>NC_030826.1:10000000-11203125 GCF_001704415.2 Capra hircus
GATTGTTTAGTCGCTAAGTCATGTCCAACTCTTTGCAACCCCTTAGACTGTAGCCCACCAGGCTCCTCTGTCCATGGGATTTCCCAGGCAAGAACACTGGAGTGGGTTGCCATTTCCTTCTCCAGGGATCTTCCCGACCCAGGGATCTGAACCCGCTTCTCCTGTGTTGGCAAGCACTCTTTACCACTGAGTCACCAGGGACGCCTCCCGAAGAAACGGAGGGGAAAGCAGGGATATTCATGGAGTGCCTGGTTTGCGTGAGAACCTGTGTTGCGCTCTTTGCTTACATGACCTCATGTAGGATGTTCACAAGGAAGTGCTTCCTCATATCATCCTAGGAGTTCGTGGGAGAGCAGGGCAGACGATCATTCTCATTTTGTAGATGAGGAAACCAAGGTTTCTCACGACAGGGTGAGGAATTATAGCCCATCTGACCTTAGGCTCTTGGTTCCCTACACCGTGTCCCAAATGTTAGCCTCTGTCTTCTCCTGCCCTCATTCTAGCGTAGTTCGCAAAGACACTTGCCCAGCCTGCCCACCACGACTGTTTAATAAATAAGGATTGAGGAATGCAAATTAGAAAAGCAGTGCAGACAAAGCCACAAAACTCAATTCTGCCTGAAAAGTATTGTGTATTCCATAGCTGAATATAAGCTGAGCTTTGTTGCTTCTTTAATACTCAGTAATGAATTACATATGTAATCCTTGGCCCTTTGATTAATAGGAGGTCCTTAATAAGTGCTTGGTGAACACTGAATTAATGCGGAGAATTAACAGGTTTTTTTTTTTTAATCTCTTTAACATGTTAGTTTCCATAAGAGAAGGATGGAGGTTAGTATTAAATGTTCCATAAATTGTTACACCATGAGCAATCAGTTTATTAACTTGCATTTATTTATTCAGCAAGCGCTTTGGGGGCATCTATTATGTACCTAGTCTGGCCAGGAAACTAACCCCAGGGAGGAGAAGAGCAGGGGTACCAATTGTGTTGAGTGAGAACAAAAGATTACGCATGGCTTTCCCTACCTTTGGCCAAATACCTAGGACCAGGACCCTCAGGCAGCTGTTTCCTGCAGAAGCAATTGCTCATAAATCCTTTCATCTGAACCCAGTAAATGGCTGTGTCCTAGAGCAGGGCACAGGGCAATCACTGGAATTAGAGCACCTGGTTTCAAAGACTGGTTTCCCTTCATTAAAAAAAGGAATCTATGGAAAGAGGCCAGCGCCAGGGAGGAGTCAATGATATTAAAATAACTGTTATCATTACAGACTGCTTAAGTCCATTTTGAATTTGGAATGGGGGGAAAAGGACTACTGTATTTTGCTCTTTATGTGTATTTTTTGTTTGATTTCACAACAATCCCATGAAGCTTCCCCGTTTTACAGAGGGAAAAACTGGAGGTTCAGTGAGCATAAATATATACATGGAAGAGCTCTGAACTGTTGTTCTGATTGTGAAGTCCACACCATATCTGGTCCAGCCTGCCGTTCAGGAAAAAGGAGTAACTACCAAATCGGAAACTCTGGCAGGTCTGACTAAGCACACACCCAAAATGCCATGCTATTTTGTTCTCTTATATTTTATTCTTTTTTCATGAAATGGAAACCCTGGCTTTTCTGTTAGAAGCCAAGAGCTTAGAACCGAGGAAGCATAGTTTGTTAAACCTTTATTTCACAGGATTTCATGACTATTGATTTCACTACTATGACTTCTTATTTCTTTTGAGGGGAAAAAAAAAAGTATTACTTTCAGTTCAGACTGAAAGATAGAAACCCCCAAACTTACCCATCTGGACGTGACTAAAGTGTCCTAACACGTGACATTTCTTTGGAGCCATAGGGGGCGATGCTTCAGGCCTGTTTGAACAAGCCAAAGATTAAAAGTTCATGTTGCATGAAGATTCTTCTAATTCCCAAGTGATGTGGGATCATTTTAATGAGAGACAGGATAGCTAGAGAAGCTGAATTTTTCCAGGCCTGAGCAAATTATTTGAAAACTGTGACCAAACTATTGAGTTATATTTATTTTGAATTAAAATCATATTAATGATTTCTCCCAAGCTGAGATATTAGCAAGGTCAAATAAAAAGATGGTTACTTTTGGAGTTGGACAGATGGGGGTTTGAAACCTGACTGCGTGCTTATAGCTTCCCTGATGGCTCACTCGGTAAAGAATTCACCTGCAATGTGGGAGGCCCAGGTTCGGTCCCTGGGTCAGGAAGATCCCCTGAAGAAGGAAATCGCAACCCACTTCAGTATTCTTACCTGGAAAATTCCATGGACAGAAGAGCCTGGCAGGCTACAGTCCATGGGGTCTCAAGAGTTGGACATGCATTGATCACTTTGAGGAAGTCACAAAAATTCTCAGGGCTAGTTTCCATCGTTTGTTAAGTTGGGGCTACCAGAAACCATAAGTTATTGTAGGAATCAATAATAGCCATAAAGTGTTCAGCACTTTGCCCAGACCAAGTAGGCCTTAGCAGGTGTCACTTGTCCTTTATTTGCTGAGTAATTGAAACTCACTGTGATGGGTACCACTAGCACATGGGATTATTATTATTATTATTGGCCCTGATATTATCTCAGCATTCAAAATCATCATTCTTCAACCAGGGTTCGAACCTGTGCCCCCTGCATTGCAAGGGCCAAGTCTTAACCATTGGACTGCCTGGGAAGTCCCAGCACATAGGATACTTAAGGTTCAACAGTCATCCTTCCCATCTCTACCAAGGAGGCTGGCACTCAGGGAGGTTAAGTAACCTACACTTGATCATGGGCCTGCTATGTAGCCAGAACTGGAACTGGAACCCAGAACACCTAGGCAATCAGATTAGGAGTCCCTGTACCACGCTACTTACTTTTACTTCGAGAGGAGAGTGTGTACCTTTAAAAAAGAAAGGGTGTCAGCTAGGAAAGCATCTTTGCATTTTAGGATCCTGTTTGAAATGTACCCATCTTTGGTCATCTTCCATACAGCAAAATTCGCTCGTTATCCTTACACCCAAGACTGATGTGCAGTCACCATGTGGGGGAAGCAAGATGTTCTCAGACGGGCTCGCCTCCCCAGGACTGCCCGCCTCTGATTCTGCGCCACTTTTCCAGAGCACAGCTACTGACTGAGCAGTTGAATCGGGAATGTTTTATTTATGACTTTAATAATGGAGTCTCTTGGGAAAACTGGTTTCCCATTCCCAGAAGCGAAAAAATCTTCTACAGAATGTTCTTGAAATTTTTTTGCTATTTACATTTTTTCTCCTACCACAGTCTTTGAGCCACCTTAATAGAGTTTCAAACATCCCTTCACAAAAGAAGGATAATTTGAGCTGATGTTCATTTGGCTGGTATGTTCTGTACCAAACCAGCACATGTGGCTGCTGATACAATCCTAAACATGGTGTTTATTACTAAAACTGCCACTAGGCTGACAGGGGCTTGTTTTAACTTTGTCTGGTTCCCAGAGCCTTATTTCCACACCCATTGGATGAATAGTACCCACATCTCCTGGAGGCACTCAGGCTTGAAGTTGTTTCCATGGTGATGAGACATGCCCAGGGCTCAGGCTTCATTCTGTTCTTATTTCTCAATGATATTATAAAGAAGTAGTACCAGAGAGAATGTTAACCACCTGAGGAAGAGAAGTTGAAAAAAGGAAGCATCACTGACCTTCTGGAGCCCTGGCTATAGGAGGGAACTCTGGAAGTTTCTGTTTAACCAGGGGGAGTTAGGGAGTCATCTTGGGAAGATCCCCTGGAGTAGGAAATGGCACCCCACTCCAGTAATCTTGCTTAGAAAATTCCGTGGACAGAGGAACCTGGCAGGCTACAGTCCATGGGGTCGCACAGAGTTGGACATGGCTGAGCACAGACACAAGACTTGGAAAGCTGAGCTAAGTGGTTTGGACCTGTTGTGTCCTATGCATCAGATATTTCATCTTGCCTTGGGTAGAGCTAGATTTAGCCTAAGGGAAACTTACCTGTAAAAGCAGATAAGGCAGGCAGAACTCAACATTAGAAAGCCTGTAAAGATCTTTTCTGCCTGTGGGCATGAGACTACCAGGCATTTGGGGACTAAAAAGCAGACTTCCAGGCTCTGATTAGCTGTGTGACCTTGGATTGGTTACCTTTGGAGGCTTAGTTGACTTATCTGTAAAAGAAGATTGTTGTAAGGATGAAGTGAGATAATATATCTTGAGTGCCTGGCACCCTAAAGCTAAAGAAATGTTGGTTGGATGGGTGGTTTAGTTCCAAAGTCATGTCTGACTTTTGCTACCCCTTGGAGTGTAGCCCACCAAGCTCCTCTGTCCTTGGAATTTTCCAGGCAAGAATACTGGAGTGGATTGCCATTTCCTTTTCCAGGGGATCTTCCTGAGCCAGGGATCGAACTCAGGTCTCCTGCACTGCAGGTAGATTCCTTCCTGACTGAGCCACCAGGGAAGCTGGTGTAATGTTGGTTATTGTTGCTTGAATAGTAGTAAAGGCAGAGGGTGGATGTGTGTTATTCAAAGTGGAAAAATGCATGTGCTCCAATGGCCAGGGGTTACTGGTAGGCTGGTTTATAATTTTCCTTTTTCTTCGCATGCACTTTCTAAACATATTTTATTTTTCTTCATTTCTGTATATTTGGGCAATTATCCCCAAGGACAGTAATTTACCCATTCTTTCAATATGTCTTTTTGAGCCAAGCTTAGGGTTAATTGCCCTGCCCTTGGGGGAGTTTTCTCAATCTCTTTAGGGAGTGCTTGTGTTACAAGGGGGAGAAGGGGTTGCCCAGCGTAAAAAAGGTCAGAGTTACCACAGCAGTTACTGGTTTAGACTAGACAGTAGAGCTCTAGAAAGGCTTCCAGAGGCCTCCTTGCTGCTTGTCTCCCACTGGGGCCTTGAAGCACTTAACTCAGGCCTCTTGTATGGCCCTTACCAGGTTTGCTGTCTGACTCTTTCCATAGGACTTCCTCCTGGGCAGGGACCCAGGTTCTCTCTCTCTCTCTCTTTTTTTTTTTTGGCCTGCTCAGCATGTGGGATCTTCGTTTCCTGACCAGGGATTGAACGCACACCCCCTACATTGGCAGTGTGGAGTCTTAACAACGGGACCACCAGGGAAGTCCCGAACTCTTTATGGCCGACTAATGAGCGTTTGATGAACAGATAATCGTGGGGAGTTCCCTGGTCGTCTGGTGGGTAGGATTCCAGGCTCTCACTGCTGTGGCTTGGGTTCAGTCCCTGATTGGGGAACTGAGATACTGCAAGCAGCATGGCCAAAAAAAAAAAAAAAAAAAATGTGTGGATGTAAGGGATGGTCAGTTAACAAAAGAATTATTCCCTTCAACCCCAACCCAAAAGGAAATGTGGTATTTATTGAATGCATGTGGAGAAAGGAAAGATTGCTTTAGCGTTTACCTTCATTCCATTTGAAACAATAAGGGAAATGAGATAAGCTGGTTTATTTTTTATTTATTTTTGGCCATGGCATATGGCCTGTGGGATCTTAGCTCTCTGACCAGGGGCTGAACCCAGGCCCTAGGAAGTGGAATTGCCAAGTCCTGACCACTGGGCCACCAGGGAAGTCCCCAAGAGAAGTTTGCCAGGTAAGGTAACTAAAGTGAGCATATTTTATATCTCTTGGTGGGAGTGAAGCCTGTCATATGGGTTCTTGCAGTCTAACCAAGTACAAGTGTAACAGGAGGGAAGGGGGCAGGACACAAATTTGGAAAGAACCACATAGCCCAAGGACACAACAGAAACCAGTTAGAATCAAAGGGATCCAAGATGGCAAACAAGGCGATTTTAATTAGACCCTGATCCTCAGTCAGCAAGCTAAATGACACACCTAGAGGTGCCATGACTGCTCCAAGGAAAGTGAAAGTTGTTCAGTCTTGTCTGATTCTCTACGACCACATGGACTACAGCCTGCCAGGCTCCTCTGGCCATGAAATTCTCCAGGCAAGAATCCTGGAATGGGTTGCCATTTCCTTCTCCAGTAACAGTTCCGAGGCACTGTCCAAAGACCAAGGAATACGCAGTGGCCCAATTCCTGGAAATCTCCATCCCTTCCCTAAAATGGGTTTCCCTGGTGGCTCAGACAATAAAGAATCCACCTGTAATGTGGGAGACCTGGGTTCGATTCCTGGTTTGGGAAGAGCCCCTGGAGAAGGAATAGCTACCCACTCTAGTATTCTGGGCTGGAGAATTCCATGGACAGAGGAGCCAGGCAGGCTACATACAGTCCATGGGGTCACAAAGATTCAAACATGACTGAATGACTTACACTTTCCCCAAAATAGTTGGAATAATCCTCCCACACATTAGCATATGAATTGCAGCAGCTCAGTCATTCTCCCGGAGCTTGCTCAAACTCATGGCCATCTAGTCAGTGATGCCATCCAAGCATCTCATCCTCTGTTGTCCCCTTCTCCTCCTGCCTTCAGTCTTTCCCAACATCAAGGTCTTTTCAAATGAGTCAGTTCTTCACATCAGTTCAGTTCAGTTCAGTCGCTCAGTCATGTCCGACTCTTTGCAACCCCATGTACCGCAGCACGCCAGGCCTCCCTGTCCATCACCAACTCCCGGAGTCCACACAAATCCATGTCCATTGAGTCAATGATGCCATCCAACCATCTCATACTCTGTCATCCCCTTCTCCTCCTGCCCTCAATCTTTCCCAGCATCAGGGTCTTTTCCAAGGAGTCAGCTCTTCGCATCAGGTGGCCAAAGTATTGGACTTTCAGCTTCAACACCAGTCCTTCCAATGAATATTCAGGACTGATTTCCTTTAGGATTGACTGGTTGGATCTCCTTGCAGTCCAAGGGGCTCTCAAGAGTCTGCTCCAACACCACAGTTCAAAAGCATCAATGCTTCAGCTCTCAGCTTTCTTTATAGCCCAACTTTCACATCCGTACATGACTACCAGAAAAACCATAGCTTTGACTAGACAAACCTTTGTTGTCAAAGTAGTTTCTCTGCCTTTTAGTGTGTTGTCTAGGTTGGTCATAGCTTTTCTTCCAAGGAGCAAGCGTCTTTTAATTTCATGGATGCAGTCACCATCTGCAATGATTTTGGAGCCCCCCAAAATAAAGTCTCTAACTGTTTCCATTGTTTCCCATCTTGCCATGAAGTGATGGGACCAGATGCCATGATCTTAGTTTTTTGAATGCTGAGTTTTAAGCCACCTTTTTCACTCTCTTTTTCACTTTCATCAAGAGGCTCTTTAGTTCCTCCTTGCTTTCTGCCATAAGGGCAGTGTCATCTGTGTATCTGAGGTTATTTTTTGATATTTCTCTTGCAATCTTTATTCCAACTTGTGTTTCATCCAGCCCAGCATTTCTCATGATGTACTCTGCATATAAGTTAAATAACAGGCTGACAATATACAGCCTTGATGTACTCCTTTCCCAATTTGGAACCAGTCTGCTGTTTCTTGTCCGGTTCTAACTGTTGCTTCTTGGCCTGCATACAGATTTCTCAGGAGGCAGGTCAGGTGGTCTGTTATTCCCATCTCTTGAAGAATTTTCCACAGTTCATTGTGATCCATGTAGTCAAAGGCTTTGGCGTAGTCAATTAAGCAGAAGTAGATGTTTTTCTGGAACTCTCTTCTTTTTCAATGATCCAGTAGATGTTGGCAATTTGATCTCTGGTTGCTTTGCCTTTTCTAAATCCAGCTTGAACATCTGGAATTTCACAGTTCACATACTGTTGAAGCCTGGCTTGGAGAATTTTGAGCATTACTTTGCTAGTGTGTGAGATAAGGGCAATTGTGTAGTAGTTTGAACATTCTTTGGCATTGCCTTTCTTTGGGATTGGGATGAAAACTGACCTTTTCCAGTCCTTTGGCCACTGCTTAAGGCCACATGGAATTACCCAGCCTATAAAATATGAAATTACCCAGCCTATAAAGCCACATTTCACAGCCACACTCACCCTCTGTGATGGCCCACACTCTGCCTGAATCTGAATCTGCTTCTCTCTCAATCTGGATAGATCCACTTCTTACCTATTTCTGTCTCTCATTGTATTCTTTCTGTAATGAGACATCAAGAAACTGAGCTTCATTAGGTCCCTACCATGTACCATGGGCTTTGGCTGGGCTCAAGTCCTGGTCACATAGGTTCTAAGAACGGTTTTGGCTGAGTTTGAGTTCCTACCACATGGGTTCAAGTCCCAATCTGAGGTAAACAGTTTCACAAGTGGTAGGAGAATGGGGTGGCTGGCAATCACTCATGTAAAAGCAAGAAGGAGGCTATCTCCACGGGGAGTAAGCTCGACAGAGAACTGGGCAACATCTTGGGGGAACAGACATCTCTTGGCCCCATTTATCCTTTCCTCTTCCTTTCTCTTCCCTAATCTCTCAGGATCTAGGGAACCCCTTTCAAGTGAAGGATAAGAAGTGGGGAAATCTTGCTTTTACTCATAGTGTTTTCTCCCACATGATTTGTTCTTGCCTAAAGTCCTCTTTTCTTACCCTTGGTGACCTAGGATTTTGAAACTCAAAAGCTAAAGAAATACAAGTGTTTTTTCAAATCAAATATAATTTGGGACTTTTCTGGCAGTGCAGTGGCTAAGACTCTGTACTTCAGCGCAGGGGGCACAGGTTCGACTCCTGGTTGGGGAACTAAGATTCCACATGGCACATAGTATGGCTGAAAAAAAATCAGATATAATTAATTTCTATCATCTCAAAAATTCCTTCTCATCCTTCTTTTCTATAATGAACTCACTTCTCCCATCCCTAGCCCCTTGACAACAACTGATCTGTTTTCTGTTCCTATAGTATTTCTGAGCAACTTCACTTTGACTTTTCACTTTCATGGACTGGAGAAGGACATGGCAACCCACTCCAGTGTTCCTGCCTGGAGAATCCCAGGGACAGAGGAGCCTGGTGGGCTGCCGTCTATGGGGTCGCACAGAGTCAGACATGACTGAAGCGACTCAGCAGCAGCAGCAGCAGCATTATTTCATTGTATGGATGTACCGCAATATGTTCACCAGTTGATAAGTGTTTGTGTTATTTCCAGTTTCTGGCTCTTATTGGAAAAACTGCCGTTAACATTTGTGGACAGGTTTTGGTATGTATTTTGTATATACTTTCACTTCTCTTGGTTTTCTTAGATATGAGATTGCTAGATCATATGGCAAGTGGATGCTTTAAATTTAGAAGAAACTATCAAACTTTTTCCAAAGAGCCTGTGCTGTTTTGCATTCCCACCAGCAGTGCATGAGAGTTCTGATTGGTCCACATCGTCGTCAGCACTCAGAATTGTCTGTTTATTTTTCAATTTAGTCCTTCTGATAGATGTAGACGCTCACTTATTTTTTTCTTTCTGATTTCTACTGACACATTTCTCCTTTGGGATAAATGTGCAGAAAATCCTATCTGACAAATAAAGCCCAAGAGGAAATTTAAGAGTAACTTTACATAATAAGCAAAAATATATCTTGCTTCATAAGAAAACATAAAGGTAAGAATGAAAAACTGAAGAAGTGAGGAGCAATGTTGGGAAGTGGGACCTAGGTATGTGGTCTCATAACCTTTCCAGTATAGCTCTTTCTTGTCATCCATTTAGACAGGACACAATGCTGTCATTGGTTAGTGGCAAAGTCGAGTCCGATTCTTTGCGACCCCATGACCTGTTCTCCGGGCTTCCCTGTCCTTCGCCAGCTCCCGGAGCTTGCTCCAACTCATGTCCGTTGAGCCAGTGATGCCATTCAACCACCTTATCCTCTCTTGCCTCCTCCTCCTGCCCTCAATCTTTCAGAGCATCAGGTCTTTTCCAATGAGTCTGCTTTTTGCATCAGGTGGCCAAAGTATTGGAGCTTCAGCATCAGTCCTTCCAGTTACTATTCAGGGTTGATTACCTTTAGGATTGACTGGTTTGATCTCCTTGCTGTCCAAGGGATTTCTTTTCTGGCCAAATTTTCTGACTAATCCATTTGGAAAAATCTGCTTTTGCTCTCAGTGTTGGTTATACAACCAGCCACTTTTTGTTAACTCCTGTTTTCCAACTCAGTCTCCTTTAAATCGGAAATGTCAGCGCTCACAGAGACAGGTGAGACAGTAGCATTGCTAAAATAGCCACATGTAAAATTATTATAAAAGATTGCACATTCAGAGGAATACCTCACCCTTAACCCAAAATTATGTTATTTTTCAGTTCTTAAGAAGGTAGTTTGACATAAAGAGTCTTCAAATTCATCTGAAGACTCATATTGTACTTTTTCTTGTCACTCCTCATTCACTTCATCAACACACTCATTTGCAGGATAATCTTACAATTTATTTCTTGGCCATTTAGTTCCAGGCTCCACTGAGACTATTATGACCTCTAAAAGAGGCTGCTTGAATCAAGATCCAGAAACCTCAGGTGTGAAATAGAGACTACAACCCCCTCCTTATGCGTGAGATTGGAAAGGTAGGCATTTCTTCCAGCTGTATTTGGGACACATACAGGGGCTTTGCTTACCCAGGGTTGCTTCAAACACCTCTATGCGGCCAACAAAAGGAACAGAGCACCCCACATCCTACCCTGACAGTCTGTGTCCTGCTTCCTTTCCTGCAAGGAGAAATTGCTGCTTGTAGCCATACTTGCCTGCACCAGTCACCTCTCTTCTACCAAATGCAAGGGAGAGCAAGCAGGCAGAGGCGTCGGCATTTTGAAGAATTCAGGCAATCTACTGACTGGTTGACAAGGCTTACTTTTCATTTCTAGGCAATAAGTCGTGATTTATAAGCAAAAGGCTATTCCTGTCTTCAGCCGTCATCTGCATCCATATCCCCCACGGCCCTGTATCCAGGATGACCCAATAGTTTGGCAAACGAAGAGTGTGCTGACATTGACTGTTCATATTTGAGAGCCAGACTCCAGACTTTTGGTTCAAAATGTGATGGTGACACAATGGGGTCAAGAGAAGCTGTCAGGAAAATAGCTCCTAAGAGTAGCTCATATGTATTGAGCCCTAGCTCTGCGCCAGCCACCGAATGTTCCACATGTTCTTTTTATTTTTGCCATGCTACATGGCTTATGGGATTTTAGTTCCTCAACCAGGGATCAAACCTGAGGCCCTGGCAGTGGGGCGCTGAGCCCAAAGCACTGGACAGCCAGGGAATTGCTACCTGTTTGTTTCCTTACTAGACCTCACATGAACCCTATGATAGATCCTATTATTAACTCAGTTTTACCATAAAGAAAACTGAAGCTCAGTGAGAGAGTGACTTTTACCTAAGGGCCCAATGCTAGCAGATAGTAGTGTGTGTGTGTGTGTGTGTGTGTGTGTGTGTGTGTGTGTGTGTGTGTGTGTGTGTGTGGTAGTCACTCAGTCGTGTCCGACTCTTTGCAACCCCATGGACTGTAACCTGCCAGGCTCCTCTGTCCATGGAGTTCTCCAGGCAAGAATGCTGGAGTGGGTTGCCATGTCCTTCTCCAGAGCAGATAGTAGAGCTAAGTTTTAAAAGTATTAATAGATGATGTGAGTATTCATTCTTAACAACTGCTGTATTCTCAGGGGACTTCCCTGGTGGTCCAGTGGCTAAGACTCCATGTTCCCAATGCAGGAGACCTAGGTTCAATCCCTGGTCAGGGGACTAGATCCCACAGACTGCAGCTAAGAGTTCATACACCACGACTAGTAGATCCTGTGTGCCACCACTAAGACCCTGTACAGCATAAATAAATAATTTTTTTTTAAAGAACAAAACAACCCCCCCCCCCCAAATTGCTGCTACATCCTGTCTCAGCCAGAGCTCCATTGCAGCAAAAATCCACAGGTAGATAACTCTTAACAATGGGAAAATGTGAAGATCAAAATTGCCCAGATTTTGAAATCTACTTTGAAAATCTATTCACTTCAATAAGTCATTCATTTATTCATTTAACAGAAATGTAGGAGCATGTGCAGATGTTGAGCATACAATAGTTATAACTATGGTTCCTGCCCTCATGGATCTTACAGTCTGAAAGAGAAACAGTTTATAAAGGGAAAATTACAGTAAAAATTGATGTATTTTATCAGACCTATGAAGGTGCAAGGCCAAGGAAAAGGAAGAGCTGCCTAGACCTGATTATGAATGTGAGAAAAGGCTTCCGGGAGAAGACATTTTAGCAGCTGAGTCTCAAAGAATAGGGGCTTGAAGATCCCCTGGAGGCAAGGGAGGAAGATCCTGTGCATGGCAACCCACTCAGTATTCTTGCCTGGAGAATCCCCATGGACAGAGGAGGCTGGCAGGCTACAGTCCACGGGGTCCCAAAGAAATGGACACAGCTGAGTGACTAAACACAGCACAGATGATGCTAGTAGTAAAGAACCTGCCTACCAATGCCGACGCAGGAGACATAAGAGACTCAAGGTTGATCCCTGGGTCAGGCAAATCTCCTGGAGAAGGAAATGGCAACCCACTCCAATATTCTTGCCTGGACAATCCCATGGACAGAGGAAGAGGTGGACATGGCTGAAGCAACTTAGCAGGCACGCTCAAAGAATAAAGAGGACTCAGGCAATAAATAGGGTGTGTGCATCTGTGTGTTTGTGTACATGCACAGTGCTTGTGTATATGGGGTGGGGTGTTGCACAGAGGAGAAAAGCAAGAAGCATAGTATTCATGCTTGAGAGTGCGTATTTGGTGTACCTGGAACAGGGGCTTCAGTGGAAACAGCAGGAGAGGAGGACAGTGCTACACAAGCAGGTTGGGACCAGGTTTTGGAAAGGCCTTATAAGGGCCTTCAACTCACAGGCACCCAGAAACCACTAAAGGATTTTGAGCAGAAGTGTGACATGGTCAGGTGGGTGTCAAGGGAGTTCCCTGGCAGTCTAGTGGTTAGGACTCTGAGCTTTCACATGGCAGGAAAGGTGAGTGGTGCAGTCAAAGGGGGAAAAAAAAAGATAGGTATCAGATTCCAGCATGGTCAGTTATGGAAGAAGACATGGAAACAGAGAAAAAATCTGGGATGGGACCATTTCAAAGATGAGAAAAGATAAAATGGTTAACCTGGGGCGGTGCCCAAAGGGACAGGGAGGAAGAGACAAACAAGGAGATTAAGAAGGCAGGATCTCTGGGACTGAGGATTGCTTCACCATGAGGTAATGTAGTGGTTAACTTCATGTGGCTCCAGATGGC
Source organism: Capra hircus (assembly GCF_001704415.2). Classification (NCBI taxonomy): domain Eukaryota; kingdom Metazoa; phylum Chordata; class Mammalia; order Artiodactyla; family Bovidae; genus Capra; species Capra hircus. The sequence continues at coordinate 10,013,099 of NC_030826.1, forward strand.
ATTGATTCCATACATTTCATAGCTGTGTGACTCAATCAAGGTACTTAAACCATCCATCAGCCTCGGTCTCCTCATCCGTAACATGAGGACACAACGGTACTTACAGCAAAGGATTGTCGCAAAAGTCAAATGAGAACCAAGCATCAAGAACAGTAAGTGCTGGACCTCCCTGGAGGTGCAGTGGTTAAGACTTCACCTGCTAACGCAGGGGTCGGGGTTCAGTCCCTGGTTCGTGAAGATTCCATGTGCTTCAGAGCAGCTAAGCCCGTGGGCCACAACTACAGGACCTACAAGCCTAGAGCCCGTGCTCCACAACAAGAGAAGCCATCACCATGAGAAGCCCGTGCGCCACAACTAGAGAGTAGGCCACGCTCACTGTATCTGGAGAAAGCCCTCACAAAGCAATGAAGACCAGCTCAGCCAAAAATGAATTTAAAAAAAAAAAGAGTAAGAGCACAACAGATTTTCTGTTTACGTAATTTTAATGTGACAAGGGGAGATATCTATGCTACATTCCAGGTTCCTGACCAGGGTCACTGTGTCAGCAAGGACTATGTGCAGGCTACTTTCCCGTAAAAGCTTGTAATCTAATAGAGCACTTGGGCTTCCCTGTGGCTCAGATGGTAAAGAATCTGCCTGCAATAACAGGAGACTTTGATCCCTGGGTTGGGAAGATCCCCTGGAGGAGGGCATGGCAACCCACTGCAGTATTCTTGCCTGGAGAATCCCCATGAACACAGTCCCATGGGGTTGCAAAGAGTCGGACATGACTGAGCGACTAAGCAAAGCAAAAAAGCACTTACTGAAGAAAACACTGTAAAGCTGATCCTAATGGGCCACAGCTAAGATTTGATGTACTTGTTGAGCCATGGAAGTAATAAGTGACACTCCTGAGTAGCTCCAGGATCTGGGCTGCCTGATGCAAACAAGATTTTCCGCCTTTGTTCTTAGAAGATATTTTTCAAGTGTCAAAAGTATTTCATGAGATTCTAATGCTATTAAAGTAACCTCAGATCATTGAAAAACGTACTAAGAAATACCCCCTGAAAAAGATTATGTCTTCAAATTTCTAGGTTTTTTTTTTTTTTTTTTTAGCTTAACAAAGCATTCTAGAACTTTCTGTTCCCATCCCCTGCAAATGAATTCTACCTCTGAATTCCTGGGAATAACTATAGCGGGAATTCATGCTTGGTTCCTCAAATTTTTGCTCTTAGGAATAGATCCTTCCGTTTAAATCTCTCTTGCTTTCAGAGGGACACTTTGGTACAAACGATTTTCAGCATATGGTGTTGCTTTCTACCCATCCATCCATTCATACATCCTTGGATCTGTTCGTCCACCAACCTACCCATCCATTTACCCATGCAGACTCTTTGACTGTGTGAGGCTAGAGTTTGCAACCAGACCTGCCATTATAAAGCTTTACCACTTAGTACCTATGAGACCTTGAGGCTGTCATATAACACCTCTGAACCCAACTCCTTGTTTGTAAAATGAGGATTCAAACAAGTATCTCCTCACATTTCTCTTGTAAAGATTAAATTAGAATGGCTATAGAGCATGGAGCACAGCGCTGGGCATTGACTACCTACTCAATATTGGTATGTGGTTGTTTTTTGTTGCTGTTGTTCAGTTACTGAGTCATGGCCAACTCTTTGCAACCCCATGAACTGCAGCACACCAGGCTTCCCTGTCCTTCACTATCTCCCTGCGTTTGCTCAAACTTGTGTCCGTTGAGTCAGTGATGCCATCCAACCATCTCATCCTCTGTCACTCCCTTCTCCTTCTGCCCTCAGTCTTTCCCAGTACCAGGGTCTTTTCCATTGAGTCAGCTCTTCACATCAGGTGGCCAAAGTATTGGAGCATCAGTCCATCCAATGAATATTCAGGGTTGATTTCCTTTAGGATTGACTAGTTTGATCTTGCAGTCCAAGGGACTCTCAGAGTCTTCTCCAGCATCACAGTTTGAAAGTATCCATTCTCCAGTGCTCAGCCTTCTTTATGGTCCAACTCTCACATCTGTACATGACTACTGGAAAAACCATAGCTTTGAGTAGATGGACGTTTGCAAGCTAAGTGATGTCTTTGCTTTTTAATACACTGTCTAGGTTTGTTACAGTTTTTCTTCCAAGGAGTGAGCATCTTCTAATGTTGTAGCTGCAGTCCCCATCTGCATTGATTTTGGAGCCCAAGAATATGAAATATGACACTGTTTCCATTCTTTCCCATCGATTTGCCATGAAGTGACAGTTATTCTGCAAACCAGACACTGTGCCAGTCACTGAGTACACAGCTGTGAACAAGAGTTTGGGCCCTGTCGTCATGGAATATATAGTCTGGAGGAGGAGAAAGACATGGAATTAGTAATTTCTCCCAAATAATCCCATCCCATTAAACAGCTACCATTCTCCCAGTTTATCAGGTTCAAAATCAAAGGGTCATCGTTGATTCCTGTCTTACGACTGCCCCCTTTCCCTTCCCCCTGCACCTAGTCCCCATATCTAATCCACAGGTAAGTCCTGTTAGCTCTGCCCTCAAAAAAGAAATTTCAAATCTGGCCAGTTTTCACCATCTTCCCTTGTCTGGACTCCAGCAATGGGCTCGTTACCTGGCCGCCTTACTTTCACTCATGCGCCTTACAGCACATTTCCGAGAAGAGCCACAGGGATCTTTTCAAAGTGTAAGTCAGGTGTTGCAGGTCCTCTGCTTAAAATCCTGAAGTTAGAATAAAGTTCAACCTTCAAAGCCTTACTCGCTCACACACCTGCTGTCTCACCAACCACAGCCACACAGACAATCTTTCCGTGCCTTGAATGCATGAAGCTCTTACCCATCCTCCCATTCATGCCTCCTCCTCAGCCACTGGGTCTCTGCTCAGATGTCTTCTCTTCAGAGAGGAGGTCTCTGGCCCCCCAACTACACTGGCCCCACCCCATTACCCGCTTCCAACCCCACTCCACCCCCATCATTCTAACCCATTACCTCGTTTTATTTTCTTGATATCACTTTTGTTCTCTATCTCTCTCCCTCCTTTTAAATTTAATTTTATTTTTTGACACACATGTGGGATCTTGGTTCCCTGACCAGGGTTTGAACCCGTCTGTGTCTCCTGCAGTGGAGCACAGAGTCTAAACCACTGAGCCTCCAGGGAAGTCCTTCTATCCCACTTTTTAAAATCTCTACGTATAACTGGTCTCCATGAGGGGCAGGACTTGGTCTTCTTGCCTCCATATCCATGTGCCTTGAATAAGACACAGCCCAGAGTATCTGCTCCAAAAATATTTTTTGAATTAAAGATTGAAGGGCTGAGTGCACAATAAAGTCTGTATGATCACAAGAACAGTACGGCTAGGGCAGCGGGGTAATGCCTGCTCAACTATGTATTGGAAAAGACTTCCATCTGTCTGAAATTGAAATTCAGTCCTGCCTGGTAGCAAGAACTTGGATTAGAATTTTTCTCAGAATTCCTTCCAATCCAAGATTCTGGGATCTATGCCTTTTACCGTGTCCTGAAGTGTCCTCTTTTCACCTGGTTTTTAGTAATACTCAGACTAAAGAGCTGCTGTGGCCAAATGGTTGGTGAAATGGAGACCTGGCCGCCTCTCTCAAGAGAGCAATCAGTCACCTTCCTCAAAGAGGCACTGCCAGACTTTCCTGAGGTTATTTTATAGCTGAAATCATAACAAAGGCTCCCGTTTGCAGTGTACCTGCTACATTCCATCCACCTTGCCTCCCTCTTGGCTGATTCTTACACCCACTCTGCAGAGTAAGCATTTCCCTCCTTCTCGTCTTGCATATAAAGAACCCGAAGCCCAGAGAGCATAATTGCCCAAGGTCACAGGGCCAGTTAAAGTGGGGAGCTGTGGTTCAGACCCATGTCTGGCTGGCCCTGATGTCTGGGCTGGTTCCCCAGCCTTCTAGAGGGCCAACTCCTTAATGCAGGTGGTAGATGGCATTGATGTCAACCTAGCTGATGCTAATTTAGGAAAACAACCTTGAGATAAAGAGTTAGAGCAAGAAGACTCTGTAATAAGCCTGCTGGCCTAGCGGGAATGATGAGTTTTTATCTATTGCAGGTCAGAGCTATTTGGCTTCTGGAGCTCCGGGGACAGGCCTGTGCAGACCTTGGAGAAAACAGTTTTCAATGACAGAGAGCCCATGATGGGCTCCTCAGCATCCTCCCCGTGATGAGATCCTGCTGGGTGACAGAAGAGTTTGTAAGGAGACAAGGAGCATCAGCAGGGTCCTGGCCAGAGGACAGATGGATGCTGGGGATGGCAGTCAGGAGAGGGAAGAGAAGGAGGCATGCCCGCAGCAGGAGATCGGGAAGGGGAGTTTGGGGGCCCCCTTCCTTCTCCCAGGATGATCTTCACTGAATCCCTGGCTGATGTCCCCTTTTGTTCTGCTTAGAGTGTTTCACTCGGAGAGATGGGAACTTGGCTGAACACTGAGGCCGGGGTGTGTGGGGGGGGCGTGACTTTCATAGACAATTTCCAGTGAAATCCCATCAAGTTCTTAACTTCCCCAGAGTGGCCTCCCCTGACCTTCTCATCTAAGGTCATAAATCAGTCACCCCTCACCCCTACCAGCTCTCCTCCTCTCTTCTCTCTCTTTTGTTTTTTGGGGCTTGTTTGTTGTTTTTAATGGATCCTGCAAGGATCTTAGCTCCCAGATCAGAGACTGAACCTGGGCTCTTGACAGTGAACGCTCAGAGTCCTAACCACCGGGCTGCCAGGAAACTCCCCCCACTATCGCTCTCTATTATTGCCACATACCGTTCTCCAGCCCACTCACAGTGCCCACCAGCCCTGCTCTAGGACGTGATTTTTCTCCTGGTTCTGTCCTTCACTTCATATCCTGTACCTGATGGGAGCATGTGACATGTTGCTCTGACACTATTCAATTAGCGTTTGTCTTTATACTGGTGCCCTTGCTTACTGCATATGTCCTTACAGCAGCAGTTTAAGGGGCTCTGCCGGGCTGGAGAAGCCATGCATTCAGGAGACCTGTGTGCAGTTGATATTAGGCCGGTTACATGCCTTATGAAAGTAGTCAGGAGACAGATCTGTAGGTTTGCTTCTCCGCATTCTGAGCTAACAGGAACAAGGTTTAGGGGGTCTTAGTGTGCTAATGGGCTTCCCAGGTGGATAAGTGGGTAAAGAAACTGCCTACAGTGCAGGAGACGCCAGAGATATGGGTTCGATTCCTGGGCTGGGAAGATCCCCTGGAGGAGGGCTTGGCAACTCTCCAGTATTCTTGCCTGCAGAATCCCCACGGACAGAGGAGCCTGGCGGGCTACAGTCCACGGGTCTCAAAGAGTCAGACATGACTGAGTGACTGAGCATGGCACATCCTTCTCTATTACTACACCTGAGCACGTCTCCTACCGGCTTGTCTTAGGATCTGAATGATGTACTTATTAATTTTCACATCCTGTGTCTGGTTCACCCGCTAGGGCAGAGACCATCATTGTTTTATTTACCATGTGTGTTCAGGACCCAGAACAGGGCTGGTGGGAAGGCAATGTCCAAAAGTATTTGTTGCATGACGAAAGGTGTGAATGATGTCTGAGTGGTTGATCCTCAAACGGGATGGTATCAGTGGCGTGTAAATAGATGCCACTGTGGTCATCCCCTCAACATCTGTGTAGAGATAAAATCATATTAGGGTTCATACCAAGCATAGGTCCAAAGGAGAAATAAAGGCCTCTCCCCAAGAGGTGTCTGGGAAGTCCTGCCCTCTGCCTACTGAGGTCCAGGGAATCCTGGGCTCTTTTATGAAAATGAAAGTCAGCTCAGCTCCCATCTCTCCTCCACACACCAACCCCCACTCAGCGCCGGTTGAGGGGCAGGTCATGCTGGGGCTTGCCCCACTTTGCACTGCCAGGAGCTCTGGCTGGCTCCCATCAGATATACGCCGGCTGTTGGCAAGCGGGAAGGAAGCAAGCTGCAGCAGGAGCAAAGTCTGTCACCCTCCCAGAACTTGAAGTAGTTGCCGAGGGAAGTCAGCTGGTCCTGGGGTAAGGAGACCATTATTTGCCATCTCATAAGCAGGTGTTTGAGGGTCAGATTATTTCTCATCAGGTTGAGAGCCAGGGCAGGCATGATGTTTTCTTTCTCCTTTGGCCTTGCCGATAGCAGAGTTCACCCATGAGATCAGGTTGACCTGGTTCTTCTAAGGGGGCCTTGAAATGTAGTTAAGGGTACAGTCAAGCCATTCTTCCTGATGACATCCTTCCCTTATCAACTGTGAGACCTCTGATAAATGTCCTGAGGGATGATGAATGGAGCTGGGGGACTCCTTACTATGGCCTTAGCAAGATGCATCACAGTCCAGATTGGGCCTCTCTTTGGGACTTCTGAATGGTATGAATCTAGAGAAGGGAAAAAAAGTTTTACTTGTTCTTATGAGATTTCATAGCAGAGATGGTCTTGATGCTGGTCATTTTCCCCACTGGTTTGAGGGACTTGGATGACCCTGATTTGCCCTCACATTTCCCTTCCTTTTTATTTTCTGGAAAGAAAAGTAAAACCACTGGATAAGATTCCATGCTCCCAATGCAGGGAGCCCAGATTCAAGCCCTGGTTGGGGAACTAGGTCACATATGCCTCAGCTGAAGATCCTGCTGCAGCAACTGAGACTTGATGTGGTAAAAAAAAAAAAAAAAAGAAAAAAAAAAGTAGAATGGAAATGAAACTATTAAAAATATAAAAGAAGAAGAAGAAAAGAAAATTAAGACTGTTTATTGACTACCTACTATATTCCAGGCACTGTACTGGGCAAATTTTCCAAAGTTTCATTTGTATAAAACCATTTCAGGATAGATTATTATTATTTTTTATATAAATGAGAAGATGGAGGCTCAGAAAAATAGAGTAAAGATAGCCCCTCAGCTGAGGGACTCAGTCAGAAGATGAACTCAGGTTGCCTTGCTCCTAAATTTTGTGTGTTCTTCCCCTCCAGGGCCCAGGAAGAACAGGAATGCTGGAATAAATTACACGGTAACCCCAATACATTAGTTATCAGCATGAATCTAACACTAAAGATTGTTAAGCATGTCTGCATTTACTGGGGAGAGACAGAGGAGGGGGAGGAGTGGGGCATGAAAATATTTTTTTTTTGCCGGGATTCAATCTGTTCTCAGCACGCTGTCCCATACAGACAACTCGAACCCAAGTATGCTACCTTGCTTCTGTAGTGTCAGAGAAAAGATGACTTGGTAGGGACTAATGCTAACTTAGCTTCCCCGGTGGCTCAGTTGGTAAAGAATCCACCTTTGGATTTGGGAGACTCAGGTTTGATCCCTGGGCCAGAAAGGTCCCCTGGAGAAGGAAATGGCACCCCACTCCAGTATTCTTGCCTGGGAAATCCCATGGACAGAGGAGCCCAGTGGGCTTCAGTCCATGGGGTTGCAAGAGTCAGACACGACTGAGCAACTAAACCAAACCACAGTGCTAACCTGGTCCAAAGTTAGCTTTCCAGCTGCTCTTGATAGAGTAGCTACTGCTACTTCATCATTGAATAAGAACCACATTTTTTCAGTCCTGCCCAGGAATATCCATGGGAATAAAGACTGCAATAAAATGCAAGGTAGCCTGGGTGATTGTCTCCTGCCCTAAACCAGAGGCAGTTCAGCAAGACAGAAACCCCAGAGCAGTGTCTTGTCTCTGGGACCAGTGACTCGGTCACCTGGGCCTCTGTCCTCCTGCAGAAGGTGAGACCTTGCCTCTACCTTCGGGGAGGGAACCTGAACTCTCCCGGCCCTCGGCAGTCCAGGAAGTCTGCCACTTCCTTACTCGAGATGTCTTATTAAACTGTAATCAGACTGCGAGAGGAGCCAGTCAAAGCAGTGGCTATTAATAGGGAGGCAAGGAAAGCTGACTAAGGAGGGAGCGGACTTAGACTAGGGGAAAGAGCCTGGCCACCTTGGCCCACAGTCCTCGGACACAGGTCAGCGAGAGAGAGAAGGAGAGGCCTGAGCTCTTTTCATTCCTAGGCCGCAGTCAGCACTATCTGGCTTTCTCAACTTCGGAAATAGCAACCCAAAGCGGTCCCAATCAAAAGGATATCCAGCCGTCTTTCCCAGGTCCTTGGGGAGTCTTGGAGCCCTGAGAACACATAGCTTAAATAGCTATGTCATCAGTCAGTGCAACTTGGAAAAGGTGCTGGGGCTATATTTCTGTGGTCTCCCTCAACTGACAAGCCGGTGCTGACCCAGCCGCCTGGCTGGCCAGCCCTTCCCACTGGCAGAGACGTCAGAGTAGGGAGATTCTATTTCTGGCTGCTTGATAAGGCTTGGGGAAGTGGGTGTTACAGAAAGGTGCAAGGGGAGAATGAAGGGCATGGTGCAAAAGGGCCTAATGATGCGGAAGAAAGTTTTCGGTAATTTCTGTCAATGGAATGCCTTTTTCAGGGAGCTAAGATTTTTGACATTTAGTAGAATTTGTCAACCTCTGGATGCTGGAAACAGGATACCTTCCAAAATCTGGCCATGGGCACTTCCCCGGCAGTCCAGATTCAAAGCTTCCATAAGCAGGGAACACGGGTTCCATCCTTGGTCAGGAAACTAAAATGAAGAAGGAATTCATAGGGCCTGGACTCCCTCTTAGGCCTGTTCATGCCGATCATGCTCGGCCACCTTTCCAATGGACTCTGAACTCTGTGTTTAGTGCCTATGAAAACAACCACAGAAGGATAAGACCCCCTCCAGACAGGGGAACCTTGAAGATCGTATCTAGGCTACTCATCGCCTAAGAGAAAACACACACTATTCACCCCTTCCTCCAGACAGGCCATACATTTTTCTGTATCTATCGGAGTGTAACCTCGGGTTTATTGATTATTGGCTAATTGTTTGACTGTTTGAGCACATGAGCACATAGCACGTGAATGATGGGGTTACTGGGATTGTATTTTCCTTGGTTTATGTAAGTCTCAAGGAATTTGGAGTGGTGGGCTCAGACACGTACACATGGGGTATAAAAGATTTTCACAAACACTGGTCTGGGTCCTTGGCTAAGAGGAGACTCTGCCTTGGGCCCGGCGGTGTCATAAACTGCACTCCACTATCTGCATCGTCCTTCTGAGTGAGTTTGTTTCCCAGAACACATGGCTACAACAAAAACTCCTGCATGCCACATGGCACAGCCAAAAAAAAGGGAAAACCAGTCTAGCCATGGCATGCCAGGGACGCTGCATTCGGCGTATCCCTCCCTCTGACCTGGGCGCTGAAGGCACACGTGTCCTGCGTATGCTGCTGCATTTAGTCTGCACTAACCCCCACGGTGGGGTGTTATCACCCCTCTTCTCGGAGGGGAAAAATGAGATTCAGAAAGGTAAGTGACTGGGCCACACAATGGGTGACAAAAATCGCACTTAAACTGGGGTCTGTCTGAGGCCGGGGGGAGCCAGGCTTCCCGCCTGTGTGCCCAAAGCATACCCCCATCTTTTCAGCTTCTTCTACCTTGACCCCGCCATCCCCCTACGCCTGTGGCTACCCCAGGACTGACACTGAAGTCAAGGTGCTAGAGGTCTGTATGTGTGTTGCTGAGAAGTGGGGGACTGACATGTTACAGTCTTGTCACCCTTCTTTTAGGTGGTTAGGCATGCCTAGGCATGTTTCAAAGTAGATTTGTTTTGATTCCTGGATCTCTGAAGAAGGAGGTTCAGATGGAGATCGGATGTGGGAGATTTCTTTCCCTTCCTTCCTAAAAATAATTATTAAGAACCTATTGAGCTCAGCTCTGGGTACTTTCAAATGATAGGACAATTGAATGACATCATGGATCTGGTGTTTTTCTCTGCTGTTTTTCACGTATCCTAGAAACTATCCATATATTTCTCTTGAGAGTTACAAAGGTGTCATAATCTACACACTTACGTGCATCTACCAAATACCTTTTCACAGAAAAGAGAGAAGTGACTTTCCTTCCACTGATTGTCATATAGACTACTTCCTGAACCTGAAGGAAATTCCAGGATCCCAAACACCAGGCCCTAAGCACTTGCAAATACGTGAGGGAAGAGTTTCAGCCGCCAGCTGTCAGGGGCCCCAGATACAGAGGTGGGACCAGACCACGCCTGATAATTTCCAAGCTCTCAGGCAGTAGATCATCTGAGCTGTTGTTCTGGGGTCTTATGTGCTCTTTTTTTTTAGGCTGTGCTGGGTCTTTGTTACTGCACTGGTTTTTCTCTAGTCGCAGTGCGCAGGTTTCTCTTTACGGTGCCTTTTCTCGTTGCAGAGCATGGGCTTTAGGGCACGCGGGCTTCAGAAGCTGCAGCGCGTGGGCTCAGTAGTTGTGGCTCCTGGGCTTTAGAGCACAGGCTCAGTAGTTGTGGTGCATGCTTTTTTGCTCCTTGGCATGGGGGATCTTCCCGGATCAGGGATCAAACGTCTCCTGCATTGACAAGCAGATTCTTTCCCACGGAGCTACCGGGGAAGCCTTATAGACTCTGTTGGTCAATTCTGTTTTCTTCCTTTTTTTGGAAAGGCAAACAAGTAGCCTACCAGTCATAATAGTCAGCAAGATGGTGTCAGCACCCAGGTTCAGACAGCTGCCTCCTCTCACTGTAGTCAAAGTTAATTAATTCCCACTGTACCTTGAACTAGGTCACCCACAGGTCTGTGCCGGGACCTGACCTGGCTGCTAGGGGAGGAAGAGAATTTCTAATCTGGAGGGGTGGAGAAAGGGGGGTACATTTCACCTTTGCGTGGGCTTGTCTCTCCTCTCCTCCTCCAGGGAAGTGACCGTTTTCAGATCTGTGGGTGGGGAGGAAAATCTTCTCTTCCAAAAATAAAGTCTTTCTGTAGCGGGGTTTAAAGCTGGACCAAGCTGCTAGAGCTATTTTTACCCAGCCTGCAGTTCAGGGTGTAAATAGCAACGGCGGCTGTTTTTTCCCCACAATAGGGTCGACGTCTTGGAGGCGAAGGCATTCTGGCTTTTGCAGCAAGGAAACAACACAGGTTGTCCTTGGGCCCAGGGGCTGATCCTTGACCACCTGGTCAGTATAGAAACCGGGGTGGCATCTCCATGGTTCTGTTATATGGGGCTCAGCTGTAAACACCAGGCCCCGGGATAACTCCTGGGCTGAGGCTGATTTAAAGAAGATCTAGGTGGAATCAGGCAGGAGAGTCTTAGACTGAGCGGCTGAGGGTTCTGGGAGCTTGTGCACCTCTGGGCTCCACCTTGCCCCACCTCTTGCCTTAGCAAGCACTTCCTCCCAGGTTGCTGCCGTTGGAGGGTTTCTTGCCCCAAGCCCACCAGATAAGGAACTGAGGAGAGATAGAAAAAAACAAAATCCGCTTGAGGCTGCCCAGATGACGGAATGTCTCTAAAAATATATCCCTCCTAGTTCTCAAGTGATTGGCAGCCCCGCGGTCTTCAGCATTGGAAAGTGTCATTTAGAGGGTTGGCTCCCTCCGAAGCTGAGAAACTCACCAAGGCTTTGAGTTATGTCTCCAGTTGGCTTGGGTGTGATGGGTGGGGAGTTCAGCTTCCCAGAAGACCCTCGTTGGTATTATTGATGAGTGAGATAAACCAGCAAAGCTTGAGATGTGCCCATCACAGTTGGCGATCCTTTATTGCTTTCCTTTGAAGGAACAAGTAAACTTCAGTGGCTTTCCTTTGAGGCCAACTTATTTACCCAAATCTTTCCTTGGGGTCTTTTGTCTGAAATTAGACAGGAGTTATGAGTCAGCTCTTTGTTATGAATTACACAGCAGCTCCTTGTGGAACTGCCCATTCCTTTCCTCTAGGGACACATTGATCAGAGAATTTCTCAAATATCTACCAGATACTCAGAACTGGGCCTTTAGGCACATGGTTCAGGTTTCAGGTTCTTCCTAGAGATGACGTGTTGGGTAAGAAAAGGATTGAGGAACAGGTAAGCAGCTGAGTAATCCCCAAATGTGCTTTTTTGGCAATGATTTTTCTGTGCAGCTCATTGAAATTGATTCTGGGCAGCTGTTAATTGCAAAAACTCACTGCCAATTATTGATAGCTAAAATGACATTGGAGAGCTTTTCATGGTAAAAATAGGTTCAGACAATAGACGAGCAAAGAGCTTTGCATTTGAGAGAGGTTGGGAACATGTTGTTTCAATCTGGGTTTCCACTGTCAGCGTGGGTTCTCTCCCAGGACTGACCAGGGAAGTCTATTTCCTGACCTCCAGCAAAAAGTCCGCCCGGGAGCCTCTCAAGATGAGATCAAAGCTTTGTCTTAACAGCCAGACCAGAGGACATCCATGCTGGGTTCAGGGCATTTTGGTCCTCACTGTGCTCAGAGTCACATTAAAGAGCCAACCCCACAGTTTTTAGTGAAACCTGATGCATTTGACATGTCTGATTAGCTAATGTGTGGAATTATTATTGTCCAGTTGATGCGGTAATTTGTCTATGAAACTTCAAAATTATAAACAATGGTTTTCTGGGGAAAGCCTCTTGAAGTGTGAATGGTAAATGTTTACTGTAAAAAACAAACACAAAAAAACCCCAAAAAAACCTGGATCTGGAAAGAGTGCCCTGGTGAATAAAATGAAAACCATGTGCAGTCCCATTGCTAAACTGACTAATTGTTTCGAAAAATGCTTGCAGCTCCAGCCTTGACGTTGGGCAAATTGGGAACGCTGTACCAGACTTCCTGTCTAATACGTCCCTAGATTTCCTGGAATCCAATTTGAAGCATTGTTTCCCCTTACACCACCAAGGAGCTAAACCTTGGCTCTGCTCTCCGGTGACTAATAGGCACCGTGTGGGTCTGAACTCAGTGAGAAAGAAACTGACAGTCGGCGTGGGAAGCGTGTGAGATTTCAGTGCTCTTGCGACGCTTTTGATGGGCCTGGTGTGCGGGAGCAAGGAGGATTGCCATTGAGTGCCTTCAACTATGTCCTTTTATCATGAATTCTTGGTTCTTCCTCTGAACTTTGCATGATTTTTAATGAAGATCTCCAGCTCCTTTGGGGGCCTGATGTTACGGTGGTGTGTGAGTTAATTCCATGGAGGAGGATATTTTAAACAGCAAACAGATTCCATCACTTTGAAAAAGAGCCCATTTTGATTGAAAACAGAGCGGAATCAACTGACCTGATCAAATCACACTTGATGTGTGTTGGGGGTAGGGGGACATCTTCCTTCCACTCTTGCTGCTTGCTTCCTGGTGAAAGAAGCCTAATTAACACTCACTCCCTCTTGCTTACCTGGGAAGGAAGAGTGGTTTAATAGGACTGTTGCGTTTCCCAGGAAAGGCTGTGCCTCTCTTCCTTTCCTCTTGAGAGTTCACACTGCTCCTGCATGGTGGGAAGGGGAGGTCCCTTCTGGCCCACCTGTCCATGGCCAAGTGGCCAGATCTGTCAGATTTTGAGTCTGAGTACTGGGTAGCTCATGCTCATTCAGTTCGGTTCAGTTCAATCGCTCAGTCGTGTCCGACTCTTTGCAACCCTGTGGACTGCAGCATGCAGTCCCTGACCATCAGCAACTCCCAGAGCTCGCTCAAACTCATGTCCATTGAGCGGTGATGCCATCCAACCATCTCATCCTCTGTCGTCCCCTTCTCCTCCCACCTTCAATCTTTCCCAACATCAGGGTCTTTTCAAATGAGTCAGTTCTTCACATCAGGTTGCCAAAGTATTGGAGTTTCAGTTCAGCAAAAGTCCTTCCAATGAATATTCAGGACTGACTTCCTCTAGGATGGACTGGTTGGATCTCCTTGCAGTCCAAGGGACTCTCAAGACTCTTCTCCAACACCACACTTCAAAAGCATCAATTCTTTGGTGCTCAGCTTTCTTCACAGTCCAACTCTTACATCCTTACATGACTACTGGAAAAAGCATAGCCTTGACTAGACGGACCTTTGTTGGCAAAGTAATGTCTCTGCTTTTTAATATACTATCTAGGTTGGTCATAACTTTTCTTCCAAGAAGTATGCATCTTCTGATTTCATGGCTGCAATCACCATCTGCAGTGATTTTGGAGCCCAAAAAGATAGTCTATCACTGTTTCCACTGTTTCCCCATCTATTTGCCATGAAGTGATGGGACCGGATGCCATGATCTTAGTTTTCTGAATGTTGAGTTTTAAGCCAACTTTTTCACTCTCCTCTCACTTTCATCAAGAGGCTCTTTAGTTCTTCTTTGCTTTCTGCCATAAGTGTGGTGTCATCTGCATATCTGAGGTTATTGATATTTCTTCCAGCAATCTTGATTCCAGCTCGTGCTTCATCCAGCCTGGCATTTGTTATGATGTACTCTGCATATAAGTTAAATAAGGAGGTTGACAATATACAGCCTTGACATACTCCTTGCCCAATTTGGAACTAGTCTGTTGTTACATGTCCAGTTCTAACTGTTGCTTCTTCCTGCATACAGGTTTCTGAGGAGGCAGGAAATGTGGTCTGGTATTCCCATCTCTTGAAGAATTTTCCACAGTTTGTGGTGATCCACACAGTCAAAGGCTTTGGCATAGTCAATAAAGCAGAAGTAGATGTTTTTCTGGAACTCTCTTGCTTTTTTGATGCTCATTGGCCTGACAATATAAGGCTTCCCTGGTGGGGCTCAGATGGTAAAGAATCTGCCTGCAATGCAGATGTGAGCTCAGTCCCTGATTCAGGAAGATCCCTTGGAGAAGGAAATGACAACCCACTCCAGTATTCTTGCCTGGAGAATTTCATGGACAGAGGAGCCTGGTGGGCTACAGTCTATGGGGTTACAGAAAGTAGGACAGGACTGAGCGGCTAACACTTTTTTCTGAATATCAGCTGTATTAGTGATAAAGGGCATTGTTGGTCCTTGTCTAGCTTACTGCTGTCTTATCTCTGATTTAGTTTAAAATCTGCAGAGAAAAGGGGATGACTACTACTTGGGAGCCTCCTCAAAGACCTCAACATTGACTGGAGACCTCCTGGTGGTTAAAAAAGCTTTGTGATGGGGTGAGATCCTGGCATCTAGATCCACATCACCGAATTCCTTAGCTGTCAAATGAATAAAGGAGAGTTTACAGGTATTCCTTGGAGTTGAAATGTATCAATTCAGAGCTTGTTCATTGAATGCCTACTATGTGCCAGGGGTGATCAAGATGGACCATCTGTTATCACACAGTTTATAATCTAGCTAGTGTGTATCAGAAAATTTAATGTTCCAAGTGAAATAAAACAACCTCAGAAAAGCTTAAGCAATAAAGAAAATTTCTTGGCTCACTGGGGAGGCAGGCACAATTTGGTCCAGGACTCAAGCAACAGGTTCCATTGCTTGGTTCTGCTTTCCCTGGGTGAGATCCATTCATTTGTGGCCACACGATGCAACCCTTCCCCTCTCTTGGCAGCTTCCACAATGGCTGCAGTGAAAATAAGGCATACCATTTACCATTTGAGCTAAGAGTCCAAGTCCCAGGATTCCCTACTCACTCTGGAGGTCCACTCTGATGAGGCCATTCTAGGTCATGTACATGCATGCTAAGTCATTTCAGTTGTGTCAGACTCTTTACGACCCTGTGGACCGTAGCCCACCAGGCTCCTCTGTACATGGGATTCTCCAGGCAAGAATACTGGAGTGGGTTGCCATGCCCTCCTCCAGGGGATCTTCCCGACTCAGGGATCAAACCCTGGTCTCTTACATCTCCTGCACTGGCAGGCGGGTTCTTTACCACTAGTGCCAACTGGGGAGCAGGCCATTCCTAAAGCAATGACTGGGGCTCAGTGTTAGGGATGCACTTATGTACTGATGGGCTTAAACTCACTGAAAGTCAGGGATCCTCAGTGCAGCTGGGCACCCAGGGTGAAGAACTGTGGGGTGTGGGGCATGGTGGGTATCCAGGTAGCTGGGAGCAGAGCAACCCCCACAGTCATAGTGAGGGTGGCTTTGGGGGCTCCTGAGGCTTTGCCTTGGGCCCCTGGAGGGGTGGGAGGGCCCACCTACAGATGGGATGGGCCCAGGACCTTCCTGGAGGCAGTGTGGGAGGGGACAGCCCTAGCGAGAGCTTTAGGCTGTGCCCTTCCTTCCTACAGCTGTGGGTATAAAGATAAAAAGAAAACTGAAGAAGAAAAAGAAAAATTGCGAGGCAGGTCTCTTAGGAAGAGAGGAGAGGCAGCAACCAATAACTGTCCATGATAGAAGGAAAAGGCAGTAAGTAAAGTAATTCTGCTCCGAGGGAACACTTCAGCTCGCAGAAAACACAGACATTGCATTTTCACCTGGCCAGTCAAGCACAAGCCTCGGAATCAGAGATCTGGATTGCCAGTTCTGTGCAGGGCTCCTTTGCACGGCGGGCCCTCAAATCGTGGAGGTTAGTGGACTGTGCTTCTTGATCTGGCCCCTCAGGAACTGCCCCTCCCGTTGGGTTCTTCTGCTCTGCAATCCCTCCTTTCTTTCTGGAAAGGAGGCTAAGGTGCTTGAGAGGGCCAAGGTGAGAGCCACACAGCGCCTGTCGCTAAATAAACTGAAGCTCAGTTGGCCTGTGTTTGCTATTCTTTCTGACTTATGGACATTCGGCCAGCAGTTAGGGGTTAAACATTAACCACACTGGGGCAGACTGGCACCACAGGAGACATGAACCCTGAAGATACACAGGCCTTCAGTGTTGTTTGTCAGTGTGTGTGCGTGCATGCTAAGTCACTTCAGTCGTGTCCGACTCTTTGCGACCCCATGGACTGTAGCCAGCCAGGCTCCTCGGTCCATGGGATTCTCCAGGCAAAAATACTAGAGTGGGTTGCCATACCCTCCTCCAGGGGATCTTCCTGACCCAGGGATCGAACCAAGTCTCATGTCTTCTGCATCAGCAGGCTTGTTCTTTACAATTACCGCCACCTGGGAAGCACATTTGTCAATGTGCAAAGTTCAAAAGATCTGTGTAAAAGAATATGTAACCCAAATGAGGTGAAAACAGACAGAAATGCCATCAGACATGCAGGGCAGGAAGATTACTAAGTACCCAGCTACTTCTCAAGAGGTCACAGTACTTGCCAAGTAACTCAAGAGTAGCAGCAGGCCTGAGCAATCCTTCACCTCTTCATTCAACAAATATTTACTTTCTATATAACAAGTTACAGTAAGGACACATAATCAAGGCTACCACTTCAATCTTTTTTTTGGAAGAAAGAAGGAATCTCCATTTGTACTGTGGTGTTGGAGAAGACTCTTGAGAGTCCCTTGGACTGCAAGGAGATCCAGCCAGTCCATTCTGAAGGAGATCAGCCCTGGGATTTCTTTGGAAAGAATGATGCTAAAGCTGAAACTCCAGTACATTGGCTCCTCATGTGAAGAGTTGACTCATTGGAAAAGACTTTGATGTTGGGAGGGATTGGGGGCAGGAGGAGAAGGGAACGACAGAGGATGAGATGGCTGGATGGCATCACTGACTCGATGGACGTGAATCTGGGTGAACTCCGGGAGTTGGTGATGGACAGGGAGGCCTGGCGTGCTGCGATTCATGGGGTTGCAGAGTCAGACACAACTGAGCGACTGAACTGAACTGAACTGAACTGAAATTATTATAAGAAACCAGATTACCATGTGCTACATAAAATGAACTAAAGACCTCTTTTTATACCAGAGACAGATCACAGTAAAACTAATTTCATTTGGGGTCAGATGTTGGAGTCAGAGGGGGCCGTGGCCAGATGTAAGTAAATCTTGGTTTCAGATAGAAACAAATAAACAGCGTTACATTGAAAGATTGTAATCAATGAAAGTCTTTCTTGGTCTCCCAAATGAATGTGACTCAGTCCTTTGAACACTAAACAGCAACAGTTTATTTGCACCATTCTTATCGTTCTTATTCTGAATCTGTCACAGTCACTTATTTATTCATTCAGTTATTTGGTCAGACTCTCATTGAAGATTTATGGAAGGCTTGTTATGCATCAAGTACAGTGTCAAAGACCAGGATACCAAACAGAGCGAGACATGGTCCCTACCTTCTAGGAACTCAGGGAAGAGGCATATGAAAAAATAATTATAACATGAAAGGTGCCATAACAGAAGCATGTACTGAGTGCTTGGAGGTGAAGTCTTTACAAAGGAGGCAACATTTGAACTTGAAGATAACAGGAGTTTTCTAGGCTGAAATTGCAGATTATCTGGAAAATCTGTTAAAGAAGGAGCCAGCATGGTGTGTGAGGAAATGGTAAATAGTTTGATATGGAAAGATCTTGAAGTATGTAGGGAGAGTGTCAGAAGAGATTAAAAAGGTAGGTGAAGGTAAGAGATAAGTCACCAGGGCTTCATACATAGATCTTGCTGTGGGCATTGGACTTTATTTTTACAGATAAAAGGAATTTGTTGAGGGACTTTACGTAAAAGAAGGGCAATATTAGGTTTGGGCTTTAAAACCTAAAACCTTCAGCAGTCTGAAGGAAGAGTTATTGTGGGGAGGGATTGGATGCA
Organism: Capra hircus; assembly: GCF_001704415.2. Taxonomy (NCBI): domain Eukaryota; kingdom Metazoa; phylum Chordata; class Mammalia; order Artiodactyla; family Bovidae; genus Capra; species Capra hircus. The sequence goes on from NC_030826.1 coordinate 10,031,471, forward strand.
AAGAAATCAACAGGGAGGTATTTCAACACCTAAATCAACAGGTGGTAAATCAATGGGGAGGTGAGAAGTGACAAGGTCTTGATAGCTGAAACAAAGGAAACAGAATGGGTTCAGGGAAGAAGTGAGAGACTGATGCACCAATAAGACCTAATAATTGACTGATGGGAGATGATGTGGGAAAGGAAGACGTTAAGGATGACTTAAGAAGTTAAGAGTCAGTGGCCAGGACAGCTGAGGAAATGAGGGTTCCTTTAAGTACAGTAGATAAAAAAAGAACAGGTTGGGAAGAAAAATGACATACTGCCTTTAAGATGCCCACATGACTTTCAGATGGGCAAGCCCCATGCGCTGTTAGAATTATCTGTCCAGAGTTGAGCCTAGAGATGGATTAAGATTTAGATAGGTGCTGAGGCTGTGGAATCAGATGGCACAGATCAGACCACTGACCAGCAAACTTTTTGACATTAGTAGCGTGATAGTCCCCCAAACCCCTAGCATAGTACTTTGCATAAAGCAAGCAGCATCTACGTAAAAATCTACAGAAACATACAAAGACATACCTGTTTGGAAATTGCTAGTAATAGCTAGATGCCCAGAGACCTCAAGTTTGAAGTCACTGCAACTTTGAAGACTTATTTTAGGGTCAAATGGGCAATAAGAGTACAGCTGACAAACTGCTATGTATAAAATAACTAAGCAAGAAGGATATATGTACAACACAGGGAAATAGAGCCCTTATTTTGTAATAACTTTAAATGGAGTGTAATCTATAAAAATGTCGAATCACTGTTTTATACACCTGAAACTAATATAATATTGTAAATCACTTCAGTTCAGTCACTCAGTCATGTCCGACTCTTTGCGACCCCATGAACTGCAGCACGCCAGGCCTCCCTGTCCATCACCAACTCCCGGAGTCCACCCAAACCCATGTCCATTGAGTTGGTGATGCCATCCAACCATCTCATCCTGTCGTCCCCTTCTCCTTCTGCCCTCAATCTTTCCCAGCATCAGGGTCTTTTCCAAGGAGTCAGCTCTTCGTATCAGGTGGCCAAAGTATTGGAGTTTCAGCTTCAACATCAGTCCTTCCAATGAACACCCAGGACTGACCTCCCTTAGGATGGACTAGTTGATCTCCTTGCAGTCCAAGGGACTCTCAAGAGTCTTCTCCAACACCACAGTTCAAAAGCATCAACTCTTCGGCACTCAGCTTTCTTCACAGTCCAACTCTCACATCCATACATGACTACTGGAAAAACCATAGCCTGACTAGATGGATCTTGGTTGGCAAAGTAATGTCTCTGCTTTTTAATATGCTGTCTAGGTTGGGCATAGCTTTTCTTCCAAGGAGCAAGTGTCTTTTTAATTTCATGGCTACAGTCACCATTTGCAGTGATTTGGGAGCCCAAAAAAGTAAAGTCAGCCACTGTTTCCACTGTTTCCCTATCTATTTGCCATGAAGTGATGGGACCGGATGCCATGATCTTAGTTTTCTGAATGTTGAGCTTTAAGCCAACTTTTTCACTCTCTTCTTTCACTTTCATCAAGAGCCTCTTTAGTTCTTCTTCATTTTCTGCCATAAGGGTGGTGTCATCTGCATATCTGAGGTTATTGATACTTCTCCCAGCAATCTTGATTCCAGCTTGTGCTTCCTCCAGCCCAGCATTTCTCATAATGTGCTCTGCGTATAAGTTAAATAAGCAGGGTGATAATATACAGCCTTGATGTACTCCTTTTCCTATTTGGAACCAGTCTGTTGTTCCATGCCCAGTTCTAACTATTGCTTCCTGACCTGCATACAGATTTCTCAGGAGACAGGCAAGGTAGTCTGGTATTCCCATCTCTTGAAGAATTTTCCAGTTTGTTGTGATCCACACAGTCAAAGGCTTTGGCATAGTCAAGAAAGCAGAAATAGATGTTTTTCTGGAACTTTCTTGCTTTTTCAGTGATCCAGCGGATGTTGGCAATTTGATCTCTGGTTCCTCTCCCTTTTCTAAAACCAGCTTGAACATCTGGAAGTTCACGGTTCACGTATTGGTGAAGCCTGGCCTGGAGAATTTTAAGCATTAGTTTACTAGTGTGTGAGATGAGTGCAATTGTGCGATTGTAAATCAACTGTATTTCAATTTAAAAAAGAGTACAACTAGCGTACATTCAAAGAGATTCTAGCCTTCCCCCAAGTTCCATTAAAAGTGCTGTTATCCCCTTGTGTAGTATATCTTGGCATTTGGTCTTGCAGCGAAGATACAGGGTTAATACTATCAAATGAAGAAGCTGGGGAAGTATAATTTATCAGAATAGGGGAGTTCGGTAGCAGTTGCTGGAACACAGAAATTGGTGTCAATGTATTTGACCTTCAGCAAAGTCATTCGGAGGGCAGCTTCATGGTGTTTGAGGAACTAAGCAATGTCTTCATCAAATGTCACACAATGTTACAATTCTGCATTTGCTCATTCTTTCAACAAACACTGTTTGAGTATTCTGTATGCTGTAGACACCATGTTAGGGACAAAAGACATCTTCCCATCCCTCAAAGAGCTCACGGTCCAGTGGAGTTGGGGGTAGGAGGATGTAGAGAAGGGGATGCAATTCAAATATACTGTGAAGTGCTCTGATAGCACTGTATGCAATTAAAGACAGAGAAAGACTACCTCACTCAGAAATGAGGGAAATGAGAGTGGCAACGTGGTTAGAGAAATCTTTCCAGAAGAGATAACACCTGGGCTAGGTGATAAGGAGAGGGTAAGATTCCAGATCATGGGGAGAGCAACTATAAAGGCAAGTAAAAGCGAAAGTCACTCAGTCGTGGCCGACTCTGCGACCCCATAGACTATAGAGTCCATGGAATTCTCCAGACCAAAATACTGGAGTGGGTAGCCTTCCCCTTCTCCAGGGGATCTTCCCAATCAGGGATCGAACTGGGGTCTCCTGCATTGCAGGCAGGTTCTGAGCTATGAGGGAAATAAAGGCAAGGAAGAACAGAACTCATTATGGTTGGACACAGACTGCATGGAGGCAATGGTAAGGGATGAGCTGGGAGAGGCGGACAAGGACGTCATTAGGCCGCTAGAAGCCCTTCTATGAAGTCTGAACTTTTAGCTTGAAAGCAACAGAGCCACCGAAGCATTCTTACAGAGGGCTTGTTTTTGTTTTTGTTTTTTTTCTTATAGAGGATTTAAAGCAAGGCTTTTGCTTTTGACATTTTTCTTACTTTTCTTTCTGTCCTCATCCCCTTCCTCTCTTCTCTCCTCCTTTCCTCTTCTTTCCCTTGCTCCCTCCCTCCAGCCCTTCCATCCTCCTTCCTTCCGTCAGTACTCACCACAAGCCGCTTTTGGACATCCCAGCTGATCTGGCCTGTGCCTAAAGGATAAGGGCATGATTTATGATTTGTCCATGCTCAGGCTAGAGGAAAAGGAGTTGGAGATGCCTGAGCCTTTGTTGGCAAAAGACTGACAGGATTCCAGAAATAATTCTTATCAGAGAGACTGTTACCTCCAAAGTGTGGACAGGAATCGTCACTGAAGAGAGGTCTACGCTCTTGCTGCTTGAATGAGACTCCTGGCCTAGCAGAATCAGCATCTCCTGGGACCCGGTTAGACAAATAGAATCTCAAGCTCCACCTCAAACCTGAGTCAGAATCTGCATTATTAACCAGATGCCCGGGTGATTCCCATGTACATGCAAGTTTGAAAAGCCCTAATTTAAAGATAGGAAAACTGCTTAACTGGTAAAGCCTGTTACCGTGTTGCAATCTTAAGTTTTTTCGCATGGCTAATTGATATGTAGTCCATTTATCAGCTCCTATGAGTCTGATTTATGTTCAAAAGTAAACTCAGTCAGGGGTTAAACTGTTTGTACTTTACTAAACATTTCCTGGAGAATCCCGTGGAGGGAGACTACAGTCCATGGGGTCGCAAAGAGTCGCACACGACTGAGAGACTTCACTTGACTTCATTTCAAACATTTCCCAGAAATCTCCTTAGAGCCAGTGAGGTTGAGATCCCTTGAGATGGAGGGCTCGCTCTCTGGCTGATGGGTGAAAGGTTCATTGTTTTTTGTGCCACTGGGACAAAATATACATAACATACATTTACCATTTTTAACAATTTGTAAGTGTACAATTCAGTAGCAACAAGTCCATTCACATCGTTGTACAACCATCACACCCATCTATCTCTAGAACATTTTCATCTTTCCAAACTGAAACTCTGTGTCCACTAAACAGTAACTCCCATTGCCAGGGCCACCAGGGAAATGAGGGTTCCATCAGCTACAATAGGTAAAAGAAGAACAGGTTTGAGAGGAAAGATAAGACATACTGCCTTCAAGATACGCGCAGGACCCTCAGATGGGCAAGAATTGAGCCGAGAGATGGACTAAGGCTTAGGTGAGTGCTGCGGCCAGGAAATTAGATTCCTATGAGTGAAATCATCCGGTATTTTGCTTTTGTGATTGGCTTTTTCCACTTAGCATAATGTCATCAAGGTTCATCCATGCTGTAGCTTGTATCAGAATTTCCTTCATTTGGGGAACTTCCCTGGCTAAGAAGCCACCTTCCAATACAGTGGTTGGGGATTTGATCCCTGGTCAGGGAACTAAGATCCCATATGTCCATGGGGCAACTTAAGTCTGCCACTAGAGAGCTGCTCGCTCTCTAAGACCTCTGCAACTAAGGTCTCTGCAACTAAAACCTGATGCAACCAAATAAATGAATTTCTAAAAATTATGAAAAAAGAATTCCCTCCCTTTTTAAGGCTAAGTAATATTCCATTCTGTGTATATGTCTATTTTGTTTCCCATTTATCCATCGCTGAGCGTTTGGGTTTCTTCCATGTTTTAGCTATGGTGAATAGTGTTGCTATGAACATGGGTATAGAAAGATTCATTCTTGTGACCAGCATTCATGCCAGGAGTGCAGCTCCCTATTTTCCCCGCTTATCCACATTATTTCCTAGTAGTGCGCCACAAGGAACATGATAAAATTCACAGCTAATGGATGTTCTAAGTGAATTTTCTTTAATATGTCAAGCCTTGAGTCAACTCCTCATTAAGGAAAGGGAATTTGCTGTTGTTTGGAGCGAAACGTCCGTTCCATTTAGCATCTCTGTCTGGGAGCAATGGTCTCCTGGATATAAACGGAGAGCCAGCGCCAAGAAAGCTATTAATTCGTAAAGCTCAAGTATTGATTTGGTGACGCCATTCTCTTCCCCGATGCTATTCCCAGCAACCCAAATTATCTCTGTGAGTATAGGAAGCGTTTTTTTCCCTGATGTGCTGGGCAGCTGGTGACAAGCGCCTTGCTGATAGGCTTTGACAGAGATGAACAGTCAGCCCTGAGTCTGCAGCCCTGGAGCCAAGAGGCAGACACCCACCCAACAGACCCAGCTCCATCCTGATTTCACGGACCTGTAAAGGGGCGCAGACAAGGCGAAGGGCCCTTGAGCTTATGGTGGAACTATTCTAAAGAACTAGTTAAAGGGTCTAATGAATTATTTAAAGAATTATTTAATTATCTAAAGAATTATTTAAAGCTAATCTCCTCTTAAGCTTCCCTGGTGGCTCAGTAGTAAAGAATCTGCCTGCCAATGCAGGAGACTCATATTCAATCCCTGGGTTGGGAGAAAGAAATGGTAAACCCACTCCACTATTCTTGCCTGGGAAATCCCATGGACAGAGGAGCCTGACGGGCTGCATACAGTCCATGGGGCTGCAAACGAGTCAGACACGACTTAGCGACTAAACAGTGACAACATTATCTCCTCCTGCTGATCATATTTCTCTTCCGGAGTCTCCAGTTTACTTGTGCCTCTTCAGAAGCTGGAGATAGGGCGGGAGAGAGGGCAGGTTCTCCTCACAAGGTTTCCTACAGGCATCCTGTGGAGGCACTCTCATAGCCTCCATCTCATCCCTACTGTTTAATTCTTGGGCTTCCCTTGTGGCTCAGCTGGTAAAGAATCCGCCTGCAATATGGGAGACCTGGGTTCGATCCCTGGGTTGGGAAGATCCCCTGGAGAAGGGAAAGGCTACCCACTCCAGTATTCTGGCCTGGAGAATTCCGTGGACTGTATACTCCATGGGGTCACAAAGAGTTGTTTAATTCTTGGAACAATTCTGGTTTACTGGATACACTGTCTGTGACAAGAAGAGGGTTACAATCATACCAGCTCATTTGGAAAATAAACGCTGAAACTCTGGATTTCATCGTCGGTGCCATCATTTTTGCTTTGCAAAGTAAGTCTAGATGTTAAGACAGGGAAACCACTAAGTTCCCCATTTTCCTGTTAATTCCTGGCTTTCGAGGATGATTAACTTTATTGAGAAACTGTAAACACACTGGGCTAATCGTTTATGAGATCTGATTAAGAGCTTTACAGGGAAGATTTGCACCACATTAAAGGCTCCAGCAATTTTGGAGAGTGTACATGTAAGGAATTTCCTTTTACCGATTATAAAAGAAGAGTTAGAAATCACAGCCAACTATCCAAGAAAGGGGTGAGGACCTGTTGCCTTTTGAATCTGAAGGAAAAAACGTTTGCCTGTTGGTAAGAACCCTTGAAGAATTCCCAAGAAAACTGTTGATTAAACCAAAATTTGTAACATGAGATAAGATTAGCTGTGTGTGCAGCCACAGCAACACGTGACAGTCTGGAAGGATCCAGTGAGAGTCAGGAGACCTGCATAAGATAATAAAGTATCTGGAGGCCACTGCCTAGAATTTATAATTTGCCCCTCACTTGTCCTCTAGGAAGTCTTTCTCGGTTCTTTTCCATTCATACATACTTATCAAAATTTCACCACTCTGGGGAAGACTGCCCAGGGTGACTGCTTTCACCTATAATCATTCTTTTTGTCATTTAGTGGTTAAGTCGTGTCTGACTCTATGACTCCATGGACTGTGTGTAGCCCGCCAAGCTCCTCTGTCCATGAGATTTCACAGGCAAGAATACTGGAGTGGGTTGCTATTTCCTTCTCCAGGAGGTCCTCCTTACCCAGGGATCAAACCCAAGTTTTGTACATTGCAGGCGGATTATCTACCACTGAGCCAGCTGGGAAGATAATCATTGTCTTGCACCCTCTAAAAATGTGTCCTGTGTGTCTTAGGGCAGTCCATATGGTGTTAATAACATATTTGTAATTGGTCACTTTCATGAGAGTTTTCACATGTGTGGTTTGAACTCTTAAACCCATCTATAAGCTCCTTGAGGTAGGGACTACTAGAGTAGAGGGAGGTGTTGGCGGTTTTGGTCTTTCTTCTAGAGTGCCCTAAAGCTGCATTTTTCACCCTTGAATACTCAGGGGAATCAAGAAGGGATCTTGCTAAAATGGAGATGCTAATTCAGCAGGAATGGATTAGACCCAATACTCTCTATTCTCAAACATTTTTCCAGGTGTTGCTTCTGGTTGGAAGACCACAGTTTGAGTGGCAAGGCCCTATAACACCCAGTAAGGTGTTTCAAAGTAAACAAGTTCAACTTTCTATTAGGTGTAGTTCTAGGAAAATTCCTGTACTGAGGCCTGACCCCTTCAAGCAAAAGTTACTTCCCAATAAGGCCTTATCCTTTGATCACTAGGCTGCTCTCTAAACCATTTAGGGCCTGAGGACATGCTTTTATTACTGTGCAATTTGGGTTTGTGTTTAAATTCTAGGAATATGGGTAGTTTTACTGAAGTAATTTGAGAGCATTGGCGAGCACTGGGTGTGCACGGCCCAGCCCTGCCATGCTAGGTCACTCTTTTTTTTTCACTTAAGCAAAATCCCTTTAAAAAAAGTATTTACTTACTTAGTTTGGCTGCACTAGGTCTTATTGCAGCACACCAGCTCTTCGGGCTGCTGGATGCAAACACTTAGTTGTGGCTTGCGGGATCTAGTTCCCTGACCAGGGATTGAACCTGGGGCCCCTTCCCTGGGAGTGTGGCAGCTTAGCCACTGGACCACCAGGGAAGTCCCTAGGCCACTTTTTTTTTTTTTTTAATGTGGATCATGTTTTAAAGTCTTTATTAGATTTGTTACAACATCGTTTCTGTTTAATGTTTTGTTTTTTGGCATGTGGGATCTTAGCTATCCCACCAGGAATTGAACCCGCCCCTGCACTAGAAGGTGAAATGTTAACCACTGTACTGGCAGGGAAGTCTCCCTAGGCCACTCTTGATAAGGGTCGCAGTTACACTGGCTGGTCCCACGGAAGGGAGCACATACCAGCCCGCCCAGAGTGCTGAGACCTGCAACTCCCCTCCTGGAATAGGGGCCCTCACTTTTCTCCCCGATGGCTTAGGTAAGCAGAAGCAGAAACAAAGCTCACTTGTGTTTACCTGTATCCAGTAAATCTCTGTTTCCTATATAAAGTCTTGCTCTTTTAGAGGCAAAATGCCCCTTTTCATTTCACCTTTGAAATGAGTAAAATCAGTCTTTATTTCTAAGTAGACCTCAATAAATGCTTTTTAACCAGAGGGACGGATCAGAAGGATAAGCTGACACCACTGGAAGTGCAAAGACAGCTAGGACAAGTCAAATCTCTCGAGACCTCGATTTGCTTGTCATAAAATCAAGATGTTGGTCTGGAAGATTCTTGCTGCTGCCACGTTGCTTCCGTGTCCAACTCTTTGTGACCCCGTGGACTGTGGACCACCAGGCTCCTCTGTCCATGGGATTCTCCAGGCACGAATCCTGGAGTGGGTTGCTGTGCCCTCCTCCAGGGGATCTTCCCGAACCAGGGATCAAACCCGAGTCTCTTATGTCTCCTCCATTGGCAGGCAGGTTCTTTACCACTAGCGCCACCTGGGAAGCCAGGAAGAATCTTACCATTCCTTAAAGTGTGTGATTCTAATCAACATATCGGGGGAAGGCACAGGAGACAAGAATTCCACACCTGGCTCCTTGAGGGCACAGCATGCCTGGGCGCCTCCTGGCTCTTAACCTCTGCCTGATCTCAGCGCAAAGGCTTGCCTTGGTATGGTGCTCAGTTGTCCCATCCTAGACAGCTGGGTGACTCACATCTGCCAGCCTGTTGTGGGAAGACTGGAAAAGATATGCCCTGTGCTGCCACCTAACGGTTCCTCTGCTATCAAGGTGATACTTCAGCACCATTTGTTTCAGTTCAGTTCAGTTCAGTTGCTCAGTCATGTCCCACTCTTTGCGACCCCTTGGACTGCAGCACGCCAGGCCTCCCTGTCCATCACCAACTCCCAGAGCCTACTCAAACTCATGTCCATTGAGTCGGTGATGCCATCCAACCATCTCATCCTCTGTCGTCCCCTTCTCCTCCTGCCTTCAAGCGTCAGGAAAGTAAACCATCTGTTTACTGTAGTCTTTAGGCCTCTACGTACAATGCCTACCATGTGGGAGACCCAGGTTCAAGCCCTGGGTCGGGAAGATCCCCTGGAGAAGGAAATGGCAACCCACTCCAGTGTTCTTGCCTGGAGAATTCCATGGATGGTGGAACCTCGTAGGCTACAGTCCATGGGGTCACAAAGAGTTGGACACGACTGAGCAACTTCACTTTCACGGTCACTTTAGGCCCTTACAATCCTTCATCTATGAGAATGTAACAAGAGAGAATAAAAATAGAGTCCTTCCAGAAGGATTATGACTGTTAGAACTGTAAGTGCTTTTTAAGCTTTGTAATTTCCTCCTTATTGTTATTTCTTGTCTGTTTCCCTGTAGTGATTAGCAGTAAAACTCTAAAAACAAAAAAGGGCCAAGGTGTTTGTTTTCCAGGGCAGACAGGAAGCAGGGAACTGGGGAGACTATACTCCCGGGTTTGAGGTAAACAGCTCCAGGAGATGGAGGGGGTGGATGGAGCCTAAGAGCTGAACGGAAAGCAGGTTGTCTTCAGGCTGGTTTGAAAAAGGAAAGGCGTGGGGGGGGGGGGGGGGAATGACGCTGCCTTCTGGTTGGAATGAAGGTAATGGTCTTAAGAGCATTGCTGTTCTTTCCTGTTTTGTCTTCAGATGTACCAGTCTGTTTTCAAGCCAGGAAAAGGAAGTAAATGTGTAGCTAGTGTTGTAATTCATGGAACTTTGTAGCAAATGATACTCCTCTGGAGTAAGGATCCTAGATGCAAATGTTGCAGAAGGGCCAGGTAGATAAAGTACCCGGATGGGAGCAGCCCGGGGTCAGGCTATAAGGAGCAGTGGGGATTGTGGTAATTGGAGGGCACTTACCCCATCCAAGAAGGGAACAGCTACTCAGCCACAAGTGGTTATGGCCCTGACCAAAATGTGTACCTGTATTGCCTGATCTTTCAAATTTTAAAGGGAAGCTGGAAATTTGAATTATTATGTGAAGTCCCCTTATTTTAAATGTTGGCAGCTAATCCTGCTTTGAAAACAAACAGCAGCATTGTGTGGGCCAAATAAAACATGTTGGTGAGACATATTTAGCCCGAAGACCAACTCTTTGAAAAGTTGGACCCAGAGAAATTTGCATTCTGGAATCTCAAAGCACTAACATGATCCTGGCAAGGCACGCGGTCTTTTGTCAACAATAGCAAACTACCATCAAACAAGCAAATACCAGATAAATTGGGGAAGTATAAAATGCTTTGTTTTTAGACTTTGTTCATCTGTTAATTTTTCAGATCCAGCTGGAAAGTCTTGAATGTATTCATTCAATAAATCAAGAAGCATTTGTTGAGCACTTAGTATGTGCTGAAGGTGAAGTCGCTCAGTCGTGTCCAAGTCTTTGTGACCCCATGGACTGTAGCCTACCAGGCTCCGCTGTACATGGGATTCTCCAGGCAAGAATACTGGAGTGTTGCCATTTCCTTCTCCAGGGGATCTTCCCGACCCAGGGATCGAACCCAGGTCTCCCGTGTTGGAGGCAGACGCTTTAACCTCTGAGCCACCAGGGAAGCCCTAATATGTGCTAAGTAATGATAAATAAAACTTTTTCTATTAGGGGCCAGAGAATAAATATTTTAGACTTTGAGGGCTGTCTGGTCTTCCACAAAATTATTCAACTCTGCCAGTTACAGTTGCAAAGCAGCCTTCAGTTCAATTTAGTTCAGTCGCTCAGTCGTGTCCGACTCTTTGTGACCCCATGAATTGCAGCACGCCAGGCCTCCCTGTCCATCACCAACTCCCAGAGTTCACTCAGACTCACGTCCATCGAGTCGGTGATGCCATCCAGCCATCTCATCCTCTGTCATCCCCTTCTCCTCCTGACCTCAATCTCTCCCATCATCAGAGTCTTTTCCAATGAGTCAGTTCTTCGCAAGAGGTGGCCAAAGTACTGGAGTTTCAGCTTTAGCATCATTCCTTCCAAAGAACACCCAGGACTGATCTCCTTTAGAATGGACTGGTTGGATCTCCTTACAGTGCAAAAGACTCTCAAGAGTCTTCTCCAACACCACAGTTCAAAAGCATCAATAGACTATATATAAACAAATGGGTGTGGTTGTTCTTAAAAAAAGCAAAAACTTTATTTACAACAGTTGGCAGCAGTTGGCCTATAGTCCATAATTTGCTAATCCTTGATCTGGAATATCTGAGAGCTTGTAGCCTAATGCAACAGTTTTCTTTCTTCTCTTTTTCTTAAAATCTTTTGGTTGCACCGTGTGTGACCTTAGCGCCCTGACCAGAGATCAAACCTGCGCCCCCTACATGGCAGGGCAAAGTCTTAACCACTGGGTCACCAAGGAAGTCTCAACAGCTTTCTTTAAGGAGTCTGACATGCTTACGCTTTACTTTCTAAGACCAGGGTTCCGGGTATTATCACTATCATTTTAAAGATATTTTTGTGAGATGCTCCACATAGCTCTCTATTATCATTTAGTAGAATACAAATGATCATAACCATTCTGTAAACATAAACAAAGTGAAGTTGCTAAGTCATGTCTGACTCTTTGTGATCCTATGGACTGTAGCCTACCAGGCTCCTCAGTCCATGGAATTTTCCAGGCAAGAGTACTGGAGTGAGTTGCCATTTCTTTCTCCAGAGGATCTTCCCGACCCATGGATCAAACCTAAGTCTCCCACATTGCAGGCAGACGCTTTACGGTCTGAGCCACCAAAGTCGCTCAGTTGTGTCCAACTCTTTGGGACCCCATGAACTATAGAGTCCATGGATTTCTCCAGACCAGAATACTGGAGTGGGTAGCCTTTCTCTTCTCCAGGGGATCTTCCCAACCCAGGTATCAAACCCAGGTCTGCCACATTGCAGGCGGATTTTTTACCAGCTGAGCCACCAGGGAAGCCCAAGAATACTGGAGTGGGTAGCCTATCCCTTCTCCAGGAGATCTTCCCAACCCAGGAGTCGAACTGGGGTCTCCTGCACTGCAGGCCGATTCTTTACCAACTGAGCTATCAGGGAAGCCCAGTAAACATAAATAAGTTCCTATAAATATTGGAAATAATTCTAGCTACTTAAGTTAGTTTGGCAAGGCTGTCTGCATATGAATTTAACGTAGGAAAATTTTTTCACAAAGAGAACTATTTATACAAGAGACCGTCGACTGAGCCAGTAATCTCAATAGAGTGATTAAATGCTTGTTTGTTGGCATTTGAATCTGTTGTAAAGAAACAACATAAAACTGAACACACCTGTTTGTTTCCTGAGTCCTAGGCTTTACTACTTGGAACTTTCATAAGTGTATTCTAAAGAGAACAAATGAAGCAATATCACTTTCATCTTTTTATTCTTAATAAGATAATAGTACATAGAAGATGCTCAACATTTTTTTGCTTTATGAATAGGAGGCAGTATGTCCGTGTTAATTTCTTCTGATGTATGTTTGAAAGTGATTAGTTACTCAGTCATGTCTGACTCTTTCATGTTTATGAACTGTCAACTAAAGATGCCTAACTATTTGTGTGGCTGTAGATAGTGGGTATTTGTTGTGCGTGTGTGCATATTAAGTCACTTCAGTCGTGTCCAACTCTTGGTGACCCTATGTACTGTAGCCTGTCTTATTTCTTTGTTCATGGAATTCTCCAGGCAAGAATACTGTAGTGGGCTGCCATTCCCTTCTCCAGGGGATCTTCCCTACCCAGGGATCAAACCTATGTCTCTTATGCCTCTTGCATTGGCAGGCGGGTACTTTACTACTAGCGCCGCCTGGGAAGCCTGTGTATTGGTTACTGAAGCTCTTTAAAGCCTCTTTCTCTTTTGCTCTCTTCTGCTATACACTCTCTTGCTGGGAAAGGGGCCATATGTCCCAATTCTGACCAACAAGATATAAACCCAAGTACCTGCTGGGGGCTTCAAAGAATATTTCCTAACAGGCACTGATGCAGTCTGACCTCATATCCCTTCTCTTTTTTCCTAACCCAGAACACAGACATAATACCTTAGCTGTTCTGCAGCATCTCAAAACCACGAGGACAAAAGTGAGAGACAGAATGTGGAGTGTAAAGAAAAAGGAAGGTTGGATGATATCACTGAGCAGCTAGCACTAACCATTTGTTGTTGCTGTTGTTTTGGCCACACTGAGGACTGTTTTAGATCTTAGTTTCCCTGCAATGCAACCTCAGGGTCCTAAACACTGGACCACCAGGGAAGCCCCAGTTTCACTAGCCCATAACTTACCACCTTTGGGTCTTATTACACAAGAAAAAAAAATTTTTTTCCCTGAGAGGCAAAGCCATTATTACCTGGTTTTCTATTTCTTGCAACCCAACCCAATCCTATCTGTTTGGGGCTATTTAGCGGTTGCTTCTATTCTCACACTTCATCACCATTGCTCAGGAAATGAAATTTCTGGCATCCAGTGCAGTCGTATCAATTCTCCAACCCTTCCTATGCTGCTTTAAAGAGTTGGGCTAAGGACATTCTAAATCTTGATACAAACCCAAATAACATGTAAAGATCAAAATTCACTGGTTTTCTTAGGATGTCCTATTATAATACATCAACATCAACTTCAAAGAAAATGTTCTACAATACAGCTTCTAAGAAAATCAAAGCTACTGTTGACAGACAGATTCTTTTTGAACTAGTTAGGTAGCAAATATTTTATGTTAACAAACTATCCCAAAAGTAGTTAAAAATATATGAGTATATTCTAAACATTTTAAAGTTTCATAGCCCCTAAAGCTGAGTTTGTGACATATACATTAGGTTATTATAAAGATCTTTCAAATTTTGTGTTTTAAAAGCTCCCAGTTGCCAAATTTTGGACAATTTCAGCAACCACCACAACCACAACAACAAAGAACGGTAATATAGATTGTAACACATTAACAGAAAAGTAAAAAGAAAATTGTGAGTCCACAGTGATTCACAGGCACGGCAGCTAATAAATGTAGATAAAGGATAGAATGAGAGTTGCAATTGCCAGTACTGGCTCAGGGTAGGATCATTAATGAATGCTAAAGCCTTTGAGTGAAAAATGTTGGGGAACAGATAATCATATGATTTCAAAGTAGCGTCCTCTAGATTAATTAATAATTCCAAAAGGAAAATGTATCTTCACCATGGAAAGATTGGTCAAACACCATCTTAACCAAGAGCTACAACTTGACATTACCAATGACAAGAAAATAGACAGTCTTCTTACCTTGTGCGCTAAAAGGTACACAATACCCTCTATGCAGAATTCTTTCTGGAATGTTTAACCTGAATCTAACCGTAAAGTAGCAATTAGGCAAATCCAGAATTCAGGAAAACCTGCAAGACAACTGGCTAGGATTCTTTAAAACGTTCAACATCATGGAAAACCCAAAAGGTAGAGACTTTTCTAGACTAAGAGAAACTAAGGAGATAATGACCAATTACAGTGTACAGGGCCTCCCCGGTGGCTCAGTGGTAAAGAATCCACCTGTAATGCAAGAGACGTAGGAGATGTGGGTTCGATCCCTGGTTCTGGAAGATCCTCTGGAAGAGAGCATGGCAACCCACTCCAGTGTTCTTACCTGGGAAATCCCATGGGCAGAGGAGCCTGGTGGGCTACAGTCCATGGGGTCGCAAAGAATCTAACATGACTTAGCAGCTGAGCATGCACAGCAAACTTTGCTTAGATTCTGGATTGAAGGGGTAAAATTTGACCCTAAAAGAAATTTCAAAGACCTTTGGAGAAATCTGAATATAGATAGAATATTAAAGTACATTATTGAATTAATGTCAATTTTTTAATGTGTGATAGTAGGGGTACTATCTTATTTGGTAGAATGCTCTTTTTCTAGGAGATACATATTGAGATATTTAAGGATAAAGTGTCATGATAGCTGCATCCTACTTTTTAACGAAATATGGTGTGTGTGTGTATTTCTGCGTGCAGAGGCAAATGTGGCAAGCTGTTAATAACTGGTAAATCTGTGTAAAGGATTTGGACTTCCCAGGTGGCACTAGTGTTAAAGAACTGTCTACCAATGCTGGAGACGTAAGAGACACAGGTTCGATCCCTGAGTCGGGAAGATTCCCCTGGAGCTGGGTGTGGCAACCCACTCCAGTATTCTTGCCTAGAGAATCCCATGGACAGAGGAGCCTGGCGGGCTACAGTCCATAGCGTTAGACAGAGTTGAACACTACTGAAGCGACTTAGCATGCATGCATGTAAAGAATTTAGGAAGTTTATTGAACTATTCTTTCTTTCAAGTTAATTGGAAATTTAAAACTTAAAAAAAAAAAAAAAAGAGAGAGAGAGGACTTCCCTGGAAGTCCAGTGGTTAAGACTCTGTGCTCCCCATGCAGGGGGCCCAGGTTGCGTCCCTGGTCAGGAAACTAGAAAGACCCAACATGCAGCAATGAAGACTGAAGAGCCCTGTGATGCAACTAAGACCTGCCACAGCCAAATAGAAAATATCTTTTTTTAAGAGACTTAAATAAGTGAAAGGAGAATAGAGATTGATTTAGGTGATATCGAGATAATGTCCGAGTTTTCTATATTATTTTAGGAGATGCTGGTTTCCTTCCACTTGAAGGATACTAGACATCTTTGTCAGTTACAGCCATTTCAGTTGCATCACAGGCAAACTAGGCTGAATCCTTCTAGGGTGACCAGCTGTTCTAGGTGGCTCAAGACGAAGGGATTTGCCAAGACATGAGACCATCAGGGCTAAAATAGGGATAGTCCTGGGCAAACTGGAATGGTTGGCCACCCCAACCGTTCTGCTACTTGTTGCCTATATGGCCTTGAGCAAATGACCTAGCTTCCCAGAGTCTTGGCTTCCTCATCTATAAAAAGCAGATTATCCACATACTACAGCGTGGATGCACCTTGAAAACCTTATACCAAGTGAGAGAAACTAGAGCTAGAAGCCACATATTCTATGATTCCATTTATGCGAAATTTCCCAAACAGGCAAATCCATAGCGTCAGACAGCAGATGAATGGTTGCCAGGGTCTGGAGGAGGAGGAGATGGGGGAATGACTGCTAAGGAATATAAGATTCTGGAGGGGGAGGTGATAAAAATGTTCTAGAATTAGATATTAGTGGTGGCACAACTTTGTGAATATACTAAAAACCACTGACTTGTACATTTTAAGAGTGTAAATTTTATGGCATGTTAATTACATCTCAATAAAGCTGCTTTTAAAAAAATTCAGAAACACAGAATTACCATATAACTCAGCAATTCTACTCCTAAGAATAGAAAAATCGATAAGCAGATTAGGTTGCCTAGGGCTGGGAGAGCTGGAGGAAAATGGAGAGTGACTGCTAATGGATATGGGGTTTCTTTTTGGAGTCATGAAAATGTCCTAAACTTGATTGTGGTGATGGTTGCATATCCCTATCAATATACCAAACGCTATTGAATTGTACCTCAATGGGTGAATCGAATTTATGGTACGTGAATTATATCACAACAGAACAGTTTACAGGTAAATTTTTTTGGCCATGCTCTGCAGTTGGTGAGATCTTACTTAGTTCCGGGGACTCAGCCTGGCCTACAGCAGTGAAAGCACCAAGTTCTAACCACTGACTGCCAGGGAATTCCCAAGCAGGCGATATTTTAAAAATATTTCAGGCTAGGGCTTCCTTGGTGGTCTAGTGGTTAAGAATCCTCCTGCCATTACGAGAGACACAGGTTCGATCCCCGACCCAGGAAGGTCCCACACACCTCGGGGCAACTGAGATTGCAGGCCACAAGCACCGCAGCCCGAGTGTGCCTGCGCTCCACAGCAAGAGAAGCCACTGGATTGAGAAACCCGAACACCACAACCAGAGAGAAGCCCGCACGCTGCAACAGAGATACAGTACAGCCAAAAAAAAAAACTTTCAAGAAATGGTTTAGACTAAAAGAAAAGAGAGAGATTGAAATACATGTGTGAGCTCTAAATGAGTCTTTGCTCTCGTAGCATCTCATGCCATCCTCACCAAACAGGCAGCATCAAACCATCACTGAGTATGCCTTTGTCTTGTCCCCTGAACCAACAGTCCCTGGATAACAGCAACTTTCTATTTCACCCGGGGCCAGCTTCTGGAGTGGGCAACTTCTGAGTCACATGAGACCTCCTACTCAGAAGGGCCTTATGCTTGGTTGAGTGCTCTGCTGTCACCATCCTGAAAGTCTTAATAAGTTTTGAACAAGGTGCAGGCATCCCTCATTTTCATTTTGCACTGGGCCCTGCACACTTTGTAGCTGTCCTCAGTCTGGCTTTGTAAGCCCAGCACTTAGCATGGTGCTCCATGGGGGTTCAGTGAAGCTTAATTCTTCTTCCCCCTCCCTGTACCCTGAGACATCCCTTAGACATTGCATTGACCTTCAGTACAGATTCACCCTGAGCTCTCCCACTGTGCCAGGAACTGTGTCAGCATCTGGGGATACAGTGAGGAGCAGGTAGCCGAGACCTCCCCCCACCCCCTTCGCAGCATGGGAGCTGCTCAGAAAGATGTTCATGCAGGCTGAGAAGGCACCTAACCGTTTGTCTCGAACAGCAATGACAGCGTCTGACTCATCTGTACTTTTCGCCAGAGGAAAACACATCACCTTGGAATCTTGATTTTGTGAATTCTGCTTTGTTGCGGGAAACAGAAAGGTTTGATAAATTAGGACGGGACTTCAGTTCTTTTCCACGGTGTGAAAAATGAGTCAGTGTTGCCTTTTTCAGTATGTTTGTGGTCTATCACGTTGACATCCCGTGTTACAGAAATCTCTCAGCACCTTTTAATTCAATTCCATTTCCATGTACAAAACACTAGGCGAGCCGCTGCTGATAGAAAGATAGTCGCTGGATCTTTTTAAGCTCATCATGCAGGCTCCTTGGACAAAGATTATGGTGGGCTATAGCTTCATGGGAGTCAGCAGAGAGCAATAGGCAAGCAAATTTCTGATATAACTAACTTACTAAATGTTTTTTTTTTCTCTGTTTTTACTAGCTTTGAGTCCTAGAGGCAATTCGTTAGTTCTTCTAAACTTTTGTTTTTTAATCATTTAATATGACCCTGATGTCAAAGGGCTGTTGTGAAGATTAGCTGAGATAATGTGTACACAGTGACTGGCTTTTAGTAGGAAAGCCACAATAAAAACAAAACCTAAAACATCTTGTAAAATGCAGCTATTTCGCATCGTAATGGCTACATGGTACCATTCCTGGCACATAGCCCTGAGTCATAAAATACCTCTGCCCGCAACTTCAATTTTTCCAGTTAGAGGTGAAGGTAAACAACTTCGGCCAACAGCACCCAGCACCGTGGAGTCAGTGAGTCCTCGTCCTCTCGTTCAGTCTTGATCGTCACCCCCACAGCCTCAGGCACGCAGTAGCTTTTGTGGGGGAGGCTGAGCAACGGCGCTGGAATGCCTGCAGCCGCTGGTGGGACCACTGGAGGGAGAAGGGTCTGACCTGTTCTGGAATCTTTAGCTCTTTTGGAACCTGGAGCCCATTCCTCCCTAGCACATTCTGCTCACTGAACACCTAAATAAAGACTTGGGAGCCCTCCCCACCCCTCACGACCCACCCCCCTCCCATCTGGCCCCCACCACCCATCATTGGGCACTCATTAGAAGTGGCTGCCCCCAGGGACAGGGGCATGATCCTGGACAAGACAGTTGGGCAATTCTTGGAGAGACATTCTTCTGAGAGCTGTTACTCAACTCTCCCAGCAAGTAGGAAATTGAGTGTTCAGTCATTAAAGAAGGAATCTAGGTAGGCAGCGCATGCTAAGTCGCTACAGTCATGTCTGACTCTGTGACCCCATGGACCGTAGCCCGCCAGGCTCCTCTGTCCGTGGGATTCTCCAGGCACGAACACTGGAGTGGGTTGCCATGCCCTCCTCCAGGGGATCTTCCCCACCCAGAGATCAAACCCACATCTCTTATGTCACCTGCATTAGCAGGCAGGTTCTTTACCACTGAGCCACAAGTAGGCAGTGTACTAGAGAATCCATCCTAATAACTAAGTGATAGGAATTTCTGTTCAACACTTGAGCCATTGCTATGCATTCTTAAATGGGGGTTGGTTAGGGGGAGGATAGAGAATCGGGAGATAGGCCATCCGCCAAATTTCATAGTTGATTATCTGGGAAAATTCATTGAAAACTGCTCATGTTATGGCTTTATGTATTTTTAGCCTTTCGAATAGATCAAGAAAAAGTAAAATAATCAAATAAAATATTCATTTATAAGACTGCTTTCTTTTAAAATCTTTATTCGTGAATAGACATAATGGTTACATAGTTGAAAAACCCCCAAACCCTAGGACTCTGGAAATAGACCAGACTGGGTTCAAATACCAGCTCCATGAGGTGACCTCTGTTTAGTGACCTTTGTAATGAAGATAGTATACCTACCTCGCTGGATTCATGAGAGAATACAATTTGTATTTATTTAGCAATTTGTAAAGCTTTAATGTTGGTTGATGTCACAGACAGCATTGGTGGCTACTTAACACAGGGTAGCCAGAGATTTCTTTGAAGAGATGGTTTTATGCTGAGTTCTGAATGACAAACAAGCATCAGGCAAGTGACGATCAGCAGAAAGAGCATTCTAAAAGAGAGAGCTCAGCTGGTGCAAAGGCCCTGAAGGACCCGAGGCAGGAACAGGGTTGGCTTGTTCAGAGAAGCAAATGGCCAAGTGGCTGGAGCATGATGAGGTGGAGGCTGAGGAGCAGACCCTGTAATCCCAGGCTGATTTACCATGAGGTCAACGAAATGACATTTTGCAACATTACAATAAATTAGAGAGAAGTTACAGACCTCTGATGTGGATATGAAAGGCATCTTCTTTTGAAATCTTTTACATTTAGTTACCAAAAGACTGAGAAAAAATCCAGAGTGAAAATTAGTAGAATATGAAGATAATTCAATAGTAAATACTCTGAGAAGTGAAGTAGAAAGCAATAAAAAGGAGAGCTTCTACAGAAAGTACTGTGTATTAGGAGGAAGAGACGAAACCTGAATAGAAGTTATAAATGCACTCCTAAATTGTCTGATAATCCAGTTGATGAAAACAAGGGTATCACAAGAACCAAAGATTTTCAGTTCTTGCTGAGTTGGTGTGAAATACTGATATCAATGCAAATGACATAATTCTCAGAATTTACCATTAAAATAAGGATTTCAACAACAAACAGGTTAAACAGTTATTGTCAAATTGAAGAGTGTGCGTGCATGCTAGGTTGCTTCAGTCGTGTCTGACTCTGTGTGACGCTATGGACTGTAGCCTGCCAGGCTCTTCTGTTCATGGGATTCTCCAGGCAAGAATACTGAAGCATGTTGCCATGCCCTCCTATCTTCCTGACCCAGGGATTGAACCTACGTCTTTTATGTCTCCTGCATTTGCAGGTGGGCTCTTTACTACTGGCCCCACCTGGAAAGCCCCAAATCAAAGAATACTTGATTAATTTTTAAAAAGAAAACATAAAATGCCCTGAAATCTTACAGTTCATCTGCTAAATTTGACATCAATCCTAAAATTTACATAATAATGAGTGTAAAGCTGAAAAAAGCTCTTCTAAATAATGATAAAAAACAAATTTTGAGCAATTGTGCTGGAGGAGGAATGAATTATCTTTCTACCCTCTCTTTAGGAAATGAAATATCAAATGCTATTAAAATGTGTTGTCTTTTGAAGGGACAAAGAATTAGTAGTCCCAAAATGTAGAAAAAGTATTATAGTTGTATTAATCAATTAATTATAAAAATATTATATTCTGTTATTTTTCTGGACTCAGTGATATTTATAATACTTGTAAGCCTTTGCACTGATTAGTTTGAAATTTATTGTAGCTTCCATTCAGATTCTAAATAACTGTTCATTTTCAATTTAATTTTTTGGAAAAGAGATCCAACCTTTTGGATGCATTATGTGAAATGGATTAGCAAAGACATTTATGTTTAGATTTAAATGGTATAAATCTAATATAAGTTGTTTATTATCTGGCAAGAATAGAATATACAATAGTGTTTATTAATTTGTGATAATGAAGCAGAGCTGAAACTAATTTTTATAAGGTTCATAATAGTATACATATTTTTCTGTAACTGTGAATCGGTACACGTATTGATCATGTACTTTCAATTTAATATTTTATTTGTGATTTTATATTTTTTCTTAAAGAGTCTACTCCCCCAAACCCAAATAAATTGTATGTTTCTTTCTTTAAATTTTAAATTTATTTTTTAATTGAAGGATAATTGCTTTACAGAATTGTGTTGGTTTCTGCTGTAAAAGTTTCAAGCTGCACAAAACCTAAATCTGCCTGTGGGTATAAAATGAGGGCTGGCTTTGCTGGCTGAAGGAAGGATCTGGATTTCCTTCTAGGTATGATGGGAAGCTGTTAAAAGAGTTCTTGGTTACACACGTGACATGAACTGACTGATATTTTAGAAAGATTGCTCTGGCTGCTGGGTTCTGTGCAATTAACATGGGGTTAGTGGGGACGTGAAGAAGAGGGGCTGTGTGCAAACTGATGGTGATGAGGTGTGGAGAGTGACCACAGCTGTGCAACAGCCAGACCCTGGAGAGAAAAAGTCAGGACAGGGCTTTGGGGCAGGAGGTGATAAGCCTCAAATGGAAGAAGGTAAAATAGCCCTGGGTTGATTCAGAAATATTGAGGAAGAGATTGAATTTCTTATAGGATGGGGGCATGAGTTAAGGGAATTGCGATCTGAGAAGGCTGGAGGGCTTAAGGACAAGGGGAGTAAATGGCTGGTAGGGAGAAAATAAAAAGATAAGGAAGGAATGAAACCCAAGACACCAAAGGTGAAGGGAGAAGTGAGAGATTAGTTGGACAGAAACAAAGGATAATAATAATAACAATATTAATAACAGCCAACACTTCCATAGTGCTGACTGTGTGCCAAGTACTGTGTGCTGCATTAACCCATTATTTTATTTTTCAATTTTTTGGCCATACCAAAAAATATGGCTTGTGGGATCTCACTTCCCCAACCAGGCATTGAATCCCAGGTCCCGGCAGTGAAAGCCCCAAGTCCCAACCACTGGACCACTAGGAAATTACTACATTAATCTATTATTTTAGAAAGATGGGCTACAATTGCATCATGGTATGTTCTAAGTGCCAGGTTAGGGAATATGGACACATTCTATTTTATTGACAGTTGGGAGTCACTAAAGGTTTTTGAGCAGTTATTATAATAAGAGAGAAAATAAGAGACAAAAATAAAGATTGCTTGAATAGGGGAGCCTAAAGAACTCATGAAAATTTGAGCCTAAAATACCCCTGAAATTTTGAGTTCATAATTGTGGGAATAGCCACAGATTTCTTTTTCTGGAGGAGAATGTCCATAACTTCAGTCCAATCTCAAAGGTGTCTGAGACTTCAGAAAAGGCTAGGAACCACTGACTTGGCAGCTTCGAGCCCAAATATCCAGCAAAATGGCAGTAGCATTGAGGAAAAAGAGATCGCACGAAAAAGAAGTGAAGAGGCAGGGTTCACTAGAAAGGATCCTTTCCCCCTGAGAACTGTTGCTTCCACGATGCTGTAGGCAAACCTTCCAGAGGCCACCAGGCATGGAGAATACAGGCAACAGAGGCTGAATGAGGCCCCAGACACAGGCAGGGAGTGACCTCCTTCACGAGCTGGAGTTTGAATGACATTGTCAAGGAAAACAGAAAAGGAGTCCAAGGGCAGATCTTTGAACCTGTTTAATCTGTCTGCTCTGCCTTTCCCTAAGTGCTTTCTGACAGATTATTTTTTTTTTTTACACAGGAAATTCACAGTTTGAACTTTAGTTCCTAAAATACATCAAATCACACTTTGGCTTTGGGTGGGGGGAGGAGGGGATGCACATAATGACTACTTCAGTGGTTTACTTCTCATCTGAGGAAATTATCTTTTCAAAATGATCACGGTGCTCCTGACCCTGTTCCACAGAGTGTGGGTATTTTTGAGCTAAGTTAGGAAGCGTGTAGGATAATTGTTAGCACTCAGAGGGCCTAGTTCTAGCCCAGTGTTGAAATCTCAGGAACCCACAGAATTCCTCCTCTCTATGGAGGGAAAGGAAAAGATCTCTGTTACCCTTTCCCTGCTCATTACAGAAAAGCTACTTAAAATACTTGCTGCTGCTGCTACTTACTTGCTTAGTCATGTTGGACTCTCTGCAGCCCCATGGACTGTAGCCCTGTCAGGCTCCTCTGTCCATGGGATTTTCCAGGCAAAAATACTGGAGCAGGTTGCCTGCAGGGGATCTTCTCAACCCAGGGATCAAACCCAAATTTCTTGCATCTGCTGAATTTGCGGGCGGATTCTTTACCACTAGCATCATCTAGGGAGCGCACTTAAAATATCTAAGTAGATTGCAAATTGATATCCCTATTCTGGGTCAATGGTTATAACTCAGTTATACTACTGTGTAGAAATATCCCAGAGAATACCAGCATCTTCACAAGAGTTTCAGTAATTTTATGCGGGTACTTAATGTCAAGAAAAAATGAAAAGTTCTAATCTGCCATACCCTGAAACTACTTAGTCATCAACACGGAACTTTGTGGAAGCAGGAAAATGTCTGCAAATGGCCATCATGGTCCCCATAGTTAGCATATTGAATGCTTACATTTTCAGGCTCTGTAGAATTTTGTATGGGCCATAATGCAGCCTTGTGGGACCAGACCGTCAATACAAGGTTGTTGCTGTTCAGTCACTAAGTCATGTCCGACTCTTTGTGACCCCATGGACTGAAGCACACTAGGCTTCTCTGTCCTCCCACAATTATCTGTAGTTTGCTCAAATTCATGTCCATTGAGTCGGTGATGCTATCTAACCATCTCACCCTCTGCCACCCCCTTCTCCTTTTGCTTTCCATCTTTCCCAGCATTAGGGTCTTTTCCAGTGAGTCAGCTCTTTGCATCAGGTAGCCACAGTATTGGAGTTTCAGCTTCAGTATCAGTCCTTCCAATGAATATTCAGGGTTGATTTCCTTTAGGATTGACTGGTTTGATCTCCTTGCAGTCCAAGGGACTCTCAAGAGTGTTCTCCAGCACCACAGTTCAAAAGCTCAGCCTTCTTTATGGTCCAGCTCTCGCACCCATACATGACTACTGGAAAAACCATAGTTTTGTCTATACTCACCTTTGTTGGCAAAGTGATGTCTCTGCTTTTTAACACACTGTCTAGGTTTGACCCTGATGCTAGGAAAGATTGAAGGCAGGAGGAGAAGGGGATGACAGAGGATGAGATGGTTGGATGGCATCACCAACTCAATGGACATGAGTGTGAGCAAGCTCCAGGAGTTGGTGGACAGGGAAGCCTGTCGTGCTGCAGTCCATGGGGTCACAAAGAGTTAGGCACAACCGAACGACTGAACTGAACTGAACTGACTAGGTTTGTTACAGCTTTTCTTCCAAGGAGCAAGCGTCTTCTAATTCGTGGCTTCAGTCACCATCTGCAGTGATTTTGGATCCATACACGGGGCAGTCGTAGATACCAAGCTGCGTGGTAACTCTCTTTACCTGCGCTTTCTCCCACCTGGCTCTGAATCCTGCCTGTCTGGATCTGAATGTCCTCACTTCCATAAACCTCAAACATTGCTGGCGGTCTGGTGGTTGAGACTCCATGCTACCACAGCAGGGGACTCGGCTATGATCCCTGGTCTGGGAACTAAGGTCTCACATGCTGAGCAGTGCTGCCAAAGAAAAACACATTGCTCGCTTCCCTCAGAATGCAGCTGGGTGTGGCCCCGGTAGCTGCAGAGGTCAGGGCCCAGCTAAAGACTGGGGACGGGATTAGCACGTGCCCTGAGGTGAGGCCCGTTCTAAGAGAAATAGGCTCAACTCTGAGGAGGTCTCCTCAGGCAAACGGAAAGTGTTAGTCTCTCAGTTGCATCCCACTGTTTGCGACCCCGTAGACTGTAGCCCACCAGGCTCTTCTGTTCATGGGGTTTCCCAGGCAAGAGTACTGGAGTGGATTACCATTCCCATCTCCAAGCAAACAGAAGAAGCACTGGCAGATAGGAATACAGAGATGTCTGCTCAGCAGTGAGGGCTGGAGATGGAACTAGATTTACTGAAAGGGAACACATAGACAGGCAAAGCGAAGTGTTGTAGGGCAAAAGGCACACCCCAGAACAGCAAGGGCTTGTTGACAGGCAATCTATTAGTGAGGAAATTCAAGAAGGGCCATCATTTAAGAACCAGGACAGGTGTCATGGGTCATGGGATGGCCTTCCCCCATCCATCTCCCCTTTTATGGGTTGAGTTGTCTCCTCAAAATTCATATCTCGAAGTCCAAAGCTCCAGTATCTCAGAATGTGATCTTCTTTGGAAATAAGGTCCTTGCAGATGGAATTAGTTAATTGAGGTCATTAAGGGGGACTTCCTTGATGGCTCAGTGGGTAAAGAATCCACCTACAATTTAGGAGATACAGGAGACGCTGGTTCAGTCCCTCCCTGGAGGAGGGAAACAGCAACCCACTCCAGTGTTCTTGCCTGAAAAAATCCCATGAACAGAGGAGGCTGGTGGGCTACAGTCCATAGGATCGCAGAGTCAACTCAACTGAGCAGCTGTGTACACACTTGCAAGGTGGACCCTAATTCAAAGTCACTGCCATCCTTTAAAAAAGGGATAGCTTGACACAGAGACACACACGCACAAAGAAGGTCATGTGAAGATGAAGACAGATCAGGGTGACGGTCCTACAAGCCAAGGAATGCCAAAGATCACCAGCAAAGCACCAGAAGCTAGCAGGGAGCAGAATGTTCCTCTCAGCTCTCCGAAGGGACCGATGCTGCCAGTGACTTGAGCTTCCAGAAGAGTGAGACAATAAATAGCTGCTGCTGAAACCACAACGGTTTGTGTTGCTTTATTACAGCAGCCCGAGGAGATGAATATACTTCCTTTCTCTAAAATTATAAACCGGTTTCATTCTGCTTCCTGGTTTCCTGAACCAAAGCCTCAGAAGAAGTGGCGCTGAAGAGAATGTTTCAAACAAAATGGCTCCTGCAGAGCCTGCAAGGTCTGCAGAGCTCATCGCAAGGCAGCAGGCAGAATGGCATGGAGTCCTCCAGCCCTGCCTTGCTCTTTAGAGACACTCTATCTTATGTACACTGTGGCCTGAGGGAGGGGTTCCCCAGTGAAAAGCTGGGTGCTCACTCTCTAGAGCGATTAAAATATTCAACCCCCAAGTCACCTTTGTTTACCTGGATCCTGAAAGTCTTTGTTCTCAGCCTCTCTCTCCCTCACGTCATCAGGCTGTTACCAAGCTGTCTTTTAGTCACCTGACGAAGGCAGCAGGTTTCCATGGTTACCTACAAGCACACAGCAAGGTGTCGTTCCTAGAGGGCTCCAGATTAGGCAAATAACAAAGGGCCCCTGGTACAATGAAAATAACCTGGATCCAGTGATCCACCTGGGATACGGGGAGGGGGGCAACTGGTTCTCGGAAACAAATCAAAAGCCTGGTTGTTAGAGCTGGGCATCATAGCACTACTGTCTGGCAAATTCTGAGTCCCTCCTCCTGTGAAGGCAGTGCTGCACCAAGTACTTCATGGGCCTTATCTCCTTGTGATTCTTGCCTCCTAAGGTGAAGAGTCTTTCTGCAATGCACAACACCCAGGTTTGACCGCTGGGTCAGGAAGATCCCCTGGAGAAGCGAATGGCTACCCACTCCAGTATTCTTGCCTGGAGAATTTCATGGACAGAGGAGCTTGGCAGGCTACAGTCCATGGGGTTGCAAAGAGTTGGACATGACTGAGCGACTAACACCATCACACTCACTTTCTGTTTTATCAAAGGAACTAAACTTATGGGACTTGTTGAAGATCACACAGCTGGTAGTTGCACAGCAAGGATCTGAACCCCGGTGCTATCTCCATCTTTCCATCCAGACCCACTTTCTGCTCTTCTGCACTCCAGAGGCCGACCTGCATCAGTTGCATCAACAGCCCCCTGGCTCTGATTAAGTCTGTTTTAGCTGGGGTCCCCAACCTCTGGTATCTAATGCCTGATGATCTGAGGTGGAGCTGATGTAATAATAATAGAAATTAAGTGCACAATAAATGTAGTGGGCTTGAATCATCCTGAAAACACCCCCCTTCCCTAGTTCATGGAAAAATTGTCTGTCATGAAACTGGCCCTGGTGCCAAAAAGGATGGGGACTGCTATACAGGATAGCCTCACAGATAAGGGGGAAGTAAGGAGACGTAGTTTCATCTGGCTGTGTTGTCTCTGCAGAATCCTCTCCTTCCTTTTTCTCTCCTTGGGACTTTGAGTCTGGGACTGCTATTCCAGGCTACTGCCCAACGCCCTGTGGTTATCCGCGCTCACCCTTTTGCAGGAAATCGCTTGTAATACATCCTTCCTTACTGTCGTCTTTCTAGGGAGGCCGTGACTGCTCTGCCAGGTCTGTGTGTTGCTGAAGGCTTTGCCTTTAACTCTGTCCCATTCTTCCCCTCATTCCCAGGCAGTGGAGTCGAGTCCTTGAGAGCTGGGTCAGTGCTCTTTTTGCTGTACTTGGTCACTCAGTGGTGTCTGACTCTTTGCAACCCCATGGACTGCAGCCCTCCAGGCTTCTCTGTCCATGGGGATTCTCCAGGTGAGAATACTGGAGTCGGTTGCCATGCCCTCCTCCAGGGGATCTTCCCAACTCAGCGATCAAACCCAGGTCTCCTGCATTGCAGGTGGATTCTTTATCATCTGAGCCACCAAGGAAGGCCTTTAAACCCCTGCTGTCTAAGGGCAGGATTGGTCTTTGAGACTCAGGGTTGCAGGAAAGAGGTGCTGAAACTGACATGGGTCTCCTGTGGTTAAAGGTGTGGGGAGAGGGCCACGGCCCAGCCTAGAGAGTTAAGCAGGGTCTGACACTCACCTGGAAGGACTTTCAGTTCTCGCATGATCCATCCTGTCCTGGCAACTCTCCAGTGTTTAGTTACTGCAATGAGATTAGCTAGAAGCTGATGTTGAACGGTTCTATGAAGACCTACAGGACCTTTTAGAACTAACACCCAAAGAAGATGTCCTTTTCATTATAGGGGACTGTAATGCAAAAGTAGGAAGTCAAGAAACACCTGGAGTAACAGGCAAATTTGGCCTTGGAATATGGAATGAAGCAGGGCAAAGGCTAATAGAGTTTTGCCAAGAGAATGCACTGGTCATAGCAAACACCCTCTTCCAACAACACAAGAGAAGACTCTACACATGGACATCACCAGATGGTCAACATGGAAATCAGATTGATTGTATTCTTTGCAGCCAAAGATGGAGAATATCTATACAGTCAACAAAAACAAGACCAGGAGCTGACTGTGGCTCAGATCATGAACTCCTTATTGCCAAATTCAAACTTAAATTGAAGAAAGTAGGGAAAACCGCTAGACCATTCAGGTATGACCTAAATCAAATCCCTTATGATTATACAGTGGAAGTGAGAAATAGATTTAAGGGCCTGGATCTGATAGATAGAGTGCCTGATGAACTATGGAATGAGGTTCGTGACATTGTACAGGAGACAGGGATCAAGACCATCCCCATGGGAAAGAAATGCAAAAAAGCAAAATGGCTGTCTGGGGAGGCCTTACAAATAGCTGTGAAAAGAAGAGAAGAGAAAAGCCAAGGAGAAAAGGAAAGATACAAGCATCTGACTGCAGAGTTCCAAAGAACAGCAAGAAGAGATAAGAAAGCCTTCTTAGGCGATCAATGCAAAGAAATAGAGGAAAACAACAGAATGGAAAACACTAGAGATCTCTTCAAGAAAATTAGAGATACCAAGGGAACATTTCATGCAAAGATGGGCTCGATAAAGGACAGAAATGGTATGGACCTAACAGAAGCAGAAGATAGTAAGAGATGGCAAGAATACACAGAAGAACTGTACAAAAAGGATCTTCATGACCTGGATAATCACGATGGTGTGATCACTAATCTAGAGCCAGACATCCTGGAATGTGAAGTCAAATGGGCCTTAGAAAGCATCACTACTAACAAAGCTAGTGGAGGTGATGGAATTCAGGTAGAGCTGTTTCAAATCCTGAAAGATGATGCTGTGAAAGTGCTGCACTCAATATGCCAGCAAATTTGGAAAACTCAGCAGTGGACACAGGACTGGAAAAGGTCAGTTTTCATTCCAATCCCAAAGAAAGGCAATGCCAAAGAATGCTCAAACTACCGCACAATTGCACTCATCTCACACACTAGTAAAGTAATGCTCAAAATTCTCCAAGCCAGGCTTCAGCAATACATGAACTATGAACTTCCAGATGTTCAAGCTGGTTTTAGAAAAGGCAGAGGAACCAGAGATCAAATTACCAACATTGGCTGGATCATGGAAAAAGCAAGATCGGCTGGATCATGGAAAAAGCAAGAAAGTTCCAGAAAAACATCTATTTCTGCTTTATTGACTATGCCAAAGCCTTTGACTGTGTGGATCACAATAAACTGTGGAAAATTCTGAAAGAGATGGGAATACCAGACTACCTAACCTGCCTCTTGAGAAATCTGTATGCAGGCCAGGAAGCAACAATTAGAACTGGACGTGGAACAACAGACTGGTTCCAGATAGGAAAAGGAGTACGTCAAGGCTGTATATTGTCACCCTGCTTATTTAACTTCTATGCGGAGTACATCATGAGAAACGCTGGACTGGAAGAAACACAAGCTGGAATCAAGATTTCCGGGAGAAATATCAATAACCTTAGATATGCAGATAACACCACCCTTATGGCAGAAAGTGAAGAGGAGCTAAAAAGCCTCTTGATGAAAGTGAAAGAGGAGAGTGAAAATGTTGGCTTAAATCTCAACATTCAGAAAACGAAGATCATGGCATCTGGTGCCATCACTTCATGGGAAATAGGTGGGGAAACAGTGGAAACAGTATCAGACTTTATTTTTCTGGGCTCCAAAATCACTGCAGATGGTGACTGCAGCCATGAAATTAAAAGATGCTTACGTCTTGGAAGAAAAGTTATGACCAACCTAGATAGCATGTTCAAAAGCAGAGACATTACTTTGCTGACTAAGGTCCGTCTAGTCAAGGCTATGGTTTTTCCAGTAGTCATGTATGGATGTGAGAGTTGGACTGTGAAGAAGGCTGAGTGCCGAAGAATTGATGTGCTTGAACTGTGGTGTTGGAGAAGACTCTTGAGAGTCCCTTGGACTGCAAGGAGATCCAACCAGTCCATTCTGAAGATCAGCCCTGGGTGTTCTTTGGAAGGAATGATGCTAAAGCTGAAACTCCAGTAGTTTGGCCACCTCATGCAAAGAGTTGACTCATTGGAAAAGACTCTGATGCTGGGAGGGTTGGGGGGAGGAGGAGAAGGGGAAGACCGAGGATGAGATGGTTGGATGGCATCACTGACTCGATGGATGTGAGTCTGAGTGAACTCTGGGAGTTGGTGATAGACAGGGAGGCCTGGCGTGCAGCGATTCATGGGGTCGCAAAGAGTCAGACACGACTGAATGACTGGACTGAACTGAACGGAACAGTACATTTCAAGTGAAGAGTCCCTACTTTAGGGGACTGTTTAGACTGTCCTCACTTTAGGTGTTAGCTGTAAATCGGTGGCTTCCCAGGACCTCTCTCCCTTCAGACTAGCTGGCTACAAAATCAGAGGTTCCTTAGATCATGTCAACTTGTATAATTTGCTAGAACAACTCACAGAACTCAGGAAGTGCTGTCCTTGTGGTTTTACATATGTATATTATATATAATGTTGGCTGAGCCTTCACTGCTCAGCTGTGTGGCCTTTTCTGTAGCTGCGGAGAGCCGGGACCACTCTCTAGTTTCAGAATGCAGGCTTCTCTTGCTGCAGAGCACTGCTCTAGGGACCATGGGCCTCACTAGTTGCAGCTCCTGGCCTCTAGAGTACAGGCTCAACAGTTGGGGCTCGTGGGCCTAGTTGCTCTGAGGCTTGTGGGATCTTCCTGGATCAGGGATTGAACCTGTGTCTCCTACATCAGCAGGTGGAGTCTTTACCACTGAGCCACCTGGTAAACCCAAATATGGTTTTATTAAAATCAGTCAAAGGAAGAGCTGCAAGGGCAGAGTCAGGAGGAGTCCAAAGGCCATTGGTCACCCTCTCTGGGTGGAGGGATGGAGTCCTGAAGTCCTGACCAGGATGTGGCAATGCACTCATAGACTTGCCGGAAAGGAAAGCTTACTCAGGCCATTGACGTCCAGAGTTTTTATTAGGGCTTGGTCAGATGTTCCCTACATGGCTAACCTGTAGCCTCCAACTCCTTCTGGAGTTCAGAATTGATATGGTGTGACCCAAAGCCCTCATCATACATCTCAGTATTAACTATCCAATGACCAAAGCCCCTAGGCAAACAAAAACACTCCTGTCAGGCAGGACATTCCAGGGGCCTAGAGATTACCTCTCTATTGTGTTGTTCAGTTGCTCCATCATGTCTAGCTCTTTGTGACCCCACGGACTGCAGCACACCAGGCTTCCCACCTCTCTATAGCTAAAGACAAAGGACCAGGCCTCTCTTGGGTAAGTTTGGTTTTTTATTACATGGTTACTTTGTTCCTCTAGTATCCATCAGACCCCCTTGACGAGTCACGTCTCTCCCGGCCAGCCCAACCCAGGGTTATCACCATCCACGCATTTGTCGAAGTTTGGAAGGAGTCTAAGGAGCTATTTGATGCAATCTGTAGTACTTTGGCCACCTCATGCGAAGAGTTGACTCATTGGAAAAGACTCTAATGCTGGGAGAGATTGGGGGCAGGAGGAGAAGGGGACGACAGAGGATGAGATGGCTGGATGGCATCACTGACTCGATGGACGTGAGTCTGAGTGAACTCCGGGAGTTGGTGATGGACAGGGAGGCCTGGTGTGCTGCAATTCATGGGGTCGCAAAGAGTTGGACACAACTGAGTGACTGAACTGAACTGAACTGTAGTGAGCTTAGCAGATCTTATCCACTGAGAGGCTCATCATCTGCCACTGGGTTAACAGATTCCAGGTCTGCATCCATTTGACAAAAAAGTTTGCCAAAAAATCTACTTTACAAAAAGCGTTGCTTTTTGTGTCACTGGACATTAGACTATTCACAACCTCCTTCTCAATGCTCTTGCAGAAGACAACTGTTGCCACGGGGAGAATTGTGGTAACCCCACTCTACCAGTCTTGGTGAACATCTTCCCTGTTCTACCCTTATTCTATCACTTACCACAGGATGCTTTCAAATTGTGATACTGGAGAAGACCCTTGAGAGTCCCTTGGACAGCGAGGGGATCAAACCAGTCAATCCTAAAGGAACTCAACCCTGAATATTTACTGGAAGAACTGATGCTGAAGTTGAGACTCCAAAACTTTGGCTACTTGATGTGAAGAGTCAACTCACTGGAAAAGCCCCTGATGCTGGAAAAGACTGAAGTCAAAAGTATAGGGGGGCAGCAGAGTATGAGATGGTTAGCTAGCATCAGCTACTCCATGGACATGAATTTGAGCAAACACTGAGAGACAGTGGAGAACAGAGGAGCCTGTCATGCTGCAGCCCACTGGAGAACTGAACTTAGCAACTGAAGAACAACAACCAGCACCCTGTATGTCCGCTTTCTCGTCTAGTCTTAGGCCTCTTGAAAGCAGGGTAATGTCTTACTCTTCTACCTCCAGTGTCTACCATGTGCTGCTGCTGCTGCTAAGTCACTTCAGTCGTGTCCGACTCTGTGCGACCCCATAGACAGCAGCCCACCAGGCGCCCCCGTCCCTGGGATTCTCCAGGCAAGAACATTGAAGTGGGTTGTCATTTCCTTCTCCAATGCATGAAAGTGAAAAGTGAAAGTGAAGTCGCTCAGTCGTGTCCGACTCTTAGCGACCACGTGCTAGTCTCTCCCAATCAGCCTGTAAATGAATCCAGATCCCCTGCATAGAAACACCATTTAGTGTTTTTAGATAAGAGTTAGGAGAGACGCCTCTGATGGCATGCCTGCCTGCTTTTTAACAATAATAGTTCATATTTACCTGGAAGACTTATCCTATTTATAAATACGATCTCTTTTAACTTTTTTAAAAAGGCTCAAGCTCCCCAAAGGCAAAGCAGTTTTACTTTTTAAAAAATAATTTTATTTATCTTTTTTTGGCTATGCCAGGTCTTCGTTGCTGCTCAAGCTTTCTCTAGTTGCAATGATTGGGGCTACTCTTCGTTGCAGTGTATGGGCTTATCTTTGCAGTTGCTTCTCTTGTTGCAGAACAAAGGCTCTAGGACACAGGCTCAATAGTTGTGGCACATGGGCTTAGTTACTCTGTGGCTTGTGGGATCTTCCCCAACCAGGGATTGAACCTGCATCTCCCGCACTGGCAGGTGAATTCTTTACCACTGAGCCACCAGGGAGCTCTCTTTTAAGTTTTGTGTGTGTGAGTGTGCTCAGTTGCTCAGTCATGTCCAACTCTTTCCAACACCATGGACTGTAGCCCACCCGGTTCTTCTGTCCATGGGATTCTCCAGGCAAGAATATTGGCTTGTCATGCCCTCCTCCATCGGATCTTCCTGACCCAGGGATCGAACTGAAGTCTCTGTCATCTCTTGCATTGGCAGTTGAATTGTTTACCACTGAGCCACCTGGAAAGCCTCTTTTAACCTCTGCACGTGTGGAATAGGTACTAATACTATCCTCATGATCAGGAGAAATTGAGGCAGACAGAGTAATTTCCCCAAGATCATCCAATCCCCAGGTGGCCCAGCAGGGATGGAAGTGGGTCTGCTGGATTGCAGAGCTCCAAGCCCTTAACCACTACTCCGTCATGGATTGGGGCAGTTCAGAGAGAAAAGTTTGATTGGTAGGCCATTTCCAGAGGAGGATTCAGCTTGAAATCAGGTTTAGAATTAGGAATGAGATGATAAGATAAAGTGACTTGAAATAACCTGTGAAGGACTTGCAAGCTAGTGATTATGATTGAGAATGTACTGGAAGCAAAGAAAAAATTGATTTTTTTAAAGAAAGCCCCTATAAGTTGATGAAAGAGATCATTGTTAAACCCACAGGTAAAATGTAAACAAAAACATTTCTCTGTATGTTTTCTTCTGACCTTAGAGTAAGCTTTACTTTGCAGCTCTCTTTTTTCTATATTTTTCATATTACATGGACAGTATATCTTTTTTTTAAGGTTAATTTCTATATTTATATATGAAATGTGTTTGTGTGTATGTGTGTGTAAGTGTGCACTCAGTTGTGTCTGATTCTTTTCAACCCCATGGACTGTAGCCACTAGGCAAAAATACTGAAGTGGGTTGCCATGCCCTTCTCCAAGGGATCTTCCTGATGCAGGGATTGAACCTGTGTCTACTGCCGGGCAGGCACATTCTTTACCAATGAGTTATGTGGGAAACCCAAGCATATCAATCAGTTCAGTTCAGTCGCTCAGTCGTGTCCAACTCTTTGCGACCCCATGGACTGCAGCACACAAGGCCTCCCTGTCCATCACCAACCCCCGGACTTTACTCATACTCATGTCCGTTGAGTCAGTGATGCCATCCAATCATCTCATCTTCTGTCATCCCCTTCTCCTCCTGTCTTCTATCTTTCCCAGCATCAGGGTCTTTTCAAATGTGTCAGCTCTTTGCATCAGGTGGCCAAAGTATTGGAGTTTCAGCTTCTGCATCAGTCCTTCCAATGAATATTCAGGACTGATTTCCTCTAGGAAGGACTGGTTGGATCTCCTTGCAGTCCAAGGGACTCTCAAGAGTCTTCTCCAACACCACAGTTCAAGAACATCAATTCTTCTATACTCAGCTTTCTTTACAGTCCAACTCACATCCATACATGACTACTGGAAAAACCATAGCCTTGACTAGATGGATGAGTCTAAAAGATGATGCTGTGAAAGTGCTGCACTCAATATGTCAGCAAATTTGGAAAACTCAGCAGTGGACACAGGACTGGAAAAGATCAGTTTTCATTCCAATCCCAAAGAAAGGCAATGCCAAAGAATGCTCAAACTACCGCACAATTGCACTCATCTCACACGCTAGTAAAGTAATGTTCAAAATTCTCAAAGCCAGGCTTCAGCAATATGTGAACCGTGAACTTCCAGATGTTCAAGCTGGTTTTAGAAAAGGCAGAGGAACCAGAGATCAAATTGCCAACATCCGCTGGATCATGGAAAAAGCAAGAAAGTTCCAGAAAAACATGTATTTCTGCTTTATGGACTATGCCAAAGCCTTTGACTGTGTGGATCACAATAAACTGTGGAAAATTCTGAAAGAGATGGGAATACCAGACCACCTGACCTGCCTCTTGAGAAACCTGTATACAGGTCAGGAAGCAACAGTTAGAACTGGACATGGAACAACAGACTGGTTCCAAACTAGGAAAGGAGTACATCAAGGCTGTATATTGTCACCCTGCTTATTTAACTTATGTGCAAAGTACATCATGAGAAACGCTGGGCTGGAGGAAGCAAAAGCTGGAATCAAGATTGCCGGAGAAATATCGATAGCCTCAGATATGCAGATGACACCACCCTTATGACAGAAAGTGAAGAAGAACTAAAGAGCCCCTTGATGAAAGTGAAAGAAGAGAGTGAAAATGTTGGCTTAAAGCTCAACATTCAGAAAACTAAGATCATGGCATCTGGTGCCATCATTTCATGGGAAATAGATGGGGAAACAGTGGAAACAGTGGCAGATTTTATTTTTCTGGCTCCAAAATCACTGCAGATGGTGATTGCAGCCATGAAAATAAAAGACACTTACTCCTTGGAAGGAAAGTTATGACCAACCTAGACAGCATATTCAAAAGCAGAGACATTACTTTGCCAATAAAGGTCCATCTAGTCAAGGCTATGGTTTTTCCAGTAGTCATGTATGGATGTGAATTGGACTATAAAGAAAGCTGAGCACCGAAGAATTGATGCTTTTGAACTGTGATGTTGGAGAAGACTCTTGTGAGTCCCTTGGACTGCAAGGAGATCCAACTAGTCCATCCTAAGGGAGATCAGTCCTGGGTGTTCATTGGAGGAACTGATGTTGAAACTGAAACTCCAATACTTTGGCCACCTGATGTGGAGAGCTGACTCATTTTAAAAGACCCCGCTGCTGGGCAAGATTGAAGGCGGGAGGAGAAGGGGATGACAGAGGATGAGATGGTTGGATGGCATCACCGACACAATGGACAGGGTTTGGGTGGACTCCAGGACTTGGTGATGGACAAGGAAGCCTGGCATGCTGCAGTTCATTGGGTTGCAAAGAGTTGGACACGACTGAGCGACTGTACTGAACTGAACTGACTAGACGGACCTTTGTTCGCAAAGTAATATTTCTGCTTTTTAATATGCTGTCTAGCTTGGTAATAACTTTTCTTCCAAGAAATTAACTGTTTTTAATTTCATGGGTGCAGTCACCATCTGCAGTGATTTTGGAGCTGAAAAAAATAAAGTCTGCCACTGTTTCCCCATCTATTTGTCGTGGAGTGATGGGACCGGATGCAATGATCATAGTTTTCTGAATGTTGAGCTGTAAGCCAACTTTTTCACTCTCCTCTTTCACTTTCATCAAAAGGCTCTTTAGTTCTTCTTCACTTTCTGCCATAAGGGTGGTGTCATCTGCATACTTTTTGTTATATCAAAGTCAATGTTTAGGAAATTCCCTCGTGGTCTAGTATTAGGATTTGGTATTTTCACTGCCATGCCCTGGGTTCAATCTTTGGTCAGGGAACTGAGATTCCATAAAGCTGAGCGGCAAGGCCAATAAAAGAGAAATGAACTAAAAGTCAGTCTTTACATTATTATGAGCAAGCAAATGTTGTTGACAGACAAGCCAAGTAGTGTCGACAACCATACCTCCTTTTTTCACACAATCCACCATTTTTCCTTTGTTAAAAACTGCCTTGGTTTTTCATTTGCCTGTCTATAAACTCATCCAAATTACCCCAAGCATTTTGATACCCCTGTCATCCTCATGAGGCTTCCCAGGTGACCCTAATGATAAAGAACCCACCTGCCATTGCAGGCAACATAAGAGACGTAGGTTTGATCCCTGGGTCAGGAAGATCCCCTGGAGGAGGGCATGGCGACTCACTCCAGTATCCTTCCCTGGTGAATCCTATGGACGAAGGAGCCTGGTGTCCATGAGGTCGCAAAGAGTTGGACATGACTGAAGCGATTGAGCATGCATGCATGCACATCATCTATATATAATCAACCATGTCTCTCAAATATTCATACATGCCACTTCTATAATTTTCCAGATCTCTCCCAAAATCTTCCTTTGTGTGCTTGACTAGGCAGAATGTTCTCTGGGGCCATACACCACTGCCAATTTTAGAATTCCTAGATTTTATTTTTATCATTAAAATGTAAAAACAAAACAAAAAGCCACTGATGCATATACACTATCCCTTCTAAAGGTTTTTTTTTGCATAATAAATTCCTATTTGAATTTTATAAAGTAATCTACTAACTATTTTAAATCCTGGAAAACATAGGGAATGAACCAAGCATTGTTCTGCCATTCTGCTTTTCCTATGCTAAATGAATCCTTGGGTAACCAAATGCAGATAAGGAAAAATTCCTCTTTATGGAGCTCTTCCAGATAATAAGTGGAGAAAGAATCTTTGAAATAAAATACCACCTTTTGTATTTTTAAAATTAAATTTTATTGGAATATAGTTGTTTTACAATGTTGTATTAGTTTCCATGTACAACAAAGTGAATCAGCTCTATGTATACATATATCCCTTCTTTTGGGGGTTTTCTTCCCATGTAAGTCACCACAGAGCACTGATTAGAGTTCCTTGAGCTATACAGTGGATTCTCTTTAGTTATCTATTTTATGAAGTGAAGCGTTAGTTACTCAGTCAGACCCAACTCTCTGTGACCCCATGGACTGTAGATTGCTGGGCTCCTCTGTCCCTGGAATTCTCCAGGCAAGAATACTGGGTGGGTAGCCATTCCCATCTCCAGGGGATCTTCCCAATCCAGGGATAGAACTCTCATCTCCTGCATTGTCAGGTGAATTCTTGACCACTGAGCCATCAGGGAAGCCCCTATCTATTTTACAATAGCATTTTATAATGTCTATTTTACTATAGTATCAATAGTGTATGCATGTCAGTCCCAGTCTTCCAGTTCATCCCCCTCTCTTCTTCCCCTGGTGTTCATACATTTATTCTCTATTTCTGCTCCTCAAATAGGCTCATCTATACCATTTTTCTAGATTCCACATAGGTACATCAATGCACAATATTTGTTTTTTTCTTTCTGACTTCACTCTGTGTGGCAGTCTCTAGGTTCATCCATGTCTTTATAAATGATCCAGTTTCATTTCTTTTTATGGCTGAGCAATATTTCATTATATACATGGGCCACATCTTCTTTAGTCATTTCTCTGTCGATGGACATCTAGGTTTCTTGCGTGTCTTGGCTACTGGAAACAGTGCTGCAATGAACACTGGGGGACACATATCTTTTTGAATTATGTTTCTCTCTGGGTGTATGGCCAGTAGTGGGATTTCTGGGTTGTATGATAGTTCTTCATGGCAAATAAAAGTGGAAAAGGTGGAAGGAGTGACAGATTTCCTCTTCTTGGGCTCCGGATTGTTAAATGTTAAAATCACCGGATTGTTAACGCAACCCTGAAATTAGAAGACGATTGCTTTTTGGCTGGAAAGTTATGACAAACCCTGATAGTGTGCTAAAAAGCAAAGACATCACTTCACCGACAAAGGTCCATGTAGTCAAGGCTATGGTCTTTCCAGTAGTCATGTACAGACGTGAGAGCTGGACCATAAAGAAGACTGAGTGCTGAAGAATTGATGCTTTTGAGCTGTGGTGTTGGAGAAGACTCTTGAGAGTCCCTTGGACTGCAAGGAGATCCAACCAGTCAATCTTAAAGGAAATCAATCCTGAATACTCTTTGGAAGGACTGATGCTGAAGCTCCAATACTTTGATCACCTGATGCAAAGATATGACCCATTGGAAAAGACCCTGATGTTTGGAAAGACTTAAAGCAGGAGAAGAGTGTGACAGAGGATGAGATGGTTGGATGGCATCACCGATTCAATGGACATGAGTTTGGGCAAACTCTGGGAGATGGTAAGGGACAGGGAGTCCTGGCATGCTGCAGTCCACGGGGGCGTGAAGAGTCAGACAATGTAAAATTGCTTTACATCACAAAATTTGGTGACTGCGGCAGTTTTACTTTCAGGTTTGATTTTGTTTGTTCGTTAGCTGCGCCGGGTCTTTGTTGCTGCACTTGGGCTTTCTCTAGTTGCGGTGAGCGGGAGCTGCTCTCTAATTGGGATGTACAGGCTTCTCATTGCAGTAGCTTCTCTTGTTGTGGAGCACAAGCTCTAGGTGAGCAGGCTCAGTGCACAGGCTTAGTTGCCCTGTGGTGGGTGGAAGCTTCCCAGACCACGGACCTTAACCCCTGGACCACAAGGGAAGTCCCTGCATGCTTTTATATGTTTAAAATTCTCTATAATAAAAAGTGTAAAACATGTAACCTAGAGATAGTTATGCCCCAAATCAAATGAAAATTCTCATAAAGGGTAAGATCTTAGCTTACCCTTTTACTAATGTGGCTGTGGTGATTTTAAAGACATAGCCTCAAAATTCTTTGATAATTTTCCAATTAAGTGGTAGCCTCTATGTCTCTGCCTTTTGAATCTAGGTGAATATGTGACTGTTTCGCCCCATAAAATCCAGAGGAAGTGATGGTATGCAACTTTTGAGGCTGGGTCATAAAAGGTGCTGCAGCTTCCTCCTGGTTCTCTTGGACACGGCTCCGCCGGAAGTCAGCCACCAATGAAGTAGTCTGAAAACCTTGAGACCATCTTGCAGGAGAGTTCATGTGCAAATAGTTCAGGACCTAACTGAGCTCCCAGACGACTGCCTGCAGCAACTGCCAGACATGTGAGCGAGCCATCTTTCATGTCCGACCCCATCAGGTCTTCAGATGACTTCAGTCCCAGCCAAAAGAAAACTGCATCCAGGCGAGACAGCCTGAGATAAAAATGACCCCTAGAGCTCTCGTCAGCTTCCTGACTCACAGAGTCACAAGCAAAAGCAAATGATTGTTGTTTTACATCACTAAATGTGAGGGTAATTTATTACATAGCAACTGTAACTGAAACTCTAATCAGGTAGAAGAACCAAAATTAAGGATACATAGAATAAAACTGCCTTTCATTTTTTGAAAACATAAGTACTGTGTCTGATTTTAATGACTTATGGAAAGTTTTTGCTTATGATTGAGGTATAAGAAGCAACTTAAGTCACTTCTAATAATCCTTCTAGTTCTAATATTTTCTAGTCAATAATAAAAAATGGAATTTTTTATGTTATACATCCAATTTTTCACTTATATGCAAACTAACTTTCATTTAAACAGCATCATTTATTAAAAATGTCAACAAATATTTGACTCAAGAACTATTGCTAAGTGCTGGGCACTGTTCTTACATCATCTAAAGAAATTTGGCTTTTTTTTTAATTGAGGTAGAGTTGACATATTATGTTAATTTCATGGGTAGAGCAAAGTGATTTGGTTATATATATTATATATCTATATTCATTTCTTTTCCAGTTCTTCTGCAATATAGGATATCACAAGACATTGTATATACTTCCTTGTGCTGTACAATAAATTCTTGTTGT
Organism: Capra hircus; assembly: GCF_001704415.2. Lineage (NCBI taxonomy): Eukaryota > Metazoa > Chordata > Mammalia > Artiodactyla > Bovidae > Capra > Capra hircus. The sequence continues at coordinate 10,072,342 of NC_030826.1, forward strand.
TTATCTATTTTATTTTAGATTTGTTTTTTATGCACTCATTTTTTAAAAGATTTTTTTGATGTGGAGCATTTTAAAATTCTTTATTGAATTTTTAAAATATTACTTCTGTTTCATGTTTTGTTTTTTGACCATGAGGCATGTGGGATCTTAGCTTTCTGACCAGGGATCAAACTCTCACACCCTGCATTGGAAGGTGAAGTCTTAACCACACTAGGGAAGTCCCTCTATTTTTTATATGATATTGTATATCTGTTAATCCCATACTCTTAATTTACCCACCCACCCCACTTCCTAAGGGAACTAGTTGATCCAAATTTAGGTATAACTGAATCACTTTGTTGTACACTGGAAACTAACACAACATTGTAAATCAACTACACTTCAGTAAAAAATTTTAAAACACACACACAGAGAACAAATTTAGGCACGGCATAAGTAGAGACACTGTCTCACATCCCAGTTGCCCTTTCCCCCAACTTCCTTCATGTTTTTGCAGGTTTATGAGACTCGGCACCGAAACACTCTTTTCATGGTTTTTTACTCTTTTCTGAAGAAAGGCCTTTTGATTCAGAAGGTACCATATACAATACTGAACTCTGTTCATTTGGGTATATAAATACCAAGGAAATTGGCTTGGGTACATAAATATCGAGGAAGCTGGCATTAAATTCCAGGTAGTTGCATGGCAAAATTGCTACAAAAATAAATAACATTATTATTTTATGCAACACTGTTTAGTAATCTTAGGGTACATTTCTGGACCAACATTTAGAGTTTGGGCTTTGTTCTTAGGCTGGAAATGAGAAGAGCTAAATGAAATGACAAATTAATATCTTTTTTGCTTAGGCAAAATGATGAAAATATGAGAAATTAATTTGAATTTTAAAGAAATGTCCAAGGTGCACCTGGGCTCCAGTTCAAAAATTTTATTTGCTTACTGTGGTTTCATTATAAAATAACCCACTAATTTTATAATGTTAATTCAGTGTGCATATGTGTGTGTGTATATGTATGTGTGTGTTTGTATATATCTATCTATAAATTTTTTTTCATTACAAACACATCTATAATATGTAAGTGAATCCGTGTGGTTAATTTGCTCTGTTTTCTGCAAGGTAAATTAAAAGTCAGATTCATTCTAAATAAATTAGTGCTGTACTTAGGAGTAGGTTAGGAGTTGGAGATTTAACTTCATCTCCTTCTGGAGTTGATAGTATTGTTGGTATCTCCCAAATTTATATCTCCTGCCCGGACTTCCCCTTGACTGAGCCCCAGATTTATATATTCAACAACCTGCTTGATATTTCAATTTGGTTTCAAGCTACATAAACTAATTTTAACTACCTAGGGAAAAGGAAATTTTATGGAAAGCTGTGAGGATGTAACAGAAGAGATCGAGAAGGCTGAGGAAGACAGGAAGGAGGCTGGCAATTCCAGAATGTCTTGGTAGAAGGAACTGCTCAACTATCTCCCCTTAAGGTTTCTTCCATCTCTGGGTCACTCCAGACAAGATTAAAAGTCCTGAAGAGACTTCGGTTGGCCCCAACTTGAGGCATCTGACAGCTCTTTGGTTGATCCAGTGTGATCAGATTTGAAAAGGTGTAAAATTTACCAAGACCCGTTGTTGGTATAGATGTTCTCATATGCAACTGTTGCAAGTAAGTTGCCTTGGCTTTTTCTGGAGGCTGATAGTACCCTAAGATATATATATATATACATGTATTCTTAAGGACACACTCTTTAATCAAGACAGTTCACAAGGTAGAATTTTTCTAAGAGAAAAAAATTATGATGTTTCATATTTGTTTACATAGATACATGTCCATTATGTACTGTTATATGAAAAAGAGCAAGTCACAAATAGTATGTACAGTATGACCTTATTTTTAAAAATAAATACATACATATATGCAAGTTAAAAAGTTTTAAATTGTGATATAATTGAAACATAATATTAAGTGTTTCAGGTATACAGCGTATACATATATATATATTTTTTTAAAGTTTAAATAAACATAAAACACACAACCAGGTATGTTTTCACTTCGATAATCAGAAAAGACAATAAACTTATTTTAAAACAGGGCGTTACTAAGTAAAAGTAGAGACAGTGTTACTTAAGTGTGCTTGCAGGTGAGTTGGAAAAACACTGTTGTGTTTTTCCTTGATTCTCCCACTATTACCATCCAATACATCTGACACCAAACGTGTGGGTTTTCTACACATCAAGCAACTTCCAACACCAGTTGAGTGTGCTACAATCCAATTCAGTTCTGACACCATCTACCTGGAGTTTCCTTAACCCATTTGATCCACAGGTTAAGGGCTCAATCGCACTGTTTGATTGAGACTGTTTCCACAGCAGATGCTAATCTCAAGTGTCAGATAATCACCTGTACTTCTGACCCACTGGCTATAAATCAGTGTTCCTCTGCTCCCCTCCTTGGGTTCAATAATTTTCAAGGATAGAACTTCTCTGGTGGTCCAGGGGTGAAGAGTCTGCTGCTACAGGGGGCACTGGTTCGATCCTTGGTTGGGGAAGTAAAATCCCACATGCCTTGCAGCAACTAAACCTATGCACCCCAACTACTGAGCCCTCTCTAGAGCCTGTGCCCCACAACGAGAGAAGCCACCACAATGAGAGGCCCACACACTGCAACTAAAGACGAACTCCCACTCGCCACAGCTAGAGAAAGTCCACTCACAGCAACAAAGAACCCGTGCACCGCAAGGGACACCCAGTGCAGCCACATGCAAGAAGCAAAAAGCCAGAAAGCGAGAATGGTCACAGAACTCAGGGAAACTCTTATGTATACTGTTTTTTTTTTTTTTTTAATTTTATTTATTTGGCTGCTCTGGGTCTTAGTTGTAGTATGTAGGATCTAGCTCCCTGACCAGGGATCAAACCTGGGCCCCCTGCACTGGGAGCTCAGAGTCTTAGCCACTGGACCACCAGGGAAGTCCCTTATGTATACTGGTTTATTATAAACAGCACCAGCTGCAGAGACACACAGGATGCAGTCTGGAAGTGTCCCAAGTGTAGGAGCTTCTGTTCCTGGCAAATTGGGTAAAGCAAACTCTTGGCATGTAGGTGTGCTTACCAACCCAGAAGCTCTCAGATCCCAGTATGATTGGGATGTTTATAAAGGCTTCTTTACATAGGCATGATTGATCATTTGTTCCATTTCCAGCCTCTCCCCTTCTCTGTAGAAAGGCAGGAAGAGGGAACTGGAATTTTCAAGCTTCTATTCACAGCATGTTCTTCCTGGGGAGCCAGCCTCCATCCAGGGGCCCACCAAGGGTCACCTCATTAGAACAAAAAACATCCCTATCAACCAGGACATTTTAAAGGATTTGGAAGATTGGTGTCAGATTCTCCTATCACTAAGGAAATTAAAAAGATCTTAGGAGCTCTATCCCAGGAATCAGGAGCAGAGACCAATGTGTGTATATATATATATATGTTTCTTCTTATTGTTTCACAGTTGATTATTTCCATAAAGTGGTATCTCGGCCATTCCTGGTGTTATTGTGGACAAGAATCCGCCGGCCACTGCAGGAGACATAAGTTCGATCCCTGGTCAGGGAAGATTTCACGTGTTACGGAGCAATGAAGCTCATCCGCCATAACTACTGAGCCCTGGGGGCCACGACTACTGAGCCTGCGTGCTGCAAACACTGAAGCCCAAGTGTCCGAGAGCCTGCGCTCCGGCTCCACTGCAACAAGAAGCTCGTGCACCTCAATGAAGAGGAGCCCCCACCTGCCACAAATGGAGAAAGCCTGCACTCAGAAACAGAGAGCCAGTGCAACCAAATAAATAAATAATTTTAAAAGTGATATCTCACAGTTAACTTCTTAATACACCCTCCAAGATTTTGTCATGATACTACCTTGCTAAATATAGTAGCATCAGTGATAATAATAATGAACATTCATGGAGTGCCAGGCGCTATGTTAAAATCTTTCTATGCGTTATCTTCCCCTTCGTGGAAAACAACCTTGTCATGATGAAGGGGCTTGCCTAACTCAGTGAAGCCATGAGCCATGCCAAGCAGGGTCACTCAGGACGGACAGGTCATAATCTTTCAAGCTAGGCTTTAACAGTACCTGAAGAGTTCTGACAAAACATGGCCCGCTGGAGAAGCAAATGGCAACCCACTTCAGTATTCTTCTTTGGAGAAACCCATGAACAGTATGAAAAGGCAAAAAGATATGATACCAGAAGATGAGCCCCTCAGATTGAAAGGCGTCCAATACAATACTGGGGAAGAGCGGAGGACAATTACTAATAGCTCCAGTATGTCAGCAAATTTGGAAAACTCAGCAGTGGCCACAGAGCTGAAAAAGGTCAGTTTTCATTCCAAATCCCAAAGAAGGGCAATGCCAAACAATGTTCAAACTACCAGAGAATTGCACTCATTTTACATGCTAGCAAGATTATGTTCAAAATCTTTCAAGCTAGCAGTACCTGGAGTACCAAAATCTTTCAAGCTTTAGCAGTACCTAAACTGGGAACTTCCAAAGTCCAAGCTGGGTTTAGAAAAGACAGAGGAATCGGGGATCAAATTGCCAGCATTCGTTGGCTAATGGAGACAGCAAAGGAATTCCGGAAAAACATCTAATTCTGCTTCACTGACTAAAGCCTTTTTACTGCATGAATCACAACAAACTGTGGAAAATTCTTTAACAGATGGGAATACCAGACCACCTTACCTGTCCCCTGAGAAACCTGTATGGGGGTCAAGAAGCAACAGTTAGAACCTTACATGGAACAACAGACTGGAAAAGAGTATGATAAGGCTGTATATTGTCATTCTACTTATTCACTTATATGCTGAGTACATCATGCGAAACGCCAGGCTGGTGAATCACAAGCTGGAATCAAGATTGCTGGGAGAAATATTGGCAGCTTCAAAAAATGCAGATAATATCACTCTAACAGCAGAAAGTGAAGAAGAACTAAAGAGCCTCTTGATGAGGGTCAAAGAGGAGAGTGAAAAAGCTGGGTTAAAACTCAACATGCGAAAAACTAAAATCATGGCATCCAGTCCCATCATTTTATGGCAAATAGAAGGGGAAAAAGAGGAAGAAGTGACAGACTGTATTTACTTGAGCTCGAAAATCACTGCAAATGGTGACTGCAGCCATGAAGTTAAAAGCTGCTTGTTCTTTGGAAGGAAAGCTATGACAAACCGTGACAGTGTGTTAAAGACCAGAGACACCATTTTGCCGACAAAGGTCCATGTAGTCAAAGCTATGGGTTTTCCAGTGGTCATATATGGATGTCAGAGTTGGTCCATAAAGAAGGCTGAGCACTGAGTTTATGCTTTTCAATTGTGGTGCTGGAGAAGACTCCTGAGAGTTCCCTGGACTGCATGGAGATCAAACCCAACAATCCTAAAGGAAATCAACCCTGAATATTCATTGGAAGGACTGTTGCTGAAGTTGAGGCTCCAATACTTTGGCCACCTGATGTGAAGAGCGACTCATTGGAAAAGACCCTGATTGCTGGGGAAGACTGAAGGCAAAAGGAGAAGAGGGCAGCAGAGGATGAGATGATTAGATAGTATCAGCTACTCAATGGACATGAATTTGAGCAAACTCCGGGAAACAGTGGAGGACAGGAGCACCTGGCATGCTGTGGTCCACGGGATTGCAAAGAGTCAGGCAGGACTTGGCAACAGAACAATAACAAACACATTATCTTATTCAAAGCTCACCATAGCCTTCCAAGGTTGATATTATTAGTGGCCCCATTTCACAAATGAGGAAACAAAGACTTTCAATCAAGTCAGTGGAAAGTCCCAGACTGCCACCCAAGTATATTTAAGTCAGCTCCGTGCTTTTAATCTCTAAGCTATGATTAGAAAATTAAGTCTAAGCAAGATCATTTATTTATTTATGCCATTGCCTTGCTTCAGAAAGGATTTCAGGCATCTAGTTAAGTAACTTGTCCAAGATTACCCAGACAGTAAGTGGCAGAGCCAGGAATCAAATCTCTTTCTCTCACGAACTATATAAACTGAGATAACACAGATGTAGACCCACATCATATATTTCCTCATAGCCATGAGAAGGGGAACTGGGGACATTTTCTTTGGCTTTCATTTTCATTCTGGTTGACTCTGTTCCTTGCTGTGGCTTTTGGGAAAGGATGAACAGAAGAAGAGGGATTCAGGGATAACAGGTCTGGGCAGTAAGTACATGGGCTGCCCGTGGTGCACAAATGGAAAGGCCTCAGATATTGTGAGAAATGTGCCTGGTACATGGCAGGCAGCATAGCTTAATAAATAAACAGAATTCAGGAGGAAGGGGAAGAAAGAGGAAAGAGAGGATGAAGTGAACAGACGAGGAAGAACTGGGAAGCCAAGTATTAGAGGAAGTAGAGGGAAGGCAAAGGGGACGGGGAAGGGAACACGTACCTGTTGAAGAGTGAGAATAAAAATAAGAATTTAATTTTGTGTACAAGCTTTTGCAGAAGAAAAGTATCAAAGGTAAATACCACCAAAATGGCTGTTAGGAAAAAAAAAAAAAAAAACACCGCATATCCTAAAGTATTTCAAATTAGGGACAGTCCCTTCAGGTCTGAGTAACAGTTTCATCAATTCCTCTCAGTCCTTTCTTTTTGAATGTAGCATTGTCCCTCTTTAGCCAAATACTTAATCCATCTATTTGGGCTCCAAAGACCCAATCCAAACAGGATTGTATGGAAAAAATGGTTTTTTCTTGGGCATTCCCTGGCAATCCAGTGGTTAGGATTCAGCGCTTTCACAGCTGGGGCCTGGGTTTAATCCTACTCAGGGAACTAAGACCCCACAGGCTTCATGGCAAAAATAAGTCTTTTCTTGGCAATCACTTGAAAAAACAAATAGGATGAAACATACACTCATATTTTGGTATGTGCCTAAAACGTGGAACATTTATTTGCTCTCGGTTTGAATTATTATAAAAACATTGCAGAACTTGTTCTTAATCTTTTTTTTTTTCTTAAACGAAGGAGCCTGTCTCAATTTAGTATCCTTAACCAAATATGCTTTAGTCTCAGGGCAAGAACTGGCTATAAAGAAAATATAACTCTTTTAAGAGCAGCTCTTTAGCCCTAGCTGTCCACTGAAACCTAACTATGGAGGCAAGATGCATTTGAAATTCTTCTCATTAAGAACCATGATGTTTTACTTAAGCTGGACTTGGTCACTCTGGATAATGTGAAACAGAAGTTACTTATTGAGAGGCAAGGACAGGAAGAGGAAATGGCTGACCGGTAACTAGAGTTCTCCAAAGGTGATAGGTACATTTATTAATCTCCTGGGACCTATATTCAGCTAGCAACTTGATCTGACTAGCGTGTGTGTTGAGTAATGTTTAAATCATTAGAGTGCATACATACAGACTTAACATCACAGGAATTTATTTCCTCCCCCTGCCCTTCTCTCTAGACATTTCCTTTTCTTCCTAAACTATGCAAACAACATTCAAAAACAGCAAGCCAATTCAGACTTGTTGGGTAGACTCTCACGGAATATTGATCATGAGAACTTCTCTTTTTTTTCCACCAGACATGGACAAAGAGTTCTCTGTTGTAAGTAAATTAATCCCAGGCAAAGAAATTTCCACATCTTGAGTTTAGTTTGGAATTTTTCCTTCTTTCTTCAATGGTGACTTAATGTATATATTTTATTTTTAAATATAGGTAATTAAATATATATATATATTTTGAAAGGTTTATTCAGGGAGAACACACATATAGACAGAGGGTGGGCCATCTCAGAAGGTGAGGGAAGCATGTATTATATATATTTTAATTTGGAGTACAGTTGCTTTACAATGGTGTGTTAGTTTCTGCTGTACAACAACGTGAGTCAGCTCTAAGTATACATGTATCCCTTCCCTCCTGAGCCTCCTTCCACTACCCTGTATTATATATTTTTTAATGTAAGCAAGCTACTCTTGTTTTAAGGATTTAAAAAAACACCAAGATAATTGAAGGAGCTGCAAATTTAACAGAGTAAACAGCAAAATCATGAGGTTCTCGAACAGTATGTGACAGAAAATGTTTAGCCAGTGGCTAAAAGCCTGACCTAAATTAAATTTAATCCTTCATTGATTACTTTGTAAAACCTCAGGTCTAACACAAACAATAGTCCTGACACACTAATGCAACAGAGGCACTAATATATTAGACTTTAATGCCCAGTAAAATGATATGAGCTGTAAAAATGATATGAGCTGTAAAAGATCTGTTCTCTGATACTATTTTTAAAAATTGTGATGTTCTCCGCTCTGAGAACCCCTGAAAGAAAAATGACTCATTTTGTAAATGCATTTTTGTAAGTGAAGTGGATTTTGAATTTAATGGTGACATTTAGTCATTATAAAGCAGACAATTTCATGAAGAGTAATTTGATATCTATAACAGTGTCATTGTCGATTAAATTTGTAAAGAGTAAAAGTGAATCAAAAGTCCTCGATGAGCAAAGAGAGAGAAGTGGAAACTGTAACGGGGTTGTCAGCTGTTAAGAGAGAAGAAAACCAAAGAAAGGTTGTAGTTTTTGTAGTTGTTCATTTTTAATTCCATTGATCTTCAGGTGTGCATCGTGGTAGATCCAAAGGCTGCAAGAACTAGGTAAATGTATAAAAATTCAGATTACTTGGTGGCCAAATCTTCTTGTGGATTTCATTGTCTCTCTTATTTTTCTCTTTGACTTACTCATCTAATAGACTAGTTTCTCTTCTGCAAAGGTTTCCTCAAGATTTTGTTTTGTAGCAATTTTTGGTTGGTGATCCGTCCTTGAAAGACAGTTGTTTACTACATTCTAAAAAAGCCACAAAGAAGGAGTGTTTCCATTGTCCTTTGGTTACACATTCCTGTCTATTCAAATTGTGAACCAAATTGCTTTTCTGTTCCTTGTAGGCTACGGCCTCATATGCTCTGTACTACCTCCTGAGGACAATGCAGGTATTGTAAATGTCAGAAACACATGTAAGTAATCAAACTCCATTGTATCAAATATTGTGCCAAGAATGTATTTTTCACACATGGTGTGTTAGTGAAGAAATAAAACCTTGAAAATAAACTGTTTTCTATTATGTAGAAAATGGTAGGTGCCCCAGGGCAAAACTTAATTGATACTTAGGCATAACCTATTGATTTTTAATTGAAAGTTTGTTTATTTTAAAGTGTAAATCTATGAGCTAAACCACATTTTGAGCCTAAGGATTCATGACTGGAATAAGCTTAATGCTGAATTAGCTCTTAGAAAATGTTCTATCTTAGAATAATAGCATTAGCTCCCAAATATATTTTCTTTGGTAGCTTTATTGCACCCCCCCAAAAAAATTAGTGACATTTGACAATAGCATAAAACATTTACCTTAATTAATAATAGTATGTATTTGAGCATAAAGTATGTTCAATAATTGTTTCCTGAGATCTCAGCATCTGGAAATGCATTCACAATGTCGCCTGACCAGCAAACAAATATTTCATTTTGAGGACTGAAAAGATGAAGCTTTAACCCTTAATTATCAAGCTTATGTTTTACAGAAACTATAGTATATTGCTGTAAGTTCTTTTTTTCCTTTATTTTCTTTGAGAATGTCTGCTTTGAATTTTCATTTATTCCTTGGGGTTTGTGGTTTGGTAAAGCACAGTGGCAAATACATTTACCTAAAAAAATTTTTTAAAGTTTTTTTTTTTCTCATGACTCTTTTAACTCCCCAATTGAAATTTTAGAAGATCAAAGGGAAAGTAAGCAATAAATGCTAATTTTTTTTTAAGGATAAAAGAACAGACTGCCTAGCTCATTTACTTCTAATTAAGGCCTGCATGAAACCATAAAAATGGAAATGTGTTTATGTAACCCACTTAAAAGCTAACCAATCCACAGAAAACAGCCCTCACTGGGTGTGTCAACACACAATTTTGTAATATAAGAAAAGAAAAAATGATATGAAAAATAAAGATTCAATGGCTGGTCTCTTTTCTTAAAACAATTTTCCTCTACTAAAAGCGTGAGTACCCAAATGAACTAAGTTAATATCTGCAGATGCTGTTTTGCCTCTAGGTATTAAGATAAAACAATAGTAAACACACTGTGCAAAGAAATTGATTTCTTTTCTCACCCGTAGCTATTTATCAGTCAGTTGTGTGCCAAACCCTGTGTTCATCGTAGCCAAGGCCCAATACCTAATAGAATAGGGTGAATTATCAAGTCTCTCTGCTGTGAAATTATATCTTTAAATTTTTATTTATTTATTTATTAGGCTGTGCCTAGTCTCTTAGTTGCAGCATGTGGGTCTAGTTCCCTGACCAGGGATTAAACCCAGGCACCCTGCACTGGGTCCCGTCTTAGCCACTGGACCACCAGGGAAGTCCCTATAAGTGTATCTTTAGATAGTCTTTCATTTTCAACCCATTGTTTCATTAAAATTCATATTCTTTTAGACATTTTTTTCTCATGTTGAAGGCTAAGTATGATTTTTATTAAAAAGTTGATTTTGTTTACTTATTTTTCAGCTGCACGGCGTGGCTTATGGGATCTTGGTTCCCCAACCAGATATAGAACTTGGGTCCCCTGCAGTGAGAGCCCGGAGTCCAGATCACTAGCCTGGCAGAGAATGCCGGGAAAAGGTTAATTTTAGATCTTCCACCATGCTGACTTAATCTGAAAGTGTTTGTTCACGTTGTTCCAAGTAAATTATCCTGTATTTTCAGGGCTGAGTTCTGAGATTGTCAGTCCTGTTTAAGCCACTGTCTGGTGAGTTATTGAGATATCTGTGAATGTAAGACCCTCTAGGTCAGTGTATTACATTTATTTGTTTATGGATGCTCTGGGTATTCATTGCGGTGTGTGGGCTTCTTATTGTGTTAGCTTCTCTAGCTGTGGAACGCGGGGCCGAGAGCACGAGGGCTTCAATAGTTGCAGCACATGGGCTCAGTGGTTGTGGTGCTCGGCTTAGTTGCTCCCTGGCATGTGGGAGCTTCCCGGACCAAGAATTGAACCCCTGTCCCCTGCAGTGGCAGGTGGATTCTGAGCCACTGGGGACCACCAGGGAAGTCCTCAGTGTATTACTTTGATCAGAGATTTTTTGCCCAACCAAGAGGACTAAATTTGACTTCTATTCAAAATTATAAGTCATTTGGTGGCAAAATACACTCTTCTTTCTGGGATATTTGCCTGTATCCTTGTCAATGCTAATCCCTCTTTTTGGTATAGAACTTTAGACTTCTTAGCATTTTAATTTTCATAGCTATCCTCCCTCTACCACCTGCAATAGTCTGTTTTTTAGTATTCAGACTGGACTTTCTCGATTTTTTCTTTTTAACTTTAGAGTCAGACCCTTATTTTGGCTCCTTGATTTGAATTCTCTAATTCTGGCGAGATAAAGGGTTCTCCAGTGTTAAACTAAGATGTCTCCAGGGTAACAGAGCAGAGAAGTGGTAGAATATGCTAAATAGGGCTCTGAGCTATTTCAAATATTATGTGGAAAGCACCCAGGAATAATCAAAGGCACTATAGAATATCAAAGAAAGTACTCTGAATGAACCTATGTTGAAGAAATGAAATGCATGTAAAAGAGCCAACATGCTATCTTTTGTGTAACAAAAAGGGGGAAATAAAAAATATATCCATGTTTGATGATATTTGCATGAGAAACAATATTTGCATGGAAGAATAAACAAAAAAATAATAAAAATGTTTAGCCACGAAGTAAAAGAGCTTAAGAGGGAAAAGGGAAGGCATAGAATATTTTGTATACAACTTTTTATTTAGTGTGACTTTGTAAAAGCAGTATTTTTATTTGTTTGGCAACTCCGGGTGTTAGTTGCGGCATGCTGGGATATTTTTCAGTTGCACCATGCGGGATCTTTAGTGCAGCAAGTCTGCACTTAGTTGCAGCACGTGGGAGCTAGTTTCCCAACCAAAGATCAAAACTGAGCCCGCTGCATTGGCAGCACGGAGTCTTAGCCACTGGACCACCAGGGAAGTCCCTATTTAGCTTGACTTTCGAAACTAAATACATGAAATGAAAAAATATATTTAAAATTATTTGGAAGACGGGTAGATTGGGATCAGTAGATTGGGATCTATAAAGTTGTCTTTAAGCTATCTGGGTAGATCCTCATGCCAACTGCTTCTACCAGTCCCATGAATCCTCAGCCTTTTGCTCAGGTACTAAATTCTTGGCACCTATATTTGATGTAGGTGACAGAAAACCCAACTCAAATTGATCTCGGCAAAAAAGAAATTTATTGACTGCGGTAAGCTAGAAAGTCCAGGCATAGATCTTAAGGCACAGCTTGACTCAAGCATTAAACTAGAAAACACTGGGATCCAGTCCTCAGCTTCTTAACAGAATTAGTTCTCTTCTGCAGTTGCCAACGAAATGGTCCCTGGCCACTACAGGTTATCAACATCACAACAACCAATTACACTTTTCCTCTAATAGCTCCAATGAAAGTCCCAGAATTGAGTCTTGTGGGTTTTGACTGGCCTGTTTTGAATCATGTGCCCATATCCCAACCAATCACGGTAAGGTAGGAAATAGCGTGCCGTCATTGGCTGCGTCTCGGTCACACCCTCCACTGTGGAAGCAGGAACAAGTGGGCTTCATGGGAAGTTCATTAAGAGAGGATTCCCCAAGCTTAAACCGAGGTATATTGTCGGGAAGGGTGGTTGTTATTTAATGTTTTCTTTTTGGCTGTGCTGCGTCTTCAGTGCTGTGTGCGGGCTTTCTCTAGTTGAGGCGAGCAGGGGGCATTCTCTAGTTGCAGTGCGCAGGCTTCTCATTGTGGTGGCCCCACAGCTTGTGGAATCTTTCCGGACTCGAGATTGAACCCGTGTCCCCTGCATTGACAGGCAGGTCCCCAACCACTGGACCACCAGGGAAGTCTGTCAGGAAGGATGTCAAATGCTGGGCTCAAAACGTTCCCCATAGCACCCCATCAGGAAGACCCCCGTCACCCCTTAGGGACCCTCAGTGCTCACTCCCACCAGACAGCTCCAGTGGTGGTGCTGGTGTGTAGTCGTTCAGTCGTGTCCGACTCTTGCGACCCCATGGACTGTATCCCACCAAGCAAGAATACTAGAGTGGGTTGCCATTTCCTTCTCCAGGGGAATCTTCTGGACCCAGGAATTGAACCATGGTCTCCTGTATTGCAGGTGAATTCTTTACCTACTGAGCTATGGAGGGAAGCCTCCAGTTGTGGTGAAATAACCAAAAAGTAGCTTTTTAAAAAAGAGATTTGAGACTCTAGAATTAAAATGAGTTTCTCAGCCTGAAATACGTGAAGCAGAGAACATTTTATTTTTCAAAGCAGGTCAGAAAAGTTGCTGTGTTAATCAAGGAAGCTGCTAAGTCACTTCAGTTGTGTCCGACTCTGTGCGACCCCATAGACAGCAGCCCACCAGGCTCCCCCATCCCTGGGATTCTCCAGGCAAGAACACTGGAGTGGGTTGCCATTTCCTTCTCCAATGCATGAAAGTGAAAAGTGGAAGTGAAGACGTTCAGTCGTGTCTGACTGTCAGCGACCCCATGGACTGCAGCCTTCCAGGCTCCTCCCTCCATGGGATTTTCCAGGCATGAGTACAGGAGTGGGATGCCATTGCCTTCTCCCAATCAACGAAGAGCAAAAGTTAAATAAAAATTGTTTATATCCCAAAGACTGAAACAGTTTATAGTGGGCAGTTTCATAGAACTGTCTGTCTTGAGTTAGACAACGAACTCTCTTTGTGTGATTCTTTTCTTATAAAAGTTGGGTCATTGTTTGGCCTTTAAACCTTCCTTAATGTGTATTAATTCTGAACAGTGACCGTAGCCAGTTTATAAATAAATCAATGAGTACTCCACAAGGAAAAGACTGAAAGGAGGCATTCTTTCCAGGGGAGGCTCTGCCCTGTTATTCCATGACAGATCTCAATTAGCTTTCTGCTGCCGCCATGCATTAGTGACGTCGGCAATGGGCACAAAGAATATGCCAGTAAGCCCAGGGAAGAGTTCCATTTTCTCTTCATTTTTGGCGCTGCTGGAACATTTCAGTCCAGGACACATAATCAGTTCGGGTGCATGAATAAAACTCTACTATATATAGTGTGAGTGAATTCCAGGATGCAAACTATATATAGTTGAGCTAAGAAAACAAGTTCAGTGTCATGTTACTCAGCTTGGCAATGTTGAAAACATTAAACAGTCCTTTCCAGTCATTCTTTGTCGGACACTGGTCCTCACGGGTGCCTCCGTGGTGCACCCTGACTCTCAGCTGGCCTGTTTTCATAAGTCTCTTTTTGGACTTGGGTCAAGTGGGAGCTGCTTCTGTCTGACTTCCATGTACCCAGATGGCTCTAGGTTTTCTAAGCAGGAAGAGCTCAGGACAGCAGTCTGGTTGGGGAATTGCCTGGAATCTTTTGGGGGGTTACTTGGAGGGTATGATGGAGACTACAGAGGAGACAGGGCTGCAGAGCTCACCTTAGGCTACGTTTTGGTGCTGCCGCTATCTGTTTTCTTATCTTGCATTCTCTGCTTATGCTAGCAGGCTCTTGTCCAGCCAGTGAAGCCAAGATCACCCAACAGAAAGTCTCTGATTTTTGTCTGAATTGCCTGTTTCCATCAGCAGGGCCATAAGGGGTCCTGTGAGCATTTATTTGGATACAGGAAGTGTCAAAATGAACCAGATGGTCCTTATCCCAAGCTGTTCACAGTCTAGAGGGGAGTGGAGCAAAATAAATATACAAAAACAAACAAAAATAAGACATATGACTATACCTTATTGGTGCTTTGTAAAAGTAACAGTGTGGGCCCAGGGGAAGTCCATATACCTCAGATCGCTCTATGTCTCTACTCTAAGACTTCCCAGGTGGCACAATGGTAAAGAGAGTGCAGGAGATGTGGGTTCAGTCCCTGGGTCAGAAAGATCCCCTAGGGTAGGAAATGGCAACCCACTCCAATATTCTTGCCTGGAAAATCCCATGGACAGAGGAGCCTGGCGGGTTACAGTCCATGGGGTCGCAAAGAGTTGGACGTGACTGGGCATGCTCGCACACTCAAGTCTAGAGCAACTCATACTTCATTCCCCGCCCCCGCCCCCCCCCCCCCCCAGCCACATTCAGCTCATTTCAGGGTTGACTGCTCATTGCTGAGGCTGGAGCTGTGTTGCACTTTCATTCCAGTTTAAGAATCAGATAATAAACAAGTCAACAAATAAGACACATAGTAATAAATCAAACAGGCTAAGTGTAGCTAGTGACTGGTCATCCGGGGAGGGAATGAACATCAAAGGAGAAAGGTTGCAACCACAGACACCAAGATCAGGAAAGTCCTTGTAGGAGCAGGCACACGTGAGCTGAGACCTGACTGGTAAGAAATGACCAGCCATGGAGAGATCTCAGAGGAGAGCTCTGCTGGTAGGTAAAACTGGAAGGCAGGAGAAAGTTTGGGGTGTTTCAGGAGTGGAAAGAAGTCCATATGACCAGAACGTAGAGTGAAGACGGAGCATGAGGTCAGAGAAATCAGCAGGGCCCTGGTCATGAAGGCTGGAGACCTTGTTTGAATGTTATTATTGCGATTTAGAGAGGAGGATATACTTTTCCAGTGATCAGATATGCCTGTTTCTCATCTAGGGTACTGTCTTCAGCATCTAAAGAAAACAGAATTAGTAAATAAAACATTGGCTGCTTGGTGAGGACAAAATGAGAACAAAAGTAGGGACTTCCTTGGTGGTCCAGTGGTTTAAGAATCCACCTTCCAATGCAGGAGACTCAGGTTCGATCCCTGGTTGAGGGATTAAGATCCCACATACCATGGGATCAACTAAACCCATGGACCCCAACCACTGAGTCTAAGTGTCCTGGAGCTTGTGTTCCACAGCAAAAGGAATCCTTCCACCACAGCTGGACAAAGCCCACGTGCTGCAATGAACAAAGACATAGTGCAGCCAAAAAAAGAGAGCAAAGTTAAATGAAAGGTCTTGAGGGATATTTTACATAGTTACCAAAGCGTCCACACATTGGAGATTTTTTCTTTTAAGTGTCTGCATGTCTGTACCAGATAGACTACCGTGCCTTGAACAAATTTTCTTTCCTCAGGTTTCCTTCCCTCTTCGGGTTGATTGCCCATCTGTCTGTATTCTTTATCACACCACCACCTTTCCTTATTGCTGTAGCTTTCAACACAATGAGGATTCTCAGTTTGTAGATAAAATGTAATCACCTCAAGAATCTAATCAAAGCCTGTTCTACTATGGACCTTCATTGGGAAGTATGTACTTAGATGGTGTCCCATCCATTTTTAGTGAATGATCGCCAGAATCAACCCAGAGAGGGAGATCTCCTGACTTGGTCTTTTGGTCTGGAGGTGAGTCTTCCTTTCAGATGCGTCACCTTAGAATTGCTAACCATAGTATGAAGATGGTTTTGATGTAAAAATAGAATCTTTCCCCAAAGAATCTGTTCACCTAGCAACTTTAGAACCCGTACAAAACAAGGAGAATACCGATTTTTTCTTTGAGGATCTCATTTGCTCATTCAAAGTACGTGGAACCCCAAGCAGTACAAGTGGGCACAGGGGTGAAACAGGTGCACAGTGCACTTCTAGCCCCCGAGTCTATACAGCTTTCATATGTATCTCTGGTCCTTAAAATGAACAAACTGTCTACTCACAACCTGTGTACTTCTAACTGGCCCGGATTTACGGGGTGCACTCTCCACGAAACTTACAAATATCTGCCTTCAATGATCTCCCAAGGACTAACAGCCACCACGGCTTCTGGTTTCTCCTCTCTCCTCTCTGTTCCTTCTTCCTGCCTCCAGGTTGCTGTTGCCATGGCAACCGAAATGAATAAGCCTCGGAATCTTATCTCTTACTATGGGTACGTGCCTCCCCACAAGCACATTTTTGTAAATTAGCCAAACTGGATTCCAGGGGCTGTCCTTTAAATTTACCATTAAATGATGTTGAAATTGGAACTCTGGAGGCAAGATTCTGATGGAATTTGGTCAAGGACCTAAGAATTCTCAAATCTTTCTTTGAAATCTTCAAAGGAATGATGCGCACTCATGACAGGGCAAGGTATAGGAATGCTTTTTTACTAACTGGGGCTTCACATCTAAACCCCAGCTTTCGTAAGTATATCCAGGGCTGATGGAGATTCCTGGCCTAAGCCAGGTTGGCTTGAGAAATCTGCTTGACCACTGAGAGCCTGGAAAGAAAAGATCCTCCAGCTCAGATCTGTCTTCTGGGCCCCAGGCTCTGATAGTCATCTGCCTGCCATCCGACTCATCTTCATCTTATCCGTCTTTCCATCCTACTTCTCTCTTTCTATACACAGCTCCAACACCCAGCTAGTGGCCCCAGCCAGGAAACTGGGAGTGATCCTGGATCCTCCGTTGCCTCCCTCCATACCTGCCCGGGTGCATGCTAAGTCGCTTCAGTTGTGTCCGGCTCTTTGTGACCCTGTGCACTGTAGCCCACCAGACTCCTCAGTCCGTGGGATTCTCCAGGCAAGAATACTGGAGTGGGTTGCCATGCCCTCCTCCAGGCAATCATCTGGACCCAGGGCTCAAACACATGTCTCTTACATCTCCTGCTTTGGGAGGTGGGTTCTTTACCAATAGTGTCACCTGGGAAGCCTCTCTCCATACCTAGTCCTTCCCAAATTCTCTGAACTCTGCCTCTACAAAAACTCAAACCAGTCTGCTTCTCTGAATCTCCACTCCCATCTCTTTAAAACAAAATGCAGTTAGTTATATCTTCCACCTAGGTCATTTTAGTAGCATTCTGACTCCTGACTCTTCTGCTTGATTCTACCTGTTTTCCCCTGGAGCCCTTCTCCCTAGAGCAGCTAGAGTAAGCGTTGGAAAAGAAAAATCAGACCATATCATTTTGCTCTTTAAAAATGCTTCCTGGGACTTCCCTGATGGTCCAATGGTTAAGAATCAGCCTGCCAATACAAGGGACATGGGTTCAGTCCCTCCTGGTCCAGGAAGATTCCACACACTGTGGAGCAACTAAGCCCATGAGCCACAGCTACTGAGCCTGTACACCTTGAGTGGGTGCTCCGCAACAAGAGAAGCCACCACGATGAGAAGCCAGCGCGCCAGAACTATAGAGAGAAGCCCCGCTTCCTGCAACTAGAGAAAGCCTGTGCATAGCAACAAAGACCTTACACAGCCGAAAATTAATTAATTAAAAAAAAAGACTCTTAGTTCAGTTCAGTTCAGTCCCTCATTCGTGTCTGACGCTGCAACCCTATGGACTACAGCACGCCAGGCTTCCCTGTCCATCACCAACTCCCGGAGCTTACTCAAACTCATGTCCATTGAGTCGGTGATGCCATCCAACCATCTCATCCTCTGTCGTCCCCTTCTCCTCCCACCTTCAATCTTTCCCAGCATCAGGGTCTTTTCCAATGAGTCAGTTCTTCCCATCAGGTGGCCAAAATATTGGAGTTTCACCTTCAGCATGAATCCTCCCAATGAATATTCAGGACTGATTTCCTTTAGGATGGACGGGCTGGATCTCCTTGCAGTCCAAGGGACTCTCAAGAGTCTTCTCCAACACCACCGTTCAAAAGCATCAATTCTTCGGTGCTCAGCTTTCCTTATAGTCCAAAACAACCCTTACTGCCTCCCACATACTTGGAATAAAATCCACATTTTTCATCCTGGCCTTCAGGGCCCTGCCTGGAGTTCCCTGAGCAACTGTCTGACCTCATCTCTACCACTCTCCACCTGCTCCCCCCCACCCCTAGTCACACTTTCCTTCCTTCAGCGCCCCATGTGCCTTGTAAATATGTCTTTAATTTCCTCCAAAGTCAAACAGCTGCCATCATCCTGGTTTTCCCACCAAGCTCTCAACTCTCAGCCTTTACCCCTCAGTTCCTTTTGCCTGAAACACATTTCCCCTGCCTTTGCCAGCTCTTTACACAATGCTGTTTCCTTCCCAACTATGAGATCTCTGTTAAATGTCACCTTCTCTGGAGAAGGAAATGGCTACACACTCCAGTATTCTTGCTTGGAGAGTTCCATGGACTGGGGAGCCTGGTGGGCTACAGTCCATGGGGTTGCAAAGAGTTAGAGGTGAGTGAGCAGACACACCCATGCTTTGTGAATAGAGAAAGGACTTTGCCAGTGCAGATGAAGCTGACACTTCCTTATATATCTTTAGAATGTTAACTCTTAATAAGTTGAAGTTATCTTGAAAGGAGGAGAAGAAAATGGCGACCCACTCCAGTACTCTTGCCTGGAAAATTCCATGGATGGAGGAGCCTGGTAGGCTGCAGTCCATGGGGTCGCAAAGAGTTGGACACGACTGAGCGACTTCACTTTCTTTCTTTCTATAGTCCTTTTTGGAGAAGGAAATGGCAACCCACTCCAACGTTCTTGCCTGGAGAATCCGATGGATGGAGGGGGCTGGTGGGCTACAGTCTGTGGGTTGCAAAGAGTCAGACACAACTAAGCAACTAACACACACACTACACACACATCTTGAAAGGATGATAAGAGCATTCTAAGTATCATTGGGGGAACATGAATAATAGGATTTTGGTGCCTTCATCAGACTTTTTCCAAGACAAAGATACTTTTATTTTCATAGTACAAGACGCTGGGACCCTGGGAATGAAATTGGCTATATGCATACAATTCTATGGAACTAAGTTCGTTTTATTTTGTGAAAACTGCTACTCTACAGAAAGATTTTGATTTAGTAGTTTGTTTTTAATCCTCTTTTGTATTTGCATTTGGTTAGGCCTGAGTACATCATGGCTGTTTATTGTCACCCTGCTTATTTAACTTGTGTGCAGAGTACATCATGAGAAACGCTGGGCTGGAAGAAGCACAAGCTGGAATCAAGATTGCCAGGAGAAATATCAATAACCTCAGATATGCAAATGACACCACCCTTATGGCAGAAAGTGAAGAGGAACTAAAAAGCCTCTTGATGAAAGTGAAAGAGGAGAGTGAAAAAGTTGGCTTAAAGCTCAACATTCAGAAAACGAAGATCATGGCATCTGGTGCCATCACTTCATGGAAAATAGATGGGGAAACAGTGTCAGACTTTATCTTTTTGGGCTCCAAAATCACTGCAGATGGTGACTGCAGCCATGAAATTAAAAGACGCTTACTCCTTGGAAGAAAAGTTATGACCAACCTAGACAGCATATTGAAAAGTAGAGACATTACTTTGCCAACAAAGGTCCGTCTAGTCAAGGCTATGGTCATGTATGGATGTGAGAGTTGGACTGTGAAGAAAGCTGAGCGCTGAAGAATTGATGCTTTTGAACTGTGGTGTTGGAGAAGACTCTTGAGAGTCCCTTGGACTGCAAGGAGATCCAACCAGTCCATTGTAAAGGAGATCAGCCCTTTGGAAGTTCTTTGGAAGGAATGATACTAAAGCTGAAACTCCAGTACTTTGGCCATCTCATGCGAAGAGTTGACTCAATGGAAAAGACTTTGATGCTGGGAGGGATTGGGGGCAGGAGGAGAAGGGGACGACAGAGGATGAGATGGCTGGATGGCATCACTGACTCGATGGACGTGAGTTTGAGTGAACTCCGGTTGTTGGTGATGGACAGGGAGGCCTGGTGTGCTGCGGTTCATGGGGTTGCAAAGAGTTGGACACGACTGAGCGACTGAGCTGAACTGAACTGAAGTGTGACAAAAGCTCTTCTGCAAACATAAGGCAGTACTGTGTTCTGTTGGAATCTGAGTTCATTCGTTGAAAGATTTGTTTTCAGGTTTACCAGTTGTTTATGTCCACTAATTTTTGAGCATATTACTTTATATATGATGGGATTTCAGGGTGGAAATGGAGTGCTTTTTCTCTTTTAATTTTTATTTTAAAAAATTTCTTTAACTCCACTTCAATGTTGTGGTTTATGGAGGAGACTGTTAAATATGATATTTTAAAACATTTTTCTCTATAATTAAACATGATTTCTCAATTTTTTTAACTTGTAGTTTGCTTTTGATATGGCCAGATATTCAGCTTGTTTTTCATAGTTCCTAATGTTTTCAGAAAAAAAAAAAATTAGTTTCCTAAAAAAAAAAAAGTCACCTTCTCTGCAAGGCCTCCCCTGACCACCCTATCCAAAATTGCCAGGGTCCTCTATCAATGTACCCTGTTTATGTCCTATCTAATATTTCCCAGAACATATAGCTCTTTTGTTTATTCATTTGGGTATTTACCAAGTTTTCCCAACTAGGAACGTACATTCCTTGATGGCAGGAACTTTATCTGTTTCATTCACAATTGGTAACATGTAGGAGCAACATGAATTGAGGAGCCTGGAGGGCGGTCCATAGGTTCACAAGGAGTCAGACACAACTGAAGCAGCTTAGCACACATGCCTGCAGGAGGGACATGAATTAATATCTGTTAGATACACGAATGATCCTGCCTGAAATTCTGAAGGATTCAGAAATTCCAAGAAAGGAATAAGAAACTCTTTTTCCCCTTCTTCCTTCGTTCTCTCAGCCGAGGTCTTGATGGATGGAATTCCACTCAGATGGTACAAAGGAAGAAATGTTAACAAAGAGATTTTTGCCTGAGGCGTGGCTGGGGTTAAGACGACCAGGATGGGGACTTTCGTGGTACTCCAGTGGCTGAGACTCCGTGCCCCCAGTGCAGGGGGCCTGGGTTCGATCCCTGATCAGGGAACTAGATCCCACACGTTGCAACTAAAGATTCCTCGTGCTGCAACTAAGACCCAGTGCAGCCAAATAAATATTTTTCTAAAAAGAGAGAGATCTAGGATGCTAGATACCAAAGACTAGGAAGAGCAGGGAGAGGTTTATACCCCCAAGACAAGGGGAGGGGATGGGGTCGGGTGGTAGACAGGGGAGGGAAATGAATAAATGATGTTCCCAGAGCCCAGTGAGAACTGAATCTGTGGAGGGGCTGCCCAGCTAGACATGTCATCTTGGAGGGACACAGCCACTGCCAGATTGACGGCAGCAAAGCGGGATAGGAACCCATGAAGAAATATCCCATCCTCTCTCTCCTACTCTCTTATCTCTGAGTCATGCCCCTCCTTGGCCAAAGTCAAGCCAGGGAACCAGGGAAACAAATCCGTTTGTAGCCCAGTCTTCCAGAGCACAGAGCAGGTGCTGCATGGAGAATCATCAGCACAGACTTTGTCTCCTAGCAGCCGGAACCCAGGCTGGTCTTGCTCCTATGACTTAGAGGTCAATCAGATTTGAAGTTTATGCTTGGAATTTAATTACCACTTACACTATTAGGCCTGAGGGCGGGGGGGGGGGGGAAACATTTGAATTTCTAAACAACCGACTAAGTAATAAACTTGGGAACACAATTCACTGGGGCGTTGAAGCCTGCTTTTAGAGTGGACAAGTGGGTGAGATGTTTTTTATTATTAATAAGCATAGCACAGCCTACTCAGTAAAATAAAACTCTTATAATCATATCTGGCTAACCATCAATCAAATTATGAAGCATTTCGATGCTATACATGGTATCCTCATAAAACATATGAGACTGGTATTTGGCAAATTTGATTTCTAGGTTCTTTCAAACCAATTACAGAGAAAATAGAGCTAGAACTTTTCCTGAGGCAAAACGCTTTGAAGTCTCTGAGTTCTAGTTTCTATCCTGCTCTGAACAGTTGTTGTGTGAGAATGTCCATTCCTGACTCATTGGACTCTGCAAATACAGAATTGCAACCAGCTGATTTTTTAAAAATTTTATGGAAGTATAATTGATTTACAGTGTTAACTTCTGCAAAAAAAAGTGGCTCAGATATATATACGTATATATACATTCTTTTTCATTCTGGTCTGTCATGGGATGTTTAGTTCCTTGTGCTGTATAGCGGGATCTTGTTTTCCCATCCCATACACAGTAGTTTGCATCTGCTAATCCCAGACTCGCAGTCCTTCCCTCCCTGCCCCTCCCTTGGCAACCACAAGTCTGTTCTCTGTGTCTGGGAGTGTGTTTCTGTTTCATAGCTGTGTTCCTTTGTGCCATATTTTAGATTGCGCATATAAGTGATATCCTACGGTATTTGTCTCTGTCTGACTTACTTCACCTTTGCTTCTCTAGGTCCATCCCTGTTGCTGCAAATGGCATGATTTCATTCTTTTTTATGGCTGACTAAGACTTGTACCCAGCCGATTTCAAGGATATGGTCCATCTTGGAGTTTTGGTAAGGTTTTACAGATATACGCTGGGGGAAAAATAAGTGAGATGTAAGTCTTCCTGAAAGATGACAGCGCTGCGTGGGGGGAAAAAGTCATTTCATCTTTGTAACTCTAGCAGTCAGACCTAGAGCTGAGTTGTGTGACTGGGGGGACTCACAATATTAAGATACAACTCCTGTCTAGAAATCTTCATTTTAGAGTGTGACGAACACTGAGACAATTGTATTGAATGTCTCAATAGGAGCGGAGGGGCCTTAGGACAGCGAAGCGGCGCCCAATTTACTGTAATTAAGTGCTCGATCTGTGAAGGGAGCACCGTAATGGCAAACAGCAACCTCATTTTCAATTCATTTTTCTCTTTGCTTAAAATGTCCTAAATATTGGAAACAAAAGCTACCAATATTTAATTGGAATGTCCCCCTTTTGTCTACTCTACTTTGTGTAACAAGAAAGCATACAACATACTTATTATATTTATTTATTTATGCTTAGAAAACAAAAGAGGGCTAGTTTAAGACAGGCTGGATTTTCTCTCTCTGCTGTGTAGGAAAGAGTCAAATTGTTCTAAGCCTTCCAATGTTTGAAACACAGAAGCTTGTAAGGAAAATTAAAATCAGCCTCTGATTTCCTTGTGTTCTGAGTTTGCATAGTCAAAAGAAAAAAAAAATTCTCTCCGAAAAGAACTGCATACCACCTGGCACATATCCTGAGAGAAGCAAAGCAGGGTGGATGGTAGAGTGAAATATAAGCTCAGTGGAAAAATAACAATAAAGATCTTAATTAAATCACCCAGGACCTTATTCCATAATGATACGCACCAGGTGTTTCTGCTTCTATTTAATCAGCTCAGCATTAGCTCCCTTTTAGAAACGACACATACTGTTAGGTTGTATCCAGCTAAAACACATATCAACATGTACAATGCTTTTATTTTATTTTTTAAGTTAATTTTTATTGGACAATAGTTGCTTTACAATGTTGTGTTAGTGTCCACTATACAGCAAAGTGAATCAGCAATACCTTTATCTCCTCTTTTTTTGGATTCCTCACCACATTTAGGTCACCGCAGTCCACTGAGGAGGGTTCCCTGAGTTATGTAGTGGTGGTGGTGGTGTAGTCGCTAAGTCATGTCCGACTCTTGCGACACCATGGACTGGCTCCTCTGTCCATGGGATTCTCCAGGCAAGAATACCGGGGTGGGTTGCCATTTCCTTCTCCAGGGCCCTACTTGGAATGGCCCTACCCAGGAATCAAACCCTGGTCTCCCGCATTGCAGGCAGATTCTTTCCCGACTGAGCTACAAGGGAATAGTAGGTTCTCATTAGTTATCTACTGTAGGTGAAAGTGAAAGTGTTAGTTGCTCAGTTGTGTCCAACTCTTTGCGACCCCATGGCCTGGACCTCACCAGGTTCCTCTGTCCGTGGAATTCTCTAGGACCCACTGGAGTAGGTAGCCACTCCCTTCTCCAGGGGATCTTCCCAACCCAGGGATCTAACCCCTGTCTCCCGCATTGCAGGCGGATCCTTTACCATCTGAGCCCCCAGCGAAGCCCATACACATAACATCAATAGTGTGTGTGTGTCAATGCCAGTCTCCCAATCCACCCCACTCCCAAGAACAATGCTTTTAAAATGTGTGGTGCACATTTCTCCCCCGTTCTGTCACTATCTGTGGACTGACCTCATGGATCACCCAAGCTGAAGGATGAAGTAGAAATAAAGCAGTTCTATGTTTAGAGACACCAAAACGCAATAACTGTAGTTTTATGGAAACTAAGCTTAAGAAATGCAAGGCATTTTACTGGTTTCTTTCAGAAACCTCTCAGATATAGGAGAAATATGTGTGAGCTTTGGGCTTTCATTTACCCAAATATGAGGAATTTATGTGCTAGAGTCAACCGACGGATAGTGGATGGAAAAGATTAGTGCAGGTCCTATTTGGCAGACGTCTGGGTAGAAACCCATATGCTCTATGACATTGATTATAATTATTTTTCCATCATTCCAGGTTACATTCTTAGCAGAAATGTGAGCCAGCTCTTTCCCTAGGAAGGCTCCTGCTGTGAAACCATCTTTGGCAATGAATCTTTAACAAAAGATCAGGAACTTGACATTTATTTTTAAGCCTGAGAAGAAAATGTGTGCAGTGCTGGAAGCAAATATAGGGATAGGAAAAGCTTCTCAACAGTTGCAGGGAGCTGCAGTGGAACAAGAAGAAATATTATATGCCATGCCAGTGGCTTTACTTTTGCAAAATAGCAACTGATGACTAGGTATGGAATCTGTCAGCTATGTATATAATGTTTAAGCTTTAATGTCTTTTTAAAGTAGAAGATGTGGAGGGCAATGTGTTTAACTGTTCTTTTGGATCAGGTGTGTTTTTATGATTTTATATTCAACTGAACATCAAGGAGATTGTTAGGACACTGGTTATAACAGAAGTTTAGGATGATATATTAAGAAATCCTACGGACAGAGGAGCCTGGTGAGAAATAGTCCATGGGGTCACAAAGAGTTGGACACAACTGAGCGTCTGAGCAAGTATTAAGAAACAGGAAGAGCAATCATTTTCATTCTAATTGACTAAATTGGAGAGTTGTGTTTTTTTTTGTTTTTGTTTTTTGTTTTTTTTTTTTTTTTTTTTTTTTCCAGAAAAAGCATGTGCATTCCAATTTGTGAATTCATTCATCTGAGTTGGGGGCGGGGGTGAGTTCTTGGTGGAAAGGCTAAATAAAATACTCTGGATGTTCCTATGAGGTGAGACGTTTTCATCCTCACACTGTCCACCAATAGTAAGGAAATTTCTTCAAAATTAATGAAAAGCAACAGAGGCAGAGGCAGAAAGTGGCATGGCTGTCAGAAAATTACCAAGTTAAACATAAAAGGGTGCCAGCTTTCCTCTAAAGGATGGTTATTTCTATCTCATGGCTTACTGCACTGTAATGACTGGTTTCTCCATTAAAATCAAACGCAGAATATAATTAAGCAAATCCTTCAGGTTACATGTCTTTTAAAATTCCACTAGCTGAAAGACTCACTAGAGGAAGTAATAAGCACTTTAATAAATGCCCTGTACCATAAATTTAGTTGGCTGTGACAAAGTCAGAATAGACCTCAATCATAGACAAGTTATAGGCACTGGACTGGTAAATTTTTTTTTCTGAGTTAGAATTTTCTAACCTTTTGGATGTAGTTTCTAATGGTATTCTTCTTCCTACCTTTGTGAAAACTTTAGCCCAAATAGGTGTATACATGTTTATATATGAAAATGAGGTCAAATGAAAAGTTTTGATTTAAAAAAGAAACCACGTTACTGAAAACTGAAATATATCACAGTAATGGACCTGTGAATGCTATTTCCAAACTCATTGCAGGAGGATAAATTACCCACCCTTGTAATAGAGTTTTTAGATATGGAAAATGTATCGTGTTCCTCGTGTTCTAACAGGTAGTTACATTTGGTTACATAATCACAATTCAGTTTCCATCTCACTTTTGATGGTCATGATCGTATCAATACAAAATCTCATTTCTAGAAACCATTACCATTATTTGTATGTGGGCCCTATATATATATATATATATATATACACATATATGTGTATATATATATATATTTTGTCTCCATTAGAGAGTGAACAAGTTGGCTTAAAGCCCAACATTCAGAAAACTAAGAACATGGCATCCAGTCCCATCACTTCATAGCAAATAGATGGGGAAAGTGGAAACAGCGGCTGACTTTATTTTTCTGGGCTCCAAAATCACTGCAGAAGGTGATTGCAGCCATGAAATTGAAAGATGCTTACTCCTTGGAAGGAAAGTTATGACCAACCTAGATAGCATATTAAAAAGCAGAGACATTACTTTGCCAACAAAGGTCCATCTAGTCAAGGCTATGGTTTTTCCAGTGGTCATGTATGGATGTGAGAGTTGGACCGTGAAGAAAGCTGAGCACTGAAGAATTGATGCTTTTGAACTGTGGTGTTGGAGAAGACTCTTGAGAGCCTCTTGGACTTCAAGGAGATCCAACCAGTCCATCTTAAAGGAGATCAGTCCTGGGTATTCCTTGGAAGGACTGATGCTGAAGCTGAACGCCAATACTTTAGGCCACCTCATGTGAAGCGTTGACTCATTGGAAAAGACTCTGATGCTGGGAGGGATTGGGGGATTGCAGGAGGAGAAGGGGACGACCCAGGATGAGATGGCTGGATGGCATCACCGACTCAATGGACGTGAGTCTGAGTGAACTCTGGGAGCTGGTGATGGACAGGGAGGCCTGGCGTGCTGCGATTCATGGGGTCGCAAAGAGTCGGACACGACTGAGCGACTGAACTGAACTGAGCTTTATTTTTGTTTTCTTCCTTTCTTTTTAGCTGCACTGGGTCTTCATTGCTGGGTGCAGCTTTCTAGCTGCTGCGAGCGGGCTACTCTCTCGTTGGTGCGCAGGTCTCTCATTGCGGTGGTTTCGATTGTTGCCGAGGTGGCTCCAGGGCGTGCAGGCTTCAGTAGTTGGAGCTTATGGTCTAGAGCACAGGCTCAGTAGTTGTGGCACACGGGTTTCGTTGCTTTGAGGCCTGTGGGGTCTTCCCAGACTAGGGATCAAACTCGTGTCCGCTGCATTGGCAGGTGGACTCCTAACCACTGGGTCACTAGGGAAACCCTGGGCTCTGCTTTTTTAAAAACCTGCTTGGCTTAGCATAGGTGAAGGTGTTAATGGCATGGGAAATAACAGTAACAGTCCTCTCTACTCCTAAGCAAATGAATATATTCCCCCAGGATGGAGGAAAACGAAAGAGTTCCCATTCAGAGTCTTCCTTAGCTCTTTGTTAGCCTAAGAGCTAACATTTACCAAATGTGCAAGGTTGTCCTGCTAAACATTTTACATGCATTCTCTCATTTAATTCTCATAAAACCCTTGAATATTTTATATATTTAAGGCCCCCCCCAACAATCCAATGAGAGAGATAATAAGAGCCCCATTTCATTGTGAGAAAACTGAAGCTTAGAGAATTTAAGTTATTTGCCCAAAATCACACAGGGAGGAAGTCATCTCTCACAACCATCTGTGTCAGTCTTCTAAGAAGCTAACAGTGCAAAGAGTTGATTTGGGGAAAATGCCTGTGGAATTAGAAAATGGGGAGGAAGCAGGATAAGATAAGCAAAGCCCTTTGGACCATGATTTGAACCTGGAGCTTGTCAAAGAAAAGTGGGGAGAAAACAGGATGGAACAAGGAGTGACTCAGAACATAATGCAGGTCTGACAAAGTTTTGACCCACTCAGTGGGAGGCTCCGGAGCAAAGATTGCCAATTAGAGGGGATTCAGGTTGGGTACCAAGAGTTCAAGCCCTAGTCAAACAACCGTGTTCAATTATTGTCTAAGGGGCTGTTCAGCAAGAGTGCGGCCTCAGCTCGAAAACCAAGGCTGCAGCTGGAAGCGGTCAAGTCAGTCATTCTCCCAGCAGCTGGATGGACGGAAGTTCTTTCTTGATGAGCGATCCAAGTGGTTCATGTTCCTGCCTGCCAGAGCCCACCCCCGTGGACCATGCAGACCCCCTTCTTTCACATCTGGGCAACGGCCCCTCCAGCGTCCTGGTACACCTTTCTTCTTGTAGAGAAACTTTGAAGGGGATGTTAGTGGGATAAACTATAGTCCTCAGCCCTGCAGTTGGTCTTGGGGCCACAGCTGGTTCTCAGGCTCTCCCCTCTTCACCATCCATTCTAATTTTCCTTGCCACCTGCCATCATCTCCATTTGTCTCAGTGTCTTCTCTGGTGGTGGAACATAACCCTCATTTCTGAGGGGTCTGACCCGCTGGTAAATCATCCCTTTCTCAGGCTGAGGGTGCTCTACTGTGCATATACATTCTTAGTCGGGCAAAGGAGTACCATAAAGCACCCCAGTGGGTCACCTGAGCTGCATATTCTTCCTTGCCCCTATTTTGTTGCAACAAACAGGTCTTCTCTTCCTCCTACTAATCAGAGCCATTTTTTGATTTTTTTAAATTTTGACTGCACTGGGTCTTCACTGCTGCTCGTGGGCTTTCTCTAGTTTGGGCAAGCAGGCTAGTTTCTAGTTGCGGTGCTTGGGCTTCCCATTGTGCTGGCTTCTCTTGGGGTGCTGCATGGGCTTAGCTGCCCCACGGCATCTGGAACCTTCCTGGACCAGGGGTCAAACCCATGTCCTTCCTCTGCATTGGCAAGTGGATTCTTAACCACTGGACCACCAGCAAAGTCCCAGATGAAGCTCTTGTTGGTTCTCCATTCATGACTTTTTGTAAGGGTGACTGATCTCAGTCTCCCGCTTCTCCAGTCTTGCTTTCTTTTGATTATATACAGTAATATCCACTTAAGCTATCCATCTATTTTGCCCCATGAGATGTCATAATTTTTTTGAGGGGGTGGTAGGGGTATCTGAGTGGGCTGGAGGAGCATTTTCATATCCTATTCACCAAGATCTCCACAACTCTCTTTGGGTCAAGGCCCCTGGCCTGCCATTCCCCTTTGCTGGTCATTATAGTAAT
Source organism: Capra hircus (assembly GCF_001704415.2). Taxonomy (NCBI): domain Eukaryota; kingdom Metazoa; phylum Chordata; class Mammalia; order Artiodactyla; family Bovidae; genus Capra; species Capra hircus. Next base: position 10,102,016 of record NC_030826.1, read on the forward strand.
TTTTGACCCCCTCAATCCTGGTGGTTAAGTGCTGCCCCAACCTCGTTTCTTGTCAGTAAGCCAAGCGTGTGACAGTCTCGCCTCCTGGCAGCCTTTGCCGCCCCTGACTATCTCACTGATGCTGGTGTCCCTCTCTCTAGCATAATTCTGAGAGCTTTGGCAAATGCAGTGTACTCTGGGCCTATGTGTAGAACATAATCCCTTGGTGGGTCTTTCGGGCTCACTTAAAATATCTATTCCAATGTGCCCGCCTCCCTCAGCTTCTGTATCCCTTCTTCTACCATCTGGCAGGGCAACGCAGACGCTTTGACTTCACTGAGAGTACACGTGCCTTGAAGAGCCACCCAGCAGAGAGTTTTCCCCTTCCCCTAGGGCCCTTGTGTGTGTGTTAGTCGCTCAGTCGTGTCCGACTCTTTGCAGCCCCATGAACTGAAGTTCACCAGGCTCCTCTGTCCATGGAATTCTCCCGGCAAGAATATCGGAGTGGGTTGCCATTCATTCCCTTCTCCAGGGGGTCTTCACATCCCAGGGATCAAACCTGGGTCTCCCGTACTGCAAGCACATTCTTTACTGTCTGAGCCACCAGGAAAGCCCCCTTGTCAGGGGTGTAAATCCCATACGCTGGGAGAGTAGGCATATAGGATTTCAAGAAATTTTTTTCTCTAGTGTATCCTGTCCCAGGAATACTCTGGCTCCTACTGGAACATGCTGACTTTTTCTCGCAGCTCCATTGCAGGAGAGCTTCTTTTCCCTCTTCTCAGATCCAGCAGAATTATGCTGAACTGAACACAGTTGTGGACTTTGCAGCCAGGAGAGGAGGTGAGGCAGATGCTGAACAAGATCCTTCTTTTCTTGTGAGGCTGAGGCTTCTACGGTATCTTTTTACCCCCAGGAGTGCTCGCTCTATGTGGAGAGGGGAGCTCCTCTGTCATCTCTGAGTGTTCAGAGAGGTCGAGGCAGTCAGAATAGTCAGGGGGTGCACCAGATCCTCTCATCCCACTAGTCAGGGTCCCAGGGGTCATATCCCAGGGTCCTGGCCGGGCCATAACAGAGTCAGCTGAGCATTCAGTCATGTTCGAGGCTCTTCAACTAGGGAATTCCCTGACAGTTCATTGTTTAGGACTGAGGTTCAGTCCGTGGTCAGGGAACTAAGATCCTGCAAGTTGCATAGTGCAGCCAGAAAAAAAAGAAAGAAAACCTCTTCATCTCAGGAAGAGGAAACAACACGTTCAAAGGCCCTGAGGAGGCATTTGCTTGCAGGCAATGAGGCCAGTGCTGGGAGTGTGGTGAGCAAGGAGGTCGTCAGAAAAGCAGCTTTGTGGTTCTCCATCATGTGCGATGGGAATCTGTTGGAGGGTTTTAAGAAAAGGAATGATGTGGGCCGACATAGGTCCACAGAATTAATTTGGAGACTTCCCTGGTGGTCCAATGGCTACAACTCTGCACTACCAAGGCAAGGGGCCCGGGTTCCATCCCTGGTCGGCAAACTACATCCCACGTGCCGCACAACTAACAATGTCCATGCTCAGCAAAGATTGAAGATCCCATGTGCTGGGCTGCAACTAAGACCTGGTGCAGCCAAATAAATAAATAAAACTAAATAGTTTAATATATCGTTATTAAAAAATAATTAATTTGGTTGTTGAACGGAGAGGGCAAAGGAAGAAGGAGGTAATCCTCTTAGGAGACTGCAGTAATCCAGATTAGGTGACTGAGGGAGAGATAGTCCAGGGGAAACGGAGACTTGGACAGACATGGGGTGTATTTGAACGTAAAGCAGACAGGATTTGCTCATGAATTAGATGTGGGGAGGGGAAAAGAGACAAGTCGAGGATGACTCTAACGTTTATACCTGAGCAACTGGAAGTTTGGAATAAGATTGCAGTTCATTTTTATTAAGTCTGAGATGCTTGAGTTATCTAAGGCTTGCCACCAAAGGTGTTCGGGATAGAGACCTAGGAGAGAAACAAGTCATCAGTGCATGGATGGTAATTAAAGCTGTGAAACTGAATGAAACCTGAGTATAAACAGAGAAGATTTATGAGGGCTGAGTCGTGGACACTCCCGTGTTCAGAGCTCAGGGACATGAGAAGGAACCAGTAATGAAAACTGAGGAGGAATGGCTATTGTGGCAGCTGCTTTTGTGCACAGGGAAAAAATGCTTTAAGAAGGATCGGTTGTGATCAGTTAAAGTGACCAGTTGTGTTAAAGGTACAAAATGTGCTGTTTGCACGTTTTGGAAATGAGGGCAGGAAATTTATGACTGGATTGAGCAATGTGGAGCTGTTAGCACTCAACTGCTACTTACATACTATCAACTGACCTTTGTTTATTTTCCATCTCCTCCCATTCAGATGTAACCTCTGCAACATTTTGTTCACGACTACATTCCTAGTTGCCTAATAGTGCCCAGTATATGGTAAGTGCTCAACAAATATTTCTCAATAAGTATTTCCTGAATGGAAATTTGTGAAAAACAAGAAAACTTGCATTTTATTTCTCTATTCCTCTTTGTACAAAAATAGCTTGCATTTAAATTTCAGTAGAGGAAGTAACGGTGTAGCATTAGATTTTGAATTATGTTGAAAATTTGGCAAAGAATTTGACCTCACTAAGCTTTTGTTTGCTTATTCATAAAAGGAGGCAGATGATAATATGTTTGAGAATGTACCCCAAACCATGTCCACTACGTAGTGAGGACTGTTAATGCTTTGTAAATCTGAAGGGGTCACATGGACCAGAACACAGTGACGTGCAAATTTATTTTAGATATATAACTCATTTGACATGGGAAGTTTCATTTATTTGAGGAACCCCCAAAACAGGAAATGTTGCTGGTAGGTTGCATTTCCAACAAAAAGCATTGGCATGTGTCTCAGGGTGGAATAGGGCTTCCCAGGTGGCTCAGTGAGTGAAGAATCTGCCTGCAATATGGGATACTCAGGAGGCATGGGTTCGATCCTTGGGTTGGGAAGATCCCCTGGAGGAGGGCATGGCAACCCCTTCTAATAATCTTGCCTGGGAAATCCCATGGACAGAGGAGCCTGGCAGGCTACAGTCCATCGGATCGCAAAGAGTCGGACATACTGGTGGGCTCAGTAGTTGCAGCTCGTGGGCTCTAGAGCACAGGTTTCAGCAGCTGTGGGGCACAGGCTTAGTGGCCCTGCGGCATGTGGAATCCTCCCGGGCCAGGGAGCGAACCCGTGTCCCCTGCATTGCAATCTGCATTGCAAGGTGGATTGTTAACCACTGAATGGCTAGGGAAGCCCTGAGATGAGTCTTATTATTATGGTTAACATTAAAATGTAATAGCTTTGAGGCCTTTTTTTTGGTCTTACTGTAGATTCTATAGTTAAGTACCATTACATTATAGACCCAAGATGGGTAGGTTTTGGTGAGGCTACTCCCTCTTCACCTACTTTTCCCTAGATTGATCTGATCTGAATCTTACAGAAGGCACAGCATCGGCTAGAGCAGATGCCAAAGCTTGGAAAAACTGCAAATTCATGGTGATCCAAGCATTCACCTTAAAAGGTTAACTAGGAAGCTCTTAAAGGATCTTGTAGGTTTAAAGTAGGTACAGATTATATTTTAAACAAGATTGGCCTTTAGCAGGGGAAAAAATGTGCTGAGTGAGGAGGTGGGATAACCAGTCGCCGTGGAATTATTCTGGCTTATTGCTCAAGCGACCTGGGCTAGAAGCCAACTATGGAGGGTTAATATTTGTTTTCCTTTGTTGTTCTGGATTGGGCAACAGCACAGACTCCTGCCATTTTGCGCTTCTTTCCATGTTAAATAAAGTCAACAGGTGATAACCTGAAGCACCTTTGGGCCCAGAATATTTGGCCGTCACCTTAGTAGATGCCCAGAATGGTATTGGTATTGATGTATTGATATTTGACATCTTGGGGTGGTGATGACCGAAGTTCTGGTGCTTTGAAAATCAGTGCTCATGGGGGGGTACTAGACTTCACAAGGTGCTGATAACTGAAAAAAATTTGGCTGCACCAGGTCTTTAGTGTAGTGCTCGGGCTTAGTTTCCCCATGGCATGTGGGCTCTTGGTTTCCTGACCTGGCATCAAACCCACCTCCCCTGCATTGGAAGATGGATTTTTTTTTTTTAAACCACTGGACCACCAAGAAAGTCCCAGAGAATGCTATGTTTAATCCTTGAAACCATATCGTTATCAAGACTTTTGACTACTCTGAACTGAACTGAAGAATAAATGCTTTGTTTCAACAACTTAGAAGGCAGTGTCTGATGTGGTTTAAAAGAACAGATAACAACTCCTCTGTTAGTGTGAAATCAGTGCAGTAATTTCAGATCTAGTGTTGGTCAATGGCACATATAAGTTACATAGCTCATTGATCACTTATAACGTCACATATGTTTTAAAGAGGACATTTCAAGTCAGAAGTGCTAAATGAAAGAAAAGCAAAAAAAAAATAATGATTGTCAAAAAGAATTTTAACTCACACTTGTTTTGCTGAGAACAATTTTCATTCACAATTCATTAGATGATTTTTATGTAACATATATAAAAACTCCAGAACAAAAAAGTATTATTTTGTATTTCACATGCATCAGTTCTCTCATTTTAGATGAGAAACATTTAAAAATAGTTTCCATTTCAATTTTTGTTTAGGTCTAGTTCTTTAGGCTGGCTCAACATCCTGTGGTTACTGCATCAAGACAATGAAATACTTCAAAACAAACTTTCTTTTATAAAACAGTTAGATTCCTAGAAAAAGAACTCATGCTATTTTCTTTTGTTGGGTCACTTCAAATATTCATTATTGAAAATTTTCCACTACTTTTAATGGTTACAAATCTATTACTTTAAAATAAAATTTTCTAGGAAAAAAACCCACAATTGTTCTGTAAATACTATTTTTAAAAAGACCTTGAGTTGAAAACTTCTTTGGAGATCTGTGAGAACTGAAAAAAACATGTGGCATGAAAATGTCAGGCTTCAGAAAAGACTGGCTTTGGCGAAGAGATAGTGTGCTGAATGCAGACATATGCATTCTTTGTAAGAATGATTTATAATAGAATCTACTGTTATCTGTACAGATCGTAACTGAGTGGAGACTTGCACAGCCGTCCAATGAAATTTTGTGAAACAGTTAATTCATTTTAAGAAAAGAAGTAAAATTACTAAACAGAAAAAAAATATTTAGGGGAAAAAAAACTGTTCAGTCCATGAATGATTTGGATTCAAAAGAAGTGAAAAGCAAAGGAGAAAAGGAAGGATATACCCATTTGAATGCAGAGTTCCAAAGAATAGCAAGGAGAGATAAAGGCTTCCTCAGCGATCAATGCAAAGAAATAGAGGAAAACAATAGAATAGGAAAGACTAGAGATCTCTTCAAGAAAATTAGAGATACCAAGGGAACATTTCATGCAAAGATGGGCTCGATAAAGGACAGAAATGGTATGGACCTAACAGAAGCAGAAGATATTAAGAAGAGGTGGCAAGCACACAGAACTGTACAAAAAAGATCTTCATGACCCAGATAATCACAATGGTGTGATCACTCACCTAGAGCCAGACATCCTGGAATGTGAAGTCAAGTGGGCCTTAGGAAGCATCACTACGAACAAAGCTAGTGGAGGTGATGGCATTCCAGTTGAGCTATTTCAAATCCTGAAAGATGCTGTGAAAGTGTTGCACTCAATATGCCGGCAAATTTGGAAAACTCAGCAGTGGACACAGGACTGGAAAAGGTCAGTTTTCATTCCAATCCCAGAGAAAGGCAATGCCAAAGAATGCCCAAACTACTGCACAGTTGCACTCATCTCACACGCTAGTAAAGTAACGCTCAAAATTCTCCAAGCCAGGCTTCAGCAATACGTGAACCGTGAACTTCCTGATGTTCAAGCTGGTTTTAGAAAAGGCAGAGGAACCAGAGATCAAATTGCCAGCATCTGCTGGATCATCAAAAAAGCAAGAGAGTTCCAGAAAAACATGTATTTCTGCTTTATTGACTATGCCAAAGCCTTTGACTGTGTGGATCACAATAAACTGTGGAAAATTCTGAAAGAGATGGGAATACCAGACCACCTGACCTGCCTCTTGAAAAACCTATATGCAGCTAAGGAAGCAACAATTAGAACTGGACATAGAACAACAGACTGGTTCCAAACTGGGAAAGGAGTACGTCAAGGCTGTATATTGTCACCTTGCTTATTTAACTTGTATGCAGAGTATATCATGTGAAATGCTGGGCTGGAAGAAGCACAAGCTGGAATCAAGATTGCTGGGAGAAATATCAATAACCTCAGATATGCAGATGACACCACCCTTATGGCAGAAAGTGAGAAGAACTAAAAAGCCTCTTGATGAAAGTGAAAGAGGAGAGTGAAAAAGCTGGCTTAAAGCTCAACATTCAGAAAACTAAGATCATGGCATCTGGTCCCATCACTTCATGGGAAATAGATGGGGAAACTGGACACAGTGGCTGACTTTATTTTTCTGGAAAATCTGCAAAATCACTGCAGATAGTGATTGCAGCCATGAAATTAAGAGACGCTTACTCCTTGGAAGGAAAGTTATGACCAACCTAGACAGCATATTCAAAAGCAGAGACATTACTTTGCCAAAAAAGGTCCATCTAGTCAAGGCTATGGTTTTTCCAGTGGTCATGTATGGATGTGAGAGTTGGACTGTGAAGAAAGCTGAGCACCGAAGAACTGATGCTTTTGAACTGTGGTGTTGGAGAAGACTCTTGAGAGTCCCTTGGACTGCAAGGAGATCCAACCAGTCCTGGGTGTTCATTGGAAGGACTGATGTTGAAGCTGAAACTCCAATATTTTGGCCACTTGATGTGAAGAGCTGACTCATTTGAAAAGGCCCCCATGTTGGGAAAGATTAAAGGCAGGAGGAGAAGGGGATGACAGAGGATGAGATGGTTGGATGGCATCACCAGCTCAATAGACATGGGTTTGGGTAAACTCCTGGAGTTGGTGATGGACCGGGAGGCCTGGTGTGCTGTGGGGAGTTGGTGATGGACAGGGAGGCCTGGTGTGCTGTGGTTCATGGGGTTGCAAAGAGTCTGAACTGAACCCAACTAACTGAATTCATCCAAGGAAGTTGTTATTTGCACTTATGAAATTGGGCCAAAATATTGAGTTTTCATTTTCTCTTGTTAGACAATCTTATTTAGAATCATGGATGACTAAAGTAAAACAGAATCTTAGACATTATCTGGGTCCAGAGTTCTCAACTCTCACTGTGCATCGGAATTAGCTGAGAAGGAATTCCCTGGTGGTCCAGTGGTTAGGGCAGTGTGTTTCCATCGCCTGAGACCCTGATTCAGTCCCTGATCTGGCAACTAAGATCTCACAAGCCACAGGGCAGCCAAAAGAGGAAAAAACTGCCTAAGGAGTTTAAAAAAATACCCATAGTCCCACCCATCTAACTCAACCGGTCTGACGTGGGGCACAGCATCAATATGAGTGCCTCTGTGTGTGTCTCTGTGTGTGTTAAATTGTACAAAATATGAAATTCACCATTTTAACAATTTTTAAGAGTACAGTTCAGCGTCATTAGGATATTCACATTGTTATGCAACTAACACCACCATCCACCACCAGAACTTTTTCATCTTTGCAGACAGAAATTCTGTACCCATTAATAAATAACTCCCGGTTCCCTCTTCCTCCCAGTTCCTGGTAATCACCATCCTACTTGCAGTCTTTATGAATTTGACTATGATAGGTATCTCACACAGGTGGAATCATGCAAGATTTGTCCTTTTGTATCTGGCTTAGTTCACTTAGCATCATGTCTTCAAGGTTCATCCCCATAGTAGCAGGTACCAGAAGGCATTCCTTTGCAAGCTGGTACCATCAGTAGTTTTAAAAACTCCCCAGGTGATTCTAATGACGTGCCACCAGGGCTGAGACCCACTCAATTTCATCCAACTCTTTTCTTCTTTGAGGCTTCCCCGGGTGGTGCAGTGGTAAAGAATCCACCTGCCAATGCCAGAGACTCAAGAAACTCAAGAGATGAGGGTTCAATGCCTGGGTCAGGAAGATCCCCTGGAATTGGACATGGCAACCCACTCCAGTATTTTTGCCTGGAAAATTCCATGGACAGAGGAGCCTGTGGGCTGCAGTCCATGGGGTTGCAAAGAGTCAGACACAACTGAGCACACACATCCTTTCTTATGCAGATGAGAAAACTGAGGTTCAGAGAGAGGAAGTGAGCTTCACTTATCATCCTCTCATCCAGCACCTACTTACCGCTCATTTACCATGTTCCGAGTAAGTTGGGACTCAGATCTTCCGATCTGAACTCTGAAGCTTCACAGGTTGCCCTATACGCCGCTTTCCTTGTGTTTGAAAAACTTCAAACTTCAATAGCAGTAAAATAGTACTTTAGACTCTGGGGCTATTTTGGGAACCAATTTTTAATATGTTTTTATTTAGAGTTCTATTTAGAATCATTTTACTTTCTCTAATTATAATCAAAGTTGAATATAGTAATCACGAATCAAGCCAAACTATTAATTTAGTTGAGAATAGCTGATTTACAGTAACTTTAAGTTTATCCTCTAAACCAAGAGCTACCTGGTAAATAAAGAAATAAAAGGAAAGCCTTAAGATGCTATTTCTCTAAAAGATGGGTGGGAAAACTCCAGCCTTCAATTTGATTTCATCTGGCCATAGGAAAAATCCAAAGAATTTATGCCTAAGGCCATGAAATTATAACCTTACTTTAAAGTATATAATAGCAATGCCCTTAAAATGTATTTTTGTGTAATGAAAATAATTCATGAAAGTCCAAAAAAGATGACTTAAAATGCAGACAAAAGGAACGTTTCATATTTCTTTAAAGATAAAATGATGAGTTCATTTTACTTATGTAAGTTTTTTATTGTGGTAAAATATGCTTGACATAAAGGTTACCATTTTATCTGTTTTTAAGTGTTCAATTCAGCGGCAATAAGGGACTTCCCTGATGGTCCAGTGGTTAAGCCTCTGTACTTAGTGCAGGGGGCATGGGTGTAATCCTTGGCTGGGGAACTAAGATCCCACATGCTGCACACTGTGGCCTAAAAAAAAAATTCATTCGCAAAAAGTACATTCACAGTGTTGTATAACCATCACCAGTATCTATTTTCAGAACTTTTCATCACCCTAAATAGAAACTCTATACCCATTATACAATAACTCCCCATTCTCCTCTCCTCCAGTTGCTTGTAACATCGTTTATATTTTCTGTCTCTATGAATTTGTCTATTCTAGGTATCTCTTATACATGGAACCATATAATATTTTTTCTTTGTGTCTGTTTTCCACTTAACATAATGCCCTCAAAATCCACCCATCTTGTAGCTTGTCTCAGAATTTCATTCCTTTTTAAGGTCAAATAATATTCCGTTGCTTGTATATACATTTTGTTTATCCATTTACTTGTCAATAGACATTTGGCTTGTTTCTACTTTTTGGCTATTGTGAATAACGCTGCTGTGAATGTGGGTATACAAGTATCTGTTCGAGTCTCTGCTTTCAATTCTTTTGGGTTTGTACCTACAAGTGATCATATGGCAATTCTATGTTTAAGTTTTTGAGGCACTGCCTTACTATTTTCCACAGTAACTGCAACATTTTACATTCCCACCAGCAATGCACCAGGGTTAAAGTTTCTCAAATCCTCTCCAACTTAAGTAAAATTTTAATCTTTATTTACATAACCCTCGATATTAAAAAGTTTTCGAATCCCCTCGTCTTTAAGTAATTATTCTGCATTTCTAGGTGGCATGGTTGATTTTCAGTCTGATATTAATGTTCAAATTCTTATTATTCTATTCGACGCATCTACCTTCTTTGATTATAAAAGCAATATTTACTCATTGAAAACCTACAGTTCATATAATCCATGTTTCCCCAGGTTTCACCAAGCTTAGAGTACTGATGTGGTCACATTAACAATAGTACCTGAAATTTTACTGCCTCTTGCTCCCAGGCGGATCTTCCTTCCTCCTGTTCTGCCCTGCCTGCGGTCGGTCCTGAAAGTCCTCAGGAAACCCCTGGATGAACTACGGGGGTCTCGGCGTGGGGTGGGGGTCGGTGGTGGAAGCGTTATAGTCACTGATGTAATTCCTGGGGAAGCCACTGGAGGGCAGCAGCTCCCTCCCACTCTTTACCCTGGCTCTGGTGATGACACTGCCTCGAGGCCAATTCCTTTTTTTGAAGCCTCAGCTCTAAGACCACGGCATCCGGTCCCATCACTTCATGGCAAATAGATGGGGAAACAGTAGAAACAGTGGCTGACCTTATTTTGGGGGGCTCCAAAATCACTGCAGATGGTGACTGCAGCCATGAAATTAAAAGACGTTTGCTCCTTGGCAGAAAAGCTATGACCAACCTAGACAGCATATTAAAAAGCAGAGACATCACTTTGCCAAACAAAGACCCATCTAGTCAAAGCTATGGTTTTTCCACTAGTCATGTATGGATGTGAGAGTTGGACCCTAAAGAAAGCTGAGCACCAAAGAATTGAAGCTTTTGAACTGTGGTGTTGGAGAAGACTCTTCAGAGTCCCTTGGACTGCAAGGGGATTCAATCAGTCCATCCTAAAGGAGATCAGTCCTGGGTGTTCATTGGAAGGACTGATGCTGAAGCTGAAACTCCATTACTTTGGTCACCTGATGCGAAGAGCTGACTCATTGGAAAAGACCCTGATGCTGGGAAAGATTGAAGGTGGGAGGAGAAAGGGAGGGGACGATAGAGGATGACATAGTTGGATGGCATCAATGGCTCAATGGACATGAGTTTGAGTAAACTTCGGGAGGTGGTGATGGACAGGGAGGCCTGGCGTGCTGCAGTCCATGGGGTTGCAAAGAGTCGGACGCACTGAGCGACTGAACTGAGCTGAACTGAACTCTCAAAGTGCTGCATGGCAATTACTGCACAGAAACAGGGGTGTGTCTGCCATATAGTTTCTGATCACACTTTGTCCCTTTGGTTTCTAGAGCCCTGTGAGGAAACTCAAGCACAAGTCTGAATCCAAAATTAACAATTGATGGAGAAAGTGAAAAAAAAAAAAAAAAAGCTCTAACAACTGATAGCTGGACACTGATAGCTGGCCGTAGTGTCCCCGCATTGAAAATGAACAATTTTACAAGAGTTTACAGTTATCAGACAGTCATTCTGGTGGTGGAACAAGGCATTAACTAGACCATGCCATAATTGTATCGAAACACAGCTAGAAATCAAGGCATCCAAGCACCACAGAAATGTCCAAACACCTCCCTTTTCTAGTTGCATGAGTGACTGTACCTTCCTACATAAAAATTAAATCCCCAGTCATTGAATTACCCCTTCCTCAGGACAGACCTCAATCTAGAACAAGCCTTTGCCTCCCCGTCAGTCAACCAGCCCAAGTCCAGATGCTAACGAGACCCTCCTGACTCATTCTTAGCCTTGACCCTCCCAGGTCCTGGAGTGTGCATCCCTCCTCTCTGCAGGATTATAAACCTGTTATCTGACAACAGTTGTATTGTCGTAGCCACGCATTCCGGGAAACAAACTCACTCAGAAGGACAATGCAGAAGTGGAGTGCAGTTTATGACACCGCCGGGCCCAAGGCAGAGTCTCCTCTTAGCCAACGACCCCGACTAGCATTTGTGAAAATCTTTTATACCCCATGTGCATGTGTCTGAGCCTACCACTCCAAATTCCTTGAGACTTACATAAACCAAGGAAAATACAGTCCCAGTAACCCCATCATTCACGTGCTATGTGCTCAGACAGTCAAACAATTAGCCAATAATCAGTAAACCCGAGGTTACGCTCCGATAGATACAGAAAAATTTATGGCCTGTCTGGAGGAAAGGGTGATTAGTGTATGTTTTCTCTTAGGCGATGAGTAACCTAGATACAATTTTCAAGCTTCCCCTGTCTTGAGAGGGTCTTATTCTTCTGTTGTTGTTTTCATAGGCGCTAAACACAGAGTTCAGAGTCCATTGGAAAGGTGGCCGAGCATGATCAGCATGAACAGGCCTAAGATGGAGTCCAGGCCCTATGAATTCCTTCTTCAGTATTTCTAGTGGCTTTTTTTTTTTTCTTTTCTTTGCATTGGGTCTTAGTTGCTGCTTGCAGGCTCTTTAGTTGCACCTCGGAGGCTTCTCGTTGCGGTGGCTTCTCTTGCTGCAGACACACGGGGTTCAGTAGTTGCAGCTGGTGGGCTCTAGAGGGCGCAATTAATAGTTGTGAAACGGGCTTGGTTGCAATGTGGCATGAGGGATTTTCCAGGACCCGAGATTGAACCTGTGTACCTTGAATAGGCAGGCAGATTCTCAACCACTGAGCTACCGAGGGAGTCCGTCCAGTGGCCTTTGACTGACAAGCCTTACCTGGAGATGTTTAAGAGATTTAGGCTGTCGTCACCACTCTGCTCCCTCACTGCCTCACCCCTCTTCCAAATTGATGCCTGCAGAATGACTGGAGTTTTAGCTGAAAAAAGTTTTGTGTATTTTCTGAAAACTTACAGTTCACATGGAATACATTTATAATTTAAAATAATATTATACCTCTAAAATAATAGTACCTAAGAGTGTACAAAAGGACAATCATGATGGTGGGATCGCTTACCTGGAGCCAGACATCCTGGAATGTGAAGTCAAGTGGGCCTTAGAAAGCATCACTACGAACAAAGCTAGTGGAGGTGATGGAATTCCAGTTGAGCTATTTCAAATCCTGAAAGATGATGCTGTGAAAGTGCTGCACTCAATATGCCAGCAAATTTGGAAAACTCAGCAGTGGACACAGGACTGGAAAAGGTCAGTTTTCATTCCAATCCCAAAGAAAGGCAATGCCAAAGAATGCTCAAACTACTGCACAATTGCACTCATCTCACATGCTAGCAAAGTAATGCTCAAAATTCTCCAAGCCGGGCTTCAGCAATACGTGAATCGTGAACTTCCTGATGTTCAAGCTGGTTTTAGAAAAGGCAGAGGAACCAGAGATCAAATTGCCAACATCGGCTGGATCATGGGAAAAGCAAGAGAGTTCCAGAAAAACATGTATTTCTGCTTTATTGACAATGACAAAGTTTTTGACTGTGTGGATCACAAGAAACTGTGGAAAATTCTGAAAGAGATGGGCCTACTAGACCACCTGACCTTCCTCTTGAGAAACCTATATGCAGGTCAGGAAGCAACAGTTAGAACTGGACATGGAACAACAGACTGGTTCCAAATAGGAAAAGGAGTACTTCAAGGCTTTATATTGTCACCCTGCTTATTTAACTTCTATGCAGAGTACATCATGAGAAACACTGGACTGGAAGAAACACAAGCTGGAATCAAGATTGCCGGGAGAAATATCAATAACCTCAGATATGCAAATGACACCACCCTTATGGCAGAAAGTGAAGAGGAGCTAAAAAGCCTCTTGATGAAAGTGAAAGAGGAGAGTGAGAAAGTTGGCTTAAAGCTCAACATTCAGAAAACTAAGATCATGGCATCTGGTCCCATCACTTCATGGCAAATAGATGGGGAAACAGTGGAAACAGTGTCAGACTTTATTTTTCTGGGCTCCAAAATCACTGCAGATGGTGATTACAGCCATGAAATTAAAAGATGCTTACTCCTTGAAAGGAAAGTTCTGACCAACCTAGACAGCATATTCAAAAGGAGAGACATTACTTTGCCAACAAAGGTCCATCTAGTCAAGGCTATGGTTTTTCCAGTAGTCATGTATGGATGTGAGAGTTGGACTGTGAAGAAAGCTGAGCGCCAATGCTTTTGAACTGTGGTGTTGGAGAAGACTCTTGAGAGTCCCTTGGACTGCAAGGAGATCCAACCAATCCATTCTAAAGGAGATCAGTCCTGGGGGTTCTTTGGAAGGAATGATGCTAAAGCTGAAACTCCAGTACTTTGGCCATCTCATGTGAAGAGTTGACTCACTGGAAAAGACTCTGATGCTGGGAGGGATTGGGGGCAGGAGGAGAAGGGGACGACAGAGGATGACATGGCTGGATGGCATCACTGACTCGATGGACGTGAGTTTGAGTGAACTCCGGTTGTTGGTGATGGACAGGGAGGCCTGGCGTGCTGTGGTTCATGGGGTCGCAAAGAGTCGGACGAGCGACTGAACTGAACTGAACTGAAGAGTGTATATACTCTTCTGCCCACTATACCACTGATAAAAAAGCTTTGAACATCCCTATGATTTTCTCCTTGCTTTACACGTCAAAATCATGACTATACCCTTTCTCTCTCTTTTTTTAATTGGAGTATAATTGCTTTACAATGTTGTATTAGTCTTTGCTGTACAATGAAGTGAAGCTGCTGTATGCATACATATGGCCCCTTCCTCTGGGACCTCCCTCCCATCCCACCCCTCTAGGTCATGACAAAGCAAAGAGTTGAGCTTCCTGTGCTTTAGAGCAGGCTTCCACTAACTATCTGTGTGTAAAATAGATAGTGTGTGTGTGTGCGTGCCAAGTCACTTCAGTCGTGTCCAACTCTGTGGACTGTAGCCCGCCAGGCTCCTCTGTCCATGAGATTCTCCAGGCAGGAATACTGGAGTGGGTTGCTCTTCCAGGGGATCTTCCTGACCCAGGGGATCTAATCTGCTGTCTCTTATGTCTCCTGCAATGGCAGGCGGATTCTTTACCACTAGCGCCACTTGGGAAGCTCTGTAGTGTACATGAAAGTGAAAGTCACTCAGTCGTGTCTGACTCTTTGTGACCCTGTGGACTGTTCAGTCCATGGAATTCTCCAGGCCAGAATACTGGAGTGGGAAACCCATTCGATTCCCAACCCAGGGTTCGAACCCAGGTCTCCTGCATTGCAGGCAGATTCTTTACCATTTCTGAGCCACAAGGGAAGCCCAAGAATACTCAAGTGGGTAGCCTATCCCTTCTCCAGAGGATCTTCCTGACCCAGGAATCAAACCAACCCAGGAATCAAACCAGGTTCTCCTGCATTGCAGGTGGATTCTTTCCCTGCAAAGCTAGCATACATCAATCCTAATCTTCCGATTCGTCCCCCCCTCCTCTTCCCTCTGCTTTTTGTTGGTTTTTCTACTCCTTCATTGCTCCTCTTTTTCACTTTTTACTCTCTAAGAGTTCTTTTCTTAGCTTATACATATATATTCACTTTTATACCATTCTTCCCTCTGTGAGTTCTACAGTAGGGCCTGCAGGCTAGCCAGTGAGTAGTAGCTTCTGGCAGAAGCGGGACCACCTCTTTCTGCCCAGTTTGGGAAAAATCACTACTTGATCATGGCTCTCCTTCCTATTGACCCTGAGTGGGGATTTAAAATGCTGTTCAATGCACTCCTGGTCACTACAGATGACACACTGGGGCTGACCTTCTAGATGAAAATGGGTTGTCATCTCCCGACACAGGTAACAATCTTGACAATTAAACTCCCCCTCTTCATAATTTGTGATCTCGTCACCATCATCTAGGGACTTCCCAAGTTGTCATTAGTGGTAAAGAACCTGCCTTCCAATGCAGATGACATTAGAGATGTGAGTTTGATCCTGGGTCAGGAAGATGCCCTGGAGGAGGGCGTGTCAACCCACTCCAGGATTCTTGCCTGGAAAATCCCATGGACAGAGGAGCCTGGCGGGCTACAGTCCACAGAGTCACAAAGAGTAGGACACGGCTAAGCGACTTAGCACACACACATACCGTCACCTAGACTGAGATAATACTCTTGAACAGTCTTTAAAGAAAATGATATTGGAAGAGTGATATTTAAGCTACTTAGATTAGAAGAAAAAATGCTCATTTTTCTTGCTCTCTAAATTACTCATTGATATGAGGAACATATAAGAAATGCTGTTATTTATTTTTTTTAAATTAATTAATTTTTTTACTTTACAATATTGTATTGGTTTTTGCCATACATTGACATGAATCTGCCACGGGTGTACATGTGTTCCCCATTCTGAACCCCCCTCCCACCTTCCTCCCCATCCCATCCCTCTGGGTCATCCCACTGCACCAGCCCCGAGCATCCTGTATGATGCATCGAACCTGGACTGGTGATTCATTTCACATATGATAATTTACATGTTTCAATGCCATTCTCCCAAATTCATCCCGCCCTCGCCCTCTCCCACAGAGTCCAAAAGACTGTTCTATACATCTGTGTCTCTTTTGCTGTCTCGCATACAGGGTTATCGTTACCATCTTTCTAAATTCCATATATATGAGTTAGTATACTGTATTGGTGTTTTTCTTTCTGGCTTACTTCACTCTGTATAATAGGCTCCAGTTTCATCCACCTCATTAGAACTGATTCAAAAGTATTCTTTTTAATGGCTGAGTAATACTCCATTGTGTATGTATACCACAGCTTTCTTATGCAGTCATCTGCTGATGGACATCCAGGTTTCTTCCATGTCCTGGCTATTATAAAGAGTGCTGTGATGAACATTGGGGTACACGTGTCTCTTTCAATTCTGGTTTCCTCAGTGTGTATGCCCAGCAGTGGGATTGCTGGGTCATAAGGCAGTTCTATTTCCAGTTTTTTTAAGGAATCTCCACACTGGTCTCCATAGTGGCTGTACTAGTTTGAGAAATGCTATTATTTATTAATAATTAGAAATAGGTCTATCTTATCTGATATGACAACTTTACATAATAAACTATTATGTAATAATAATACATATTTATTATGTAATAAACTATTTTCCTTTATTAAATCTTTCACTTCCTAAATCTTTACTAAATAAATTTTTTACTTATTGAGTACCCCAATTCATTCATCTCAATCAATGAGATTTTTTAGAGTTCCTGCAACTGCATTTAATATTTCAGAGTCATGCATATCCTTTCTTGTGTTTTTCTAAATAAATCCAAATTGAAGCTTTTATGACTTGTCAGAACTTTGTCCTGAGAAATACATGTCCCAGAACAGCCCAAAGGAACACAGAGGAGCCGTTTTCATTTTTAGTATAGAACTTCATAAAATATGACCATCAGAGACAGTTGTACTCTTTATATTTTCACGTTCCTACTGGCATTGTTAATTTTTTAATCACTAAAAAACTTACCGATTCTCAGTGTGGGGACCCAGATGAAAATCTTCACAAGTTCAGAGAAAGCAAAATTCTTATAAATAAAAGACTGCAGACACAAATGGAAAAATATTAAGATCAGTGTTACCAGTGTATTGTTGCATTCCTGAGGCATATTTTTATTTTGATCCAAAGGCCTAATAGTTTTTTGAGAGGTGGAGGAAGGTGGGGGAAAAAACCCAGCTTTGCCTTTTATTTAGTCACTAAATAACATATCTGTTAGCACTTAATTTCATATATAATCAAAGCAAACATTTATCTTAGGCTTTCCGTGTGTCATGCCCTCTCTTGAGTTTCACATGTATTGACTTGTTTACTCCTTAAACAACACCAAGATATCAATACTATTCTTATGCCTGTTTTACAAATATCCAAAGTGAGCCATAGAGAGATTAATATTAATAAATTACCAATGTTGTCCACTAATTAAGTGGTAAGGCTAATTTTAAACTTCAGAAGTCTGGGTCTCATAGTTGTAACCTCTTCTCTATTGGATACAATCCTGAGACAGTGATCGGACCCCCACCCTCCTCCCTGATCCAAGCTGGGTCACCCTAGGCCAGTTGAACACTCTTCCCATAATTCCTGTCCCAAGTCACAGGGGAAAAGGCTGCAAATGTTTGGCGTCGGGACATCCCAGTTGCGGGGCTATCCTGACAGGCCACCCGTCCCACCAACTTTTCTTGAATTCTCATCCCCGACCCTTCAGATCTGCCCTGTTTCCAGCTTGTATCCAAGCCTGCTTTGCCACCCTGCCCATGGATTCTGTAAGCTTGTCACCTAACTTCCGGTAAATCCCCTTCTGCTCGAGTTGCCAAAGTTACTTTCTGTTTCTCACAACCAAGGAGCTCTAACAGGACACCCCCGGATGCTGGGGAAGATGCCTATTTCTTTAAATGCTCTCTGCTGTGCTCTTGCTGTACACAGAGCCCGTACTCGGCCATCGAGCAGGGCTAGCCCGGCGGGTCAGCAGCCTAAACACTCTCCTAGATCTTCCACTTGCTAGTCTCTGATCTACAAATGGAGCCAGTAGTAGTCCTTATCTCAAAGAGCTGCTGTGACGATGAAAGGTGAGAAACATGTAAAGTGCTTGGAAGGGTATTTGGCATGTACATGTGTGTATTACTTGGCTGTGTCTGACTCTTTTCGAACCTGTGGACTGTAGTCCACCAGGCTCCTCTGTCCATGGGATTCTCTAGGCCAGAATATTGGAGTGGGATACCATCCCCTTCTCCAGGGGATCTTTCCAACCCAGGGATCAAAACCAGGTCTCCTGCCTTACAGACAGATTCTTTACCATCTAAGCCACCAGAGAAGTCCACTTGGCATATACTTAGCACCCAATATATATGACCTTCTCTATTATCAAACGAAAATCATTCCAATGATTCTGACCTGTATATATTGCTATATACAATATACAGCAATAATTTAAATTCAACATTAAAATTTAATCCTTCATCTGTAAGTCCTCACATATCTAAGCAAGGTATTAGTTTAATTTAAAAAATCTCCAGAGAGAAAATTTCTGAATAAATCTGTATGTATGAAAAGATGTTCTTTAAGTTCTGTATCACTCTCATTTTAATATAAATTTTTATCTAGTGAAATATTTCTTCTTATTTTAACTATTTCTTGAGATACAATGCTGTGACTATATTAGTTTTTCATATAAGTAGGTGAATGTCTATAATAAACCATTGTGGTGGCGGTTTAGTTGCCGAGTCCCGTCCGACTCTTCGACCCCTTGGACCGTAGCCTGCCAGGCTCCTCTGTCTATGGGATTCCCCAGGCAAGGCTACTGGAGTGGGTTGTCATTTCATCCTCCATTGAAACATTGCAATAAATCTTTATTCTCCCTGAGAAGATCATCTCGAAATGTGCATAGATAAAACCACTTCAGTTTATTTTGTATAATTAATGAAGTTTTAAAATATGAGTTCTGAGTAAAATTTCTAGCATCTTTTTCTCCAAGGAGGTTGCGTTTACTCTAGACTTTTTGGAGGCAGCTATAGTACGTGAGTGATTGTCAACCTTGTGAAATAGCTAAGTGAGAAACATATATTGTTTTTTTCCTATTGACCTGAATTATCTTAACTGGCTCCACTGAATTCATTAGGTAAATATTCAACCCTCAGATTGTCTTTCCTGTTTAAAAGATCAAAGTAGGCACTGAGAATGGTTTCTGATTAAAAATGCAATTCATCTAAAATAGAGGCAGCTAACTATAAAATAGCGTACCACCAAAGTTAAGCTTTTAAAATGAAAATTAAAGTTTCAGTTGTAGAACTCAATATGAGTAAGTGAGAAAGAAAGTTCTCTTCAGGAAAAACAGAGACAAAAGCACATAAACAAGACAAAGACATTTATAGGCATAGAGATAATTCGAGCAAGTGAAAACATTAAAGCTATTAAAAACATCCTCAGAGAGATAAACAAGGATATGAACTCATGAAATAATAAAGAACCCTTGAAAACTGAAAATATTATAGCAGAAACAAAAACTTTAATAAATGATTTGGAAGATACAGTTGAGGAGTCTTCCAGTAAGAAGGAAAAAAAACTCAAAAAGATGGAAATTGGAGAGGGAAAAAAAGTATAGGATCACCGCAAAACATCCAATTTCTATCTAAAACGTGACTACCTCTAAGATAAGGATTTTTTTTGTTTGTTTTGTATATTGCCTAGAACAAAACCAGACACATAGCACGTCCTCAATATGTACTTTTTTAAAAAATGAAATGAGTTGAAGACATAAGAACAGGGAAAATAGAAAGGAGCAAATTATCAGATACAAGAAAAATTTCAGCATATTTCCAGAGTGAAAAGATCTTAACATTCAAAAGATTCCTTAGCATAAGGAATGGGGAAAGACCCATATCAAGATACATGATTGCAAAACTATAGGAGATCAGAGAAAAGCTTCCAGAGAGGAGGAGAAAATTCATGCCTAAGATCAAGAATCAGAGCTGCTTTGAACTTCCCAAGAGCAAAGCACGAACTGTGTCAGATAGCAGTTGGGAGTTGTCAGCATGCGATTTTATACATTCTTTTATATGTCCTATGATACAGAGAAACCTATTTCATTTATGCACAATGACAGAGAACAATCTACTTTAATATTATGTAAAACTAGTACTTCTGTGCCACATGTGCATGCGTGCAAAGTCGCTTCAGTCGTGTCTGATTCTTTGCAAACCCATGGACTGTAGCCCACCAGGCTTCTCTGTCCATGGGATTCTCCAGGCAAGAATACTGGAGTGGGTTGCCTTGCCCTCCTCCAGGGGATCTTCCCAACGCAGGGATCGAACCCGCCTCTCTTATGTCTCCTGCATTGGCAGGCAGGTTCTTTACCACTAGTGCCACCAGGGAAGCCCCCCAGCGCCACTAAAGTCTTCTGAAATAGTCATCAGATATGAAAAGCAGGTTCATGTCTCGAATTTTGTAGCTTGATATAGTTCCATGGTGCCAAATTAAAATTAAAACCACTAACTATTCAGTCTGTTGAAGGTGCCCTCATTGCATGCAATTCTAACAGGTAGAAAATGGAGGCAAAAAATGACATTATAGGACTTCCTGGTGGTACAGTGGATAGGAATCCACCTGCCAGCGCAGAGGACAGGAGCTCAATCCCTCGTCTAGAAAGATTCCACATGCCTTGGGCAACTAAAACCTGTGTGCCACAACTCCTGAGCCTGTGCCCTAGAGCCCACGGGCTGCACGTGAAGCCCGCGTTCCTGGAGCTGGTGCGACTGTGGAAGCCACCGGAATAAGAAGCCCGAGCAACACCACCAGAGGGTAGCCCTTGCCCTCCTCAACCTCAGAAGGCCCCACGCGGCAACGAAGACCCAGCACGGCTAAAGAGCAATCATCACAACAAGAAGTATGTACAGTTTTTAAAAAAGTAGAAATTATATAACACAAAATTGATCCTCAGACGTCCACTAATAGAGATTTCCCTGGTGGCCTAGTGGCTAAGACTCTGCATTCCCAGTGCAGGGGGCCTGGGTTCAATTCCTTATCAAGGAACTAGATCCCATGTACTGCAGCTAAGACCTGGGGAAGCCAAATAAATAAGTGTTTTTTTTTTAATGTCCACTAATAGAGTAAAAAAAAAAAAAAACACAACTAAAAATGCTTACCTCTGGCCAGTATTCATGTGGTGACCAGGGCCAGTGAAATTGCCGCAAGACTCCTTACATCTGGATTGTCAATCTTTGAATGTCCAGGTACTTTCAATCGTAAAGGATGGAAACTCAACTCAATCTAATTTTAACAAGAAGAGAAGGAAAAGGCTCCAGGCAATGTGGAGTCTGAGGATGGGTCCTGCTTCTAGCAATAAGTGGATCGAAGGGTGCAAATCACATCATTAGCTCTCTCCTTCCACCTTTCTCTTCGCGTTACTCCCTCTTGCTTCTGTTTCTCTCTGCGTGGCTTTATTTTCAGACAGGTTTTCTCCATATAGGAACAAAAATAGCAACCAAACAGCCCAGGCTTACATTATTCTCACAAGTAGCAATTCCAAAAATAAGAGTGCAACTTTTACTGCCCTAACATTTGCATCAGTCTTTGAAAACAGCTTAGATGATGTCACTTGCTTCCTCCTCAACTGAGTGTCTGTCTAAGGGCAGTAAGTACTCTGAGTGGGCAGCCTGGTTCATTAACCCATGTAACTGACAGGCCCACCCGAATCCCACGAATTGGGAGGGAGAGAGAGCTTTCAAAAGGAATGGATGGAAGAAGACTCCTCCATATCCACTACCCTAAAAGTAACAGATGGCCACTCACATGAAATTTTCCCCTAGGAGTCAAAAGTCTTCATGATATTAGAGACAAAATAAACCTCTGTTTTTTAAATTAATTTTTATTGAAGTATAATTGCTTTAAAACTTAGTAGTTTAATGAAGAGCATACTTGAGAAAATTATCACCTTGACGTGATGGATGGCTTAATTAGAATTTAAAAAAGAAAACACGTACAACATTATCCAAATCACTGGAGGTATAACATCCTTGGTTTCTAGGAGATATGTAAATGATTCTATTGTATTTTTAAGTTGTAAACGGATGTTGCCAGGTTCCTTGAAACTGGAGCGTTAGTAGCTCGCTTGGTCATGCAGACTCTTTGTGACCCCGTGGACTGTAGCCCGCCAGGCTCCTCTCTCCATGGAATTCTCCAGGCAACAATACTGGGGTGGATAGCCATTCCCTTCTCCAGGGTCTCCCGCATTGCAGGCAGATTCTTTACTCTCTGAGCTCTCCCGCATTGCAGGCAGATTCTTTACTCTCTGAGCTGCCAGGGAAGCCCAACTTGAAACTGAAATCACAACTTTGTCCATAGGACTTTACACAGAGAGACACATCTTGGGAGAGAAATGCAAATCTCAAATTATTTCTATCCACATGTGCCCCCAACATCGTACTAATATTTGGTGGCCATGATATTCTCACAGTCTCTGATTCTTGAAATCAAGTGTGGACTCGTCCTCTTTTTCGAAAAGTGTCTCTCTTCTACCACTTCAGTTTATAATTATTTTTGGCTGCGCTGGGTCTCCATTGCCCTGCATGGGTTTTCCCAGCTTGCAGCAAGCAGGGCCTGGACTCTCCAGGGCTGTGTGCAGGCTTCTCATCGCAGTGGCTGCTTCTGTTGCTGAGCGCAGGCGCCAGGCACACAGGCTTAGCTGCCCCACGGCCTGTGGAATCTTCCTGGACCAGGGATCAATCCCGTGTCAGAGTCTCATCTTATTCTTAACCCCCAGGGAAAGTCCTCTACGACTCTAATACAGCTCTGGGACTTAATCTGACCAAAACACATTCTATTCCTTTTGCTTAGTAAATCATTTTTCCGTGAATCTGTCAGAGCCTGCCTGACTTCCAGCTTCTCTATCTTCCCTCCCCCTACAGACCCCAACCATCTGGCCCCTAAAATAAACCTCAGCATCTGGAAGGCATCCTACCAATGGTCCAGGGACTTGACACACAAGTCATACTGACAGACCAGCTCTGACTTCAAGCGTCAATAACTGGGCTTCTGACTTGTCCAAGGCCACATTTCTTGTCCAAGGCCACATTTTCTGGCTATCAGTTCTAGATGGGTTATCAGTTCTACATCTCTGTCTGTTTCCTGGGCCTGAATCCCTGACTTAGAAACTTGTTGGGAACCTCTCTTTAGACCTGGAGACTTTGCTTTGATCTTAATCACTCCCTCCCCATTCTTCTCATCCCGGGGACTGGGTACTCACTGTTGATCTGAAACAGATTGCCAGATATTTCTCCAGCAAAGATGCATGTATGTGGGCTTAGCAGAGAATTACAGTTCAGGGTCTACAACC
Organism: Capra hircus; assembly: GCF_001704415.2. Lineage (NCBI taxonomy): Eukaryota > Metazoa > Chordata > Mammalia > Artiodactyla > Bovidae > Capra > Capra hircus. The sequence continues at coordinate 10,125,398 of NC_030826.1, forward strand.
ACGGTGAGCCATGGGCAAGTCCCCACAGAGCCAGGGAAGGAGAACACTCTTAAAGAGGGAAGAACGGACAGTGAGAGTCAGTTTTCCACAGCCCACAACTTTTCATCGGCTGAGTCCTTGCCAGGAAAGAAGTCTTCTCTCTTCCTGCTGGACTCTGCTATCCGCACAGAATGTGAGAGCTTCCCCATTCTGGCCTCTCAATTCGGTTGAGATTTCTGTTTATTCTTTTTTTCCAGCACCATGACCTCCCCATGAATATCTGACAGATAGGTGACGCTCAGTATTTGGAGAGCTATGTAGAGAAGCATTAAACATCTACCATCTGAGACCTTCCAACTTCCTTGTGTTGGGCCCATGCTTTCCTGGACTGTAGCCTGCTGTCTCTTACTGCGGCTTCCAGAAAGTTCCAGCCTCTTCGGCTCCTTTGTTGTTTTTCAGTTGCTCAGTCGTGTCCAACTCTGCAACCCCATGGACTGCAGCATGCCAGGCTTCCCTGTCCTTCATGATCTCCTGGAGTTTGCTCACACTCAAGTCCACTGAGTCAATGATGCCTTCCAACCAGCCCATCCTCTGTCGCTGTGTCTGCTGCGCTTTTGGTCCCTTTCTATGCCTATTTTACCCCAGCAGGGGGAACCCGTTTACAGCTCTTCTCTACATCTCAGGAGAGAAAGGTGATTTCCTGTCCTGCTGCATTTTCTCAATACCCTAAGTTTCACTTCATGAAAAAGTTACTCGTTAAGAAGAGTAATTTAATTGGGTGCTTGGAGAAGACAGCCAAGCTGGATTGTAGGAATTTTTATACTTCTTTTGTGCTATGTTCATAAAAAGAATTTATGTCTAACTTCCCTTACCATTCTAGATTTTGTTGTTTTTGTCTATCACCTTTAGTGTTGGGGAACAGGCTGTTCCCATTTCACAGGACTTGGAGTCACAAAATTCGAACAGCCTTTGTCTCAAAGGTTAACCCAGGACCAGGACCTGGCCATGATCTAACCAGGATCACTTTCTTCCCCTGATTGGCCAACCAGAGAGGTTGGCCATACCAGAAGGGCTGACCAGCCCTTCCCTAGGATTCCATGTGAACAGACTTTTGAAATTCGTTGTTTCTTTGTTTATGGCTCTGCTGGGTCTCCGTTGCTGTGTCAGCTTTTCTCGAGCGGTGGTGCTCGGGCTTCTCATCGAGGTGGCGCCTCTTGTTTCAGACCACAGGCTCTTGGAGGGCAGGCCTCGGTGGTTGTGGCACGTGGACTCAGCAGTGTGCACAGGGAAGCCCTGACGTGGACAAGTGTGGACAAGAAAGCCGCGGAGTTGTGCTGCAGTGTAGCCTGGGGCTGCTGGAGCCGTCTTTCCCACCGCATAAGAAAGGCACCCAGAATGAAGATATGGAACCAAGATGTGAAGATACAAAATTAGGGAATGGAGCCAAGCCAAGCAGAGAGGAGAAATGAGATAAATTTTTAGTTAACACACTTTTTGTTCTTCCCGATATGTGAACCAGTGAGTGGCTTTTTTTGTTTTAGCTAGTTTGAGTTGAATTATTGTCCTTATAATTAGGAGTCCCCACTAATAGAAGTTTGTTTGAAGATATTCACATATCTAACCAAAATCTATCTGCTGGAGTCCTGGGGGCTAATCTCTCCCCTATCTTCCTCTTCAAATTCTAACCCAGTGGATAGGAGAGGTAGAGAGAGTTCTTCCTTATAAACTGTGCTGGGGGTTCCCTGGCAGTCCAGTCATTAGGATTCGGCGCTTCCACTACCAGGGGCTTGGGTTTGATCCTTGGCTGGCGAACTAAGATCCCCCAAGCTACGAGGCACGGCTAATAATAACAGTAATATTAATAAAATGTGTTGATATAATGTGGCTTCAGTCTGAGGCTAAATTCGGGCTAATCTCAATTCCCCGAGTTCCTCTAGGCCCTCAGTTCCTCTAAGGCCTGTCAACCCATCTTTAGGGAGAGTGGGTCTGCAAGGAAGACACTCCCTCAACTGGCTTTGGGTGGACCTGCCTCAGAAATCCTGTCACCTGTAGAACAGAAAGTGAAAGTCACTCAGTCATGTCCGACTCTTCACCAGAATACCGGAGCGGGTAGCCTATCCTTTCTCCAAGGGATCTTCCCAACCCAGGAATCGAACCGGGGCCTGCTGCATTGCTGGCGGATTCTTTACCAGCTGAGCTATGCAGAACAGAGCGCATGGCAAACGCAGCTGATGGTGAAGCCTCTGAACTCCCTTCGCAGTGCCGTGCTCCTGTCTCCAGTGGCTTGTCTTGATGTCACTAATTACGTCAGTCACTCTTGGTGCAGAAAAGGATGGCGCCCTCAGGAAACCAACCTCCACAGAAATCTTTCTTCCCCTGGAATGTGAAGGAGAGTCATTCCCCTTCTGGGGTCCTTCTGTCCCTTCCTTAGCGCCTCACCCTAGCTCCTCCCACATCATAGCGCTATAGCTAAGTCACTCAATCATGTCCGACTTTCTGCAGCCCCATGGATTGTAGCCCACCAGTCTACTATGTCCGTGGAATTTTCCAGGCAAGAATACTGGAGTATGACAGAAAACCACAAAATTATGTAAAGCAATTATCTTTCAATTCTAAAAATAAATTAAAAAAAAAAAAGGGAATACTGGAGTGTGTGGCCATTTCCTGCTCCAGGGGATCTTCCTGACCCAGGGATTGAACCTTCGTCTCTTGCATCTCCTGCATTGACAGGCAGATTCTTTACCACTAGTGCCAACTGGGAAGCCCGTATCATTCAAAGTGCCTTTGTTTAAAACAATATACTTATCTGTTTGGTAGCACTGGGTCTTAGTTGCGGCTTGTGGGCTCCAAGGCCCCAGGCTCAGTAGTTGCAATGTGAGGGCTTAGTGGCCTCTCGGCATGTGAGATCTCAGTTCCTCGACCACAGATTGAACCTGTGTCCTCTGCATTGGAAGGTGGATTCTTAACCACGGGACCACCAGGGAAGTACCTCACTCACAGTACTTTACCCTCAGGGGTTGGCATAAAGCTCAGGATGGAACAATCAGAGTTGGTCTCTGGACTTTCTGAACTGAATGGAATCTTCTATGCCCCCTTACTCAGATAACACCGCCTTCAAAGTCACTCTCCTTTCTCCGGGTCTTCATACAAGCTCTCCCTTCAAATGGAATGCTTTCACTGTCATCTCACTTAAATAGCCTTTTGTCTCTTTTTTAGGCCTTTGATGAAATAAAAGTCACGTTTTATGGCAAGAAAAGAAAAATTTAAACATAAGATTTTCCTCTGACCGTCTGGGCCTTCTCCCTCCCCGGTAGCGTGTGTTGTGCGTCTGCATTTACCAGATCTCCCGAGGGGATAAACATCGCTTCTTCATCTTGTAAAGGGTCATGATGACGCATGACTTGCTTTGTACCTGCAGACCCAGATTGTGTAAACTGTCAATATGTCTTTTGAGGGCTTCCCTGGTGGCTCAGACAGTAAAGCGTCTGCCTGCAATGCGGGAGACCCGGCTTCGACTGCTGGGTCGGGAAGATTCCCCTGGAGAAGGAAATGGCAACCCACTCCAGTACTCTTGCCTGAAAAATCCCATAGACAGAAGAGCCTGGTAGATTACGGTCCATGGGGTCGCAAAGAGTCGGACAGGACTGAGCGACTTCACTTTCACTTTCACTATGTCTTTTGATGTTTAACTTTTTGTCTCACAAATGCATAACTGGGTTTTGACCTCTAGTGGGTAAAACAGTCCTCAGAGCTTTCTGAAAGATTGTCTGTGTCCCAGATTGGCTCGAATAAAAATTTCCATTCTTTTCTTAGGTTGACTATCGATTAATTTTTTTTCTCAACACGTCAAATATGACTTCTTCAACTTAAAGATGAGCCCCTCAAAGAGGTTTTCCCTGACAGTTCTGTTGAAACTAGCTCTCCCTTGGGAATTCCCTGGCTGTCCAGTGGCTGGGACTCGGCGCTCCCCTGCCAGGAGCCCCAAGATCCCACAAGCTGCAAAAAAAGAAGCTAGGACTCCCACTGTGATCTCCATCTCAACCCCTTATTCTACAACAACAGCAAAATGGTCACTGTGTTTATGTATAGGCTGATGTAAGAAAATAGAATATATTTACAACTAAAAAATGAGATAAAGAAGTAGTTTCAAATATCTTTTAAAAATACACTATAAGAGAAAAATTGGGGAGGGAGGTTCAAGAGGGAGGGCACATATGTATACCTATGGCTGACTTATGTTAATATGGCAGAAACCAACATGATATTGTAAAGCAATTAGCCTTCAATTTTAAATAAATAATTTTTTTTAAAGGGGGGGAAATGATCCCAAACCTGGATTGGGAAGATGTTGCATTCCTGATAAAATGCTTAAGGAGTTTTCTGGAATGTAACTGGTTAGGACTTATTCTGGAAAAACCAATCATCTGTCCATTTAACCTAAATGAACATTCTTTTATACTCCCTCTATGGGCTTCCTGGCCTTCCCCTGTGGCTCAGCTGGTAAAGAATCCGCCTGCAACGTGGGAGACCTGGGTTCGATCCCTGGGTTGGGAAGATCCCCTGGAGAAGGGAAAGGCTACCCACTCCAGTATTCTGGCCTGGAGAATTCCATGGACCGTATAGTCCACGGGGTCGCAAAGATTCGGACACACCTGAGCAACTTTCACACTTACACACTTCACATGGGCTTCCCAGGTGGCGCTAGTGGTTAAAAAAAAAACCCACCTGCCAATGCAGGACACAATTTAGCACATATACAAAATTAATTAACTGACTTTCCTATGAAACAAATAACATCTTATAGTATCTTTACTTGCTATATTTGTTCATAACTTGTTTCTAGTCTTTACCTCGAACTAGACCATAAGGTATTCAATTAAACTCCAATAGGTCAGGGACCAGATGTATATTATTTATCTCCAGGAAAAATCAGCATACTACCAGGCAAATAGTAGGAGCTGCCAGGATATTTGTTAGATATCAGTCATAAGTGAGCGAGTAAAATTTTAATGTGTGCCCATTTATAGACTGGATACATTTAAATGAAACTTAGTGTGACTCTCCTCTTTTCAAGGCAAGTTACCCCAAACTGTGGCCCCTTGTTGTTGTTTAGTTGCTCGGTCGTGTCTGACTCTTCGTGACCCCACGGCCTGTAGCCCACCAGGCTCCTCCGTCCATGGGATTCTCCAGGCAAGAATACTGGAGAGGGCTGCCATGCCCTTTTCCAGGGGATCTTCCTCCCAACCCAGGGATCAAACCTGGGTGTCTTAGGTCTCCTGCATTGGCAGGCGAGTTCTTTCCCACTAGCACCAACTGGGCAGCCCTTGACATGTTGAATATTTGAAGTTGAAGGAGTTTGAGAAAAACAGCAGAAGCAGGAAGGTCATGGTGACCTTCCTCTTGCCCTTCTCCCCTGGAGTGGATTATAAAAGCCTCAGGTGAGAGGTGCCCTCCTTGTGCCTGGAGGAGAGGAGCATTCTTACCTCTTGAGACAAGTGGATCTGAAGAAGAATCCTGACAGACAGGACTTGCTAAGTTTCCCTCAGTTTACAACACTTGCCTCACACGCCTTATCCTATTTCTTCTTAACTGCCCACCTCTTCCTATTTCTAAAGGGGAGGAGGCGGCCCTCTTTTGGCGTCTGCAGTTTGCATCCCTACCTCCTCAGCAGGTACTCTAAAGAAGGGCTTTTCATCATTAACAGAAGATGGGAGAAAGGAGGGAATGGCAAATAACTAGACGTTTTTCTTTTTCATATTCCTTCTGTTTGAAATTGCATAAGATGAGGAATTGAGTGTGCAATGCCATAGAGAAAACACTGAAGTAGAAAGCCTGCTCCTCAGAGGCCTGCAGGGACAATCCTTTGTACCCAAACAGATTGTCAGTTGGGCACCGAAAGGATTAAGTGACTTGTCTGGGCTTTTGTACTTCATTAGTGCCAAAGTGGCTAGCTGTAAGTCACTGACACCTCAACAGGTAAGGCTTCTCTGTGTAACTGTTAGGAAACCATCAGCCAAAACCTTCTGCCCTGGCCAGGCATGATAATAATCGCTTGTATGAGCTATCTCACAACAGGAGGTCCTGATGAGGAGAAAGGAACTGACACAAGCTGCTGCCAGCCAGGAGAATTCGGGAGAGTTTGTAAAAAGGAGAGAGGCGATGCCAGCTTATAATATGTCCTGCCAACCTCCCAGAAACCCTTGCGCTGGAAACCGTCTTGACTGAGAGAGGTCCATGCTACCAGGAAGGCCCTGGAATTGGACCAAATATGGGCCCAGGCAAGATGACTGGCCAGAGGTACCTGGAAGGACTAACCTCACCACCAGGAACCCTGAGACTGTGAGCAGGCAGAGCACTTCTCTGGGTTCCCTTCGCCTGCTGCTCTCCACCTGAGCACCCCTTCCCAATAAAGTCTTTTGCACTGTCAGTATGTGTGTTTCCTAGGACACACATTTCTGAGTGCTAGACAAGAGCCCACTCTCAGTACATAACTTCTAAAAGAATGCATGGCAAATGACCTTTGTATGATTTTTAACTTACTTAACACTCTCTCATTTAAGATGTCTTTTATTCTAGATTGCAGCAGCCATGAAATTAAAAGATGCTTACTCCTTGGAAGGAAAGTTATGACCAACCGAGACAGCATATTAAAAAGCAGAGACATTACTTTACCAACAAACGTCCGTCTAGTCAAGGCTATGGTTTTTCCAGTAGTCATGTATGGATGTGAGAGTTGGACTATAAAGAAAGCTGAGCACTGAAGAATTGATGCTTTTGAACTGTGGTGTTGGGAAAGACTCGAGAGTCCCTTGGACTGCAAGGAGATCCAACCAGTCCATCCTAAAGGAGATCAGTCCTGAATGTTTATTGGAAGGACTGATGCTGAAGCTGAAACTCCAGTACTTTGGCCACCTGATGCGAAGAACTGACTCATTGGGAAAGACCCTGATGCTGGGAAAGATTGAGGGCAGGAGGAGAAGGGGACGACAAGAGGATGAGATGGTTGGATGGTATCACCGACTCAATGGACATGAGTCTGGGTGAACTCCGGGAGTTGGTGATGGACAGGGAGGCCTGGTATGCTGCAATTCATGGGGTCGCAAAGAGTCGGACATGACTGAGCGACTGAACTGAACTGAGCTACAATTTTATTAAAAAAAAAATGTGTTGCTAAATCCTTCATTAGATCTAGTAAGTGTCTGAGATGCAATAGGCCTCCTGCATGTCTTCCTTCCTTTTGCCAGTGAGGGTTTCCAGTTATACAAATGTAGGTCTAAGGTCACTGGAGAAGAGATTTTCAGCCTCGCACCATTCAGGCAAATGTTTAATGTCCAACCAAAGAGCTAATTCTACACGGGACAAAAATAGATGGAAATGGGTTATTTGTGGTTCAGCGTGGCTTGCTTTTTTGAAAGCACAGAACTGATTTCATTTTTATATCCTGCTCTCTTCTGTACAATGACTTAGAAATATAGAAATTTTCAAGAGTATCTGTTATTCTCAGTGGCACAAAATGGATATTTAAAAGAGCCTAAGTGGAAAATAGAATGCAATTCACTGTACAGCTGCTTTCAGTATAATTTGAATCTTTTTTTTTAAAGACACATACTGTTTTTTTCACTGATCGTGAAAGAAATATGTATCTATTGTGAATAAATATCTATCTATCTATCAAATATACGAAATAAAAATCATCAGTAATCCCAAACCCCAAAAGTAATGACTATTGACATTTTGGGATATTTTCTTTCAGTCGTCTTTCTACAGATAAGATCCATGTCAAGGGCCTGAGACCCATGCAGTCACACAGTACTCGCGTTCAGAAGAACCCTACCTTTGGCTTAAGACTCGTTGCTGTCTTGGAATTATTAATGATTTTTGGACAAGGGTTTCTGCTTTTCCATTTTGTACTGGGCCCTGCAAGTGATGTCACCTGTCTAGTCTACAGATGTCCATGCCCACACACACGTACTGATTATACACACATATATTACATGCATATCGGGCTTCCCTGGTGGCTCAGAAGGTAAAGAATCCACCTGCAATGCAGGAGACTCAGGTTTGATCCCTCAGTTGGGAAGATCCCCAAGAGAAGGGAGTGGCAACCCACTCCAGTATTCTTGCCTGGAGAATCCCATGGACAGAGAAGCTTGGTGGGCTACAGTCCATGAGGTCACAAAGGGTCGGACATGACGGAGCAACTAAGTATATAACATATACAATATAAATATGCAATATATTTATTAATCTGTCATTAAAAGTCTTTATAAACAGTTTAAAATGTTTGCATAATATTTCATAATATGGAAACATAATTTCTTATTTAATTATGTTCCTATTTTTGGTACTGAGATTGTATAAAATTTTGTACTGTTATAAATAATGATGAGGAACATCTTTTCATATTATTTTAAAATATATTTCTAATTATTTCCAGAAAATAACATCCCAGAAGTAAAACTGAAGATTTAAATATTTTGGAGCTTTGTATTTAAATTGTCAAGTAGCTTTCCAAGTAGAAAGATTACTATTACTAGCCAAGTATAAGAAACTCTCCTTCATTCCCTTAGCAGCAAAAAATATTAAGAAATATTTGGTAATTGAATAAGCTAAAATATTATCCAGTTAGCTTAATTTCTATTTCTTTGACTACTAGAAAAGGAAGTTTTAAACAGTATATATTAGTCATTTTTATTTATTTTTTTGGAATTGCCCCAGAATGCAAATTTCTCAATGGTTTTTTTAAGGTCTTCATGTCCTCCTACTTCTGCTTTATCTTCCACCTCTCTCTTCCTTCTTATCCCCCCTGTATACTCTCAGCTCCAACTACACTAAATTTTATTCATTTCTGAGAAGTTGTCATGCTTTCTCTTCTTTCTGCCCCTCCAAACATTCTACATATGATTTCTGGACATCTTTCCCTGTAGTTCTCTTTCTGGTTAGCTTCTATTTGTCTTTAGCTCTCAACTTAAACATAATTTCCCTTGAAAACCTTCCTTGAATCTCTAATTAGATTGGGTACCCCAACTAGAGACCAAACCTGCACTTCTTTCTTGCTTTTAATTTTGGCCAGACAGCTCAGCGTTCAGGATCTTAGTTCCCCAACCAGAGATTGAACCCATGCCCTCTGCACTGGAAGTGTGGAATCTTAATCACTGAACTACCAGGGAAGTCCTTTCTTCTAAACTTCTCATATTGGAATAATTTTAAATTTATAGAAGAGCTTGCAAAGCCAGTATAGAGTTCCCATATACTCTTCACCCAGCTTCTCTTACTAATAACATCTTGCATATAGTGATATGTCTGGCAAAACTAAAATGTAAAAACAGATAAGATACTATTAATTAAACTACAGACTAATTTTTTTCACTAATATTCTTTTTCTGTTCCAGGGTCCAATCTAGGAGAACATATTGCATTTAGTCATCACTTCTTTTTAAGTCTGCTGTACTTCTTACATTATTTGAAAAGAAAGTGAAGTCGCTCAGTCGTGTCCGACTCATTGCAACCCCATGAACTGGGGCCCACCAGGCTCCTCCGTCCTTGGGATTCTCCAGGCAAGAATACTGGAGTGGGTTGCCATCTTCTTCTCCAGGAGAACTTCCCTACCCAGGGATCGAACCCAGGTCTCCCGCATTGCAGGCAGACGCTTTAACCTCTGAGCCACCAGGGAAGCCCTCTTACATTATAGTACTTGGTATATTTCATTCCAGTTGCTTCCCTTCTAGAATTTACGTTCTATGAGAACAAGGACTATGTATCTTTCACCATTGTATCCCCATTTCTTACAGTATTCATAGTAAGTAGAATATGACTGAGTATATAACTGAGTATAAAGCAAGACTTTTCTTAGAGAATCTCTCAAAAAAGGGAAAGCACCATCCACTTATTTTCTTAGAACATCTCTCATATTATGGGGCATTTTCTCAATTATTTTACTCAGAACCATAAAACAAGGTTCAAGGAACACACATCAGCCTGAAACGACCTCATTAAATGCTGGAGGGTTAGAGATCTTCTGTTGGGATCAGGAAAAATGTAGGTAAAGACATTTTAAAACATTTAGTTATCTGCATTTTGGAGGTTGTGACCTCACTGTTGCAAGGCTGCATGTCCTTATAAACAAGGCTTTTAAAAGGTGATGGGGTGGGGAGAAAAGGAGATGGAGACTGAGGGACAAAGACTTATTTTAAAGTTTACTGTCAAAAGCTTTTGCAGCTATTCAAAGGAGGGAGTGGAGCACTTCTCTGATCAGAACTGCTGTCTCAAAAAAAAAACCAAACTGCTATCTCAGAGACTTCCCTGGTGGTCCAGTGGCTAAGATTCCAAGGCAGGGGGCTTGGGTTCAATCCCTGGCCAGGGAACTTGACCCCACAGGCTACAAGTAAGAGTTCGGATGCTGCAACTAAAGATCACACATGCTGCAATGAAGACTGAAGATTCCGTATGCCTCAACTAAGAACCGGTGCAGCCAAATAAGTAAATAAGTAATTAATTAAAGGACCAAAAAATACTATCTCCTGCCTGGAACTGCTACAATAGCCTCCTAAATGATGTCTCCTGAACTTTCTCTGTGCAACTACAATTGGCTCTCCATCAACAGCCAGAGTGATTTTTTTAAAAATTCAAGTCCTGCAATAGTTTTCCAATCGATCTTTGAATAAAGATCAAAATCCTGAATGATCTACAAATCCTTGAGCACTCACTTTTCTGCCTCCCTCTAGCCTGCAAATCTCAACTTCAAGCCTCACTTCTTGGATCTTGTCTGTCCTCCAGTATATGCTCTCGGCCTTCAACTGAGCTTTTCTTAATAGCCCTTGTGAGAGTTACAGTTGTAAGTATAACTCTGTGGGAGCAAGAGTTAGGTCAATTTTTTCTCACTTTTATATTTCCAACATCTAGCAAAGTACATGGCATAGGTAAACTGAAGCACTTGAAATTAGTTAAAAAAGTGACTGAGCTCCTTCTGTAACAGTGAGTTCTAAAAGAGGAACCTTTAATGTTTGTACTTTTTAGTTTCTGGGCATCCAGACGTTACTCTGAGTTTTGACATCATAAGAAATGACCATCTAACCTGGCCTTGACCTTCCAATTCTATGATTCTGGGATCAAATACCTGTCCAGTTTAAGTAAATCTTATTTGTAGATCCTCATGTTTAGATGTCTTACAATCAAGATAATAATTAGAAACCGATATATGCCGCCTAATTATTTGAGAAATCTTTCATTTCTACCTAATTTCAATCTGATATTTAGCACATGAGAATTCCCCACCCCCCACCCCCCACCGCCACCCCGAGCCCTCTAGGCCAGAGTTGTTTTTCAGATATTCCAAATTCTTCTCCTGGCTAAAGACATTTCAGGTATCCTACAAATGAGGGCTCACTTTCCAGTGTTTGTAGCTGACAAAGAGAAGGAAGGTAACTCTGTGCAGCATGCATTTCATGAAATCTCCTTGGAAAGTAAAGTTTTGCTTCTCTGACTGATTCAGCTCCGTAACTTGTGTGCCTCTTGTACGTTGGAGGAGTGGTCACCAGGCAGTGGTGTAGAAGGAACTGTCAACTGTTTGTACTTCATATAACCTATCTGGGAGGTAAAACTGAATCAACAACAACTGTATCTCCCAGGGGTGCAATGCTCTGTGCAATGTGCTTGGAGAAAGTTGTTATCAAAAGTCGTGCCTTGCTCAGAGAAGCCACAATGCTCTATATCCCTCAGGCTATTTCTTTACTCACTGGCCACAGGCTTGACCTGCAGCTCTAGTCCTAAAGAACTCTCTACATTCCCTAAATGCCCCAGGCACATCTTCCTCCTTCTTCCTGAAGGTCATCATAGTTGTCTATTCAAAAGATCACAGATTTTTAAAAAGCCTCCCTTCCAGGGGAATTTAGGGGAGAATGGATAGATGTATATGTATGGCTGAGTCTCTTTGCTGTCCACCTGAAACTATAATAACATTGTTAACTGGCTATACTCCAATATAAAGAAAAGTGTAAAAAATAAAGAAATAATTTAAAAACCTTCTCTTTTTTTCCCCATAATGATTATTATCCTGCAATATAAAAAATATTTTATTTGTTCCCAGAATTTGTCTACTTATTCACACTAAAATGCAGGAATTTTTATTTGCTTTATTCACTGTTGTAGTCCTAGTGCTTAGTGCTTAACACATAGTAGGTGCTTAGTAAATATCTGTTCATAAAATTCATGATGTCCAATCAACATAATAAAGAATATTTAAGATTAACTATATTGTGCATAGGGTTGTTCATTTCAAATTGTCAGATAAAATTCTCCAACGTAAAATACACACACAACAACAACAACAACAGCCCATTACTTTGGGAGAGTATATATACAAGTGGAAGAAATGAGGTGCAGAATTAGGGAATTCAGACTAGAAGCACCACTGAGGAGTGAGAACTTGAGGACAGTCTAAGTCTGGTTATTTATCACACATGCAGGTGGGGCCTTGGTTGCTGGAAATAATTGCCCTGAATAATTTCTAAAAGTTTCTGCTACTCCTGATCTGCTTATCTTCACTGTCCCCAGGGCTCGGCAACCTGGTTTGCTTCCTTGCCAGAGAAGTTAGAAGATGATAGTAGAATCAGTGTTTTATAACCATGGGAATGGGGTGAGGTAGCTTCCTGGGATGAGGACTGGGTTGCAACAGTGGTTTCAGGAACCTGGTTCCACCTACCTGGACCTGTGCAGGCTCTGGCTTCCCCAGGGTTTTCTTGGAGAAGCAGGTAACTCAGAAAATGCACAGGATTGTCTGCCCTTCTTTCTTGCCTCAGAACTAACAGATAGTTCTGAGGCCCATACATCCTCTCCAGAGGGTCCCATGTGACCGAGCAACCAGTTGTGTTTCTATGAGTAGCTACAGCCCTCTGCTCCTTACTCTTCCTTCCCTGGAATTGCATTCATCTTCCCTCTCCACCCATACCCTATGTGCAATAAAAATGAGCTTTCTAAAGAGCCTCTTGCTGAAGGTGAAAGAGGAGAGTGAAATGGCTGGCTTAAGACTCAACATTCAGAAAAGTAGGATCATGGCATCCGGCCCTTTACTTCATGGCAAATAGATGGGGAAACAATGGAAACAGTAAGAGACTATTTTCTTGGGCTCCAAAATCACTGCAGATGGTGACTACAGCCACAAAATTAAAAGATGCTTGCTCCTTGGAAGAAAAGCTATGACAAACCTAGACAGCTTATTAAAAAGCAGAGATATCACTTTGCCAACAAAGGTCCGTCTAGTCAAAGCTATGGTTTTTGCAGTAGTCAAGTACAAATGTGAGAATTGGACCATAAAGAAGGTTGAGCGCCGAAGAATTGATGCTTTTGAACTGTGGTGTTGGAGAACTCTTGAGAGTCCCATGGGCTGCAAGGGGATCAAACCAGTTAATCCTAAAGGAAATCAGTCCAGAATATTCATTGGAAGGACTGATGCTGAAGCTAAAGCACAATACTTGGGCCACCTGATGCGAAGAACTGACTCATTGGAAAAGACCCTGATGCTGGGAAAGATTGAGGGCAGGAGAAGAGGGCGACAGAGGAGGAGATGGTTGGATGGTATCATTGACTCAATGGACATGAGTTTGAGCAAACTCCAGAAGATAGTGAAGGACAGAGAAGCCTGGTGTGCTGCAGTCCATGAGGCTGCAAAGAATCAGACAAGATTGAGCAATTGAACAACAACAAAGCTTTGTTCCAGGCTAGAAAACCCAGGCTAGGGCATAAAGAAGAGGGATTTGTCACAATTCAGTTTCAAACATTACACTATCAAGACATATCTTAGCCTTCAAAGTGTTCTCTCATGTGTCTTATGGCAAAGAGGGTATATTTTTACTTCAAAATATTGATAGTTAAAATATTAGGGCTTTCCTGGTGGCTCAGACAGTAAAGCGTCTGCCTGCAATGCGGGAGACCCAGGTTCGATCACTGGGTCGGGAAGATTCCCCTGGAGAAGGAAATGGCAACCCACTCCAGTACTCTTGCCTGAAAAATCCCATAGACAGAGAGCCTGGTAGATTACGGTCCATGGGGTCGCGAAGAGTCAGACACGACTGAGCGACTTCACTTCACTTCACTTTAGGGGCTTCAATAGTGGTTCAGTGGTTAAAACTCCAAAATTTCACTGCAGGAACATGTGTTCGATCCCACACATGAGGGAAGTTCTGCATGCCACAAGGTACAACCAAGGAAAAAACCACATATCCGCTCTCTCTCTTCCCATATATATATATATCTCCCTATATGTATAGGGTCTCCCCATATATATATATATATATATATATATATATATATATATATATATATATCTCCCTATATATATAGGGGGAGAGAGAGAGGGAGAGAGATAGAGAGAGAGAAAGTGAGATACATGAGAGAATATATTTTAAAATATTCAGTTCAGTTCAGTCTCTCAGTCGTGTCTGACTCTTTATGGCCCCATGGACTGCAGCACGCCAGGCTTCCCTGTCCATCACCAACTCCCAGAGCTTACTCAAACTCATGTTCATCAAGTTGGTAATGTCAACCAACCATCTCATCCTCTGTCATCGCCTTCTCCTCCTGACTTCAATCTTTCCCAGCATCAGGGTCTTTTCCCATGAGTTGGTTCTTCACATTAGGTGGCCAAAGTATTGGAGTTTCAGCTTCAGCATCAGTCCTTCCAATGAATATTCAGAACTGATTTCCTTTGACTGGTTGGATCCCCTTGCAGTCCAAGGGACTCTCAAGAGTCTTCTCCAACACCACAGTTCAAAAGCATCAATTCTTTGGTGTTCGGCTTTCTTTAGGTCCAACTCTCACATCCATACATGACTACTGGAAAAACCATAGCCTTGTCTAGACGGACCTTTGTTGGTAAAGTAGTGTCTCTGCTTTTTAATATGCCTAGGTTGGTCATAGCTTTTCTTAAAAGGAGCAAGCATCTTTTAATTTCATGGCTGCAGTCACCATCTAGTGATTTTGGAGCCCCCCCCCAAAAGTCTCTCAGTGTTTCCATTGTTTTCCCATCTATTTGCCATGAAGTGATGGAACCAGATGCCATAATCTTATGTTTTTTTGAATGTTGAGTTTTAAGCCAGTTTTTTTACTCTCCTCTTTACCTTTCATCAAGAGGCTCTTTAATTCTTCTTTGCTTTCTGCCATAAGGGTAGTGTCATCTGTGTATCTGAGGTTATTGATATTTCTCCTGGCAATCTTGATTCCAGCTTGTGCTTCACCCAGTCCAGCATTTTTCATGATGTACTCTGCATATAAGTTAAATAAGCCGGGTGACAATATATAGCCTTGACGTACTCCTTTCCCAATTCGGAACTAGTCTGTTGTTCCATGTCAAGTTCTAACTGTTGCTTCTTGACCTGCATACATATTTCTCAGGAGACAGGTAAGGTGGTCTGGTATTCCCATCTCTTTAAGATTTTTCCACAGTTTGTTGTGATCTACACAGGCAGAAAGTGAAGAAGAACTAAAGAGCCTCTTGATGAAAGTGAAAGAGGAGAGTGAAAAAGTTGGCTTAAAGCTCAACATTCAGAAAACTAAGACCATGGCATCTGGTCCCATCACTTCACAGCAGATAGATGGGGAAACAGTGGAAACATAGTCAGACTTTATTTTGGGGGGGGCTCCAAAATCACTGCAGATGGTGACTGCAGCCATGAAATTAAAAGATGCTTACTCCTTGGAAGGAAAGTTATGACCAACCTAGATAGCATATTAAAAAGCAGAAACATTACTTTGCCAACAAAGGTCCATCTAGTCAAGGCTATGGTTTTTCCAGTGGTCATGTATGGATGTGAGAGTGGACTATAAAGAAGGCGAAGTGCCGAAGAATTGATGCTTTTGAACTGTGGTGTTGGAGAAGACTCTTGAGAGTCCCTTGGACTGCAAGGAGATCCAACCAGTCCATCCTAAAGGAGATCAGTCCTGGGTGTTCATTGAAAGGACTGATGTTGAAGCTGAAACTCTAATACTTTGGCCACCTGATGTGAAGAGCTGACTCATTGGAAAAGGCCCTGATGCTGGGAAAGATTGAGGGCAAGAGGAGATGGGATGACAGAGGTTGAAATGGTTGGATGGCATCATCGACTCAATGGACATGGGTTTGAGTGGACTCTGGGAGTTGGTGATGGACAGGGAGGCCTGGTGTGCTGCGGTTCATGGGGTCAAAAGAGTCGGACACGACTGAGCAACTGAACTGAACACAGTCAAAGTCTTTGGCACAATCAGAAGCAGAAGCAGATATTTTTCTGGTATTCCTTTGCTTTTTCAATGATCCTGCAGATGTTGGCAATTCAATCTCTGGTTCCTCTGCCTTTTCTAAATCTAGCTTGAACATCTGGAAGTTCATGGTTCACGTGCTGTTGAAGCCTGGCTTGGAGAATTTTGAGCATTACTTTGCTAGCGTGTGAGATAAGTGAAATTGTGCAGTAGTTTGAACATTCTTTGGCATTGCCTTTCTTTGGGATTGGAATTTTTAAAATTTTAAAAAATTACTATCTAGCAAAAGTCAAATAAGCATAAAGTAAATGGTAGAATTTCAAGTGAAGACTAAAAGACATGAAGATGGGGAGGGAGGTGGGAGGGGGTTCATGTTTGGGAACGCATGTAAGAATTAAAGATTTTAAAATTTAGAAAATAAAAAAATAAAAAATAAAAAAAAATTACACATGAAAGACATGAAGATGGGTTATTGTAGTTAGAAAAAGTTGTCTAAAAATTTATTCATTCACTCAACAAAGAGTATAAAGCACTAACGTAGGTGCTGGGGATAACAAGTGCTGGAGTAGTGAGCAAAACGTATGGACCCTTTTTCTGAAAGGAGCTTAAATACCACTGAAAGAGACAAACGACAGACAAATAAATACTTAATATTTTATTTGATGATGCAATGTCAAGTGGTAATAAATGATATGAAGAAAAATAAAGAGCAGAGGACGGATAGAGTGATGAAATGTTCTTTTGGGGAGCATGGTTAGAGAAGGCCTCTCTATGAAGGAAACCTAAGCTGAGACTTTCATGAGGTCAGAGAAGGATTCTTGGGAAAGCCCAAGGACTAGCACCCAGCTCTGCACACTCATAAGACATTTGTTGGATTAGCTTCTTTTTTTTTTTTTTTTTTTTAATTTTTTGGCTGCACTGCGTGGCATGTGGGAGCTTAGCTCCCTGACCAGGGATTGAACCCAAGTCCTCTGGATTAGAAGTGCAGAGTCTTAATCACCGAATCGCCAGGGAAGTCTCAAGCTTTGAACTGAGAATAAATATAGAGTAAGGGAAAGAGAAAAGCTTTTGCCTTTCCATTTTATCTCAAAATTGTCTAAGTCTGAACCACTCCTAAATTCCTCTTGGTGGCTGGTGGTATTTTTTAAATTAATCAACATCAAAAATCGAAGCTACATCACTGCAAGATTGCTTCTAATCTATTCTAGTTCCATTATTATTATTTATTTATGTACCTCACATCCATATAAAATGGTATATACTTTGAAAGCAAAGTCTATATTCTTCCAGCATTACATTCCCTGAAATATCTAGTATGGTGCCTATCACAGAGTCAGTAAACACTTATTTGTTGAAGTTAAATTTTAATTTTTATTATCATAAGTGCTTCTGGGGACAAAAGCATCAGACTTCTTGAAATTCCCAAATCACAAATATAAGTGATTTGGGAATCACTTGAAACTATTTATGCATGTCCTGATTTTAAAAGAATACAATGCATGGACTTGGACAGTTTACCTCACCTCTCTGAGCCTCAGTGCGTAGCAAATGGAAATAATAATTCTTATTTCACAGAATCTGCTCATGCAAGAATTTTAAGATTTCTTTTAATGTGGACCATTTTTAAAGTCTTTATTGAATGTGTTATAATATTGCTTCTGTTTTCTGCTTTGGTTTTTTGGCTGTGAGGCATGTGGGATCTTATCTCCCCAATCAGGGATTGAACACACCCCCTCCATTGGAAGGAAAAGTCTCAACCACTGCACTGCCAGGGAAGTCCTTGGCACAAGAATTTTAAAAAGAACATAAATCATCTAGTATAGGATCAGACACATGGTAGTATTTAACAAATTGTTGGAAACCAAGAAATAAGGAATTTTCAGGGTTGATCTGGATCAGGTTATTTGATCATGTAAAGAACGTGCTAGTTTTTTGTTAACAGCATTTGTTATTAGTTATTTCCAATAATGAAATCATAATATTCTCACAAGACTCATTCTTTAATCAGCTTTACTGAGATATAATTTACATGCAATAAAATTAATCAGTTTTCAGTGTATGTACAGTCTTTAATGAATCCATACAGTTATGTAATCAACCCCACAATCAATATGTAGAATATTAACATCACTGTAAAATGTTCCCTTATCCCCCCTTTGCAAGAAGCTCTATCTTTCTAACCCTCAGATCTGGCAACCATGATTTACTTTCAGCGAAAGATACTTCTAATTTATTAAGCAAATATTTATGAAGGCTTTCTATTTGAAAGTCCTTGAGCAAAATACTTCACAGAATACAAAGTAAGATAGTTTGTGTCCTTAAATAGCTTAACATCTAGTCTAGTTTTATGCAGTTTTGAGATTACTTGTCTACAAATAAGATGATACCAAGTTTCCATATGTATTATGCCTATTAAAAAGGACTAGGAAGAAAAAGGAGAGGGCAATGGCACCCCAATCCAGTACTCTTGCCTGGAAAATCCCATGGACGGAGGAGCCTGGTGGGCTGCAGTCCATGGGGTCGCAAAGGGTCGGGCACGACTGAGCGACTTCACTTGCACTTTTCACTTTTCACTTTCATGCATTGGAGAAGGAGATGGCAACCCGCTCCAGTGTTCTTGCCTGGAGAATCCCAGGGACGGGGGAGCCTGGTGGGCTGCCGTCTATGGGGTCACACAGAGTCAGACATGACTGAAGCGACTTAGCGGCAGCAGCAGGAAGAAAAATATTGCAAACAATTCCCTTTCTAAAAAGAACACTGAATGATAACAGGTAACTTCATGAATGCCACTAATTATAATTTCTTTTAAGAAGGCACACATTCATGAATGCATGATGACCTAGATTATTATTTAAAAGTAAGCAGCTTTTAAAATTAAATAACATGCATTTTGGAAAAAAGTAGAAAAATCCTAAGTGCACAGCCTAATCTTTCCAGGTTATTTAATGTCCGCCTAGACCAGCTCTCTGACCAACACAGTTAAAAAGGCAACATCCTAAAGCCTTTTGGTTTAGATAGAATTATTACATTGTTGGAAAAAAAAGAGATAAGAGAATAATGTTCTGCAAAGGCTCACGAAGAATTGTGGGGATAAGTAGTGAGAAAATGGATGGCCCATTAAAATTCATGAGGAAATGCCGGTTAAATTCCATGAATAACAAAGCGATTATTATGCAGGATCAGGTTTTCCTTTCATCATTACAGAAAGACACAAAATCATTATTGTGATCTGCCATGTGGTTTTCCTTTGTTGATAGATGCTGGGACCTGCCTCTTAAATGTTTCGTGTTACCCAGGGGAACGGTCACAGTGGTGACGAACGGTGGTTGCAGTGCACATGGCTTTCTGTGGCTCTAATTGTCCATGCATTTAAACCAAGGGAAAGGAACAAATTAAAAAGAAGAGCAGAATGGCTGGGTGGGCATTTTCTCGTGATCACAAAGAACTGAGTCTGTCCTCAAACTTAGCGCCCTTTGCTTCACGCTTTACACCTGCCAGTTGCAGAATACGTGAAGCTGGTATTTGCGTTTGGAACCTCCTTAGCCAATACAATGGGGACTGCAGTTAATTTCAGACGTGCTAATACAAGCGAATCAAGGAAGGGTATTAACATCAGGAGAAAAAACAATCTGAAAAATAATCCTTTAAAATGTGTATCAGTTCAGTTCAGTTCAGTGGCTCGGTCGTGTCTAACTCTTTGTGAAAGAAGGATGTGTATAGTGGGGCCAAAAATGTATCCACACTGTGCTTCCAATATGCAAAAAAAAAAAAAAATGTTGCTCTTTATTTTCTTTGATGGACCGAATTTTCTTTGTAAACTTCTATACTGGGAGGGGAAAAAAAAGACTCAACCTTTAAGCTTGTCAATTCAAGGCTGACAAAGCTTCCTTTTTTTTTTTTCAGTTTAAAAAAATAGTCACTTTTTTTTGGCCTCATGACTTGCAGGATCTTAGTTCTCCAACTGTGCCCCCTGCAGTGGAAGCTCTGAGTCTTAACCACTGAACCACCAGGGAATTCCTATAAATAGTTACTTTTGAATAATACATTTTCTTTTGGGTAGGTGCAAAAATCTTTCACATTACTTTCCCTTAACCTTGCTTCTCTTCCAAACAGTGTGTCTGGATGTACAGAAGGATTTGTGATCTTGTGGTGGGGAGGAGAGGAGAGGCCTCAGATCTCTGCGTGGTCTCAGGATGCAAATTTGTCCCTGTGGCAGAATGGCATCTCTGTGGACTGGTGGCCATCGAGGGCCCCTTTGAGATGTGGCCAGTATTATGTGGTCTCTGGGCAGTGTGCTGGTATCATCACTGGGTCTGTGGTTTAGGTCATTTGCTCTACACACTACAGCCTCTTAATTGTCCTTAATTGTCCTCATCTTTATTTCTGTGCTCTCTCACCAGGATCCACGGCAGGTCACATCAGAGCCAGGACCACTGCTTCAGGCTGATCCATCCACCCACTTCTCTGTGTCACTGTTGAACAATCCACTGTATCAGCTCTTGTGCATGTGTGTTAAGTTGCTTCAGTTGTGCCTGACTATGCACTGTAGAGCGCCAGGCAACTCTGTCCATGGGATTCTCCAGGCAAGAATACTGGAGTGGGTTGCCATACCCTCTTCCAGGGGATCTTCCCAACCCAGGGATCAAACCCAGGTCTCCCGCATTGCGGGCAGATTCTTTAGCGTCTGAGCTACCACGGAAGCCCATATCGGCTCTTAAGCTGAGTCAAACAGAAGCAGGGCACGAGCCCTTTCACAAAGCCCTTTCAGCTTTCTCCTCATGCTGAAAGTTGCCCAGCAGAAAGGCACCAAAACACAGGGGTCTAACTCTCCTTTCCACCGTCAGAGCCACCACTCACCGTCCACTCCCTCTCTGTCTCTAAACGGACTTTCTCTACATCCTCCTGCTTCACTAGAAGAAGGTGGGCACTGAATGTCTCCATCTTAACAGCAGACAGGGGTGATCCTAACAGTGTAAGCGGCCTTTCTCTGCAAGACAACCAGGAACTGGGGATTTACAAGATGTTTATTTCCCCCCCCCCCCCATATTACTCCAATTTCTTTTTGAAGGAGCATGGCAAATACTCCCTAATTATATAAGCTATCAGTTCAGTTGTTCAGTCATGTCCGACTCTTTGCGACCCCATGGACTTGTAGCATGCAGGCCTCCCTGTCCATCACCAACTCCCAGAGTTCACTCAAACCCATGTCGATGGTTTGGGAATTGATGATGCCATCCAACCATCTCATACTCTGTCATCCCCTTCTCCTCCCACCTTCAATCTTTCCCAGCATGAGGGTCCTTTCCCATGAGTCGGTTCTTCACATCAGGTGGCCGAAGTATTGGAGTTCCAGTTTCAGCATCAGTCCTTCCAATGAATACTCAGGACTGATTTCCTTTAGGATGGACTCGTTTGATCTCCTTGCAGTCCAAGGGACTCTCAAGAGTCTTCTCCAACATCGCAGTTCAAAAGCAGACATTCTTCAGTGCTCAGCTTTCTTTATGGTCCATCTCTCACATTCATACATGACTATGGAAAAACCATAGCCTTGACTAGATGGACCTTTGTTGGTAAAGTAATGTCTCTGCTTTTTAATATGCTGTCTAGGTTGGGTATAACTTTTCTTTCAAGGATCAAGCGTCTTTTAATTTCATGGCTGCAGTCACCATCTGCAGTGATTTTGGAGCCCCAAAAGATAAAGTCTGACACTGTTTCCATTGTTACCCCATCTATTTGCCATGAAGTGATGGGACTGGATGCCATGATCTTAGTTTTCTGAATGTTG
Source organism: Capra hircus (assembly GCF_001704415.2). NCBI lineage: Eukaryota > Metazoa > Chordata > Mammalia > Artiodactyla > Bovidae > Capra > Capra hircus. Next base: position 10,147,389 of record NC_030826.1, read on the forward strand.
AATTTTAAGCCAACTTTTCCACTCTCCTCTTTCACTTTCATCAAGAGGCTTTTTAGTTCTTCGCCTTCTGCCATAAGGGTGGTGTCATCTGCATATCTGAGGTTATTGATATTTCTCCTGGCAATCTTGATTCCAGCTTGTGCTTCATCCAGCCCAGCATTTTGCATGATGTACTCTGCCTATAAGTTAAATAACCAGGGTGACAATATACAGCCTTGACATACTCCTTTCCCAATTTGGAACCAGTCTGTTGTTCCATGTCCAACTCTAACTGTTGCTTCTTTACCTGCATACAGATTTCTCAGGAGGCAGGTAAGGTGGTCTAGTATTCCTATCTCTTGAAGAATTATCCATAGTTTGTTGTGATCCACATAGTCAAAGGCTTTGGAGTAGTCAAATAAAACAAAAGTAGATGTTTTTCTGGAACTGTCTTGCTTTTATTGATGATCCAGCAGATGCTGGCAATTTGATCTTTGGTTCCTCTGTCTTTTCTAAACCCATCTTGAACATCCGGAAGTTCATGGTTCACATACTGTTGAAGACTGGCTTGGAGAATTTTGAGCATTACTTCACTAGCGTGTGAGATGAGTGCAATTGTGCAGTAGTTTGAGCATTCTTTGGCATTGCTTTTCTTTGGGATTGGAATGAAAACTGACCTTTTCCAGTCCTGTGTCCACTGCTGAGTTTTCCAGATTTGCTGGCACATTAAGTGCAGCACTTTCACAGCATCATCTTTTAGGATTTGAAATAGCTCAACTGGAATTCCATCACCTCCCCAGCTTTGTCTGTTAGTGTTAAAAAATGTTTATGACCATGGAGGAGAGAAAAAAGAAATTTGTGATTTCATATTTTAGGCTGTTCATTATTTAGGCCTTTGGGGAAAATAGAATTTCAAAATTACTTTCAAAAATTTTCCAATTTGAAGCTTGAGATAGGGAGAGTGCTTTCTGGTTCTTATTTGGAGAACTTTAATTCCATTTCTTTTTCATGTGGTTCTTTCCTCTCCTCTGTCTTTTCCAGATTCATTTAATTCTTCCAACAACAAAAGACTCACAGTTGCCTTGAATCTATGGATAGTTGGAAAAACAAAAACATGGACACACCAAAGCTCCCATAGGAAGTGTGAACTTTACCTTTTGCATGTTTCCATTTCTTTTCTTCATTTGAAAACTGCTAAACATTGGTGAGAGGAGTGTTTTGGGTGCTTTGTAATATGTACAGAAACACAGTCTTAGATCTCAAGGATCTTCTGCCTTCAACTTCTCAGTGGTAGAGGGTCAAAGAGATAACCAGGAATGTGATATGATACATTGTCTTTCCTATAAGCTGTGTTTACAAATGACATGGGAAAGACAATTTTGCAGTCTCCCTCCATGTTCTCATAACCATTAAGATGTTTATAAATAACTACTTATTTGCACAAATAGGCTTGTTTATTGAGATATTCCTGAGATGCTTGAGAGTTTTTAATGTAAACAGTTCAGATATATAGAAAAGCAAAGAAAATAATAAAAGTCTATGTTGTTGTTGTTTAGCTGCTAAGTCGTGTCTGACTCTTTTGAGACTCCATGGACTGTAGCCCGCTAGGCTCCTTCTGTCCATGAGATTTCACAGGTAAGAATACTGGAGTGGGTGGCCATTTCCTTCTCCAGGGGATCTTCCTGACCCAGAGGTCAAACTATGTACTTAACAGCAAATCTTAACATGTTGCCATGTTAGTTTCAGATTCTTTTCAGAAAAATAAAAATTACCAATACAGTTAAAGCAACCGTTTCATCATCTCATTTGCTTCCCTACTTTACCACAGGTAACCAGTATCCAGAAGTCAGTATGTATCCCTTGTTTTTTGTTTAATATTTTACTACACAGGTGTAGGTCCATAAGCAATATTATTATTTTTTTGTGTTTACAATGTTATTGAGACGGTATCATGCTGTATTTAAACCTTTTTTTTTGTATCATGCTATAAGTGTACTTTGCAACTCACTAATATAGAATTTTTTTCTACTATCTTATTTTGCATGTTCTGTTCGTGTTTTTACTTCCTTTTCTGTATTTTCTCGGCTTCTATTAAGTTTTTATTTTTCCTTCACTTCTACTGGCTTGGACGTTGCATATTAAAAACCATTAACTTTTATTTGTTATGGGAATAAAAAGAACTTTCTCTGGTAAACAGACAGGATTTCAGATTTATTTATATAATCGTTTATGCGATACAGAGAAAGTATCAGAAAACAAACTGTGCTATTTTCTTATAGGCTTACACATTTTGAAATCCATCTTTTCTTCATTGTAATTATACAAAAGCTTTAAGCTTTTGTTTTATTTATTTTTCCCTTGGATTCTTTCTCTTTGGGTTAGAAGTTCATGGTTGTCAAGTATATTTTCTTCATAATAGTAAAACTAACAAGAGCTTAACTTTGCTTCTCTTTCATACTTATATAACAATACACACTTTCTTTTTATTAATTCAGTGTTTACCCTTAAACTTATAACACGCACACTCAACCAGTCTAAGATATCGTCAGCCTCTTTTGAACAATATACAGTCTTAGAAGCATCAATTCTCCCATCATTCATGTTATTATAATAATTTGATTTCACCTTTTCAAAAACCCTCTCAACTTAGAAATAAGGATCTATATTCCTATAAATACTCGGTTTAATTTAGATTTACCGGTAAGCTTTACTAACTTTTCTGTCCACAGTTAGTACTTATAGCCAATGTTTCTTCCTGGTTTCATTTTCCTTCATACTGAACTATACACTTGAGCATATTTTAAGCAGCAATTTATTACTATTAAACTATTTTAATATTTGTCTGAATATACATTAACTTCAGCCTCACTTTCAAATGATACTTTGCGTATAGACTTCTTGACTATTTTTCCTTAACCACGTGGTGACCCCTGCCATTCTATTGTTTTTTTCTCTATTTTATTGATGAGAAATCTGCTGATAATGTATTACTGTTCACTTGTAAGAAATGTTTTTTTATCTTGTTGCTTTTAAGATTCTCTCTTTTTCAGTTTTGTTCCGTTTCACTTTGTTTAGATGAAACATATGATATGTTTCATATAAAACATGTTTCATAAACATTTATATGTTTCATATGAAAATATATGATTTTTTGTTCCTTGCTCGGGCCTCAGTGATTATCTACTCATATATTGCTTCTTTGTTGTATTTTGTTTACTCTATCACTCTGGAGCACCTTTTCAACAGCTACTGAGTCTTCTTTGGGATTTCCCTGGTAGTCCAGTGGTTAAGAATCTGCCTCCCAAGGCAGGGAATGCAGGCTCCATCCCTGGTTGGGGAACTGAGCCTGCGAATCACAATGAAGAGCTCGCACAGACAAAATTTTTAAAAGCAAAATAAATAAAAATAAATATATAAAAATGCATAGGGTCTTTTCCTTCTGGCTTCATATCTCTTAATTTCTTTTTCATATTTTCTATCTCTTCATAATTATGTGATTTCCTAAGCACTGTCTTCTACTTTATAATTTTCTCTTGATTTGTTTAAACTGTCCATGGGCTTTTTAATATCAAAGAAATATACTTTTAATTTTTTAATGTTTGATTTCACTATTTTTGCAAATCTATCTGTTTGCCTTTTTTTTTTTTTTTTACACCTGTTTGCTTTTATCATGCTCTCTTCTTCCATTATGGTTCTATTTTTTAAATCGTTTAAATAATTTAAAACATTTATTTTATACTTTCAAGTTTTCCTGTTATTTCTAGTTCTTGAGATAGTTTTCCTGTTTGTTGGGCTTCCTAATCTCTCTCCTGATGATGTGTTTCTTCATGTGATGTGTAATTTTTTTGTTGTGAGCTCCTCATTATTAGGGGATGTTTATTCTATGGAAATTCCCTGAAAGGGTCCTCACAGAAGACCATCCCCAAGTACAGTTTTTAATTTTCTAGTAGATTTGCAATCCCCATTGGTTTTTGGCATCTAGGGATTTTTCTCTTTCTAATATTTTATCAAGCATCTGTAAGCTTTTTTTCCATAAGGTAAGACGGGATCATTCAGATTTAATGCACTAGGTTGCTGGAAATTCCACGTAGTCAAAAAGATGGACTTTCTCTCTAACTTACAATTATGTAAAGAGAGACATGGCTAACTTAATATAAAGTAAAAATTATGCATATGTGCAAAGTCTTAAACTATCAACTAAAATCTCATCATTTTTGTAATCCCTAGATTATTAAATTAGATTTGTTTCCTTTGTCTAGGCTGTATTTCCTTTGTGTATATTTACTTTGTGATGAGATTTGTAAAGTCAGCGGTGTTGGATAAAGCTTAGAAGTATTTTGTAAGAATTGGTTTCAATTCTGCTTAGTCAAATTTCTTGTTCAGTTGAGTTCAGTCACTCAGTGGTGTCCAACTCTCTACGACCCCATGGACTGTAGCACACTAGGCCTCTCTGTCCATCACCAACTCACGGAGCTTGCTTAAACTCATGTCCATTGAGTCAGTGATACCATCCAACCATCTCATCTCATCCTCTGTCGGCCCCTTCTTCTCCCACCTTCAATCGTTCCCAGCATCAGGGTCTTTTCCAAGGAGTCAGTTCTTCACATCAGGCGGCCAAAGTATTGGAGCTTCAGCTTCAGCATCAGTCCTTCCAATGAATATTCAGGATTGATTTCCTTTGGGATTGGCTGGTTGGATCTCCTTGCAGTCCAAGGGACTCTCAAGAGTCTTCTCCAACATCACAGTTCAAAAGCATCCATTCTTCGGCATTCAGCTTTCTTTATGGTCCAACTCTCACATCCATACATGACTACTGGAAAAACCAAAGCTTTAACTAGATGGACCTTTGTTGGCAAAGTGATGTCTCTGCTCTTTAATATGCTGTCCAGGTTGGTCATAGCTTTTTTTCCAAGGAGCAAGCGTCTTCTAGTTTCATGGCTGCAGTCACCATCTGCAGTGATTTTGGAGCCCAAGAAAGAAAATCTGTCATCTATTTCCCATTAAGTGATGGGACCAGATGCCAGGATCTTAGCTTTCTGAATGTTGAGTTTTAAGCCAGCTTTTTCGCTCTTCTCTTTCACTTTCATCAAGAGGTTCTTTACTTCCTCTTAGCTTTCTGCTATAAGGGTGGTGTCATCTGTGTATCTGAGGTTATTGCTATTTCTCCCAGCAATCTTGATTCCAGCTTGTGCTTCATCCAGCCCAGCATTTCGCATGATGTACTCTGCATACAAGTTAAATAAGCAGTGTGACAATATACAACCTTGATGTACTCCTTTCCCTATTTGGAACCAGTCCATTGTTCCATGTCCAGTTCTAACTGTTGCTTCTTGACCTGCATACGGATTTCTCAGGAGACAGGTAAGGTGGTCTAGTATTCCCATCACTTTAATAATTTTCCACAGTTTGTTGTGATCCACCCAGTCAAAGGCTTTGGCATAGTCAATAAAGCAGATGTTTTTCTGGAAGTCTCTTGCTTTTTCTATGATCCAATGGATGTTGGCAATGCAAAAGTAGGAAGTCAAGAGTTACCTGGATTAACAGGCAAGTTTGGCCTTGGAGTACAAAATGAAGCAGGGCAAAGGCTAACAGAGTTTTGCCAAGGGAATGCACTGATCATAGCAAACACCCTCTTCCAACAACATGAGAGACTCTATACATGGACATCACCAGATGGTCAACACAGAAATCAGATTGATTATATTCTTTGCAACCAAAGATGGAGAAGCTCTATATATGGTCAGCAAAAACAAGACCAAGACCAGGATCTGACTGTGGCTCAGATGATGAATTCCTTATTGCAGAATTCAGACTTGAAGAAAGTAGGGAAAACCACTATACCATTCAGGTATGACCTAAATCAAATCCCTTATGATTATACAGTGGAAGTGACACATAGATTCAAGGGATTAGATCTGATGGAGTGCTGAAGAACTATGGATGGAGGTTTGTGTCATTTAATAGGAGGCAGTGATCAAGACCATCCCCAAGAAAAAGAAATGCAAAGAGGCAAATTTCATGTAGTAGGTAGTAAAGCACTGAAGATGAACCCTATTGTTACAGCAAATATGTAATTTTAGTAAATAGAAATAAAGTTAGTAACACATTCAATAAGGAGGGCACAAACAGTTGGCTGAAAGAGCAATGGTATGAGATATGCAAAGCTGTGCCTTGGACTTTGCACCGCCTCTGTCTAGCTGTTTGACTGAGGGCAAGTCACTGGAGCTTGGTCTCCTTATCTCTAAAGGGAGGTTGGGTGGGGCTGGTACCCTCTGCATTTAAAAGTACTTAAATCTAGATAGTGCAGAGATAAAATTCTGACACTGCTAAACAGAATGAACTGAGACAGAAAATTCAAGACAGAAACTGCTCTTTTCGTATCTCTATTTTTTTTCCAGTTTTTCCTTTTTTCATTCATTTAGATTTCACATATAAGGGATATCTTGTAGTATTTTTCATTCTCTACTTGACTTAACCTTATTTAGCTTAATGTCCTCAAGGTCCATCCATGCTGTCAAACATCTTATTTTTTTTACTGAAATATAGCATACAAAGTATAGTATAACACAAGTATACAATGTTGTGTTAATTACATCGTACAGCAAAGTGACTCAGTGATCATGCGCTCAGTTGCTCAGTCGTGTCGACCCTTTGTGACCCCGTGGACTGTAGCCCTCCATGTTCCTCTGTCCATGGGGTTTCTCCAGGCAAAAATACTGGAGTGGGTTGCCATGTCCTCCTCCAGGGGATCTTCCCGACCCAGGGATCAAACCCAGGTCTCCCGCATGGCAGATGGATTTTTTACCATCTGAGCCACCAGGGAAGCCCATTCAGTTATACATACATAGACACATACATATATATATTCTTTTCATATTCTTTTCCATTGTGATTTAACACAAGATATAGAATACAGTTCCCTGTGCCATACAATAGGACCTTGTTATTTGTCTACATTGCTCTTTTTAGACAGGGTATAATAATTGGAAAATAAAGTAAAAAAATTGAAAAAGAAAAAGTTGAAAAATTTTCTCAAACAGAACCTATCATGGATTTTAACTGTGTAATTTAAAAGCTTAAGTCTCTACTGCTACATTTTTCTCCCATGAAGAAATGATGCTTGAATAATGAGATATCTATATGAAAAAATAGAACCTTGACTTCCCTGGGGTTCCAGTGGTTAAGAACCCACTGGGCAAGGGACTTGGGTTTCATCCCTGGTCTGGGACGATCCCACATGCCACAGGGCAACTAAGCCCATGTGTGCCTGCCACAACTACTGACGCCCACACACTCTAGGGCCCATGTGCCTCCACTCCTAAGCCCAAGGATCTAGAGCCCGTGCTCTGCAACAAGAGAAGCCCCTGCTCACCACAACTAGAGGAAGCCCACCCACAGCAATGAAGACCCAGTGCAACCAAAATTCAAATAATTAATTACTTAATTAAAATTTTAAAAAGAACCTGACCCATGTCTTACACAAATATCAATTCAAAATGGATTATAAACCAAACTATATAACCTACAACTATAAAAACTCTAGAAGAGAACACATGAGAAAATCTTTGTGACCTTGGATGAAGCAAAGATTTCCTAGATACCACACCAAAAGCACAGACACAAAAAAATTTGGTAAATTGAATTCATCAAAATTAAACACTTCTCTCTGAAAGATACAATTAACAAAATTAAAAGGCAAGCCAAAGGCTAGGTAAAAATGTTTGCAAAGCATATATCTGATAAAGGACTTGAATCCAGAATCCATAAGGAATTCTCAAAACTTAATAATAAAATAAGTAACCTCTCCCTCCCATACACCAGTGGGCAAAAGATTTAAACAGATATTTCACGAAAGAAGATACACAGACTATAAATAAATACATAAAATACTGTCAACATCATTCCACAGAGATATGCAAGTTACAACCACCATGACATCTGACTACTATCTATTAGAATGGTAAAACAAACAAGCAATCAAATTGATGATATCAAGTCCTAGCAAGAATGGAAAGCAACTGGAATTCTCATACATGGCTGGTAGAAGTGCAAAATGGATCAGTCACTTTGGAAAAATGGTTCGGCAGTTTCTTGTAAACATACACTTATCATTTGACCTAGCAATTCCACTCCTATATATTCACTCAAGAAAAAAGAAAATATAAGGACACTCAAAAATCTGTATGCCAATGCTTATGGTGACTCTGTGCATAATCACCAAAAACTGGAAACAACATAAATTTCCTGAATTAATGAACTGATAAATAAATTGTGATACATCCATAGATTGAAATACTACTCAACAATAAAAAGGATTCCATTATTAATACACACAACAATTGTATTCAACTATAGCTGAATCTTAAGCTAATTATGCTGAATGAAAGAAGCCAGACTAGAAAAGAGTACAGACTGTCTGATTCCTTTCGTATAATATTTTGGCATAGGCAAAACTATAGACAGAAAACAAGTGGTTGCCAGCATCCAGAGGTGAAGGAAGTGACTGACCCACAGAGGAGCACAAGGGAATTTGTTAGAATAGTGTGACTATCTTATATCTTTACTATAGCAGTGGTTATATACCATATGCACTCATCAAAAAATGCATACAACTACACACTAAAAGGGTTTACCTGGTGGCTCTGAGGTAAAGAATCCACCTGCAATGCAGGAGATGAGGGTTCGATCCCTGGGTGGGGAAGATCCCCTTGAGGAGGGCATGGCAACCCACTCCAGTATTTTTGCCTGGAGAATCCCATGGACAGAGGAGCTTGGCGGGCTCAGTCCACGGGGTTGCAAAGAGTCAGGCACGATTAAAGTGACTGAGCATGTATGCGTGTTTACACTAAAAATAATACTTTTTACCATTCAGAAATTAGGGCTCAATAAAATTTACCGCATCCCCAAAGTCTTATACACAGGCTCCATCACAGATTTTAATGGTCGTATTTAAAAAGTATAGTTCCTCTCTTTCTCCTATGAGGAAATTGTATCATAACTGAGAAATCAATAAGAACAATAAAACTTTAAAAGGTCGAATGTAAAATACTTATGATACAAAATCTTTGTGCTTTGAAATAAGTAACATTAAATATGTACAGTATTTAAATGTTTACTTATATAATTTCAATCTTTTTTACTTTCTGATTTTGTGAGTTAAATGTGAATAAAATGTTTTGTTTTTGTTTTCTTCCTAGAGATATAGTACTGTTTCATTTTTTTCTTCAAATAATGTTGATGCTGGAGTTTCTCAGATAAACCCAGCTTGCCACCTTCAGGCAAGTGAAAGATTTACAGAGATGGTCACTAGAGATAAAATACTAATTTTGTAGATTTCTCGATCATCTGTAATTAATGTCTTGGTCACTCTGTTAGTGTCTTTGTGAGATTTCCTCTATCCAAAATCTTTCCCCTGGCATTTACTGAAATCTTTCCAACTTTCAAAGCTCAGTTCAAATAGCATTAACTCCAAAAACTCTCTGATCACTCTAGCTAGTTTTTCCTCCTGTAATTATTTAGCTCCTTGACTACTTGAAGGTAATGAAGGTATTTTTATGCCTCTGTATGGCTATTAAGAAGGGTGAATAATATGGTTGTGCTTTCTAATACTTACTGAATGAACACATGAATGAATGAACAGGAAGTTAGAGTACTCTTTGGGCTTTTTAAAAAATATATATTTATTTATGGCTGGTTTGGGTCTTAGTGGTGGCATGTAGGATCTTCATTGTGGTGTGGGGACTCTGGTTGTGGCACATGAACACGTGGGATCTTAGGTCCCTCAGGGGCTGAACCCCCGGCTCCTGCATTGGAAGGCAGATTCTGAACCACTGGACCCCCAGGGAAGCCCCTCACTGAGCTTTTATTTGAAAGAGTTCCTGTTTTATTGATAGAATAATGGGAACACCACACATTCATGCACGATTATGACATATATCTGTAAAGGATTAATTTTCATTGACAATGACTAAAAGTGTCACATGTTTTATTAGCCTCTGTATGAAATAAAATTTAAAACAAATTTCTTCACCACACGGCAAGTGGGAACTTAGTTCCCCAACCAGGGATCAACTCTCAATCCCTGCATTGGAAACACAGGGTCTTAAAGACTACCAGGGAAGTCCTTCAATTAAATATTATTGATGAATGATTAATGACTGCTTGGTAAGTGGCCTCATGATACTCATCAAATCTTAATATATGCACACCGAAAAAAGAACAAAGAGAAGAAAGTAGGATGATGTTGATTTTTCACTTTTGAACTGAAGGGTTCAGAAAGAGTTCAGTCGCTCAGTCACGTTTGACTCTTTGTGACCCCATGGACTGCAGCACGCCAGGCCTCCCTGTCCATCACCAACTCTCGGAGTTTACTCAAACTCACATCCATTGAGTCGGTGATGCCATCCAACCATTTCATCCTCTGTCATCCCCTTCTCCTCCTGCCTTCAATCTTTCCCAGCACGAGGGTCTATAAGTTCAATGGTATGGCCATCTAACTGTTTTCCTCAAAATGCCTAAATCACTAACATCTACAGAAATGTTAATAGAATAAATAACAGTGGCATAGGGTCCACTACCTCACTTACGAAATTCTCTATTGTTTCTGTCTAACTGTCTGGTTTAGGGAGTGAGGTTCTTCATGTCTTCATTCCCTGCAAAACATACAAGCTTCCCTCTCACTTTCCAGGCCTACATGCATTCAGGACTGCTAAGTGACTCTCTGGTCATAGTTTTGGCTTTTAACTTATTTTCGCTTTTAACTTATTTTCGCTTTTAACTTATTTCATAACATACTTCAGGTGGCTCATCTTGAATGCCTGCTAAGTGACTGACTGGTCATAGTTTTGGCTTTTAACTTATTTTGGCTTTTCACTTATTTCATAACATACTTCAGGTGGCTCATCTTGAATGCCTGCCACTAGGACTTTCTAGTTCAAGATCCTCTTTCTCTTGGTTACTTTGAGGGCTCCTTATTCCTTCAATCAGTTCTTCCTTTCTCCTTACATTCTCTCCTCTCTCTGCCCTCTTGAGGTTCAGTCTTCCCTGCCTAAGAGAAGCAATAACCAGTTCTTGAAGCACGCACAGAAATCTCCGATCTAGGCCTCTAGGTCGGCCGTGTACTTATGTCTTTGTTTCTTCTCTGGTGAGGACTGGAGCAGAAGAAAACTCTTTTGGTTTACAAGAAAGACAGAAATAAAGGAGAGAGACAGAGAGGAATAATCAGATTCATATTTGGGGATACAAACTTGTCACAAATGCAGACGTATTACACCTACTTTGATTAAAAATTTGTTCTCCCTGTTGTAGCCCTGTATTCATTCTCAAGATGTGAACGTACTTTTTCTCCCTCATCACCACCTCTGTGTTTTCAAGTCTCCTAAAGACACCCTGTAATTACACCCCCAACAATTTCACTGACCATGAACCATCACGCGTACACTGTATCAGCAGCAGCTTTTTCTGGCTATTCTCTTCTCTCCTTTTATTTACCTTCCTTGATTCTAATCAAACATCTTCAAGTGCATTAAGTACATTTTTCAGTGTGCTCTCTAATTCGTTTCCCACCCACTTACAGTCTGGCTCTTAGCTACTTTTTTTTACCAAAACAACTATTGGTTTGGTCAAATTCATGGATTAAAAAAAAAAAAATCCAAGGACTTTGACACTATCGCTCCCTCTCTTTCTTGACTTTCTGTTATGATTAACATTCAACATATTGCCATTTGTCTGGTGTTTTTTGACTTTCTGGATTTTACTGTATTAATATCTGTGATAATTTTTCTTTCTGTACCACTTGTTTCTTTTAAATTATAACCATGGTTCTTTACTCTTTCTTTCTGAAAAGGACTTAAAAATTGTGTGTATGTGTGTTAGTCGCTCAGTCATGGCTGACTCTTTGCGACCCCATGGACTGTAGCCCTCCAGGCTCTTCTGTCCATGGGATTCTCTAGGTGAGAATACTGGAGTGGGTTGCCACCTCCTTCTTCAATTTAAAAATTAGATTCTATTTTTGTAAGTCTTTTTCCCCCCTGCACTAAGGACTGAACCTGAGCCCTCTGCAGTGGAAGTGTGGGGTCTTAACCACTGACTGCCAGGGAAATCCCTGTAAATATTGAATACTGAGACTCCTTCCTGTCTTTTGAATGCTCAGAAGTACATTGTATGGATTCAAGAACATTTTGAAAGACTGCTTATGAATCAATAGCAGCAAGGTGCAAGTCATACTCCTCACACTTTTTTGAATATTATTTCCTTCAGGTTCTCCTTGTGAGGCAAAGATAAGAGGAAGTAGAGTCAATGTTGTTGGGAACACTGACTTTTCTTTGCAGATTCAACCCATGCATTTTCTATTTTCCATCTGTATTTGTATCTTACTTGCCATTATAATTTGTAAACTCACTGAACAGGAAATAACTGTTGATCTTTCAATACAAAGTAACCCTGAGCACATGGTTATTAATGGTAACATGCTTTAAATGGCCTTGGGTTTAAAATCAAGAGCATTAAACAACATTTGAGCTTTTCACTTTTACTTTTTCTTATTCTTGGCTTGCAGGTTTTATTCTGAATCCTCTCATTGGGTGATTCTCACATGAGAATGAAATAATTTTATAATAGCTGACTTACAAACATTGGAAGAAAATATATTAGGCACCAAGATTTAGGTAATTCCATCTATCATTACAGGACAGTGGTTATTAGTATGGCTTTGAAACCTAGTCCTATTACCTCTGTGTTTTGTTATCTTGGGCAAATACGTGAGCCTTGATTTCCATATGTGAAAATTAGTGATAATTACTTTTATGGGTTTCTGTGAAGAATAAATGAAAAAATTTATATTATACGTTTGACTGCTAAGTGTTTAATAAATTCTGTCATTGGTCTGAAATGATTCTGCTCATTTTCTTAGAAAGTGACTATTTTCTTAAAAGGATTTATTTCCTTATGGCTGCACTGGGTCTTTGTTGCTGCAAGCGGGCTTTCCTAGCTGCAGTGAGTGAGGGCTACGCTCTAGTTGCTGTGTGAGGGCTTCCCAGGGCAATGGTTTCTCTAATTGTGGAGCATGGGCTCCAGGCTTTTGGGCTTCAGTGGTTGCAGCTCACAGGTTCTAGAACACAGGTCAGCAGTTGCAGCACATGGGCCTAGCTGTCCCGAGGCATGTGGGATCCTCCCGGATCAGTGATGGGACCTGTGTCCCCTGCACTGGCAGGGAGATTCTTCACCACTGAGTCACCAGGGAAACAAACTGAGAGCATTCTGTCCTCTTTGAGATTGCACCCAAGTAGAGTAATGCTCAAAATTCTCCAAGCCAGGCTTTAGCAATACGTGAACCGTGAACTCCCTGATGTTCAAGCTGGTTTTAGAAAAGGCAGAGGAACCAGACGTCAAATTGCCAACATCCGCTGGATCATGGAAAAAGCAAGAGAGTTCCAGAAAAACATTTATTTCTGCTTTATTGACTATGCCAAAGCTTTTGACTGTGTGGATCACAATAAACTGTGGAAAATTCTGAGAGATGGGAATACCAGACCAACTAACCTGCCTCTTGAGAAATCTGTATGCAGGTCAGGAAGCAACAGTTAGAACTGGACATGGAACAACAGACTGGTTCCAAATAGGAAAAGGAGTACATCAAGGCTGTATATTGTCACCCTGCTTATTTAACTTCTATGCAGAGTACATCATGAGAAACGCTGGACTGGAAGAAACACAAGCTGGAATCAAGATTGCCGGGAGAAATATCAATCACCTCAGATATGCAGATGACACCACCCTTATGGCAGAAAGTGAAGAGGAGCTAAAAAGGCTCTTGATGAAAGCGAAAGAGGAGAGCGAAAAAGTTGGCTGAAAGCTCAACATTCAGAAAACGAAGATCCTGGCATCCGGTCCCATCACTTTATGGGAAATAGATGGGGAAACAGTGGAAACAGTGTCAGACTTTATTTTTCTGGGCGCCAAAATCACTGCAGATGGTGACTGCAGCCATGAAATTAAAAGACGCTTACTCCTTGGAAGGAAAGTTATGACCAACCCAGATAGCATATTCAAAAGCAGAGACATTACTTTGTTGACTAAGGTCCGTCTAGTCAAGGCTATGGTTTTTCCTGTGGTCATGTATGGATGTGAGGGTTGGACTGTGAAGAAGGCTGGGCGCCGAAGAATTGATGCTTTTGAAGTGTGGTGCTGGAGAAGACTCTTGAGAGTCCCTTGGACTGCAAGGAGATCCAACCAGTCCATTCTGAAAGAGATCAGCCCTGGGATTTCTTTGGAAGGAATGATCCTAAAGCTGAAATTCCAGTACTTTGGCCACCTTATGCGAAGAGGTGACTCACTGGAAAAGACTCTGATGCTGGGAAGGATTGCAGGCAGGAGGAGAAGGGGATGAAAGAGGATGAGATGGCTGGATGGCATCACGGACTCAATGAACGTGAGTCTGAGTGTACTCCGGGAGTTGGTGATGGACAGGGAGGCCTGGCGTGCTGCGATTCATGGGGTTGCAAAGAGTTGGACACAACTGAGCAACTGAACTGAACTGAACTGAACTGAACTGCATTTTATACTCTTTTGTTGACTATGAGTACTACTCCATTTCTTCTAAGGGATTCTTGTCTGCAGTAGTAGACATAATGGTCATCTGAATTAAATTCGCCCAATACGGGCGTGTCACCATAAAGGCGGCTGAGCACCGAAGAACTGATGCTTTAGAACTATGGTTCTACAGAAGACTCCTGAGAGTCCCTTGGACAGCAAGGAGATCAAACCAGTCAATCCTCAAGGAAATCAATCCTGAATATTCATTGGAAGGACTGATGCTGAAGCTGAAGTTCCAATACTTTGGCCACCTGATGTGAAGAGCCGACTCATTAGAAAAGACCCTGAGGCTGGGAAAGATTGGAAGGCAGAAGGGGACAACAGAGGATGAGATGGTTGGATGGCATCACTGACTTGATAGACATGAGTTTGAGCAAGCTCCAGGAGATTGTGAAGGACAGGGAAGCCTGGACTCCTGCAGTCCAAGGGGGTCTCAAAGTCAGACACAACTGAGCGACTGAACAACACCATCACCAGGGAAGCCCCAAAAGTGACTTATCATGCCCTATACTCACCAATACCTTGCCAATACTACAAATGTATTTTTGCTTTTTTGTGGTTTCTCTGATTTGTGATAGCTTAAATTTCTAGCAGAATACAGGATGTTAGGAGATTCCTTTAATGGATGAGAGAAATCTGGGATGTCCTTCTACAGATTTATTCCTGTAGAATGCAGAAGATACAAAGTTATTAGAAAGTTGCTCTCACTCAAAATCTGATAAACTTGCATTTTAGGAGATGTTTATCAGTCCTATTTACAAGGAGTTGGTATACATATATTCTTAATGAGTACAACAAAATCTTAAGGTCCAATGACATCTTTTGAAGCCTAGTCAGATAGGAGAGTAGGGACTTCTAGTTAATGTAAAGTGATAATTTGAGTTGTCTTTGGCAGTAAGTACTGAACAGGAAGTACTAACAGCAGGAAGAGTTGGAGAGTCCAAGAAATAATCTTCTTGCACGGCTTTTGTTATGATTGACACTACTTACAAAATTGCAAGTTTCTACAACAGAAAGACCGGCTTCACAAAGTACCTATGCTGAAAAATTCACCCCACCTCAATTGTTGTATAAAACTTTTCAATTCTTGTGGTTTCTAAGGAATCAACAACCATTAAAATGAGCTTAGCGGACTTCCCCGTCAGTCCAGTGGTTAAGACTCCTTGATTCCAGGGCAGGGGTCACCGGTTTCATCCCTGGTTGCTGAACTAAGATCACACAAGATGCCCGTGGTGCAGCAAAATAAATAAGTAAACGCGATTAACTTCTCCGGAAATCAAATCGTTCATCCAACCATCCAGCAAATTCAAAAAATATTAACAGCCCAATTTGATGCTGGGCCGAGTGTATCACAGTTTTCTAAAGTTGCTGTCCTGCGTCTAGCTGGGGGAAAGAAGAAAATACGCATCTAAATATAATTTAACATGCAGGGTCCAATGCATGTTCACAGCGTCCCCGATGAACAGCGTGGGGAGCCTAATTTTTGACACTACACAAGAAGTTCGGGTGTGCCATTCATAACCCGTGTGCCTTTGCAGGACATTTCAGGACGAGCAATTGTGGCTCAGCTGGTAAAGAATCCGCCTGCAATGCGGGAGACCTCGGTTCAATCCCTGGGTTAGAAAGATTCCCCCGGAGAAGGGAACAGCTACCCAGTCCAGTATTCTGGCCTGGAGAATTCCATGGCCTGTATAGTCCCTGGGGTCGCAAAGAGTTGGACACCACTGACCGGCTTTCACTGAAGGTGAGAATGTTGTGGAACGCCAAACGCTAGCAAAGATTTCAGCTCCTGACGAAGGGTCACATCACGTTAGGTGTGTGAAGGTTGGATACGTCTGCAGCGACCACTGATTTTAAAAAAGGCGTCTCCCGGCCCTTTGGGGCACAAGCGGAGACCCTGGACCGGGCCCTCCCGGACGTCGGGGCTGGCTTCGCGCGCGGAGCTGCAGCGCACGCGGACGGCGGGCGGGAAATATCCGCCCGGGCGGGCGGGCTCGTAGCGCCACGTCATCGGGCGGCTCCCCCGCCCCTCGCCCGAGTCGCACGCGCGGAAGTAAACACCGCGACGTCATCAGG
This sequence comes from Capra hircus, assembly GCF_001704415.2. Lineage (NCBI taxonomy): Eukaryota > Metazoa > Chordata > Mammalia > Artiodactyla > Bovidae > Capra > Capra hircus. The sequence continues at coordinate 10,164,036 of NC_030826.1, forward strand.
GCGCGTCTTCGCCTCTCCCCGCCCATCTCCCCAGGACCGGTGGACGTGCTCACCTCCGCTCGGGGCCAGGTCTATGTCCCGGTTTCCCGCCGTCGCGGGCAGGGCGCCAAGGCGGCAGGAGGAAGGTGAGAGATCGCGAGACCTCCAGGAAGAGCGGCCTTCGGCAGGTTCCGTCGCGGATAGAGGTGCGGTCCGCGGGACCCCGCGGAGGCCAGCGGGAGTGGTAGCACGGGGCTTTGGGAGGATGGCGGGGGGGATGAAAGTCCGCCTGAGACAGGGGGAGAAGAGGAGGCTGCAGGCTGCAGCCTTCCTGTCGCCCTCCAAGCCGGAGGCGAACTTTGCGTCCAGTGAGCCACTTTGGACTGGAGAGGGGCGGTCCCAGACCTAAGTTGGGCGAGAACCCTGCTGAGGGGCAAAAAAAGTGCACCCCAACGCCGGGACGCGTCCTGCTCTTAAATAGGCTCAGAAAGCCTTTGTTCTCTACCCACCCGTTCCCCCCCCACCCCTCCGCCCCTCCGCCGGGCCGCCAGCCTGCCTTTGGGTACGGTATGAAGGGAGCCAGTTTCCAGGAGCCAGTTTCCATGGTTACCCACCACTTGGCCTTCTGGGATATCAGTCACTCTGAACGGGGACCTAACTTGAACCGTGAATCAGAAGCAAATACAGGTGGCTTTTCATTCAGCTGAGAGTTTTTCTGCCCTGTTCCAGTTTTGAGGTCTATTATTTAATAAAATTGGGTTTTGTGCTTCTGGATAGGTATACCTGCAAATACATTGCCTTGTGCTAGGCTTACTTTGTCAGATACTTTGAGTCATGCATTAAGAAATGCTCAAGTTGATCTCACTAAAAAGTTGCTCTGAGCTTAGAAACGCTCGCTCGCAAATGGGTTGTAAGGGATTTCACCGAGAAGTCATGGGTTGATTCTTTCCAGCCCTAAAATTCTATTGTCACTCTCTTTTTCAGTTTTGGGAAATTGAGATATCTTTACAGGCCTTTTAATTGCACATTCCCCCCTACCCCCGCCCTGTCGTTACAGAAGAGAAAGGATGCACTTCACAGGAGGGAGGAACTACTCCAACTTTTCCCATTCAGAAACAAAGAAAAAAGCTTATTCAAGCTGTGAGGGACAATTCATTCCTTATTGTTACTGGAAATACAGGAAGTGGTAAAACAACTCAACTCCCAAAATATCTATATGAAGCAGGTAATTTTATTCTGGGATAATATTCGGAGCATTTAAAAAATATCCTCTTAAAAGCTAATAGGGCTTCTGTATTACATAAATGCCTATCATTTGTTTTACAGTCTGATTCTTCTCTTGGCACACTGTCCTTGTATATTTCGCTCTTTTTTGCAGTCTTATTTCAGATTCCGGAATTAGTTGAATGGCATTTTCAGTTACCATAAAAATTCCAAATAGAATTATAGGTAGATATTGATTCTCTGCTGTAGAGTAGGTTGTCTTGCAGTAGACTGTTGAACGTTGGGTATTGAAATGATTTTCAGGGGAAGGGATATATTGATATCTGTTGCTGCCATTACTATTTCTGGATTCTTTTTCCAGAGTGATATCAGGTAACTGTGTATTCCTTGATTTTCGTAACACCAAGCCTGCCAACAAATTACCCTTACAGTGTCTTTCCTTTCAATATGGTGAAACTTTATATCATAAGGTTGGTATACAGCAAAATTATGTAGGATATTATAAAAATTTCTTAGCTTATATATTAACTTACTCTGATAAATCAGGTCTTTTAAGATGCTACCTGTTGGGCTTCCCTGGTGGCTCAATGGTAAAGAATCTGCCTGCAGATAAGATAAGAATCTGCCTGCCAATACAAGAGGCATGGGTTGGATCCCTGGTCTGGGAAGACCCCACATGCAGTGGAGCAACTAAGCCCATGCGCCACAGCTATTGAACCCTTGCTCTAGAGCCCAAGAGCTGCAACTCCTGGAGCCCTCTCGGCCTAGAGCTTGAAACGAGAAGCCCATATACCACAACCGGAGAGGAGTCCCTGTTGCTGAAACTAGAGAAAAGCCCACGCAGCAATGAAGGCTCAGCACAACCAAAAATAAATAAATAATTTTAAAAGAAAGATTCTGTTAAGACATACCACTATTTTACATACTATTAGTAAAGAAAAACTAAGGATGGCGGAGCCTGGTGGGCTGCAGTCCATGGGGTCGCATTGGAGAAGGAAATGGTGACCCACTCGAGTGTTCTTGCCTGGAGAATCCCAGGGACGGGGGAGCCTGGTGGGCTGCCGTCTATGGGGTCGCACGGAGTCAGACGCGACTGAAGTGACTTAGCAGCAGCAGCAGCAGTAAAGAAAAAAATACCATCAGTTATAAGATCCATTTCGCTTTCTGAGGTATTAAAATGGTGGAACCTATGAAAAGTGGTATGTTTAAACTTCTGTGGAAAAAGTAAATCTATTTTAGGAAGTGTGTGTAATTTTATGTCTTCCTAGGGGTTAAAAATTCTTGGCTTACTCTTTAGAGTAAATCTTAAGACTGAAATTGGAAAAAAATCTAATTAAAATATGTGCATTTAAATGGTTGTTAATATGTATTCTTATGTATGTGAGAATGGTTATTATGTATATATGTATGGTTATTCATATATATTTATTTTTAATTAATACTTAAATTTTCCATGGTGCAAATATAAGACTATGTGTTGTTAATTTTGCAGAGTTTTCTTTTAGAAACTCTTGAACAGTTTGTATCGATTGACCAGAAACAGTTTAACTCTAATGGGAAGCAATGGTTAACATTTTTGTGTTGTTTACCTCTTCATTTGGTAGGGTTTTCACAACATGGTATGATTGGTGTGACCCAACCACGAAAAGTAGCTGCCATATCTGTTGCTCAGAGGGTTGCTGAAGAAATGAAATGCACATTGGGATCCAAAGTAGGATACCAAGTTCGTTTTGATGATTGCAGCTCCAAGGTACCAAAGTTCTGTTTGTATTTAGTTAAGTAGTGTAAAGTTATAGAAAGAGTGGGAAAAGTTATGGAAGATATTGACTTCAAAAATTCTATTTGCATTTTAAAGAAACAAAGCCTCAAATTAGAATTAATTTGTATTGCCCGTTATTAATGTCTTATCCTGGGTGCCTTCCCTTTTCTCCTTTTCTCCTTCTCAATTAGTTTTGTGACAGTTATGTTGATTTTGTTCGTAGGATTCCCTTGTGTATTTTAGCTGTAACAGTTCTTGATGTGTAACTTACGTTTGTGTTCTTTGAAAATAAATTTTATTGTAGTAAAATATACATAAAATAAGATTTACCATTTTTAGTATTTTCAGATCACATTTAGGTAAACAGTGCAGTGGCATTAAGTACATTCATAGTGTTCTGTAACCATTACCACTCTCTATATTATCTGAACATTTTCACCATCCCAAACAACAGTGCTGTATCCACGTTCCCATCCCCCCACCTCCAGTAGTCCCTGGTACCTTCTATTCTGCTTTACATCTCTATGCATTCCTATATACTTAAAACGTGGAACCATGCAATATTGTGTCCTTTGTGTGGCTTATTTCGTTTAGCTAATGTTTTCAAGCTTCATCCGTATTATATGGTTGAATTCTTGAAGTCAGTGGAAAACTGATAGTTAACAAACTTAGTAAATATTTGTCGAGCATCTTCTGTATTCATGGTAATAGTTCATAGCCACAGTTTATATCCCCTTAGGGTTTCTGAATCCTGAACCAGATGCAAAATAGTCCCTGATTTGCTTATAGTCCCTAATAGGAATGGCTAGCAATAGCGGCACAGAATAACTCCCCCAAATACTGTCTTTGCGTTCCTGGTGGTCACTGCTGGGGTTTTTCTTTTCTCCTTGCCTTGTTTTATGGATAGCTCTGTTGTTAACTCCCGTTCTCACCTTCTTTTAATGCTAGTGGGCAGATCCTATTTTTGTAATAGGAAAACGGTCAGGGAGGAATAGCATGAGAAGAATGGTGCCACCTTCCTTTTTTTCCTAAGTTCTCTATGATAGCAGCTGAGACAGGGGGACGAGTCCCATTTCATTATTGTTTCCCACAGCTTGCTCACCAGAGGTCACTGCGTTGTCTTAACCACTTTCCACAGACTTCATTGTATTTCCTTATTGTTGCTTTATCCCCGAACATTCCCCTTGGTTTTCCTGCCTATGTAGATTACAAGTTTCATAATTTACCCTCCATGTTATTAAAAAATATTAGTAGACTATTTTATGTACTCTCTTATTTAGTCAGATTAGTTTGATCCCTTGATGTCTGTACATTTGAGGGGAAAAATTTAATTTGGGGAACAGGAGTGCATTTCTGTGATTTTTATTTTTATGTGTATATTAATATACTCTGCTGTTCGAACATTAGGAAACAGCAATCAAATACATGACTGATGGATGTTTACTGAAACATATTTTGGGAGATCCGAATCTTACCAAGTTCAGTGTCATTATTTTGGATGAAGCCCATGAGAGAACTCTAACTACAGTGAGTATTTAACTTTATTGCTTATTTATTAGTTTTATTTCTTTGAGGGTAGCTTTGTCCTGTACAGTGAATTGCCTTTCTTTCCGTGCATTTTAATTGATTAAAATATGAATCCTTTGGTTAAGGAGAGCAAACTATTTAAAATAAGTTGGTTGTTATGTACACTTGTGACTTATTAGAAATTTACTTTTCTTTCAGGACATCTTATTTGGTTTATTGAAGAAGCTATTTCAGGAGAAGTCTCCTAACAGGAAGGAGCATTTAAAGGTGGTAGTGATGTCAGCAACAATGGAATTAGCCAAGCTCTCTGCGTTCTTTGGAAATTGTCCAATATTTGATATACCTGGAAGGCTTTATCCAGTCAGAGAAAAATTCTGCAATTTGATTGGTCCACGAGATAGAGAAAATACTGCATACATTCAAGCGGTATTACTTGACATCCTTATTATGTCTTTTCTGTATCTGTGATTCTAGTTGACTGAGTAGTTCTCTAGTATTTTAATGGTAGCCTTCATAGGTCCTAGGACTTTTGAGAATTAAATTTTTCTGTGGAACCGAGGGAGGTGGCGGTAATGGTGGTGGGGACCTTATCTCCACTAGCATTTTATGCTGTGTTTCTTGCTTTAGATTGTGAAAGTGACCATGGATATCCATTTGAATGAAATGGCTGGAGACATCTTGGTTTTTCTGACTGGTGAGCATTCAGTACCAGGTTTAAAAATTTTGCCCTTTATACGAGGGGAATGTGGCACCACACTACTATGTACCTTTGTTAGAAAATCTAGGCTCTACTCATTTTATCCCAGCCTTTTATGGTTATCTGAGCAGTTTTAGATGTAAGATAATTCTACACTGCCCTAAAAACCACAAGTCTCCTTAGTAAACATATGTAAAATACACTGACCTTTTAGTAGGAAGATACTAAATGGTAAAATATTAATATTTTTGTTACCATATGTGGAGAAGGCAATGACACCCCACTCCAGTACTCTTGCCTGGAAAATCCCATGGATGGAGGAGCCTGGTAGGCTGCAGTCCATGGGGTCGCTAAGAGTCGGACACGACTGAGCGACTTCACTTTCCCTTTTCACTTTCATGCATTGGAGAAGGAAATGGCAACCCACTCCAGAATTCTTGCCTGGAGAATCCCAGGGACGGGGGAGCCTGGTGGGCTGCCGTCTATGGGGTCGCACAGAGTTGGAGACGACTAAAGCGACTTAGCAGCAGCAGCAGCAGCAGCATAGAGCTGTTAACCACTAAACAGTCCTGGATCTGGATGACTAATTCATTATTTCAAAAGACATCCTACTGGCTGCTTTCTTCTTTGAGTAGTGGGATGGTACTGTGTGGTAGCAGTGCATAGGGTGTGGAATCCGTGTCTCATAGGCATGCTTTTTTGATCAAAAATAGAATAGTTAAATCTCAGACTGGTGTGATTCTTCAAGTAGCAGCATTCTGCTAACAGATCTGAGTCATTTCATGGCTCACCTCCTACACTGCCTGTACTAATGTCAGAAGTGAGACATTGTAACAATCTCTTAGCCTTTTTAAGGAACTTAAGTATTTTTGACACCAAATGCAGTATCTCCTATGGTAATGATTAACTTTATTGAATCTTCCTCAAATACCATGTTAGCAAGATGAAAGACTTGATGACTGTAAATGTTTTTATTCCTTTAGAGATTTAAATTCCTTGGAAACTGGTATTTCTTGTATTTTTTATTTTATGTTGAGATTGGGTACAACTTGTGTTCATCTACTTTAGATCAAATGAGATATTTAAAATATGCAAAACTAACAAATCTAGAAGGGTTTTTCTTTTTCATTCTTAAATTAATTTTGCTTTTCAGTTTCTGACATTATTTTCTCCCCTCATTTCAGGTCAGTTTGAAATCGAAAAAAGTTGTGAGTTACTTTTTCAGATGGCAGAATCTGTTGATTATGATTATGATGTCCAAGATACCACTCTAGATGGCTTGTTAATATTGCCCTGTTATGGATCTATGACAACAGGTAATTCCTCACTAGAACAGAAAATTTGATTTCTAAAGAACTTTATACTGAATAATCTATTGGATAATCACATGTTTACAGATACAGTGTGCAGATAGTAAGTGTTTAGGTTAATGAATTTCACAAAGTGAACTCACCTTTGTAACCAACAGCCCAGATCAAGAAATAGTGTTTGGAGAACCATCCTTCATCCCTTGAGAGACATGACTTTTTTTTTTTAATTGAAGCCTTTTCACATTCACTTTTTCAAGACTTTGGTCATCTGTCCCCCTTACTGTTGTTAAGAGAGGGCTGTGTCCTCTCCCAGCAATACAAAAATATTGTTATTAATTTTTTGAAATGAGGGCTACAATTCCTTGATAGTAGTACCATAAATCAAATCTAATTTGCCACTGCCACAGAATTTCTAGGAATCTTACATATCCAGATGTATCAGAGAGAGTGGATTGTTTTCTTTTTATGTAGCCAAGCATACTAGTCTACTTTTCAAGTATGATGTAGTTCTTTTTTAAGTTCAGAGAGCAAATTCTAACTCTGATCATTCTATTTGTTCATAATAAATGTTACTGAATGAGGTTTAGAATTTGTTTTGTGTAACTATCATATTATGGAATTTGACTTATAATACAAAAGGGAAGTTAACCTGTAGTCTCCTATTTGGACTTTGACTGGGATTAGCATTTATGTAATGCAGAAAAGCAATTGAATGTTTTTATATTTTATGTGTAGTTTTGTTTTCATTGAGTAGGTGGTTCTTATCCGTATATTAACAGAAACAGTTCAGAAACGTATGTGTTGGTAAACAACCGTAGACATGCCATTTTAGAAATTCCTTCTGTGATGATGGTATTGGATGGTATTGGGCCCTCACACTCAACATTGACATCTATTTTAGATTGTTACATCTTCAAGGGAATTCGTAGGGTCTTTGTTAGGTATTTAAGGTTCTCATTCATTTTGGAGATTTTATCTACTAATTCTTTTATAATTTACTTTGTAACTGATAAGGTAATTCAAAACCTGGTGTAGTTGCTTTGTGTTAATTGTTAATAGATACGTACTTGCGTATAAAGTTCCTTCTTTCCATCTTACTGCCACATTGAAAATACTTGTTCTTTATCTGCCATTGCTTCTTGTTTATCTTCCTGAAATTCAGTTTTTACACTATTAAAGCTTGCTAGTGACCTGTTCCTCAAATCTCATGGCATTTTTCTATTAGTTTGTATTTTGATTTGGGGTTAATAATAAGTCTCCTTAAATGCTGTTGTGTAGGGTAGTTATTTGGTTCTTCTGACCACTATTTCCATAAGGCTGTTGCCTTACCACTCTCCCTGGCCTTTGTTCCCCTCTGAATATGACTGTTTTCTAAGGTTTCTTCCTTAGCTTGCTATTTTCTTAGAATTCTCTGTTTTGGAGAGGTTGCCTTCTAGGGTTCACCTGTCACTTCTTTGTGATGACTCCTGAAAGCTGTCTGTAGTTCAGTCTCCGGCACTCTAGGCCTCCTGGGTCTCATGGGGCTTTCTGGTGTGTTCATCATCTCCTAGATTGTACAGCCCAAGCACGTGGCAGCTCCTACAGGTTTTCTTTTGCCTTTATCTTCTCCAGAGCCTTCGTTTTTCTTCTTTTTTCCCTTGTTGTCATTAGAATTGGGATCCTCAGTTTGCTTTCCTGGGTTGTTAACATATCCAGCTAACTGATTTTCCCTGATTTAATTTGCCATCCTACCTGCTGTGGTAAATATAATCTTCCAAAAGCACAGCTCTGATTGTTTCGGTCTCTTATTCAGTACCTCTAGTCATTTCCTATTGTCAACTGAGTTAAAATGCCAGCTTCATAACTTGGCGTTCATTTTCCTTCCAATATGACTTTAGCCAGCTTTCAGCCTTAAATCCCAGTGTATGTGATTTTCTTTGTTGGTGTATATCAGTTCACTTCAGTTGCTCAGTCGTGTCTGACTCTTTGTGGCCCCATGGACTGCAGCATGCCAGGCTTCCCTGGCTTCATCACCAACTCCCGGGGTTTACTCAAACTCATGTCCATCGTGTTGGTGATGCCATCCAACCATCTCATCCCCCTTGTCCCCTTCACCTCCTGCCTTCAATCTTCCTAGCATCAGGATCTTTTCCAGTGAGTCAGTTCTTCCCATCAGGTGGCCAAAGTATTGGAGCTTCAGTGTCAGTCCTTCCAATGAACATTCAAGACTGATTTCCTTTAGAAAATCAGTGACTGGTTGGATCTCCTTGCAGTCCAAGGGACTCGCAAGAGTCTTCTCCAACACCACAGTTCAGAAGCATCAATTCTTTGGTGCTCAGCTTTCTTTATAGTCCAGCTCTCACATCCATACATGGCTACTGGTAAAACCATAGCTTTGACTAGACAGACATTTGTTGGTAATATCTCTGCTTTTTAATATGCTGTCTAGGTTAGTCCTAGCCTTTCTTCCAAGGAGCAAGTGTGTTTTAATTTCATGGCTGCAGTCACCATCTGCAGTGATTTTTTTTTTAGCCCCCAAAAAATAAAGTCTCTGTTTGCATTGTTTCCCCATCTATTTGCCATGAAGTGATGGCCACATGCCATGATCTTAGTTTTCTGAGTGTTGAGCTTTAAGCCAACTTTTTCACTCTCCTCTTTCACTTTCATCAAGAGGCTCTTTAGTTCTTCTTCGCTCTCTGCCATAAGGGTGGTGTCATCTGCGTATCTGAGGTTATTGATATTTCTCCTGGCAATCTTGATTCCAGTTGCTGTATATAGGTGAATGGTAAGGATGTGAAATTAAGTTTGAGTAGAGCCATTACTGAGCGTTTTGTTTGTTTATTTTAGTTCCCCCTCCGGTTCCAAGGGCACTGTAAGGTGAGCTACTGGTGATCCATAATGATCATAACCATATTTATTGTAGCAGTTTATGACAGTGCAAAGAGGCATTCAGATGGAGCCGATGAGGTACTGAGTAATGGGTAAGATGGAGTTTGATGAAGTAGAGAGACAGTAGCAGGTTCCTGGGATCTAAGGCTTTCTTTATAAGCCTGGTAAATACAATATAGCACTTAGTTTCTTTGTTATTGCTACTTTGGGTTGTGGGGAGAGACCTTAATACAGTGTTGTTTCTTTTATTTCCTATTAGCTTGAGGAACAGGAAGCTTGCATTTGGGAGTGAGGAGAGGGAAGAAGGGTTTCCTGCCTATAGCCTGGAGTGAGGGGTTTGGTAGGTTTAGTGACGGGGTAGACATTATGAGGTGGATATTTTATATTTGCTCTTAACTTCTGAGCTAGCTGTGAGTGTGGCTGTTTTAAAGAGCCACACTCTTTAAATATATCCCTGCTTGACATAAAAAATTCTCATCTGTCAACTGTGAAGAGGTGCTGAGGTGTTCCTACTACTACCAGGTCATAGGACCCTGCTCACTGGGCTGAACTCCCCCTGACCCCCGCCCCTTGTGATGTTCACTCAGGCTCAGAATGGAAGAGCTATTTTTGATTTCTTCTCTGGCGGCATTTTTGTGGTTCTGTGTTTGCTCCTCCCTGAACTTGAACGCCTCCTTTCCCTTTATTCTCCCCCCTCACTGTTCAAAATTCTGCTATTTTGTTTCACAAGTGTAACCAACTCAGTGAAAACCTTCCTGCCTTCCCCCCTCATTGGCTTTTATCTCTTCGTTGAGCCTCACTGTGCTTTACTGCACTGCTTGTGGCATTTAACACATTTAACTTGTGTTACGGTTGTTTCATCTCCTTTATGAGGCTGTGAACTTCCTGAGGACAAGTACTGTGTGTTGAAAAAGTCCTAACTAAATGTGTGTTAAATTGAGTTCCAGTTTTTTCACTTTCTGCTTGATATTGTTATATTAATGTCTTATACCAAACTCAAGAATAAGAATCTTATTCTTGTTTCTCTCAAACCTTTTCTCTCTTCTTGCTTCCTCCTTTTTGTTCAGATCTTACATTCCTTTATGTTTGCTGTGCATTTAGGAAAGCTAAACCCCTACAAAAACTTATGAACTGAAATATACTTGTTGCTTCATAAGTGACAATTAATTGCATTGAATTAGGCATTTTTACCACTGAAGTAATTCTCTAATTCAGTGCAGAAGCCTTTTTTGGAGGGTGGGAATCTTAGATTTTTTTTTAAGTAATAAAAGCCATGGCTGTTTTTCTAGAAAAATGCATATATACCCATATATATATATAGAGAGTATATATGCATAATCAGATTTCTTTATTTTACAGATAGAGGCTAAGTGATGTTCCTGAGGTCACATGGTGAATCTACATTTGATTACTGGTTATTTATTCAGTAGTGGGGACTTCCCTGGTGGCTCAGACAGTAAAGCATCTGTCTACAGTGTGAGAGACCTGGGTTTGATCCCTGAGTTGGGAAGATTCCCTGGAGAAGGAAATGGCAACCCACTCCAGTACTTTTGCCTTGAAAATCCCATGGACAGAGGAGCTTGGTGCAGGCTACTATCCATGGGGTCGCAAAGAGTCGGGCACGAGTGAGCGACTTCACTTTCGCTTTGTTCCTATTCAGTAGTGGAGGGTCTAACAATATGTGTGTTTCCACAGTAGATGAAGGAAAGGAGAGCAGTTTTACCTTGGGTGGTGTACAGCGTTTTAAAAGAGGACAGACTGCTCATTTAGATTATTGCATACATCCCAAAATAGTTTTTTCTCTTTTGCTTACAAAACAAAGATACTACTTTCAATATGTCATGTACCGAGTGTCTAGGATAGTTTCCTTAAATGTTAAAATTAAAGATATGGGGGAATAAGGCTAGTGAGTTTCACATAAAGGCTTTTAGTCTATGTGTTTTCTCCCCAAATGAAAAATTTTATCTTAGAAAGAAATACATACTTTTTTAAAACAGTAAAATCATCAAAGTAAGAAAAATAATTAAACTTAGATACCATCAACATGATTAAGTGATAATCACTGTTAATATTTTGAGGTATATTATTCCGACCTTTTTATTTATACATTTAGATATGTTTTATTGTTTAGATTTTTTAAAAAATGGGTTGATTTTACATATGCTCCTTTGTTTTTCTTTTCTGCCCTTTGTAGAAGTTTTAAAAGTACAGAAAAGTACCAAAAAATGCCTTTTCCACTATGCAGAATTAACCTAGATGGTGTCTCTCTTTAAAGAAAAATTACTCAATTGAGGGAAAATGATACAGTTTCATTATAACGAATTCAAGCAGTGTACAAAATTACAAAGGTAAACTTAAAGAAATCACCTCAAACTCCATCCAGAAATAAACATCTTTAACATTAGAAAAAACATTATTCAGATCTCTGTGTATGTGTGTGTGTACGTATGTACATATAGAAGGATAAGTAAGTAGGTAGGCTGAAAGAAATACTTTTTCAAGAGTGAGATTATACTATAAGTTGCTTTTTTAGAAAGTAATTTTACTTGAATTTACTTGAAGGAATTGTTAACTTTTAACTTCAAGTAAGTCTTTACCATGAGATAATATTTTATGATAAAGATTGCTCTAAGTTTAAAAAAATGAAAATATTAAGTTGAAGTTAATATCTTCCTTCTAGACTATATTTGGTGCTTACTTTGGCAGCACATATGCTAAAGTTAGGCAATATTTGATTGGAGATCTTATCTATTGCCTGATTTGAAAGATGAAGAGTTAAGTACTTACATTCTTCTATATCCTCCCCTTCTGATTTTTGTCAGTTATTTTTACATTGTTCAGATGGTCAGTGTTTATCATCAATCCTTTTACCATAATTTTTCCATTCCTAAACTACTTTCGTTTAATTTTAGATTGGGTAGATTTTAACCTTTTTTTTTTTCTTTTTTTAATAGAAGGGATCCTGGGTATTTTTGGTTTTTTTGTAGTTCTTTTGTTTAAGAAAGTCAGGCTTTTGCCTTTATACTTGAGCTACATCTTGGCTGGGTTTTATGTTCTTGGGTTACACTTTCTTTTCCTTAGAACTTGGTAGACGTTGTCCAGTTGTCTTCTGGCATTGAGTGTTGCTGCGGAGAAGTCTGAGGCCAACCTGATTTTTTTTCCCCTCCTTGTAAGTGATTTGTTTTATCTGTCTGATTGCTTGAAATTTCCTATTTTTATCCTTTAAGTTCAATAGTTTCATTTAGAATATTTTTTGATGTTGAGTGTTTTATAGTAAAAACTTCCTGGAATTTTATGTGCTTTTTAAAAAAGTCAACTTTATTGAGGTATACTTTTCATACAATAAGTGTACAGTTTAAGTGTACAGTTTCATGAGTTTTGAGAAATGTACATATCTGTGTAGGGGCTTCCTAGGTGGCTCAGTGGTAAAGAATCCACCTGCCAATGCAAAACATGCAGGAGACATGGGTTCAACCCCTGGGTTGGGAAGATGCCCTGGAGCGGAAAATGGCAACCCACTCCAGTACTTCTGCCTGGAAAATCCCATGGACAGAGGAGTCTGGTGGCTGCAGCCGATGGGGTTGCAAAGAGTCAGACATGACTTAGCAATGGAGTATACACGCACATGTATGTGTGTAACTACCACCACAAACACGATAAATTGGTTGCTCTTTTGATCTGCAATTTTAATTATTATGTTGGATTGCCTCTCTTCCATATATTTTAGCTTCCTTCCAGTTACTTTATCTTTTCAACTACATTTACTGATTATCTCAAGCCTTTTCTCTGTGTCAGAAGATTTTCAGCTGTGTTAGTGAGGATTCTCAAGATATTTTTGATGCACCCAAAAATGACTTCCAGTGGGGGTAGAGTTTGAGCTGAACAGTGTTGTACTACTTTTATTTTGTTCCAGAATCATTTTTTTCCCTCTTTGATTAACAGTTTCTGTTTATAGCTCTGTGTCCCTTAAACATTTTCTCTCTCTCTCTTCCTCTTATGTCACACACACACACACACACACACACACACACACACTCTCTCTCTCTCTCTCTCTCTCTCTCTTTCAGACATGTTTCTGCTTTTGGAACAATTTGAAACAAATTTTATGAGGATGTTTCAGTTGGCCTTAACATATAATATGGAACATACGTATATTTTAGGAATGTTAAAACTGTTAAGTGGTCTAGCCTCAGTGTCTTTATTTCTTGGTAGATTTTGGAACATCTTTCTGCCTTTTTGCCAATCCTCGCTGCTCGCCTGTTAATTTACATCCTGGTACCTTATTAGGTGGGCTTACCTGGTGGCTCAGTGGCAAATAGCCTGGTGGAGGAGACATGGTAAAGAGCCAGTGCAAGAGATGCAAGAAATGCAGGTTTGATCCCTGGGTTGGGAAGATCCCCTGGAGGAGGGCATGGCAACCCACTCCAGTATTCTTGACTGGAAAATTTCATGGACAGAGGAGTCTGGTGGGCTACAGTCCATGGGGTTGCACAGAGTCAGACACGACTAAGGAACTAAGCTTGCACGCAGTGAAAGTATTGTTTCCCCTTTTCTTTGTGGAAACTGAGAATGTGCTTTAGGATATATGTATTTAACTTTTCCCCTGAACCTTTACAAAGAGACATAAAATTGGCATATGTTCATACTTGTGGAATATGGTGTTAAAGTATATGGGTGAAATGTAAATGTGGAACAAATGTGAGTCTTGTCAAAATAGCAGGTTAAGGACTTTTTAACTGACTAGTGAACAGTGATAAACTGAAATCTTGCTTGAATTGAAGATGAAAATTAGATACTTTTAGAAATGAATTAATTGAAAAACAGAGTTGATCATAAATATGTTCAGAATGGACGTTTCTAATTTATGTAAACTTTTACGGTAATGTGGAATTTTAAAAGTAGAAGGATCTCTATTATTTATACCATGCGTTTTAAAATTTATCAATTCATTGAACTTTATTGAGTACTTTCTATGGTCCAGGAATTTTAGGTACTGGGGTGGGAGGGGAGTGGTATGTCTTGAATAAGAAAAAGTCCTTGTTCTTACAGAGCTACATTGTAGTAGAATAGACAGACAGCAGATAAATGTGTAAACATATAATGTGAAATACCGGGTAGTGTATGACTCATTTGAACTATCTGGAAGAAATGAGCTACCTAAATCTAAGAAACACCTAAAAAATAATTTTGATCACTTATGTGTGAGTTGCCTCTCTAGCACTTTTTCTTACTTAAGTTAATTTCAGGATGATGAAGAAGAGCAGTAATAGTTGACTTGGTTTTAAACTTGCCTGTCTATATGTGAATCTTGGGCAAGCCATTTGACCTCTCTGGGCTTTACTTTTCTCATCTCTAAAATGAGATGGTTGGCCTAGTACATGATTTTAAAACTGTGCTTGTCTGTGTCATTCCTTTTCTCGTTTGTGAGTTCAACTTTGGTCTGTTTTATATATTGGGAATACCCGGATCTTTGTAAGATTTTATTTGGAAACACGTTTTGTACTTTATTTAAAAATAGGTTTGGTTAAGATTTCCTTGGCTGCTGAGGAGAGAACAACTTGAGGTTGGTCAAGTAGAAAAAGTTTTCTAAATGAATGTGGGTATATCTTGTGGAAATCAAATGCAACCATGCATTTAAATTTTTTTTCTTTTTACGGTATATGTATATACTTACTGTTCAGTATAAATATATATGTTGAAATATATATATACAGATACAAATACCAATTTATATATACAAATATAAATACATATGCTGATAATTTCTTTTCATATGCCAGTAGATTGACTTGTGTACTGCCTGGAATGACCACTCCTAATTTTGGGAAATCACTGAAATAGACAATCTACCCAAATCTCTTGGTTGACCCCTTGAGCTTTAGTAACCTTTTCCTTCATCCCACCATGACCACTCATTTGAAAACCTAGCATTGTAGACTTTGTCAGTATCATCATTTCTGATCTCAGTTTTAAACATCTTTCTCATGATTACTTCCTGTTTCTGCCAGTTTACTCTTTGAATTTAACAATTTTCAGAATGCATCAAGACTTAACAGTTCTCACTTATCTCGTTTTACCTATGCTGGTAGCATTTCCTTGCAAACAGTAACTCTCCTATTCTGTTCTCTGCTTAACCAGGCAGGTGGGCAAGTCTGGCCAAATCCATCTTTCTGCTTGTTTTATTCCATGTCTCTTAAGGCTCGGAGATTGCCAGGCGCCCAGAAATACTCTGTTGTGAACTGTTACAGATGATTCATTCTTTCCTCTCTTTAGACTAGCTTTCCTCCATATATATTTAGTCACTTCCCTATGGTTCACAAGTTAATTTTTCCTCTTTGCAAGAGACTGTTCTAATCAAATTGAGCATCTCTTGGACCTTGCTGCTGCTGCTAAGTCACTTCAGTCGTGTCCAACTCTGTGCGACCCCATAGATGGCAGCTCACCAGGCTCCACCGTCCCAGGGATTCTCCAGGCAAGAACACTGGAGTGGGTTGCCACTTCCTTCTCCAGTGCGTGAAAGTGAAGTCACTCAGTTGTGTCCGACTCTTAGCGACCCCATGGACTGCAGCCTACCAGGCTCCTCCATCCATGGGATTTTCCAGGCAAGAGTACTGGAGTGGGGTGCCATTGCCTTCTCCACTTGGACCTTATTCCAAGAGATTCAAAGGAGAATGAGAACTGGTCCAGTTGGAGAGAGGTTTACCCTTGGCACCATAAACTATGGCCAGAGGAGCAAAGTTACTCTTAAGCATTGCTGCTGGGGCCCACCCTTCAGAATCTGTGGGTAGTGAAAATCAGGATGGTGTTACTTGTTGAGAAATGGAGTCATCTGAAAAAGAAGGAAATGGCAACCCACTCCAATATTCTTGCCTGGAGAATCCCAGGGACGGGGGAGCCCGGTGGGCTGCCGTCTATGGGGTCGCATAGAGTCGGACATGACTGAAGTGACTTAGCAGCAGCAGCAGCATCTGAAAAAGTAAAATCTGATTAACCTTAGTTAATCAGTCTTTAAAGCATAGAAAGGTTCTTAATCTGTAGTGCGTGGATGGGCTTTAGAGAGCCCCCGAGCATCCTGATACTGTTAGAAAATTTTTGTGTGTGTGTACATATGTGACTTTTAATGGAGACGAGGCCCACAGTTTTTAAAGTCTCGAAGGGAGCTATGACCTACATAAAGGACTGCTGTAGGGTTTATGTTAGCAATAATAATCTGGTTCCATGGATCTAGATATCTTAATAGTAAAAGATGAGTAAAAAAAGTAGTTCTTGCTATTGTATTTTTAATTCAAGATAATTAAAGAGGTGAAGAAAACAACTCCTAATGGAAAGAAATGAGTTTTTCAGAACTTGAGTTTGACACATGCATGTTGTGAATTATTCTTTTCTTTCCGTATATATTTTAGATCAACAGAGAAGAATATTTTTGCCACCTCCACCTGGAATTAGAAAATGCGTCATATCCACCAATATTTCTGCAACATCTTTGACGATAGACGGGATCAGGTATAACTTTTAAAATTGCTTTTAAAGCCAAGGAAGCCACTTAGCTAATCATAAAATATTCAGTTTGTGTCTCTGTGCCTGCCACCAGTTCCCCTCTCACCTCTTAACTTATAATCACCCACCGTTTTTTTGTAATTATTGTTTGCTCTGAATAGGAAATAGAGTAGGAGGTGCATATAGTATTTCTGTTGATACTTTTAAATACTTGTACTTGGCAACTTGTAGCTTTCTCTTCCCAAATGTAAGATTATGTGTAATGTTTCAAGGACTTCTGTAAGTGGGAGGCCAGACCTGTTTCTCTATGTTCCCATTACCAGCGGATACCTAAGATGATCTGATATTCCTTTCTGACCTGTCAGCTCCACTTCATACAGTTAGCTTTGTAAATCCAAGTATTTATCTGGAGGTACTGTTTCTTGCTTTTCAGCTTTTTGTGAAATGGACTTTGTATTTCAGTGTAATCAATGATGCCATCAAATTTTTGAGAAATTTTGTAGAGAAACACTTGGAAATTTTAAGTCTAGACTGATAGCTAAATGAGAAGTTCTTTTAGACCTTTGAGCCTCATTCCTTCTGGATGCTTATCTTTTACTTGGTATATTTTATGTCCTTAACTAAGTCTGTCTCTGCCACAGGATGACTGGACCTGCCCCAAAGGTTCTGTATGTTTCTTTTGGGCACAATGATCGTCCAGATCTAAGAGGAAGTTTAATTTCCTCTGCTTCTCTCCTTAACTTTAAAAATAATGGTTTCACTAAGGGCTTAGGTGAGCAATTCTCTTGAGTAAATTGATCTCTGTAATTTTTTGTTTCCAGCCAAGGCAATGGTCATGAAATAGCGTCTTTCAGAATGTTCCCTTAGTGAATGATAGACTTAGTACTGTTCCTGACTTAGTTTTTTACCTGACTTGTTCTCCATTTAATTGGCTTAAAGTGGTGTTGTTAAAGAGTAAATGGAGTTAATTCTGAACCTGTTAGAATGATTTAGAGCTGATTTTCAAGTTTTTCATTTGTTGTTGTTTAGTCATTAAATGCGTGTCTGACTCTTGCGACCTCATGGACTATAGTTCGTCAGGCTCCTCTGTCCGTGGGATTTTCCAGGTAAGAATACTGGAGTGAGTTGCCGTTTCCTTCTCCAGGGGTCTTCCCCACCCAGGGGCTGAGCCTGCATCTCCTGCATTGGCTGGTGGGTTCTTTACCACTGAGCCACTAGGGAAGCCCGTGTTTTCTATGGGACAACATAAGATTTACATTGAAAAGTGGATAATAAAGTAGTATTTATTCCATATACAGTGTTGTGCAACCATCACCTCTATCTCGTCCTAAAACTTTTCATCACCCCCAAATGAAACTGTATGCTTTAAGGAGTTGTTGCCCATATATGCTTCCACCCTAGCCCTTGGCAGCCACCACTTAATGAATATCCTGTGTTGGGTATTTCATATAAATGGAGTCACAGCATGTGATCTTTTGTGCCTGGCTTCTTCCACTCAGCATGTTTCTTTGAGGTCCATCCGTGATGTAGCATGTATCAGTACTTCATGCTTTTCTGTAGCTGAGTATATCTGTTCTATGTGTAGACCATAATTTGTTCACCCTCTCATCTCTTAATGGTTAATGAACATTTATGCTGTTTCTACCTTTTGGCTCTTATAGTGCCCCTATAGTGCACTATGAATATAGGTCTGCAAGTATTTGTTGAGTGGGCTTCACAGGTGGCTCAGTGGTAAAGAATTTGCCTGCCAGTATAGGAGATGTGGGTTTGATCGCGGGGTGGGGAAGATCTCCTGGAGGAGGAAATGGCAACCCACTCCAGTGTTCTTACTTGGGAAATCCCACGGACAGAGGAGCCTGGCGGGCTGCAATCCACAGGGTCCCAAAGAGTGGGACACGCCTGAGCACGCACGTGCAATATGTTGAGTACTTGTTTTCAGTTCTTCTGAGTGTATACCTAGGAATGGAGGGTTTGAGTCACGTTGTAATTCTACGTTTAATGTTCTGAGGACCCACCAAACCATTTCCCACATTGGCTGAACCATTTTACATTTCCAATAGCAGTGGAACCAACAGAGTTCCAATTTCTTCACTTTCAGGTTTTACCCTTAACTGAAAAGTTGTTGTGTAGTTGTTAGTTTGATAGAAAAGAAGTACCCAAAGTGGTTAAAAATTAGCATGTCTTTCTGTATTTTCTAGAAACTTAACTTTTTTCCATGCTCCTTAGATACGTGGTAGACGGTGGCTTTGTGAAGCAGTTAAATCACAACCCCAGGTTAGGATTGGACATCCTAGAGGTGGTTCCAATTTCAAAGTAAGTCTCTGTGTTAAGCCTTTTTGTTCAAAGAGCAGTTCATTAGATAATTTCTAATTGCTTTGAGAAAGAAAATGAATTACTTAAAAATCACAGAACATTTTGGGGACTTTTTTGTTGTTTTTTTCCTAAAGGAGTGAGGCATTGCAGCGAAGTGGCCGAGCTGGCAGGACTTCCTCAGGAAAATGCTTTCGGATCTATAGTAAAGATTTTTGGAACCAGTGTATGCCTGACCATGTGATACCTGAGATTAAGAGAACTAGTTTGACATCTGTAGTTCTGACCTTAAAGTGCCTTGCCATACATGATGTAATAAGGTATGTAGACAATGTGAAAAAAAAGAAAAATTTGTTAGGGAGTCAGATTTTTTCCTCTGAAAATTTCTTTGAAGTATTTGACAGATATTTGAAATGACCTCCATTTCAAGGTTTAACTAAACCCAAATAAAAGGTTTCTTTCCCTTGCTTTACCGGGATTTGATCCCTTGCTCATATTTTAACCTTGACTTAATGGAATGTTTCAGGCTGATGTTTATTTGGATCATTTAGTGACCACTGTTTATCTGTAATGAAAGGTATACAATGACCTTAATTCCACTTAGAAAGTGTTGTGTTTTATTTTGGGGGGGATTAGCATTTTTTATGTAGCCAGCATGGTACCAAGTACCACGAGAGGGGAATACTCAGTAGGTTTTGCTTTCACTAAGCTTAAATTCTAATGGGGAAATGAGATTCAGACATGAAGCAAAGGATAGAACAACAGTTAAATTTTAGTTAAATGTTGAACTATATAATTAGTATAGGACAGAATATTGTGGGGCCTTGAAATTTTACCATTATAAAATTTATGGTAGTAGAAATAGTGAAAGAAGAGTATTGTCTTTATCTTAATTTTGTTTTTAATTGCCTGGGGGTGTTGAAGTGTCAGGAACCTAGGGAGAAGATGACCGTGCAGTCTTTTCTTTTTTTCATGCTTTCTTTAAATTCATAATAAGGGAAATAGTTACTAGATACATCTAGATATATTTTATATACTCTTGGAAAGCCATCTAAGATTTTTTTTGATAGTTATTTTAACATCAGAGATTTTCTAGATGAGAATAAAAATCCTAGAAAGAAGAAAGCAGATATATAAAATTGTTTTCATAAATGATACCTATGAGAAAGACCATTTTAAAGAAATCTAATTGACCAAATAGATGAACTCAGATCGAAAGTATTTAGAAAGGCTAACAGAGTAGCGTATAAACAAGAATAAATTTATATAGAAAAATAGAAACAATAATTACTCAATATCATCTGCACTGAATTATTTTTCCATCTTAAGTTTTAAGACTTAGAAAGTACTGAAAATTCTTGAAATGTTAGAGACCAAAAATTTAAAAAAGACTTCTTTCCCCACCCCTCTTTCTTTTTACTGCTAGTTTTATTGAGATATAATTGACATACAGCACTGTGTAAATTTAAGGTATACAGCATAATGACATATACATTGTGAAATGATTACTACAGTAAGTTTAGTGAGCATCCATCATCTCATACAGATAAAATATTAAAGAAATAGAAAAAGAATTTTTTCCTCATGTTGAGAATTCTTTCATATATAACATAGAGCAGTGCTAAGTATATTTACCATGTTCTATCTCCCCGCAACAGAGAACCAGAGTTTGAAATAGATGGTATAGTATTCAGAGGTAACAAAAGAAAATGGAGCTTCTGTTGTTACTGTGCTTCCCCATTCTCCTCCATCAAGGATTGATTTTTAGGGACTTTCCTGGTGGGTAGCACAGTGGATAAGAATCCGCCAGCCAGTGCAGGGGACACAGGTTCAATCCCTGGGCTGGGAAGAGTGCACGTGTCATAGAGCAACTAAGCCAATGCGCCACAGCTACTGAGCCCACGTGCCTCAGCTGCTGAGGCTGGCACACGCCAGGACCTGCGAGCCGCAACTACCGAACCTGTGAGCTGCAGCTGCGGAAGCTTGCGTGCCTAGAGCCTGTGCTGTACAACGAGAAGCCCCCGCGACGAGAAGCCCACACACGACAGCGAAGAGTAGGCCCTGCTTGCGGCAACTGAAGAAGGCCCGAGTGCAGCAGCAAAGACCCAGGACAGCCGACATAAACAAATAAAAATTTTTAATAAAGAATGATTTTAAAACTGAAAAGAGAAGAACAAGTCTAGATAAGAAGGGATGATGACTAGTATGGATTAGGAAATACTGAGAGAAACCCTAACAACCATAGATGAGGTTGTCTTGAGGCTTTAGACGTTATTTCCACAACGATAAAATAACTTGCTGATATAATGTCAGAGGTACTGTAGGTCATCTCTGAGAAACTGTGCAGAACAGGTTACCAGAAAATTGTGAAAAACTAAAAAAAACAAATTTTCCGTATAAGAAAAGGGCAGGTTATAGAAATAGCTGCCTAGTAAGCTTTACATTGATTCTTAGCAAATTCTACCATTGTTTATTGGAAAACGGTTTAAGAGAATATAATGTTGATTTGTAATCATCAATGTGAGTCAAAATGGATCACAAAGAATATGTCCTCAAACCATTCCCTTTTCAGTTTGAAGACAGGACCGTTCACATAATGGATGCACCGCAAGAAATGATTGAGTGATAACCTGATGTCTCTTTTTTCCCACCACAGTGTTTAACAAGATTACATCTGACATCTTTGTGAATAGGAATATGACAGTACTGCTGAATTAGGGTATAGTTGCCAAATAGCCAAACCCAGAAAGTATTGATTAATTGTTCACCAAGCCTTGATGGGGGTTTTACTGGTAGTATGCTGAATTTCACTTTTTCCTGATAAGCTCTTTTAATGAAAATATTAAATAAATGTATTAAAATAATGATTTCCAGAGTTTTGGTAAAAATTTGCATATCTAATAGGTAGATGATTAAAACTAAGATTTAGAACCAGAACCTTGGGCAAAAATCACCAAGGTAAAAGTCTAAAAGGGTATATCTTAAACCCTATGTTTTGATTGCACATTAAAGAAATACACTGTGGAAAAGATCAGAAGTTATCTGATCACCACAAACTTAATATGAGTTTGCAGTTATTCTGTTTAAAAATTAAAAAAAACCCTACTGCATAAACTATGGTTATGAATAGACTGCAGTGTCCAGATGGTTGGGAATTACAGCATTCCTGTTCAGTGTTGGTCACTCTACATTTGGAATTCAGTTTTGCATGTCATTGTGTTTTATGAGGAGTTTGACAGACTAGATTGTTTCTAAAAAAAAAAAAAAAATGCTAATTATGTATGGTGGATCTCTTAGAAACCAGGTAATACAAGGAAAGTTTGACAGAATTGGTACTTGATATAATCAAGGGGAGAAATAATTGTACTTTTAACAAATCTAAAATGGCTCTAATGTAGATGAGGAAGCTGACTAGTTTGGTATTGCCCTAGCATTGGGGTCACAAAATCTGGTCCAGGCTCACTGATAGTTTTTGTAGATAACATTTTATTGGATCACAGCCATGCCCTTTCATTTATGTATGGCTGCTTTTGCTTTAGCAGTAGAGTTGAGTGGTTGTGACAGATACCATATGGCCTGTAAAACCTAAAATATTTACTGTCTTGCCTTTAAAAAGTGGCTTCCCTTATAACTCGGTTGGCCTTTAGAAAGTGCTTGCTAACTCTTGCTCTAGCAGATAACAGGACTTGTTGGTACAAATTGTAGGAAAGCTGACTATAGAACAATTGACCAGATTTTTGTTTATTTATATTGAAATAGAGCTGTCAATCCTGGAATGGACTTTTTTTGTGTAAGATTTTGGACCTTTTCCAGAGTGAGAAATTGGAGTGGATAATGTATCATCTCAAAACTAATGGTGGAAAAAATAATCCAGTGCAGATAGTATTAAGTGATTATTGTCCCAGTGGGCAGGTATATATTCACCTTGGTTATATGTCTCTCTGCTGTTCTTTGTGACTATTATTTTTTTCCATATTTGAAGAAATAATTATCTTCAAGTGTGAAATAGATCCCATGCTCTAGAGGCATCTCTCAATAAGTCATACTGACCTTTTTGAATACTGTTAATTGTCTTATGTTGCTTAATGATAGTGTGGTATGTAAGAGAATGTCTTTACTTTCAGGGGACATGCTCTGAAATATTTGGGGGTAAATTGGCATTGTATTTGCAATCTGTTTGCAGACAGTTCAAGAGAAACTAAGTCCATACATATCCATAAGACAATAAAGCAAATTGGTAAAGTTAATTGAAGATATTTATCATTGTATCAAAAACCATTTTGAGGTATTGTTAAATAATTTGTAATTTTTTAGCCACTTTCAGTTAATTCTTCACTGTTTTTTAAAATTGTAATAAAAATTGCAACAGCAGGAGAAAATAGACGATATGAGCTCTGACGGACCTTTGTTAAGGTAAGTAGAGAGGAATCGTGAGAGTATTGCAGCTAAGGGGGAATAAAAAAAAGGGCTTCTTGAATTAAATAGAAGAGTGTGATTCAGAAAAAATGTCCTCCTTTGTCGAATGCTGATTACCATCATAGAATGCTAAAAAGAAAAGAGAGAGAAAAGAAAGACTTGAAAAACAGAAGGAAAACCTTTTAAAGAAATTTTCAAATCTGTATAAAATCTTGCCATGTTCAAGGAGTGAAGTCTCATTTTATGTGTCACTTAAACACACAGGTTCCCCTATTTGGATCCACCTAATGAAAGACTTATTTTGGAAGCTCTTAAACAACTTTACCAGTGTGATGCTATTGACAGGTAAAGAAGAAAAACCCTCAAAACGAAACCAACCACAATAGATGTTAATCTCTCTTTTTTTTTAAGGGTTCTTAATACTTTCCTTTATCATTAGAAAGTGACTTGTTTGAATTGAATGGATTGTTTTCCCTGAAATTAGAATTTGTTCTCAGTCTTCCCTCACTGCAATTCTGAAATTATACCATAAAACTGGTTTTGTTTAGTATTGGTAGTATTTAACAAGTAATTTCTGAGCACCATTTCCATTGCCAGGCATTGTGCTGGGCACATCAAAATAATAAGCAAGCCAGAGTCCTTGTTCTCATGACTGTGATGGGGAAAGATTTGGTAATTATCATTGTCTCATTTCCTTAAGGACATTTTCCATGCTTCTGTAGCATTGTGTGTCTGTTATTATATTACTTTATTCTGCCTTATTGTTTCATTTGTTGGATATATAGGCCCTTGAGAGCAAGGAATTTTATCATCCTTATGTTTCTTTTAACAGTGTCCACAGTGTATCATATTCCTTATATTGAATTTCTAGAGGTAATTTAAAGTAATCTAACTTATATCTGACTTATTCTGAGTGATAAACATTTCACTTGTACTCTTTGAAGGCAGAAAGACTTAAGAACTTTTTCTTTCCACTAAGGAGTGGCCATGTGACCAGATTGGGTTTGTCTATGGTAGAATTTCCTCTCCCTCCACATCTGACATGTGCGGTAATAAAGGCTGCTTCTCTCGACTGTGAAGATCTACTGCTTCCAATAGCAGCAATGTTGTCTGTGGAAAATGTCTTCATTAGACCTGGTAAGAAATTCATTGATGAATTTTTTAAAATTAATAGAGTTTATTTTTTAGAGCAATTTTAGGTTTATAGAAAAATTGAGGGAAAGTACAGAGTTTTCCCTATTATTAACATTTTTCACTAGCATGGTACCTTTGTTCTAATTAAAGAACCAATATTGATACATTATTACTACTGAAGAGTTCACTGTTTGTGTTGTAAATTCTATTTTTCGACAGATCTGTAATGACACATATTCACCATCAGAATATTGTGCAGAACACTGAGTTCCACCCAGTCATTCCTGCATCCCTTCCCCCAAACCCTTAGCAACCACTGATCGTTTTTGTGTGTGCCCTTTCCAATATCGTCGGCTATATATTTCAACTATACAGATTCCTGTATTCCTGTACTGGATTCCTTCCAGTACCTTTTCAGATTGACTTCCTTAGCAGTGTGCTTTTACGGCTCCTCCATGTCTTTTGGTGGCATGATAGCTCATTTCTGTTTTTTGGCGGGAGCACATAGACTCTCCAGTCATAGCTCTTGGAGTGCGTGGCCTTGGTTGCCTCATGGCATGTGGGATGCTAGTTCCTCGACTGGTGTCGAAGCCATGTCCCCAGTGTTAGAAGGTGGACTCTTAACCACTGGACTTCCAGGGACGTCCCAGCTCATTTCCTCTCTTTGCTGAATAACATTCCATTGTGTGGAGTTTGTTCATCCATTTTCCTATGGAAAGACATCTTGGTTGCTTTCAAGTTTTGGCCATTACAGATAAAGCTGCTATAAACATTTGTGTGCAGGTTTTTGTGTGAACATTGATTTTCAACTTATTGCCAAATTGTAAGATAAGAATATGTTTATGTTTATACGAAAGTGCCAAACTATCTTCCAAAGTGTTGCCATATTGCATTCCCACCAGCAATGAGCCTGAAATTCCTGTTGCTTTACATTCTCAACAGCTTTTTGTGTTGGCATTGTTTTGGGATTTGGGCCATTCTAATAGGTGTGTAGTGGTATTTCATTGTGGTTTCAGTTTGTAGATTCCTGATGGTGTATGATGTTAATCATCTTTTCATGTGCTCATTTGCCATTTGTGTATCTTCTTTCGTAAGATATCTGTTCTGGTCCTTTTAAATTGAATTGTTTGTTTTCTTGTGTGTCTGCTCGGTTGCTCAGTCATGTCCCACTCTTTGCGACCCTGTGGACTGTAGCCCACAGGCTCCTCTGTCGAGGGAATTTTCCAGGCAAAATTACTGGAACAGGTTGCCATTTCCTACTCTAGGGGATTTTCCCGACCCAGGGATCGAACCTTTGTCTCTTGCATCTCCTGCATTGACAGGCGGGTTCTTTACCACTGCGCCACTTGGGAAGCCGTTTGTTTTCTTATTGTTGGGTTTTAGGAGTTCATTGTATGTTTTGGATAACAGTTCTTTATCAGGTGTGTCTTTTACAAGTATTTTTTCCCAGTCTATGATTGTTTTCTCATTCTCTTGACTTTGTCTTTCCAGAGCAAAAATTTTTAATTTTAATGAAGTCCAGTTTATCAGTGGTTTCTTTGATGAGTCATGCCTTTGTGTTGTATCTGAAAAATCATTGCTCTACCTAAGTTCATCTAGATTTTCTCCTATGTCATCTTCTAGAAACTGATGTCCTACTGTTCCAGCCCCATGTGTTCGAAAGATTCTTTTCTGCATTGTAATGTCTTGGCCCCTTGGTTAGAGGCCATTTGAGTGAATTTGTATGCGTCTGCTTCTGGTCCGTGTATTCTCTTCCACTGATTTGTTTTTCTGTGCCTCTCAATAGCACACTGTCTTGATTGCTGAAGCTTTATAGTAACTCATGAACCTAGATAGGGTTATTTCTCCAGCTTTCCTCTTTCCCTTCCTTCAACATTGTTTTAATTTTTAGTTAACTTTTAGTCTTAGCCACTGGGTCTTTCCCTTTTCACATAAACCTTAGAACTGGTTTGTTGCTATCCACAAAATAACTTTCTAAGACTGTAATTGAGATTACATTGAGTCTATAGATCAAATTGGAAAGAAGTGACATCTTGACAGTATTGTCTTCCTATCCATGTATGTGGAATATCTATTTATTTATATCTCCGGTAATTCACTGAACATTTTTTTTTGAAATTACTGAACATATTTTCATTACCATGTATCTAGCCCTGCTGCTGCTAAGTCACTTCAGTCGTGTCTGACTCTGTGCGACCCCATAGATGGCAGCCCACCAGGCTCCCCCATCCCTGGGATTCTCCAGGCAAGAACACTGGAGTGGGTTGCCATTTCCTTCTCCAGTGCATGAAAGTGAAAAGTGAAAGTGAAGTCGCTCAGTTGTGTCCGACTCTTCGCGACCCCATGGACTGCAGCCCACCAGGCTCCTCTGTCCATGGGATTTTCCAGGCAAGAGTACTGGAGTGGGTGCCATTGCCTTCTCTGATGTCTAGCCCTACAGGATATGAAACTGAAGATAAACAATTTTTTCATTTTGTTATTCTTTAACTTAGCTTTTTGAAGTATAGGCGGTATATAACGATCCTGGCTGAGAGTTAATTTCCTTTAACTGGTGAAGGAAGATAGTATGGTGAACCTTTGCCTTGTTATAGTACATTAGTAATATATTAACTTTTTTTCCTCTGTGATCAAAAGAAATGGTAGTTCAGCCCTTGTACCCTTAGAGAAAGGATTATTTTGAGGTTTTCATTTCTTTAGACTTCTGCTTCTTTCCTTTCTTAGCGTGTCAATATGGGACACAACTTAGTTCATCATATGTAGGCTTTGCTCTCTTCTACTGTGTGTGTGGCGAGGGGAGGCACAACTTTCTTTTCTTTTCAAGGAGCTTCTGAATTGATAGTGTATCTTGCCTGCAACCAAGACTAACAGTAGTGTGCTATCTCACTGGCCATATCACTTTATGGCTATGAGTGTTGGTTCCGGATTGGTTTATTATTATGATGATTATAATGGAGGATAAATTTTTGTATAAAAATACTCTGTAGTCCAATCAATGTTCTACCTAACCCAAATAGATTGCAGTGTAGTATTGGTTTGTGTGTGTGTGTGTGTGTGTGTGTGTGTGTGTGTGTGAAGGATAGGGAAGCCTGGTGTGCTGCAGTCCATGGAGCTGCAAAGAGTCAGACATGACTTAGCGACTGAACAGCATGTGTATATATTTATATGTGTATATATTATTTATACTATTCACATTTATATATATTATTGTGTGTACGTATATGTACACACACAGATATGTGTATATATTATTTAATTATACTATTAACATTTATTTTATATGTAATTTATTTGTGTATACATATTGTACACACATATATATTATACTATTTACATTTTATATGCACTTATTTGTATATACATATGTGTACCTCTATATTTTATATATATGTTTATTTGTGTATACATACATTACTCCTTGGAAGGAAAGTTATGACCAACCTAGATAGCACATTCAAAAGCAGAGACATTACTTTGCCAACGAAGGTCCATCTAGTCAAGGCTACGGTTTTTCCAGTGGTCATGTATGGATGTGGGAGTTGGACGTGAAGAAAGCTGAGCACCGAAGAATTGATGCTCTTGAACTGTGGTGTTGGAGAAGACTCTTGAGAGTCCCTTGGACTGCAAGGAGATCCAACCAGTCCATCCTAAAGGAGATCAGTCCTGGGTGTTCATTGGAAGGACTGATGCTAAAGCTGAAACCCCAATATTTTGGCCACCTGAAGCGAAGAATTGACTCATTGGAAAAAACCCTGATGCTGGAGGGATTAGGGGCAGGAGGAGTAGGGGACGACAGAGGATAAGATGGCTGGATGGCATCACTGACTCGATGGACATGAGTTTGGGTGAACTCTGGGAGTTGGTGATGGACAGGGAGGCCTGGCGTGCTGCGATTCATGGGATTGCAAAGAATTGGACATGACTGAGCGACTGAACTGAACTGAACTGAGCATGCACACAGACACACACATCTCTATTTATTTTGTATGTACTATTTATTTGTGTATACATATGTGCACACATCTGTATTTATTTTATATATATATTATTTGTGTATACGTATATGCACACACACACACATATTGTTTATTTGGCTGTCCTGGATCTTAGTTATAGCACATGGGATCTTTTAGTTGCAGCATGTGGGATCTAGTTCCTTGAGCAGGGATCAAACCTGGGTCCCTGCATTGGGAGTGTGGAGTTTTAGTCACTGGACCACTGGGAAAGTCCCTGCAGTGTAGTTTTTTTAAGTATCAGAATTTTTATTCTAATAGTATCCTAATTGCAGTTTTTTTTCTTTTTCTTAATAAAATACTGTCTGCAGTAAATAAGGTTGGCTGGCTTTCATCAGGTAGTATCAAAGCTAATAATACTCTTTTTGAAAACTATTACAGAGTATTGAAGTGAGAGTCAAGAGATCAGGATTCTAGACTGTTGGTCTGGTTTTTCTGTATTTCATTTTTCATTTGGAAAACCAGGGATTTGGACTGAGGTGATCCAGCTCTAACAGAAGTGTTGAAAGAGTCGTACCTTTTTATATGTAGTCGTACCTTTTATATCTAGTTTCAGCAAGTTTTTAACATTCTGCTGCATTTGCTTTATTATTCTCTTTCTCTGTACATGTGTGAATTGAAAGTCGTTCAGTCGTGTCTGACTCTTTGCCACCCCATGGACTATGCCCATGGAATTCTCCAGCCCAGAATACTGGAGTGGGTAGCCTATCCCTTCTCCAGCGGATCTTCCCGACCCAGGAATCGAACCGGGGTCTCCTGCAATGCAGGCAGATTCTTTACCAACTGAGCTATCAGGGAAGCCCTTAAAAGTGAAAGTTACTCAGTCACAACCCTTTGCAACCCCATGGACGACACAGTCATGGAATTCTCCAGGCCAAGAGTACTAGAGTGGTAGCTGTTCCCTTCTCCAGGGCATCTTCCCAACCCAGGGATCAAACCCAGGTCTCCCGCATTGCAGGCGGATTCGTTACCAGCTGAGCCACCAGGGAAGCCCTGCGTGTGTACATATACATATTTATAAGTGTTTATAAATATGCATTTTCTTTTTCTGAATCATTTGAGAGTAAATTGGAAACATTGTGCTCCCCTACCACAAAATATTTACATGTAATTTACTAAGAACATAGGCAATCTCTTATTTAACCATGGCACATGTATCAAAATTAGGAAAGTTAACATTGATACCTGATGCAGTACTATTATCTAGTCCAGAGTTCATATTCGAATTGTTCATTGTCCCTAGAATATACAGAAGTGGTTTCAGAATCACTAAGCTATACCACTGTGAAAGGCAGTCCTTTATAACTAGAGTTCAATATTTGCTTATAGTTTTTTCTTCATTTTTTAATTTTTATTGTTTATTGTTTTTCTTTTTCTTTTTTTGGTTTTATTTCTCTGTGTTCCTCTTTCTTTTTTTTGTTATTTTGAGGTAAAATTTGCATGTAGTGAAAAGTATAAGTGCTGTGTCTGTAATTCAGTGAATTTTAACTACTGTAACCCATACTCCTGTCAAGATCTAGTTTTATCACTCCAGAAAATTCTCTCAGTGCCCCTTCTCAGATTCCATCCCATCTTCTTACAGCCGGCCCCTTTTCTGAGTCTTTTCAGGTTAGTTTTGCCTCTTCTGAAACTTCATGTAAATAAAATTATATAATATGTGCATTTTTGTGTTTGACTTTTTTGGTCAACATATTATATGTGAGATTCATCCATATTTTTGTAGGTATCAATGCTCTTTTTTTTATTGTTGACTAGTATCCTGTTGCATACTACAATTGGTTTATCCATTATCCTGTTGATAGACGTTTGAATTGTTTCATTTTGGTGCTATTTATGAATATAGCTATTTTGAAAATTCTTCTGTAAGTATTTTGTAGATATGTATTTTTTATTTATCTTAGGTGAACTAAGAAATTGCCAACTCTTGTGGTAAATTTTGAAATCAGTATTGTTTTGGTCATTCTATATTTTTTGCATTTCCATATAAGTTTTTAAAATCAGCATATTAATTTCTTCGACATAAGCCTGCTAAGAATTTTGATAGGGATTTTGCTGAACCCTTTGCTGGCTTTTCACCATTTCTTAATATATCCTTGCTCTAGGGATTATAATACACATCTTTAATTAAAACTTACTCAAAGTTAATATTTTATTGCTTCATGTGAAATATAAGAAACCTTGGAATTGTTTAGTTCCACTTATTCCTCTATCATTTGTGCTATTATTGTCATTATATATTATATTTACATACATTATAAACCTCACAATTTACAGTAGTATAATTTTTCCCTTAAGGCTTCATATATCTTTGAAAGAAGTCAAGAGAAGAAGAGAAAAATTAAGTTGTTTCCATAGCTAGAATTAAAATTCCGGGTTTTTAAATTCTCATTTAGAACCTCTATCTGTGATAGACTATTGATTCTTAGTTTTGTAGCCCTTCAGGTTGTTCAGGTCTTGGGTTTTGATTATATGTTCTTAGGTTTTTCTTTGTTATTAAGTCCTTGAGGTGGTTTTTGGTATCTTGAAGGCTTTTAGTTGTGTTTAGCAACAACTTTATTACAGTTGAGCAATATCAGGAAAGGAGGGACTTCCCTTTGCTTGCCTGATATTTGGCTTTAGGTATCTATGAATGTAGGACAGTCTAATTCTTTAGAATATTGAGATAATAGCCGATAGGAATGTCTTGTATTCTGTGTTTTGATGGGAAATACTTAAGTAAGTTTTACCTTTATGAAGCACTTGATGTTGGTGATGTTAATGGATATAAAGGATGAATTACCTTGAAAGTAGTCAAATAACACAGAGATTTATCAGTGTTTTTAAATTCCAAACAATGAAAATATAACTGTAAAGCAGTGGCCTTTTGTATTGTCTTGTCAGACTCAGGATTAGGTTTTATTATGTTTACTTGGGCATCTGCAGTCTTCCAGAACATCAGGACAACCTATAGTTTTTTGGTAGCTTTCTCTGATCTTTCTGTCAAGCATTTGGGTGGTCTTATATATGACAATTCCATAGGTAATATCGTATTCAGTGGTGAAAAGCTGAAAGCCTTTCCTCTAAAACGGGCAAAACAAGGATGCTCACTCTAGCCACTTCTGTTTAACATAGTATTGAAAGTCTGAGCCACAGCAGTCAGACACAAAAAAGAAATAAAGGGTATCCAAATTGGAAAAAAGAAGTAAAACTTAATCACTGTTTGCAGATGACATGATACTATACATATCTCAGGTTGACTCTTTTGAACTTTTTTCTTTGTTTCTTCTTTTCTACCCAGACCTCAAACTTGAAAGCTCTTGACACCAATGATTTTTAAGTTATTATCTCCTAGTGTCATTTGTATTTGTCCTGCCTTTCCATTCTTGTTATTACCATCCTAATGGGGCTTCCCTGGTAGCTCAGACGGTAAAGTGTCTCCCTACAATGCCAGAGGCCTGGGTTTGGTCCCTGGGTGGAAGATCCCCTGGAGAAGGAAATGGCAACCGACTCCAGTATTCTTGCCTGGAAAATCCCATGGACCGAAGAGCCTGGTATGCTACAGTCCATGGAGTTGCAAAGAGTCAGACATGACTGAGTGACTTCACTTCACTTCACTTCATACATAGAAAACTCTAAAATCTCTGCCAAAAAATTATTAGAACTAATAGTGAATTCAGTAAAGTTGCAGGATATATGATTAATCTTCAGAAATCTGTTGATTTTCTATGCATTAATATATAAACTATCAGAGAAAGCAAGAAAGTAATCTATTTGGAATTACATCAAAAAGACTAAAATATTGTTAATAAATTTAATCAAAGAAATACTCTGAAGACTTTAAGTTATTGAGGAAGG
This sequence comes from Capra hircus, assembly GCF_001704415.2. NCBI lineage: Eukaryota > Metazoa > Chordata > Mammalia > Artiodactyla > Bovidae > Capra > Capra hircus. The sequence goes on from NC_030826.1 coordinate 10,196,601, forward strand.
AAATTAAAGATGATATAAAGAAAGGGGATGATATCTCATGTTCTTGGGTTATAAGAATTAGTATTGTTAAAAAGTCCACACTAAAAACAATTGATGGATTTAATGTAATCCCTTTTAAAATACATGTGACGCTTCACAGAACTAGAACAAATAATCCTAAAATTCATATGGAATCATGAAAGACCCTGTATTGCCAAAGCAGTCTTCAGAAAAAAGAACAGAGCTAAAGATGTCACTCTTTGACTTCAGAGTGTACTGCAAAGCTACTGTAATCAAACAGCATAGTATTGACACACACACACACACACACACACACTTAGATCAGTGAAACAGAGTAGAGAGCCCAGAAACACACACACACACACACACATACACACACACACACACACACACTTAGATCAATGAAACAGAGTATAGAGCCCAGAAATAAATCTGTATACTTACGATTCATTCATCTGTGACAAAGGAGGCAAAAATAAACAATGGAGAAAAGACAGTCTCTTCAGTAAATGGTGCTGGGAAAACTAGACAGCTACATACATACTTGTGGAATGTATGAAAAAGAATGCATAAAAGAATGAAATTAGAATGTTTTCTCACTCCATGTAAAAAAATAAACCCAAAATGGATTAAAGACCTGAAAGCAAGCAGAGCACTCTTTAACAGATGGTGTGATCATGCACCTAGAGCCAGACATCCTGGAATGTGAAGTCAACTAGGCCTTAGAAAGCATCACTACGAACAAAGCTAGTGAAGGTGATGGAACTCCAGTGGAGCTGTTTCAAATCCTGAAAGATGATGCTGTGAAAGTGCTGCACTCAGTATGCCAGCAAATTTGGAAAACTCAGCAGTGGCCACAGGACTGGAAAAGATCAGTTTTCATTCCAATCCCAAAGAAAGGCAATGCCAAAGAATGCTCAAACTACCGCACAGTTGCACTCATCTCACACGCTGGTAAAGTAATGCTCAAAATTCTCCAAGCCAGGCTTCAGCAATACGTGAACTATGAACTTCCAGATGTTCAAGCTGATTTTAGAAAAGGCAGAGGAAAGAGATCAAATTGCCAACATCGGCTGGATCATGGAAAAAGCAAGAGAGTTCCAGAAAAATATCTATTTCTGCTTTATTGACTATGCCAAAGCCTTTGACTGTGTGGATCACAAGAAACTGTGGAAAATTCTGAAAGAGATGGAAATACCAGACCACCTGACCTGCCTCTTGAGAAACCTGTATGCAGGTCAGGAAGCAACAGTTAGAACTGGACATGGAACAATAGACTGGTTCTAAATAGGAAAAGGAGTACATCAAGGCTGTATATTGTCACCCTGCTTATTTAACTTATATGCAGAGTATATCATGAGAAACGCTGGGCTGGAAAAAGCACAAGCTAGAATCAAGATTGCCAGGAGAAATCAATAACCTCAGATATGCAGATGACACCACCCTTATGGCAGAAAGTGAAGAGGAACTAGAAGGGCTCTTGATGAAAGTGAAAGAGGAGAGTGAAAAAGTTGGCTTAAAGCTCAACATTCAGAAAATGAAGATCACGGCATCCGGTCCCATCACTTCATGGGAAAGAGATGAGGAAACAGTGGAAACAGTGTCAGACTTTATTTTTCTGGGCTCCAAAATCACTGCAGATGGTGATTGCAGCCATGAAATTAAAAGATCCTTACTCCTTGGAAGAAAAGTTATGACCAATCGAGATAGCATATTGAAAAGCAGAGATATTACTTTGCCGACCAAGGTCCGTCTAGTCAAGGCTATGGTTTTTCCAGTAGTCATGTATAGATGTGAGAGTTGGACTGTGAAGAAAGCTGAGCGCTGAAGAATTGATGCTTTTGAACTGTGGCATTGGAGAAGACTCTTGAGAGTCCCTTTGACTGCAAGGAGATCCAACCAGTCCGTTCTAAAGGAGATCAGTCCTGGGTGTTCTTTGGAGGACCGATGCTAAAGCTGAAACTCCAATACTTTGGCCGCCTCATGTGAAGAGTTGACTCATTGGCAAAGACTCTGATGCTGGGAGGGATTGGGGGCAGGAGGAGAAGGGGACGACAGAGGATGAGATGGCTGGATGGCATCACCGACTTGATGGACATGAGTTTGGGTGAACTCCGGTTGTTGGTGATGGACAGAGAGGCCTGGCATGCTGCGATTCATGGGGTCGCAAAGAGTCAGACACAACTGAGCGACTGAACTGAACTGAACTTTAGCGATATTTTTTCGGCTCTGTCTGCTACAGCAAAGAATACACACACACACACACACCCATACAATAGAATATATTTATCTTGGGCATAAAAAAGAATGAAATTCTGCCATTTGCAACAACGTGGATAAAGTCAGACAGAGAGACAGATGCTCTGTTACCACTTATATGTGGAACCTAAAAAAAGAAAATAGTATGTTATTTGCTCAGTTGTGTCTGACTCTTTGTGACCTATAGCCTGCCAGGCTCCTCTGTCCATGGGATTCTCCAGGCAAGAATCCTGGAGTAGGTTGTCATTGTCTTCTCCTGGGGGTCTTCATGACTCAGGGATTGAACACAGGTCTCCTGCATTGTAGACAGATTCTTTACCATCTGAGTTACCACATATACATTTATGTAAATAACAGAAACAGACTTACAGATATAGAGGAAGAAATAATGATTACCAGTGAGGAGAGGGAAGCAGGGACAGGTAAATTTGGGGTATAGGATTAAGAGATACAGACTACTATGTCTAAAATAAATAAGCAAGAAAGATATATTTTATTGCACAGGGAAATATAGCCATTATTTTGTAATAGCTTTAAATGAAGTATTTGTTGTTCAGTTACTCAGTCATGTCCGACTCTGACCCCACGGACTGTAGCACGCCAGGCTTCCCTGTCCTTCACCATCTCCTGGTCCTGGAGCTTGCTCAAACTCATGTCCATCGAGTCAATGATGCCATCCAGCCATCTCATGCTCTGTCGTCCCCTTCTCCTCCTGCCTTCTATCTTTCTCACCATCAGGGTCTTTTCCAGTGAGCCAGCTCTTCGCATCAGGTGACCACACTATTGGAGCTTCAGCTTCAGCATCAGTCCTTCCAGTGAATATTCAGGATTGACTTTCTTGAGGATTTACTGGTTTGATCGCCTTGTAGTCCAAGGGACTCTGAATAGTCTTCTCCAACATTATATTATTAATATAAAGTATAGTAGTAAGATTATACTTAAAGGAAGTATAATCTGTAAAAATATTGAATTACTATATTATTGTTCATCTGAAACTGAAATAATATTGTAGTCAACTATACTTCAATAAAAGCCATTTTTTAAGTCTGGCTGCTCTGTTTCAATTTTTGCTGGCCTGCCTCTATTGGTATTACACCAAGCTGTTAGTCTCCCTGCATTGCTAGCTGATTGATCTGTTGTTTTTGACAGTGCCCTTGAGCACAAATTGCTACATAGTCTGATATAAATAAAATTAGACACCTTGGCAGGAGCATTCCTTGGCATCATCCAAATCTAATTGCTTGAAGCAACAATTGCTATCAGTTTCTTATTCATACTTAGAGAGACACTCTTCTTATATGTACATATGTGACTTAGGGTTAATTTTTAAACTTAGCTCATCAAGAAGTTTAGCTGCTACAAAATGCAGCTTCAGTTTTTGAGCATGTGACTTGCTGAGATCTTGTTACATCCAAAAATAAGTATTTGTTGTCCAGCTGCTTTCAAGTGCATATATAGTCTTTATAGGTTAAGCAGTTCTTTTCTGGCTTGGGTCTTAGTCTTTGTAGATCACCTAATTTAGTTTACTGCATCTGCTCTGCTTAGACGCTCAGTTGTGTCCGACTCCTTGCGACCCCATGGACTGTAGCCCACCAGGCTCCTTTGTCCATGGGATTCTTCTCGCAAGAATACTGGAGTAGGGTGCCCTTTCCTCCTTCTGACCCAGGAATCAAACCCACGTCTCTTCCGTCTCCTGGATTGGCAGGCGGATTCTTTACCACTGGTACCACCTGGGAGGCCCAGTTTATTATACTTATTGGTAAAACTGGCTAGTATTTTCCGATCTGTCATTGAATAAAGATTTTTAAACATCAAAATGATGATGCCGTCAACATTTTTAATAATCTCTCTCTTGCTATAGTAAGCTGTGTACACAATGTCTGCTAGTATAGATATTGCTTTAGAAGTCAAACAAAGGAGTGAGGGCTCTTAAATGTTTTTAAGGTGGTAAACAGCATTGCCTTAAAATGGACCAAATTTAAAATAACACTGTGTTGGTTTTAATTTTTTTTAAATATTTAAACTGTGATATATTTAGAGATAAGTGGTACTTTATTATAGCCTTACTGCCCTGCTTCTGCTCTGAGGATTGTTGTTATTGAAACTCTTTCTATGTAATAGTTTTGTTTTCTGGTTGATTGTATATAGAAAAGTACTGAATTATCTTCCCAAAGGAAGACGTTAAGCTGATACAGTCTACAGTCTGGTTTTGCTGCTTCAGTTCCTTGTTTATGGTTTTTGCCTCAGAGTATTATTTGTCTGAGGTAAAACATAATAGAATTTCATCTGGGGAAAGATAAAAAATTAAAGAAAATGACAATTACTTTACTGGGAAAGTAACTAAAGATAGTCAAACTGTTGTTCAGTCAGAGGGTAAACTTGCTGAGATTGTTGGAACTGTGTGTGATAATGGTTTTTTCACTTTTCTACATTTCCTGAATTTACTTTGGAACTTTTATCAGTTTTAATTTTAATTAATTCGGTTATTTCTGAGGGAAGAGTTAAGGAAAAGAAAATACTCTCCATATTTTCTCTTGGCTTTGAGAATAACTGAGGGGAGAGGCAGAGAGAAGATAATAGCTGCGTGGGAAGGACAGCCAGAAAAGCAGTGGGCTCTGAGCAGGCAGCCACCGTGAACAACAGAGATCCAACACTGACCACGCAGAGTTAATCATCACAAAATATAAACTGAGTTTAGAATTGTAATCACTAAACTTTATTGTCCACCTCTTTTTGACCCCGAGGACTGTAACCCCCGCTGTCGATGGGATTCTCCAGGGAAGAATGCTAGAGTGGGTAGCCATGCCCTTCTCCAGGGGATCTTCCTGACCCAGGGATCAAACCGGGGTCTACTGCATTGCAGGCAGAATCCTTGTCATCTGACCCATTAGGGAAGCCCTTATTGTAGTTACTCTGACATGTTAATAAGAAAGGGTAAGCCGTTTGTGTGAACAGTGAATAGTGGTAGGTGTTGCAGCCAAACTGAATGTTTCTAGGGTCAGGTGCAGGGAAGAACTGAACCATAAAGAGGCTTCTCTGAGGCTTCATAGCCCAAAGGTCCGAGGCAGCAGGGACTCTGCGTTTATATCCATTCAAGGACGTCGGAGCCCCTGGTTAATAGGTAAGCTTGTCTCTTAGTGCTGGAAGCCAACACATGGTTAGTGCTTTATTTTAGTGCATTTTGTCTTTTGGCATAGTACCTTTAGATACTATTATATAAAATAGATACTATTAGATAATTAGACAAAATTAGATATTTCAGCTTAAAAAATCAATACTCATGACTGATTCAAGACATGAGCATTGTGTCTTTACCTTGACAGGACCATTTTTGTGGTCTGTGATAAATCATATTTGCTCCCTTTTTGTCTCTGGCTACTTCCTTCAGTTGTTACCCAGGTCACTTAGGTGGAAACGACTTAAAACTTGGGATGAAAGACTTTATATCTTCATGAGTGTTTTGTTTAGTCCGATTGCATTCTTCCTAATACCAGGAACTGATGCTTTGCAGATTCACACTGTAGTCTGTGTAAGTGCTGCTCCCTGCAATTAGGCAACGTGGGGCCTCTGCTCAATCTAGCTGTGTGGGTATAATAGCAGCTGTGGCTTGATGTTGCGCAATGAAGGAAGAAGCCCTAGAAAATTTTGAGAAAAAGAAAATGTGGCTAGGGGACTCCGAAAGAGATTAGCCTGGGTAAAGTGCTGTGTGGGGAACTTGGGCAATCAGTGAACATATAATTCCTGAGTGGGATTGGGTCAAAGTCGCTAATGGATAAATCTCAGAAACATAAGGGTGAGCAAAAGAAACCAGACGCATAAAGTACATTTATATAAAGTTTAAAAACAAGTAAAGCCCTTTCATTGGGTTAAAAGTCTGAATATGGTTATCCTTGTGGAGGGGGCTGAGTAGTTAATGAAAGGAGAGTGAAGAAGAGGCTCTGGGATGCTGGTAATATTCTGTTTGTTGATCTGGCTGTAGAGTACATTGGTATGTTGGATTTGTGAATATACAGAACCTGTGGTTTTCTGTATGCATGATATTCTTCAGTATAAAATTAAAAGAGAAAAGTTTGTAGTATTTTGGTTTTACATATGTAATGGTCCTGTCTAATTGTCTGTGATTAGGAATTGGATAAATAGAGGCGGGTTAAATTGTGTCATATCCTTATACCCCTGAGAAATAACAATGTAGGTGTGTTTGCGAATGAATGGTTCTATACATACTTAGGTTAAACTGTTATTAAATAAATAAAATAAGTATCAGAAGAAACTTATGAAGAAAATAAACCATCATACACAATGCTTGTATATATATATATGTAGAAAATATCAAGGACGCATACTAAATAGTTAACAGTGGTTAGCCCTGAGGATTGACTTGTGGGTAATGTGACAAAGTGGGGAACATTGAACTTTTACTTTTTTTTTTTTAATGTGAACATGGGTTACTCTTATGGTAAAAACAAATAGTAAATTCCAATACTCTTTTAAAGGTAAATCAATTAAGAGAAGTAATGTTGCTATTCTAGCAAAAATCTCCAAAGTGTGATTGAAGAGGAAAAGGAATTGTGGGAGTGGTTAGAGGCCCACACTCCCCCACCAGAGAGTTAATGTCATTCTTCACTCCACCTCAGAGGGTGAGGCAGATTTCAATATGCTTGAGTAAACAAAGTGAAGAAAGAGGCTTGCTGTAGAGTGGAACTACCTGCCTTTCCAACTGTCATTTTAGTTGATCCAGAGTACCAGAAGGAAGCAGAGCAGAGACACCGAGAGTTGGCAGCTAAAGCTGGAGGATTTAATGACTTTGCAACTTTAGCCGTCATCTTTGAACAGTGCAAATCAAGGTATGTGAGGTAGTTCCTTGAACTGGAGAGCCTTAGTTTGAAATATAGCTTCAGGAAGAATATGACTTCAGACAGTAAGTTTCAGTGGGGATTATACTGACCTCAATGTATTTTTGTGAGCATTAGTGAGATTTCTCTGTGAGGTGACTATGACCGTCATTTATTGTATAATATTAACTCTTGTCTTTCTTCTCTCCTTAACCTTTCCTGAAAACTGACCTCATAGAATTTTGGTTCTGTATAACTAGCTTAGATGAGAAAATGATTGGATATTTGTTAAAGCATATATGTATATAAAGAAAGTATTTATAAGTTATTTTAATTCACTTAGAGGTGTATTAATTTGTTTTTTCATATTCCTTAAAGTGCTTTCTTATTAATTGGACAGGTCTCATAAAAGAGCTGACAGTTGCTTATCTGTTTCTAGTGTGTAATAGAAATGAGAATGTTAGACTTTCACTTATGAAAGATACTTTGGAGACACCGGTATTTTTGTGTTGCAGTGGAGCTCCAGCTTCATGGTGCCAGAAACACTGGATTCATTGGAGGTGCTTATTTTCTGCATTTCGTGTTGAAGCTCAACTTAGAGAACTGATTAGGAAGCTTAAACAGGTGATTGCTGTGACTTTTTTTTCCCTTGAGTGGCGTTTTGGCAAGACCTTCTGAGTTCTCTCCCCAAAACCGTGTGTATTATAAGGTGTTGAAGAATGACTTGTAGGAACAAACGCCGTTCCTGACCCTGTGCACACAACTCTGTTGTCCCTTATCCTTTTGGGAGGCTCTTTTCCTGGCCTTGGGTAATTTCCTCACAGTGATGTGCTTATCAGTTCTCAGTTGAACTCTTGAAGCCCTCCTGTAGATCTCTGGGGTCCTCTGCAGATTGCTTCTCTCCTGAACTTTGGCTGGGAATTCTAGCCATCTTGGGCTCTCTGGATTCTGAGCTCTGGCTCTCTAACTCAGGGAGTTCTCTAGGTTTCACTCGGGTTTTTCCTTTCCTGCACCTTGGCCCAGAATCTCTCTCAAGGTTGACTGTAAGCTGGAACAGTTGTTGGAGTTAATTCATTTTTTTTTTCCTTTATTTATTTCTCAGACTCATTGTCCTTCATATAGTGCTTTGGAAATCATTATTTCATATGTTTTGTCCATTTTTTTGGTTGTTTCAAGCAGAAGGGTAAATCTGGTCCCTCATATTCCATATTGGCCAGAAACAGAAGTCTTTAGAAATACGGAGTTTTCAAACCAAAAGATTGTTACAAATTGTTCTGTGAGACTTACCACTACATGTGTATTCTGTCTATAGCAAAGTGATTTCCCAAGAGAGACCTTTGAAGGCCCTAAACATGAAGTCCTGCGAAGATGTCTTTGTGCGGGTTATTTCAAAAACGTAGCGAGAAGGTAAGCACTAAGAGCTTGAGACGGATAGAGAAAATGTAACTGTATTTGATGACCATATTGAACTATTTAATATTAAAGACTATTTGATTTAAGCTCTGTTTATGATGACATCAATTACAGTGAACCTTCTTATAATTGTCCCTCGTGCCGGGGGAACTGCAGTGGCTGAGAGTGGGATATTGAAACTCCTGTGGGGAGGAGGGGAGTCTGTAGGACAGCTGTCCAGCATGGGGTGTTAGTGCCCAAGCCAGAGGAGTGGCTCTTTGTGGAGTGTGAAAGCCAAATAGGTTGAGGATGGCTTCCCTGATGAAGGTTGGTTTGGTGTGGACTGTCAGGGCTTGAGCAGGATTGAGGAAGGTACTCACATGGGAGTTGTTTGGTTGTTTGAATGTCAGAGTCTGAGTGGAGGGAGGGCATCTTTGTGGGGAAAGGGTTAAGAGTGGTGGTGATGGGAGATTCGTTATATACAGAGGAGTCGATCACGTAATTGAAGACATTAAAGTAAATGGTGAAGGGAGTCAGAAACACTAAAAACATGAATGAGCCCTGTGGTATTGATTGAGATTTCAGATAGTACAGTTTTCATATAGTTAAGTGGATGGATAGATAGGTACTATAGTAAAAAGTAGGTGTTACTCTCTGTGTGTGTGTGTGTGTGTGTTTATATGTCTAATGTTTATGTAGCCTCACTATGAGATGGACTAGGAGCAATAACTATAATAGCAATGAGTATACTTTGTGCCCAGATCCTTTTTCAATTTTTGGCTGTGTCAGGTCTTCGTTTCGTCACTTGTGATCTTTGCTGGGTCATGCGGGATCTTTTTTTGTGGCTCATGGACAGACTCTCCAGTGGTGGCATTCAGGCTGAGTGCTTGCAGCATGTGTGCTTAGTTGCTCCACAGGAGTATGTGCAAAGTTTTATAGGAAATCAGTTGTGACAATTAAGTTAAGGTTTTACTCTGATAAGTTTTTGCAATAGCCTTTATGTAGGGAAGTACGGAAGAGGATAAGAATTTCACGTTAACAGGAATTAGAAAAATTATAGATGAACTGTTCTAATTATCATATTTTAGAATAGTGAAAATTATTTATACCTTTGAAAGGAGATGTAGTATAATAAATGTAACGAATGCTGTATCTAAGTCCAAAGACCTGTGTTTGGGCCTTGCTTTGACCATATATTAGCTCTTTGATCTTGAGAAATGTGGTATCGTAGTTCCCCAGCCAGGGATCAAATCCATGTCCCCTTCATTGCAAGGCTGATTCTTAACCACTGGACCACCAGAGAAGTCCCTCTGCGCTGATTTTGACTTGGAACAACCATCTGCCACATAAAGGACCTTTGGAGAAATAGGTCTGGGAAAGTACACAGTGAGGCCAAAACATCTTATTTTACCTGTAAGCAAAATGGTCATCAGTGAAGGTGGAGGCCGTGTGACCAAGTACAAAGGAGCCAGCTTGAATAGGCCCAGGCTGATCGAAGATGGGATATTTTGACATTCATAATACTGATAGTAATGGACTGAATAAAATGTGAAATCCTGGGTCTATGATCATATCCATTAATGAATGAGTAAATTAAAAGTTTAATGACAAATGGAATTATTTACAGAGTTGAGCACCTCTTCACAAAATTCTTGTTAATTACAGAGGGAAAAAGTAACTTCTTAGTGAAGAAGCCTGGCAGATGTTACCTAAATCAGACAGTCAAAGTGAACATCATCAGAAATGAAGTAATCAAAATCTTGTTCCGCCTGATAGGATGTAATGAAAACAGAGCCTCTCTTCTGTGATATTCTTGCCAAAGATCTGTAACCTGAGTCTAATTGTCTTAAAACAGACAAAATCAAATTGAGGGGCATACTGCAGAATAACTAGCCTGTAATCCTTAAAGGTGTCAAGATTGTGAAGGTCAAAGATAGACTGGGGGTGTTTTCCAGAATGAAGGAGACTAAAGGACTTAAAAAGTAAAGGCAATACATGATTTCTGAACTGGGTCCTTTTGCTGTAAAGGATATTGTTAGGACATTTGATAAAACTTCACTGGGTTCTGAGAATTAGATGCTAGTAATATATCAGTGTTAATTCCTTGGTTTTGATGGTTTTATGATGGTTATGTAGGAGAATATTCTTGATTATAGGAAATGCACACTCAGGTATTTGGGGATGATGAAGCATAAGATTGGTGACTAACTTTCAAATGATTCAAGTAAAAAAGATTTTTGTACTGTCCAAATATGGACTGTATAGATATATATATATATATATATATATATATATATAAATAATTATAATGCAGTCTGACCTGGGTTATAATAGGAATATATGTAAAGTTTTGTAGGAAATCAGTTGTATGATTAAGCTAAGGTTTTGGATTAAGATAAGTGATTAAGATAAGTTTTTGGAATAACCTTTATGTAGGGAAGTATAGAAGAGGATAAGAATTTATAAAGTTAATAGGAATTAGAAAAATTATAGATGAACTCTTCTAATTGTCTGTTTCAGAATGGTCAAAATTATTTATACCTTTGAAAGGAGATCTAGTATAATACAATATAAAGAATACTGTATTTATGTTCAAAGACCTATGTTTGGGACTTGCTTTCACCATACATTAGCTCTTTGACCTTGAGAAAACTATCTGATTTATTTGAATCTATTTTGATCTTTTAATAAAGTACCTGGCTGTCAAAACTAGCAGGTTTATTTAATGCTTCATTATGAAAGCATTTTGGAAATTCTAAAGCACAAATACCATATTATTGTTAATATTACTACTTACCAACTAGAAAGTTTTATACGATGCTAAAGCTGAAACTCCAGTACTTTGGCCACCTCATGCGAAGAGTTGACTCATTGGAAAAGACTCTGATGCTGGGAGGGATTGGGGGCAGGAGGAGAAGGGGACGACAGAGGATGAGATGGCTGGATGGCATCACCGACTCGAGGGACATGAGTTTGAGTGAACTCTGGGAGTTGGTGATGGACAGGGAGGCCTGGCGTGCTGCGATTCATGGGGTCGCAAAGAGTCGGACACGACTGAGCGACTGAACTGAACTGAACTGAACTGAAAATGACTATATAAGTTGTCTCATTAGTTTTTTTTTTTTTTTTTTTTTGCCGCACTGCATTGCTTCAGGGATTTTAGTTCCCTGACCAGGGATCAAATGCAGGCCCTCGGCAGTGGGATCACAGAGTCTTTACCACTGGACCACCAGGGAATTCCCTGAATCATTAGTTTTAAGATGAATTGGTTGAGAAGTTCTAGTGACAGTTAAATAAATACAGTTAAATAAATATAGTACTCCTTGTAGTAGGACATATAATTTTTCATTGTTAGTGCTCTACTTATTTAATTGTTTTTGCTGTAATTGTCTTTGATCCTTTGGCTTTTCGGTTCTTAGGTCTGTTGGGAGAACATTTTGCACAATGGATGGGCGCGGAAGCCCAGTTCATATTCATCCTTCCTCAGCAGTAAGTACCTTAAGTTTTACTAATAGAAGGAAGTTTCTTCCTTTTGTAAAGGAAGCTGTAGAAAATTCTTCCTTTTGTAAAGATGTAGGAATAAGTAATATACAGATGTCTTCTACTTTTCTCTGAAAAAAGAGATGTGAGGATATGTTTAGCGTATGTCTATATTACATAAAGGTATTGGTCGATGTGGCCTCCTATTTGAAGAATATAAAAATTAACTCAGAAAACTTTAGGCTATTAATGTTTGGTTGGTCTAATCTGGAATAAGGCAGGTCATTGAGTTGTCATCCTTAAACGAATTCTTTTGTGTAGCTTCATGAACAGGAAACGAAACTTGAATGGATCATTTTTCATGAGGTATTAGTTACCACCAAAGTCTATGCAAGAATTGTGTGTCCAATCCGTTATGAATGGGTGAGAGACTTGCTGCCCAAGTTGCATGAATTGAATGCACATGATTTGAGCAGTGTGGCCCGCCGTGAAGTGAGAGAAGATGCGCGCAGGAGGTGGACCAATAAGGAAAATGTAAAGCACCGAAAGGGTGAGTGAATCACTTGTTCTAGAGCGCAGGCGTCCACATTCTCATATTGTTGCAGAAATGCTGTTACAGGGCTTAGGTCCTGGGTGTCTCCTCAGAAAAGCAAACAGTTGTCATGAGCCTCAGACGTACTTTGACTTCCTTCTTTCCTTTCAGTTAATCCTGTTTTTCTTAACCCCTTTGTCCAGCAGCATTATTAATCATATCTATTGAACTTTTATCATGTGCTAACAACTTATAAATTTCCACAGTAACCATATGAAGTAACTACATATCCCTACTGTATGGATGAGGAAATACTTAGTAGCGTACAATAATTTGCTGAAAATCTCAAAGCTAATATTTGGTGTATCTGGATTTTGAGTCCAGGAAATTTGATTCTGTGGCCTCTACTCAACCATTACGCCATACTGCTTGCCAGTAGCGCTTTACTATTTTTATTTCATTTAAAAAATTTTGTGAAATATTACCTCGGAACATTTTTTTTTCCCAAGAGATTTTTTTTTCTTGAAATGTTAGCCCCCTAATTGCAGTAGTTAATATTACTACTTATCAACCAGAAAGTTTTGTACTTAACTATGAAATGACTAAGTTGTCTCATTAGTTTTTGCTTTTTTGGACCATTTCCTTCAGGAGGCATAAACAGTTGTGGTAGTGAACTAGGACAGAAAGCTTAATTCTCAGCTCACATGAGAAAAAAGCTTTCCAGCAAAACTTTTTGAGGCTGATTGATGGAACAAATTGCATTATCCTTATTTAGCATCACTGGGAAGTAGAATGGGCGGGGATTTTGCCCAGGATTATAGGAGTGCCATTGGCAGTGCTAACTGCTGGGTGTTCTGTTGCAGCGTATAACTGCACTATGGGCTTCTCATGGCTCAGTGGTAAAGAACCTGCCTGCCGATGCAGGAGACGGGGCTTTGATCCTGGGTCAGGAAGATCCTCCTGGAAAAGGAAATGGCAACTCACTCCAGTATTCTTGCCTGGGAAATCCCGTGAACAGAGGAGCCTGGTGGGATTGCAAAAGAGTCAGACATGACTTAGCGACTAAACAACAGCAACAGTAATAACTGCACTACTTGCTTGAATTAGGGTCAATTTTTCTGAGTTCTCAGGCCTCTATACACTTATTTTTAACCAGACACTTTATATCATTTCTTTTTAAAGGGCAAAGTTTAATTTCCTTTCCCCCCCCCCGCCTAAACAGTAAAAAACAAGAGCATCTCTTTCTCTTAACATTTCTAATACTGAACTCAAAATTAAAATTTTATTGGATTAATTTGTAATGTTTTCAGATGGAATATCCAAAGAAGTCCTAAAGAAAATGCAAAGAAGAAATGATGATAAATCCATATCAGATGCACGTGCTCGTTTCCTTGAGCGGAAGCAGCAGAGGTCCCAAGATCACAGCGACACACTGAAGGAAACCGGCTAAGCAGTGAACCCTCCAATTCAGGAAGTAGGAAAAACAGCCAGAAAATGTGTTTCTACTTTGCCGTTTATGTCAGACAGCACTACCAAGAGGAAGTGGTCAGCAGCTTTTTTTAAGCCTAATAGTTAAAAGCAAATCAGAGCTCATCGGTACCAATAAATGGAAGTTTCAAAGAAAAAAATTGAGTTGCCATAGTCATAGGCAATGATACATGAAACCAATGAAAGACAATATATGTGGCATTTTCCTCACTTCAGTTTTGCTGGCCTTGACTGGTATCAAATGCTGTCAGTGAGATATTTTCAAAGAACATTGAATTGTATTTAATCAGTATGTAATCCATTTGCATTGAAGCATTAAAAGTTATTTTCCTTAAATCTCTTTAAGGCCTTCTTGTTGCTAATAGAGTAGTATTTTATCAGGTTATCAGGTTTGTGACCATTTCCCTCAGAAGGCTAAACATAAGAGGTTTTTACTCAGCAATACTTATACGTCTAACTGTTTAATTGCTACAGAGCTTTATAGATATTTAGAGAAAATACTTAATCAATTAGTAAATAAGAAAGTTGCCTATGGCAAGATTCTTTGTTGAATTAATATTAATCCTTAAGTTGACTTTTCTGGAATTATACCAATTCCTTTTTATATAAAAGTATATTGTTTAAAACAGTAGCTATAGCCATTAACCAAAGGACGGATGATACATATATGGTCTTTTTTAGCTGTCCCTGCACACTTGTATCAGCACCACATATGTAAATGTGACAGTGCTCCAAACAGCCTTCCACCTGGCCTACTGTCTCGCCTCCAGCTGCTTGGACAGGACCATTTAAACATTTATTGTGCTGATCTTGAAATGGGATTTTCAAAGCAGCCAACTCTATATCAGCAGTGTTTCAAATTGGAACCTTGAGGCTAGTTAGTATCACACTCAGGCCACGCTCGGCACTTGTCCACTCGTCGTTTACTGCCTTGTATTCTAGTTATTTGTGTATTTGTCTGTCTCCCCCACTAGATTATACGCTCCTTGTGGGCAGGGACTGTGTCTTTTTCATCTTTGTATCTTTCACGGCACCTAACACAGTGCTTTGCACATAGTAGTCATTCAGTGTCTGTTAAATAAAGCTATTAGTGTTGTTCAGATTCAAAAGACATCATAAGGTGTGTTTTTAGTTATTTTTCGCTAAAATTTAAGAATCTAAAATTTTTATAGATAGCAGTCTTTTGCAATTCTTTCCTTTGGCATTCTTCTGTTGAGTGTTAGAAACTTGAAGCCTTTATTGAAAAGTCACATGAGGACCCAAATCCATGTTTGTTTTTGAGGTAAGGTGAGTGGGAATGGTTTCTTGGAACATTTTTAGCACTGTTAATTGGTCGTTTTGAATCTTCAGTGCTCAAGACACTGTTTCAGCATATTAGCCCTATCATTTTCTCTTCTCAGGTATACGTATCAGTGTATTTCCTTTGATGTGGTGGGGGGTGTATGTGGATTCTTGGAATGAAAGCTCTCTTACTCCAGTAAATTATTATTAAGCACACATTCTAAATCTATAGTCTATATCTATAATTTCATCGGTTTTTCCAGTAAGGTCCTTTATAGCATTTTCCCCTAGTTCAGGATCCAGTCAAGAATCATCTATTGTATTTAATATTCTTTAATGTGGAAAAGGTGTCTTCTGTTTTTCTTTGTCTTTCACATTTAACCTTTTTAAAAATTGAAGTGTAGAGAACTTGGGATTAACAGATATACACTACTATATATAAAAGAGATAAACAATAAGGACATGCTGTATAGCACAGGGAACTATATTCAGTACCTTACAATAACCTACAATAACTGTGCTCAACATCTTATAATAACATCTTATAATAGAAAAGAAATTTAAAAATACATCTATGTGTATGTATATATAACTTAAACATTATGTCAACTACTGTTTAAAAAATAATTGAGAAAATAAACTGAAGTACAGTTAACCTGTAACCCTGTTATTTCCAGGTATGTAACATAGTGGTTTGATATTTCTGTACGTTACAAAATGATCATATCATTACAAAGAGTCCCGTTACCATCTGTCACCATACACAGATATTAGAATACTATTGTCTCTGTCCCTCATGCTGTACATTTCATCCCCAAGACTCATTTATTTTTTACCTGTGAAGGTAACAAACCTGAAGACTGTATCTCTTGATCTCTGTCACCTATTCACTCATCCCCCTACTCCTTCTTTTCTACTAACCACCTGTTTATTCTCTATCTATGACTGCTTCTGTTTTGTTCTGTTTGTTTTATTTTTTCAGATTCCACATAGAAGTAAAATCATATAATATATTTGTCAATCTCTGACTTATTTAGCTTAATACCTTCCAGATCCATTCACGTTATTGCAAATGGCAAGGTGTCTTTTTTTTTTTTATGACTAATACTCCATTGTAAATATTTGTATCACATCTTCTTATCCATTCATCCATCAGTGGATACTTAGGTTGCTTCCATATCTTGGCTGTTGTAAACCATGCTGCGGTGAACATAGGGATGCATATATCTTTTAGAATTAGTGTCTTTGTTTTCTTCAGAAAATACCCAGAAGTGGAATTGCTAGGTCTTAGGTTCTATTTTTAATTTTTGAGGAACCTCTATACTGTTTTCCATAATGGCTGTGCCAACTTACATTCTCACCAACATTGTAAGAGGGTTCCCTTTTCTCCATGTCCTTGCCTACATGTATTTGTCTTTCACATTTAACATATTTGAATAACATTTTGACTTCTTTTTAATAATACAGGTTATTTTATGCGATAGAATGTCCTCAGTTTGGATTTCGCTAATGTTTCCTCATGGTTTTGCATTTGTTACTGGAATACTACATAGGTGATGCAGTATTTTTGCCAAGACATCAAATCTGAAGGTATATGATATTTGCCCCTTATTGGTGATACTGTTGCTGCTGCTGCTGCTACTAAGTCGCTTTAGTCGTGTCTGACTCTGTGTGACCCCATAGACGGCAGCCCACCAGGCTCCCCCGTCCCTGGGATTCTCCAGTCAAGAACACTGGAGTGGGTTGCCATTTCCTTCTCCAATGCATGAAAGTGAAAAATGAAAGTAAAGCCGCTCCGACTTGCAGCGACCCCATGGACTGCAGCCTAGCAGGCTTCTCCGTCCATGGGAGTTTCCAGGCAAGAGTAGTGGAGTGGGGTGCCGTTGCCTTCTCCCTAATTTTGATTAATTGGTTAGGGTGGTTTTTTTATTTCTTCAGTCTAGTTACTCTTATAATTAAAAAGTAGTTTGTGGGAAGAATACTTTATGTGAAATAGCCTATTCCTCATAAATTATTAACCCTCCGAATTTATCAGCTGATTATTCTTACCTCAATCAGTTGTATTCTTATGGTTGCAAAATGGTGCTTTTTTAACATGGGTTTGAAATGTGTGGGTTCTGTTATACACTGTGCTTAGTTGCTCAGTCATGTCCATCTCTTTGTGACCCCATGGACCCCATGGGATTCTCCAGGTAAGAATATTAGAGTGGGTTGCCATGCCTTCCTCCAGGGGATCTTTCCAACCTAGGAATCGAACTGGGGTCTCCTGCATTGCAGGTGGCTTCTTTACCAGCTGAGCTACCAGGGAACCTGTTATACACAAGGGGTTTTTTTTGTTGTTTTTTTTCAATTAATACCTAGTAGAGTATTGAATACTACATGTGTTCATTGAATCTGAAGATGCGAAACCACTGATATGGAGGGGTGACTGTAAAGTTATAAGAGGATTTTCAACTGCAGGGAGGGTGGGCACCCCAGATCACGGAGGTCTTGAAGGGTCAACTGTATTTATTTAATGGCATCACTTTGTAAGGAAGAACTTTCCTTGAGGTAAGAATTTCCAATAAACACGTGGGTGCCAAAAACAGCATAAATAAAGGCAGAATTAGAAATCTGAGAGGGGTGGCAAACAGTCTTACTTTATTTGGTACATTGAGTGTGTGTGTGCGTGTATGTATGAATATATAAGAGTAATAGGCTGAAAATATTGGTTGAAGACAGACTATGGAAGGTTTTGGAAGCCAAATTATGGAATTTGGACTTACTTGGTACTATGTGGGCTTCCCTGGTGGCTCAGCTGGTAAAGAATACACCTGCAGTCCAGGAGACCTGAGTTCAGTCCCTGGTTGGGAAGATCCCCTGGAAAAGGGAACCAGCTACCCACTCTAGTTCTGGCCTGGGGTATTTCATGGACTACAGTCCAAGGGGTCGCAAAGAGTCAGACATGACTGAGCAGCTTTCACTTTGGTACTATACATGAATTTATTGGCAGGGAATGACATTACATTTTTGAGGTAATTGTGACAATATTATTGATAAGAAAAATAGATTTCTACCGAGAGGACTGTGAGGGAAGTATGAGAGGAATTTTGAATCTAGTTAAGGTGGAAAGAGTCTTGGAGGAAAGGCTGTGGTTATGGAAATATTTGTTCTTAAAGAGGAACAGACAAGAACACATACAGATGGCTAACAAACATATGAAAAGATGCTCAACCGCTCATTATTAGAGAAATGAAAAGCAAAACTACAATGAGATATCACGTCATACCAGACAGAATGGCCATCATCAAAAAGTCTGCAAACAAATGCTGAGAGAGTGTGGAGAAAAGGGAACACTCTTACACGTTGGTGGGAATGAAAATTGATACAGCCACTGTGGAAGACAGTATGGAGATTCCTTAAAAAACTAGGACTAAAACCACCATATGACCCAGCAATCCCACTCCTAGGCATATACCCTGAGGAAACCAAAATTGAAAAAGACACATGTATCCCATTGTTCATTGCAGCACTGTTTACAATAGCTAGAACATGGAAGCAACCTAGATGTCCATTGACAGATGAATGGATAAAGAAATTGTGGTACATATTCACAGTGGACTATTACTCAGCCATAAAAAAAGAACGCATTTGAGTCAGTTCTAATGAGGTGGATGAACCTAGAGCCTATTATACAGAGTGAAGTAAGCCAGAAGGAGAAGGATGAATATCATATATTAACACATATCAGAGAAGGCAATGGCACCCCACTCCAGTACTCTTGCCTGGAAAGTCCATGGACAGGGGAGCCTGGTAGGCTGCAGTCCATGGGGTCACTAAGAGTTGGACACGACTTCACTTTCACGCATTGGAGAAGGAAATGGCAACCCACTCCAGGATTCTTGCCCGGAAAATCCCAGGGACGGCGGAGCCTGGTGGGCTGCCATCTATGGGGTTGCACAGAGTTGGACACGACTGAAGCGACTTAGCAGCTTAGCAACGCTTATATACGGAATCTAGAAAGATGGTACTGAAGAATTTATTTGCAGAGGCCTCAAACAGAGGCCCTGTATCAACCTAGAGGGGTGGGATTGGGAGGGAAGTTCAAGAGGGAGGGGTTTTATATTAAAAAAAAAAAGGGAGGGGTATGTGTATACCTATGACTGACTCATGTTGAAGTTTGACAGAAAACAACAAAATTCTGTAAAGCAATTATCTTTCCATTAAAAAAATTAAAAGAATGAGGATTCACCTTTAAATTACTGAATAAAATAAATGAAGATGAATGTTATCATAGAAATCTGGGCAAAGAAGATGGTCAGTCATTTTGTGAGTCTTACTAGAAATTCGGGAAATGTACGTTGAAAATAAATGAGATCCCATTCTTTTCCATCATATTGGCAACAATTAACATGCCTAAAAAGTGTTGGCATAGGATAAATTGCTCTTAATTTAGAGGACATATTAGCAATATTTATAAAATTGAAATGTGCACAACCTGTGACGCAGCAAGCCCAACTTTAAATTTATATCCTAGGAACTCTCTGAGAGTATATAAAATGTTCTGTTTCTAGTAAAATTTGACTCCTAGAGATTTAGAATCAGTTTGATGATTTATATTACATACAATAGTTATTAAAATATTTCTAGTAGTAAAAAGTTGAAAATTAAATACATAGCTACCAATAGGGGGAAATGTTTAAGTAAACTGTGATATGTTCTTATGGTCAAATTCTTTACATCAGTGGAAGTGATTTTTTATTTTCCTGTTGCCTAACAGGTGAACCACTTTACATTCCTAACAGCAATGTAGTGTTGTTACAACCTTTCTTACTGTACTGTATGAATGTGGTCCCTCAAAAATATCCTTGTAAATATAGACAAGAAAGTGTCTCATGATTATGTTAATTTACATATTTAGATATTCTACTGTTTTTCTGCCGTTTTAAATTGTCTGCAAGAAATGAAATTAATAAAATTAACTGATGTGAATTTGATAGGGCCAGATAAGACAGTAAGTATTTAACTTCCAAGGCATACAGTCTGTTGCAGCCACAATGCTGTTGTAATATACAAACAGCCATGGGCAGTACATAAACAGATACGGCTGTGTTCCAATAAAGCTTTACAGACAGTGAAATCTGAATTTCATATAATTTTTGCATGTCAAGAAATACTCTTTTGATTTCATTTTTTACCACTTGCACTTGATTCCAGAAAAGCTGCTTTTCATAAGCCCATTCTGATTCAAATTATTTTAATTGAAAAGAACTTAATTTCATGAAATACTAAGGGGTTTTTGGTTTTCACTTTTTTTAAAATTTATTTTTGGCCATGCCATACAGCTTGTGGTATCTTAGTTTCCTGACCAGGGATCAAACCCGGGCCATAGCAGTGAAAGCGCCAAGTTCTAACCACTGGACCAGCAAGGAATTCCCAACTTTTCTTTATAGCAGACCTGACAGGATTGAACACAGCAGTAATTTAATTTGTTAAAAAAACCTTTAATTTGTTATCTTTATTCTCCCAAAGATTTTCAAAGTAACCTGTATTACGTTAAAGGAAGCCTGAAAATACAAATAATACAAAACTCTAATGAAGCTTTGAAGATTTTTCAAATAATCAACTATTTTACTTGTCCAGATAAAATCTAACATATGTTTCTTAGCCCAATTTGCCTTGGTGCTCAGCTAAATCATAAGAAATAAGATGGGATGACCCAGAATATAACCTGACACCTGATGTGGTGCTTTTTGTATGTGGTTGATATTTATAAATGTTGTGCTAACTCCAGGTGTGATTATTCACAAGGTAAGTTGGCCTGGGCTTCCAATTAAATAGGTAGTACAGTTGATAAATGCTATAGTAGCTGAAGAAGTAAGGCAAATAGATTTGAAGGTATATTTTTAAGTAAGGGTTGGACTTGGACTAGAACATAAACAGAGACAGAATTTGTGTGGTTGGAGAGAGGACTAAGGGATAAACGATGGAAAGATTATCAGTGTCACCTTGAGAAGGGCTCTTTTGAAGGGTTTTGAGGTTTCCAGTTCTGTAATTTGGATTAAGATTAGATAGGTCATATGAATGATAATTTGAGTGCTACTCATTCTTACAGATAGGAAAATCTGAAAGTCAGCTTGGACTAGAGTTTTCTTTTTACAGCGTGAGCGCTTATAGGCTGCGTTTTGTGCTAGTTTGCTACTCCATCTAGTTCCCATTCAAGAAATGGAATTTTTAAGGCCTCTGCAGTAATGAGTATTATCTCATCTCTACATCTGATCTGATGGCTAGCTTGATAGTCCCCAAATATGGAGACATGAAGCACTGTTCATCTGGTTAGTTTTTATTCTCACCCCGTGCAAAGCTTTATTTGAGTGACCAACTTTATATATTGATTGACCTAACCCAAAGAGATGTTTTTCATGCCTTTTGGTGCTAATAGGACTGGCTTAGACAAGAAAAAATGTAAATCAGTAAATATGATGTAGGAAAAAAATTGAAGTTGGCATATTTTCCATTATTGGAGTGTTATAGAATGAATAGTAATTAGATGGTTGTATACTGTACAACATTAAACTCAGTTATTTGGAATATAAGCAACAAAGAAAAGGAAGTACACAGGTTGTGGGTTTATTTTACCTAATGCACTTTTATCACCATGACACATTGAAGTTTAAGGCATTTGAAAAAGAACAGTAATTTCTACATTTGGTACATATTCAGATCCCACTACATTTGCAACAGTACTGTATATATCACTTCACAGTGATGAACCTGAGCTCTTTACGATTCAGAATTGATTTCTCCATATAAAAGATGTTTTTTAAAACCTTTTCAATCAAGCTGACTTTCAGACTGGACTTCCCTGGTGGTCCAGTGGCTAAGACTCTGCGCTCCCAGTGCAGGGGGCTCAGGTTTGATCCCTGGTCAGGGAACAAGATATCACATGCTACAGCTAAAGATCCTGTATGCCTCAACTAAAAAAAGATCCCATGTGCTGCGGCTAAGACCCAGTGCAGCCAAATAAAGAAAGCCTTTTCAGAAGATTGTAACTTTAAAAAAAAATTATTTTGACTATGCTGGGTCTTCACTGCTGTGCGGGCTTTTCCCCAGTTGCAGCAAGTGAGGGCTACTCTAGTTGTGGTGTGCAGCATTCTCACTGCGGTGGCTCTTGTGCATGGGCTCAGGAGGTAGTGGCGGTTCCCTAGTTCTAGAGCACAGGCTCAATAGTCGTGGCTCAAGGGCTTAGTTTCTCCGTGGCATGTGGGATCCTCCATGTCTTCTGCATTAGCAGGTGGATTCTCTATCACTGAGCCACCAGGGAAGCCCCTTAACATTATTTTTCACTGTTACACACTGAAGTGTTTGGTAACCAAGTAAATCCTGTTTCCTTGACTTTTCCTTGACTTTGCGTTAGCCAAAACTTTACCAAATGTCAGTCCTTAATATTCGCTTCTGAGGATGAGTTTATTATAATACCATAAGAAGGCAACAAGGCTATAAGGCTGGAAAAGGTGTTTTCATGCCAATCCCAAAGAAGGGCAATGTCCAAGAATGTTCAGACTATAATACAATTGCGTTCATTTCACATGCTAGCAAGGTAATGTTCGAAATCCTTCAAGTTCGGCTTCAACAGTACATGAACCAAGAACTTCCAGATGTATAAACTGGATTTAGAAAAGACACAGGAACCAGTTGTCAAATTGCCAACATGCGTCGGATCATAGAGAAAGCAAGAGAATTCCAGAAAAACATCTAATTCTGCTTCATTGACTACGCTAAAGCCTTTGACTCTGCTTTAGTGTGTTAGTCACTCAGTTGTGTCCAACTCTTTGTGACCCCACGGACTATAGCCTGCCAGGCTCCTTTATCCATGGAATTCTCCGGGCAAGAATACTACAGTGGGTAACCATTCCTTTCTCCAGGGGGTCTTCTCAACCCATGGGTCAAAGCCAGGTCTCCTGCATTTGCAGGCAGATTCTTTACCATCTAAGCCTGTGTGGATCACAAAAAATTGTGGAAAATTCTTATAGGGATGAGAATATGAGATTACTTATCTCCTGAGAAACCTGTATGCAGGTCAAGAAGCAACAGTTAGAACTGGACACGGAACAATGGACTGGCTCAAAATTGGGAAAGGAGTACTTCAAAGCTGTGTATTGTCACCCTGCTTATTTAACTTCTATGCAGAGTACATCATGTGAAATGCCAGGCTGGATGAATCACATTGCCATGAGAAATATCAACAACCTCAGATATGCAGATGATACCACTCTAATGGCAGAAAGCAAAGAACTAAAGAGCCTCTTGATGAAAGAAGAGAGTGGAAAAACTGGCTTAAAACTCAACATTCTGGCATTGGGTCCCATCACTTCATGGCAAACGGAAAAAAATTGGAAACAGTGACAGATTTTATTTTCTTGGGCTGCAAAATCACTGCAGATGGTGACTGCAGCCATGAAATTTTAAAAGACATTGCTCCTTGGAAGAAAAGCTATGACAAACCTAGATAGCATATTAAAAAGCAGAGACATCACTTTGACTACAAAGGTTTGTGTAGTCAAAGCTATGTTTTTTCCAGTAGTCATGTATGGTTGTGAGAGTTAGACCATAAAGAAAGCTGAGTCCTGAAGTATTGATGCTTTCGAATTGTGGTGCTGGAGGATTCTTCAGAGCCCCTTGGACAGCAAGGAGATAAAGCCAGTCAATCGTAAAGGAAATCAACCTTGACTATTCATTAAAAGGATTGATGCTGAAGCTCCAATACTTTGGCCACCTGATGCAAAAAGCTGATTCACTGGAATCGGCTCTGGTGCTGGGGAAGATTGAGGGCAGGAGGAGAAGGTGACAGAGGATGAGATGGATGGATGACATCACTAATGCAATGGGCATGAGTTTGAACAAACTCTTAGAGATCCTGAAGGACAGGGAATCCCGGCATGCTGCAGTCCATTGGGTTGCAGAGCCAGACATGACTTAGTGACTGAGCAGCAACAGCGTTGCAGCAAAGTGCATTGCTACTTGTGGAACGGCCCTGGCAGTGTAACAGAATTTTAAAATTGGTAGGAGAATGTTTGTGGGTCATGCCCTGCTTTGGAAACAGTAACTCCAGGCCGTGAAAGGAGACAGTTGTACATATTTAGAACGGGGCGGGGCGGGGGAGCCCATAACAATCATTCCCACCCCTTCATTCTGTATATCTTCTCAAGCTTCTTTTTGACTTTTGTTTTTCCATGTGAAAGGGAGGTTGTGATACAGTATTTGACTTTGTTGATCAGTAGTGTTGGTACTATTCTGGGTTTTTCTGTCCCCACAGCTCTGTGTATCACTATATTTGAACCAACTTTTCTGAGCTGACTTTTTAAGGTAATGTTCTGAGCTACTTCATTCCTCTGCTGGAATCTGATTTAACCTTTAGAAAACTTGGGAGGGGCCTAAAATATGCTAGATTCCAGATTGTATTCCCACAGGGGTAGACTTGACTGTTTACTTAGAACATGGTTGATCCTGATGCAGAATAGATTCAATTCAGATCTTATTGCCATCCATGATACATTATAAAACTTGTCTATATAAATCAGGTTTAGAATAGGCCTGGGCAGTGAGTGATAACTGAGTATATGTTAAGGTCCATTTTATACTAAAATAATACCATGAAAGTTATTGTCTTGCTTTATAAATGTCGTTTTGGGTGAGCTTTACCTGATTGGTGACTTGTTCAGGATCGAAATAAAGGGGGCACTGATACTGAGTCACTTATTGGCCTTTGATGTGTTCTTTAATCCTGCTGGGATTCACAGCAGTAGTCCTAGGGCGCTGAGATGTTTCTCAAAGCTGCTGTTTAAATGGCAAAACCACTTATCTTACTTAGGTAATGCTAAAGTATATCCTTGATTTCATTAAAATCTGAATTTAAAATATTTGATACAGTGGGTTAAGTTTAAACTTCTGCTTCACAATTAATCTCTTAATGTCTGAGAAATGCCTTTACTTTGTGGCTTTTGCAATGCAGTTAGTTCAGGCTGTTTTTAAAAGGTCAAGTTAAAAGGTATGGGCCTTAAATCCATCATTGCTTGAAGATGAAAAACTACAGAGGAATCCTACAATGAAGTTTTTCTGATGTGTCATTCTCACTGATATGTATAACCCAGGTCCTGTATAACACAGGTCCTGGCATAATGTTCAGGAGACAATAAAGTTTTCTTGTGTAGGTTTTGAGAACCTGGCACTCCTCGAAATAGGTGACAAGCAATGCAGTTTTTGCTATTGGCACTTGGTATAACTCAAAGCAAGTACCTACTATGGAATATTCTGCTAAAAATACTTCAAATTCAAAAGAATGACTATTTTATTAACATTGCTACCTTACTAAAACATTGGATTTCTGAAACCATAAGCCGTGATGACAATAACATTTATAGTCTTATTAAAAGACTTTGTCATAGTTCGATAGCCTTATAAACCAGATAACAAATGCTGAGTGTTCCCCGCCCATCTTCTCTACCTTAAGGTAGTGCTTGAAAACAAAGCCATTTAGTTACTGCTCAGGTAACCGTTAACAGTGACTCAGCCTCTAGGGCTTATAAAAAAAGTATTGATAACCTTTTGTCCTGCTTCTACACATTAACAAGAACAGTGTACTACCATAAAAAGCTCTCTCATTATCTCAGCCAAAAATCCTTAGTTAAGGCACAGATTTGGGTTTTGGTGTTCTTTATCATCTAGTACATTTTTTTCTCTTGAAAAATTCTAGATTTACTGAAGGATACAGTGTTCAAAATGAGTTGGTATACTGTAAATGATTGTGAAAACAAGGCATTAATTTCTCTGCGTGATGACACAGCAGTCACTTTAACAATCTCAGTGCACTTTTGGTTACATATTCCACACCAAATATCCAAACTAAAATCCATTGCTTTGTGGATTCTGACCGTATGTTTAAAATTAGAGGTCTGTCTGAAAATGCAAGACTCTCATTAATAAAATTTTGGTTGCCGGTTCATATTATAGCTCATTTGTATCCCGGATTCTGAGACTGGAAATATGTTGATTAAAGCTACTGCTTTAACTGTATAATAGAGCAGCAACACCTTTAGATCTTTAATTTAGAATTTGCATACTTCCAAAAAAGCTTCAAAGCAGCTCGTGTTTAAACTGGTTATTAGGTCATTTCAAATGCTGCAGAATACAGAACATCTTCAAGTATTTAGCTTAACAAAACATAATGAAATTTTGCCAACCATAAATATTCACTCTGATGACATGGTGGTGGGGCTTTTCTTTGCAGAATAGTCCATCTGCTATTTTAAACTGCCAAAGATTCTTTTCTCATTCTCAGTGTGTGAGATATACTTTGGGGAAAACATTAAAAGCAATTTAAATGATTAAGCAAATTTCTCTAAGTAAAACTGCTTGACACACAAAATTACTGTCTACCTAATAGGGGTTTTATGTTTAACTGAAAAGGGCACTAAAAATAATTAATGTGTACTTGAATAGTTCCTCAAGATCTTTCTGGAAAAACCATTACATCTCTCTTAAAATGAAAGGCACAGAACGAAAATTCTTTTATCCTTTATTGTATTTGTGCGGCTATGAAGCATCATTATAGCTTATACTTAGCAACAAAGTACTGGGGAGGTTATTAACCGATACTGAATACCGTAGACACCTTAACGCAGTGAGAAGACACGATGCTTCAGCTTTGAGATACTTGTATTCCCAAACACAGCTAACTTACACACTGTTGAGGTGGTCCCACTGAAACACACCGCTAATGGTTAATTTCTTTCTCCAAGAGCGTATCTTACCCACGAGGAGGAAAAACCCAACTTCAACCTAAATCTTTGAGGCTCATTATTTGACATGGCTGAAAAAAAAGTCCTCCTGCTACAATTTCAGTCCTATTCTTGAGCGTATTTAGGACACTCAAAATCTCCAGCAAATTACTAAACTACACTCATAAACACGTCTGCCAAAATGTCCGCAGAAACGCTAAGAAAGGCCATCACAAGGCCTATTTGAGACACCTCATCAATGGCCTTCACCGCCCTTTGAGTCAATTGTTTAACATCCGAAGAGACTTAGCTCTGCTAGAATCCAAGCGTCAGCTTCTCCAACCGTCAGAAGGGCAGAGAGGATTTTAAACCCCATCAATGCCCCCTCCTTGGGATGTAACCACCACCCACCCACCACACGGAACCAGGCGGGGGAGGAGGGCAGCAGCCTACTGCCAAGAGCGCTCTGCAGGGAGGCCGTTTCCCTGAGTCACGGAGAGGGCGGGAGGCTGGGCCCATCTGCCTGCGCCACGTCCTCTTCGTAAAGGACTCGATTTAAACAACCAGGGCGCACAGGGGAAGGCAGCAGCACTACTATTCCTCAGGGCGGCCCAACAGCCACCTCATTCCCAGGAGACGCCGCACTTCCCCAGAACGCGCTCTGCATTCTGGCAGCAACCAGCCGACCTTTCCCGACCAGCGTCACGTGCACCCGGAAGTACGTGGGTGGGACCTAAAGCGCCCACGGAAATGACGTTGGTCGCCCCTAGTCGCATGATGTGGCAAAATGCAAAAAAAGGTGGTGGAGGGGGAGGGAAAAGCAGGCGGCTGGGGAAAGTGATGAGGCAAAAAAGTAGTCCCTTCGATGCCTCTATTTATTGCAGTGTCGCAGCCGTCAGCGACTCCCTCGGCGCACTGCGCCCCGAATTCCTGCGCACCGCGGCACCGCGGCACTCCGTGGAGGGGTACATAAGGCGGAGGGGGGTGAAGTAACTGGGGCGGAGTTCTGTTGCCGGGATCCCTCCGCAGGGCTCAGCCGTTTCCGGAGTCTGCGCTGCGCCCGGTTCCGCCATTGCGGCTCTCCTGGACCCTGGAGCCTCCGCCCCCGACCTGAGCTCTTTCGTCTGCCTGCCAGTTTCCTGCGTCCCCGGAGACTCTCCTGCTGAGCCCAGCCTCCCCCCTCCCCCCTTCTCCTCCTCTCCTTGGAGAGCCCGGGCAGCCACTGCCCCGCAGCCCCAGTGACAGGAGGAGACCATACCCCCCGACAGCGCCATGGCCCAGATTCTGCCAATTCGTTTTCAGGAGCATCTTCAGGTGCGGCGGGCCGGGGCTCGTGGGGGCTGTGGAGACGAGGGAGGTCAGAAAGAAGAAGCGGGAGTCTGAGCCCAAGCCCCAAAGAGTAGAATCGGAGAGGGGGGGTATCGGTTCCTGAGGTAGCCGGAGGATGGTGCACTGTCTCGGAAAGCTTAAAGGGTTAAATGATTGATGTGGGGCTTGGGTGGCAAGGAAGCGAGTCGAGATCCATAGGAAAGCGAGGCCACGCTGGGGTTTGAAGGCCTCTCTGTCTTCGCTTCCTGGATGGCGAGGACTGCGCATGATAAACCCTTCCACCCCCCGGTTTTATTCAGTTCATTCATTTGGGTTCGTGGAGCCGGGGACGATGGAGTTGTGCGGTGGTGGTGATCTCCCGCGTTTCTTCCGGAGCAGGAATTCTCTTCTCCCAAGCCAGCGCAGGGCTGTCACTTCTCATTGCTCTCTCTCTCCCCCCTTTTCCCCCATCGTGCCTACACCTAGGAGTTGTGGCGCGGGTGGGTTGGGGAGGAGCAAGCTTTTTTTTCTTCTCCCTCTGCGCCTCTCAGAGGGAAGGGCACCTTCCCCGGGGGTGGGGGGACGACAGCAGCTCCTCTCTTGCCTTGCCCAAGGCAGTAGGAACTGGGAAGGTCACTGAAGGAAAAGGAGGAGGATAGAAAGAGGGAATGTATTTATTAGTGTGGTGTCAATTTCAGAGTGCGTGGGGGGTTTGAGGGACTCGCCTTTTTTCACACTCTCGATTTCTCTGCGAATGGTGCAGCTTTTATCCCCTCTTTGGTTCTAGAAAAGAGAAAGAGTTGTCCAGAGGTTATCGTGGGGTCTGCCGGAGGTTAGCAGGTAGTTAGCTTGGCGTGAGTACCTCCCTCAGGATTGCAAGGAATTGAATGAACCCTGGGGATATAGCACACTTGCCCTGAGATATGCAGGGTTATTTGGTCTGTAATTGGCTGCCTTTGGTAGGTTCTAGAGTTCTTCTCCATGGTGCAGTATCCTGTAGGCAACAGACTGTCTTATCTGGCAGCTTGCCCACGGCGGGCCCAGGCAGGTGATCTTTGGAGGACTTGACTGAATTAAGTCGTCTTTGGAGCTTCTGATTTTCCTGGTTCACCAATCCTTGTTTTACTTTGGCTGAAATAAATTTATTCATAAAGTATGTTTTCTTTCCAGTTACCTCCTTAAAGAGTCCTGCCTCCCCTCAATTATTTGAAGGACTAATTTGTAAATGATAAGAGATGCCAGTGGTTTGACATGACACTAATACTAGTGACCTGCTAGACACTTTATCATGGAATGTTGTTTAGTTTCAGCCATTGTTATAACGTATATAAAGCCTTCTTGTATTAGGTTTAATATTCTGCCTGTCAACATAATTTCGTTTTTTACAGATTATCACCTTTGCTTGCATCAGCAAGACTTCTTTTCCTTTGTCTTGAAATATAATGAGTAATCTTTACTCAAAAAAATGAGTTAAGTAATGTACTTTTATTCAGTCATTTTTGGTTTTCAGATAACTCATCCGATGCAATAGAACACTATTTGACAAAAGGTCAAAAAATGTTAAGTGACAGAATGGACCCAGAAATTATTGTTCATGCTCCATCCAAATTTTTATTGCTGTGGTTACTATTGTTGAATGTGAAAGGTTAGGAAAATAATGTTTTTGAGTATGAAGGGAAAACACACCCTTGTCCTCACACTGAACTGCTTCTGGAATATAATCTTCCTGCAGACAAAAGTATGTAAAATCATACACAAAAGCAGTTAACAATTGCTGTTTGCTTTACAAAACAGAGGCATATCCCACTAGTAAATCTTGTTTCTTGACTAGTGGTAGTTTGAGCAATAGTTTTTTCATTTCTGTTAATGAAGAAACAAGATTATTGAATAATTCCAAAGGTTGGACTCCACAACCTTGTCACTAACTGAAGACACATTTAGTATGGGTCTCCTTTCTAAGTGGTTCATAGTTTTTGCAAATACTTGAGTGAAGCCGTCTTCTCAAATACTTTGAAGAGTTGAGTGTAAAGTAGCTATGTAAATATACTTAAAGAATTCAGTCTTTCAGTCTCTGGAGTAGTATATATATCCCATGCCTAAGCTTAAGTTTGCTATAGTGACTGTATACTAAGGATTATTTTAATTGGCATCTTAGGTCTTTGACCTCTGAGCCCCTGCCAGTTTGCTAAGTAGCAAAAACTTTCTGAAACACTTAAGATAATAATTGGGAAGAAGAATTGAGGAACTTGAGTGTAGCATTAACCTGTGAAAGCTTCAAAGGGTGAACTTGAAATGAATTTATTTTTATACCATCTAACTGCTTGGACCAACCGAAGGGTCTGTCATCAAGGGTTTAGAACTACATCAAATGAACATTAATATTTTAAGTTACAAAGTTTTTTTTCTTTTTTAAGATGTTTAGGCCGATAGCAGTGAACAGATGAGTGCCTAGTTGAACAAGATTTTGTTAGAATTGCAGGTTCTGAAAAAAATCCTAGGCTGTGTATAGAGTTGCCTGCAGTTATCATTTCTTAGCTCATTTAGTATCTTTATGCTGATTAACACATTCTGCTGTATTCCCAGGTTTTGGGGGTCTGAATTAAAAATCTCCCAACCCTGTTCTTTTCCCTTTGATCCATAAATGCAGGCATGGAATGTGTGAGTTCTTGATAATGGTTATTTTGATTTGCAAAGAGTAAGTGTGTTACTGGGATATGTTATATGCTTAACTCTACTACCTGGGAGAGTCATAGTGCCTAGAATTATGTGGCAGTCTACTCTAGGAAAAGCTTCCACGTTTAAGATGTATCAGGTTTTTCAGTATTTTCCTAATGGTCAATTTACTCAGCTTTTAAAGGGGTGTGGCTAATCCTAGGGAATGTGCTTTCACTCTGTTTAGGAAATAACTTAAGACATAAAATGCTGTGTGTGTGTGTGTGTGTGTGAATAACTTAAGACATAAAAGGCTGTGTGTGTGTGTGTGTGTGTGTGTGTGTGTGTAGAATCACGGTCATTTTCATTTTGGTGTGGAGTGAAGTACATGATTTCAAGAACCTTAACCTATAATATTTGAATTCTATTTAATAAGATGTTTTCCTGTTACTGTTACTATGTGGCTTTAACTTTTTGAAAGCTACTCTGCAATAGAACTTTCTTCCATGATGAAAATTTATACTAGCTACAAAGGCATATTGAGCACTTGAAATGTTACTGTTACAACTGAGGGACTGAATTTTTACTTTTCAGTTAGTGTAAATGTCAATAGCTACATGAAGCTGTTAATGAGGACATTGGACTGCACAATTGCAGACAATTCTGATGTGCTTTGTAAGAGTGAAGATTTATCTGGTCACCCATATTTATATGTCTAGAACATTTAAAAATATTTATTACTTGACTGCGTTGGGTCTTTGTTATAGAATGCAGGCTTAGTTGCCCTGCAGCATATGGGATCTTGGTTCCTGGGCCAGGGATTGAACCCATGTCCCCTGCATTGGAAGGCGGATTCTTAACTACTAGACTCCCAGGGAAGTCCCTGGGACATTGTGTTGCTGGTAAGTCACTTCAGTCGTGTCCGACTCTGTGTGACCCCGTAGATGGCAGCCCACCAGGCTCCGCCATCCCTGGAATTCTCCAGGCAGGAACACTGGAGTGGGTTGCCATTTCCTTCTCCAGTGCATTGAAGTGAAAAGTGAAAGTGAAGTCGCTCAGTTGTGCCCGACTCTTAGCGACCCCGCGGACTGCAGCCTACCAGGCTCCTTCATCCATGGGATTTTCCAGGCAAGAATACTGGAGTGGGTTGCCATTGCCTTCTCCGGGACATTGTGTTAGCTAACGCTTATTAATACAGTGTGTTGGTTGAATACTGTCTCTTTGGGGAAGTGGTGATGATGGACAGTGACTAGTGAATGGAAGGAGCAGCACTTGAGAGAGTCTGTTGTGTCCTATGAATGTGGCGGGCGCTTCCAAGTCTTCACTTAATATCTTAAACAGCTGGAGAAAGTGAGACTCAAACTAGTGCCAAAAGGAACACTGCAGAGTGAGATTTAAATCTAGGTCTTCTGACACTAAATATTTCAAAGAAAAACAATGGCCTTAAGATGAGAAGTTACGCAGTATCCTGGTGTGCCTTTTTTTTTTTTGTTCTGTTGGACTTTGCTCTGAGAAGTGACTTCTCTACTGCTTTAATGTGTGGTTAATGACGTGGTATAGTAGACAGAGCAGGGGTTTGGAGGGTGTTGAGATCAGTGCCATCCAATAGAAAAATACAAGCCAGATCTGATTTTCCAGTGGCCATATTTAAAGTAAAAAACCGGTAAAATTAATTCTAATGTTTTAACTCAGTGGACCCCAGATGTTATTATTTCAGTGTGTCATCAGTATAAGTCTTTCAGGTGAGATACTTTATATTCCTTTTTTGGAGGTACTGAATTTTCAGAATCTGATAGGTGTTTTATACTTAGAGCACATCTCAGCATTCATAAAGTTATAGTTGGAAAAACAGGTTTGCATATATATGTTGTTCCAAACATAAGTTTGCCATAATTGACTTGATTATCTGTTACTGTTTAATTTTAATAACAATATTGAAAATAAATTCAGTCACAGTGACCACATTTCAGGTGCTCAGAACTGCGTGTGGCTTGTAGAATATGGCTGGAGTATTAGAGAAGGCAGGTTAAGACTCGCCTCTTGCTCCTTTTTCTCTGTAAAATAGGTGTACTACCTCACAAGAGTTATCGTGAAGGTCTTGTCTATCATGTATGTGAAAGTACTTGGTGTATCACTTGAAGGGTATTAATTGTTAACTATATAATTTTTGTCTAGTATATTTTATTCAGATACCTCTCAGCCAGTGACACATATTTGTAGACTTAAGATTTAGATTTTTATGGTTTATAAATACTTGGTACTCAACCTGAAATTTGAATATTTACTTTATATCAACAGTTATGTTACACTAAGGACAAAGTGGTGAACAAAACTGACAGCAGCTTGCATTGACTAGTTCTCAGAGGCTGTCCACGTGTAATTGTAACCATGGTTGTTACTGAATGTTTGATACAGTGCAGGAGTTAATATAAATAGTCGTATGACACAAAATTGATTCTGCTCGGAAACTACCCAAAAGAAAGAAATTTGTACATTAATCATTTATTATATCCCATGAGTGCTCACATGTGCCATTGGTACACCTGTAATTAGTGTCCCTTGGTCAGATAGATGAGACTCCTAATAAACCACATCTGATACAATGCCCACCTGGAATGCCAGTCAGGCCTTTGTTAGTGTTGTTTATTTGTTCTTATATAAAATGATAGTGCAGAAATGTGTGTTCACTTAGATAGGAAATGAGGTCTTAGTCCTTCATATTAGAAAGAGGCTATTTTAAAAAATTTATTTACATAGCTGTGCTTAAGCTGCTTCATAAAATCAAATTGTAAGCCATAGCAAAGTTTACAGCTCTAGATGTCTTCCCCTCTCCCCTTCTTGGCCAAGTGCCCGAGGCTAATGCTCTTAACTGAAGGGGGTGGCAGGAGGCCTGGATCTGAATGTATTATGCAAAACCCATCTGTCAGACTTAGATTTTTGTCCCTTCTTTTGTGTTATGAAAGACATAATTTATGATAGAGGGTGTAACTATTCATCAAATCTTAATTGTCTTGAAATCTACAAGATCAAAAATTGACCATTAGAGTTATTTGAACCCCTACTGTGTGTCAGGAACTCTGCTAAATATTTTACATTCGTGATCTCATTTGATTAGCAAGAACATCCCTTCAGGTAGGTAAGGTTAGCCTTATTTTGCAGATGGGGAAAATAGAAGTTCATAGCAGTTAACCTATAGAGTCGCACACAGCTAGTGAATGGGAGGTTAGACTTTAATATTGGCTCTTTCACTGTGGCATGTTGCCTCACTTGGTGACTGATCTGTATGCTTTGTATATGTGCTGTGGTGATCTTTGTATACATTCTGCTAGTAGGAGGAGCCTGGGGGTCGCTAAGAGTCGGACTCGACTGAGTGACTTCACTTTGACTTTTCACTTTCATGCATTGGAGAAGGAAATGGCAACCCACTCCAGTGTTCTTGCCTGGAGAATCCCAGGGATGGGGGAGCGTGGTGGGCTTCCGTCTATGGCGTCACATAGAGTCGGACACGACTGAAGAGACTTAGCAGCAGCAGCAGTAGGTTGTTTTTAGGTCAGTAGTTTTTGTATTATGAGAGAAATAGGGGCCAGGTGAACCAACATCTGATTTTCTATGCCTTTAAACATTTATTTCGCTGAGGTTTTTCAAAGGGCTTTATCCAGGTTCCTGGTAAAAAGTTGTGCCAGAATGATTGGGATCTGGTTAACTTGTAATATCCAAGAATTATCTATATCCCTTTCATAAGGCTGAACTCAGATTTCTCTTTCTTTCTTTAATGACTGGAGAGTGAATATGTTCCAGTCTGAAGCCACTTGTGAAAGCAGGAAACTTCTGCTTTACTGTGTTATTCATGTTTTTGTGTTTATTCTAGTGTAAAACTAGAGTGGAACTCAAGGAAGACTCTTGTGCTTGGGGAGGAGGGAAGGGGAAAGTGGGATAGAGCATGCTCGTTCGGTTTAATAGCATAACCATAGATGGGAGAGGGGTTAGAGATTTGTGGGATTGGGCTTTGGAGGCAGAACTGCCAGTAATATTAATACTTCCTGTTCTGAATCATTGTGTAAATAAGGGCTTTTCTTTAAGTTCTGAAGTACAGCAGATTTTATTATTTATTTATTTATGACTGTGCCTTGAAGCATGTGGGATCTTTAGTTCCCCTACCTGTAAAGAAAGCTGAGCACCGAAGAATTGATGCTTTTAAACTGTGGTGTTGGAGAAGACTCGTGAGAGTCCCTTGGACTGCAAGGAGATCCAACCAGTCCATCCTAAAGGAGATCAGTCCTGGGTGTTGATTGGAAGGACTGATGCTGAAGCTGAAACTCCAATACTTTGGCCACCTGATGCGAAGAACTGACTCATTGAGAAAGACCCTGATGCTGGAAAAAATTGAAGGCAGGAGGAGAAGGGGACGATAGAAGATGAGATGGTTGGATGGCGTCACTGACTCAATGGACATGAATTTGAGTAAACTCTCGGAGTTGGTGATGGACAGGGAGGCCTGGCGTGCTGCTGTCCATGGGGTAGCAACACGTGGAGTCAGACACGATTTAGCGACTGAACTGAACCTGTGCAGCGAACAAACCTCTGCCTCCTGCAGTGGAAGCTTGGGTCTTAACCACTGGACTGCCAGGGAAGTCCCCTGAAGTACAGCAGATTTTAAAGCCTATTTTTGAGAGTAGGAACTGGGTCCATTGAAATCATTTTGTCACGTTAAAATTTTTTAATTGTGCAATATACCATTGTGGAAAATGTCTCAGATGTTTAACCCAAGCTCTATCTTCTTAGCTTTCCTCAACTTCCTCATTTATTAAATAATTAAAATAATACTTTTTGGCAGGTGTTAGACTATAGTATGTGTTTGTATTTATGTCATGATACTTAGCCCATACAGATACTCAAATATTCATCCTTGGCCCTTATGCTGGAGGGCCTCTTCATCCAGTAGAGTTGAACATATATGCTAGGCGAGAGGGAAAAAAAATGACCAGTTGCTCCTCTGAGAAAGAGGGCTTAAAAACGACTGTTGTGGACAGAGGGAAGCAAAAGACTATCCACATATGCTCAGCTTGACAAACTGACTTTGGGTAGATCTCATTATTTGAAAGATTAATAATTAGGGAAGACAACTTGTAGGCAGAAGATAGTTTACCAAATCCATCTCTTTCCCAGTTCTCTGTAATACTTTACATTCTCTCCTACTGAACTGTGCAAATCTATGGCAGGTTTCTTTTTTAAACCATAAAATATTCCTCTGGAAAGAGTTTCGTTACATAAGCAGTCTTACCAAGTACTCATATTACTGAGTCCTTTCACAGTTGCTTCTGTTTGAATTGAATACTATAGCACCATTCAGTGAAGGCTACCATGGACTTGAAATCAGCTGCGTTGGTAAGAGGTAACACCTAAATAATTATTCTTCTCTGTGTTGCCTCACAATTAAAACTGTCTGATGTTGTAAGCAAACATTTTAAATACTGCTTGAAAACCAGTCCATTAGGGAGATGTTTCTGGAGATTATAATCCAAAAAGAAGTGTAAAACACCTCCTGATACATAAAAAGAAATTAGAGGCATGTTATAAATTTCCCATGATTGCACCATAATGAATTTTTTAAAAGCACTGTGATGGAATGGAGATGACTTTTCTGCTGCTAATGAAGACTCTGTTGTGAAACATGCATTTGAAGAGTTTAAAATGGTTTCTGAAATGTGAAGAACAGAAAGTCATTTCCAAGTTACTTTATACTTTTGTATGTCTATAAACTTAAGTCAAATGACTACTTGAATTACATATTAAGCACATCTGAAATTAAAATTAACCATTTTAAAATGAACAATATAGTGGCATTTAGTACATTCACAATATTTTGCAGCTATCACCTGTATCTAGTTCCAAAGCGTTTCATTAAACTAGAAGGAAACCTCATATCCATTAAGCTGTCTCCTTCCTCCCATCCCCTCAAACCATTAATATGCTTTGCCTCCGAATTTATCTGTAAATGGAATCATGCAGTCTGTGATCTTTTGAGTCTAACCTCCTTCGCTCAGCATGCTGTTTGAGGTTTAGCCATATGTATAAGTACTTCATTCTTTTATGGCTGAATAATACTCCTTTGAATGGATATACCACATTTTATTTTTCCTTTCATCAGCTGATGAACATGTGTTCTTTCTACCTGTTGACTGTTGTGAATAGTGCCGCTATGAACATTAATGTACAGGTTTTTGTTTGAATACCTATATTTAGTTCTTTTGAATATATACTTTTGAATTTATATTGGGTCATATGGTAACTCTGCACTCTGTAGCGTGGGAGACCAGGGTTTGTTTGATCCCTGCGTCGGGAAGATCCTCTGGAGAAGGAAATGGCAACCCACTCCAGTGTTCCTGCCTGGAGAATTCCATGGACAGAGGAGCCTGGTGGGCTACAGTCCATGGGGTCAGAAAGAGCCGGGCATGACCGAGTGACTAATACTGTAACATTGTGATAAACTCAGTATTTTAACTTTTTGTGGGACCACCCAACTTTTTCACAGCAGCTACACCATTTTACATCCCCATCAGCCATGTATGAGAGTTCTAGTATTTCCACATTATCTCCAACAGTTATCAAAAGCTTTTTTGGATGACCAGGGAATAGTCTGCTTGGGAAAATGAATACCGTTTGATGTTTTTATTTCTGTGTGTTCTCTCCCAATCCTTGTAGTTCTGCCCTCCATTCAGCTGTGTGTCCTGTTTTAGATTGTATTTCCATTTCTTCTGAGATAATACCTGTAACCACCACCTAGAAGCAGTCATAGCTTTGGTAGCATTCAGTTGTTTTGTGCCAGCTAAATGGCATTTATACATGAAAGGGCAAAACCCTGGGGAGTCACATCTATCTGCAAGATTTGGAGTATAAATGTATTTCCCTGCAGCTTGGTTAGACTTAATATGTGATATTTCATCAAATTATTGGGTTCTTATTTTAGAATGAGTCACATATGAGGTTTGAAATTTCCCAATTAGCTGGCTACAAGTAGGAAAAATTCTTTGAGTCTCCTGATAGTTTACCAAAGCTAGTACTCTTACAGTTCCTGTCTGCAACTATGGTTCCTTCCTGAAAGTATTAAACATTTTGGAGTGAGTGACCAGAGTTGGAAAAAAAAAAAAGATTCTCCTGAGAATGATTGCTTCAGAGTTACATGGAGTAGAAGCAAATGTATATGTTAAGTATGGAGTCTACAAGGGCATTTTTATTTGTTGCTTAAAGTGTGTGAAGTACGTAGAAAACAGTGGCTGCTATACTGCTGATGAAAGAACTAAAGGAATGCTGCGTTTTCAGCATTTTTAAAATTTCCTATGGAGAACAGCAATTGCAGTTTTTGACGTTGTGCTGGTTTCCTGGAAAGGCTCAGCAGTTACTCCCCTCAGCATTTTCTTCACTGTGATTAATGCTGGTGAAGGTAGAGGATGTTTGGAACTTTTAAAGGAAGTCATGCTGAGTGAAATCCTTGGGTAGGAAGTTAACCAGATCTCCAAGCACCTAAAAATATCAGTATTGGGTGACATCCAAGTATCAACAGGACTAAAATTGTTGACTTCTTTACTCTGTAGCAGTAAAGTAAATAAAGACTTAAGTCTTTATCAAGATACAAGATTCAGGGACTTCCGTCTCTGTCTAGTGCTTAAGACTGTGCTTCCTTCCACTGCAGGGGGTGAGGGTTCCGTCTTTGGTGGGGGAACTAGGATTCTGCAAGCCACATGGCGCACCTCCCCCTCCCCCCAAAAGATGCATGATTCATTTACAGAAAATGTAACTCAAGTAGGATTATACGGAGGGCAGGCACAAAAGCTGCCTTGTCTGAAATGCAGTATCTGTACATCCTTCCTGTATATTCTAACTGTTAAGACGAAACAAGGAGGAAGGAACTGGAAAGTGTAAAGCCAAGCACTGATTGTGAAGCATAGTCCATAATAATGCTGTCAGAAACACAAAATTTAATAGATTGTGATCTTCAGCTGATTCAGCTGGTAAATGAGTTGTGTTCTGAGCTTACTAGTCATTCATTAGGAAGCAGACTCCCCCGGTGTGCTTATAGAGAAGCCTGTTTCCAGTAAATGTTCCTGTCTGATCAGAGGTAGGAAGTGCTGGATGAAATTAGTAGACTCAAAGCAAATTTGTTATTCTTTAAATTGTATGATATTTGTAGGCATGGACACAATTGTGATTGATTGCTTAGACAGATGTTATGCTGATGGAGAGTGTCATTTTTAGCTAGTCAAAGAATTGGACATTGAAAAAGTAGTCTGGTTGGTTGAATTGCCTTATGGCAGAATTTTCTACCCTTTTTATTTTTATTTATTTATTTTTCCTACCCTTTTTAATACATGTATACTATTGGATTAATATAGACATAGTCCATTTGGTTCCTTTAACAACGTTTTAATAGTTTGATCACTAAATGTATTCTGATAGATGCTGACTCACCGTCACTGGATTTCCTGATCTCCTTGATAAGTGAAGGTTTTCCAAGCTTTCTTTAGAAACAAGACTTTTGAAAAAAGGCGATTCCCACTTTGGCCCTCGCTATGCAATGTTAGTAATGTGATATCAGAGCCAATCTGTTTTAGAATAGTTTGTCATGATACCACGGTCCCAGAGTTAAATAACTGTAAAAGGACAGAAATCTCTAAAACAAATTCTTACGTGCCCCCATGCTATTCTAAGAGCTTGTGTGCTTAGTCTCTCAGTCATGTCTAACTCTTTGCAACCCCATGGACTGTAGCCCACCAGGCTTCTCTGTTCATGGGGATTCTCCAGGCAAGAGTACTGGATGGGTTGCCATGCCCCCTTCAGGAGATCTTCCCGACCCGCATTGCAGCCGGATTCTTTACCTTCTGAGCCACCAGGGAAGCTTGCCGTTTATTAAACTGCTTAGACCTTTATGCAGCACCTAAGCATGCCTTGCTCCCCCTCATACAGGGATAGACACTTGCTCTTTTCTGTTTGCCGCATGGACAGTTAAGTCAAGTATAGTTTCAAAACCAAGACCGGAAAATCAAAGCTTAAAATGTTAAAAGCTGATGAGCATTTAACTTAGATTTCTGAATCTAATATTGCTGAAGTTAAAAAAAAATTTTTTTGACCACATTTCTTTGATTTTAATACAGTCTCTTTCAGAGTCAACAGTTTTTAAATTGAGGGTTCAACTTACAGTTGTACTCTTTCCCGAAAAGCTTTTTTACATTGATGAGCATCTTAGAAATTGAGGCAGTGGTAGTTTATCAGGCACAGAGATGGGCTTTTCTTTTCCCCTGTTCTCTGAAGAAATTACATCAGCCCCTTTTAACCTGGGCCTTAGCTATTTGACGGAGAAGGCAATGGCAAGCCACTCCAGTACTCTTGCCTAGAAAATCTTATGGACTGAGGAACTTGGTAGGCTGCAGTCCATGGGGTCACGAAGAGTCGGACACGACTGAGTGACTTCCCTTTCACTTTTCACTTTGATGCATTGGAGAAGGACATGGCAACCCATTCCAGTGTTCTTGCCTGGAGAATCCCAGGGACGAGGGAGCCTGGTGGGTGGGCTGCCATCTGTGGGGTCGCACAGAGTCGGATGCGACTGAAGCGACTTAGCAGCAGCAGCAGCTATTTGAATGTTTAGTGCTTTCTTGAAAGAAGCACCCAGAGTGAGGTAAGCTCTTCCTTGGACTTGTGGTAGCATTGAACTTTGTAGACTTTTTTCCCTTAAGCCTCCTGCAGCTACCTGGGCTCTGAAACCTGAAAGTTGTAATTTTTTTCTGCTTCTCCTTGTCTTGTCTGAAATCCTTATCTAAGGTGAGTGTGTCTTTTTGCCAGCTGTCCTTTATATTTTGCCAGAGTTTAATTTAAAAGAAGTTCTCCCTTTCTCCTAGTTGGACTCGCAAGAAAAACTTCTGAAAACAGTGCTCTCCAGTAGAACCGTGCAATAATGGAAATATTCTACATTCTGTGCTTTCCAGCATGGTAGTCACATGTGGCAGTTGAGTACTTCAAATGAGATCAGTGTGACTGAGAAACTGAATTTTAAATTTTATTTACTAAGCTAAAGTAAATGGCTACACGTGACCATATTGGACAGTGTAGCAAACCTCTCAGTTCTAATTGGGCAGATGTTCTTCAGCTCCTTTACAGAGCAAAATCAAACCAGATGAATGGTTTGATTTTCATCTCTGTCTTTTGAGGTTGTATTCTGCCTTCCTGCCCTACAGGTAAACTGTCCAATAAAGTCTGATCCTTATAGCTTCAATTCAATTTTCAAGTTCTGTAACCTATAAGAGCAGAGATTCATCCCTTTTTTAAAACTTCAAAAAATAATAACTTTGTACATTTTCATAATACTGGTAAGAGTGTATACCCAGTCATCTAGATTTTTAATGCTATTTTGCTGTATTTGTTTTAATTAAACATTTTAAAAAATTTAGGCTACTATAATGTTTCATAAATATTCCAGTATGCATGCATCTTTAGAAAATAAGAAAAGCTTTTTATAATCACAGTAGCATTATAACATCCTAATAGTTAACAATTCCTCGATGTTCTGAAAACCAGTCCATATTCAGATTTCCCTTATTGTCCCTAAATGTTAATTTGATTTGTTTAAAGCAGGATCCAGGCAAGACCTGTATGTTGGCTTCAGTTACGACTCTTGTAAGAAACATTCAAATTCTTACAGAGTTTGAGATTTACAGAAAAGTTGAATGATACAGAGATTCTTCGCACACTTTACCTGGATTTGTCAGTTCTTAATTTTTTTTTTTTGCTACCTTTGATTTATCTTCTTTCAGTACTTTTTTTTTTTACTGGACTGTTTGAAAGTAGTTTGCAGATATGATGCCTCTGCCACTACATACTCTAGTATGTGTTTAATAAGAATAACAAAATGGTCTTATACAGCCATACTACAGTGATTGAGGTGAAGAATTTGACAGACTACTCTTATCTCAGGCTCAATTCAGATTCATCAGTTGTTCCAGTAGTGTTCTTTGTAAGAAAATTCAGGATCATGAATTGCATTGAGTTGTCCTGTCTCTTTTTAAAAGAATGTAGGTAATTTTTTTCGTGGCATGTTCCTCAGTTTGTTTGTCTGATGTGTCTTCATGATTGAATTCAGGCTGTATACTTTTGTCAGGAATAGTGCAGGGGTGATGTGTTCTTTGTAATGCCTCACATTGGGAAGGGAAGCACATGCTCTCATTTTGACTCATTGCTAGTTATTTATATTAACTTTTATCACAACCCTTTGATGAGGGTTGGAGAAGGAAATGGCCACCCACTCCAGTATTTTTGCTTGGAGAATCCCATGGACGGAGGAGCTTGGTGGGCTACAGTCCACGGGTCGCAAAGGGTTGGACACGACTGAGCGACTTCACTTTCACTTCACTTTGATGAGGGTTGGGTCTAACAGTTTTCTTCACCATAAATCTCCTTTTCCCTTTGTTTTGTGGGGAGGTGTTTTGAGACATTACAAATACATTTTGTTTCTCAAAATTTCATCTGTTGTATCCATTGATGATTTTTGTCTGAATCAATTATTGTGTTGATCGCAAAATACTGACTTTTGAAGAATTCCATCAGTGTTTTACCATTTTTAAGTTAGCTTTCTTCTGCAAGGAATAACTTCTCCTGTTTTATTAATATTAGTGCAGAATCTTGGGTTTCATACATCCTTTAATCTGTAATTATCCTGGAAAGTAATTCAGTTCAGTTCAGTTCAGTCGCTCAATTGTGTTCGACTCTTTGCAACCCCATGAGTCACAGCACGCCAGGCCTCCCTGTCCATCACCATCTCCTGGAGTTCACTCAGACTCTCATCCAGCCATCTCATCCTCTGTTGTCCCCTTCTCCTCCTGCCCCCAATCCCTCCCAGCATCAGAGTATTTTCCAGTGAATCAACTCTTCGCATGAGGAGGCCAAAGTACTGGAGTTTCAGCTTTAGCATCATTCCTTCCAAAGAAATCCCAGGGCTGATCTCCTTCAGAATGGACTGGTTGGATCTCCTTGCAGTCCACGGGACTCTCAAGATTCTTCTCCAACACCACATCAAAAGCATCAATTCTTCGGCACTCAGCCTTCTTCACAGTCCAACTCTCACATCCATACATGACCACAGGAAAAACCATAGCCTTGACTAGACGGACCTTAGTCGGCAAAGTAATGTCTCTGCTTTTGAATATGCTAATTAGCCATATACAATTAGTAAAGAAATGTTGTCCTTTTGTGTAAGAATATTTGAGCCTTTAGAACTGTTGAGAGGCAAAAATGGCAGAGGTTTTCATTCTTTAAGAAAGTGTTTTTTATTTGAGGATATATGGTTTAGTTGGGTAAATGGATCTGAAATAGTGGGGCATGGGCAGATTAGGAAAAACTGGGAAATTTTGGTTTTGGAAATGTATCAGGGGCTGGGGGGCAGTGTGTGTGTGTCTCTCTGACCCAGGTAGCTTCAACTCTTGGTCGCACTAAGGGAGAAAGTGCTTTCCACTTCACCTGTTTCTTAGCCTTGAGCTCTTTAGGGTAAAGAGAATTATTGCTCCTGACCTTACGCCGTCTGTTTGCATTAGCTTTCCTGGCTTGCTCCCTAAATAGAGGTTTAGGAGATATATTTGCCAGGTTTGCTAGAAAGCCTCAACAGTACTTTTCCATGTGCCTCTAAAAATAATTGAAATAAAATGGGTTACTTGGCATGGATATGTTACATGATTCCATGTTACATGATTTTGAAGATTCTGGTCTCTACCTGACTTTTAGTTAGGTAAATTAAAGAGCAGAATTGGAAATTTTAAAGAGTAATTTCCTTTTCTCAAAAGAAAAAACAAACAAACATGCAGTGTCTACTAAGTTGAGCACAGAGAGACTAGTAATCTTTTTATCAGTAGTTCAAAGAAATTCACACCCCGAGTTTTAGCCAGCTTCTAGCACAGCTGAATTAAGCAGATAAAATGCAAATTCAAAAAAAGCTAATCTTGAGCTGGCCAGGGTACTCATGTATTATATGTACTAGTAGTATCTTTTGAGGCTTTACTATGTTCTGAAAGCACTTCAATTAAATCCTCACCATTGTGGGCAGTGTACTATCATCTCAGATGTTTCAGATAAAGAAATGGTAGATATACAGAGATAACTGATTTACCTTTGGTCATTTATGTGGCAAAACTAGGGCTAAACCCAGACATTTTTTTCTTATGATGAATCCACATAACTGATTTGTAGTTCATAATCATTTGTAGTTTATAATCAGAGTTAGACGTTTGTACAGTAATTGTCTATTTGAATGAAGAACCTACTGTGTTCTCTGGATTGTGGGGAATCTGAAATACTGTTTCTCAGCACAAAACTAAGAATGCAGTGTCTCCC
Source organism: Capra hircus (assembly GCF_001704415.2). Lineage (NCBI taxonomy): Eukaryota > Metazoa > Chordata > Mammalia > Artiodactyla > Bovidae > Capra > Capra hircus. Next base: position 10,240,952 of record NC_030826.1, read on the forward strand.
CCCCCACCCCCCCCCCCCCCCCCCGCTGCCCTTGGCATGTTAATCCAAATTGGGGGGACAGGGGAAAAGGAAAAGGAAACAATTCTGTATCATTTGTAAAATATAATTCCAGGGCACTCCAGAGTTTTGGGTGTGCTGATTAACAGTAAATCTATTTACTGTCAACTCTCCTCTTACGGACTTCCCTGGTGGCTCAGACAGTAAAGCGTCTGTCTACAATGTGAGAGACCTAGGTTCGATCCTGAGTTGGGAAGATTCCCTGGAGAAGGAAATGGCACCCCACTCCAGTACTCTTGCCTTGAAAATCCCATGGATGGAGGAGCTTGGTGCAGGCAACTATCCATGGGGTGGCAAAGAGTCTGGCACAACTGAGCGACTTCACTTTCACTTTCTCCTCTTCCTTATCTGTGGTTTCCCATACATATAAAGGCCTTAACCAGCATCTGTGGATTTTTGATGTCTGCCAGGGCACCTGGAACCAATCCCCAGTGGGTAACTAGGGATGGATGACTACTTGTTTTTTAGCATCTGAACTAGATTTAAGTGTCAAGTCTTAGAGTAGTGCCGCTTACAGACTAGTATGCAGAATCTAGCCTGGAAACTAAACGAATTGCAGAGCTTGGGTGACTTTCTTTAAAAGGGAGCAGTTGGTAGTTTTGTGCTTTTGTGCATGTGCCATTAGTGTGGTTTTTTTTAATAAGGGAGACTAATGTTTCTTTTTAAGGAAAACTGGAAATATATATATATTTTAATCTGTGCATAGGATGTCTAAGATGGAAAAGTATCCCTAATTGCTGGCGGGAGAGAGGTATTACTGGAAACGTGGAGTGAATGACTTTTAATAGTAGTTACACCCTTTGTATAGAATGAATTCTTTGTTATATGCATGTCACAACCATTCAAAAAGAAAACAATCCATTTTTTTGGACTGAAGGGTATTGACTCCATATTCTTATTTTATAAACAATAGTTATAAAATAATAAAAATTACTTGAAGTTTAAAAAAGATACTTTATTATAGAAACTTCCAAGTATATCTCCAAATAGAATATTCCCATCTTCAACATTTGAGAGTCCTTTGGATACCATGGAGATCAAATGAGTCAGTCCTAAAGGAAATCAACCCTGAATGTTCAATGGAAGGACTGAAGCTGAGGCTCTATTAGAGTTAAGCCACCTGGTGGGAAGAGCTGGCTCATTGGGAAAGAGACTAATACTGGGAAAGATTCAGGGCAGAAGTAGAAGGGGGTGACAAGACATGATGGTTTTATGGCATCACTGACTCAATGGACAGGAGTTTGAGCAAATTCCAGGAGATAGTGAAGGACAGTAGGGAAGCCTGGCACGCGACAGTCCATGGGACCACAAAGAGTCCAACACAGTTTAGCGACTGAACAACAAACAGCTTCAAAAGTAGTGAAATTTTGCCAATTGAGAGGATAAAAAATGTGGACAGAGTTTTGAGTATTATTGTGTATTCTCTGAAAACAGCTGCAAGTATGTAGATGCTTAGTATGTTCTCTGAATTTATTAATGGTTTGTTCCACAATCTGTGATTCAGTTTCTGTGGTATGTAGCTCATATACTGTTCAGTTCAGTTCAGTCACTCTGTTGTGTCCAACTCTTTGTGACCCCATGAACCGCAGCATGCCAGGCCTCCCTGTCCATCACCAACTCCCGTATCCACCTAAACCCATGTCCATCGAGTTGGTGGTACCATCCAACCATCTCATCCTGTGTCATCCCCTTCTGCCCTCAATCTTTCCCAGCATCAGGGTCTTTTCAGATGAGTCAGTTCTCTGCATCAGGTGGCCAAAGTATTGGAGTTTCAGTTTCAACATCAGGTGATGTTGAAGGTGATGTCCAGTGAACACCAGGGCTGATCTCCTTCAGAATGGACTGGTTGGATCTCCTTGCAGTCCAAGGGACTCAAGAGTCTTCTCCAACACCACAGTTCAAAAGCATCGATTCTTCTGCGCTCAGCTTTCTTTATAGTCCAACTCTCACATCCATACATGACTACTGGAAAAACCATAGCCTCGACTAGACGGACCTTTGTTGGCAAAGTAAATGTCTCTGCTTTTTAATATGCTGTCTAGATTGGTCATAACTTTCCTTCCAAGGAGCAAGTGTCTTTTAATTTCATGGCTGCAGTCACCATCTGCAGTGATTTTGGAGCCCAAAAAATAAAGTCAGCCACTGTTTCCACTGTTTCCCCATCTATTTGCCATGAAGTGATGAGACTGGATGCCATGATATTTGTTTTCTGAATGTTGAGCGTTAAGCCAACTTTTTCACTGTCTTCTTTCACTTTCATCACCATTAGACCTTTATACCTGACTGGAATATTTTATGGCTAGTATATGCTGTTTTGAAAATGAAACCTGTTTAAAAACATTGTAGTGTTTTGGGTTTTGTTCTTTGTCTGCACTGTGCAGCTTGTGGGACCTTAGTTCCCTGACAAGGGATCAAACCTGGGCTTGCAGCAGTGGAAGTGTGGAGTCCTAGTCGTTGGACCGCCAGGAATTCCCTTTGTTGTATTTTAAAGTTTTAATCTACACAGATATTATTAGACATAGATATGTAGTATGATAACCCTTTTATGTGACCCCATGTTGAGAGTGCATCTAAACCAGAATTGTTTTGGGATGTTTTCCTTTTTAATATATCCTTGGAAAATTTGGGAAGAATTGGTGAGTGTTCTGGGCATTCTCACTGAGAAGTATCAGCAATAAAGAAAAATTCTTACTGACCTTATTTGAAGAGGAGGGGGAAAAAGTAACTTTCTGTTAACCTATTGGAATAGGTCACTTATCCTAACAACTGGGAGAGGCTTTTTAGGAAGGAGCAGTTTCCTATTTAGTTGTGTGAATGGGCATTACTTAAGTATGCTTTTTTTAAAACAAAGTATGCTTCTTAAAATGTTAAAATGTGTAGATTGGTGAGGATTTGCCACCTACTTCTTATTTATTTATTTTTAACAAAGTAAATCTTTCATACGGAGTACATTGTTGATAGAGAAGGTTAAAAATATATATATATACACACACACAACTTTCTTAGTAGAATGTGTTTAATGAGAAAAAAAGTAAAAGTACTACATAGATTGAGGAGAAGTATCAGGAAATGCCCCCACTTTGCACCAAATCTTTGCTTTTTCTGCAAATAAAACAGCTCCTAGGCTGAAGGTCTTTGCTGGCTTTTGAAGACACTTCTTGCTGCATTTATCTGGAGATCTGGTAAAGAATAAAAAACACACCTTTCTTGACTTACCATTTTCCCTCTTTATTATCTCATAGTGTTTTCTTTCTTACACTTGTCTTCTGCCTGCCTCTTATGTGGAGGAATAAAAAGGAATCTCTTAGAATCATTTAGTTGAGTGTGTTTGTGGTTTGCATCCTTGTTTTAATTTTACTGTTTGACTAGCACTGTTTATTTTTACTTTCTCAGACACTGTAGGATTTAAGCTGTGACAGCTGAGACTCAAAATTGCCTTTGGTGAATGCTTGGTAGTAACTTAGAAGCCTAGAATTCTTTTAAAGCGTAGTTTAGAAGATAACTTGTTGCTTTTATGTATATGGTTCTGGGAGCTCTAGGATCGCTGAAATATTTTTTTAATTACTGGAAAGGTAACTCAATTAAACTTGAGAATGAGGACTGGTCTACTCAGAAATACAAATGTATCCACTTCTTATGAAATTAGACAGCCTGGTTTGCACAAGGCATGCCTTAACCCCTGACAGGTTCCCTTCATGGATTGTTGAGGACCACTTCTTTATCTTTCTCCGTTAGTTCTGAAACCGGATGTCACTAAAAGTTAGGAAGAAATGAAAATTGGTAATTCATAAAGTGTTGTTGTAACCAAACTCACTTATAAGTTACATATCTCACGGCTTGTATACTTGCCTTGCACTACAGCATATACTTGAGTTTGTACAACTAGTTAATCTTCCACTTTATTACCATGTTTGTGTTAATAGTTAGACAATTGCTTGGTTACTTACCCTAGTATTCAGTGACAAAGTTACTGTAACTATACTTTATCATTGTACCTGCAGTCATTGAGGTGTAAGAGGGAAGTGAAATTACATTGTAGTCTCTTAATCTTATGTTGTATTCTTTTGAAATCCTGGACTGGTTATAGTTAAGCTCTATTAGCAGAAGAGTTTGACAGAATAACTTTTAGGGCTTCCCAGGTGGCTCAGCAGTAAAGAGTCCACCTGCCAATGAAAGAGACATAGGTTTAATCCCTGGGTCAGGAAGATCCCCTGGAGTAGCAAATGGCAAGCCACTCCAGTATCTTGCCTGGAAAATTCCATGGACAGAGGAGGAGCCTGGTGGCCTACAGTCCATGGTGTCGCACAGAGTTGGACAGGACTGAGTGACTGAGCATGCCTGCACAGTTACCTTGGCTCAGCTGGTCCAGCAGAGAGTAGTGACAGTGATTTTTCTTTTCCCGTGCTTTTAAATTTTTGTTTGTATTTTGTTCCATGTGAATTTGTTACTTGTTGGAGGAAAAAAAATAAAACCCTCAGGCTGGTCAAAGCTAAGAAAGCCTTCAGGTAGCCTTTGAGTGGTGCTTTATTATACTACATTTAGTCACCTAGAGAAGTGACCCATTCTGGTAGAAATCTCCTTCTCTTGTTCTCACTTGTATATGTAACTAGTTTTCAAAGACGTGTCATTTTTAGATCTTGTATATTTGCTTAGCAAATTAATAGCTTCTGCATACACAAAGCAAATCTGATTCCATTATTTTCCTTGTTAAAATGCTTAAGTAGTTTCCTTAGGATCAATTCAGGATTCTTACTGGGGTACATCTAGCTTACCAGTCTAGCCCATACCTGTGTTTGTAATCTTAATTCTCCAAAAGCCTTTCATACACAATCTCTATTCCCAGAGTTACAAGAGCACTTAGAATTCCCTTAGCAGACCACACTTCTTCTTCTTTTTTTTTTTAGTCATTTATTTAGCTGTTTTGGGTCTTAGTAGCAGCACATGGGCTTAGTTGCCCCCCCAGCAAGTGGGATCTTAGTTCTCCAACCAGGGATCTAACCAGCATCCCCTACATTGAAACGCAGATTCTTAACCAGTGGACCACCAGGGCAGCCGCAGCAGACCACGCTTTCATATCTCTAGGCCTTAATATGTGCTCATCCTTCTGTGGTGTGTTCTCTAGTCTGCTTCTGTTGAACACATTCGCTCCCTTGCCTGTAGGCTTCCTTTGATTGGATCTGTCTTATGTATCTTTGTTTTGGCACTTTTTGCCAAGTATTGTAACTTGTCTGCTCTGACTGATCCAAGTTCCTTTAGACCAAGAACCCTGTGAAATTTTTAACTCTCTCAATTTATGCTATAATTTACCAATAATTTTCAGTTTCCTGAAGTCCAGTACATATGATCAAGTAACTACTAAATGCTGAAGGGGATTAGAGAGGACAGGTCCAATAGTTAAGAGATCCCAAGCCAAGAAACATTGATTACCTCAGGTTCCTTGACCCATAAAGGCTACCTCTCAGATGTAGTTCTTCCCTTTAAATCTGTCTGTTCTTCCTCTTAGTTGTAACCAGATGGTTATACCTCTCAAGTTACAACTACAGGATTATAACAAAACAATCGAATGCCATACTTGTCGGAAGAGAGAAGGTCCATTATATTAATTGCCTCATTTGAATCTGTGTAATGGAGTTGTCAGTGTTGACCTTGAAGTAGTAATGGTTAAATGAGGATTTGTAATGATGACCACACATGAATATCAAGTCTTTTCTAATTCACTTTGTAGCATGATTTATTAATATTTTTTGTTTTTTTCTTCCCTCAGCTCCAGAACCTGGGTATAAACCCAGCAAACATTGGCTTCAGTACCTTGACTATGGAGTCAGACAAATTCATCTGCATTAGAGAGAAAGTAGGAGAGCAGGCCCAGGTGGTAATTATTGATATGAATGACCCAAGTAATCCAATTCGAAGACCAATTTCAGCAGACAGCGCCATCATGAATCCAGCCAGCAAAGTAATTGCACTAAAAGGTATAAACAGATTGTGGTTTTTTCTTAAACTTTTCTATAGGAATTTATTCAAATGCAGTAATTAGAATCTTTTTTTTTTTTTTTTAGTATATTAAGTTTGGTTAAATAGATCTGCAAAGTGAAAGCTGTTACTGTGTTTGATTTTTTAAACTATTTTCATGACTTTTACTTGGCATAATTCTGTGAGCTGTCTTACTTTCTGCTTATACTTGGAAAATTTTAAGATTTAGACTAAATGAATTTAAGCTTTATACCTATGGTGTGGTAAGATTATATTAAAAACATGACCCCATTTACAGAAGACACAAGGAATTAGTGACTTGTTTTCTGGAGTAAAATATACTTTACTAGTATTAGCAACTAAATATTGCAGAATTGTGTTATGGTGATAAACTTCATTCTGTGTCTTTTATACATCAGGTTTGTGTTACATTTAAATTAAAAAATTCTAAAACTGGCTTGAACTTAATACTAATTTTTTAAAGTGTGTGTGTATATATATAGATGGGTATTAACTTTTTGGAATCAGTGGTGTTATTCAGACTAACTTTTTAATTGTCGTAGTAGGGAACTAACTCTATAACCTGTCAGTCCAAACAGAGTTCAGAGACCCTCATACTTTCTGGGAGTCTTACGTTAATTTTTTCCCTTTGAACTTTAGACCGAGAGCAGAATTGACTATTTAAAACAGACTCTTAAGAGGGCTAGGTAACAAACTATCTGAACCCAAAAGAGACATTTAATTGCCTCTTTTGGTTTGTTGCTTTTATTCTTGATAGTAGGAGGAAGTGTTCAGATTCTTGGTAATTTCCTGGTAAATTTGTGGGTGACTTGTTCCAGGTGCTGAAGTATTTAAATAGACTTGTTTTTTCCACATGATTTATATTTTGTGTTTAGTAGTAACACTGTTTGGAAATTAAATTGGTTGGGCGAGGGGTAGAGAGGAAAACATATTCAAATAAGTCACTGTTACATCTCCAAGATAGAAGCTGATCTTATCTCTGGGAAAGATGGTCCAGATTTTACCTGGGATACTTACTCTGTGGCAGTGGTCTGTTATTTGCAGTACGTATTTAAGGTAGTAAGTTCCCTTCAGCCTCCTTAAAGAATTTAAATTCAACTGCTTAACAGCTCTCATCCCTCTATTAAAAGGCCATCGTTTTAATTTTCTCATAATTCTTTTCTATTTTTAATGTTATTGTTATTTTATCACATTTCTTAATGCTTTCTTATGTGTGCAGATGGTGAGTTTTCTTAAATTAGATTGTATTAGTTATTGTCCTGTTCTATAAAAAGAATAAATTGAAAAAGTTTTCAGAGCCGCATACAGTAATACCATTATAGATTTGTGCCTGTGTGTTTATACTGCACAGTTCAGCTGTCAACCCTTGCCCTCCTCCCCAAAACACCCCATGTACGTATGTTCCGACCTCTTTCACATAAAGAATAAAACATGTAATTAACTGAGGGCTGGGGAAGAAACAAAGGAAAGTTAAGTCATTCCCAAATACGGCTTCCTCCTGAATCCAGTTTCAAATCCCTTGGTTTCTTTTTATAAACAGGACCATAACTCACAGTTGTCCAGGTCTGGTTGTGGTTTACATGTTGTGTGGGATGGGGATAGCATTCTCATTTTGTGGAAGGAGTTTTTGCCCGTGCAGTGATTAAGGAGGGCTGTGGTGCAAAGCTCTGTGTTTTGTGTCCCGTCCCATCCCTCTCTCCACCCCCACTCCCTTGTTAGCTTATAGTTTTTGTTCTTCAGGAGCCAAATTCTCTGAGGCTCAGGAATGGACTTTTCCTTAGTCTCTAAAGGACTAATACGAATTAGACAGCCTAGTGTTAGCTGTGGGCTTTGATCTCTATTAACTTAAACCAAATCACTTTTTGGATTGTGATGGGTCTGAAATTTTAAGTATAAACCTTTGCATCTAACTCAGTGAACTCTTAACATTCATAGCAGATTTCATCCTCTTTTACTAAATGTTTGCTGTTTTAACTGGTTGAAGCTTGAATTTTGTGCTTACCTCTAATATATTAAATCTGAAACCACCCTCCTTTGTCTTCCTCTCCTTTCCTGTAGCACCTCTACCTTCCCTTTGTATCTTAAACCAGTACAGTGTAGCCTGCACCTCTCTCATGTGTTAGTGGCACAAGGTAGAGTTGCAGTAGATCCTCTTCCAAAGAAGTTTCCACAAGATATATCTGAATGGGGGATGGCTGCCTTTTAAAAAGTAGACGTTTTCCCCATGTGCTTGAATCAGATTTGTTTTTTTCTGTGTACCAACCATTAAGTTTATGGGTGAGCATTCTTAATTAAGTATGAAGGTTACAACTTGTTTTTCATCATTAAGGGAGCTGTTCAATTTTAGTTGGGATTTAAAACTCTTTGGAAGTCATACTATCTGTTTAAAATGTGTTTATTAGAGGTGATCGTTTTTGCTTCACGTTTAGGTGTAGATTGCTCAGTCCCAGCTCCTCAGTGGTTGCAGTTCTGTCAGTGTGACTTCTGTAGATATTGAGTCTCATGCTAGGACCATTTTGTTTGGAAGTTACAGATTTTGCCGCAGAGAAAGTCTGATCTAGCTAGATACTAATTTATCCTGAGCTTTGCTTTCTTAGTGATTTCATTCTTACTTTTGTTTTTAGCTGGGAAAACTCTCCAGATATTTAACATTGAAATGAAAAGTAAAATGAAGGCCCATACCATGACTGATGATGTGACCTTCTGGAAATGGATCTCTTTGAATACGGTTGCTCTTGTTACGGATAATGCAGTTTATCATTGGAGTATGGAAGGGGAGTCGCAGCCGGTGAAAATGTTTGATCGCCACTCTAGCCTCGCAGGCTGCCAGATTATCAATTATCGAACTGATGCAAAGCAGAAGTGGTTACTTCTGACTGGCATATCTGCACAGGTAACATTTTTCTAGTTTTTAATAAAGAAAGGGTCTAGAGAATTTATGTGCTTGGAATGTAGTTTATTTTGAAATTGTATCTTCTTTGCCAATCTGACCCCCCTCCTTTTTTTTTTTTTTTAAAGTTGCTGGTTTTATGCCCTTATACTGTCATACAGGTTGGAGTACTCTTAGCAAGGTGTTTTGAGGTCTTCTCTGCGGGCTGAGGGAATGAGTTGGAGTGATTTGGAATTTATTGTGAATATTTACTGCAGAATGAGTACTCCTGTATCTTTCTTTTTTTAAAAAAACGATAGTGTATGGAGAAGGAAATGGCAATCCACTCCAGTACTATTGCCTGGAAAATCCAATGGACAGAGGAGCCTGGTAGGCTACAGTCCACGGGGTTGCAGAGTCAGACACGATTGAGCGAAAAAAAAAAGATAGTGTAAAGAGATGGTTGAATGTGAGGCACATTTTAAACATTCATGTTAAGCTTTAATAGAATGTTTGCAACTAAATTTTAAATTAAGAAGTGTCAAATCTACATTGAGAGAAAAGGAATTGTAAATCCTTCTAAAGATGATAAAGTGTTTTAATTATTTCACTGATTACTGTATGTGGAAGTTACTGGTTCGTTGGGACCCCAAACTTTATTCTGCTTGATCTTTTGTAGCAAAATCGTGTGGTAGGAGCTATGCAGTTATATTCCGTAGATAGGAAGGTGTCTCAGCCCATCGAAGGACACGCGGCTAGCTTCGCACAATTTAAGATGGAAGGCAATGCAGAAGAGTCAACGTTGTTTTGTTTTGCAGTACGGGGTCAAGCAGGAGGGAAGGTAAGTTTTGCCTTTGGAAATTGGTTTAATGACAATTTGCCTTTTGTCTTTCTGTTACTAATTAATTTGTTATCTGATTTCAAAATAGTCTTCTCTCTTGTTAATTTGTTTTCAACATTCAGATTTGTGGTGACTTAATTTCTTTAAATCCTGTTTCTGGTGATACTTGTCTAAAGTGAATGTTTCTTAAGCAACTTATCTGTATCTGCTATTTATAGACTTTATTCCATTGCCTTTACCAAAGGCTTTCCTGTGCATTAAGAATCACTAGGGTGGCTAAAATGTACATTTGTGTGCCTTCCATCTAGAGAGTCTGATTCAGTAAGTGGAACTCATAATGTGCATTTTAAATGCTGTAGATGACTAGATAGAGTGGACCATAATTTCAGTACCGTTCCCTTTAATCAGAGCTTCTCAGCCCTGACTATATGTTGAAATCACTTGGACAAGTTGAAGTGCTTTGTAGGGTTCTTAGTTGCAGACAACAGAAACAGGGTATGGTTGATTAGAGCATAAAGTTTAATAATGAAAGTACAGTGGGTAGTTTGCATTACCTAAGAAGGTTTAGAACCAAGGTGGGAGAATTAGGAGGAATAAGGGAGAGTGGGCAGCAGCCAGAAGCCCTGGCGCAAAGCTCTGAGGCCCTGCTGCTGCGATTGCACTGCTGAATGCCCGCTTGGCATGACTGCCCCTGGAAATGCAGTCTGACTGCTCTTCTCATCGCCATAGCAGGTTCTCTGAAATAATATATTTTCCATGTTAAGTAGTTTTAAAAAACCAAGATAGAGATTGCTTAAAATACAGTAATCAGTAACCTGTAATCTGGCCGGGAACATATGTACAGAGGTAGAGTTCTCCCCAAAAGTTCAGAGGAATAATCCCTGAACCGAGGAGTGTTCCTACCAGCCTCTCAATAGGCCAAGGATAGAAAATACAATTTAGATATTTAGATCTGAATTGATGAATTTTAAACAAAAAACCCATAGACATTAGAAATTAGATGCACTAACAAAGACATAAGGCTGTGACATTTTTTGAAAAGTCCTCTTAAGAAAAAACCTTGTATATAATTTTTGTAGTATCAGAAAACCAGTTTATAGGATCTGGAGCTTACCTGATATATTATGCTATATATTTTATAGTCGGCCATATTTTTTTTAAGGGAAGACAATTTTTTCACTAGAGCTAGTCATTCTAATTAAGGATGAGACCCTGTAACTTTCATATGGTTATATATCTTGGAAAATGAGTTATTTTTTGTTTAAGTCCATTCCTCACATGACTAAGCAAAATATATAGTACTCTTCCATTGACAGTATTGGGTGTATACTTATCTGTATTTAGAGTAGGTGTGGGCAGAGAAGAATTTAATAACTTGTTAGATTTCTGTTTGGAAAATTTAATTATAATCGAAAGCCATGAGAATGCCTTTTTGTGGGTGTTGTTTTACCATTCTTAATTTAAGGTAGATTGAGATGTGGTTGGGCTATTCAACTGACTTTAAAATTTTCATCTTGAAGTAATACATATTATTCATGGGAAACTGCCAAGATAGTATAGAGAGATCCTGTGCTCTTTTCCTAGTTTACCTTAATGGTTACGTGTTACATAGCTATTTAGTACATTTGACAAACCAGAAATTGACATTGATACAATTATATAATTGTGTCATTTTGTCACCTATAGATTCACAATACATACTATTCCATTACCACAAAGATTGCCTTCTTGCTACCCCTTGATAGTCACAACCGCTTACTGCCAGCTCGCCATCTCTAGCCCCTGAAAATCACTAATTTACTCTTCATTTCTGGAATTTTGTCTCTTTAAGAACGCTTTATAAGTAGAATCATATAGTATGTGCTCTTATGAAGAGTAGCCATTTTTTATGTGTTTTCAGTGGACATTGTGTCTGAAAGTTATTTTATTACTGAGGAGTGTTCCATGGTATGGTTGTTACCATATAGTTTAGTGTTCACCTATTGTAGGACATTTGGTTGTTTTCACAAATAAAGCTGCTATGGTCCTTTTTAGCAGTTGATCATAAGTTTTACTTTTCTTTTGAACAGTTACATATCATTGAAGTTGGCACACCACCGACAGGGAACCAGCCATTTCCAAAGAAGGCAGTGGATGTTTTCTTTCCTCCAGAAGCACAAAATGACTTTCCTGTTGCAATGCAGGTATTTTAAGAAAAATGAAAGAACTTAAAATTTGTCGTCTAAACATGAGTAATTAAAAAAATACTACTGACAGTATAATTTAAGTGGTGCCTTTACTCAGAAATAGTGAAACTTTGTAAAGTAGTACTCTTTTATGTAATATATAAATTGGGTTATCTCAGGTTCTTCAGAATTATGTTTTCTCTTTTATCTTATACAGTTTATTAATATCCTTGTATTTTATGTAAGAGCTTGGGACATTGCATGTTTGAATCTGCAATAAAAATGAAGAAACCATAAATACTAGTTTTTAATTTTTCATAAAAGCCTCTTGTCAAAATCCTAGAATTTTACCATCTCTGAAATGGAATGGGACCAAATTTTCTGATTGTAGGTTCATTATTTTACTGAGGAGAAGGAAATGGCAACCCACTCCAGTATTCTTGCCTGGAGAATCCCATGGACGGAGGAGCCTGGTGGGCTACAGTCCATGGGGTCACAAAAAGTCGGACACAACCGAGCGACTTCACTTCACTTTCACTTATTTTACTGAAGTGTTTATTTTCTTTATACAGATCAGTGAAAAGCATGATGTAGTATTCTTGATTACGAAGTATGGTTACATCCACCTCTATGACCTTGAGACTGGTACCTGCATCTACATGAATAGAATCAGTGGAGAAACGATCTTTGTCACTGCACCTCATGAAGCCACAGCTGGAATAATTGGAGTAAACAGAAAGGGACAGGTAAGGACACCTTGAAAATCAAATTCGGTGATAAAAGAAAATAGCACTTACACGGTTAGCCTTTTTCCAAAAAGTAAATGGTAATTTTGGATGTCAGAAAATAATGTATATCTAAAAATACAGATGCATATGTATATTATATACTACTTTATACTCTACAGTCTCTCTTTAACACTATCTCAGAGAGAGGAACTGTTTGGCATACAGTGTAGCCACCTAAGGATTGTGTTTGTGTCTCTGTTATCAAGAGAAATGCCTCTTCATGCAAAGAAATTGATAGGATGACATCTGATAGATTATATACCTTTTTTTTGTTGCTGCACCCCAGGACTTGTGGGATCTTAGTTGCTTAACCAGAGATTGAACCCAGGCCCCGGTAGTGGTGAGTCCTAGGGCTGGACCACCAGGGGATTCCCAGACTATATACTTTTTAATAGGGTTTTCTTCTGTAATCTGTAAGACTCATTATCAACTACAAGGTAGAAAATTCTTCCTGTTTGTCTTTTTTCTCACCTCTTTAATTATTACTGAATGTTTAATGTGGGAAGGTGATATGTTACAGTAGCTATGATAGGTTCACTGGGGTACTTGAAAAGTTACCCAGTTAGCTGTTCTGACTTGTCATATTTGACAAACCTCCTCACACCAGCTAACCCAAGTGATCTTTTTTCCTGTGTTTTAGTGTTTTAATATAATTTAAAATATTATGCCTGGAAGTATCTTTTTCCCTAAAAAAAAAAAAAACAAAAAAAAAAGGTTAAATGTTACTGACCTTTCCTTTTGTTTGGTTAACTCCAAATTAGTGTTTTTCCTCTATGGTAAATGAAAGCACATAGTGTTTTTTTCTCCTTTATTCTATTAATTTTCAGAACATAGTATGTATCTAAAGAAAGAAATACTGTAGAGAAAGGGAGTCTCTTCCTACTTATTCATCCTTTCCATCAGTTCCACACCTGATTAGGTGCTTCTGCTTTATGTCCCTAGATCTTAGGGAGCCCTCCCTGTGGCACTTACCACTGAGTTACAGTTGCTTAACTGCTTCGTCACTGTCCTTCCTTAGGACAAGGGCTTTTCTTTGTTTAATTGTATTTCTGCACTAGTCAGTGTCTAGCACAAAAGCCACTTTAAAAATTCAGTAGCATTCATTTACTGAGTTGCATTCATTTATTCATTTATTGAGTTGCGTTCATTTATTGATGTGCCTCTCTTGGAAAAATCAGGAGTGAATGTGTCTTTTGGTGAACTAGATTACTGATAATTTTATAATCGTAAAGTTGTTAAGCCAGAGATAATTGTTTTAACTAAAATATCCTGAAAATTTTACCATTATATATTTAATATTCATAACTTTGATTATTGATTGTTTCCCTTCCCTTCTCTCCACAAGTTTTCTTTGCCAGCTGCTTTGAATGAGATGAATGTTCACAATAACCCATAGGGCTCAGAGCTTTACTCTTTTGATCAGAGCCATCTATAGCTGGACCCAACCCAGTGCCCTGAAGGAATGAGTATGGTTTCTGTTGGTTGCAAAATTAAAAGTGATCAAGATGACAGTCTAAACTTGGTAGAACTGAATACTTTAGAAGATACAAGAACCATCTTTTCCCCCTGTATGTCTTAAGTACTGGTTTCTAGAACCCTGCTAATACAATCTAAAAATGGGATAAAGATGAAACTATGGATTTGGTATTTGAGGAAGGCTACAGAAAGTACAGTTGGAAGTGGGTTTGTTCATCTTCCTTATTTTTCCTAAGAAGTAGTATTAAAAATGAAAACGTAAATAACTATAAAGAAAGAATTCTTCCTTTTAAAAAAAGAAGTCTTAATATAGGGTATAGTGTCACATTGCAAATATAGAATGACCTAAGCTTTGGAAGATGGGGGTCAGATCTGTAGAAATGAAAGACTTGGAGGTTAAAATTTCATTTTCCTCAAAGGGAATAATAGAACAGGCAAATAGATGTTACTTGTTTGGTTATTTAGTTCTCACTTATTTAACAAATATTAAGCATTTACTTTGTGTTCAACACTGCCCTGGTGCGAAAAATAGAACGAAAGACAAAGACAGGTTCCTTTCTCTATGTGGAATAGTGACTGAGGAACACTTGGATGAGAAATGATGGTGTGAGAGCCGCCATTACGGGGAATAGAAGCAGTGTATAAGCTGGGGCGCATACCCAGATCTGGGTTGGGGAGAGGAGCGGATGCATGACGAAGGGCTCCTTTTCTCTTTGGCAGCTGACAGGAATTCAGCTTTTAAGCCAGTTGATTGGCATTCTGTGACAGTGACTTACTAGCGGGACTGAGGGTAGGTAATTAATTGTTCTTCAAAAAGAAGCAATTAGAAGTTGCTCTTTACTGGTGCTACATTTATTAAGCATCTACTGTATACCTTGCAATATATAAGGTGTGTGAGGATTCAGTGGTCGTTTCCCTCCTTGAGTATATAATCTGAACTCTGGGAATGTAAATGTAATTAAAATTACTGAAAAATCAGAGTTAAGAGGAGTGTATCTTAAACTTCTTCCAGGTGAGCCCATGCCATGTTAAGAATGGATGGTAGGAAAGCAATTAGAGTTTGGACTGTATGAGATAGGGAGTTATTTATATTACAAGACAGCTCTATTTTCAGTTCAGTTCAGTTCAGTAGCTCAATCGTGTCTGACTCTTTGCAACCCCATGAATTGTAGCATGCCAGGCCTCCCTGTCCATCACCAACTCCTGGAGTCTACCCAAACTCATGTCCATCTAGTTGGTGATGCCATCGAGCTATCTCATCCTCTGTCGTCCTCTTCTCCTGTCCCCAATCCTTCCCAGCATCAGGGTCTTTTCCAGTGTGTCAACTCTCCTCATGAGGTGGCCAAAGTATTGGAGTTTTAGCTTCAGTATCATTCCTTCCAAAGAACACCCAGGACTGATCTCCTTTAGGATGGACTGGTTGGATCTCCTTGCAGTCCAAGGGACTCTCAAGTGTCTGCTCCAACACCACAGTTCAAAAGCATCAATTTTTCAGCGCTCAGCTTTCTTCACAGTCCAACTCTCACATCCATACGTGACCACTGGAAAAACGATAGCCCTGACTACTAGATGGACCTTTTTTGGGAAGTAATGTCTTTGCTTTTTATTATGCTATCTAGGTTGGTCATAACTTTCCTTCCAAGGAGTAAGCTTCTTTTAATTTCATGGCTGCAGTCACCATCTGCAGTGATTTTGGAGCCCCAGAAAATAAAGTCTGACACTGTTTCCCCATCTCTTTCCCATGAAGTGATGGGACCAGATGCCATGTTCTTAGTTTTCTGAATGTTGGGCTTTAAGCCAACTTTTTCACTCTCCTCTTTCACTTTCATCAAGAGGCATTTTAGTTCCTCTTCAATTTGTGCCATAAGGGTGGTGTCATCTGCATATCTGAGGTTATCGATACTTCTCCCCGCAATCTTGATTCCAGCTTGTGCTTCTTCCAGCCCAGCGTTTCTCATGATGTACTCTGAGAACATGAAGTTAAATAAGCAGGGTGACAATAAATGGCCTTGACATACTCTTTCCTATTTGGAATCAATCTGTTGTTCCATGTCCAGTTCTAACTGTTGCTTCCTGACCTGCATATAGGTTTCTTTAGGAACCCCCAATTGGTTTAGCAGCACCCCTTAGTCTTCTCTTTTCTGCCCTCTTTTTTTTTTTTTAAGTGGCAACAAGAAAGCAGCCATCCCAGTTTTATTACTTTGTCACTCAGTAGTCATCAGCATTTAACATATTTAGTATCTGATACTCATGTGAACGCATTGCAGCTGTTCATTAGATCTTAAATTGCAGGTTCTCTCAGTTTGTGTGGAAGAAGAAAACATAATCCCTTATATCACCAATGTCCTACAAAATCCTGATTTGGCTCTGAGAATGGCTGTACGTAACAACTTAGCTGGTGCTGAAGAACTCTTTGCCCGGAAATTTAATGCTCTTTTTGCCCAGGGAAATTACTCAGAGGCAGCGAAGGTGGCTGCTAATGCTCCAAAGGTAAGTAGTTATGAAAATGAAAATTGCAATGTGTGGATTGATGCCAGCGTGCTCTGTTTCTAGTACTGTTTCAAGTGGAACCAGCTTCCCACAGAGAAAGGAGTCTCTTTTTAGGATATGTTTTCCAGTAGAATGAGTTTCTTCTAGATTTAGTTAGTTACTTTTCTGTGCTCTCGATTTGGTTAACTTTTTAAAACTCAGACTGTTAGAATGATGTGTAGATCTAACAGGCTCTGATTTACATAGATGTAATAATGTTTTCTTAGTTGGATCTTATGATAGCTACTGATTTTATATCTTAAAGATGAAACAGATCTTGTTCAATTCATGGTACGAAGATTGTCTGAACTTGACCTGAATTTATCCTCATCATTTTTGTATTTTGTTGGGCTGAATTAATGCCTTAGTGCCTGACCGGTAATGAAATTTTTACTTAACCTAATGTGAACCTGGAATAATAGTTAGTTGTAACTATCCTCTTACACATTAGCATTATGATTAGGTTGGTATGTTTCTGATTCAGAATAATCTCATAACATTGAACCAGAAGTGTGATAGACATTGCCTGAATCTTTACCATTCAGATATTGAAAAGTTGAGATTTGGTTTCAGTAGATGGAATCATGCCTTTAAAATTGACTTAACAGATCTATGGAGTTATTAGCGTGATATTGAATCATCTTTAAAAGGAGTCGTTAACATTTTTGTTTCTTAAAGGGAATTCTTCGTACCCCAGACACCATCCGTCGGTTCCAGAGTGTTCCAGCTCAACCAGGTCAAACTTCACCCCTACTTCAGTACTTTGGAATCCTTTTGGACCAGGGCCAGCTAAACAAATATGAATCCTTAGAACTGTGTAGGCCTGTACTTCAGCAGGGGCGGAAACAGCTTTTGGAGAAATGGTTAAAAGAAGATAAGGTATATTAACTTACATTAAGATATTTTCATTTTGATTAAATACTATGTTAGCAAGTTAAAAACACAGGCTGTGCCAGAGTATCTCCATCCATGATTCATTGTTTGTGGGAATGGTGAAAGAATAGACACTGATGAGATGCATAGACGTGTTTTCTTTTGAAAATGGGTTATTTTTGTGGCATGTTGAGGTATCTTTATTTTAAAAGGGAATCCAGGATTACTTGCTTGGTGGTTAAGCTTAGCGTGAGACACTTTGCATGTTTATATTTGTCAACATGTGTAAACTCATGGGGACCTAAGAATGTACTCCTGTTTCCCACATCCCACACTTGGGTGCCCAGTATTTTCAGCCATACAACATTGTATCTTTTCTTTTAGAATTTCACAAGTATCAAAATGGTGGTATCTGATGCTAGTAATCGGTTAGGTGTGTAAGGGAAATATGTTATATACAACGTGGAATTGTTTAACAAGACATCAGGACTGTCTGACTAGCAGTGATGCAGATCCCCAGAGTCACTTCACAGAATGTTAGCTGGCGTTACATGAAAAAATATTTAACTGATTAGTTTCTTGGAGTTCTTTAAATATGAATATTTGAAAACAGTTGTTAACCAGCTTTCTTTACTGTGGGATTTCTCTATCCATTTTATATTCGCTCAGTAGTTACGAGTTTCTTTTCCCATAGAGCATCTAATAGTATTGTGTTTTCTAGTGTATGTTATGGAAAATGTCACCTATTTGTAAGACAACTAATGAGTTTAAACAACCCATTAGTGATGTTATTGCTTTCATACCACTATAGAAAGCCTTTCTGCACAAAGTGGCAATACTGAATTGTCATGTCTTAGGTCAATGTCAAAAACTGAGGTGGTCCTATTTTATAGCACTCTGGGTTGTGAATAACTTTTAATGTTAGACCTTTCAGCTTTAGTGTATGTTGGTAGTATTTCTACATTACTAATGCTAAATCCCTGTTTCTTGACCTAGCTTCTGACAGTCTTAGAGGATACTGGAGGATAGAACTTCAGAGTTGGGATGCTTGGACAGGAGTCTGCTGAAGAATAGTTACTAGCCACATAGTACTTGAGGTCCATCCTAATTGTTTAAGATAAGGGAGGATGAGAACAGCCAAGGTAACTGAGTTGACCAATATAACAATGTAAGAGCTTTTTGCGTATCATTACCTATTTTGGTGAATGGTTATGTAGGATTCATTTGTGGTAAAAAGGACACTGGTCAACTCTTCATTAGTGTGTTCAGTTGAGAGGGTATAGACTCTGATAGAACGTCTCATTATTGAATATCAGTGATGAGCGCTATTCTTTTGACATACTCATAAAATAGAAAGTCAGCTCTAGTGTGTAAAGCAAAGCTCCTTTAGAGAAGCGGTTTTCCAGATTGAGCAGCTTAGGCAGATTGAATATAGGCCCTGCATGTATACCACCTTAAAATTCTAACATTTTTATCTGCTTGACTTTGTGAAATTAGTGTCCTGCTTTACAACTTTTAAACCCAAAAGTCAAGAAGATAATGAAGCTTAGGTCCTACAGTTTATTCCCTAATTTTAAAGTGGTCTTTATGGTAAACCTCAGCCGGCTTTTTGAATATCAGATTTTCATTTGATAGCATTACATTAGGAGCTGGATTATTCTTGTAAAATTGAGAACATCTGGGACTGATACCTGAATATTCTTATAGTGAGCAGTACAAGATTCTGCTTCTTAAATATTTATACGGCTAACAAGATAGTTGGTAGAATCTGTACATGTGAAGTCTTGGTGGGTTTTTATCCTTAAGTAGAGTGTGTGGAGAATTCTACTGAGACTTTGCTCTGAATACAAAATGAGTACTCTTTATAACCATAATTCCTGCATATTTATAATACATTTTGGGACAGCTGGGTAACTAAATGCCTGTCATATTAGTTATTATTTATAATGGAAGTAGTAACAACTGCTTATTTATAAAATAGCTCATGGATTACTAAACATTCTCTTTTCCCTTTGGACAGCTGGAATGTTCTGAAGAACTAGGAGACCTTGTGAAATCTGTGGACCCTACATTGGCGCTTAGTGTGTACTTAAGGGCTAATGTTCCAAATAAAGTCATTCAGTGCTTTGCAGAAACAGGTCAAGTCCAGAAGATTGTTTTATATGCTAAAAAAGTGAGTTCAATGAAACAAATTCTGAACATAAACTCATTAAAACATTGAGAGGACTTACCCTAGAGTCTCTCTCAGTTTTAATAGTAGACTTCC
The DNA here is from genome assembly GCF_001704415.2 of Capra hircus. Lineage (NCBI taxonomy): Eukaryota > Metazoa > Chordata > Mammalia > Artiodactyla > Bovidae > Capra > Capra hircus. The sequence continues at coordinate 10,260,810 of NC_030826.1, forward strand.
TTAAATTTTTATGATTACTTGGGAAAGTATAAAGTACTATTATGGTTCTCATTTACAGAATCACTTTTCAAAAATGGAGACAGTTACTCTTGCATGGCATTTAGAACTTAAACTGCTAGGGCATGTTTAACCTATTAGAACAAATTTTTTCATGTTCAATGAGACTGAATAAGCTGATTATAAAAATTTATAGCCATTTGTTCAAATGTATTATCGCCAAGATCAAACTGTCTTATATAAACCAAGATCAGATTGAGCATCTGTTAAACTGAATTTGTGCTTTCACCAGTAGTTGTTTAGTAAGAAGATTCTATTGTAGAAGAAGCATTTATTTCCCACGGGGGTGGAGGGGCGCCCGTTGCTTTTGGTTTGTTTTTGTTCTGTGATTTCTTCCCTTTTAAAATTCATTATTGGAGTATAGTTGCGAAAAAGCCTTTAAGTAATATAAAAATGGAACTCTGCAGCAGGGCTTACATTTTTGTCTGTCTTTAGGTTGGATATACTCCAGACTGGATCTTTCTGCTGAGAAATGTTATGCGTATCAGTCCAGATCAGGGGCAGCAGTTTGCTCAAATGTTAGTTCAGGATGAAGAACCTCTTGCTGATATCACCCAGGTAAACGATTTAAAATGTATCTTGTAGAAGTTAATTTATGTAGAGAATTGGGGTCGGGGGTGCGGATCTGAGTTTAAACCAACCCGGAGAAGAAAAGGTTAACTTTTTTAATTGTAGAACTTAGAGCTGTGTTTATTTACATGGATAAATTTCAACTATGTTGATCAAGAAAAGCAAGTCATAGAAGAATGGACAGTAAGATACCATCTATATATATATATATATAGCTTTAAAACATGCAAAACAAATCCCACCTCATTTAGAGTGATATATGTATTAAAAATACAAAAAAATATAGGTACAATAAAACTCAAAGGCTAGTCTCTGCCACTTGGTGAAGGGAGAGAGAAAATGCATATATGAAGTGGGAATCAAGGACTCTTTCATTTTTATGCTTTTGTGTATTTTAAACAGTTCATCAGGGACTTCCTGGTGGTCCAGTGGTTAGGAGTCCTGCTTCCATGGCACGGGGTACAGATTCAGTTCCTGGTCAGAGAAGTAAAGTCGGGCATGTCCTGTGGCGTGGCATGCACGTGTGCATCAGTCAGGCAGTCGATCAAGATGTTAAATCTTGCAGTTTATATTCTGCCTCTATATAGTATCTTGGAATATTTTATGGGTGTTTTTACTAGAACTCAAGTAACTGCGGAAGATAAAACTTCCTGTTAAATTATGAGGTTATGTTGTCTAAATAATAATCTTTAAATCTGGGATTTGATCCGGTAGTGTTTTATATATGAAGAAACAGATAATGTTTAATTTCCTTTCACTTACCTATATTGTTAACTGTAACATAAAATAGTTTTTAAGTATCTTAAAACAGTTTCCCTTACATCTTTTTTTTGCAGATTGTCGATGTGTTTATGGAATACAATCTAATTCAGCAGTGTACTGCATTCTTGCTTGATGCCCTGAAGAATAATCGCCCATCTGAAGGTCCTTTACAGACGAGGTTGCTTGAGATGAACCTTATGCATGCACCTCAGGTATGTGTTTTCATGCATTTTAGAGCATATTTCCATCACTGTTTTTCTACAGCTGTTTTCAGAGCTGCTTAGATTAAGTTATTTGAATCTACTGAGATGCCCATTCCTCATTTTAGAAAATTTGGCTAAAATTCTCTTTGTACTTTCTCTCCTTTATCAGTCCAGTATGGGATCTTAAGGTGTAATCTGGATATGGAGTTACTGATATAGGTGGAGTGGTAAGATAAACTCATTCTTTTGTGGTTTTCTAGGTCGCAGATGCTATTCTAGGCAATCAGATGTTCACACATTATGACCGGGCTCATATCGCTCAGCTGTGTGAAAAGGCTGGCCTCTTGCAGCGTGCATTAGAACACTTCACTGACTTATATGATATAAAGCGTGCGGTCGTTCACACCCATCTTCTTAACCCTGAGGTATTTCAGTGTCTTACCTATTAGTTACCATTAATTGGTATACTGAAAATGTGTTTGTGTAGCCAAATGATCCATTAGATTTAATATTATTTCATTTACTTATTTATTTTGTCCTCTAGTGGTTAGTGAATTACTTTGGGTCCTTATCAGTGGAAGACTCCCTAGAATGCCTCAGGGCCATGCTGTCTGCCAATATTCGTCAGAATCTCCAGATCTGTGTACAGGTGGCTTCTAAGTATCATGAACAACTGTCCACTCAGTCTCTGATTGAACTTTTTGAATCTTTCAAGAGTTTTGAAGGTAATTAAAAGTTTGAGTCGTTTTAAATGACTTAAGATAGCCAAGGGGGGTATAGGTCATAGGTTATTAATGGTCATAGGCTATTGGAAATTCTTTCTACAAGCTTATTTTGATGGAATATTTTAAGTTTTATTGTCAACAAATATAGTCAGGCATTGTCTGTGTCAGATTCTAGGGACATGAAGTGAATAAGACTGTCTGCATGGATATATTATAGGTCAGTTAAAGGCAGAATCTTAACATACAAATATATGTAGTAGCTTTGTCATATTTGAATAAGATGAAAATACTAATGATCGGGTATATAATGATCATGTTTATATTGTCTGATTTTTGTAATGGCAAAGGATTCTAGCCGAGAAAATTTTGTGACTTGTCCGTGTAGCAGGTTTTCTCAGTCTCAATGCTATAGACATTTTGGGCTGGATGATTTGTTGAGTTGGAGGGTATGTTGTTGTATGCCTGCAGGATATTTGGCAGCATTGCTGGCTTCAGTTCAGTAAATGCCAGAAGTGTCAGCTCCACCAGTTGTGACTGCTGAAAATGTCTCCTGGGAAGAAAACCATTTCATCCACAGTTGAGAACCACTGTTGTACTGAATGCTAATGTGATCACTGTCAGTGGCTTTTAGGTTCATTAGCTAAACATCTGGTCTCTGCTTAACTTTTCCTCCCTCTTTTTGTTGGGACTACTCTAGACAGAAGGAAAAAGATTTCTACATAATTTTCTTAAATTTTTCAGTTCTTAAGTGAACTATGTACTACATTTATACTGTTCATTCAGTACCTAGCCCCCAGCCGCATGTAGCTGTGTAAATAAAAGTATTAAAATTGAATGCAATTAAAACTTAATTCTTCAGTCACGCTAGCAACGTTTCAGGTGCTTGGAAGCCACATCTGGTTAGTGGCTGCTATATTAGATAGTGCTGATCTTAATAGAGTATTTGCATCACTGCAGAAAATCCTGTTGGACAGCACTGCATCAAATTCTTTTTAAGCTACTTTTGTGTGTTTTCTATTAACTGCATATGTAAAAGCACCTGGTGTAGTGGACTTTAGTCAGAATTTCTCATCTGGAATATGTTGTGATAATTAGTTTTGATATTAAGTAGCTGTCTCCTATTTCTCAACTACCATTAGTAGCAAACATTGAATTTTCTGTTCAGTAGGGATTAAAGTATAAATCCATTTATTGAACTGATTAGTGGATTATTTAATATTGAGTACTTTGACCAACTAGTTTTTATTTGGGAGTGGAATGTGCAGTATAACAGTGTTTTGTTTGCTTGTTTTTTTAGAAGTTTGGTATAATTGACGTAATGTTTTTTAATTGCTTAAGTAGTTTTTCAGGTCAGTTGTTCTCAAAGGTACACCTGTGCTTAATTTCAATTATTTTCTTTCTTTAAGGTCTTTTTTATTTTCTGGGATCCATTGTTAATTTTAGTCAAGACCCAGATGTGCACTTTAAATATATTCAGGCAGCTTGCAAGACTGGGCAGATCAAAGAAGTAGAAAGAATCTGCAGAGAAAGCAACTGCTATGATCCTGAGCGAGTCAAGAATTTTCTCAAGGTAAGTGGTTTTGAGTAGTGCATTTTCTGGTTGGCTTGAAGATCAGCAGGCCTGCAAGGGTTTTCTCATAGTTTAGAATTTCTTTTTCCCTAAAAGTGAAATTCTCAGAATCTCAAAACTGTATACTGAATGATTTCTTCCAAATTTCTTAGTCTGTGGTTTCCTTTGAAATAAGGAAGGAAATTGGTAAGTAATATTTAAGAATGACCATCTGTTTAAGTGAAGAGAAAAAAATCACTATCTTTAAGGAATTTCCTTTCTTGCACTTTAATTTTAGAAGAAAATTTTTGTTAAGTGATTGTAGACACTCAGTGTTATTTTAGAATATCATTTAGGTACTTTTTGAATATTAAGGTCAGCTTGCCCTCAGTATTCTTTTAAGGGGCCTATTTATGCAAAGGATTCCACTGTGTAAAGGAAACAGGTTTTTCTCTGTCATCGATTAGCCCAATTCTAGAAATTAAATATTAATCATGCATAATTTATAAATTGAAGGCACAGTCAAACAGAAAAACTACAGCTTTGTGACACATATTTGGTTATGGAGAAGTAGAACTGCCTGTGTTGGAGTGAAGAATAATAGTTTAAAGATTCTTAGGTCTTTCAGGCACACCTAAGGGCAGTTTATTTTGTTTAATGTTTAGCTTTGTCATTCCTACTAATTACTTTGTGGGGAAAATAAGACTTTAACTTTGGCAGTCATTTATAAAAATTAGGAAATTACAGAACATTCAGATCCCCCCAATATATATTTATATACTTTTAGTTCAGTTCAGTTGCTCAGTCATGTCTGACTCTTTGCGACTCTATGGACTGCAGCACACCAGGCTTCCCTGTGTATTACCAACTCCCGGAGCTTGTTCAAACTCATGTCCATCGAGTTGGTGATGCCATCCAACCATCTCATCCTCTGTTGTTTCCTTCTCCTGCCTTCAATCTTTCCCAGCATCAGGGTCTTTTCCAGTGAGTCACTTCTTCACATCAGGTGGCCAAAGTATTGGAGCTTCAGCTTCAGCATCAGTCCTTCCAATAAATATTCAGGACTGATTTCCTTTAGGATGGACTCGTTTGGCCTCTTTGCAGATAATCTATAGTTGTATTAACTGATTCTCCTTTTGAAGAACTTAATACCTAGATTAAATAGCTAAACCCTTAGGAGTTTTAGTGTAATGATGTAAAATGCTGAAGTTGCCTTATATTTTAGATTACAAGATAAACATTCCCCAAAAAGTATAATGTCTTGGCCATAGTGAATATTCTGAAGATCCTTTCTAGTATGATATATGTGAACCCAAGACTTCCTGGTGTCAGAAAAAACATCCAAATGAGAAAGATTTGATACTCCGTGCTTGACCTAGTGTACTTATAATACCAGTCAGTTCCTCCTTTGAGTATCAATACTGTATCCTTTTTGAAAAAATGCTACCGGATGTTACTGATTTTGTTTTCATTAAGCTCTCAGCTTTTATGCTTCAATTGTAATTTTTTTAGCATAGAGTTATAATATTTGAGTTATCATATATATGTAAAGCAGGACTACGTTAACTATTTTCACCTAATTATGATCTTAACATTGAAAAAAAAACCTCTTGAAACTAGAATGTGGCTGTCTTACCTTGCTTAGCCCACGAGATCTAATTAGATGAGGAATCCCCCCTCCATGCTTGTGAATTGTGTGCAAATCTAATAGAGGAGAGTGGGTGTGAATTATGGACTTTTGAACCAGTCAGACCTGGTTCAAATTCCCTTTTTTTCTATAATGAGCTGTTTATTGTTTCAGTAAATGCCTACCTCTTACCTCAGGCAAATTAGCGAACCTATCGCAGCCTTGGTTTCCCCAGCCATGAGCTATGTTTGTGAGGGACCTGATGCCATAGGTATTCTAGTGATAACCGTGCTTAATAAGCTGTGTGGGTGGCCTTGAAAATAAGCTATTATCAACCTTGCTAGCAGGCAAGTTTTGTTTCTTTTTGGTTTTAAGTTATTCCTGACTCAAAAGAATTTTAATTCCCGCCCAAGTTAGAGGAAAAACCTAATCTCTTTTTGAATAATTGGAGATGGGAGCTCAGTGCTAAGATGCTACTGTTGGATATTCAGCCCAATGAGATTGAACATACTGGACCATTTATTCCCTTTCCTTACTGATCTGCCATTTGTAGCTACATGCTGCATTTTATCATCACTGGTATTCAACTTCATTTTGGAGATACTGGTTGTATTATAATTGGCTGGTGTTATATGTAAACTGTGATAATAAAAATACTTCTCTGAATCTAATCTTGAATATTAGCAAGTGCCACCAGGAGAACAAAGAGTGGTAGAATATGAACTCTCCTTTAGCCTGTAAGCAGGATGAAATTCTGTCGTTAGCGTTATTTGACTCGTGCCCTGAACTTGAAAACATAGAAAACAGAAAACTGTTCTTCAGACCCATGCCTCTTGGCTACTTTTGATCTTATTTTCCATCTTTTTTCTTTTCCTGGTTTTGTTTCAACCTCACTGGCCTGATTGTTTTTCCTGTAACTCCCCAAAACCTCTTCTGTCCCAGAGCCTTTGCTCGCCCTTTCTCATTTTCCTCACAGACCTTCCTGACTTGCTTCTGTACCTTTTTAGAGATTTCTAACCAAATGTCACAAGGAACGATGTCTCAGATTACCCTCTTCCTATCTAAAATAAAACCTATCTGTCCTCACTACCCCCTTATCTTGTTTTCTTTTTCTTTATAACACTTAACATTGTCTCTTCCCACCAGAATGTAAGTCTCTTTGGGGAATGCTTACTTTGTCCCCTGATATATATCCAAACTTTGTATTTAAGAAAACCTGAATGTGTTTATATAGTTGCCATTTTGATCCTAATGTCTCTTAATCATAGCAACCTTTAAGTAAAATTTTAAAATGTTAATAGCATTGTTTTTATATATGAAATCATATGCAAATTTAGGCAGTTGAGAATGTATCCCAATTTTTTTCCTTTTCTCAAATTTTAATTTTCTTTGCCAATACAAATAAGTTATCTTTCACAGTAGAAATCTTAAACACTCATGCATGAGACTAGAATACCTAAGTAATCTTGGATTACTTGCCAAGTATGTTTTATCCCTAACTGGTAAAATACAGTAGGTAATACTTTATATATGTAGTAAACAAGATAATGATTAAGCGTGTTGATGTTCATTTCGTAGGAGAAACCTGCCCTATTAAAAATCTTCTGCATAGGTAGATCGAACACTTTTTAGAAATGATTGTAGCAGCTGTTAGTACAGAGTTTCCATGGTGCTGAAGGACTTTCCTTGATGTAAAAAATCTGCAGCTGGATTTCACTTCAGATTTACAGCCATTTTGATTTTTTAATTACTATTTTACAGGATTTCTTAGAACTCCAAGGTTTAGTGTTCCCTGAACACTTCGTAGACCAATCTTCAAATTATTTATAATTGGGTGGCTTATACATGCTGGACCTAGGACTTTTATTCTTTCCTTGGCTGTCATTGAGGAGAGTCCTGTCCTGCTTAGTTCCGCTTTACTAGACTGTCATAGAGGAATCATTTATTGAGAAATGTTTCACTGTGTGTAAATGAATTCCTGATGGAAACTGTTGTTTTTTGTGCTGTACCTCATGTCTTTGGAATGTAACAGGACATGTATCAGGTAAATGCCCAGTACAGGTGTTACTTACCTGTCTGTAACATCTGTGTCAGTCTGTAAGTAGGATTATAGCTTGATATTTGTAATGGTAAAAGCAGTTCGCAATTTAAAAATGATTTAAATGCTTTCTATTTTGTAAACCTTTTTTTTTTTTTAATAGCAGCATGTGGTGTATTTAAATTTATGGCTGTCACCATCATTCTGCTCCTTGTAGGATTTATTGTAACAGTATTAGAAGCTGGCCATGTAGATTTGAATGGGGAGGGGTGTTCTAGAAAGTCATCATTTTGAAACAAATGTGAGCCATATATGCCTAATTTTGAGAATGTGAGTCTAGCTCTTAAAGCAACACCAGATTCAGCTGATGGTATTAATGAAAGTCCCGGTGTGATGATTTTATATCCTGAGTGCTGCTGGAGACTTATAAATCATGTTACTCTTTTGTTGTAAAGGGTATATGTGGGAAGGACCTGGTATTTTGCTATGACTCTGGATATTACTTCATAAAAATTCATGGAAACTGAGTTGGACGCTCTCCAACTATTGGGACATTTCTTTCTTTAAAAGAAAAACCAAGTTTATGTGACCCTTTCCCACAAGTGTGGAACCGATTCTCATTTTACACTGATAACCTCACAGAAGAAGAAAATTAAGGTTTCTTTTTTTTTTCCCTCCAGGAAGCAAAGCTAACAGATCAGTTACCACTTATCATTGTGTGCGATCGATTTGACTTTGTCCACGATTTGGTGCTCTATTTATATAGAAATAATCTTCAAAAGTATATAGAAATATATGTACAGAAGGTAAGTAATACTTAGATAACTTGAAAATATAATCTTACAGATTTTGCTTCTTACACTGGACATCTTCATCCTTTTGAAACCCTGTGCTCAGTAAGAGTGGTGTGCTACAGTGGCTTTCCATTTTTTTTTCCCAGTAGAATCCTTTCTTGGATTAAAATTTTACATGCATTCCAAGTATGTAAAACAGAACAGAACTGCAGTAGTTGAAAAGTTGAGTGGCCTACGCCTTACTTATCTCATAGTCCCTGAGGTATCCATGTAGAGGCCATAGCCTCCAAAGCACAGTATGAAAATCATCTTAAATAAAGGTATTAGAAACTTTGCATTCTAACTCCAGAAATAGAGGGCAGTTTTGCTACGATGGAGGCCTTTTTACCAGATAATATTTTCAGTCATTCTGTTCCTTTCGCTTCTTTGGGCTTATTTCTCCTTAGGAGTAATAAGGCAGACTTCCTACTAAATTCCTTTGTCTAGTGTCAAATTTAGAATCCGTTTATTACTGACTTTTAAAACAGGTTGAAGAGGAAAATGCGTTTTTCTTGCTTTTTGCTTTTTTTTTTAAAGAACTCTTTTCAGTTTTGTTTCTTGGTAACATAATGACATTCTTTTTTTTTTTTTTTTTTTTAAACCATAGGTGAATCCAAGTCGACTGCCTGTGGTTATTGGGGGATTACTTGATGTTGATTGCTCTGAAGATGTCATTAAAAATTTGATTCTTGTTGTAAGAGGTCAATTCTCTACTGATGAGCTTGTTGCTGAGGTTGAAAAAAGAAACAGGTGTAGTACTATTTTAATATTCACAAGTAGGATAAATTATTAGTCTCTCCTAGCATGGTATTAAATAGAAGTATAACCTGTCCGTTGCCTAAAACTACTCAGTACTCGTGGATCTTAATTCCCTAGAGATACCTAATTTAGAAGTGATAAGCTAGCTGTAACTTGCTGTATATGGCTGTCATATAGAATATCTGTTTATCTAGTCATTCACCTTTTTTTGATTAATTTTAATTGGAGGATAATTTCTTTACAATATTGTGGTTTTTGCCATACATCGACATGAATCACCCATGGGTGCACATGTGAGTCCCCTTCCTGAACCCCCCTCCGACTCCCTCCCCACCTTATCCCTCTGGGTTGTCCCAGAGCATCAGCTTTGAGTGCCCTGCTTCACGCATTGAACTTGCACTGGTCATCTATTTTACATACAGTAATACACATGCTTCAGTGCTTTTCTCTCAAATCTTCCCACCCTTGCATTTTCCCACAGAGTCCAAAAGCCTGTTCTTTACATCTTGTGTCTCTTTTGCCGCCTTGCATATAGCATCTTTACCGTCTTTACTGTATTGGTATTTCTCTTTCTGACTTACTTCACTCTGTGTGATAGGCTCCAGTTTCATCTACTTCCTTAGAACTGACTCAAATGAATTCTTTTTTAGAGCTGAGTAGTATTCCATTGTGCATATGTACCACAGCTTCCTTATCCATTCATCTGCGCATGGACATCTAGGTTGCTTCCATGTCCTAGCTGTGGTAAACAGTGCTGCAATGAACATTGGGGTACACGTGTCTCTTTCAATTCTGGTTTCCTTGATGTGTATGCCCACCAGTGGGATGGCTGGGTCATACGGCAGTTCTGTTTCCACTTTTTTAATAAATCTCCACACTGTTCTCTGTAGTGGCTGTACCACTTGGCATTCCAATGTAAGAGGGTTCCCTTTTCTCCACACCCTCTCCAGCATTCGTTGTGTGTAGACTTTTTGATGGTGGCCATTCTGATAAATGTGAGATAATGTCTTGCTATGGTTTTGATTTGCATTTCTCTAGTAATGAGTGTTCACCTTCTTTTTGCATGTTTATAATTACATTAAGTCAAACCACACAGCTATGTGTTTTTAATGTAAACTATGTAAAAAGCCTCCTTTTAGGTATGATACTTAGTAACTAATTACTCTCTGGTAAATAATCAAGTATGACAAGAGAAAAACATTCCCTGTATAACTGTGAGTTAAACTTGTTTTTAAGTTGAACCTTGATATAATATGAGTTAGGAATTTCCAATAGAAGAGAACATAATATGAGTGCTTCTGATAGTTAGATTATGAAGTCTTTTTTTAGCCAGGACATTGTGTGTTCACAAAGTGCTGACATAGTAAATGAGGTTGGTGAGAAGTAATGAGGTTAAGTAGGAAGTTCCTCTAGCAATGAAACCATCTCAAGAATAGGGTTTAATTTTAACCTGAGTTGGTACAAGTGTTCTACTAATGGAAATTTATAACAGAATTTATATCTAAATGTTTCAAGCTAAATGTTTCAGAAAATGTTTGAAAAATTCTGCACTTAAGGACAATGGAGATGTAGAATATAATACTGAGTTTTATTTTTTTTAAAGCTTGAGACTGATTTAAAGTGATTATTGTATAGTTGCTAAGTCGTATCCAACTCTTCTGTGGACTATAGCCTACCAGGCGCCTCTTTCCGTGGATTTCTTGTAACTATTTAACATGTTATTTAAACCATGGTAAGAGTGTTGGTCATCTGAACCACTGGAAAATAAGCTATAACTTAGCAAAACCATGGCCCTCGGTGGAGTGATTGATTTTATGACTGCTAGAATTTTACCAGATTTTGTTCCCAGTATGTGTTTATGGTACTGCTTCTTTTTGCTGTATGTAATGTCGCATGGTAATTGTGGTAAAATTAAAAGGAACCTCAGATAATGTGGCTTGTTTTCTCATACCACATCTCTGTCCTACTCCTAAGCAATATTACTCAGAGGTCCAGCCATTTGCCCCATATAAAAAAGAATAATCTGTGAATCTGTAGTCTCTTCTCTCCATATCCTGTCTAGATAATGTAGCAGATAGGTCTGGGAGAGTATGAAGGACAGTCTTATATACCTTCTGTGTAACATTGGACAAATCCTTTAACCATCTCTGAGTCCTAATTTCTCAGTTTCTGATAGAAATGTTGAGAATTCAAAATAGGGTATGGGAAAGCACTTTATAGACCATAAGGTACATAGCATGTCAAGAGTGTGTTATTTATAATATAGTATATGTATATGTGGGTTTTTTTGTGTGTTTCTTTTCTTGTTTTATTTTTTTACTAGATTGAAACTGCTTCTGCCTTGGCTGGAGGCCAGAATTCATGAGGGCTGTGAAGAGCCTGCTACTCATAATGCATTAGCCAAAATCTACATAGACAGTAATAACAATCCAGAGCGGTTTCTTCGGGAAAATCCTTACTATGACAGTCGTGTTGTTGGAAAGTATTGTGAGAAGAGAGATCCGCATCTGGCCTGTGTTGCTTATGAGCGTGGCCAGTGTGATCTGGAGCTTATCAATGTGAGTACTGCCGGCTGACATATAGAGAAGACAGCATTTTTAAAACCTGTTACATAATGTTAGACTAGTGAATTTTGAGAGTTTCAGAGTGGTTTTAGGTAATATGGAGCATTTTTAGAAGGTGCATGCTTTTTAAAAAAAAAAACTGCTGATAATTATGAACTTAAACTGGCCAAAGTAGTTGATTACATTTATATTCACCCATTGACATTTACGCCCCGGTTTTATCACGTATGTTCTCATACATTCATATGTACACATACATGTATATATTTTTAACATATACGTGTATATGTGTAGGTACATCTAACCTTTTAACCTTATGAGAATAATTTGCATACCTCATGGCTTTATAACCCTTCAGTGTGTATTTCCTAGGAATAAGGGTATTCTCTTTCATGACCACATTATGGATAGCAACCTCAGTCAGTCTGACACTGGTAGAATACTGTTAAAAATCTGTTTCGTTCTGATTTTGTCAATTGACCTGAGAATGTTTTTTAAAAGAAAATTTTCCCTTTAGTCTAGGATTACATACTGCTTGTATGTGTCATATCTTTCATGTCTCTTTTAACCTGAAACACTTGTTCAGCCTTTGTCTTTTAGTGACAGACATAATTGGAAAAATAGTCTTTTTCTCTTTTTTTATTGAAGGTAACATAACAGCCATTTGAAAGTGAGTAATTCAGTGGCAGTTAGTACATATACAGTGTTGTGTAACCATTATATCTCTCTTGTTCGGAGTTCTTATTCCAAGTGTTCATCACCACACGAGGAAATCCAGTACTCACTAAGCAGCTGTCCCACATTCCCTACCTCCTTCCAGCCCCTGACAGCCTCCAAACTGCCTTCTGTCTCTGGATTCACCTATTCTGGATATTTATTAGTGAAAAATCTCTTTAAAAAATAGAATGTTCTTCGCTTTGAATTTCTCTTATTGTTCCTCCTGATTAGATTTATGTATGTTTCCATCCAAAGTGCATTACTTAAGTGATGTTTTTCTTATGCTGTAACATGCAAAAGCACCTTATGTCTTTAGTCCTTCATTTTGCGGGTCACTTTTCATCAACTTGTCAGCTTCTCCATTATAGAAATAAATTTCCCCTTATAGATGTGTTTCCCCTTGGAGGTATTAAGTAGTCTGTGAGGAGACAGTTAAGACCATGTGAGTATCCTATTTGTGTGTGTCCCCGCCCCCAATTTTGAATCTATTAATTCTTACTAAGCTATTCTTTATGTGTTGGTTGCAAAATGACAATTTTCCAACTTCATCATTTTCTCCATATTTATCAGTCAACGTGCATATTTTCACGGACTTACGAGTTCTATGGGTTAATGATGCATGTTTTTGATTTTCAAATTATCTCCCTTTTGGCTGATAGAAATCCCATCGGCCTGCCTCTCATGGCTTTGTGTCATGATCTCATTGCTCTTGAGCACATCTTGTTTCCTCGCCCAGCAAGTTACACCATGCTCATTTTATACCCTCCCCTGCCGTGGATCATTCATTTTTTTGAAGAACTTTGATTTTGTTCAGTGGGGAGTGCTATTAGAAACCCAGATCTAGACTCTGTGGTGTATTTCCTTCTAGGGTCTTTGAGTGATCAGAGCTGTATGCATCTGTGAACATACAAATTCATATACGTATGAACATATGTATGCATATACACATGGGAAAATGAACACTGAAAGAAAGCTCTGAAGGTGGACTAGCCTTACCAAATGTTAAAGCACATTACAAAACCTCTGTAATTAAAAATTGCATCCTGGTGCATGAATACACAGGCCAGTAGAGTAAAATACAAAGTCCAAATATAGATTCACCATCAGGGTGCTTTTTAAAAGCCTTCAAAAATATAACAACTTTTTTCTGTTATTTGAATTTTAATAAGAAAAATATGGTTGTGACTTTAAAGATTACATGTAGAAGTAATGGATTTTTATTTTTTTGGTATAAAACACTAAATAGGGTATAATGATAGGATATAACCTTTTAAAATTACAGTCAGTCTGTGGAAAGGTTTTATTGTTTACCTTGAAATTAATCTTTAATTTCTCATTTAGGTCTGCAATGAGAATTCCCTCTTCAAAAGTCTTTCTCGCTATCTGGTACGGCGGAAGGACCCAGAATTGTGGGGTAGTGTGCTGCTGGAAAGCAATCCTTACAGGAGACCCCTCATTGATCAGGTAAAATTTGCAAATGCATTCAAGGCTCATCTTTTTAACTATAAATAAAACCTTTTTCCTCATCATATACCAAATATACTCAAATGGATCATATTTAACTGTGAGAGATGGCAGTAAAAAATAGAAGAAAATAAAGATGGTACTAATATATATATATATATATAAATGTTAACGAAAATGAAGTATATCTTCTCCAAGAAAATACGTTCCCAAGGAGAGAATTTAATTACATAAGACTCCCTCAACTCATCATAGCTAAAAGGATACCAGTAAATCAGACATTTAATAAAATTAGTAAGAATTACTGTTAAAAATACCTGAGAAGTAATTAAATTGATTGGAAACATTCAAGACAAGGGTAAATCAGCAAAGAATAAAGACTGGTGAATGATCTAGTAGATAAATGTTAAGTAAGTCTCAATAGTAAGCAAAGAAGATGCGAGTTTATAGCTATATAAATAATTGAAAACATTTTTTAAAACCTTAAAAATTGAAGGTGGTTAATAATGGTTCTTAAATTATAAATAGAAGTATGAATATGGAAGAGAGTAAATTGAAGAATATCAGTTTTTCATTCCTCTCCTTGGAAGCATGTCTAAGGAAAATTCCCAAGTTGATACAAAGCTTCCTAGAGCAAATACTCATTGCTGCATCTGGGAGCCATGCAAATAGCCATAAACAGAAGCATTACTGAGTGTATAATGCCACATGCATATGGACTTTATGTGACCATTAAAGTGATAATGAGGAGTGGTTATTAGGAATAATTTTTAATCAGGGAAAAGATAGAAATTATACGAGTAGGCACCCCTACCCCCCACAACAAAAAAATTGGAAGTACATGTTACAGATATATGTGGATTTACGTAGAAAGATCTTTGGGTGGTAAATTAAAGGTATTTTGTCTCATTCCTTCTTCTCGACCTGTTTCATTTTCTACTGAGAGGCCAGCTTATTCTTAGTAGATAATATCATCAAAACCACCTGGACTCTCAGTACTTATTCTTTGTATATCCTCTGCAGGTTGTACAGACAGCCTTGTCTGAAACTCAGGACCCTGAGGAAGTGTCAGTAACTGTCAAGGCCTTTATGACTGCAGACCTTCCTAATGAACTCATTGAACTGCTGGAGAAAATTGTCCTTGATAACTCTGTATTCAGTGAACACAGGTATGCTATGAGAGGGTTTCCTGGCTCTTTATAGTCAGTCTTTAATTATGGCCTGTCAGTTTGGGAAAGGAACAAAGAGACAGATATTAGAGAATGTTGTCTTAATTTTCACTCTTCTAATATCCTCTTGTGACCCTCTCTCCTGAGACGGAATACTTAATAGCTACAGTGTTTGTTATGACTAATGAGCTTTTCAAATATTACATTCACATCTTTCTGTCTTAAAGGAACCTGCAAAACCTCCTCATCCTCACTGCAATCAAGGCTGACCGTACCCGTGTTATGGAGTACATTAACCGCCTGGATAATTATGATGCCCCAGATATTGCCAACATCGCCATCAGCAATGAGCTCTTTGAAGAAGCATTTGCCATTTTCCGGAAATTTGATGTCAATACCTCAGCAGTGCAGGTAGACCTTCACATTACCCGAGCTGATTTCCTGTGTAACGCCTTCTCTTGGTTCAGTGTATGCATTGTCCTCTGAGAAAGGGCATAATTTATTGCTGTGGTAATAGAAGAGCAATAAAATCCTAACCATTTAAATGTAATTGCTACATGGTAAGATTCATTGTTCTATAACTGATGAAGAATTGGTTGCCTAGGTCTTGATAGAACATATTGGAAACTTGGATCGGGCATATGAGTTTGCTGAACGCTGCAATGAACCGGCAGTCTGGAGTCAGCTCGCAAAAGCCCAGTTGCAGAAAGGAATGGTGAAAGAAGCCATTGATTCTTATATCAAAGCAGATGATCCTTCATCCTACATGGAAGTTGTTCAGGCCGCCAATACTAGTGGTATGACTTCTCACCTCTATGTGTTTGCCAGAAAATGTGCCTAAGCTAAGCATTAAGTTTTATGTCCGTTCTGCATTGTGTTGGAGCTAGAGACTGTCTGGTGGTTTGCCCTCTTCCTTAGTGCAGATAAAGAGAGGCTGTGTTTTATGAACATAAAAGCTCTATGGGGAAGTTTAATTTTCTGTTTTGAAGTCTCATTAGATTCTGATCTAGTTCTAATCTGATAACTTTAAGGAGAAGAGGGATTCAGCTCTTCATTTGGTCAGTAATAATACAGAAGCATTAATAGGAGTTTCACTATTTTGATACCTTTCACAGTTTCCATTTGTTATTCTCTGTACTGTTTCTTTGAAAAGGAAATTAATAGCAGTTCTCATTTACTTCAACGAGAAGATAGATGTTGATATGTTAGTGTTTGGATTTATTCATTTGTTTTTCTGTACCTAGGAAACTGGGAAGAGCTGGTGAAGTACTTGCAGATGGCCCGCAAGAAGGCTCGTGAGTCCTATGTGGAGACAGAATTGATTTTTGCACTGGCTAAAACAAACCGCCTAGCAGAGTTGGAAGAGTTCATCAATGGGCCAAATAATGCTCATATCCAGCAAGTGAGTTTCTCATTCAGATTTTTTTTTTAAGGTGTGTAAAAATAGTTGGGTAACTTTACTAGCTTATTAGGATCAACACATGACAACTGAAAGTTTCTAAGGAAATATCTTACTGAGAAAATGTTGTTTCTTCATATTAAATTGAGTCCTAACTTTGGAAAGACTGAGTTTCGGCTTACTGAAAATGGTTTGTGTTTTTTTCAGGTTGGGGACCGTTGTTATGATGAAAAAATGTATGATGCTGCTAAGTTGTTGTACAATAATGTTTCCAATTTTGGACGCTTGGCATCCACTCTGGTTCACCTGGGTGAATATCAGGCAGCTGTTGATGGAGCTAGGAAAGCCAACAGTACTCGAACATGGAAAGAGGTAATCTAAATGACAGTTTGATTGATGAATTAAGATGCTATTTAGGAATATTCTTTAAACTGATTAATTGAATTAACCAGCCATGTTACACTTGAGTTCACATAATTGCAATTTTTTAAATTATAGGTCTGCTTTGCCTGTGTAGATGGGAAGGAGTTCCGTCTCGCTCAGATGTGTGGGCTTCATATTGTAGTACATGCAGACGAGTTGGAGGAACTTATCAACTACTATCAGGTAACGCATTGAAGTCTTTTATGTTAACTGAGATCTCTGTCACTGATATTCTCATCTTTAATTGCATCTTTCTCCTATTTAGGATCGTGGGTATTTTGAAGAGCTGATAACCATGTTGGAAGCAGCACTGGGACTTGAGCGAGCTCACATGGGGATGTTCACCGAATTAGCTATTCTGTATTCTAAGTTTAAGCCGCAGAAAATGAGGGAGCACCTGGAGCTGTTCTGGTCCAGAGTGAATATTCCTAAGGTAACTAACCTTTCATTGTAAGGCAACTCTATAGCTAAAACTAATACTTCAGTTTTGTTTTTTTTTTCTATTAACTAGAATTAGAGACCCATATCTAAAGCAATTAAATCTTCCTTGTCCAGGTGCTAAGAGCTGCAGAACAAGCCCATCTGTGGGCAGAATTGGTGTTTTTGTATGACAAATACGAAGAATATGATAATGCCATCATTACCATGATGAATCATCCGACTGATGCATGGAAGGAAGGGCAGTTCAAAGACATCATTACCAAGGTGTGCACCTCTTTAGAAAACAGTCTTTAGAAGGAGGAAGCTCACGAGGAAATAACTCTACCTCATCTATGGATTTTTGCTGTCTTAGGTTGCCAATGTGGAGCTATACTACAGAGCAATACAATTCTACTTAGAGTTCAAGCCACTGTTATTAAATGATTTGCTGATGGTGCTGTCTCCACGGTTGGATCATACTCGTGCAGTCAATTATTTCAGCAAGGTAACAATTTTTAAAACCTCAAAAATTCATAGCAAGAAACTAAAGATGTTCCTGGATAACTTTGTCCATTAGCAATGTACTACATTTGTAACATACCCTTCTTTTAAAGGTTAAACAGCTACCACTGGTGAAACCCTATTTGCGTTCAGTTCAGAACCACAACAACAAATCTGTGAATGAGTCACTGAACAACCTCTTTATTACAGAAGAAGATTATCAGGTAAAACATTTTGGTTCTTGCACATATTCTCAAAATTCACAAAATTTATTTTTTCCTCAAAATTTACAATTCTCAAAATTGTAAAGTTGGTATGTTTTGCAGTTAAAAAAGCCTATCATCCCTTAGGACTGTAAACAGTAGGTACTTGTATGCCTTGGATCTAAATTTATCAGGTTTTCAGGATTGATAAACATGATGTCTTCTAATTAAATGCCAAGTTTGCAGAGTCCAAGTTAATGCTTTAGAAAAATACTATGGTTACTTCATCTGTAAACATCTAGATTGTAGATTGAGTTGAAAAGTTTTTGATCTCTTAAACTAGTTTATAAACCTTATATGGTATTAACTTTTTTATTCACTGTTTCTCTTGCCCAATAGCTTATTCAGTACCTGTCTTTTAGTAAACTTTCCTTTGTGAAGAATTTTGCAGAAATGTAAAAAAGTTAAGGTTAAGCTAAATTGCCTTTTCTTTCTCTTCTTGTCAACATGGTTTTCTTTCAGGTGCAGATCCAGTGCTGATCTCTGTGACTGAATACCATGTTGAATTGTATCAGGAGTTTCCCTAGGGCATAAAATCTTACCCTCCAAATTAATTTGCAGTTTCATAACCATTCAAGTTAGTTCTTGATACCAAAAACCTTGGAGAAAATTGTTCCCTAGAAATTTTATAGTGCCTTCAAGGACCTTATTGTTAAACAGTTAGATTGAGCAATGTTGATACTTGTTCATAGTATAACTTTTTGGTTTGATTCTTGAATCTAGGCTGTCTTAATTACAATAATGGCTGATTGATCAAGTCTTATTAAACATTCATCATGCAAGATACTGATCACATTACACGCAGTCAGTTATATACAGTAACGGCTCATTGATCAAGAATGATGGAACATAAAATTTAAACTGAAATACTGGTTTGGCATTTCAGTGGCTTTGTTTTATTTTTTAAGGCTCTGAGAACATCGATAGATGCTTATGACAACTTTGACAATATCTCACTTGCTCAGCGTTTGGAAAAGCATGAACTCATTGAGTTCAGAAGAATTGCTGCTTACCTCTTCAAAGGCAATAATCGCTGGAAACAGAGTGTAGAGCTGTGCAAGAAAGATAGCCTGTACAAGGTGAAGAAAGATGGTGGGGTGGGCCTCTTAAGCCAAGAACTAGATGATCTGTGTGAGTCCTAAGATGGCATATTAGAAATGATTATGGTCTATAAAGGTATTAGTTTTTGCAAATATGGGAATTGCCTTTAAGCTCCCGGTTGAGGAGATGATAATTATGTCACTTCTTAATGTTGGAGGCTGTCATATGCTTCTGTCAGACCTCTCTGTTAAAAAGAGAATGCTTTCCTCTGTCTTTTCCTTTTCTTTCAGGAAGTCCTTAATTTAAATGATATAACTGAGTTTTTTTTCCCCCGTTGCGTTATTTAATTTATCAGTTCATCATATTTGAATTTAATGTTTGACTTTCTTCCTTTCCTTTAAATAGGATGCAATGCAGTATGCCTCTGAATCTAAAGATACTGAATTGGCTGAAGAGCTCCTACAGTGGTTTTTGCAGGAAGAAAAAAGAGAGTGCTTTGGAGCATGTCTCTTTACTTGTTACGATCTGTTAAGGCCAGATGTTGTCCTGGAAACTGCATGGAGGCACAACATCATGGATTTCGCCATGCCCTATTTCATCCAAGTCATGAAGGAGTACTTGACAAAGGTAATGGCGCCTCTGAGAACTAATCAGCCTGAGGATATGTAGAATCCGTGTATAGACAATTTTGTTTCCAAAGGTTTTCTCTAAATAATTAATTTAGTTATCATGAAATATTCCTATTCTCCAGTAGTTTTTAATACCTGACAAATGACATTGAATGGAAAGGTAACTCAGACATGTCTTGGCAGAATGTTTATACTCAGAATACCACAGAATGTATTTCTGAGCGGCACATAGTATTACGTCCATATTGTATGGGTTTCTGTCTTTGTTTTTTTTAAACATTTGATAGAAACATTTTGTGTCAAAATAATGTCTTCCTCAAATCAATTCTTGTAACTCAGATGACCATTACTTAGTAGTGTAAATTCCCTTCTCTTTGGTTGGTTCTTGACTTTAATACGTATGCCTGTTTCCCATGGGAAAGCTTCAGCTGTATTCTTAATGTCCTGTTAATCTTCTCAATATTTTGATAGTTTAACCCCTTATTAAAAAATATTACAGGAGGTTAACAATTAATGACACATTTCCTAAAAGTGCGTTAAACAAGCTGGGGGTATAATCATCTTATAAGATTAACTTATTCTTCTTAGTATTTGTTTTTGATGTTAGGATGTTTTTACCCTGTCCTGCTGTGGAGCATTTTAAAATGGTCCTAAAGGATCCATTTTGTCAAAGCAAAACATGCTTATTAAAGTCAGTTTCGCGTCTGGTCTTTTCAGCATGTCTGAGTTAAAGGCGTGTGTCAGGGTGGGAGGTGCACTACTAACAACCCCCAGTGTGGCTGAGCATTTCCTTGGGCTGCCATCCAATTAGATATCATTGTGTTAAGTTACAGTTGTTTTGAGAATTAACATTTTTCTGTGTAGAAACTGCTTAAATCCAGTGTAAGAGGAAAAAGAAAGTTGTCTTACCTTAGCCACAGATGAGAATAGCTTCTTTTCTTATGCATAATGCCAACTTGTGAGACCTGGCTCTAAGCTGCTGTTAACCGAAGTGCTGTAAATTTTACTAGCGATTAAGCTGCTTTCTTTCACACTTGACTCTAGCATAAATTCTTCTGCAATAAACTCTGAAGTTAAAAAAAAAAAATTCTGAGTTTTGCTCCTAGTATGCCCTTTATTTTCACTTCTCTCTTACCTTTTTTAGTGGTTAGATGTTTCTCCCCTAAACCTTTGTTGCTGATTCTACCTTTTTATGCTCAATATGGAATTTGATTTTTTTCTAAGCTGCACCTTCTGAATTCCTTTGCAGGTTGATGCAATAAAGGAAAAGGTGAAAGTTGATTCTTTTCCATCTTTAAGTCTGGAGGACTAAGTCTAAGGAATTTGCATGATTTTTTTTCCTTCCTTTTCTACACTGCTGCTTCTGCTTTTTCCCCCAATAAATTTTCACTAAAGCCTCTGCAAGTCCCTTAAAATATAACTATAATAGAGCTCTAGGACATTAGTAGATGTTTGCTACTAATCGGCTAATAGGCTTTAGGAAGGGCAGGAGGCTAATCAGTAGTTGGTTCACAGTCTCTCTTAAATATATTATTAAAAACTGAGCATGTTGAGTTTCCATATTAATTCCAAAGTTCCAGGAGATTTCTCTTCCCTGTCAGGGTATCTGGACCATAATAGGACTTATCAATATCCTAAGTAAAATTAAACAGCCTCTGGTATTATTTTGTGAGCGTGCCTGACAGTTGTTGAATTTAAATATGTATATATATGCCCTAAAAGGCTTTTTGGGGTTTTTTGTTTTTGGGGTTTTTTTTTTTTTTTTTTTTTTTGGTATTGAAGGACTGTGATCCAGTTTCTGATCTCTTGATTCTTACTAATTTTTTGCTGAAAGTAGATACAAGAGATACTAGCTGCTTCCGAAGAGACTTTCCTCATGTTTCTCCAGGTGTCCAGTTCTTATGGTGCTAGTTCATTTTCAAGAGAAATCAAAACTTTTACAATCATCAGATTAGCTTGCTATAATTGTTGCTAAGCAACATGGATTATTTCTGTAAAATATGGAACCATATTAACTTCTGCTTTCTATAATAAGGTACATCTCTGAAGCTACAAATTTGCTGTTACTCATCCCTTTGGCTTGTCCAAAGTCAAATTTAGGCACCTTTTGGTTGCTGCTTCCTTCATTGGCTTGTCTCCATCCCCATATAAATGAAACAAACTTATAAACTTGTGTCTGGTATCAAATTATGGTGAGAAAAGGGTGGGAAGATAAAGGACAGTTAAAACAATTTAAAATAATTTGGAGGGGGGAACAGTGCCTTGGAATTACGTTGAACCAAACTGGAGTCACCATTGGAACTTAGGGCAAACCTGAGTAAAATGCATTGTGTGTGAGGCCCTTCAGCAGCTAGTAAGCAAGGCAGTTAGAAAGCGTGTGTGTGAAAAATAGGTAATTGAACTGCAGTGTTATGCGTTGTTTTAAATCAAGCATGTACAAGTCATTGCAATTACATCATACTACTTTTGAAGCTCTTAAAGCATTGCTGTGGGCTGTGTGTGTTTCTTGAGAGCCTGTATAGCAACAGTCATCCTCAGATCTCACTTCTTGCTTCAGTACTTTTGCCTTTTTTCATGCACACATACACCAAAATAACTGACTGCATGTTAACTTTCCTCTGCAGCGTATTGCAGTCTCTGTGGAAAAGCCTTTTACATTATCATGAATATTCAGTAGTACAGATGGAACTGAACTCAGTGACATGCTTACCTGTAATTTTTCTTTTTTAATCCAAGGATCAGAAACTTTTGTTACAGCTCTTAACAAAAGCTTGTGTTCATAAAAGCCTTCTCTGCTTTTCTGTTTGGAGGAGTCCAAATTGGGTCATTGGAAACAATAATCGGATATTGCTGAGCCAGAGGCTGTCCCATTAAATAGAAAAATCAATTTTTGCTTAGCATGATGCTCCTCCTTCACAGTTGTTACTTTTTGTTTTGTCTCTATGCCCAACCTGCCTATGTCTGTGCCTGGGCATTATTACATTACTAGCTCTTCTAAATCTTTAACAGACTTCTGTCTTCAACATCCGACTCAGACATTAACTTTTAAACACACGTTCACTTTAGAATCTTTTCCTTGAAAGTCTGGCAATGTGTTATTCAGTGGGTTTTTTTGTTTGATTTTTCTTCTTAGAAGTTATTAATGTACACTCATCCATGTACTTTTTAAAAATAACTTCTTTAGCTCACTCTTGGATACTTAGCAAAACCCCATCTG
Organism: Capra hircus; assembly: GCF_001704415.2. NCBI lineage: Eukaryota > Metazoa > Chordata > Mammalia > Artiodactyla > Bovidae > Capra > Capra hircus. The sequence goes on from NC_030826.1 coordinate 10,283,740, forward strand.
ACTGTCCTTGGTGGCACAGATTGTACTTTAGATTAGAGAGGTGTAGTGATTTTTGTTTTTAAGTTTGGGTGCCAAACAGTGAGTGTTTCTTGTGGTGCTTATACTCCATAGTAGTCTTTAATTTGATAGTGGGGTAATTTTAACACATGAGCCCTTAGGTTATAAAATTAAAAAAATGAAATACTCAAGCAAACTAATAACCCATCTTCCCAGGGTAGAAAAACCACATTTTATCTGAAGGTGTCTGAGTCTGACTCTTACCACTTTTCTCACATTTTGCTCCCTGACAAATTAGGGTAAATTAGACCCACATTCAAGATACTCACTATAAAACAATTAAAATACATGTAACATACTGTCCTAACCTTAATGGCCTGTGTAGGATTGAAACACTGTTTTTAAAATAGTTGCAAATAGAAACTAGGTTCTGCTTTAACCTTTCTGGGACCAAGTCTTTAAAGCCTTTTCACTGAAGTCCTGCATGTCTTTTTTTTTGTGAGTGATTCTTCACTATTCGCCTTTTTGAAGGACATGGAATGAACACTCATAAAAAAGTTCTGCACTCTGCCTCCCCATCTCAGCACCCCTAGGACTTTGAAACCCTCTAGTAGTAGATAACACTGAGATTTGAAATTCAGTTTTACATCAAGTGTAATGCTATACCAACGACAAGACTATATAGTCTAAAAGACAGATACAGCCCAGTTTAAAGGCGAATGGAAGTGGTATGGGGGAGATTTCCTGGTCTGTGTCCTGCTGCCATCTTCCCTAGTCCTTCACAGAATTCCAGATTCCAAGTCATGCTAATGCTAGAAGGAGCTTTGTAGATTTTCTCATTCAGCTGACTCACTATATAGACAAGGAAATTTGAGGGTCAGTGCAGTGGTTTGCCAAGGTGACACAACTAGTTAGGGAAGGATCTATGTATTCCAGCTCTTTTCTTTCACTAATATGTTTGGACTCCTCTAGAGTATTATTTCTGTCTGATACTATCCACTTTTATTTAGAATAGCTAGTGTATAACAGTCATTTACTTCTTGGGCTTAATTAAAAGGTAAACATTTCTTTCTCTAAGAAGTTGGGGAAAAATCAGGCATTCCTTGGTTACTTAAAAAACAGAGCATTAACACATGCAGCCTGTCTTTATATAAAAAAGATTAAATATGGAGCCACTTGAATCTTAAACTTCAGCCTGCACATAATCAATATTGACAGAAGCTGTGCACAGTTGGCAAAAAAGATAGTTGGTTCTGCAGACATACTTACCTAATCACAAGACTTGTTTCACTTTTTTGAATACCGTTTCCTTTGGGGAAGGAAGTCTTGTCCAGTCATGAATTCATCATTGTTATCTTTAGTAGGGCTAAACCTTCATCAGAGAAAGTGGTTCCTTCTGGTTGTCTCCCTCCCTCAGGCTGGCTGCATCCTAGCATGCCCAGTTTTAGCCTGGCGTGAGCTTTTATGGCATTTATAAATCCCTCCTTCCTGAGGGTTTATAATGACAGTGCTAAAAATCACCTTGACTGAAGTATGAACATTGCCATTGAATTTGAAGGGGCCTGAGAATGTTCTTTCTACTCTAGTCTGTTTTATTTTGACAAAATTTAACATACTAAGGCTTTTCCACTTTCTGCCATAAATCTAGGTCTATAATACTTTTGAGGTTCTAATTACCATTACTTGTTTTTCTCTAGGTGGATAAATTAGATGCTTCAGAATCACTGAGAAAAGAGGAAGAACAAGCCACAGAGACACAACCTATTGTTTATGGTAATCTCTTTCTCTGCTTAACCTCAGAAATATAGTAGACAAACAGTTCATTCTAAAGTGCAGAAGGCTCAGTAAGTTAAGACATAAGCCTCTACTGTCATTTTTTTTTTTGAAAACAACCTTAGAGCAGGCATTGACCTTATTCACTAAGATTATTTTAAACGCAAAAAAATCTCAAAAAACAGTTTGTTGAGATCAGAACCTGATTTATCTATGGCCTGATCATGAGTTACTGACAAAGAATTATTGGTGAATTAAATTTTCAAAAGTGGAGAAGGTGAGAGAACATGCCACAGTCATCTTAAGTATGCTTTACAGAAGAGGTGCATCTCTTTAAATTCTGACTGAGACAGATGACTGAGTAGCTTCCATTTGAAGATTTTCCAGAGAGGATTTTTAGACTCTGAATATTTAAGGCAATTTAATGTTTTCTTACTTGTGCCTTTCTGAAATCCTTCCCCTTTCCATTTCTCTCCCGGAGAACAGAGTGATTTGAGCAGTGAAATTGAAGGGTGTAGGTTACAGCACTTTAACCAGGTGGTGTTGGGAGGAAGGTATACAATTACAACTATTGTATCTCAGCCTGTTAAAGGAAATGATAGTAAACAAATCTATTGTGGCATTATTTCCATTTTTTACTTTACATAAAAAGGACTTTGGGAATTTAGAGGACAGGGTAGTTTTGATAAAGTTGGAGAACATAAAGTAGATTCTTAGAGATGGGAACAAGATGTTTGACATATTTGTGATAAGAAACAAGGTAGAAACAGAGTGGATGTAATAATTGGGGGAAGCTACTGAATTTGGCTTCTCTTTAGGTTGTTTAAATGGATAGTCCTTGTAAGCAGTTGACAATGGGGTTGAGCCAAAGACAGCTGTTGACAGTGCCACTTCTTACCCTTCCACCCCCCGTACCACACACCCACATACCCGCACACACCCCAGTCCTGGGTAGCTGGCTATGGAGAAGCATGATGTTAGAAAGAACTAGTCTGGCACTTTGTCAGGCAGCTGCCTCCTGCCCCCCATTGCCTTGAAGTTCTCTGCTCTTTATTAGAGATTTGCACACTCATCAGGTTTTTCTTTATTGTTCTTGTTTTCTCACGATTCCATTGTGATATGAAGAAACTGAGAAGCTTATGAAAAAACAACATGCTTATGTTGTTCAGAAAAAACAAGTGGGGTTGAAATTTCAAGGTAGATTTCAATAGCAAAGTTAGAAGTGTTTTTTTAACAAACTGCTGGTTCCTAGAGTTCATTCACTGAAAACAGTTTGGGTTTTTATTCACCGAAGGAGAGACATTAGGTCACTTGTGGGAGAAATACTACTCTGGATTTACATTAGAGAGGGAGATTAAGAGTACTTCTTTTGCAGGAGGTAGGGAGAGGTGTTAGGTATGTTCTTTTATTTAGCCAGTTTCTCCATAGGTCGGTTCCTCTGTACAGTACCTATTTAAACTTCATGAGAGTGTTAGCTAAGTATTTGAAAGAGGTTAATGTATTTCACACCTAATGCATATTTGAATATGTCTTAACTTGTTCTTTTCGGTACTGGATGCTTGGTTTTGTTACCATTTAGACACATCTAAATCAAGAATTTAAACCTTAACTTTAAAAGTTCAGTTGTGTTAAAATGTATCTTAAAAAGTTGTTTTCCTGGGCTAATTATATTGTCACCAGATACAGTGTGCAAACGCCATGTGGTGGTGATAGGCTTACTGCTGACTGTGCTGCCTGAGCGTGTTGAGCGCGCATGTGCATATTGCTTTAAATGACATGAAGTAACATCATTACTTATACAGTTCTGGCCCTTGGCCCTGCATGGTTTTTGTTGGCTTTTTAGGCAGGACCCTTCCTGGGGTGATTGCCATGCTGAAATTGAGACAGTCAGTCAGAAGTGGCCCCCCGCCCCCCCAATTCATTCCAAGTTGCGGTCTTGCTGCTGCAGTCGGGGTCGGGGGTGTGGCCGTCCTGCGGTGCTAACAGTCTCTCCTGCCTCCTCGCCCCCGCCCTGCCCTCTCTTCTCTTCTGTAGGTCAGCCCCAGCTGATGCTGACAGCAGGACCGAGCGTTGCAGTCCCTCCCCAGGCGCCTTTTGGCTATGGTTACACTGCACCAGCCTACGGGCAACCACAGCCCGGCTTTGGGTACAGCATGTGAGACGGAAAGCTGATCCTGTAGTCACCTATTTTCGTACCGAAACATCGTCTCTACCCGCTTCTCAGTTTATAACAGGGGAAACAGGCACATGTTCTTGTAACCTTTATTTCATGAAGGACTACTTTTTGTTTCTAACTATAAACTCGGATCACCTATGTTTAAAGCTTATTTCACATTCCGCATCATTTTAGAATTTATTTTCAAAGGGGAATAGTTTCAATGTTTTATTCACTTGGGCTTTTCTTCTCCCCTCATTCTTTGAAGAACTGCTTAATACTCAATCTATTGTGGAGAACCTGATTTGCACTCTGTAGTGTTTAAAGGAAAAAAAAAAACCTCTAATATTGAATCTCTTAAATTTAGTGTATGTAAACAGCTTACAGTATGTATTGTCTAAATGCATTTAAATCTCTTTTATTCAAAGAAAAGCTAAAGCAAAAATACTGATATATGACCATGCAAGACTGTCAATGCCAACAAAGACAACACTAATGAGCATATCCTCCGTGGGATCGCAGTGCTCTCCAAATTGTTTGAAAAATGCATTACAGACAACTTGCCTGACTTTTAAATGAGCATAAAAGGCCCTCTAACCTATGCAGGTTTCCTCATTACGCATATAGAAAATGCTAGTGTGTTCTGCTCACTTCATATGTAACAGGTGCCCTTACGTTGTGCTGTATCCTGTGCTTTTTCTGTGGGACCATTCCATTCAGGAACAAGGAGCACCATGATTCCAATCTGTGTGTATTTACTAACCCTTCCCTGCGGTTTGTGTATGTTGGATATTGTGGTGTTTTAGATCACTGAGTGTACAGAAGAAAGACTTCAAACAAAATATTGCTGTTCTTCAGTTTTGTTTGTGGAATTTGAAATTACTCAAATTTAAAATAAATTACTGGACTGTGGAAGTAACATGGAGAATGGCAGTTTTACTTAAATCTCTCTTAAACCACAAGAACCATTTCATACTGGATACTCAGGTGGTACAGGGAGAAGGGGGCTACGGGCTGGGACATGGGAAAGCACCGCATCACGCTGTGTGTGTTCCAGTAGTTCGTGAGGTCCATGCAGAGGTCAGAAAAACCCATCAGTGCTGACGGGGGCTACCTCCATCATTTTAACCGGGCAGCACTTCAGCTGTTTATCTGAGCATTTCATTCAGATGAAGAGATCATGGATGTTTAATTATATTAACTTGAAATAAGAATGTATAAGCACATAGTCAAACATGCTGTTCTTCACCATGAATTGTAAAGGCCTTCAAATTATGAATATTTTAAGTTGATTTTTTTAAACCAGTGTTTGAATTCAAGTTTTTTTGCATATGATTGAATATTACTCTAAGTTCATTTCACAGTTAATTCTCAGTAGAGTTAGAGAGCCCCCACCTAGCTTTGTATTGCTGTAAAGTTGAGTCATTGACCATAAACTCCACAGAAGTGCTTTTTTAAAACTTAGAACTCCTGTCTTCCTCTCCCCACCACCTATATTCCTATAGGAAATTGCGATATTAGTTGGAAAAATCCCCTTTCATTTTTTGGTTTGTCTTAGGGACCATCTTGCTGCTCAGGTCCTGGGCATACTGGTGTTTCTCCTGGGTCTCTGCTCTCTTTCTTCATGTTTATCAACATCAAGAGGGAGAATAGTAATGGTCCCAGGGGACTCCTTCTCACAATCAAGATTTGTTCTCCTAGACATACTTTGAATCACCAGAATGATTTTTCTCTTTTCCCTTCCCTAATAGAAACAAGTTAAAATTCTTCAGTAAAGGTTTTCTTACAGCACAGTTAAGAATCTTTTTTAAAAAAACATAATTTTAACCTGGTGCTATGTCTGTGATACTGAGTTGCCACTTAAACCATCCATAATAACGGGCTATAGTAGAAAGAGAAACTGCAGCAGTGTATTACTTAGGCTTAAATTGAGAGTAAGCTGAACTTCTGAGCTTGTTCCCTCACATGTATGTTAACACTATGAATACTTTGCAGGATTATTTGGAGACGTGTTTAAATCACAAAACAGGTAGCTCAATACTGGGCAGTAATGGGAAAGAGGTTAATAGGAAACTTTCAAGGTAAACATGTTTTCAGTGATCCTCCTCAGAATCCAAATGTAGACATTATACAGAAAAAAGGTGGTAATTGTTGGCAGTCATTTCAACACAGACATTGGTACGATAGCAAGAGATTGGCCTCCATGTAAGGCTGCTTTAAATTTCTGTAAGTTGATTTAGTCATGCAGATATCTCACTGTAGTGGTTCTCAAACTTAGGATCTGTCTGTACTCAAAATCATGCAAGTTTTTTTTTGAAGATGTAAAGCTATTTTTATTCATAGATGACCTAATCTTGTATGAAGAAAATCCTAAGCATCGTTTTTATAAAAATAACTCTTTAAAAAGCTTGTTTAGCAAGGTCTCAAAATTACAAGAGCAATAAAAACAATATGAAATTTTGCAAAACGAGAATCGAAGAGTATTAACTAGTGATAAATTTAACAAAAGGTAACTACAAAATCATGCTGAAAGAAACTGAAAATTAAAACAAATGGAGAGAGAAAATACATTCATGATTCAGAACTTGTAAGATGCCAATTTCCACCAAAAATACCTACAAAGTTGATGTAATTACTGTCAGTATTATAGAAGGCTCCCCCACCATAAATTCACATAAATATGAAAGTTAAAAAACCTAGAATAACCAGCTTGATTTTGAAAAAGAATAGATTTTAAACTCCCTGATCTAAAAGTTTACTATGAAGTAACCATATTCAAATTATTAACAATCCCAAAGAGCACTAGTTTATGTGGGATTGTATCTATTCCTACTTTACTATTATTAATAGTTAAAACTGTTAACCCATTTAAATGACAGTAATAAGCGTTGCTTGTTAACGTAAGCAATAATAACGTGAGCATATTTCCCCAAACAAAAGTCAAGCTAGAATGAATGGCATTGTACTGTTTTTTACAAGTCTCTAAAGTTCGTCTGAGTAGAGACTCTTCTGTATTCAAAAACTTGGCTTCATACAGCAATTTCGTTAGGAAAGGAAGAGAGTATTTTTTGGCCACATCGCATGTGGGATGTTAGTGCCTTGACCAGGGATTGAACCTGTGTCTCCTTCACTGGAAGGTGGATTTAAGAACCTTTCCAGACACTTGTGATTAGTTGAAATGTGGACTCTGAAACCATGAAAATGAATCATGTAGTTTATATCTGCTGAAAATCTAGATCTGGATAACTAGATTCTGTCCGTTGTTGCAAGTAAAAATGACAAAAGCAGCTAGTTCAGCTCAGGACTCAGCCACACAAGTCTTTTTTTTTTCCTTAAGATAACAGTTGTACTTCAGTGTGCACCAGAAGTGTTTGATGTTACATAAAATATTAAGACAAACAGTAAACGGTCAAATTTAATAATTTTTTTTACTGCTTCATCAAGGACGTTAGACTTTTTAAAGTAAACGTAGGGCAGTGAAAACTATGACTCCTTGTACAGATAGGTGCCCCTGTCTTGATTTGTGAAAGGTGCCAGCAGTATCACCACCGTTGCTTTTTTATCATCACTGCAAATGTCAAAACAATGGGAAAGAAAGAGGATCAGGAAAATTGTTTTGGCCCTTTGCAGGTGTCTTTAGAGAACCCAGGGTTCTCTGCTTTGTGAACCATGAAATAAAATTACGAACCTTACAAAATAAATAGCAAAGTACGGGTGAGCTAGAAAACATGTTTCCATAGCTACCAGTGTGTGTATGCTATTCATCCTAGTAGATATGCCATGATTGACCTCAATTACGTTGTCAGCCAGGGCAGATGGTCCTGTTGGGATGCACTGTCTGAACCTGGAACCATCATTCTCTGAGGCAAGCCTCAGAAATTACCTGAAGTGGAATCATACATTTAGGGCTGAGTTCTCTTCAGCTCAGCTACATGCTGTTGCATCACTTTGGAAACCAGGATAAACATTCTGTTTAGAAACGGTCGCTACTGTGGCATCATTCACAGCTGCAATTTCTTCTGTGCTGTCAGATACCAGCGTAAAAGACTGACCTCTAAGCCTGGCTGCGGTAGCCTTTAGTGTTCTGCCCAGACGCCACTGACCGTAGACCTTGCAGTTGTGCTACATTGCTGCTTATGTTGAAGTTAACTAACTAATGCTAACTGTTGACGTTAACCATGGTGAGTTGCAATCAAAATTTGGCCTGTTACCAAAATTCTCCCTGACATCGAAGTTCTTAGGCATATACTGAATTTAGAAATACTGTCAGAATCCCCCCAAAGAGAGCTTTCAAGACAAATGGCTTTTTGCAAAAAAGGAGATAGATACAGGAAGCTATGTGGCTCTTGGGAGCTGGGAACCATCATATTCTGGGCAGCTGGTAATTATGTCACGCTGAATGTATAAAGATCAAAAGAGAGATAAGGTGCCCTTAAATAGCTGAATTGTCCAGATCCTGAAGTTCTAGGTAAAGAAAATACTGGGATGTTACAATGATAAGTAACAGTCACTTCACAATTACCATCATTTCTATGTGGGCCCATAACCACCTTCAAGGTCCATGCAAGTCGCTTCACAAGTTTCACTGCCTTCATTGTTAGGAAAGGGGTGAACTGAAGAGATGTAGAACCACTGCTGAGAAATTTTAGCCAGCGTGGCCGAGGGAAGAAATGTGCAGCACGGCACAGGTGGGTTAGGTCAGTGCTGTAAAAACTCAACTTGGAGAAGAATCCACAAGGTGAGCTTTTAAACTCATTGTGGGTGGCTATACCATTCTCTCTCGATAAAATATTCAAAAACTGAGGTAAGGAGAAACAAACTGCAGTTTACATCTAAATTGGGAATACCCTAGAACCCCTGATCATCCACGGAGGACAGCAACATGGTCTTGGAAGAAGAGCTGCTGCTAAGTCGATTCAGTCGTGTCTGACTCTGTGCGACCCCATAGTCGGCAGCCCACCAGGCTCCCCAGACCCTGGGATTCTCCAGGCAAGAACACTGGAGTGGGTTGCCATTTCCTTCTCCAGTGTATGAAAGTGAAAAGTGAAAGTGAAGTCGCTCAGTCGTGTCCGACTCTTGGCGACCCCATGGATTGCAGCCCACCAGGCTCCTCCATCCATGGGATTTTCCAGGCAAGAGTACTGGAGTGGGTGCCATTGCTTTCTCCAGAAGAGCTAGCAACACACAACGGGGCCCAATTACTCATAGGAAATGCTGTTTCCCACCTCTAGTCCAATTTTATTGTGATCTGTGCCTCTCATCTTAAACATTTCTTGTTTCAGCACTCATCACTTGAATCACCAGGACTATTAACCAAACTTTTTTTTTTTTTTTAGCCCAAGATAACTCTCTAACCAGGCCAAGTACATGACAGAAGAACACGTGAATGGAATTTCATCTCAAGAATCTTAGCTGGGGGAAGAAGTCAGCTTTTATTGTTAGAATTTGACAGTTTCAAACACTTGTGGTGGTGGGAATCACCATCATACAAAATTCCACCTAGTAAAGTTTTAGGTGACCGGTGACCTTGTCAATTAGGTCTGCTGGTCCTGGTCCAATTCCTAAAACAGTTCGAGAGCCTGGTGCAATCTGAGTACGTCCTGCATCTTGGATTAAACTTACAGTCAGTCCCAGCACTTTTGCATGGGTCAACAATTCAACCAGAGTTTCTTCATCAGGGGCTTTGACCACCACTTTGGGCTGGCCACAGTATTCCCACTCTTTGAGTAACTCAGGGTTTCTCTTTTGAATTTGCTTGTAGGCAGAAACAGCAGCATGAGAGCACTGGGCAGCCACCTTCCCTTTTCCCATCTTCAAGTCATTTCGAACCACAAGAATCATTTTGTACTCCCCACTCTCTCCGAGGATGCTTGCTTCTGTTTCAGTGTCAGCATTTGTCTCCCTCGCTGAGCTCTTGGGGAGCATCCCAAAGCGCATTCGGAGGCCCCAGCCCAGGCACACGCCACAGGCAACTCCAGCAGCCAAGCTAAGCGCACCAGGATTAGTCAGATACTCCATAACCAGGGATCTGGAGATCATCTGAAAGGAAAAGAAAGCGGTCATTATCAAGGGAGGGAAAGTTATAGTTTATCAGATACAACGCCCTGACTATATAAGCAGCAGTACTTTTAATTCATCCAGAAAAAAGGCAAAATATGTTTTGGATCTTGGGCAGGTACTGTTTTTTCTCCCCTGAGTACTAGAAAATATTCAAGAATACAGGCAAAGCAGTTTAGGTCATTTTGAATCTCAATGTGAGGAGTACATCTCCCTCAGATACAGCTCTGCTCCCCAGTGTTTGCTAAGTCTTGTGGCGAAAGGAAATGTTCTGTTTTACCAAAACGCCTAAAGTAGCTAAAAGAACCAAGAGTAACTCTCTTTCTTCTGAAATACAGTGCTTATTCTACTTGTGTCTTCAATAATGCAGTAGTTCTCGATGCACCAACCCCTCAGGGAAGTTCCTGGTTGTCATAGCAACAGGCCTGGAGTGAGGTGGGCTACTGACGCCTACTGACCCTCGCACGGAAAGCTGAAAGCCTCACGTGAATACTGGTGCCCCTGGACATTACTGTAGGTGAAAACCCCAGTGTCAGCTTGCATATGAATGCAGAGTACTTTTTGCACAGTTGTAATATACACTGAATATACCAGTAGTACAACCATCATAAAAAACAAAAGAAGATGATCCTTCATCTTTTATTACTTTAGAAATTCCTATTACCCCAGCAAAGCTGTTCATGGTGTCTGAATCATCAATAAAGCATTTACATAAGTCTACATTTGAGGCTGTTGGATTCTATATACTTCAATGTATAGGTATAAACAGTAATCAGTTTCTTCCGGTGGAATACATGGTATCTAAGCATTTACGAAGTACATCATGTTTGCAGAACTTACAAGTGGTGCCCTTGGAATTCTACAGTGTGTAACCTGCGTGCACAGATAGATAGCAGTCCTGGAGATTCATACTTTATCATAAATTTTTAAAAAAATCCTCATTTAAGTTAAAATCAGGACATTAAAATTGAAATTATACTGTAGGCAAAGTGTGCGATGTTTTTGAATATTTTAAGGTGAATATTGCACAGGGATATTAAACTTTAGGTTGCTTTGGGTTTTAGTTGCATCATGTGGGATCTTGGGTTGCTCCACATGGGCTTAGTTGCCCCGCAGCATTTGGGATCTTAGTTCCTGGACCAGGGATCAAACTCACGTCCCCTGCACTGCAAGGTCGATTCTTAACCACTGGACCACCAGGGAAATCCTCATTTTTGAGACATGATTCACACACTATAAAATTCACCTTTTTAAAGTGTACAATTCAGTGTTTTTAACGTATCTACAATATTGTGCAACCAGTGCCAGTATCTAATTTCAGAACACTTTCATTGCCCCCCCAAAGAAACCCCTGTAACCGCGAGCAGTCACTTCCCATTTCTCCTTCCCCTAGTCTCTGGTAACCACTTTATGGATTTACTTATTCTGGACACTCGTATAAATCAAACCATACAAAAGGTGGCCTTTGTTTCAGGGTTCTACTGTCCAGCATAATATTTTCAAGGTTCATCCATGCTGTACCATGTATCAACACTTCATTCCTTTTTCGCATAGTTTTAATACACACTGAATTTACCAGTAGTACAACCATGATAAAAAACAAAGGAAGATGATCTTTCATCCTTTATTACTTTAGAAATTCCTATTGCCCCAGCAAAGCTGTTCATGGTGACTGAATCATCAATAAAGCATTGATGTGTTCATTGATGATGAATAATGTACCGTACCTACCAGCTGATTTTCTCCAGCAGTACTTAGCAGCCTGAGTTTAGGTAAAAACACAGAAGGGGTAACTCCATACTTCACAGAGAAAGTAGAAGCCCAAAGACTGAAACCACCTAATCACTGCCTCCAAACATGTAACGAAATCTGCCACACCAATATTCTTCCTTCACCTTCCCCCTTCTCTAACAGATGGCTGGATTTATCCAAGTTTGAGTTCTACTAAGAGTAAGCACTGAGACATAAGGAAAGCTGGGGTGAGGGCAAGAATGTTTGAAATGACAGGCCATGAGACAGGTAAGCACAGGAAGGTGACAGGATATCCACATGCTATTAAGAACAGGTATGCTGGAAGTGAGCTGGAAAGGCAGTTGGCTGAGGTTAGAGAGAGAGGTCTGGGGTTTCGAGTTTGGAAATAGAACATTAAGGTGATACAAAGTCCAGAGTGTAGCTACAGGAATAGGTATGTGCAGTACAGTCAAAAGGGTGGCATTAAGCGCATCGGCTTTCTTAATTCTTTTATTTTTATGCCTCCTTCATCCCACAGATATTAACTGGTCTTGCTCTAGAATCTAGGGGAATAAAGGAGAAACAGTCCCTTCATGCACAGAGCTTACATTCTGGTAGTGGTTTAGAGATGACCCAATCCTAATTTCGAATTTCTTTCTTATGTTTAAAAAAAAATTTTGGCCACGCCATGTGGCATGCAGGAATCTGTTACCCAATCAAGGATCGAAGCTGTGCCCCCTGCAGTTGAAGCATGATGTCTTAACCACTGACTGCCAGGGAAGTCCCTCTTTCATTTTATTTTAGTAAGACTTCATGTTGTCATAACTCGAAGCTTCAGTGGTATTTTGAAGGTACTGTGTTATTTGATCCACATAACCATAAGAGGTCAGCATTCTTTCTATATATTGAAAATGAGGAAATGAAGGCAAACAGAAGTTAAAAACAGAAAAAACAACAAACACGAATGTCTGCTGGTTTCCTTTGTGCCAGACACATGCCTTGCTAGACTGGGAGTATAGTGATGAACAATACTGGCCACTGACAGTTCCTAGGTAAGCGGAGGAGAGGACAATTACATGTCTGCAAATGTTATGGAAAGATGTCAGGGGAGTGTATAAAGTGCTTTAGCTCAGTTTAGGAGGTCAGGGAAGGCCACGTCGAGGGAATATTTAAAATGCAACAAAGCAATAAGAAGACAGAACGAGAAAAGATCATTTGGAATTCTACTTGGAATGAACACCAAGTAGAAAAGCCAGAAGAGAGAAATAAGGTGTGCAAGTGACCTGAGAGTGGTCCAGACAGCCCAAAGACGGAAGAGGAGACCGGCAGAGACCAACGCGAGAAAGAAGGGCGGGCTGCAGATTGCAGAAGGTCTCGTAAGCCACACTTAGCAGCTTGGAATTCTAGGGATGATGAGATGCTGCTGCAGGGAAATGACTTTTGTTTTCTAAAAGATCACCTGGGACTTCAGGATAAAGAAGGAATTAGAAGCTGGCAAGAATAGATACAGGGGGTTGATTAGGAGACTGCTATAATAATAGTAACAGTAACTAATAAATATTTTGCTACATATTAGGTATTGACACTCTATACGAACTGTCTCCTTCAGTGTTCCCAACACTGAACTCCTTTAAGTAAATATGTGATTATTACCCCCATTTTTCAGATATGAAAATTGGCTCACAGAGAATATGTCACTCACCCGAGTTCAAAAAGCTAGTAAGTGGTAGCCTGACTCCAGAGCTTGTGTTTTTAACACTACTCTATGTTGGCTTTCCCAGCAGTCTGGATGAGATGACAGTCAGACAGGAGTGGTGGCATGGGAAAGCAAAGAAGTGGCCGAAGCACACCTGTATAAATCGGTGATTCACTGGAAGTCTGGTGATGAAACAAAGGGAGAAGTTAGAACACCACCTAGATTTGAACAAATGGAGACTGGGAGTATACTCTTTACTGATGAAAAGAGCAGGTTTGAAAGTAAAAGACACTGAAAGGTTTCAAATATATTACATCAGATCTGACCAAAAGACATCCTGGTTGAGATGTCCAGAAAAAAGAAAAAGACATGTCACTTTAGAGGTCAGAAGATAAGCACAGGCTAGAAACCACATTGTTTAAAAGAACTTAACAAACTGACTGAAGGCTGATAAGCGGATAAGGTCACTGGGTCAAGTATACAGAGGGAAGAAAGGAACCCTGAGGAAACAAGTATTCAGGGAAAAAAGGAGAGTGACAGAGAGGGTCACAAGTGGCCAGGTCTTCAGCACCTCGTTTCAGTCCTCTTTCACAACTGTGCCTAAAATGGTGACAGGGCTCTACTGCCACAGCACTTTATGGCTCTAGACGCCTTGGCAGACACACACACACAAGAATTTAAAAAAAATTCTTATCAGAACCCACATTATCTCTAATGCATCTATCATTCAGTTACTATACGATGCTTATAGATCAGCAGAACTTCTTTATGATAATCTAACCGCCAGACTACAAATAGAACAAATATTCAATTATAGAAAAATACATATATACAAACTTCTATGTCAAAGAATTAGAAGGATTTTCTGCACCAATTACTAGGTTGCAAAATAACCAAATATTCCACATACCAGACTCAGGTACTATCTGGAGAAAGGCAGTACATATAGAGGACCTACTGTGTGTTGAACAGCAAGCTAAAAACCCTTTACTTCCATTATTGTTGCTGTGAAAATAGGACAATAATACCAGCCTCTCTCTAAAGATGAGAAAAATAAAGATCAGAGAAGTTGCTTATCCACAGCCACAAAACTAGTAAGAGCAATATAAAATATACTAATTGAAAAGGTCATGATGGAAAGTTTCTCATTCTCTCACCTTTATTTAAAAACAGATCTACCAATAAGAGTCACCATAAATAGAAAGCAGAAAAAGTTCCAGAAAGAACCAATTTGTCTATTGCTTCTGTCCCTAATCTTATGACGTCCCTAATTCCAAAATGCTGAGCTTAATGCTAACATCGCTATTCTTTTAATCTATCAGCCTGATCAGATCATCATCTAACCCTTGTAAAAGGTGTTTCAGGCTGTCCCCCTTTCTGTGTATCTATCATAAACATTCATCAATAAACCCAGTGCTCAAAACGAAGGTAAACGCAACTATTTTCAGCCTCATCTCTGTTGTCCCAGGCAATGACGGCATCGCAAAAGGAACACACCCTCTAAGACCCTCCGCTTGGTGCCTTGCGGTGGCCAGATTAAACCCCTCTCGCCAGTGCTCGTGACCCTACTACCTCCCGAACCACGCTCCACCCCATGACCCTGTTCCACTGGCTACTGCCCTTTGGACTTTTCCAACCTAAAAATCCATCCTCTTGGACCCTTAAACCACTGCCTCACTTTTCCTCTTCCCTTCATCTTCAAACTTCTTCAGTTACCTGCCCGCCTTTCCCATTCGACTGAAACTGCTAAAGAATCAAGACACTATCTAGCTGCCGCTTTATAGGCCTCAACTTGAAAACTTTTTGCACCACTCACTGATAACTTTTCTTTAAACCCTCCTCCCTTGAATTCTTTAACACAACGTTCACCCTAATATCATCCTACCTTTCTGACACCTTTTCCTCATTATCTATAGTCTCTTTCTGTTTGCCGCTGATGTAAGTATTAGCCAAGCTTACACATTTCGCCCTCTTTGCGGTCTCTACCTATGTTGTCCTATATTGCAACTATTAGCCAAATGCAGGTATTTAAACTTAATTAAAACTAAATAAAAAATTCAGTTTTTAAGTTACGTATGGCCACATTTCAAATGCTCAATAGCTCAACAACTTGGAAGTGGCTAGGGAGCTTCCCTGAGGGTCCAGTGGACCACAAGCATGTAGACCCCAGACCAGCTGGACCTGAAGGCTGATGATGCAGACTCTCACTTAACCTCACCACCCACCCATCAGAAGAATGTCCATGAGCTGGTCATGCCCTCTTTGAACAGTTACTATAAAACTTATCTTCCCCAAGTGGGGACACATGGTTTTGAGGGCCTGCTGTGGCCCCCTCTGCCCGGGAAAGCAATAAAGCTATTCTTTTCTACTTAAAGAGTCCACCTTTCAATGTAGGGGACACGGGTTTGACCCCTGGTCAGGGAACGAAGATCCCACATACAGCTAAATAATTTTTTTAAGTGGCTAAGCTCCACTCTGAATCAGCGAGATACTGAACATTTCCATGACTGCAGGAAGTTCTATTTGACAGGGCTTGTTTATATATCCTCTTTCCATTCAATCAATATTTTCTGAGAGCCTATTGTGCACAGTTTTGGACCCTGGAGACAGAGCTCTGAACAAAACAAAATCCTACCCTTCATGGAGCTCCCATTCTAGTAGGAGGAGATACAATATATAAATAGTTTGTAAAATGAACAATCTCACTTACTCCTGAAACAATAGATGCTGAGGATTCCTACAGCCTCTCTTGGCCTCCACACTTGAACTTTCAGTTTCTGTTAGATTTTACCACTTAGATGTCTATGAAGTGGTCTAGACTATGTCCTATATTGAACTCAATATTCTTCTTTCCCTCTCAAACTTCCTGTAATCTTTCCATATTCTTCATTTCGTCCTAGTACATCTGCCATTATAATTAACTGTACTTATAAAGCACAAATCTGATTTGTAATTTCTCTGTAAT
Organism: Capra hircus; assembly: GCF_001704415.2. Lineage (NCBI taxonomy): Eukaryota > Metazoa > Chordata > Mammalia > Artiodactyla > Bovidae > Capra > Capra hircus. The sequence goes on from NC_030826.1 coordinate 10,300,114, forward strand.
CTGTATTTTCTCTGCTCAAAAATCACTGGATAAGCATCTAAGGAATAAAGAAACCCAGTCCTCCTAAAACTGAGTCCCCTTATCAAGTTTATGATTAATCTCTCTATCCAAAACTTTATTCTCTTTTGTCCACTGTGACCTCAATCCTGCGTAAAAATTGCTGTTGTAAATACACTGTCAATAGAGTAAAATTGTAGATATCACGTACAACTCAGGTTGTTTCTGCCGGGCAAGATGAGTTAACAGACCCTCATGCCATGGACCACCTGGCCAGAGAAGAATTATAAACCAGAGACACCCTGACTCCTGAAACTATAATTATGAAAAAAATCACAAGAGTTCAATAGAAACCAACAAAACATTGTAAAGCAATTATCCTCCAATTAAAAAAAAAGTCACAGAAATGTTACGAAATGATTCGTTCCAGCCTCTTTGTTCTTCCCCTTAAAAACAAAACAAAACAAAACAAAACGCTAACTGAACACCCAACTGGAGTGGATTTGAGGCTTGTCTCCCAGTCCCTTGCTTAGAGCCCTGCAATAAACGCTGTGCTTTTCTTCACCACAACCCCGTGTCAACAGACTGGTTTTCCTTACGTGTTGCACAAGTGGACTCAGGTTGGTGGGGCGACAATAAAATATAAAGCCCGCAGCAGAAATTCAAAGAATACACAATCTGGTTTCAACCTACTTTATCCTTCTAACCTAAACTCCTGCTACATAATCTACTATTCAGTCACACCAAATTACCAGGTGTTTTCAAGCAGCAATCTCTCCCTGAAATAATTCTCTCCACTTAAAACACAAAAACGTCGTGGAGCAATTACACAGAACCACTGTAGCGCATATTCGCGACATTTAGTACAGCGCCTGGAGTAAAATGATCAAGGATTACAGACTTCTTTATGTTCGTGTGACACAGCGGGGCAACTTTTCCATCATATTCTTGGAAGTCTTTTCTTTCCTCGTAGCACTGGACAACTTGCTACGCGGTGGGTGTTCAATACTCAGCAGAGTGTGAGGCCTGCTCGGTATTTTCTCACACTCGGAGCGAGGGCATCGATGCTGCCCGACCGGAGCCCTTGACTGGGAACTAAAATTTTGGGTCCTTTCCCTCCCCGGCAGCTAGGTCCTTCCTTTCAAAAGACGACTGGCCAAACCCGAAGAGTAGCTCCAGGGGCCACTTGGGTAGAAGATAGTTTAGAAAGGAGATGCGGGGGGGGTGATTTTTAATAGAATGAAATAGTAATAAACACTCCAACTGGGGAGTCAAGAAGAACATCCCTCTTCCTGGGAGAGGCCTACCTACCTAGCGCAGCTCTCCTCCGCCTCACTGGCGCCTTCGCGTTCTCCAGTTCTGGGTACCGAACACGCCGCTCTCACGCGAGTTACCGCTTCCGGGGTATCTCGACAACAAGTTCCGGATCAAGAACGGCGACGAGAACAGTCATTCTTCCTCTGGCCCCGCCCACAGGTCCCTAACCCAGACCCGAACTGAAATCCCGCGACGACCCGCGGAGGTGGCCCAAAAGAGAGGGGAACGTTTTTCTTTTGGAGGCGGTCTCCCGCGGGAAGAAACGGACCGGAAGTGACGCGAGCGAGTTCCGGTTGGCCGGAGCCCAGCGGCGGGTGTGAGAGTCGGTCGGGAGTCGCTTCCAGGATCCCGAGATCCGAGAAGCCGGAGTCAGAGCGGGTAGGTAAGCGAGCGCGGGGAACTGGGGACGGACGCCTGAGGCATCCTCAGAGCTTGACTTCTTCTGCGCCCAGACGGTGCAGATCTAGGGCACCGTGATTCGACTGCCAGCCGTGTTGTAGAGCGCTGCTGACTCTGTCTCAGTCTGACAATATCCAAATTATTTGGGACACCTCCTGGTGGTTGGCCACTGGTAAGCTGAACCCATGCACTGAACTCCCGACCATTCCCCTCATCGTGGTGGGCTTGGAAGCCGTCCTGAGCTTCTGTAGAGTACCCAGCCCCTCTTCGTCTCTGGGAGTCTAGAACCTTAGAGTAAATGAAGATCTCCCTTGCTGATGACCAAGCTGTTTCTCAGGATTTGTCAGTGGGGTTCTCGTTCTCCCAACCACTAGCCCCTGCTTCTGTCATCTATCCATTTCTAAACAAAATTCAGACGTGTGAGTGCCTTCTAAAGCGTTGGTGGCCAAGGGAATGGGGCCTCCCTCCGTAGATCTCTAGCAGAGGACCTTCATGTTATTTCCTACTTCCACGAGGAATAGCATTCTCTGCCTTTTCCAAATCCCTGACCGCCTGTATTTCTTTACAGTGGGGATATTTGCAATAAGACATGAAGGTTAGCTACATCTCTAATAAACTTCAGGAAGCCATATGTGACCCTATGTCACATTGCTTGAGAGTTATTTGTGACTTCCAGTAAGTTTTGCACTGTTATTTTTTGTTATTCTGAAAATTCATACCAAAAAAATCTCATAATATGTAGGCTGTGGAACTGATACCTGTCTTGACAACATAGCTCCTTTTCCTAACTTTAATGTCTTTCACCTTTCCTTTAGAGCTTGTCAAAAATTTTGTAGATAGATTGCACTGATCCTTTGGAGGAGTTTGTACAAGTATTTCTAATGTTGTAGAGAATTTAATGTTCTGACTGCTTACTACCTATAAATTGTGTTGTCATCAGCCCTGATTTTAGTTGTGTATTCTTAGCATAAATGATAATAGTAAGAAACTGTTATTTACTAGGCAACATTCTGTGCATTATGGATTATGTTTTTATTGACCTTTGGAAGAGGTGGTGGGTCCCAGAAATAAATAAGGCAAATTTATATAGGTGTGAAATTACTGTACAGTAGAGATTTTTATATCATACTTCTTTGCCCATATTATTTTAAAACTTTGGAGCGTTTTTTTCCCTTTGCAGAATATATCCTACCTGATTAGCATAATTTAATTCCTGTGACTCACATTCCAGAATAACCAAATTTCTGAAATAATGATTTAGTGTGCCTTTTAGCAATTTAATACCTTATAGCTAGTGTAATCAGTTTGTTTTTATTTACATATTTTTCTTCTTTTTGAATTAGAAAATTTTTTCATAGTTGTCTGAAATCAGGCGACAAGATTTTTGAGATGTGGAATTATATAAATTAGATGTTACCATTTTTAACAGCTGGTAAATTTGCTTTTTGACTTGAAACTGCTAAACCTGGTCTTATATTCTTTGTGTTCAGTCCAGTTATTCAGGGATTGATTATCCAGATTTTCTCACTTTCCAACTTCTTCTTGAGTTTGGCTTGAATTACCACTTTTTAGGATTACAAAGATCATTAAACTTTAAATCAGAAGACCTACAGTGGAGTCTGGGCTCCAGCACTTCTTGAGCGTAGGTTGGCAAGTTACCTAACTTTCTGAACTGACCTGAATTGTGTTGATTAGAACGCGGCTTTCTTCATAGGATCGTCACAGTGCTTAAGTGAGGTAGTGAATGTGAAATCACTATATAAATGACAATATGGTGATACTGTTATTTTATTCTGAAAGCAGGAAATGTATCAGTGGAGAATCCTGTTAACTTCACAATTTGGTGTTTTGTATTATTAAGTATGTTTACTCTCTGAAAATTTTATCACATACTTTTCTGAGATGATCTTTGCCCTCCTTTTGAACTCAATAAAAGCTAGCCAGTAGTTGAAACTGTAATCTACTGTATTAGTCACCTTAGTTAATAAGTAGGTGACTTGAAAATGAGTTTAGTTTTGCATTTGGGAGTTTAGGTTTGATCTTCTTTGGCCATCAGGTACTGTCGCTTAAGAATTTACAAGAGTAGGGGGAGTTGAACTTTTGGGTGCTTACATGTAGTTAAGCCTTAGGTTATTTCACTGAAACTTATTGAAAGCAATATTTAGAATGAGCTGCAACCTCTGTGAACACATAGTTGGATTCTTCTCACTTAACAGAGGTGAACATTAGGGCCCAGAAACAGTCAGTAATTGGCTTGCCTGAGGTCTTATGGCTTAGGTAGTGCCAGAACCTGAACTGGAAATGAGGTCCCAAGTGTTCTTTCTTTCTGCTGAGGTTGTCTCCAGGCATCTTTATTTGGTTTGGCAATATTTCCTGGCGTGCACGAAAATGGTTTCTTATGTACTAAAGGGATCTATATATGTGAATACATTTTTTTTTTCCTTTTTAGCTGATTTAGTCTTGTAAATTCTAGGAAAACAAACACTATGCTTGGCAAGATTTGCAGTGGAGTGGCATAAAGATAGGAAAAATTTAGTTCTGTTCTTCAGAATAGTTACTCTTGAGTTCATGCTTCAGTACTATCGGATATCAAGGTGTCTTCTTTCTGGCAAGTGGAAAAGACAGAAGATCTTTGTAACACATGTCTCTACTTGAGTGAGTGTTCTTGTTAATGAGTAGGAGGAAGCTGTGTTAGTTTCTTTGCTCCTGATAAAAAAATTTCCCCAAGCTGTTTATAATTTCAGTGTAATTATTTCATTCTGGGTAAAGAGCCATTGTAGAAGAGTTACTTTTTTGTCCTGTTAAGAATCTTTTTGCTTCTGTTGATTTCACAGAACTTATTTAGTCTCTTCAGTTCAGTTCAGTTGCTCAGTCGTGTCTGACTCTTCGCAACCCCATGAATCGCAGCACGCCAAGCCTCCCTGTCCATCACCAACTCCTGGAGTTCACTCAGACTCATGTTCATCGAGTCAGTGATGCCATCCAGCCATCTCATCCTCGGTCGTCCCCTTCTCCTCCTGCCTCCAATCCCTCCCAGCATCAGAGTCTTTTTCAATGAGTCAACTCTTCGCATGAGGTGGCCAAAGTCTCTTAACTATAATTTAAAGAGTTTGTCAGTATTCCAGAAATGAAGAAAATCTTTTCAGTAGGTCATTGTGGTGTTTTCTCTTATTCTTGAGGATCATTAATAAAACCTTGGTCTTTATAAAGGTTTTCCTGGAAGGACTACGTAAATAGTGTTAAGAGCCTAGGCTATGAATTTAGATGGCCTTCGTTCAAATTCCACATCTACTACTGGGTAACCCTTGGGCTACTTAACCTCTTATTATCTCAGTTTCCTCCTAGATATTGAAGTTAGTACATACCTTTATTGTTAAGGTTAAGTGAGCAAGGTTTAAGTAAAGCGTTTAGAAAAGCGCTGCCATATAGTTAACCACAGTTGTTACGTCATTGTGTGGTCTACTGAGCAGTTGCTAAGAATATTTTTCCGACCCTCTTTGGAAAGCATATCTTTGTGTTGGTGCTTGCTTGATTACTGTTACCTCATTATTAATGAAGTTTCAATAGATATCTGCATGTATATATTCACATTTCATGAATATTTTACAACATATGCAGGATTCTTAACCAAATATGTTGTTCTTGTAGGGCATTACCTCAACTTTTTTGTATTATTAACAGTTTACATTATATGTGTACGCCATAACACAGAATTTGAGAATTGAAATTTGAGGGTTTGATGCTTAACAGTGTCTTCTGGCACGTAGTATCTTTGCCTGAGAAGATCATTCTGCAGTATCTCTTGCCATATCTGTCCATTCATCCAATCAATGATCAAACACCTTATGTCTTAAGCCTTTTACCAAATTCTGGGGAAAACAGTGGGACACAAAAACTAATAGATATTTTAGTTAGGAACCCTGTAGAGAAAAAAATATAAAAATGAAAGAATAAGCACAGTGTAATAAATGTTATGAAGGAAACAAACAAGGGTTTAAGAGAGAGTTAACGTGGATATGTGCTTGTTTAAGACTCTAGCACGGTGCACCAAGAATATAGTGACGTGAGATGAGGTAGGAAACATTCAGGGTCCAGATTATGTAGAGGTTTGTAGGCTATGGAAATGAGTTTGGATTTGATTTTTAGGGTAATTAGTGTTTCTGCAGTTTCAAGTAGGAGAGGAGTATGATTTATAAGCAGTTTACTCTTGCTCGTATGTGAAGGTTGAATTGAAGGGGGCAAGAGTAGAAATGGAGACATTGAGTCCATTGCAGTAGTCCAAGTGAGATGAAAATGGCCTGGATCAGAGTGGGGGCAAACAAGCGGAGAGCACAGTGGGTGGACACTAAGTATATATGGAGCAGGACTTGGTCTTGGATGTGAGGGGTAAGGAATTGAGAAGAGTCAGGGATGACTGTTCTGGATTTAGTACCTGGGTGGATGGTTATGCCAAGTACTGGGAGAGGAAAGGTTTGGGAAGGACCAGGTTTGTTACAAGAAGGGGGATGGAGAGGGAGAAGAAAGTACATGTTCAATTTGAGGTGATTACGATTCATCCAAGTACTGCCATTAGGTATATAAATCTAGAGGTCAGGATGAGAAATACAAATTTCAGTACAAAGGAATGCATGTAAAGAGTGATATAGTGGGTTATGAAAATGTTGGATTACAGGATGGTCACAAATTCTTTTCATCATTATATGCATACCCCTCAGCAATATGATTTTTACTTCTAGAGTCTGTTATTCCACCCCTTGTCTTTGTACTTGACTACGTGATTTACTCTGGGCAAAGGGACATCCGGAAGTATGACCACAAGGAGAGACTTGAAAAGCACTTGCACATAGGGGCCGGCCTTCTCGTAATGTTCTGTTGAACCCGGAGCCCACCATGTGAAAAAGGACCCAGGCTAACGTGCTGAGGGTGTGGACAAACAGTTGGAGCATCCAGCTTAGACCAGCCCAGCTCAAGAGCCAAGCTAGCCGAGACCAGAACTGCCCAGCCTAACTCACAGAACCATGAGAAATAGTAAATGATTTTTTTTTAAGTAAGTTTTGGAGCTCAGTTGTTTGCTGCTGCTAAGTCGCTTCAGTCGTGTCCGACTCTGTGCGACCCCATAGACGGCAGCCCACCAGGCTCCCCTGTCCCTGGGATGCTCCAGGCAAGAACACTGGAGTGGGTTGCCATTTCCTTCTCCAATGCATGAAAGTGAAAAGTGAAAGTGAAGTTGCTCAGTCGTGTCCGACTCTTAGCGACCCCATGGACTGCAACCTACCAGGCTCCTCCATCCATGGGATTTTCCAGGCAAGAGTACTGGAGTGGGGTGCCATTGCCGTCTCCGGCTCAGTTGTTTAAGCACCTGCAAAAGTCAGTGGATGTACAACATTGTAAATCAACTATACACCAATAAAACATTTTTTAAGATGATAATGGATGCAAATGATACCTCACTACGATCTTGGTGTTTTTCTGTGTGTGTTTGAATTTATCTACTTATTTTGGCTGTGCTGATCCTTTTTGCTGCGCATGGGCCTTCCCTAGCTGCAGGGAGCGGAGGCTTCTCTTGTTGTGGAGCACAGGCTCTCAGTGAGTGGGCTTCAGTAGTTGTGGTTTGGGGGCTTAGTTGCTCTGCAGCATGTGGGGTCTTCCTGGACCATGCATTAAACCCTGCATTGGCAGGCAGATTCTTAACTACTGGACCACCAGAAAAGTCCCTTGGTTTGTGTTTTTTGATTATCAGTAAGATCAGGTAGATCTCTGTTATGAAATACCTTTTCATGCCTTTTGCCTGTTTCAGTTTTGTAGCATTATTTGTCTTTTTCTTAATAATTTGAAATTCTGTGTATACTCTGGCTACTAGTTCTTTTCAGTTATGTGTTCCTGTGGTTTGTTGTCTCATTAAGATACTTTGTGATGAATTTTAAGTGTAATTTCAAGTTGTCCAATTTATCAGTCTTTTTCTTTATGGTTAGCTCATTTGTGTGTCTCAGGAAATCCTTCCCTACCCTAAGGCAGAAAGGAATTTATGTTTTCTTCTACAAGTTTTGATTCTTGACTTTTAAATCTTCAGTCCGTTTGGAATTGAATTTTGTGCATGGTTCAAAGTGGGATCCAGATTTTCTTTTCTTTTATGGATAATCAGTTTGAATAGTCTCTCCTTTTCCCACCAAAGTCTTGCCATTTCTGTCATGTAGAGTCCCAAATAGACAAGAATCTTTTTAAAAAACTTTATTTGTTTATTCATTTGTTTTCGGTTGTGCTGGCTCTTGGTTGCTGCCTGGGCTTTGTCTAGGTGCAGTGGGAGGGGGCTGCTCTTCGTTGTGGTGCGTGGGCTTCTCATTGCAGTGGCTTCCCTTGCTGTGGAGCACGGGCTCTAGGCTGCTGGGCTCCAGTGGCTGTGGCTTCTGGGCCCTAGAGTGTAGGCCTGGTGGTTGCAGCGCATGGGCTTAGCTGCTCCTCTGCACGTGACGTCTTCCCAGACCAGGGATTGAACCCGTGTCCCCTGCGCTGGCAGGCGGATTCTCATCCACTGTACCACCAGGAAAGTCCAACAAGAATCCTTTGAGAAGCCATCTTTTCCGTTTCTTGGTCAGTCTGTCTGTCTCCATGCCTGAAAAGCACATCTTCATTATTTATTACTCTAACGTATGTATAGAAAGATAGATAGAGTCTGGATATAAGAACTTTGTCAGGTATATATATATATTGCAAGTATTTTCTCTCATTCTGTGGCTGACCTTTTTTTTTTTTCTTTAACAATGTGTTTCAGAGAGCAAAAGTTTTTAAACCTGATGAAGTCCAATTTATACATTTTTTTCCTATGGTTCCTGCTTTTTAAATCTTAAGAAATATCTATCTACCCCAAGACTGCCAAATTTTTTTTTTTTTTTTTTAGGGGGAGCCTGGTGGGCTGCCATCTATGGGGTCACACAGAGTGGGACACGACTGAAGTGACTTAGCAGCAGCAGCAGTTTTAGTTCCTATGTTTAGATCTGTGATCCATTTCAAATCAGTTGATCATATGAAAATAAGCGTCAATGTTCTTTTATAAGAATATTCAGTTGAGTGGATATTCCTTTCACCATTAAATTGCCTTGTACTTTTGTTGCAAATTAATTGACCCTATGTGTGTGGGTCTGTTTCTGTATTCTCTACTCTGTTCTATTAACTTACACCTATCCTTTTGCCAAAGCCACACTGTCATGAATACTGTAGCTTTATAGTAAAGCAAGTCTTAAAATCAATTAGCGCAAGTCTTCCACTACTGTTGTTTATCCAAATTGTTTTAGCTAGTCTAAATTCTACGCGCTTCTATATAATTTTGAATCCATTTGTCACTTTGGATTTTTTTAAAAGCCTGCTTAAGTTTTTGTTTGAGATTAGGTTAAAGCTATACATCAGTTTGAGAGAAGTTGACATAGTAACAATATTGAGTCTTCCTAATGATGAGCTTGATACATGTTTTCCCGTTTATTTAGATCCTCTGTGATTTCTTTTTAAAACCTTTTAAGAATAGGTCTTGTGCGAGTTTTGTCAAACTTACCTCTGAGTATTTCAGATGCTATTGTATATGCCCTTTTTAAAAATTTAACTTTCTGTTTATTCCAAGTATATAATATTGATTTTGACCTTTTCTCCTGTGACTTTGCTAAATTCACGTATTAATTCCAGTAGTTTTGAGCATTTTTCAGTTTTCTCTTACTTTGACCCAAGTTATTTAGAATTGTGTACATTAGCTGCTAAATATGTACAAATCTTATATTTTTGTTGCTAAAGTTTGACATAATTTCTAGGTTGAGAATGTGGCCTATGATGCCCATTGTTTAGAATTTTTTCTGACTTATTTCTTAGCTTAATAATCATAAGTGGTTTATGAAAAAAATCTATATTTTCTAATTGTCATATGCTGAATCTTGTACATATTCCCCCCCGTATTTTATTTCTTAATTTTGTGGTTAAAATCTTCTATCTTACTGAATGTTTTGTTCTTGTTTTTTTGTTCGTTTGAAATATCAGTAATTAATAGTTTTTTGAGATTTCCCAATATAATGTTGGACTTATTCATATCTCTGTGTATCTTTAACCTATTTTTATGTTATGAATTTTGGTGCTATATTCTTTTAGGTGAATTCAAATCTAGAATTGTTATATCTTCTCGATGAGTTAAACCTACTATCATTATGTTCTCTTTCCCTAATAATGACTTTTGCCATTTGTCGTATTTTCAACCTTTATCCTACTTTTAAAACCATGGAATTTTAAAAAATGTAATTTGCAGGGACTTCCCTGATGGTCCTCTTTCCACTGCGGAGGGTGAGGGTTCGATCCCTGGTTGGGGAACAAAGATCCCACATACCTCGAAGTGTGGCCCTCCCCCCAAGAAAAAAATTGCAATATGTTTTTCGAGTGATGAGTTTAATCTGTTCATGTTTATTTTGATTATTTACATATTGGACTATTTGGACTTGTTGCTATCAAGTATTGTTTTGATGCTCCTCAACTTTAGAACACTTTAATCTTTTCTCTTTCTCATTTATATACCATTGCCCAAATTTCACAATCTGCTTATAAATCACAGATTTTAGAATTATCTGGATTAAAGCCTTCATTTTGATATAAATAATCTGAAGCATGTACCCTTGCCATTTGAAGATATTCTGTGACTTAACTTTTCATATTAATGACTTGTATAAAGCAGCTTATGTCCCTCAGGGGCAATAAGATAGTGAGGTCTGTTAAGCAATCTGAATGTAAAGTTTTGTCAGAGAAATATACAAACAGTAATAACCTACAGATGAGTCAGTTTGAATAATGAGAAGCAATAGAGCTTAGTGTTTTCTTAATTCTAATAATGGGGAACATTTATAAATGCTAGGACAAGCTAAACCTTTGAGACTTTTTTTTTTGGCCTTTTTCTCCCCCTGTGACTCCAGAATTCATTGATGAGAATTGAAAAATACTGTCATTTGACTGTTTTTTGTAGTAGAAGAAACATTGAATTTGGGCTTGAGAAAGTGAGGTCGAACTCTTACCTTGTCATTTATATGCTGCTGAGTTGCTCTTTGGGGCCCTTGGAGCCCTCAATTTCTCATTTGTAGAAGGCAAGTGTGAAAATGACTGTTTTTTACAAAATGTTGTTAGTATCATATTAGCTACTCTTTATGCAACCTGTATATCACTGTACAGAAGTAGTTTATTACAGAAATCCACAACCCTGGCCTTGGTCTGAGTAGGATTCATAGACTACTGGAATAGGAAGAAAACGATGGCAGTGTTACTCTGCGTACCTAGTAATTGGATGAGGAAAGGGAGAGTCAGGGTGCAAAATGACATTCGGAAGGTCTCTCAGTTGGTGGAGTCTCGCAAATCTAGACTGTTAACTCCTTTTTTTACCTTATGCTTACTCTCCATCTTTTTGGCGAAAATGTTTTGTTAAGATTGCATTGGTTATATAAAAAAACCGAACGAACATTTAGAAATAGATTGAGAGAAGGTGAAAAGTGGGATTTTTAGGTTGCAATTTTTACAAGTTATGCATTTTGCCTATGATAATAAAATCGTGTTTTTACACCGCAAATCTATCAGATTTGCAAAAAGGGAGTTCCTAAAGTGTCTTTCAGGTTGTATTTTTGTTTTAACTTGGATTTTTACATAAAATTTAATTAAAAATTAGACCTGAAGCAGTGGCCTTTTTCAGTGATTAGAAGACTTTGATGAGCTGCATATACTTTACATTTCGCTTCACTACGTTGAGGCATATTTTAGGCCAGAAAAATATGCTTATAACCTGCTAATACATTATCAGATTTATTGAAATTCTGAATGCTTTTAAATTGTTAACTAACTTGGGATTTTAATTTTTTAAATTTCCCCAAACTTTAGAAAGTTCAAAAAGATTCAAGGAATATTTTTCATATATTCTCATTCAAATTATGAATTTTCAGAGAACAGATTGTTGGAGTGTCACTCCCATGTGATGGATACTCTCTAGCTCAGAGCCAGATGATGTGATAATCACTCTGATACTGTGCTTGGTGTTGGAATTATCTTTGCCTTTCTGCTCCTGTAAAAACAGAAAAGTGTGTCAGAACCTCACTGGTCAAGATATATTACTCTTCACTTACAGTATTTATTTATTATGTTTCCAAGAAGAAATTGCAGTTTCTTAATCTTTTTCTAGGGAAGTCTACAACTATTTTGGAACGGTCTGTGACTGAATATACTAAATAATCCAACCAAGGGCACACACTCTAAAAGCAGAAAAGTTTACCAAAAGATGTAATATTCTCAAGTTGGCTGTCTTTGTGTGCCTTATATGAAAAACACTGTAGTTTTATTGAGAAAGCTGACTTAATATTTTTGTGAGAAAGTAGAATCATGTGGAAAGATGGTTTTCTTAAAAGGAAGTATGTTCATTTTATTTTGGAATTCAGTGATGAAGAAGATTTCCTGCTCTGTTTTCTTTTTATTTTCACCTTGGTAAATTCTCCAGTAAGTCTTGGGTTGTTCAGTAAGCTGTATTTTCATGACATCCTCCAGTGTTTTTTGTGTCACTTGAGGAGACTCACAGTAATTTGGTTTTACATTGTTTTTGCGTTACAAGTGTAGCTAATGTTTAAAATGAATGGAGCATTATAGTCTTAGTACACTGGATGTACAGCCTACAAAGAAGCTTTGTGAGCTGATTTTAGCAGTTTTCTAAGCACTTTTGCCAGAAACAAAAAACCCCACATATTTTAATATCAACCTTAGGTTTTAAGTGTGCTTCAGCTGTATTTAAAATCTGCTAGTTACAGCCTTTCAAAGCATTTCTTGTATCTAGGTATATTTTCACAGTGAAAATTATCTGATGTTTGAGTTAATCTGCTTTCATATTTCTGTCTTATCATCCCATCCATAGACCTGTAGAGTTTATTTCAACAATTTTATTCTTAGAAACAAAACTGACTTCAATGCATGCTATTCAAATCAACATTATAACAGTCTCAGTGCAAGGCTGCATTGAGTGTCAGGAATACGTCTATGTGCTAGGTTCCTTTTTGAGGAGATTTCAGTCTTTTAAACAGGCTAGTAATTGGGTTTATTCCCACATCCAGGGATCTGACTGACAATATTCAGTAACAGATTTTCAGAATTTGTGCTACTTCATTAAACTGAAAAGCAGCTCTCCTTAAAAATGTTTATTTCCCTTTTCCCTTGATACATTGGCTAGAGCTTTTTTGTTGTTCAACCACCCAGTCGTGTCCAACTCTGTGACACCATGGACTGCAGCACATCAGGCCTCTCTGTCCCTCACCATCTCCCGAAGTTTGCCCAAGTTCATGTCCATTGCATCAGAGGTGCCATACAGCTATCTCATCCTCTGATGCCCTCTTCTCCTTCTGCCCTCAATCTTTCCCAGCATCAGGGACTTTTCCAATGAGTCAGCTGTTCACATCAGATGACCAAAATATGGGAGTCTCAACTTCAGCAACAGTCCTTTCAACAAGTATTCAGTTTATTTCCCTGAAGATTGACTGGGTTGCTCTCCTTGCTGTCCAAGGGACTCTCAGGAGACTTCTCAGCACCACAGTTCAAAGGCATCAATTCCTCGGCCCTCTGCCTTCTTTACTGTCCAGCTCTCACAACTGTACATGACCACTGGGGAGACCACAGCCTTGACTATAATATGGACCTTTGTTGGCAGAGTATTGTCTCTGCTTTTCAACACACTGTCTAGGTTTGTCATAGTTTTCTTGCCAAGAAGCAAACGTCTTCTTTTTTATCCTGTAATGATTTTTTACAGATTGTCCTTTTGGTACTTTTCAAAGTGGTTGCATTGATGAAAAATAATTCATTTTTGTTATCTAGCATAACAAACCAAGATCTTTCTGTCGATGCTTCTGTAAAAATCAGTTTGCAGCCTCTTGAATATTATAGAAATATGGAAAACAAGTACCTGTAAATGAATACTCGGGCAGTATTGACTATGGTTGTTTTGGAAAATTGAGACATTCCTGGAAAGGGTGTAGAAAGCTAACATTAAGTGCGTACTGTGTGCCAGCCAGACTCTGTGCAGGACAATTATATATAATTTTTCTGAAAGTAGAGAAAATAAATGAGAGTCCCCAGAGCAACAAGAAGAACATTTAAGGATGACATGAAAATAGGAATGGGGATATTTTACGAGTAAACTCAAATGCAAAAGCTTAAATTACTTACCCAAGGTTATGCAACTAGTAAGTGATGTCGGTAGGATTTTTTTTTAGCTCCAAGGAAATAAAACTACTTTCAGGTGGGAAGGAGAACAGAATTAGAATAGCATGGATGTATTAGTCTTGAAGTGTGGAGTACAGGTGAAATGCCGCTTGCCCTGATTTGGCCTCTGATCGGTCGAGACATTTTGGCAGCTTTGGGGCACTGAGTTAATGTTCTCAGTTCTGGAGGCTGGAAGTCCAGAATTAAGGTGCCAGCTCTCTTCTTGGCTGGGACATGGCTGTCTTCTTTGTGTGTGCTCACATGACATTTCCTTTGTATGCATACAGAGAGAGGTCTCTGGTGTCTCTTTTCTCCTCTTCTAAGGACACCAGATCTATCTAACTAGGGTCCCACCCTTAGGACCTCATTTAACCTTAATTACCTGCTTAAAAGCCCCAACTATAATATAAATACAGTCACTTTGGGGATTAGAATTTCAGCATATAAGGGAGGGGGAGGTACAATTCAGCACATAACTAGCATATTCTCGTCTTCTGTGAGTGTGTAATTCTGTCCTTATGTAATTGAGTAATTATGGCATAAGAAATATATATTTGGTCTTTGTCCCAATTCCAGGCACAAAGTTCCCAAATCCCGTGTAGTTTTCCTGAGTGATGTAAGTGAAAGGAACACCTTTTACTCTAATGAGGCAACTTTTGCTGGGCCCGTTGTTACCTCCAGGGTGGGGACTGATCACCAGAAAAACCTAGACGTTATTAGAGGGTTTGAACTTCCAGCCTCCTCTCCTAACCTCTAGTAGGGGAGTGGGGCTAGAGGTTGGCAAAAGTTTTTCAAAAACTGTTTTTTAAACTGTGAACTTATTTTGTTTGTAGAGAAGTAGACAAAATAACTTAGTCTCTTATGTTATTTCTCACAAAACAAAATTCTAGACTTTTTTTCTAGATAATTTTTTGAGTAGGAAATGTCAGTGGACTGTTGTCTTCTTTAGCATTGTGTAAGAACACATTGTGTAATTGTGTGAGAACACATTATTTGCTCAAATAAAAGTTCCTCTTGAAACATCTTGTAAAACGTCATTGAGTGGTTGCATAATACCATTGTTATTAAGAACTTAAACAGACCCAAGTTGTTTTGAATAAAACTTTGTCTCTCAAAGATACCATGGGAAAGAGTAAGACTGGGGAAATGAGTTATTGGTGTTTTGTAGGGGGAAAGGTTTTAGAGTGTGTCCTTCATAATACGAGCTGTTTTCTGCCTTCTTACATCTTTGCATCACAAATTAACTAAATGTTCTTTATTGTGATGTGGGTGAATGGCTGTTCATCTCGAAAATGAATTGCCTGCAGAATTTGGCTGAATATGATTTTGCAGTTATAAGTCTTTACAGAACTTATGTATGAATGATTAGAAGATGGAAAATCTTTAACTTCATGTTCAATGATTGGAAGATGGAAAATCTTTAACTTCTTTATTATATGATTCATTTAAGATATATTCAGTTAATTTTATTAATAAAACCAGAAAGCATGATTTGTGGAATAGATTTGTATTTTTTAAACCTATTGTGATGCTTTGATCATACAGATTTTCACAGATTATCTTCACTTTTTTTTGTAATTGCTTGTCTTTTGAAAATATCGTCACAGAAGTATGACTTAAGTTTACAGAATCAAGTTTCAGCTTCTATGACTACTATGAACGTATTGCCCCCTGAGATCCCATACTTTATCCTGTACCTTCTGTCTCCTTATTGCCAGGTGAAGGTGAAGTTGCTCAGTCACGTCCAACTCTTTGCTACCCCGTGGACTGTAGCCTACCAGGCTCCTCCGTCCAGGGGATTCTCCAGGCAAGAATACTGGAGTGGGTTGCCATTTCCTTCTCCAGGGCATCTTCCCGACCCGGGTCTCCCGCATTGGAGGCAGACGCTCTGAACCACCAGGGAGTTTGTAATTTCCTCAGTTCTGTCTTGTCGCAACAAAAATTTGAAGCAACTGGACAGACCAGTGTTACAGCTCTGTGTTACAGCTCAGTTTTATTTACAAAGCAAAGGAAAATACATCCTTGAGGCGTGAAGGCAGGCCAACCCGAAAGACACGAAGAGAAGAGAGGCCCTGGCCCAATTTTGGCTCCTCTTTTTACATGTTTTTTCTCCTCCTCCTGGGCCTGCCCTGTGTAAATTGGGCTAGCCTGGAGTGCTGTTTGTTTTACCTGAGGTCCTCACTCCGGTTTTCCAACCTTCCTTTGTTCTGTTTTCACAAGCTTTTCCCTTCTTTGTCTTTTAGCCACCGCCATTTTGGACTCCTTTTTCCTATTCTAACTACCTAACATTATCATCATTGTAACTGGTATATATTGAGTGCCTATAAAAGATGAGACAATATTAGTATTTTATGTACATTATTTTATTTAATCCTCAGAGTACCTTTTGAAGAAACTGATAGATAGAGAGATGTAAAAACTTGCCAAAGCTTAAAATAGATGCTGGGAAGTTTGGCTTTGAATCCAGTTCTGTTAGATTCCAAAACCTGTTTTCTTTCTGCTAAGTTATTTGCTGTACATCTGTTTCATTGTTTCATGTTCTAACTGAAGTCTTGTGTTCATGTGGTTTCCCTGCCAGGCTGTGACCTGCTGGAGGATAAGGATCTTCTGGTATTCACATTTGTGTCTTCAGTGGCCATTTTTGACCCCAAACCTTTATACTGAGTGTTGAATGAAAGACTCATGTAGCTTCTGTGGTAGCCAGGAGGCTTGTGCTATGAAGTACTTTCTCTCATACAGACAGTTGCTAGGTTTACTGCTTCATATACCTACGCTTTGGGTGTATTAAAAGCATCGGTTCTTCTGCGTGGCTCAGATGGTGAAGCATCTGCCTACAGTGCAGGAGACCTGGGTTCAGTCCCTGGGTCGGGAAGATCCTCTGGAGAAGGCAATGGCACCCCACTCCAGTACTCTCGCCTGGAAAGTCCCATGGGCAGAGGAGCGTGGTGGGCTGCAGTCCCTGGGGTCGCAAAGGGTCGGACGCGATGAGCGACTTCGCTTCGGTGCATTGGCCATTCATGGCCGCGTGCACACTGGCACGCCCAGACATACACCCCTTCCTCGCCATCAGCCCTGTTGGCACGAGAATCTCTGTTCTCCTTTTGCAGAGCCGAAGAATCGAGACCTAGAAAAAATGAGACTTACTTAAAAGCATGCAACTAGTTAGTAGCAAATCTGGTGTGCCAATCTGGATTTTAGACTCACAGTCCTCTGCTTCAGGCTCTCCATCTGTGCCGAGGGAAACCTGTGCTTTATTTCCTGATATGTTAATTTGTTTATTGAAAAATGAAGGCAACAAAGAAAGGTGTCCAGAAATGGATTATGTCGAAAAGAAGAAACCTTCTGTTGGAATAATGAATGTAGGCTTTTTCTTTAGCCTTTATAGTCTTACGTTTGTTTTCCTTTATGAAGCCTAAAGTATGGGTGGAATTTTAGCCAAGGGATAAAATTGTTCTAACTAACAAACTGTAGGCAGATTGAACCCATGGCCACGTCGTATTCTCATCAGTTCAGTTCAGTTCAGTCGCTCAGTCATGTCCGACTCTTTGCGACCCCATGAATCGCAGCACACCAGGCCTCCCTGTCCATCACCAACTCCCGGAGTTCACTCAGACTCACGTCCATCGAGTCCGTGACGCCATCCAGCCATCTCATCCTCGGTCGTCCCCTTCTCCTCCTGCCTCCAATCCCTTGCAGGATCAGAGTCTTTTCTGATGAGTCAACTCTTCACATGAGGTGGCCAAAGTACTGGAGTTTCAGCTTCAGCATCATTCCCTCCAAAGAAATCCCAGGGCTGATCTCCTTCAGAATGGACTGGTTAGATCTCCTTGCAGTCCAAGGGACTCTCAAGAGTGTTCTCCAACACCACAGTTCAAAAGCATCAATTCTTCGGCACTCTGCCTTCTTCACAGTCCAACTCTCACATCCATGCATGACCACTGGATAAACCATAGCCTTGACTAGATGGACCTTACTTCGGCAAAGTAATATCTCTGCTTTTTTTTTTTTTTTGTCTCTGCTTTTGAATATGCTATCTAGGTTGGTCATAACTTTTCTTCCAAGGAGTAAGCATCTTTTAATTTCATGGCTGCAATCACCATCTGCAGTGATTTTGGAGCCCCCCAAAATAAAGTCTGACACTGTTTCCACTGTTTCCCCATCTGTTTCCCATGAAGTGATGGGACCAGATGCCATGATCTTTGTTTTCTGAATGTTGAGGTTTAAGCCAACTTTTTCACTCTCCTCTTTCACTTTCATCAAGAGGCTTTTTAGTTCCTCTTCACTTTCTGCCATAAGGGTGGTGTCATCTGCATATCTGAGGTTATTGATATTTCTCCCGGCAATCTTGATTCCAGCTTGTGCTTCTTCCAGTCCAGCGTTTCTCATGATGTACTCTGCATATAAGTTAAATAAGCATGGTGACAATATACAGCCTTGACGTACTCCTTTTCCTATTTGGAACCAGTCTGTTGTTCCATGTCCAGTCCTAACTGTTGCTTCCTGACCTGCATACAGATTTCTCAGGAGGCAGGTCAGGTGGTCTGGTATTCCCATCTCTTTCAGAGTTTTACACGGTTTCTTGTGATCCACACAGTCAAAGGCTTTGGCATAGTCAATAAAGCAGAAATAGATGTTTTTTTGGAACTCTCTTGCTTTTTCCATGATCCAGCGGATGTTGGCAATTTGATCTCTGGTTCCTCTGCCTTTTCTAAAACCAGCTTGAGCATCTGGAACTTCATGGTTCACATATTGCTGAAGCCTGGCTTGGAGAATTTTGAGCATTACTTTACTAGCGTGTGAGGTGAGTGCAATTGTGTGGTAGTTTGAGCGTTCTTTGGCAACGCCTTTCTTAGGGATTGGAATGAAAACGGACCTTTTCCAGTCCTGTGGCCACTGCTGAGTTTTCCAAATTTGCCGGCATATTGAGTGCAGCACTTTCACAGCATCATCTTTGAGGATTTGAAATAGCTCAACTGGAATTCCATCACCTCCACTAGCTTTGTTCGTAGTGATGCTTCCTAAGGCCCACTTGACTTCACATTCCGGGATGTCTGGCTCTAGGTGAGTGATCACACCATCGTGATTATCTGGGTCGTGAAGATCTTTTTTGTACCGTTCTTCTGTGTATTCTTGCCACCTCTTCTTAGTATCTTCTGCTTCTGTTAGGTCTGTACCATTTCTGTCCTTTATCAAGCCCATCTTTGCCTGAAATGTTCCCTTGGTATCTCTAATTTTCTTGAAGAGATCTCTAATCTTTCCCATTCTGTTCTTTCCCTCTATTTCTTTGCAATGATGTCTGAAGAAGGCTTTCTTATCTCTTCTTGCTATTCTTTGGAATTCTGCGTTCAGGTGCTTATATCTTTCCTTTTCTCCTTTGCTTTTAGCTTCTCTTCTTTTCACAGCTATTTGTAAGGCCTCCTCAGACAGCCGTTTTGCTGTTTTGCGTTTCTTTTCCATGGGGATGGTCTTGATCCCTGTCTCCTGTCCAATGTCATGAACCTCATTCTATAGTTCATCAGGCACTTTGTCTGTCAAATCTAGGCCCTTAAATCTACTTCTCACTTCCACTGTATGATCATAAGGGATTTGATTTAGGTCATACCTGAATGGTCTAGCGGTTTTCCCTGCTGCTGCTGCTGCTAAGTCACTTCAGTCGTGTCCGACTCTGTGTGACCCCATAGACGGCAGCCTACCAGGCTCCCCCGTCCCTGGGATTCTCCAGGCAAGAATACTGGAGTGGGTTGCGATTCCCTACTTTCTTCAATTTGAGCCTGAATTTGGTAATAAGGAGTTCATGATCTGAGCCACAGTCAGCTCCTGGTCTTGTTTTTGTTGACTGTATAGAGCTTCTCCTTCTTTGGCTGCAAAGAATATAGTCAGTCTGATTTTGGTGTTGACCATCTGGTAATGTCCATGTGTAGAGTCTTCTCTTGTGTTGTTGGAAGAGGGTGTTTGCTATGACCAGTGCATTTTCTTGGCAAAACTCTATTAGTCTTTGCCCTGCTTCCTTCTGCATTCCAAGGCCAAATTTGCCTGTTACTCCAGGTGTTTCTTGACTTCCTACTTTTGCATTCCAGTCCCCTGTAATGAAAAGGACATCTTTTTTAGGTGTTAGTTCTAAAAGGTCTTGTAGGTCTTCATAGAACTGTTCAATTTCAGCTTCTTCAGTGTTACTGGTTGGGGCATAGAGTTGGATTACCGTGATATTGAATGGTTTGCCTTGGAGACGAACAGAGATCATTCTGTTATTTTTGAGATTGCATCCAAGTACTGCATTTTGGACTCTTTTGTTGACCATGATGGTTACTCCATTTCTTCTGAGGGATTCCTTCCCGCAGTAGTGGATATAATGGTCATCTGAGTTAAATTCACCCATTCCAATCCATTTTAATTTGCTGATTCCTAGAATGTCGACGTTCATTCTTGCCATCTCTTGTTTGACCACTTCCAGTTTGCCTTGATTCATGGACCTGATATTCCAGGTTCATATGCAATATTGCTCTTTACAGCATCGGACCTTGCTTCTATCACCAGTCACATCCACAGCTGGGTATTGTTTCTGCTTTGGCTCCATCCCTTCTTTCTTTCTGGAGTTATTTCTCCACTGATCTCCAGTAGCATATTGGGCACCTACTGACCTGGGGAGTTCCTCTTTCAGTATCCTATCATTTTGCCTTTTCATACTGTTCATGGGGTTCTCAAGGCAAGAATACTGAAGTGGCTTGCCATTCCCTTCTCCAGTGGACCACATTCTGTCAGACCTCTCCACCATGACCCGCCCGTCTTGGGTTGCTCCACGGGGATGACTTAGTTTCATTGAGTTATACAAGGCTGTGGTCCTAGTGTGATTAGATTGACTAGTTTTCTTTGAGTATGGTTTCAGTGTGTCTGCCTTCTGATGCCCTCTTGCAACACCTACCATCTTACTTGGGTTTCTTTCGCCTTGGGCGTGGGGCATGCTGAATCTAAATCTAGCAGGACTCCGTGCAGAGGACTCGGCACTGGGACTTTGAAGTGATACACATCTTGAGTAGCGAGATTTGCTTTACTAGCACCTGAAAGAGTGATTCAGGCACAGGTAATCTGATGTTTTTGTGTAGAATAATTATATCAGCACAGTTTATATGTTGTAATTTAGAGATTTTAAGTAAAAAATTTACATCTGTACTTGTAACATAAAGTGTAATATGACGAGTCCATTTAGATACTCACTCATTCTTGGCTGCCTCGGGTCTCAGCTGAGGCACACAGGCTCAGCAGTTAGGCAGGGCGTGTGGGGCCTTAGTCCCCGGCCAAGGGCCGGAACCGTGTCCCCTGTGTGGGAAGGTGGGCTCTTAACCACTGCACCACCAGGCAAGTCCTTAAAGAGTACATTTAATTCATCTTAAACATGTAAAATTTTCACCTTCAATGCCTGTACATTTTTTTCTTTCAGTAGAATTGCTTGCTAAATATAATTAATCTTGGATCTGCTGTCAACATTTTTAACATGTTTGATAATGTAATCTTTTTTTTTTTAAATAATGCCAAAGGACTGAACGATTGGTAATATTTGAGTAGATAGTGTGTATGGTATTAATGAATTAGAAAGACTTTAGACCATTTATCTGTTTGAAAGTACTAGTATTTTATAACCTTCTGTGGACAGATTGCCTCCAAATTTTAATCTGGAAAAGTACTGGGATAGCTGTTTGGAAAAGGATTGCCACAACATGGCTTTTATATGTTTAATACTTCTACTAGACTTTTATGCAGATTATTAAATCTTGATTATAACAGAGACAATTAAGGTGTCAACACGTTGAGATAGCAGGTGGGGATTCCTACCCTGTGCTTTCTGTATTCAGTTTCATTCATCCACAGATGCAAGGCAGGAATATGTAACATAGCACTGGATTTTATTTTGTTTTATTAGCTCCTCAAGAGTTATTGATCTATGAAATGGCAGAGAATGGAAAAAATTGTGACCAGAGACGTGTAGCAATGAACAAGGAACAATATAATGGAAACTTCACAGGTAAAGGATGGTGGTTTGGAGGGATAAGATCTGTGGGTTTAAATGATATCCTTTTCATTGGAATTAAATTCAAATATATCTAATATGTATTATCTTTTGTTAATAAAATAATATATAGTAATATAAAATACGTAAAATTCTTATAAATCTTATAAAAGATTATCTTTTGTTTCATCTTTATAGTAAATTAAATTGTGGATGTATAAGGGTCTATAAGGTGGTTTTTTACAGTGATAGCAGAAGCAGCTTGGCCATAGTCACCTCAGCTGTGTTCTAGATACAAAATTTTTGCTTTTTACTCTTATGGTGTGATAAATATTTATTTGACTCTGTTTGCCATTCAGTTGTATCCTGCTATTTTGTAACCTTAGGAATAGATTATAAATTTATTTATTATGCTAATTGTAATTTTTATAATTATCCAAAAAGTCAGAATGTGATTATTGTGGATTTCTTTTTAAATTTTAGTTTGAGACAAATTTGTATTTGAATTGAATTAGGAATTTGTGGTAAATTTCAGTATATTTGACTCTTATTTATACATTTACCCTAAAAATTACGGTTATCATTTATATAGACGATTTAAGTAAGAACTTTCCTTTATGTGTTTAAAAGAAAGTGAAAGGTTTTCCTTTTCTGTTAATTGTAATGATTTTCTTTTTAACTTGATCATTTGACATCTCCAGCACATTGCAGATAATATCAGTACTTCAGCAGGGTTATAATTATATCATAGAAATCTTCTGCTGGAAGGACTGCAAGCTTTTGGAAGTAGTAGCTCCCATCTGTTCATTTTGATCACTGCATTGCTTTGTAGAACGTGTTTGCAGCGCTTAACTGACTTTTGGGTTACCTTGGTTGTCAATAACTTTTGTATCGTGTCACCATGAATCTCAGGATTCAGAGATAGGCGTTGTATGTATCAGAGTCTCGTCCCATTCGGAGCTTTCACATGTCATTTTTTCTTTCCTTTCAGCAGGCACATGCATTTGTGTATCTTCTACTATTGCTTACACCGTTGGGATTTAAAATCAATGTGAGAATGGCACACTTACTGTCCTGTACCATGGTGTGCATTTGTTTGAGATGTTTACCTTACTATTTTCTAGAGATTGTACATGAAGAGCTTATTCTTTCTTTCTTGTTTATTTTGGGCTGCACTAGGACTTCGTTGCTGCGTGCAGGCTTCCTCTTCATGGCAATGCACAGGCTCCTTATTGCTGTGCTTTCCCTTGTTGTGGGGCACAAGCTCTAAAGCACAGGCTCAGTCGCTGTGGCCCACGTGCTTCATTGCTCCACAGCATGTGGGATCTTCCCAGACCACGGCTTGAATCAGAGTCCTCTGCTTTGGCAGGTAGATTCTTATCCACTGAACCGCCAGGGAAGTCCCAAGAACTTATTCTTTACTATGGCTGCTTAGTGTTCTGTTGTTCAGGTGTAACATATTTTAATCACTCCTCCGTCTTCTTAAAGCAAATAACAATACACTGAATAAACTTGTACAAAAGTCATTTCTCCTCACACCTAATCATTCTCCTATGTAGAATTATTGAGTGACAGTTCAGTTCAGTTCAGTCACTCAGTCGAGTCCAACTCCTTGTGACCCCATGGACTGCAGCACGCCAGGCCTCCCTGTCCATCACTAACTCCTGGAGTTTACCCAAACTCATCTCCATTGAGTCAGTGATGCCATCCAACCGTCTCATCCTCTGTCATCCCCTTCTCCTCCCACCTTCAATCTTTCCCAGGATCAGGGCCTTTTCCAGTGAGTCAGCTCTTTGCATCAGGTGGCCGGAGTATTGGAGTTTCACCTTCAACATCAATCCTTCCAGTGAAGATTCAGGACTGGTCTCCTTTCGGATGGACTGGTTGGATCTCCTTGGAGTCCAAGGGATTCTCAAGAGTTTTCTCCAACACCACAGTTCAAAAGCATCAATTCTTCAGTGCTCAGTTTTCATTATAGTCCAACTCTCACATCCAAACGTGACTTCTAGAAAAACCATAGCCTTGACTTGACGGACCTTTGTTGGCAAAGCAATGTCAAAGTTGGTCATAACTTTGCTTTTTGATATGCTGTCTAGGTTGGTCATAACTTTCCTTCTAAGGAGTAAGCGTCTTTTAATTTCATGGCTGCAGTCACCATCTGGAGTGATTTTGGAGCCCCCAAAAATAAAGTCGCCACTGTTTCTACTGTTTCCCCATCTATTTGCCATGAAGTGATGGGACCAGATGCCATGATCTTTGTTTTCTGAATGTTGAGCTTTAAGCCAACTTTTTTACTCTCCTCTTTCACTTTCATCAGGAGCCTCTTTAGATCTTCTTCACTTTCTGCCATAAGGGTGATGTTATCTGCATATCTGAGGTTATTGATCTTTCTCCCGGCAATCTTGATTCCAGCTTGTGCTTCATCTAGCTCGGCATTTCACATGATGTACTCTGCATATAAGTTAAATAAGCACAGTGACAATGATACAGCCTTGACGGACTCCTTTTCCTATTTGCAACCAGTCTGTTGTTCCATGTCCAGTTCTAACTGTTGTTTGCTGACCTGCATACAGGTTTCTCAAGAGGCAGGTCAGGTGGTCAGGTATTCCCATCTCTTTCAGAATTCTACACGGTTTCTTGTGATCCACTTAGTCAAAGGCTTTGGCATAGTCAATAAAGCAGAAATAGATGTTTTTCTGGAACTCTCTTGCTTTTTCCGTGATCCAGCGGATGTTGGCAATTTGATCTCTAGTTCCTCTGCCTTTTCTAAAACCAGCCTGAACATCTGGTAGTTTACGGTTCATGTACTGTTGAAGCCTCGCTTAGAGAATTTTGAGCATTACTTTACTAGCGTGTGAGATGAGTGCAATTGTGCGGTAGTTTGAGCATTGTTTGGCATTGCCTTTCTTAGGGATTGGAGTGAAAACGGACCTTTTCCAGTCCTGTGGCCACTGCTGTGTTTTCCAAATTTGCTGGCATATTGAGTGCAGCACTTTCACAGTATCATGTTTTAGGATTTGAAATAGCTCAACTGGAAGTATATGCATTTATAATTTCAAGAGATGATGCCAAGAGATTTACAATAATAAGTAACCTTAATTGTACATATATAACATGAATTAACTCATTTAATCTTTAACAAGACCCTAAAAAGTAAGTACTGTTTTTATTTTAGTGAAGAGAAAACTGAGGCACAGAAAGGTTAACTGGCTTTGACCAGTAGGTGGCAGAGCCAGGGTTTGATATCCCTTCACAAGGCTGTTTTAGAGCAGAACCTGCTGGTCTTCCCTGATAGCTCAAATGGTAAAGAATCTGCCTGCAATACAGGAGACCTGGGTTTAGTCCCTGAGTTGGGAAGATCCCCTCGAGAAGGCAATGGCAACCCACTCCAGTATTCTTGCCCAGAGCATTCCATGGACATAAGAGCTTAGCAGGCTATAGTCCATGGGATCGTAGAGAGTCGGATATGATGAAGTGACTAACACTACTACTGCTAGTTGGCCTTCACATTTTGAGCTCTCAATCACTTTGTCCTATGATATGATGCTGAATTACCCTTCACAGAAAGTGGACTAATTTAGTATTCCGGTAATGTGTGGGCTTCCGAGGTGGCTCAGATGGTAAAGAGTCTACCTGCAATGCCGGAGACCCGGGTTCGATCCCTGGGTCAGGAAAATCCCCTGGAGAAGGAAATGGCAACCCACTCCAGTACTCTTGCCTAGAAAATTCTATGGATGGAGGAGCCTGGTAGGCTACAGTACATAGGGTTGCAAAGAGTTGGACACGACTGAGCGACTTCACTTTCACTTTCAGTAAAGTATAAGAGAAACTTTTGTCCTGACTCTAATATAATTCCAAAAATAATGGTAAGAGTAGAACAGCAGGACATAGCCTAGACTTGGCACAGTGTAAATCAGGTTGTTTGCTTTTGAGGTTTCTATGCAGTCCTTCAAACGCGGGATGGGAAGATAGGTGAGTTTCGAGAGTGACTGGGAAAAGTAGCATCCTGTTTTAACTTCTGCACTAATTTTTTCAGACCCCTCTTCAGTGAATGAAAAGAAGAGGAGGGATCGAGAGGAAAGACAGAACATTGTCCTGTGGAGACAGCCACTCATTACCTTGCAGTATTTTTCTCTGGAAACCCTAGTAATCTTGAAGGAATGGACCTCAAAGTAAAGAGTCTTCCATTAACTTTTATATAAACTGTTTTTACTAATTCTAGAAGTCTTCAGCAAGCTCCTATTCCTGCCACCTGGTCTATCAAAATGGATTAATTAAATTTAGAATGTTATAGGGACACATTTATTTTCCTTTTTATATGTAGTTTGAAGAAAAATAGATTAGGGACACTTACTGCTATTTGTTCACTGGATTATTACAGTTGATGATTGTTTCCTGTTGAATCCTTTATGCAGAGGAGAACCCTAAGAACGGAAAGTTTTTTCTTCTGGCTTTACCTTCAGGAGAAATCAGGCCTGTGTACGTTAGATACACTGATTCTTTAGCAGGTCAAGGTTCAGGATACGTGGCACTACTGATAATTTGAGCCAATGAAAAGGACTCTGCCATGGAAATTGTGTTCTCTGTTTGAATTTAGTACTTGTAAGCCCTGTTTCTGATAGCATAAAGAGCGAGTTGAACTTTTAATTGCCTTAATCATTTTCTGGTTTACCTTTCCAAGATATCTGTAATAATATCTTACATTTTTATTATACTTCCGGTTTATAAAGTATTTTGTAACACTTATTAGTTCATTTGATTCTTCTAGCAATTCTGCGAAGAAGGTAAAATAAGTATATGATCATTATGATTTTAAAAACAAGGAACAGAATCAGATTGGTTGAGTGTCTTACTCTAAGCGCAGTACTTCAGAGATTCTGATCCAAGTCCTCTGACTAAAGGCTAATGCCCTATCCAGTAAATGCTTTTTCAAATTCATTTCTAGTTGGAGGATAATAGCTTTACAGTATTGTGTTGGTTTCTGCCATACAGCAGCATGAATCAGCCAGAAGTATACATATATCCTCTTCGTCCTGTCCCAGTTAGAGGCTGGAGTATATACAAGCAATTTGGGGGTTTGGGGAGGGCAGCAGTGGGGTTTCTAGTAAGAAATTAGATTCTGTACCCATGTATCTTGTTTATTCTCTTCTGTACATCAAGAGACTATAGTCTTTAAGAGCAGAAGAGCTCAGTCCACCAAGAACCACTTCTAAACCTGAGCTAAAAAACTTCATTGTTTAAGTGAGAAATGTCTTGAGAGTGATGAATCCTAAAAATGAGACTGTGATGTATCTCATTTTTTTTGTTTTGTTTTTAAGATTATGGCATCGTCAAAGCATTGTGGTGTCTTTTTTACTGCTGCTTGCTGTGCTTACAGCTACGTATTATATTGAAGGAGCACATCAACAGGTACGAGGTTCAACGCAGTTCTTGTTCCTTCCCGAATCCCAGGCAGTTTCAGAATGGAACTGTTTTGGGTTTTGTTGATCTTTTTTTTTAATTTATCTCATAAGTGGTATCTTAATGTCTTATTTTTAAGGTCAAATATTAAAAATATTCTTGTGGTAATTCATGGCTGCTCAGTATTTATATTTGGTATATATCATTCGTTTTTACCTTGAAGGATTTAAATGTAACTTTCCAGGCAATGTTTAGTCAAAGCAGCATGAATTCTTTAATCACTACTAAAGTCTTCATGTTTTCTATACTGTGACCTATCAAAGCTCATATACTCATCCTAGACTGAAAGTTCGCTTTTATATGTATAAAGTGGGGGGAAGTTTGCTTGCCTGTTGTCTATAAATACAGCATAAATGAAGGGAAAATAGGACATTTTGTTAATAACTTTTGTTAAAATAGCAAAATGTTCATGTATTCTGATAGGAAATAGTTCTAAAGTGATACCATTTCACATGTTAGAGCAGTTTACCTCTATATTCATCAAAATGCCAGTGGTGATTATCTTTGGTAGGGTGGAGATTATGGACGATAGTTGTTTTTTTACTTTATGTATTTTTACTTGTCTGTAATAAACTTATGTTGCTTATAAAAGTAGGAAACAATAAATGGCATTAAAAGGAGGGGGGTGAAGCAGTTTGCTTCTAATCAGAGAAGTCTTTATACATATAAATGCAAGTTTTAAATAAATTTTAAAGAAATCTGTGTGTGCTATTAAAGGAACCAGATTTACTGTCCAGTATGAGCATCTAAACTCTGGAAATCTTCCAACTCCATATCCCAGTGGGCTGCAGTTTGCTTTTGCCTGTAAAGCATCATGGTCTTAAATATATAAAAATAATTTTATGTACATTTTTTACTAGGATCAACAAGAATATGTTCTGTTTCCAAATATTATATAAATAACCACCCATCTCTTACCACTGTATATTCTCATGCTTTTTTAAACAAAATTTGTGAAACTTTTAAGGGTCTTTAATATTTTTATTCTCATAGTTATCAGTAATTTGCATATTTCCTACAAATGTCATTATAATAGTAGGACTTTTAAAACGTTCGAAATGAGCTTCATTCCAGTCACATGGGTTTTTTTTTTTTTTTTTGGTCATCTCTGCTATCACATGTTAGAGGAATTAGGTCTCTTTAAGGAGCCTTGAATCTTAATACTTTCTTCCTATTGGAAAGTTAGTGTTTTTTTTTTTAATTGTAGTTGATAAATACATTTCTGCTTAAGAATTCTGATTTTGTTTTTTCTCACCTTATCTCTTTTGTTTTTCAGTATGTGCAACGGATAGAGAAACAGTTTCTTTTGTATGCCTACTGGATAGGCTTAGGAATTTTGTCTTCTGTTGGGCTTGGAACAGGGCTGCACACCTTTCTGCTTTATCTGGTAAGATTAACTTTTAATAATCGAGGTTGAAAGAGATTATGTTTTAATTTGTCCTTATACTTCAGAAGTTAAAATTCTAAGGTTTTATTTTACTATCTTTGTGTTTTATATGTATTCTAATCCTCCAATCAGGGCTTTAGATTTGATTCAGAACTCTGTTTTGGTTTTCTTTTGAGTTGAGAGTTTAAAAAGAGAAGGGAGGGGAAAAGCCTTAGGCAAATGAGATTGTTTACTTATATTAATTCAGCCAGGAAACGTTTTTTCTGTCGAGATTTCGGAATACTGGTTCTCTTGCTTATGCACTTACATTGTAATAGTTGAAGTTATTCAGTTGTACGAAATTCCAGGTACGGGTTGGAATTGACTTGGACAGTAACTTTCTCTGTTAATAGCCAATGAGAAATGGTGTCTTCCCTCACACCCTCAGATAACCGTGTGCACAACAGGGTGGTTACTTTGGTGTTGTTACTGAATGCGGCTCATAAAGTGTGATGTGTGTAGAACTGATGCTATCTTAAACTCTTTTAAATCAAGATATAAAATGTACCCTTCCTAAAAAATATATATTTTTTTTTACTTAGTTGAAATTAGAGAAATGAAAGAGAGGTTTTTGCTTTGGACACTGGCAAATATAATGAAATAATGGCAGAGCTAGGACTAGGGAGTGACAAGCGTGACATCGAGGGCACAGAATTTATATACTTTTAGGGTCATAGAAGTGTGGGGCTCATGAGTGAAGGCCTCATTAAATTTGTACCCTGGATGTCTCTCTTGTTTCACTCTCTTCCTGTCTCTGAATAATATATTGAAAACAATTTCATATTTGAAAACAGCTTGCTCTTGGTGGAGAAAACAGGTGAGAAGTTGTCATAGCAGTACTGATTGCTGAATGGAGTTCAGCAGTGCAAACGCTTCCAATCTCTATGCTTCAGTGAATGCATTTCTGAAGCAGGTATGAGAAATATTAGGAAATGAGTATTCAGAAGGCTGCTTAACTAATGGTCTGAAGAATAAGGATTAATCTATAATACGTAAGTTCTGTGAGTTTATGGGAATTTTGAAACATGGAATTTTAGAATTCTGTTCATGACTGCTTGTTGATTTTAACCCAGATAGAAACATAAATCCTGGATAAGTGATCATATCAGAGTTTCTTTAATTATTCTAGAAATATAATGCTATACTAGAGGTTGCGGCAGAGAAGGAGAAAAGAAAATGCCAGTTACCTTTCTATTCTTTTCTAGACCTGTCCTCTTAGATTCCTTGGGAAGGCCAGATTAAGGAACTCATTAGCTGCATTTGATTAATTTGGAAGTATTTAAAAAGCTACCTAGCTAGCAGATTCTACTGGATCTTTAAAGGGATTCTAATGAACCCTATAAATCCCATAATAAAGAATAAGAAAAATTTGAAACTTAAAAGTTTCACTTTTTCTGTTTCTTTTCATATCCTTGAGAAACTTTTATAAAATGGCATTTATAAACTGTCTTGCTGTGAAAACATTCTTATTTTAGTTCCATTGATTCATGTAACCAGTAAAGGATTTAAAACATACAAATAAGCATTTATTACAAAGTGTATTTCACTGAAAAGTCAAATCTTTGTTTCCGTAAACTAAG
Organism: Capra hircus; assembly: GCF_001704415.2. Lineage (NCBI taxonomy): Eukaryota > Metazoa > Chordata > Mammalia > Artiodactyla > Bovidae > Capra > Capra hircus. The sequence continues at coordinate 10,330,532 of NC_030826.1, forward strand.
TAGTTATTTCTGCCCTTGATCAGAGTGCAAGGTTAAGGGAATGTAGTTAGATTTTTCACAAGTTTAGAAGGAATTCTTCAAAAACTATTTGAAGGAAAGTATCACTCTTAGTCAAGGCTATGGTTTTTCCAGTGGTCATGTGTGGATGTGAGAGTTGGACTGTGAACAAAGCTGAGCACTGAAGAATTGATGCTTCTGAACTGTGGTGTTGGAGAGGACTCTTGGGAGTCCCTTGGACTGCAAGGAGATCCAGCTAGTCCATTCTAAAGGAGATCGGCCCTGGGTGTTCCTTGGAAGGAATGATGCTAAAGCTGAAATTCCAGTACTTTGGCCACCTCATGTGAAGAGTTGACTCATTGGAAAAGACTCTGATGCTGGGAGGGATTGGGGGCAGGAGGAGAAGGGGACAACAGAGGATGAGATGGCTGGATGGCATCACCGACTCGATGGACATGAGTTTGAGTGAACTCCGGGAGATGGTGATGGACAGGGAGGCCTGGCATCCTGCGATTCATGGAGTCGCAAAGAGTCAGACATGACTGAGTGACTGAACTGAACTGAACTGATCACTCTCTCATTACTCTCAGTGCCATGTATATTATTACTAGTTAAGCAAATGTGGAGATAAAATCAAGGAACATCTGAAACTGTGTTGCGTTATACATAAAAACCATATAAAAACGTTGTGGCATTATCATTGCTGGTAATAAACTGCCATCCAGATGGATCAGACCATGTTTTTCAGCATTAGATTAATTTGGTTTTTGTTTGTTGTTTGTCAGTAGCATTTAAAGTTATTTTTAAGTGCCCTAAAAGCAAAATAACCAGATCTGCACTTTTGTTGTTCAGTCACTCAGTCATGTCTGACTCTTTGTGATTCCATGAATGGCAGCACACCAGGTTTCCCTTTGTTCATTGTCTCCCGGAGTTTGCTCAGACTCATGTCCATTAAGTTAGTGATGCCATCCACCTATCTCCATCCTCTGTCGCCCCCTTCTCCTCCTACCCTCAATCTTTCACAGTATCAGGGTCTTTTCCCATGAGAAGCTCTTCATATCACGTGGCTGAAGTGTTGAAACTTCAGCTTTAGTATTAGTTGTGCGAGTGAATAATCAGGGTTTATTTCCCTCAGGATGGACTGGTTGGATCTCCTTGCAGTCCAAGGGACTCTCAAGAGTCTTCTCCAACACTACAATCCAAAAGCATCAATTCTTCCGTGCTCAACATTTTTTATGGTCCAACTCACATCCATACACGACCACTGGAAAAACCATAGCTTTGACTATATGGAGCTTTGTTGGCAAAGTGATGTCTCTGCTTTTTAATATGCTGTCTAGGTTTGTCATAGCTTTCCTTCCAAGGAGTAAGCGTCTTTTAATTTCATGGCTGCAGTCACTGTCCACAGTGATTTTGGAGCCCAAGTAAAGAAAGTCTGTCACTGTTTCCATTGTTTCCCCATCTGTTTGCCATGAAGTGATGAGACTGGATGCCATGATCTTCATTTTTTGAATGCTGAGTTTTAAGCCAGAGTTTTCACTCTCCTCTTTCACTTTCACCAAGGGCTCTTAAGTTCCTCTTTGCTTTCTGCTCTTAGGGTGGGGTCATCTGCATATGTGAGGTTGTTGATATTTCTCCCAGAAATCTTGATTCCAGCTTGTGCTTCATCCAGCCTGGAATTTCTCATGATGTACTCTGCATATAAGTTAAACAAGTAGGGTGATAATATACAGCCTTGTCCCAGTTTTGAACCAGTCCATTGTTCTGTATACAGTTCTGTTACTTCTTGACCTGCATACAGGTTTCTCAAGAGGCAGGTAAGGTGGGCTGATATTCCCATCTCTAAGAATTTTCCACAGTTTGTTGTGATTCACACAGTTAAGGCTTTGGCTCTGATCCACATAGTCAAAGGCTTTAGCGTAGTCAGTGAAGCAGAAGTAGATGTTTTTCTGGAATTCCCTTGCTTTTTTCTATGATCCAACAGATGTTAGCAATTGGATCTCTGGCCTCTCTGCCTTTCCTAAATCCAGCTTCTACGTTTGGAATTTCTTGGTTCATGTACTGTTGAAGCCTAGTTTGAAAAATTTTGAGCATTACCTTGCTAGCATGTGAAATGAGCAGTTACGTAGTAGTTTGAACATTCTTTGGCATTGCCTTTCTTTGGGATTGGAATGAAAACTGACCTTTTCCATTCCTGTGGACACTGTTGAGTTTTCCAAATTTGCTGGCATATTGAGTGCAGCACTTCAACAACATTATCTTTTAGGATTTTGAATTGCTTAGCTGGAATTCCATCATTTCCACTAGCTTTGTTCATAGTAAAGCTTCCTAAGTTCCACTTCACTTTACACTCCAGGATATTTGGAGTGACCATACCATCATGGTTAATCTTGATCATTAAGACCGTTTTTGTACAGTTGAGGAACCAATATTGATGCATCACTGCTGCTGCTGCTGCTAAGTCGCTTCGGTCGTGTCTGACTCTGTGCGACCCCATAGACAGCAGCCCACCAGGCTCCGCCGTCCCCGGAAATCTCCAGGCAAGAACACTGGAGTGGGTCTCCATTTCCTTCTCCAATGCAGGAAAGTGAAAAGTGAACATGAAGTCGCTCAGTCGTGTCCGACTCTTCGCGACCCCATGGACTGCAGCCTACCAGGCTCCCCCGTCCATGGGATTCTCCAGGTTAGAGTACTGGAGTGGGTCGCCATTACTAACTAAAGCCAATTGTTTATATTAGAGTTCACTCTGTGTTTTATATAGTTTTATAGGTTTGGCAAGAGCTTAATGTTATACATTCTTCATTACAGGATCACAGTATAGTTTCACTCTCCTAAAAATACCCTGTGCTATACCTGTTTATTCTTACCCTTCTCATTCTCCCTACTCACAGACCCTAAGAAAACACTAATCTTTTACTCTCTCTGTAAGTTTTGATTTTGTTCATATAGTTGGGATTCTATAGTATGAGTTTTTTCCTGCTTGACTTCTTTCACTTAGCAATATGTATGTAAAGTTCCTCCATTGTCTTCATGGCTTGATACCTCAGTTCTTTATTTTTGGGGGGGCCATGCCCCACCTCATGTGGGATCTTAATTCTTCAACCAAGGATCAAACCCACATCCACTGCATTGGAAGCACAAAGTCCCCTGGGTCACCGGGAAGTGCCAATATCTCATTTTTTTTATTCCCAAATAATATCCCATTTCCTGGATGTACCACAGTTTGTTTATCCATTCATGTATTGAAGATCATCATGGTTATTTCCAGGTTATAGCAATTATGAATAAAGCTGCTATAAATATTCATGTGCAGGGTTTTGGATATATATATAAGAATTTGGCTCATTTGGGTAAATACCTAGGGACATGATCTGTAGATTATGTATATTAATTGGTGATACATAGGAAAGTAATCAACTTTTGTATATTAACCTTGTATCCTGCAACCAAAGTAGTTTCAGGACTTTGTTGTTGATTCTTTAGGATTTTCTATATGAGATAATCGTGTCATCTGCAAATAGTTTTGTTTTTTCCTTCTCAATCTGTGTACCCTTTCGTTTTTACCTCTTGTCTTTTATTGCATTAGCTCCGTCTGATGTTGAATTGGAGTGGTGACAGGGAAATCACCTTGTTCCCAACCTTAGTGAGGAAGCCTCTAGTTTCTCACCATGAAGCTACATGTTAGCTACAGGTTTTTGTAGGTGTTCTTTATCAAGTAGATGAAACTTACTTCTGTTCCTAGTTTGTTGTGAGTTGTGTGCGTGTTTGAGAGTTTTTTTTTTTTTTTATCATGAATCAGTGAGGATTTGGTCAGAAGAACACTTTTTTAGATAGTAGTGATCAAAAATGGATGAAAGGTCAGTATAACAAACAAATTCAGAATGAGAAGTCTTGAAGAGCAATATATTAATGTTAAAAATAAAAAGATACCCAGAATATGCCATTTCCGTTTGATGAGATTATCTTTATTTCTTAAATTTGTTAGTTCTTAAACACAGAATTCCTTCCAGAATTCCTTAGGTATAATAGGGAAAATGAAGAAAAACAAATATTGGGAAAAAATAATTTTCTGAGAAGTCAAGCAAAAGGAAGATAAAAGATGTCACTAGTTTTTGTTTTTTTTTAATTACCTGATGGGATGAAAGTCAGATTCCAAGAAATTAACTACAGCTGTTTCTACTACTACTACCAAAAATGGCAAACATTGTCATTATTGTCATCAGAGTAATACTAACTGAAGTCAATTCTATTGGTTTTTTATCCATATTTGGTATTTATTTTTGTGAGATGTTGCATCTGCATCCTGTTGAACTCCAGCCAGGTGATTTGCTTTCATCAAAGAAATGTGAGCATAACTGATAGATCTTGCTTCCTGATGGAAGCTTCAAGGCTTGTCATGCTGTGTTTCACCTGGAGCCCGAGTCTCTGGCTATGGTGAGCAGATTCACCTTGCTAGCCTCTGATGGATATGTAGAGTAAGGGAGATAGAAACTTAGTTGTCTTAAGCTACTGAGTTTGGGGGCTATTTGTTATTTTAACCTATCCTGACCAATAAACTAACATTTATTGAATGCTTACCACATGCTAGACTGTGTGCTCAGCTCTTTACCTGAATTATTTCCGGTAGTCCTTCCAAGAGCCAAGCTAGTCAATAAACAATAGTGTAGCAAATGTGTAGTAAAAAAAAATGTCATCAGTAAGTATAGACTATGCATTTGTGAACTTTGGCAGTTATGGAGAAAAATAGCCAGGAAACTAGAGGCAAAGCATTATCAAATAAAAGTTTTAGAATTTGATCTCTTATTATTTAAAAAGCTATTCAAAATCTGTGGTTAGATTTTTAACATTTTCTTGGTGGTAATGGTTGACATAGTTTTTTCTTTATAGATCATCATTCCTTTTGTATTATATATGTGAAATGTGATTATATCTGGAAAGTCCTAATTACATCCTTCATTTATGAGCCTTCACATAGTCCTCACTTAAGGAGATGTGATGTTAACGTTCTTATGCCATACATTTTTATTCTGATGAAATAGGCAACCTTTCCATGTACCCATATAACTCTTCAGTCAAGAAAACAATTGACTATATTAGGAGAGAAGTTTGGTCAGAAATATGACCCTTCTTTTGACAACAGTTTACAGCAAGGGACTTCCCTGGTGGTCTAGTGGTTAAGGCTCTGTCCTCCCAGTGCAGGGGGTAGCGGTTCAGTCCCTGGTTAGGGACCTAAGATCCCACATGCTTCTTAGCCAGAAAGGAAAACAAAAAACAGAAGCAATATGGTAACAAATTCAATAGAGATTTTAAAAAGGGTCCACATGAAAAACTTAAAGATAATGTATAGTAAAATAAATGAAAAAGAAACTGACTATAACAAAGAGAAAAAATTTAGTCATTCTTGATCATGGTTCTCTTTAATGGAAATTATGATTTTAAAGTGAAATAGGAAAATTTTTCCTGCATAGACAAAATTTCTCAATTAGGTTCTTCCCAGTATGGAAGTTACCTCTTTTGGAAGTAATCGTTTAGTTAATTATAACTCACTGTCTAACTAAATGGTGATCTAAAAATGTGACTCTATTTCCTAAAATATTATTTACCTACATATCTGCCTTTGAAATGAAAAGTTTTCTTGATTTTTAAGTTTCATTTCAGTTCAGTGGCTCAGTCGTGTCCAACTCTTTGCGACCCCATGAGTCACAGCATGCCAGGCCTCCCTGTCCATCATGAACTCCCGGAGTTTACCCACACCCATGTCCATCGAGTCGGTGATGCCATCCAGCCATCTCATCTTCTGTCGTCCCCTTCTCCTCCTTTCCCCAATCTCTCCCAGCATCAGGGTCTTTTCCAATGAGTCAGCTCTTCGCATGAGATGGCCAAAGTATTGGAGTTTCAACTTTAGCATCATTCCTTCCAAAGAGCACCCAGGACTGATCTCCTTTAAAATGGACTGGTTGGATCTCCTTGCGGTCCAAGGGAGTCTCAAGAGTCTTCTCCAACACCACAGTTCAAACGCATCAGTTCTTTGGTGCTCAGCTTTCTTCACAGTCCAACTCTCACATCCATGCATGACCACTGGATAAACCATAGCCTTGACTAGATGGACCTTTGTTAGCCAAATAATGTCTCTGCTTTTGAATATGCTATCTAGGTTGGTCATAACTTTCCTTCCAAGGAGGAAGCGTCTTTTAATTTCATGGCTGCAGTCACCATCTGCAGTGATTTTGGAGCCCCCCAAAATGAAGTCTGACACTGTTTCCCCATCTCTTTCCCCATCTATTTCCCATGAAGTGATGGGACCAGATGCCATGTTCTTAGTTTTCTGAATATTGAGCTTTAAGCCAACTTTTTCACTCTCCTCTTTCACTTTCATCAAGAGGCTTTTTAGTTCCTCTTCACTTTCTGCCATAAAGGTGGTGTCATCTGCATTTCTGAGGTTATTGATATTTCTCCTGGCAATCTTGATTCCAGCTTGTGCTTCTTCCAGTCCAGCGTTTCTCATGATGTACTCTGCATAGAAGATCAGGGTGACAATATACAGCCTTGATGTACTCCCTTTCATATTTGGAACCAGTCTGTTGTTCCATGTCCAGTTCTAACTGTTGCTTTCTGACCTGCATATAGGTTTCTCAAGAGGCAGGTCAGGTGGTCTGGTATTCCCATCTCTTTCAGAATTTTCCATGGTTTGTTGTGATCCACATAGTCAAAGGTTTTGGTGTAGTCAATAAAGCAGAATAGATGTTTTTCTGGAACTCTCTTGCTTTTTCCACGATCCAGCAGATGTTGGCAATTTGATGTCTGGTTCCTCTGCCTTTTCTAAAACCAGCTTGAGCATCTGGAACTTCATGGTTCACATATTGCTGAAGCCTGGCTTGGAGAATTTTGAGCATTACTTTACTAGCGTGTGAGGTGAGTGCAATTGTGTGGTAGTTTGAGCGTTCTTTGGCAATGCCTTTCTTAGGGATTGGAATGAAAACGGACCTTTTCCAGTCCTGTGGCCATTGCTGAGTTTTCCAAATTTGCTGGCATATTGAGTGCAGCACTTTCACAGCATCATCTTTGAGGATTTGAAATAATGCAGCACTTTCACAGCATCATCTTTGAGGATTTGAAATAGCTCAACTGGAATTCCATCACCTCCACTAGCTTTGTTCGTAGTGATGCTTTCTAAGGCCCACTTGACCTCACATTCCAGGATGTCTGGCTCTAGGTGAGTGATCACACCATCGTGATTATCCGGGTCGTGAAGATCTTTTTTGTGCAGTTCTTCTGTGTATTCTTGCCACCTCTTCTTAGTAGCTTCTGCTTCTGTTAGGTCCGTACCATTTCTGTCCTTTATCGAGCCCATCTTTGCCTGAAATGTTCCCTTGGTATCTCTAATTTTCTTGAAGAGATCTCTAATCTTTCCCATTCTGTTGTTTTCCTCTATTTCTTTGCAATGATCTCTGAGGAAGGCTTTCTTATCTCTCCTTGCTATTCTTTGGAATTCTGCATTGAGATGCTTCTATCTTTCCTTTTCTCCTTTGCTTTTCACTTCTCTTTTCACAGCTATTTGTAAGGCCTCCTCAGACAGCCATTTTGCTTTTTTGCATTTCTTTTCCATGGGGATGGTCTTGATCCCTGTCTCCTGTCCAATGTCATGAACCTCATTCCATAGTTCATCAGGCACTCTGCCTATCAGATATAGTCCCTTAAATCTATTTCTCACTTCTACTGTATAATCTTAAGGGATTTGATTTAGGTCATACCTGAGTGGTCTAGTGGTTTTCCCTACTTTCTTCAATTTAAGTTTGAATTTGGCAATAAGGAGTTCATGATCTGAGCCACAGTCAGCTCCTGGTTTTGTTTTTGCTGACTGTATAGAGCTTCTCCATCTTTGGCTGCAAAGAATATAATCAGTCAGATTTCGATGTTGACCATCTGGTGATGTCCATGTGTAGCGTCTTCTCTTGTGTTGTTGGAAGAAGGTGTTTGCTATGACCAGTGCATTCTCTTGACAAACTCTATTAGTCTTTGCCCTGCTTCATTTTGTACTCCAAGGTCAAATTTGCCTGTTACTCCAGGTGTTTCTTGACTTCCTACTTTTCCATTCCAGTTCTCTATAATGAAAAGGACATCTTTTCTGGGTATTAGTTCTTAAAGTTCTTGTAGGTCTTCATAGAACCGTTCAACTTCAGCTTCTTCAGCGTTACTGGTTGGGGCATAGGCTTGGATTACCGTTGGGGCATAGGGTTGGATTTTTAAGTTTGTCATTCAGCAATTTCATTTAAAATTTTTAGTTACAATTGAAAGTTATAACTTAATTCAGATGTTCTAGAAATTCTCATCATTTCTTTAAACATTAGGAGTAAGACTAGTTGCTTAATTAAGTTTAAATGTTAAAATTAATGAAAATCAACCAGGAAAAATGACTTGTTTGGTCTTCTGTCCAATTTTGTAAATTGATTTGGGAATAGTAGAAAGCTTGAGATTTGCCGAGAACAGGTGTGTAACCACAAAGGGAAAAGTTAGATACTGTTTATGCAGAAATAGTGATTGCTAAACAGAGAGGAAGAGATTGAATGGAAAATTGAATAGATTCCTTCTCAAGGCTCATGGGAAGTTGTTTGGACCTCTAGGTTAGCTGAGGGGCTTCCCAGGTGGCTCTCACATTAAAGAATCCACCTGCCTGTGCAGGAGACGTAAGAGACGTGGGTTCGATTCCTGGGTCAGGAAGATTCCCTGGAGGAAGGCGTGGAAACCTACTCCAGTAATCTTGCCTGGAAAATACTATGGACCATGGAACCTGGAGGGCTGTGGTCCACAGGGTTGCAAAGAGTCGGACACAACTGAAACAAGTTAGCATGGCACAGCTCGACTAGGTGTGTTGGTTCGTTCCATTAATTCTAACAGTCAACTAATGGGCTTCAGGAGGTCTTTTAATTTCCTGAACACTGTACTTGTTATATATCTTCACAACTGTGCATCTTTCTGGGAGAAAAGGACCTATAGTGTTAGAGTCTCCAGCCTCTGTAACCCATGCAAGGTTAAGAACCATTCTTCTGGGACTTTTTTTCTATCTGTGGCTATGTTAGTTTGCCACTAGGTGGCATTGCTAATACAACCAATATAGTATCCTGTATTTGCAGGTTCTATTCTAGGTAAATATGAAACCCTCAAATAGATTAGAGGCATGTTCTATTTTTTTCTTTATTTATGGCTGCATAATACCAGTTAATGCATGTGAATGAAAATAAGTTTTTTAAATAATTTTACACATTCATTAATTAGTTAAGCAGTTATTAGTTAGACTTTCTTTTCATTGTCATACATGTTTATAGGCAGAACATACTCCTGTGGCATGCCCAGTTTCAGGTACAATGCCTTAATTCTTTTAATTTATTATTTAAAAATATGTAAGTCATGGAGGGTGATTTTGTTATATGACTAACGTATTCCTGTCATGGGAGGTAAGTAACAGGGCATAGTCAGAGCTGGGTTTCAATGCATGGTCCAGTATTACTAATTCTGTGATATTTCACAAGTATCTTAACTTTTTAAGCCTCAGTTTATTCAACTGTAAATGGGAGTGATAATAATAGTACCTATCTCATAAGGCTATTTGGAGGAGTAAATAAGACACGTATACTTTTCAGTTCAGTGGCCAGTATATATAAGGTGCTCAGTGAACGTTAAGTGACCATCATCATTATTATTCTTATAATCATTAGTCGTACTCTGTTTTTATTTTTAAAACACTCCTTTTCAGGCATGCTTTGGAGCTGGTCAGGTATATGCCCTGATAAACCTGCAGGCTTGACTTTGGAGCCCTGAGAGGCCACAATTTAAATGTAAGGATGAGTGTCCTACAAATCAGCCCATACAGAGGCTGAAGCTCAGGTGTAAATTTTAAGTCTGGAGGAAAATAAAGTCATCCTAGGTGTCACATGATATTAAAAAAAAAAATAAGTCAGACACTCAATCCAAAGTAATCAGATATCTGAGGAAACAATATAATTTGGTCAAAACAAGAAATAATAGATCCACAGGGTATCTGTTTAATAAGGTTAGTAGGCGTGTACCTTAATCCCAAATCAGTGTGTTTCAAAGAAGTAAAAAACAAGTTAGAATATTTTACCAGAGGTTGAGAACTTTAAAGGAGAGCAAGTGGAAATTTTGAATTAAAAGAATAGTATCTGAAATTAAGAACTCAGTGAATGGACTTCAACAGACCACAGCTAAGACAGGATTAATTGACCAGAGAAAAGTATCTAGAACGAAAAAGGAGAGATGGAGGGAAAAACATACTGTCTTCACAGGAACTTCAGGAAGACTGATTTGTCATAGCTTTTGTTGAAAAGAATCAGCTGACAGTGGGCTATCTTTAGATGGCTAAAAGAAAATAACTGCCAACAGGTGATGCTCGAAAGTGACCTGTGAACAGTATTAAATAAAGACATTTTCAGAAAAACAGAAACACTTTGCCACTGGCAAACGTGCTGTAAAGGAAATAGTAAAAGTGTTCTTTGAATGAATGGAAGGAAAGTGATTCTGCATTGAAGCACAGAGATTCAGGCATGAATAAAGATTAAGAAAAGGGCGTACATATGTACACATATATGCATATATAAACACATATACATATATATACACACACACACAAGTAGGTGCTCATGCTCAGTCACTAAGTCGTGGCCAGCTCTTTACGACCCCATGGACTGTAGCTTGCCAGGCCTCCCTGTCCATGGTATCTCCCAGGCAAGAATACTTGAGTAGGTTGCCATTTCCTTCTCCAGGGGATCTTCCTGACCCAGTGATTGAACCCACTACCTGTGCCTGAAATAATTCATTAAGATGCTTGCATTACGCACTTTTTTCATCTGCTCTTTTGTTTTAGAATTTTATAGTCATGTTGCATAAGTACACCTCTAGTAGATGACTGTTTCATAAACTTGGTGTCTATTTCGTGAGCTGGTTTTGCCTGGCAAGTAGCGCAAGTTTACTGATTTCATTCATTTACTTCCCTCATATTTTTAATAAGTAATATGTGTGTGTGTGCGTGCACATGTGTACACACGTACAGCTCAGACACTCGGTCATGCCTGACTCTTTGCGACCCCATGGGCTCGCAGGCTCCTTTGTCTGTGGCATTACCCAGGCAAGAGTACTGGAGTGGGTTGCCATTTCCTGCTCCAGGGAATCTTCCTGAACCAGGAACTGAACCTACATCTTGCGTCTGCTTCATAGGCAGGTGGATTCTTTATAACCAGCACCACCTGGGAATCCCCTTTTATAAGTAGATCAGAAGTCAGAAGAGCTTCTGTGGCGGGTAGATTTTTCTAAGATCACATCTTCTAAGCCCTCTTCTCTTAGATACTAATTTCCAGAAATCCACTAACAAATTTATTTTAGTCTTAGCATGTATGTAGCAGGTTTCCTTTCAGGTGATTCAGAACTTGAGTGCTTATTTACTAGTGGAAATAATGCCCAGAGTAAAAACAGCTTAATAAAGAGAAGGTGACTGCTGTTAACTTCTTTGATGTATCTCTGTGTTTGAATGTGTCAGAATTTTCACCTTAATAGTGATTTGGCCCAGGGAACGATGACAGCCCAGGGGCCGCACTTTTGCTGTAAAGGGGCCAAATAGTAAATGTTTTAGGCTTTGCAGGCCGTGCAATCCCTTTGGTAATTCCTCTGATCTGGCATGGTAACAAGAAAGCACCCAGGAACAGTATATAGGAATGAATGTGACTGTTTTCCAGTCAGTCTTTATTCAAAAACACAAAGAGCAGACTGGGTTTAACCCCAGGCTGTAGTTTGCTAACCCTGGCTCTAATTCATGGAATGACGATAGTACACCAGAAGAAGCATATTGAACTCGGGAGCCTTAGTGAACTAACTACTCTCTAAGGATTTTTATGTGACATGTTATGCATTTGATTTCTCCATTTGCCAAAAAAGGATTTCTTCTCTCTTCCAGGTCATAAGAGTAGACTTAACATGACGTTTTGGGAGAGAATTATAGTTGTGCAAGTGCTTGAGTGGTCTGGAAGACCATCAGGGGGTTAAAAAAAAAAAGGCAACTTTTCATGAAGAGAAAAGTAAAAGAATTTCTTCCGGTTGAGCTGCCTGATGACAACAAAATTTAGTTCTGATCTCATGTTTGAAACCATTGATGTGTGCAGAACCAGCCTGTTGTAAAAATACAACCTTTACAACCCTGCAATCATTTGAGAAATAAATAATTTTTGAATTACATTTAGATTGTTACAAATAATTGGGAGAAGCGATAAGGTAATTTCAGTAGCCACATTAGAATTATTCCCATTACTAGGATATATGATTCGTAATTTTGTAAACAACCAGCTTAAAAGCAGGAACATTGGAACTTGATAATGAGAAATATATCTCAGACATGCTCCTTATATGCACGTACATTATTATTCCTAATGTTGTAAGAGAAGGTGATTTAACAACTGTCAGGTGGCTCAGTGGTAAAGAATCCGCCTGCCAATATAGGAGACCCAGGGTCAGTCCCTGGGTTGGGAAGATTCCCTGGAGTAGGAAGCAGCAACCTACTTCAGTATCCTTACCTGGGAACTGCCATGGACAGAGGAGTCTGGCAGGCTGCAGTCCATGGAGTCGCAAAAGCGCTGGACACGAGTTAGCGACAGACAGCAGCAACAAACTGCATATGCTATTAATGATTATAAAGTCTGTTCTGTTTAACAGTAACAAAGAGAATGAGTCCTTCAGCAAGAATTTACAGATAATGTGTACACAGACAGTTTTGACACTAGGTGGAGCAGTTTCCTGGAGAAAGGTTTACCAAGCCCTATGTTCCTTTCAAAACAAGGCCAGCTCTTAGACAAAGAACTCTGAGAACAAAAACTGTCAACAATCACTTTAAAGTTTTTAAAGACTCTCAAATAGTAAGCTGTAAATAGAAGGCTGAATGTATTGTACAAAATGCCTTTTCTCTTTGTCATCTATTTTAACCATTGAATTCCCTCACCTTTGGGAATCAAAACGGGAGGAATTTTCACATTAGAACTGCCTTATTTAGATGGCAATTAGAACATAGAAAAGTTTCGAAGCTATTTAGTTACATTGTAAAGTAGATCAGATTTTACAAAAAGATATACCATCAGGGCATTATCATCTGAATGGTATTTATGAGTCAGTTGTGTTAAACGACTGTTTTAGATTAAGAATATCACTTTATAGATAAAGATTGGTAGTTTAAATACATTGCATCTAAAAATCAGTGAATGTCAAGAGTGTTTTAAGTACCATGAGAAGCCATGGCCATAAAACTGTAAGTTTAGAATGTGGTTATCAGATATGGTAATAAGATATAAATGAATAAAGAATTCTACTTGAAAACATAAACAAAGACCATTTTAATAAAAAAAAATTGGGACTGTTTGTTATATAGTAAATACAAGGAAAGTAAGTAGTGAGATATTTGCCCCTGTGTAAAATGCAAAAGTCTGCTTTTCCCTTAAAGTTTAATGTTGCTTCACTGCTAAAATGTGGTAAAAATTGTATTAAGAAGTCCAGCGTCTTGATTACTATCAAATGTTCGCAGAACTTCTCTGTCTGTAGCGCCCTGTTTCCTTTAGTGAATAAGCGCCTCATCGTTTGTATATAGTGCTTTGTAGTACTCTTTTATATGTATACATATAAAGCCTTTCTTAAGCTTTTTGACTCTTGGCTACTTATTGCCTAAAGAAAATGTTATTTGAAAAACTGCATGGATATGGGTTGAAGTGAAATAGTGAAGCAGTTTCAATAAGAGAACTATTATAGGAATCATTTAATGCCATGAGCTGGAACAATTCTTTTAAAAATTGTTAGCCAACCTCTTCACATTTTTTCCTGCTTGACTTCTGATGATTGCTCCATAGTTTACCTGTCTGTCCCTCTGTAAGACAAAAAAGGGAAGAAATTGCCAAAAGGAAGGTTCTAGTGTGACCTAATATTGCTCTGTATAGGTATAATGACTCTGGCTATAAGTATGCAGTGACTCAGGGCTCTTGCGGGAAGACCATCAGGCCCTTCTTAGAAAAGATCTGTTTGCCCTTTTTTTGATGAGGGCATGATCAGCTCTGAGTCTTTCCCCAAGGAATGACTCATGTATTAACTCTTAAGAGTATCACCACATCAAAAGTAGAAACCAGGATCTCCAGGACAGGGCTGGGTTTTCACCAAACCCAGAAGGATATGCACAGACTGACTGACTTCCTGCCCTGAAGTCACTATCTATTAATGTGAGCTTAAATGAAAGTGAGTAAGATTCAGTTTACCTGAAATCTGTTCTTTTGGATATCGATTTTAGACAAATTATAACCTTTTTAAAAGTTCTCTTTATAAATACGTGGTCCATTCCTCCTGAATATTAGATCAACTTTATGATCAAAATTGTTTAGGCTTAGAGAAGAAAAGTGAAACATATTTTTACTATGATTGATTTAATATAATAAAAATGACTTTGAAGACACGTCCTTATAACCTAGAGTCTGAACTATAGAGTTTACACATTTTCATTTTTATTATTTTATACTTATCATAACACTTTTACTACATAACCTCATTATGTTACTCTCTTACTTAGGTTGAACTGGTATTATTACCATTATTATTATCGGGCTTTTCATCAAATGAAGAATGTGAGATAGAAGTCTGAGTACATCTAGTTAAGTTGCTAACAGATTTTTAGAAAACTAAAATCCACATAGCTAATGGCCAAATTACTGTTTCTTTACACACTGTAGCACCTTTTATAGGGAGAGAAGAGGGGCTTAATTTATAAACTCTTTTTCATAGGAAAAAAACCCACAAACACTAGTTAAACTTCTCAGTGTCCATTTGGAATCAACAATTTTATGCTCTAGCCTTCTAGAGTTATTTGTTGTACACCGTAACCTTAGGTAAACTGTTTTCTGACTACGATGAGAAAAGCAATGATTAAAAGAATTTGAAGAGTAGAATTCCTGTTTGTAAAAGCATTTCTAAACTCCCCTGAAAGTTGGACTTAAAGAAAACAAAGGTTTTGCAAGTCATACAGACAACCATTTGTCATCTCTTTTCATTTATTTATCACCCAGATATTCCTAATGAATCACATTCCAGACTAACCACTGACTCCTTTTGTTCCTCAGAGAAGGAGTGTGGCAAACAAATGTTTTCCCAGTGAATCAGCACAGAATTCTTGATTTTATTACCTTTGCTTTAAACTTTCCAGACAAAACTAATTGGAAATTTTGCCTTTGGGATCACACTTGACTTCTGTGTATGGATGATGGATTAGGCTATGAATTGACATTACAGATGTTATACAAACAACTCCAGTCTTTAGGAATGTTTTATCAGTTCTGAGGGAGCTGCCTGGAGTGGAAGAATGTCTGTCTGTCTGCTCATCTTCCTTAAAAAAACTCATACATACACATACTACACTCTTCTTTGGCGGGGGCAGCCCCCTAGCTGTGCAGCATGTGGGAACTTAGTTCTTCAACCAAGGATCAAATCCAGACCTCCTACATTGGAATCTCTGAGTCTTAACTACTGGCCCTTCAGGGAAGTCCCTGTACTACACTATTATTGTGATATCATATTTGTCATCTTGGTTGATAAAAAAGCTTGGCTAAATTAGGCTTACAATTAACTGATACGATCATTTTAGGTTTTCACTTTTTCAAAAATGTCTCTGGAAAAAAGGGCCCCCAAAAGAACCAAACAAAGTTAAAAATCCAGAAAACACTTGTCTTTAAATGGATCAACAATACATAGACTAGTTTTTGTCATTTACTAATTTGTGTTTGTGGCGCCAGGACTGCTTTCTCAGGACTTATATAGGTCCTGCTTTATCAGGGCACTGCTTAGAACTCCTCACTACCAGTTTGGGATATTTTTGTGTGTTATAATTTCAGGAATGATCATTTTACCTCTGGGATAATGGGTTTTTTTAATTCTAAATTTCTGTTAATTTGATAGAATATATTTAATATTCTATTATATTTAATAGTATATTTACTATTCCTGAAAGAATGTAAATTATAGAAGTGTAACTTTAAAAATTTATCTTAAAAGAATGTTTTAAGTTAAAATACTTTTCCTGCAAATGTCTGTATCTGCTCTTGTTAGAAATCCTATCTCCTTCTCAACCTCCCACCCACCCCCTAGCTAACTATGGTCTTACTCTCACCCAGACATGCTCTTGCCTGGCCAAGCACTACATCTTTTTATCCTGGACAGAGCAAAATTATTCCACTATCAAAACTTTGGAAAATACAGTGTAATACAGCTCATGAGACTAAGATATATGAGGCTTTGAACTGAAGCAAAACCAGATGTTCGATATATCACAGAGAGCTGAACTGTCTTGTTGAGTTGACTTCACTTAGAATGACTACGTTAAAGTAACCACCCACCCCAAAAAAGGACCCTAAAAACCTGTCACTCTGATGAGAGTGTAACTTTTCATCCCAATCATAAAATTTGACCTTCGGAATCATTAAAGGGAACTTCCATTGGCAGTAATTCGGAACTCTCAGAGGCAGTTTGTGAATGTTACTAGTGACCTGGTTGCTAGCTAGGAAATTTATAGAGCTTCCTGTGCTGGGGAATAACAGCCTGCGCTGTATATAGCTGTTTAACTTCCATTGATTACCACTACCTAGATTTAAGGACACTGTCCTTAAATAGAAAAATTAACTTTTGAGGACTATCATTTGCTACTTTTCCTTGAGAAGTGCTGCTTGTATTACCTTGTCACATGGTACATTCTTTTAAATGTGCTGAGACTCACTTATACCGCAGTATATGATCTCTCTTGGTGACTTTCATGTATACTTGAATATGTATTTGGCTATTTTGGGGTATAGTGTTCCATGTTGTTCAAGTTTTCTGTATTCATTCTGGTTTTCAGTTTGTTTATTCTGTCAATGAAAGAGACGGGTGTTGAAATTTCAACTCTAATTGTAGATATGTTTTTATTTCTCATTTTAGTTCTGTTAGTTTTTGCTTTATATATTTTGACATGCTGTTATTAGGTGCATACACATTTAGGATTTTTCTGTCTTCCTGAGAATTAGCCTTTTTATTATGAAATGTCCTTATTCATTTCTGTAAAATAATATACCCTCTCCTGAAATCTGCTTAGTCTCTTATTAATGTAGAATACTCTATCTTTTGTATGATTATTTTTACACACTTTATCTTTTTTCATCCCTTTACTTTTGGATCTCGATATTTTAAATGGGCTTTTTGTAGAGAGCACATACTGAGGTCTTGCTTTGTAATTCAGTCTGACACTCTCTACGTTTTCATTTGTATATTTGGCACATTTGCAATTAATCTAGTTGTCAGTATGGTTGGGTTTAAGTCTACCCTTAAACTGCTGGTCCCCACCTGTTTTTTATTCTTTTCTTACCTTCTTTTGAAATGAGTATTATTTTAGGATATATAATATAACCACATTATAATGTTGTAATCCCTTTTCTCCCTCCCATGCTTGATGCTGTTGTTGTCTTATATTTGCAGTCTTGCGTACGCTGCGGTCCGTGGGGTTGCAAGGAGTTAGAGATGCCTGAGCAACTGAACTCTCTTGTATCTTACTTCTGCATATGTCGCGTGTGTGTGTGCTTGCGTGCTCAGTCATGTCTGACTCTCTGTGACCCTGTGGACTGAGCCCAACAGGCTCCTCTCTCCATGGGATTTTCCAGGCAAGACTACTGGCATGAGTTGCCATTTCCTCCTCCAGGGGATCTTCCCCACCCAGGGATCGAACTCATGTCTCCTCATCTCTGGCCTTGGCAGGCAGATTCTTCATGGCTCAGCCACCTGGGACGTCTGACATACATCATGGTTTTTGCTTTAAACAACTAGTTATTTTTTTAAAGAGATTTTAAAATGAGGAAAAACGGTATTCTCTCCTGGAACAAATTCTTTTGGCTTTTGTCTGTCTGAAAATGTTATTATTTCATCTTTATTTTTGAAGTATATTTTTCCTTAATTCTAGATTCACAGATTTTTTTTTTTCCCCTTTCAGCACTTTAGAGAAGTAATTCTATTGGTTTTGGTTTGTTTCTGATGAGAAAACCCTATCTGCATTTCCCTGTAGATGACTCAGTCATACCTTGGAGACGTTGTAGGTTTGGTTCCAGAGCACAAGCGAGTATGGTGAGAAAGCAAGTCATGAATTTTTTGGTTTCTCAGTGCATCTAAAAGTTATGTTTACTATATATTGTACTCTATTACATGCCTAAAAAATACATACATACCCTAATTAAATAATAATGCTGTAGGAAAAATGGAGCCAATAAATTTGCTTGACGCGAGATTGCCACAAACCTTTAATTTGTAAAGATCACAATATCTGCAAAGTGCAGTGAAGCAAGATTGCCTATATAATGTGTTATTTTTATCCCCTCTGCTTTTAAGACTTTCTTGTTATTGCTGAATTATAGAATTTGATTATGATGTGATTATGATGATTTTCAGCAATTTGATTGTGTTTTGTTTTATGTTGATCCTGACTGAGGTTTGCTGAATTTCTTACATCTGTGAGTTGATGGATTGATAGTTTTCATCCGATCTTGAAAATATTCGGCCACCCCTTCGCCAACAGGCATGCATGTGCACACACACACACACACACACTTTCCCCTCTCTTTCTGGAATTCCAGTTACATATATATTAGACTGTTTGGTATTATTCCACAGGTTACTGAAGTTCACTTCTCCATAGCCTTTACTCTCTGTATCCTTTGGTTCACATACTTTCTGTTGCCTTATCTTCAAGTTCTCTAATATTTGTCCTGTGGTATCTAATCTGTTGACTATCGAGTGAATTTTTCTATTCAGATATTACATTTTCAGCTCTAGAAGTTCCATTTTATTATTTTTATACTTGTATTTCTTCCCGCGTTGTTTATGTTTTCCTTTAAATCAGGGATCAGCAAACTATTTATGTAAATGTCCAAATAATAAATGTTTTAGACTTCATAGACCACAGAGTCTAGGTCAGAGCTGCTCATTGTTACCCTTGTAGCACAGAATTATCCAGAGGTGATATGTATAGCCATGTATATATGGTTACCTTCTTTGAAACTCTGTGAAGCTGGTGGTAGGCTGAATTTGGCCCCTGGGCTAAAATTTGCCCATTATTGCTTTAAATCTTTGAACATATTGGGTTGGCCAGAAAGTTCATTTGAATTTTTCCATAACATAACAGAGAAACCCACTGTTTCTGGGTTTTAGCCCACCTAATATTTTTAAGGCCTTGTCTGCTAATTCCATTATATCTAACATTTCTGGGTCTGTTTCTATTGACTAGTGTTTCTTCGGGTTATGGGTCATATTTTCCAAACTGTTTCCCATATCTAGCTATTTCTTATTAGATGCTGAAATGTGGTATTAAGTTGTTGATTATTTGGATTTTGTCATCATCCTTTACAGAGTATCAATTTTTTTGTTTTGGAGGGCACTAAGTTACTAGTGGGCTGGCTTGGTTCATTTAAGTCTTTTTAAAACCTCTGTTATGATCTATTTAGCGTTTACTAGGCTCTTTCCAAGGTCATCCCTGAATGCTAAGTCTTTCCATCCCAGCTCAATGAAGTTCAGGTGTTTCCCAGCCTTGGGTGAAGTCTCGGAATTGTTCAGCTTCTTTTCTCACTAATTGTACTTTGCCTGGCCTTATAGAATCTCATCATAGCATGCAATGCAGCTTTATATGCTAGAGTCTCAGGGGGACCCCCATATGCAAATGGAGAGTCCTTTCTCTGCATTAAGTATTCTGCCCCACAGATTTCAACCACTCAGCACCCCCCAAACTCAGATTTTCTTCTCAGTGCAGCAGTACTACCATGCTTTCTTAGGGTCTTCCTCTTTGGACAACAGATTTTATTTTTATTCTTTATTTTACTTTTTGGCTGCACTGGGTGTTCGTTGCTTTGTGTGGGCTTTCTCTAGTTTTGGTGAGCAGAGGCTACTCTCTAGTTGCGTCGCGCAGCTTCTCATTGCAGTAGCTTCTCTTGCTGTGTAGCAAAGGCTCTGGGCACGCAGGCTCAGTAGTTGGCATACAGGCCTAGCTGCTCTGTGGCATATGGAATATTCCTGGACCAGGAATCAAACCTGTGTCCCCTGCATTGGCAGGCCAGTTTCTATCCACGGCACCTCCAGGGAAGTCCCATGGACTGTGGATTTTCTTTTATGTTTTGTTTTTTTTTTTAATTTGGCTGCCTCGGGTCTTAGTTGTGGCATACAGGATCTTTTTGTTGTGGCGGGGGGCTTCAGAGCTTACAGGCTCAGTAGTTGCATTGCCCAGGTTTAGTTGTTCTGAAGCATGTGGCATCTTAGTTCCTCAATCAGGGATCGAATCCAGGACCCTGGCATTGGAAGCTCAGAGTCCTAACCATTGGACCACCAGGGAAGTCCTCTGGACTGTGGATTTTGCTGCAGACACACAATGTGTCTACACTTGGGAAGCCAGAGTCATCACAGGGCTTCTGCATTTGTATCCCTTTTCTCAGCAGTCAAGAAATGCCGTACTGCCTGTGGTACACGTCTGAAAAGAATTGTTCCATGTATTTTGTAAGGTTTCCAGTTGTTTCGTGTAGGAGTGAACATCTGTTCCAGTCACTTCATGATATAAGGCAGGAAACCCTCAGCCACAGGCCAGAATCTCTAGCCCATGCATATCAATACTTGCCTACTCGCATGAGAGCTGGAACCTCCTGCTCAGTACATGGTATTACTTTTATGTTTTGTGGTGAATCTTTCCAGGTAGCCTTTGCTGCTTATACTGTAGCTTTTTGTCTTTATCCCTCATTTCTTCATTTAGTATGGCTTAAATGTGATTCTTTTATGTTTGATAACATTGTAGTAAATTGTAGGTTTTAGAAAATCGACTTAAAAGGTAATTTAATACGTGTAACTTAAAATTCTCTTAATCAAAATGATCGAAAATTCTCTTAATCAAAATGATCGTCTTTTGGTTTTTGTGTTTGGATTCTTCATGTAAACTAATATTTATTTCAGTCAAGTCCATTATATTTAGGAACTATTAACCTGTAATGTTAAAAAGAACTTTTGAGGCTTGCTATCACTTAACATAGCTTAAACTAAAATGTTGAGGTACAGGCTAAATGGGCTCTTGAGAATGAGCAACAGACCAGAAGCTGAGTTATTCATGTTCATTTTGTCTGGGAACCACCACATCTGCCACTAAGGCTGAGTAATCATGACTTATTAGTGTGGTTATGGAAAGTATATATCAGTTTAATTGTGTAAACCGTCCTTTCTTTAGGGAAAATATTTTCAACAGATTGCTGAAAATTTTCCCTTTTTAGAATCACTTAAAATTAAGGCTGTGAAAAAGTCTTTCATCTTGTTGAATGACCTGTTTAATCGGTTGGGGTGCATATTTTATTTATATTTCTAGAATAGAAATGTAGTTTTTTTCCTTCCTCTGTATCCCAGAAATCTCATTATTTTAGTGTCTAAGTCAAGTTTTGTTCTCCTAGAGTTCATTTCTAGAGGACAGTTGTGTAGGGATATCATGAACAAACTCTTGAATTTCTTTTGTTTTGCCTTAAGTAGTATCACTTTTGTGTTTTCAAACAGTAAATGTGAAGTTAACAGGTTTTTTTTTTTTTAATTGTGTCTGGTGCTTATCTGTAAGTGTACAACCAGAAATTTCTCACTAATTATTCAGTTCCTCTGAATTCTACAAACTTTAGTTTGTGTGTGTGTGTGTGTGTGTAGAAGCACAAAATAATTCTTTTTTCTGTAACTGTGAAATATCTTTTATGCACATATAATATTCAGAGATTATAGATTGTAGATTTCATGATTAATTATAGCTTCTTAAAAAAATACCATTCCTTTTTAAAAGATTCTATAATTATTTTTAAACTTATTATTACTATTTATAGTTTTCAGTGAATTAAAACTTAAGAAAAAGAGGAACAGACTAAAAATTCACATAGGTTTCTTTTTGGCTCAGAGGAAAACTTTATAGTTAATTGATTCAGTGCCAAGTGTAGGCCTTCTTTTTATAGATTTTTATTTGAACACAAAATGCCACTGCATTTAGGAGGAAATGGAGCTTAGGTTTATGAATATCTTTCTTTTTCATATTACAGGCAACAAAAAAATTTGCTTAATATCTCCTTTTATTTTGATAGCACAGGAGTTCTTTAATGTTTTATTCTCATTGCTACATCTTATTCAGTTTGTCTTTGAACCACAGATTCTTTTACCATGTGGTTTAAAAAGACTTTTTTAAATCCAAAGATCACTTACTGTATGTGTGTCTGTATATATATCCATATGTGTGTATAATTTTTTCTATAAATACAGTATTTTTCTTTATAACAGTGAATGGCTAATACTTTCTGAGGGCTTACTATATGCCCAGCACTAAGTCAAGTATGTTTATATAAATTGACTAATTGAAACCTCACAGTATCCCCAGAATGTAGGTCCTGAAGGTGTTTTATCATTAGCATTTTATAGATGAGGAAAACAAGAGTTAGTAAGAGGCAGAGGCCAGAACCTGAGTGAGTACATCTGGCTGTAGAAGTTATGCTTATGGCAATAGTATGTTTTAAAGTGAATACTGGCATCATGTATGTTAGAGCAACATGTTAAGAACATCCAACTTCTAGAGCTTACACTTCATGAGAACCTTGGAAATTAGCAGTGGATTTTATTGTCAGCTTGATTGTATTTAGGGTTTTTTAATTATGGAACTAGATAAAGCCGTAATGAATCTAATTCTTTTGCCTTGCTAAAGAGTGGGTTAAGTGATTTTTCTGAGGTTGCTTATTTTCTGACCCTTAATAGACTATAAGAACCTACTTGAAACCCTAAAGGAACTTGTGTAAAACATACATGTTCCCATGTCTGCTTATTGAATTAGTTTATGCTTAGGGGACCCAGGAATTTATATTTTTAACAAAGCCCCTTGTTGATTATTACACAGATACTTCATATTGGCATACATGTTCATTTGAGAACCATTGTATTTAAACCTTTAGCACACATCTAAATACTAATTCATTTTAATCTAATATATTATTATTAATTTATAATGTTTCAAAATAAAGGTACAGAGCAGCACAAAATCTTCCATAGAAAAAATTACTTCAAAAGAAAATTTCATTGGTACTGGTTCCACAATTTTATTATTATTTTACAATCTCAGTGAGAAAGATAAGTGAGGTAGTTACTTCATCAACTATTGTTTTTTGAAATATAGTTAGTTATAATGCTGTGTTAGTTTCAAGTGTACAGCAAAGCGATTCAGTTATATATGTGTATGTATATACTTTTTCAGCGTCTCTTCCATTGTAGGTGATTGCAAGATACTGAATATAGTTTTCTGGGCCATACAGCATGTCCTTGTTTACGTGTTTTATATATAGCAGTGTATATATGTTAATCTCAAACTCCTAATTCCTGCCCTCCCACTATTTCCTTTGGTAAACATAAGTTTATTTTTCTGTGTCTGTATCAACTTTGTAAAGTAAGGGAAAAAGTAGTATTTTCAAAGTATGCCTAAAAAAATAGGGGCACAGGAGGTTTTTTACAGGGGATAGCATTCTTACAAATGAGATGTATGGATAAATAAAATAAGAATCAAGTGAGAAATCATGGTTTCCAGAGACTCGTGTTAGGGAAAGGAGGTTGACTACAAAAGGACACAAGGGAACTTTTTGCATTGATGGAAATGCTGTGTATCTGTATCCTGATTAGTTATGGTTATATGACTAAATATAATTGTCAAAACTTACTGAACAACAGATCAAAAAAATTACTCTTACTATATGTAAATTATCCCCATAAATTTGAAATTGTTTTTTAAAAAAGTAAACCTTGAGATTCTGGGAGTGATTATTTTTTCAAATTATCAGTTGCATCTTGAAATACTTGGGTGAATTCTTATTCTTTAAAAGCTAACATTTTTCTATTAATGTGTGATGATTAAGGTAACATTGAAATAATATCATGATAATTCCTTTTTCTTTAATATTTCTCATCAAAGTTTTCTCATATTTTTTTTGTAGGGTCCGCATATAGCTTCAGTTACATTAGCTGCTTATGAGTGCAATTCAGTTAATTTCCCTGAACCACCTTATCCTGATCAGATTATTTGCCCAGATGAAGAGGGCACTGAAGGAACCATTTCTTTATGGAGCATCATCTCAAAAGTTAGGATTGAGGCCTGCATGTGGGTAAGATGTCCATTTTCATGCTTGTCTAAAATTAACCTCACTGTCTTGATTCTTTGTACCTTGTTGAAATTGAATCCAAACATATACCAAGTCAGTAAATAATTAATTCGTAAAGTCACCAACTACCTAACTTCCATGAAAAAGAAATCTCTAGAGCTTCTCTTTGTGAATAACATGCATAAGGAAGGCAGGAATCTATAGGTACCACCAAGTATTGATGCCAAGGACTCAATAGAAGGAAAAGGAATATAAATGATGCAAATATATTACTTCGTAAAGTTTTACTGATGTTTATAAAATTTGATAAACACGTAGCAAATGGTTATATATCAATCCAAATTTGGTAAGTATTATATGTCTCTCTCTTAGATTTAAATACTCTGTGTTTAGTTTTAGAAGATTCATTTCATGTTCTGAGTTGTAATACTAAAGTCAGACATTTCTTAGTAAACTAAGCTTTACTGTATTTGAGGTGAGATCAAACTATATAATGATTTTACTTTCAGTAGTATCAATTATTCTTTTTATGGCTTGGTTAATATATTTGGGGAAATTTTGAACTATGTGATCAATGGTAAATGTATTTTAATCTGTATATCCACACAAAGCATTTTTTATATGCCTAAATTCATTCAGGTGTCTGTCATTGAGGAATAGTTCAGTTGCTAAAGACTGCCTATTACCATTTGAATTATTTTTTAATTTATTATTTGGAATTATTAAGTTTTATGTTCCCTATAATTTTTTCCCTTAACATTTTCTTACAAAATAGACGATGTGAAACGTATCTCTTAAATGTTTTTTTTTTAAAGTGAAGATGAACACAGTGCCCACAGGAGAGGCAGTTTTGAAACATTCAAATGTTAGAGGTTATGTTGTGCTTTAAAAGAATTAAAAGGGAAATGCCATATATTGAATTTGTTGAATATGAAAAACAGGAAAAATTGTCATATTTCCTGTTACTGTCTTAAAAATACTGGAAACAAATTCGTTGTGCTCGTTGCATATGTTTTATAAATTTCATCACATTACTCCTTTGATGAAAAGCTGTTAATAAAATAACTAGTTACTTGGAACATGTTAGAAAGGGTGTATGTATATAAACTTCAGTTTTCTGTTTTTCTTTTGTGCTTTCAAAATGAGTTACGTGGCTCAATTAACACTAACGCCAACAAAGAAATTTTCATCCCAGCTGGCAGTGATAACTGCCTCTTCCAAATTCCCATGGTGCATATTATCTGAAGCGCTTATTTGGCCTGGCTCCATGCATGCCTCAAATTATTTAAATTGGCTGGTGTAGTGGCTTACATCCCCAAATAAATTTTTAGCTTTTCAAAAAAATTCAGACTGTACCTTAAATTAAATGTATTACCCTCACAGCAGTCAGCATTAGGCTTTGCTTATAGTATTACAAGAATGTCAAAAAACGCTGATTAATTGTCTGAGTGTTTGTTTGTTCTTCATATTCCCTTCTTTGAAGTTGTCTTTTGTGACAAAAAATGTAGCACATATCAAGTTATGTTTAAATTGGTTCCTACTGTTTTCACCATTTATAAGGACAGTCCTGTTAACAAAAGGTGCTAGGAAAACTGAATATGGTTGTTGTTTAGTCCCTTACCTCGTGTCCAATTCTTTGTAACCTCTGCACTGAATACAGAGGTTATATGTATGGACAGAGGCTCCTCTGTCCATGGGATTTCCCAGCAAGAATACTGGAATGGGTTGCCATTTCCTTCTCCAGGGTATCTTCCTGGGATCAAACCCATACCTCCTGCATTGGCAGGCAAATTCTTTACCACTGAGGCACCAGGGAAGCCCAGGGAAAACTGAATATCCACATGCAAAAGAGAGAGATTGGATCCTTACCTTATACCATATGCAAAAATTAACTCAAAATTCATCAAAGACCTGAACTGGAGTTCAAACTCTAAGATGCTTAGAAGAAAATATAGAGACAGATGTGCATAATGACTGGCAGTGGTTTCTTAAATAAGACGCTGAAAGTAGAGGCCACAAAAGAAGGAAAATACATAAATTGAACTTTGCTAAAATTAAACCTCTTGTACATCAAAGGATACAGTATCAAGAGAGTGAAAAGTTAACCCACAAAAAGGAAGAAAATGTTTATAAGTCATATATCAGATAAGGGTCTAATATTCAGGATGTTTAAAGAACTATGCAACTCAACAATAAAAAGACTAACAGCCCAATTAAAAAATGGGCAAAGGACTTGAATAAACACTTCTGCAAGGAAAAGATACAAATGGCCAGTAAGTACACAAATTCTCAACATCATTAGTTGTTGGGGAAGTGCAAATCCAACCATAAGGGAATACATCTTCGCACGTATTAGGATGGCTATTGTTCTTTTAAAAAGAGTAATGAGTATTGGTGAAGATGTGGAGAAATTGGAATACTCCTAGGTTGCTGGTGGGAATGTCAAATGATTCAGTTGCTATGAAAAAGAGTTTGGTAGTTTCTCAAAAATGTAAACATAGAATTACTCTGTGACCCTCCTCTAATGTAAATACCTAAAAGAACTGAAAACCAGGACTCAAATATAAGTACAGAAACTTCCAGTTCACTGTTAAGCAACATTATTCATATTATCAGAAAGGAGGAAATAACCCCAAGTACCCTCAATAGATGAATGGATAAACAAAGTGTAGTATATACACAGAATAATACTCAGCCATAAAAAGCAATGAGGTTTTTATACATGCTACAATGTAGACGAACCTTGAAAACATGGTAAATAAAATAATCCAGACCTAGAAAGATACTGTATGATTCCACTTAAATATCAAGATAACTCAGATTTGTTAATAAAGACAAAAAATAGGTTTTGGAGGGACTTCATTTGCGGTCCAGTGGTTAAGAATCCACCTGCCAATGCAAGGGATGTGGGTTTAATCCCTGGTCTAGGAAGATCCCACGTGCCATGGAGCAACCTAACCAATGTGCTGCAGCAACTGAGCGCGCATACTACAACTGCTGACACCCACATGCCTAGATCCGTGCTCTTAGATGAGAGAAACTGCTGCAACAGAGAGTGCCTTCCACTTGCCACAACTAGAGAAGGCCCATGCACAGCGATGAAGACCCAGCGCAGCCAAACACTAAATAAAGATTAATAAGTAGTTAACTTACAAATAAGCTCCATGAAGGGGTAGTGTTTTTTTTGTTTTTTAAGTAGATTTGAGATTACCAGCACTGTGGGGAATGAGAAGTTAATGCTTAATGGATAACAGTTTCCATTTGGGTGAATAAAAATACTGGAAGTATTTTTTATATTTTATCCTGTCATAAAATTGATCTCATTTGTGTTCACATCCATATTTTTTTATTTCATTATAAATATAGTAAATCACTAAAATCCTTGAAATATGTACTTCCCGTTATAAAAATCAGCGTTAACGTCAGTTTAAGTCTGTTGCTATAAGTCTTTGGAACCCATTAAAATGAATTGTTTGGTGTTGCTGATCAGTGGGGTTACTATTTTTCAGTTTGTATGTTTCTGATATTTCACAATTTGTCTGTATCACTAGTGTTCAGTTCAGTTCAGTCATTCAGTTGTCTCTGATTCTTTACAACCCCATGGACTGCACACTCCAGGCCTTCCTGTCCATCACCAACTCCCAGAGCTTATTCAAACTCATGTCCATTGATTTGGTGATGCCATCCAACCATCTCATTCTCTGTCATCCCCTTCTCCTCCCACGTTCAATCTTCCCGAGCATCAGGGTCTTTTCTAGTGAGTCAGTTCTTCGCATCAGGTGGCCAAAGGACTGGAGTTTCAGCTTCAGCATCAGTCCTTCCAAAAAATATTCAGGACTGATTTCCTTTAGGATGGACTGGTTGGATCTCCTTGTAGTCCAAGGGACTCGCAAGAGTCTTCTCCAACACCACAGTTCAAAAGCATCATTTCTTTGGCATTTGCTTTCTTCATAGTCCAGCTCTCACATCCATACATGACTACTGGAAAAACCATGGCTTTGACTAGAGGACCTTTGTTGGCAAAGCAATGTCTTTGCTTTTTTTTTGTCTTTGCTTTTTAATATGCTAAGTTGGTCATAACTTTTCTTCCAAGGAGCAAGCATCTTTTAATTTCATGGCTGCAGTCACCGTAGTGATTTTGGAGCCCCCAAAATAAAGTCTGTCACAGTTTCCATTGTTTCCTCGTCTATTTCCCATGAAGTGATGGGACCAGATGCCATGATCTTCTTTTTCTGAATTGAGTTTTAAGCCAACTTTTTCACTTTCCTCTTTCACTTTCATCAAGAGGCTCTTTAGTTCTTCTTTGCTTTCTGCCATAAGGGTGGTGTCATCTGCATATCTGAGGTTATTGATGTTTCATTGATTCCAGCTTGTACTTCATCCAGTCCAGCATTTTGCATGATGTACTCTGCATATAAGTTCAATAAGAAGGGTGACAGTATGTATACAGCCTTGACGAACTCCTTTCCCAATTTGGAACCAGTCTGTTGTTCCATGTCCAGTTCTAACTGTTGCTTCTTGACCTGCATACAGATTTCTCAGGAAGCAGGTCAGGTGGTCTGGTATTCCCATCTCTTTCAGAATTTTCCACAGTTTATTGTGATCCACACAGTCAAAGACTTTGGCATAGTCAATAAAGCAGAAGTAGTTTTCTGGAACTCTCTTGCTTTTCTGATGATCCAGTGGATGTTGGCAATTTGATCTCTGGGTTCCTCTGCGTTTTCTAAATCAAGCTTGAACATTTGGAAGTTCACAGTTCACGTACTGTTGAAGCCTGGCTTGGAGAAATTTGAGCATGTGAGATGAGTGCAGTTGTGCGGTAGTTTGAGCATTCTTTGGCATTGCCTTTCTTTGGGGTTGGAATGAATACTGACCTTTTCCAGTTCTGTGGCCACTGCTGAGTTTTCCAAATTTGCTGGCATATTGAGTGCAACACTTTTGCAGCATCAACTTCTAGGATTTAAAATAGCTTAACTGGAATTCCCGGAGAAGGCGATGGCACCCCACTCCAGTACTCTTGCCTGGCAAATCCCATGGATGGAGAAACCTGGTAGGCTGCAGTCCATGGGGTCACTAAGAGTCGAACACAACTGAGCGACTTCACTTTCACTTTTCACTTTCATGCATTGGAGAAGGAAATGGCAACCCATTCCAGTGTTCTTGCCTGGAGAATCCCAGGGACGGGGGAGCCTGGTGGTCTGCTGTCTATGGGGTCGCACAGAATCGGACACGACTGAAGTGACTTAGCAGTAACTGGAATTCTATCACCTCCATTAGCTTTGTTTATAGTGATGCTTCCTAAGACCCAGTTGACTTCACGTTTCAGGATGACTGACTCTAGGTCAGTGACCACACCATCGTGATTATCTGGGTTGTGGAGATCTTTTTTGTATAGTTCTTCTGTGTATTTTTGTCACCTCTTCTTAATATCTTCTGCTTTTGTTATGTCCATATCATTTCTGTCCTTTATTGTGCCCATTTTTGCCTGAAATATTCCCTTGGTATCTCTAATTTTCTTGAAAAGATCTCTAGTCTTTGCCATTCTGTTGTTTTCCTGTTTTTTTGGAATTGATCACTGAGGAAGGCTTTTTTCCCTTTCTGTTCTTTGGGACTCTGCATTCAAATGGGTATATCTTTCCTTTTCTCCTTTGCCTTTCCTTCTCTTCTTTTCACAGCTGTTTGTAAGGCCTCCACAGACAACCGTTTTGCCTTTTTGCATTTCTTTTTCTTGGGGATGGTCTTGATCCCTGCCTCCTGTACAGTGTCATGAACCTCTCTCTGTAGTTCTTCAGGTACTCGGTCTATCAGATCTAATCCCTTGAGTCTATTTGTCACTTCCACTGTACAATCGTAAAGGATTTGATTTAGGTCATACCTGAATGGTTTAGTGGTTTTCCCTGCTTTCTTCAATTTAAGTCTGAGTTTGGCAATAAGAAGTTCATGATCTGAGCCATAGTCAGCTCCCGGTCTTGTTTTTGCTGACTGTATAGAGCGTCTCCATCTTTGGCTGCAAAGAATATTTCAGTATTGATATCGGTATTGACCATCTGGTGATGTCCATGTGTAGAGTCTTCTCTTGTGTTGTTGGAAGAGCGTGTTTGCTATAGTGCATTCTTTTGGCAAAACTCTATTAGCCTTTGCCCTGGTTCATTCTGTACTCCAAGGCCAAATTTGCCCGTTACTCCAGGTGTTTCTTAACTTTCTACTTTTGCATTCCAGTCCCCTATAATGAAAAGGACATCTTTTTTGGGTGTTAGTTTTAGAAAGTCTTGTAGGTCTTCATAGAACCATTCAGCTTCAGCTTCTTCAGCAATACTGGTTGGGGCATAGACTTGGATTACTGTGATAGTGAATGGTTTGCCTTGGAAAAACGAACAGAGATCATTCTGTTGTCTTTGAGATTGCATCCAAGTACTGCATTTTGGACTCTTTTATTGACTATGATGGCTATTCCATTTCTTCTAAGTGATTCTTGCCCCCAGTGGTAGATATAATGGTCATCTGAGTTAAATTCACCCATTCTGTGTAATGCTTCATAAATTTCCTTTTCATTTATTATTTCAAATTCCATTAATAGTTATTAAGCTTCCAAGTATTGGAAATTCACAGTGAGTGAAACTTAACATGGAGCTTTATATTCTAATAAAGGAAATAGTTATGGGAAAATGTATATATATATGTATTGTGGGAAAATTATATAAGTATTTAAACTAATTGTGATAAGTGCTATGAAGGAGAAATCTATTGCATAATACAAAGATTTTTTCCTAGTCTGTGATTCAGGGGGCTTTTCCATGAAGCAGCAATGTTTCAATGAATATGTAAAGATACACTCAGTCTCTCCGTCCTACCACTAGCCTGTTACCTCACTTTACTCCTTAAAGATAATAATGTATAAAGTGAGGGAGTGTAAACTAATTTATTAGTTAATTCATGGTTTTGGTTTTGGGTTTTTTTTTTTTCCTATTGTGGTAAAATATATATAATGGGTTATGTACACAATTTATTGGCCTTAAGTACACTCACAGTGTTGTTAACCATCATCAATATCTACTTCCAGAACTTTTTTGTCATCTCCAAACAGAAACTCTGTATCCATTAAACAATAATTCCTTGTTCCCTACTCTCCCCTGCCCCTGGTAATTTTGACTTTCTGCCTCTGTGAAATTGCCTATTCTTGATACCCCATATAAATGAAATCACAGTATCTGTCCATGTCTGGCTTACATCACTTAGCCTAATGTTTTCAAGTTTCCTCTGTGCTGGAGCATATATCAGAACTTCATTCCTTCCTGAACTCCTTTTAAAACTGACCTCAAGGGAAGCTGGAAGCACATTTTCTCTCTCTTTTTGTTTGTAAAACAATCTGATAATTTTACTAGAATTGATATAATTTTTTTAAACATTGCTGTAGAAACCTTAAATTTCTCAATGGTTCCAAGTTATCCTCCAAACTTTGGCTTTTAACCTCTGTTTTATGTTTGTAGTAGTTAGAATATGTAACGGAAAAAAGACTTTGTTTTTTAAGATTATTAACATACTGATAATACCAAACTACTATAACTTCTGAGTAGTCAGCATATATAAAATTTTCTACTCCCAGATTTTTAGCATTAAACTTATAATTCCTAACACAGAAAAGCAAAATGCTTGTAATTTACTTGTGATTCCACTTGATAAAACTGTTTCAAAGTACAAACAGTCAGGATTTTTCTCCTCCTAAAAATCTTTTCATAAAATTGACACCCCGGGAAGTTATTGTGTTTCTCTATTGGTTTTGCATATTTTGTGCATGTTAAACTCTTCTCCAGTTCAAGAAACAGGAACTTCAGGATAATAAATTGATATATAGTGAACAATTTTTAGAAGATTTTCTGAATTATTGCTTGACTAAATACCGCTTGTCTTTCCTTTGCAATAAGGAAGCCAGTCATTTCTTCCCCTTAATTAAACTTAGGCTGACAGTTTATAGTGTTCCACAGTTTAGTTTTGTTTTTTTTATGTTGACTTTGCAAGAATTATAAAATTGTTTTGTAAGAATCATGAAATTATGGGACTTCTGTATACAACTTCTGTGTTTAGAATATAAGGTCTTGAGGGACCTGTCTGGAAGACTGTATTTCCTTTTTGCTTATATGCATAAAAAGTAGAATACTAGCTCCTGATCACCATCTCCTTGCTAATATGGGAAAACATGAACAGAATTAAAATGTAACAATGAAAATGATCAACTAAGTATAAAATAGTTTGTAGGTCTTGATTTCATTGGTTCATTATTACTTCCTTTTAACTTTAAGAAAACTTGTTGTGAGTTTGAATCATATGATTGTTTTCAGAACTTTTGAACATATGAGAAGAAGAAAAGTTCATGTTTTGAATAAAATGTTGCAATTAACTTTTCTTCTTACTTTTTTGTCATAAAAAAATTTAAGTACAGGAAGTTATATAATTAATTCAATATACTGTTACCTAGCTTCCACTAATGTCTACCCAGCTTTCACTAGCCAGCTTTCACTGTGGCTAATACTGTTTTATCTAGACCCTTCCTCACTCAACTAACAATTATCTTGAAGCATATCCCAGGTAACATAGCATATTTTATCTGTAAATATCAACCTTAGGACTTAAAAAACATTGTCACACCTAAGAGAATTTAGGAATAGCCTCTTTAAATCTGTTTCCCAATTAGAGTTCAAATTTTTTATTGTTTATTTCTTTTTATTTTCAATATCTTTGTATTGGTTGATGAAACTGGATTGTTTGTCAAGTACAGTTTTCCATGGTCTGAATTTTACTGTTTGTATTCCATTTGATGTTATTTAAATATATTTCTCTGTTTCCTGTGAATTGATTGCTGGATTGAGAGGTTTGGGGGAAAATTATTTTTTTACAAGAATATACTTTATGGTCTAGTGTATTCTGTCACGTAGTGCAATAATGTCTGGCTGTCTATCTGTTTATGTTAACACC
This sequence comes from Capra hircus, assembly GCF_001704415.2. Classification (NCBI taxonomy): domain Eukaryota; kingdom Metazoa; phylum Chordata; class Mammalia; order Artiodactyla; family Bovidae; genus Capra; species Capra hircus. The sequence goes on from NC_030826.1 coordinate 10,363,720, forward strand.
ATTATTATATAAGTCCATCATTTTACTGGGGTTTATAAAATGGGAGCATTCCAATTGCATCATTTTTTCTTTGGTTAATGACTGGAATACTTTTGTAAAGAGAAACTTCTCCTTATCGTCAATTTGGTTACCCTGAGTTATCTTCCATATAGATAAGACAGGATAAATGATTGACTGTTTCTCTTTATTTACCAGTTTTTAAAATAATTAATTCTCTAACATCCTCGAGAGGAGGCAAAGTTAACTTTTCTTGTTTCAGAGAATATGGTTTATGCTTTCTTCCAGTACCTTTCTCTGTGTGTGTCTCTCTCCTTTCTCTGTTCTTTAACTAGATGTTTAGCACTGAAGTATATTCTTTTGCTAACTCTTGGCTCACATGTAGATAATGCAGTTACACTTGGAGATCGCTGATTTTACACACTGGAGTATAACACTGTGATCACGGGATGCTTGAATTTGGTAATGTTCCTTGAGGATTCTTGTCAAGGCATTAGCAGGCAAAGCCATAGGACAGAGCAAACAAAAAGACCTAAAGTTGCTCCTGAAAACTACCAAAGCAACAGGGCAGAGAAGGGTGGCTCAAAGTTAAGAATTTTCCTGGGTACTATAGGTCTCTTGCATTATTATCTATCCTGTATTTAAGCCATTTAAGTTCAAACCAAGTTCCTGATTCTTTTACCTTTGTTTACCTTTGTTTTCATCCTTATATCCTAAGATGATTGAAAAAAAAAAAATCTCTTCAAAAACAAGAATCCACAAAGTGACTGAAACATGAGTCACTCAATGTCCTGAGGAAATCAACATTTTTCCTGTGGTGAAAATTTATCCATCCTAATGTTGAGATTTCAGGGGGCTTCCTGACCACAGTTTGTTAACTCTGCACAAAAAAAAGTTGTATTGGGATTAAAGTAACATCCTAAATACAAGAAGATTTCCTAGGAAATATATATATCTAAGAGCTATACTAGCGAGTGCTCATTAGCAAATCATTTGAAAAAGGTAGGAAGACTGACAAAAATAGCAGTGTATGAATATATGTTTATGTATAAATTTTTAAAAATTAGGGGTTATAACAAAACAATTTCAGATAAAACTAGTGATTGCCAGTGAGAAGAGGGAAGAGGGGAAGGAGGGAGCAAGATAGCCATAGGGGATTAAGAGGTACAAACTATTGTGTATAAAATAAATAAGCTACAAGAAAAATAGGCCATAGGGGGATGGCTATGCCCAGGTTTATTGATAGTTGTGTGGTTGGTGTAAATGAGTGAGGCGGTAGGCCTAGTAGATTCGTTGATCCAATGAATAGGATTAAGGACATTAGTATTAGGTCCATGTTTGTCCTTTGGTGTTGTGGATTCCCATTATTTGTTTTGATACAAGTTGAAGTATTCATTGTTGAAGGGAGATAAAGCGGTTGTTTACTAGTCGGTTTGATGTTGGGAATAATAAGCTAGGAAATAGGACGATAAGAGTAATGAGGGGGAGGCCTAGGATTACAGGAGTAATGAAAGAGGCAAATAATAACTTTATAATAACTTTAAATATAACATCTATAAAATTTTGAATCACTATGTTTTACACTTGAAACTAAATTTACAAATCAGCTATACTTCAGAAGTCTAGAAAACTGTGAGCTATTTCTAGGATTAATAAAATGAAAAGAGATGTAAAAATAAGAGCAGAGGATGTAAGTAGAGATGCTGGAGAAGTAACTAACATTAATTTACAATCCACAGTGTACCCAGGATTGCCTGAGAACTCTATGTATGCTGTCTGGCCAGGCATTGTGTAGATCCGTATTAAGGTCAGGATTCAAACTCATGTCCTCCTGATCATGTAGCATGTCTTTTCCTTCCTAATATATACATCTTAACATGCTTTTGGTGATATTGAAAATTAAAGATTTAATCTGCTTCGCATCACTGTGTTGAGAAAATCTCATGTAAATGTTTTGTTCTTTTTCTGTAGGGTATCGGTACAGCAATTGGAGAGCTACCTCCATATTTCATGGCCAGGGCAGCTCGCCTCTCAGGTGCTGAACCGGATGATGAAGAGTATCAGGAATTTGAAGAAATGCTGGAACATGCAGAGACTGCGCAAGTAAGATCAGTGGGGGGGAAATAGCTAATTATCCCTAAACAGGTTATGATTAAGGTAAAATTTTTAGTAGTTTCTCCAAATAAGAAAACTGCCAGTGTTAAAAAAAAAATCATACATGGTTTAGTGTAAAATATTTAGAAAAGCTGAATCATAAAAAATAATTACAGAGACTTCCCTGGTGGTCCAGTGATTAAAACTCTGCCTTAAAAGGCAAGGGACGAAAAAAAAAAGAAAAAAAGAAAAAAAAAAAGGCAAGGGACGTGGGTTCAGTCCCTGGTAGGGGAGCTAAGATCTCACATGCTGAGGAGGGCAACTAAGCCTGTGCCCTACAACTAGGAAAAGCCCGGTGCTGCAATGAAGACCCAGCACAGCCCAAAAAAAAACCCAACAGATTATAATCATGATCTTAGAATAGAGAAATAGAGAGTCAACAAGACAACTCAGACTAAACCAGGATAAATTCATGTAGCCAGTGAGATTAAAGAACTGAAACATTATTTGTCTGTTATGTGTTTATAAGTCTTACTGAGCAGACCATTGAATAAATAAGGGGGATAAATAGGTGGACCACTTGTGAGCCCAAAATAGTAGAACTGCCTAATCACTTGTTTGAAAAATAATAGTTTACCACATTTAGAGGAAATTTAATTCCCCAATCAAGAAGAGAGAATTAAGACAAACTTACCCACTGTTGTGGGGGAAAAAAACTGAGGCCTTCGACACCTGAGCAAAAACTATATATCAGCCTGTATCTTAGTGTTACTAGGTTGGTGCAGATGTAATCGTGATTTTGGACTGTGAATTTTGAATCATTATAACTAGGCTCAGCACATCATTATTATTCAAAATAGGAACCATTACAATCAACAGATTTTTGCCAATGAGAAATAAGTTTGTTTATTCCTGTAGCATAAAAATCCATGCTTCAGGATTCAGCAAACTCTTGGAAAGCATTTTCTGCCTCCTGCTGGTTGTGGAAGCATTTTCCTGCAGATGCTGTTGAAATGCTTGAAGAAGTAGTAGTCAGTTGCTGAGAGGTCAGGTGAATATGGCTGATGAGGCAAAACTTGATAGCTGATTTTGTAGGAAACTGCAGATCTAGAAATGGTTTGTTATTGTTGTTCAGTCACTAAATCGTGTCCAACTCTTTGTGATATCATGAATTGCAGCATGCCAGGCTTCCCTGTCCTTTGCTGTCTCCCTGAGTTTGCTCAGACCTCGTATCCATTGAGTCAGTGATGCCACCCAACCATCTCATCCTCTGTCACCCCCTTCTCCAGTTGTGGATATGTCTGGTGGTGAAAGTAAAGTCCAGTGATTTAAAGAACAGTATTGCATAGGAAGCTGGAATGTTAGGTCCATGAATCAAGGTAAATTGGACATGGTTAAGCAGGAGATGATAAGCGTGAACATTGACATTTTAGGAATCAGTGAACTAAAATGGATGGGAACGGGCAAATTTAATTCAGATGACCATTTTATCTACTGCCGTGGGCAAGAATCCCTTAGAAGAAATGGAGCCCTCATAGTCAACAAGAGTCCAAAATGCAGTAGTTGGATGCAGTCTCAAAAACGACAGAATGATTCAGCTTGTTTCCAAGGCAAACCATTCAACATCACAGTAATCCAGGTCTATACCCCAACCGCTAATGCCGAAGAAGCTGAAAAGTTCTGTGAAGACCTACAAGACCTTCCAGAACTAACACCAAAAAAAGAGGTCCTTTTCATCATAGGGGACTGGAATGCCAAAGTAGAAAGTCAAGAGATCCTGGAGTAATAGGCAAGTTTGGCCTTGGGGTACAAAATGAAGCAAGGCAAAGGCTAACAGAAGTTTTCCAAGAAAATACACTGGTCGTAGAATGGTTAACTTCCCTAATTTTACATGCTTAGAAGTAAGGCTGGAACCAGAACTCAGAATGGCAGCATCACTAGTAAATTCCATTTCCTGAAACAATGTCCATAGATGGTTGAGTATCCCCATTTGTGGTAGCTGATTGATACCTCTTTCCTTTGTGACGCTAATTATTACATGTCATTTAACATATCAAAACCTTTTATCTATATAAAATCAGCAAGTTGATCACATCATTTTTTCACTTGTATAGTTTCTTCAGTCTCTTCTTTCTACCAGTTTTGTGAAACTTTCCCAGCATCACTTTCCACTTGGTAACACAAATTAATTTATCAACTCTGTTTTTATCTTGGGGTCATCACTCTGGATTCCTGCATGTTCCTATTCCAGTCTGTATTTGGTGGGGTTTTTTTTCTTTCAAAAACCCTCTGCACTATTATTTTTCTCCTGATTTGGATCCCTTATCTTCCCCTTTCTTGATTTTGTTGTTTAGTTGCTAAGTCTTGTCCAACTCTTTTGGGACCTCACGGTCTGTACCAGGCTCCTCTGTCCATGGGATTTCCCAGGCAAAAAAACTGGAGTGGGTTGCCATTTCCTTCTCCAGGGGATCTTCCCGACCCAGGGATCAAACCTGGGTCTGCTGCGTTGCAGGAGAATTCTTTACCGCCTGATCTACCAGGGAAGCCCAGTGCCATGCTGAGCCTTCTCTGTAGTTAGTCTTTTTGGTTGTTTTGGTTTTTTTCTCTAGAAGCTTTTAGATTCATTATCCGAGATAGGGGTCTTTTTTTTTTTTTAAATCAGAGCTCAGGTTTTATTGTTTTTTTATTTTTTGGCTGTGCTGGGTGTTCATTGCTGTACATGGGCTTTCTCTAGTTGCAGTGAGCAGGGGCTACTCTCTAGTTTTGTGCCAGCTTCTCGTTGCAGAGCACAGGCCGTAGGGCACGCAGGCTTCAGTAGCTGCAGCTCAGGGGCTCAGTTGCTGTGGTGCGTGGGCTTTAGTTGCCCCGAGGCATGTGGAATCTTCCCAGACCGGGGATCAAACCCATGTCCCCTATGTTGGCCTGCATACTCTGACCACCAGGCCTCTAGGGAAGTCTGAGATACGGTCTTTTTAAAATTTATTCTGCTAGGCACTCAGGAAACTTGTCAACCTAGTGTCCTCTAGTTTTGAGAAACTTGTATTTTCTGTGTGTCCGTTTACCATGTTTGGTCTCTACTCTTACTATCTGGAATTTATTATTTTGATAATGATATCTATATCATATCTTTTTTATTTTTCTTTATAATTTTCCTCCTAATATTTATCTCATTTGACTTTGTATCCAATTTCTTCAACTTTTCTTCTACAATTTAATATTAAAATGTTTTCCCACTGTCATGTATTTATTTTCAAAAAGCAATTTGTGTTATACTTCCCGCAAAATGGCTTATCTTTTTGAAGATATTTAGTTTCTTCAAGTTTTCAGTACTCTGGGCAATTTTTTTTTTCCCCTTTGTGTGTTCTGTTTCCTGTTGGAAGCTTTCCCCAAAGCCTGGTGATCCTTCTTTTTCTATTTATATTATATATAAAAATAAAGCGCATAAAGCTGAATGGGAACTTTGTATGTTGAAGCAAGGTACAGGAGTGGCAGGCCACCTAGTTTATTGGAACCTCTGTGTATCAGTTCCTATCCATCTTTCCTTTGGGATAGCTCAGTTTTTCTAGTGGTGGGTCTCTATTTTCTTGCCTAGGGATTATAAACCTTGCTCTTGACATTCTAAAGCTAAGCTGGAAGGCAGGTTAGAGATCTTCATGTACTGAGTAGACTTTCACTTAATCTGCTTTGTGGTAAGTCTGACAGTGCCCGCACAAACAGGTCCTGAGTCCAGAACCTTTGGTTTTCTTTGATTAGAGACTATAGTTGATGTATTCTTTAGGACTGGGGCAAGAAGTTGTCTCACAGTGCTAGGTACTATTTATACAGTCTCCTTGCTTTCAGCCCTGTGATCCGTTGTGGAGTTCTGCTGTATTGATACAGATCACTTTGCTTCTTTTCCCTGTCTTTCACTACAGGCTCTCAGATACAGTATTTTCTTTCCATCTGCCCCTGTCCTAATTAATTAATGCTAGTTTCATCAAAGACCAAGTTCAGTGTTTCTGTTTGGAGTTATTATTGAGATAAAAGGTGTTCCAGTTATCTATTGCTGAGTATATAAACCACCCCAATATTTAGTGATTTGAAACAAGAATAGCTTATTTTGCTCACAGCTGTGCAATTTGGGCAAAATAGCGTGACTGTCAGTTGAAGTATCGACTTCCAAGATGGTTTGCTTGTATAACTGGTAAGTTGATTCTGGCTGTTGGTTTGGAGTTCAGCTGGACTTTTGGTTTAGGACCTCAAGTTATTCATGGGCTTCTTGGATTTCCTCATGTCTTGGCACCTGAGTTTTGGCAAGTGTTCTGAAAGATGCAGATTTTCTTGTGACATAACCTTGGGAATCCTAGTCACTTTGCCACATTGTGTTGGCGCAAAGTAGGTCACTAAAGCCAGTGGAGATTCAGAAAGGGAAATTAGACCCACCTCTCAATTCGAGGAGTAAGCAAGGAACTGGCAGTTGTCTTTAATCTCCCACAGGGGCAAAAGTCTTATTTGGTCATCTTGACATGGAAAGCTTACTGTACAAACTAGAATTTCTCTAGGAAGGAGAATGAGGTGATAATTGATCTTGACATCATGTAATGTGAGCAACTGTAGAAAAGGAATTTAGACATGGTTCCTAGAAAGAGGGAAGTGATGAGCCTGTCGGATAACAAAAAGCTGTCTCTCCTGTGGCAGGAGGATATACTCATGTGAGAAAGTGTAAAGCTTTGTCGTACAGTTAGCCAGTGAAGGCTTATTGAGGCCCACATTGGCTCAATGTTTTTTTCACATTGGCTCAATTTTAAAAATTCTTGTGAGTTTTAATTGTGTACAAATGGAATTGCTATTTCCAGAAAGAATGAGTTCCTTGTCTCACTCTATGTGATACCTTTCATGGACCCCTGCCTAGCAGCTCCCTGCCTTGAGCAGAACATTAGCTGGATGAGGCATTTCATTCTTCACACTTTTTTGATACTTGGGTTGTAAATAATGCATTCTGCAAATTTGTTACCATCTAAGAGCTCAACTTCCAAAAACTCAGGTCTTCTAGAATTTGATGAAGTAAATCATGCTTCATCTGATTCATATAGTTTGAGCTCTTAAAGACTTCTGCATCTTGAAGACTCTAAATCTTTATCTACCATTAGCATAGTAATCTTTTTCCTTCATCCCTTACAACCATAATTATTTTGATTACTTTTAGAATAGATCCTCTCCAATTCTACTTTGTTTTGAATTGTACACAACACTTCCGATGGTTATGAGGTTTAACTGTTTTTGTCCTATAAAGCCAATAATTACCATCACTATTTCAGGGTAAACTGTGTATTTCTTATTCCCTAATTTCATACTTGCTTGTATTAAAAAAATCAAGTATACAAAATATATACTTCTGTTTCATGTTCTTTAGTGAGAAATTTGAGCAAGCTCCCAGAAATAATGGAGGACAGAGGAGCCTGGCATCGTGCAGTCCATGGGGTCAGAAAGAGTCAGACACAACTTAGCGACTGAAAAGCATCAGAAATTATATACTTTTTGGAACATTTTATTTAAAATTTATATCCCAAATTGTAGTTAACATTCCATAGTTAACATATACAAATTAGAAATAATAAGTAAAATAGTATAATGAAAGTAACTCATCCCTAACAGTTTTGTCATCTTCCCTATCAATTTTCTTTCGATTAATTTCATAAGAATCTATCTATAAGGCACTTGAATGAAGTGCCTCAAGACAACCATGATGCAGATTTTTTGCCCAATTTGAATAGGAAACATTCAGGAATCTCAGAGCCAATACTCAAACCAGTTTTCTGACTTTGAGATTAGCGCTTTGTTTATTGTAAGCCAGCATAGCAACATTTTCATCCAGGTTAATGCAACAAAAAATGAAGAACTGATTAAAAATTTTTTCTTCTTGCTACATTTGATTTTTCTCTTCTTTATTGCCTATAATGCCTTTTTTACCAGTATCCATCTGTTTTGTGACTTTTACTGTAGATTTCAATGTATAGGTATATCTAGCCCTACATACTTCTCCCCAGGTTTAGATAAGAGGTTTTATGAGGTTTTTCACTTTTTTAAAAAATTAATTATTTATTTTTTTACTTTACAATATTGTGTTGGTTTTGCCATACTTCAACATGAATCCGCCACGGGTGTACACGTGTTCTCAATCCTGAACCCGCCTCCCACCTCCCTCCCCATACCATCCCTCTGGGTCATCCCAGTGCCACTTTTTTTTTTCAGTGCTTATTTGTTTATGTATTTGTGGCTGTGCTGGGTCTGCATTGCTTCGCAGGTTTCTCTCTTGCTGTGTGAAGCGGGGTCTACTCTCCAGTTGTGGTAGAAAGCTTTTCTTCCCCGCGGCCTCTCCTGTTGCTGAGCACAGGCTCTAGGGCACAAGGGCGTCAGTAGCTGGGCTCCGGGGCTCTTGAACACAGGCTCAGTACTTGGGGTGCATGGGCTTAGCTGCGCTGCGACATGTGGGATCTTCCCAGATCAGGGATCAAACCCGAGTCTCCTACATTGGCAGGCGGATTCTTTACCACTGAGCCAGGAGGGAATCCCAACTTTTATTTATTTTGCGGGTGAAGAATAGTTGGGGCGGGTTGTTGCCAGTTTCCACATTTTAAATTGGCTGAGAGTACTAATGTTTTAATTCATGAGTCACAGAACAGTTTTGTAAAATAAGTTTGTCAGATATAAGATTTTTGTTTTTGTTTGTTCTTACTTAACACTGTGGAATATTACTATATCCAAGTAAGATACTTCAGTTGTTTTGATACACTTTTGGAATACATCCTTGTGTTTGTTTTTTTTTTCCCTATGCAAATAAATTTACAACAATTTTGTCGCTTTATTTCTTAATCAGTGATGTTGCAAACATTCTTTATGTTTTTAGTAACAAAGTTGTCTTAGGCTCATTACTTCTGTTATTATTTCCAGGTTTGCATGTTTACATATTGTGTTAAGGCTTATAGATTGACACTTTCCAGAAGTATTAAAAATAAAAAGTGAAAACCCACACACACCTATTCCCCAAAGTAGGATAATCACCACCATATTCTAGACTATTTTCTTTGTATGGATAACTTTTTTTTAATTAAAAACTAAAATCATACCATATGTATTAGTCTTAGATTCTTTTTCAACATATATATCATAACACATTTAATACTGATTTTTAAAACTGTGTTCTTATTACAAAGTGATTATATACAACTTATTGTAGAAAATTCATATTTGTATACTTTCAAAAACTCTTTTCATCCTTCATTCTTTTTCCTGTAAATATTTGTAAGTGAATCATATTCTATTATTTTGACTTGTTTTGTTTTCATTATGTTTTATAAAAACATAATGAACATTTTTCAGTGTCATCACCTATTTTTCACATCTTTTTTTTTGAAATAACTTTCTTTTTGACTGCAAAGTATGTTTATTGTATAAAATTTTGAAACTACAGAAAAACAAAAAAGAAAAAAAACACCTTCATCTAGTTTACCCTTTTTTAACCCCTTTTTTTTTCTGGTTTACCCTTTTTTTTGTATTTAGTGTATTTTTCATTTTCCTATTTGACATTTTTAAGGTGATTCTTTTTGTCATATGCTTCCAGTAATTTGTCCATATTGTTTATTGTGTGTTTTACCATGTTTTGCTTTTTAGATAAAGAAGTTTACATTTTTATCTTTATTCCATTACCTTAGATGTTTCCTTTTGGAGTTGTGCCTAAAATTACCTTCCTGAACCCTTATGATTATATTCCAGTGCATTTCCTTTTAGTCCTTTTATGGTTTTATTCTTTTACTTTTAAATCTTTTATGTATTAAAATATTTTTACCTATCATATAATACAGGAATCTAAATTTCTCTTTTTCAAGTCATTACCTATTTGTGTATTGTTCTGACACTGTTTTCCCAGTGATATTAACATGATAGTTTTCTCTTAGGTTTTGTTGTTATAAATTGAATATTATATTTTTGTAGATAGTTATTAATGGTATATAAAAAGGTACTAGATTTTTATTTGGTAATCTATAATCCTAACATCTTTTTAGCTATAGTTTATCGATTGGGATATGAAAGTTTTTGTAGTAATCAGTTTCATAAAGATCCAAAAGTTTATCTGACTTTGGTGCTGGAATTTCCTCATAGATGGTGTTCTGTGAAACCCCCAACTTGACAAGGTCAATAAAATATTAAAAAGTTGGATCAATTATAGCTAGAACAGCAAATCAGGTAAAATAGCAAATTAAGTAAAATGACATGAGGTGGGAAATGTGGTTTTCATTTTTGAAGGTAAAGCCCTGTGGTAGAATCGAGTTTATCAGCAGGAAGAGTGGAAAAAAGCCTTGGCTATCATTGCCTTACCATGTGCTCTCCACCTCTGTTAAAGGATGTAGATGCTTTCATAGGAAATTGTTTCTAGGTAACGATTTTAAAGCTAAGTATTTACCTAAATTCCAGTTTGGACTGATGGTTGGATTTTGTGCTATAGGTATTTGGGGGAGGAAAAAAAGATTATTAATGCATTTATTTAAATTCTGATTCTTTATGCTACCTACTTTATTTTTGTGACACAAGAGCGAGATTAGGCAGTGTTTTTCCACTAAGCTGACTTCCTTTTGCCCTTGGCTTCCTATCATGTTTTTACTAGATGTCTGTGGGAGGTAGACATGAATGAATGTAGCTTCCTATGACCTTGAACAATTCAGGCATCATTTATGAACGTTAGGCCTAGAGAGCTGTTTATGTGCCTTGTGAACTATTTCATGCAAGGTTTAATTATTCTCTTTATGATTTTTTCTCCTTTGTTCTGTTAATGATATCACCATCCTCATAATCACTTGGAGTCAAAATCTAAGTCTTCTGATGCCATCCTCACCTCCCATACCCAGTATCATTCAAGGCCTGTTGATTCTTCTTATTGCCACACTATCTTCAAATCTGTCCTCTCTTTTCCCTTACTACTGCTGGTTCATGCCTTTATCACCTTTCCCCTGAACATTTCTAGCGACTCTCTAATAGATCTCCTCTTCCAGCCCCGTTTCCCCCAGTCTGTTCCCAAATAAAGCAGCAAAAATAATTTTCTGAAAAATACCTCTGGTTGTGAAACTTTGCTGCTCAAAAATCTTCCCATTCAGGTTGTAGTCTGACCCGACTCTTAAGAAAGCCTCAGGATTCTGAGAAAGGGGGTGATCCTTACCTCAGTCACATACTGCCGTATAGCTATCCAGGCCAGCTTTTCCTGGATCAGCCCAAAGTTGTGAATTTTCTCCCTAAACAGTACAGTTAGCAACGTTATCCACCTGGACGAGGGCGCGTGTTTAAAGAAAAAAAAAATCTTCCCATTCCCTAGAAATCCTCTCTTGCTATTTCTTTCTTATGTCACTTTCTGCCTTCTTTTAGAGCTACTTTTAGGCTTTTCTCTTCTTACCCAGGAGCTTATAAGCTCCATGAGAGGAGACCACAAAAGAAGTATTTTTGGCAGCACCTGCATGGTCTTGCACATACAACTCAAGTGGTAGATTCTTTGAATGAACTGGAAATATCAGTTAAGAGAGAAAATGTACAGTTACATGAAACAAGTTCATTTAATATTCATACTTTTTTATTAGCATCACAAATAAGATTTTTTATTGTCACTCTTACAAGTCTGAATTTTATACAGATTTCTGGACTGGTAACTGATATCCATCAGCTTGTTCAACTTTAGTCCCTGTCTCTTTCCCAGTCGCTTTTCCAAAATTACTACCTTCATCATGAAACATGAGTTTTCTCAATTCAAACTTGGGAAAAAAGCATTTTTACTTTTCTAACAAAGACATCATAGAGCAGATAAATAGATTGGCAAGTGTTTTCCATGTCTTTTCCAAGGCTGTCTGGGCTCAGTTTATTGACAACTTCTTTCAGGTCATCCTCTGGTTTTGGCAGATCCATTGGTGCTGAGTATGAGGTTTTCCAAATCTGGTTGTTATGCTTTTCAGTAAAACCAACAGAGCCTAAATGAAGCTCATCACCATCGGTAATCTTGACATCAACATGAACTTTATTCATGGGCTGCCGTTTTTTGACCATGGGACACATTTTGTCACAAGCAGGACCCGTGCCATGAAAATTAGCCAATTTTTGCCCTGAACATCCTCAGTAATTAGCTTGAATTTTCTAAATGCAATGTCATCATTCTGCAGATTAGCTAAGCTCACTTCAGAAACATGACCCTTGCTATCCAATGTGATTTTGGTTCCTTGAGTTCTCATGACCAGTTTTTCCAATATTTTTATGTTGGACATAGTTGGTGCTTTCACATTATTCCAGTTTTTCTTAGAACATGGATCAACCACTTTTCCTCTAGCCTCCCTTTTTGCTACCTTTTGTAAGGTGCTTATTCTGGCAGACTGCCATGTTGCTGCTCAGTCAAAAGGGAGCATTTCATCTTATTCCACCACAAAATAAAATATAAAATATTTTCAATACAGAAATCCTCTTACATAAAAAAGATTTCATCGTTTTCCATCTTTGAGTTTAATAATCATCTGATTACAAAGCACTATAGAATTTAAAGAATCTTTCATTAAAAAAAAAAGTTTATCTGAGGACTTTCCTGGTGGTCCAGTTAAGACTCCACACTTCCACCGCAGTGGGGCATGAATTTGATTCCAGGTCAAAGAAGTTTCACTTGCCACGTGGTGCAGCAAAAAAAAGTCATAAGAAAGCAAGAGTTGAAGATGCTGTAGTAGACATCATTAAGTTAGATCACATAATTTTTAATTCACATTTAGTAAAACAAAGCTTGTAAAGTTCTGTGCGTTAGGGAAAAAAATGAAGGTTATTGTGGTGGCTTGTTTATTCTATAAGCTGCATAACCAAAGGAAAGAAAAATTAAAGACATTTGGAATAAAAGAGTTTTGGAAAAAAATAAAGTAACTTATTTGCTTCATGTACCCTAAAAGGTTAGGTCAGCCAGGGTTATTGAAGTAATAGGGAATGGGAACATGGGGGTGATTGTGGTATTTCTGTGTTTAAAACTTACACAGTAGGGTAGGAATGTTATACATATTTACTTAGAAGAATATGGTTTGAATAAGTTTGCTTTCCTAAATGACATCTGTCCAAGTGACCTAGCTACTTGGATTCTTTTTCTCAAGATACTAGGTTGCTGACTGTGAAAGTTACCGTTTCTTATTATTCCTGTCACTATAGAAAATTGAGAATTGAGTTAGAAATAAGAAATGTAAATTTCTTAGAATTTCATCTTTTAAAAGAATACAGTATTCCCCTCCATATTTATCGTGGTTAGCTTGTCTTTTTATTGGGTATACTTCGTGAGTCTGTATATCACCTTAGATTAAGTAGTTCCTCAAAAGCTGTTTTGTAGCTTCTGGATTTGATTTTATTTTAAGGGAGCTTTTCTTAGCTTCTGTTTCGGACAGCAGTATTTAAATTAATTAATACTTGCCACTTACACTTAGTCTGATTTATTGAAACTAAGTACCCAAGTTAAGTTTAAATACTGATATCTTTTACTAGTGTGTATTAAATATATTTGAGGCTAAAAATACCCTTTTTTGACTTAATAAGATCTATATCCTATTCAGAAATTTCAGGTTATTTACATTATTTTATTTAGTGAAAACACATAACTTAAGAACCAAAAAAGTTCATCAGTTGTACTGTTCTCTCTTTTTTTGAATACTGAGTAATGGCTTTTTTTTATATTGAAGTATAGTTGATTTACAGTGTGTCAGTGTACAGCAAAGTGATTTAATTGTGTGTGTGTGTTGTGTGTGTGTGTATATATATGCGCACACACACTTCTTTAGATTCTTTTCCATTGTAGGTCATTACAAGATACTGAGTGTAGTGTAGTCAGTGAACATCCCCTCAAAGCACAAGGTGATATTTAAAGAGTTTTTAATTTTACTTTTTTTTTGCTAATGATAGAGTATATGTTTGATCATTTGAGGTTAGAGACAAGGGGAAGGCATTTAATAATGATTATTTACACACTCACTGAAGTGCTTTAACATTCCTTTGATGCCGTTTTTTGTTAAGCACATTTTCCTATGAAGTGTTTGTAGTTGCACAGACCATGTCAATACCTGCTGGTTTTTCCCTCTGTGAAGTATCTGTTCTTTTATAATATATACAGAGATTTATGAGAGACTTCATGATGTGGATGATCAGAAACCCACCAGGACTCATTTTCATATAATTTAGTGCCAGTTGAACACTCTGGGTGTCGGTTGTTGCTGGGACCTGTTTTTGACTCTGTTGAACCTTTACTGGCTGTGGTTTGTCTGGCCATCACATGACTTCTCTGAAAATTCCCCCTCCCCTTCATTTCCAGTAAACTGTTTGAGTAGGAGTGAGTCAGAGTGAAACCAGCTTCCCTGTAACCACAGGGCTTGTTAAAGAATTTGTCAACGTGGACTCTAGAGGGTTTGCATTAAGCTTTGCAGTAACTGCTATGGTTTGTGTTGCGTCAGGAGTTCCACAGAAAAGCTTCCTGCTTTCAAGATCCCTTGCTTGTTTGCAAAGGGTTAAACTGATCAACTTTACCATAATAAACATTAGAAACACGTTAAACCCGTTTATTGTATCATTTAAAGGCTGTGTCAAAGCTACCAAGGCTTATTGTAGTTTCTCTTTTCAAAATCAACCAACCACACCCAACAACGTTAAGTTTATGAAAAGGCCAGGCCTGCTAGATCTTCTTTCAGAGCTGGCTCATGATTTTACCACTAAGTACCATCAAGATTAAGCAATTCCAAGTGGTCTCTTTTGAAGGATTCTGTTGCAGGATATTGCAACTACTAGCACAGTTAGCTTGGGGTACATAAAGGTCACTTACATTTGGTTCAACAAGAAAAGGTAGCACTTAAAATAGTTATGTAGTTGTAGTTTTTAAGCACATGTAGCATGGTTATGGTGGAACCCCTAATGCCTCATTTTATTTGCTTTCTCGGGAAGGCTTCACTTTATTTTGAATTCTTCTCGCCTCCACTCCACTCCCAGACTTTTGATCTTTCTTCCTTTTCCTACTCTTCTGTTTCTTTAACCCATTCTTAGAATGGTATTAACAGGAAAGAGAGTTTCGCAGTTTGACACAAACTGCCGAATGAATGGCCACTGGAAAACTCATTGTGCATTCCTAAATCCATTTGTTTTTACCTGTTCATTTCTGTATTTAATCACTTCATCTTGGGCAGACTTTTATTTTAAATATAAATTTAATGAATACATTTAAATTAAACCGCCTAAAAATCATTTTTATTCTGCTTACCTTTTTTTTGGTAACAAAATCAGTTTAGGGAAAAGAACATGACAGAAAATTTTGAGCTAATTATTTTTCACAGGAAAGACTACTACAGAATAATGGAAGTTTAAAATTGTTTATATTCTAGAAGAGAAACATTTGTTTTGAAGATCAGGCAATTCTAGTTGAAATTAGATGGTTTAAAAATGAAAATAGAGGTTAACACAGTCATTTTCAAAGCAATGAGTAATGTGTAAGATTCTTCTTGTTAGTTTGCTTTAAACACTGTAGAAAAATATAATTTTGTTACATGTCTGCTTTGTTCTTCTCATTTGCACACCTATTTACAGATACGTGGTAGGGGGACAAGCAGTGAACACGCATTAGGTTACCTTTGTTAAACTAATTTAAAGATTTTATTCAGGTTTGTGTTTCAAAGACCTTTTGTATAGTGCCTTTAGAAAGTCCCCTTCCACTGAAACTTGGACTGATGGACTTCATGTATACTGTGCTTTTGCTCATGGGTTTGCAAATCAGTAATATGCTAAATACAGACCCACCCTCTGTTGTATCTGCTGAATGCTCCTAGGGATTCTGGCCTAAGATGAGAGTTGATTCAAGACATGGACTGTTCATTTCCTATTTCAAAAGGTGATTTTGTTTCTAATTAGTCAAGGTTCTTGGTTTATCGTAATAGATCTGGAATTCTCTCTTGCTGAGTATTTAAGGAAATTTTTCTTGGTAGTGTTCTACCCATTTTCCTGTCTTGGGCCTTAAAATGTAACAACATGACTATCCTGCTCTTAAACTAAAGAGTTATGTGTAAGTGGGCGTGGTCATTAGTTCATTTCTCCTCTCAAAAGTAGGCATGTACTCTATAGACTCGCTTCTCCACATTCCCTGATAAGGGTCTTCATCCAATAATTTATCAAAACTTACAAAAACTTATATTTTTACTACTTCTTGAGCTAAAGACTTCAGTAAGTTTATAGGCTGTTATTTAAGTCTGTGCTTCCATTAGCTTGTTTTAAATTTCCCTGTTTCATGTTATAAAGGGTGCCACCCTCATTCTAGTATTGTAAGGTTTTTTTTAACACTTCCCTTTTCTTCTTTTCATAAATTTTCATCCACTTTTCATAACTTAGAAATGTCAGTTACCTTTTCAGCCTTTCTAGAGAAAACAATTGTTTACTTTTTGTATCTAATATCCCCAAAACTCTGATCATTTTAATTCCCCCAGGTATCTTTATTTAATTCTTCTATATCTTTTCTAACATGAAATTGTCAGAACTGCACATGATTTTTTACTATTAATATGTTTGTGTATTTTCAGATGTCTACAACTGCAGACCTGTTTGGCAGTGAATTTTGCTAATTTTTCAAATAAATTGTTTAATAAACTGTTTACTTGGGAGACCACACTCAGTTCCCTTTCCTTTGTTCATAACTTAAAACTTTCGTAATCCGTCATTTTATATTTAAATAATCCCTAAATATGTTCTCCTACTGTTGTCCACTTTGAAACTTACCTGCCGTGTTTCCTCCTTCTCAAGTTTACGTGATCCTTGAATTTATTGCCATGATTTTGGCACTTCCTACCTTAAAATTCTAATTTCAACTATAGATTTGGAAGTTAAGCTCTGTTCCTTTTTCCAGGACCATTTACAGACTTGTTTAGTGGGATGATTGGTTCTGTCTTAGGAAAGAATCCTACTATTTGCTCTTTCATTATAGAGATGATCCCATTTATCTTTATCCTTTGTTTTCAGTCTTTAAATTTCCCTTCCCTGACAGCTTTGTAAATTCTGTACTGACCTGGTTTTCATAGCTTTGCATGTTTAAGTTTATCTCAACCATTTTTAGTTTTTTCTTTTTCATTCACAGACTCATTTTCTTGTTCTTACATACACAGCAGATTGTCATATGATTTTTGTTTTTTAAATTCCAGTTTGAATCTGGAAATAAAAGTTATTTATTAGTTACTTGTAACCAAAATACAATCAATTATAAATGCTAAAAATAGAGGGTGATTTTTTTTTTTCCCTCTCTAGCATCAAATAAGATTTGGTAAATACCCTTTCTGGTGAGACATGAGGCTATCACATGAGGAGATACTGGCTTCAGACAGGAAAAAGAGAAGAAAAGAAAAATGCATTACTTGTGTAATGTGTCATTTCTAATAAATCTTGCATACTCAGACATTTTCCCTGAATGTCAAGAGCACTGTTGTTCTTCTTGGGCAACAGTGTTCATTGTTATTTCAAGTAGAGGCTGGCAGGCACTGATAGGAGGGGATGCCTGCCTGCCTGCCTTCCTAAAAATCACCATATGGTTTCTTTTCAACAGAAATCTAAGCAGGGATAGAGAGAGGAAAAGAAAGCAGCAGATACTGGCTGGTTTTACTGCTGATAACTTGGACTACGTTGCTGTTGTTCAGTAACTAAGTCAGGTCTGATTCTTTGCAATGCCATGGACTGCAGCATGCCAGTCTCCTCTGTTCTTCCCTATCTCCCAGAGTTTGCTCAAATTCATATCCATTGAGTCCACTGATGCCATCCAACCATCTCATCCTCTGCCACCCCGTTTTCCTTTTGCCTTCAATCTTTCCCAGCATCAGGATCTTTTCCAGTGAGTCACCTCTTCACACAAAGCTTTGGAGCTTCAGCTTCAGCATCAATCCTTCAGTGAATATTCAGGATTGATTTCCTTTAGGATTGACTGGCTTGATTTTGCATTCCAAGGGACTCTGAAGAGTCTTCTCCAGCACCACAACTCGAAAGGATCAGTTCTTTGGCATTCAGCCTTCTTTATGATACAACTCTCATATCCATACATGGCTACTGGGAAACCATAGCTTTGACTATACAGACCTTTGTTGGCAAAGTGATGTCTTTGCTTTTTAATACGCTGGCTAGGTTTGTCATAGCTTTCCTTCCAAGGAGCAAGCATCTTTTAATTTCATGGCTAGAGTCACCATCTACAGTGATTTTGGAACCCAGGATAATAAAATCTGTCACTGCTTCCACTTTTCCCCCTTCTGTTTGCCGTGAAGTGATAGGACTGGGAGGAAAAAGCTCTGAATGGTTACCTGGACCTTCCAAAAAAGGTTCTCTGCTGTTTATCTGAAAATGTTAACAAATGCTGAGGGTAAGCCCCTAAGAAAGCCTCCTAAAACCTTACTTATTCCATCTCTTCTTCCTCCTAGACCACCCAGTAGTTGATTTGTGAGTTTTAAGGTAAGTTTTAAGATAAGTGGGCTTCCCTGGTGGCTCAGATGGTAAAGGGTCTGCCTGCCATGCGGAAGACCCAGGTTCAATCCCTGGGTTGGGAAGATTCCCTGGAGAAGGAAATGGCAACCCACTCCAGTATTCTTGCCTGGAAAATCCTATGGACAGAGGATCCTGGTAGGCTATAGTCCATGGGGTCAGAAAGAGTTGGACACAACTGAGCAACTTCACTTACTTTTAAGATAAGTAATAATGCTATGGTGACCATTACAGGTGTAAATAACTAAAAAAATTTCCTCTTATTTTCTGGAGACAAGAATATGTTGATTAAGAATTGGCATTCAGAAATAGTAACCTCCTCTACCATTACCCTCTTTTCATGGAGTATTTGGTAAACCAGTTGGTTGTACAAGGCAGGTTTGATAGATTTTCAATTCTTAATGCATTTCCTTCCTTCCCTCCTTCCTGTTTTATAGCCCTCTTCCTGGGTCGGGAAGATCCCCTGGAGAAGGAAATGGCAATCCACTCCAGCGCTCTTGCCTGGAAAATCCCATGGACAGAGGTGCCTGATAAGCTACAGTCCATGGGGTCGAAAAGAGTCGGACACAACTGAGCGACTTCACTCCTTCTTTGATATTACTATGTTGCTCTTCTCTTTTTGAAATTAGAAACTAAATGAAAGCCTCTTATCCCCTTACTTGTTATGTGCTTGAACTGAGCTCACATAGTCTGTGAGTAAGAAATTGGATAAGATATTTTATTTCATCCGGTCTCAGGTTTTGGGGGGCTTCCCAGGGACTTCTGTAGTGGCTCAGACGTTAAAGAATCTGCCTGCAACGCGGTAGACCTGGGTTCAATTCCTAGGTTGGGAAGATCCCCTGAAGGAGGGCATGGCAACCCACTCCAGTATTCTTGCCTGGAGAATCCCCACGGACAGAGGAGCTTGTCAGGCTACAGTCCATGGGGTCGCAGAGAGTCGGATGTGACTGAGCACATACAGGTGGAGCTAGGGTAGAGAACCCGCCTGCCAGGACAGGAGACGTGAGAGACGCGGGTTCGATCCCTGTGTCAGGAAGATTCCTCACGGGAAGGAAATGGCACTCCACTCCCGTATTCTTGCCTGGAGAATCCCATGGACAGAGAAACCTGGCAGGCTACAATCCATAAGGTCCTACAGAGTCGGACATGACTGAAGTGACTTGGCGCACACACATGCAGGTTTTTGTTCTTGATAGTAATATCAGTGTAACCAGTTTTGTCCCATAATCAGTTTTATTTCTAAATTATCATGGTGATAGGTATTACTTATCATCATTTTGCAGAAAAGGTGAAGAAATTGTGGCTAACGGACGTTTGGAAATGACATAGCTGGTGCTCTGTCATGTGTTGCTGCGTTGTCTGTAGAAGCAGTGTTCAGATAGTCCGTTTCTCTAAGCACTGTTTTTGTTTTTCATGCTTTCCTAGTCATTGTAGGCTTCCCAAGTCTTCATGTCTTTCCGCATTTCTGCCAATTGCAACCCACCACCCACATATACACACTAGATTATTCCTCTATCTCTCAAGAGAAGAAAACTTGCTGGAACTTTCTTCCCCTACATTCTTAGCCTGGCTTATTCCCTCACCTCCATTAGGTTTTTAATCAAACATCACCTTTTCTCCTCAGTCCTTCTTCAGCTATCGTATTTAAAATTACAACTTGCCTGCCACCACATTCTTTGGTTTTTGTCTCCTCCCATTAGACTGTGAGCTCTGTGAGGATCCAGATTACCAATTTAATTCAGTGTATCTGTTGTTCCATGTGTTTAGCACGTAATAAACGTTTGTTGAATTAATGGTTAAACACAGTCTCCTCATCTTTACTACATTGCGTCCATATACTGTGTATATATATATGTATATATGTGCATATTTTATAAATGTATATATATATAATGTACATTTATAGATATATATAAATGATAGGACAAAATAACATAGTTGGTGTTCTGTCATTTGATGTTGCATATATTTCATATATATTTTATATATATATATATATATATATTTAGTTACAGCAAATTTGGAAAACTCAGCAGTGGCCACAGGACTGGAAAAGGTCCGTTTTCATTCCAGTCCCTAAGAAAGGCAATGCCAAATAATGCTCAAACCACTGCACAGTTGCACTCATCTCACACACTAGTAAAGTAATGCTCAAAATTCTCCAAGCCAGGCTTCAACATTACGTGAACCGTGAAATTCCAGATGTTCAAGCTGGTTTTAGAAAAGGCAGAGAAACCAGAGATCAAATTGCCAACATCCGCTGGATCGTGGAAAAAGCAAGAGAGTTCCAGAAAAACATCTATTTCTGCTTTATTGACTATGCCAAAGCCTTTGACTGTGTGGATCACAATAAACTGTGGAAAATTCTGAAAGAGATGGAAATACCAGACCACCTGACCTGCCTCTTAAGAAATCTGCATGCAGGTCAGGAAACAACAGTTAGAACTGGACATGGAACAATAGACTGGTTCCAGATAGGAAAAGGAGTCCGTCAAGGCTGTATATTGTCACCCTGCTTATTTAACTTCTATGCAGAGTACCTCATGAGAAACGCTGGGCTGGAGGAAGCACAAGCTGGAATCAAGATTGCCGGGAGAAATATCTATAACCTCAGGTATGCAGTTGACAGCACGCTTATGGCAGAAAGTGAAGAGGAACTAAAAAGCCTCTTGATGAAAGTGAAAGAGGATAGTGAAAAAGTTGGCTTAAAGCTCAACATTCAGAAAACGAAGATCATGGCATCTGGTCCCATCACTTCATGGGAAATAGATGGGGAAACAGTGGAAACAGTGTCAGACTTTTATTTTGGGGGGCTCCAAAATCACTGCAGATGGTGACTGCAGCCATGAAATTAAAAGACGCTTACTCCTTGAAGGAAAGTTATGACCAACCTAGATAGCATATTCAAAAACAGAGACATTACTCTGCCAACAAAGGTCCGTCTAGTCAACTTTATGGTTTTCCCTGTGGTCATGCATCGATGTGAGAGTTGGACTGTGAAGAAAGCTGAGCACCAAAGAATTGATGCATTTGAACTGTGGTGTTGGAGAAGACTCTTGAGAGTCCCTTGGACTGCAAGGAGATCCAACGAGACCATCCTAAAGGAGACCAGTCCTGGATGTTCATTGGAAGGACTGATGCTAAGGCTGATCCTCCAATACTTGGGCCACTCAGGCGAAGAGTTGACTCATTGTAAAAGACTCTGATGCTGGGAGGGATTGGGGGCAGGAGAAGAAGGGGATGACGGAGGATGAGATGGCTGGATGGTATCACCAACTCAATGGACATGAGTTTGAGTGAACTCCAGTAGTTGGTAATGGACAGGGAGGCCTGGTGTGGTGCGGTTCATGGGATCGCAAAGAGTTGGACACGACTGGGAGACTGAACTGAACTGATTTAGTTACCGGCACTAATGGGTTGAATTTAATTGCTTTTAAATAAGAATTTTGGTTATTTAAAAAGATTCTAATTTTGTCTTCTAAAATTCTGTATGAATAGTGCAAACTATATGTATTTTTCCTAAAACTCAGCATTTAAAGCTTTTCTTCTCTTTTCATGCTTGAAGTTATTCTACCTTAATATGTTTGTGTTATCAAAGCTCCTAATTACACAGATTCATTAGGATCATCTGTTCAGTTCAGTTCAGTTCAGTTGCTCAGTCATGTCCAACTCGTTGCGACCACATGAACCACAGCACACCAGGACTTCCAGTACATTACCAACTCCCAGAGTTTATTCAAACTCATGTTCATTAAGTCAGTGATGCCATCCCACCATCTCATCTTCTGTCATCCCCTTCTCCTCCCGCCTTCGATCTTTAACAGCATTAGGCTCTTTTCAAATGAGTCACCTCTTCGCATCAGGTGGCCAAAGTATTGAAATTTCAGCTTCAACATCAGTCCTTCCAGTGAATACTCAGGATTGATCTCCTTTAGGCTGGACTGGTTGGATCTCCTTGCGGTCCATGGGACTTTCAAGAGTCTTCTCCAACACCACAGTCCAAAAGCATCAATTTTTCGGCGCTCAGCTTTCTTTGTAGTCCAACTCTGACATCCATACTGTGAGTACTGGAAAAACCATAGCCTTGACTAGATGGACCTTTGTTGACAAAGTAATGTCTCTCCTTTTTAATATACTGTCTGCTAAGTCACTTTAGTTGTGTCCGACTCTGTGTGACCCCAGAGGGTAGCCCACCAGGCTCCCCCATCCCTGGGATTCTCCAGGCAAGAACACTGAAGTGGGTTGCCATTTCCTTCTCCAGTGAAGGAAAGTGAAAAGTGAAAGTGAAGTCACTCAGTCGTGCCCGACCCTCAGCGACCCCATGGACTGCAGCCTTCTAGGCTCCTCCGTCCATGGGATTTTCCAGGTGAGAGTACTGGAGTGGGGTGCCATTGCCTTCTCTGAATATACTGTCTAGGTTGGTCATAACTTTCCTTCCAAGGAGCAAGTGTCTTTTAATTTCATGGCTGCAGTCATCATCTGCCAGAGAAGGCAATGGCACCCTGCTCCAATACTCTTGCCTGGAAAATCCCATGGATGGAGGAGCCTGGAAGGCCGCAATCCATGGGGTCTCTGAGGGTCGGTCATGACTGAGCAACTTTACTTTCACTTTTCACTTTCATGCATTGGAGAAGGAAATGGCAACCCACTCCAGTGTTCCTGCCTGGAGAATCCCAGGGATGGGGGAACCTGGTGGGCTGCCATCTATGGGGTCACACAGAGTCAGACACAACTGAAACAACTTAGCAGCAGCAGCAGCAACAGCAGTCACCATCTGCAGTGATTTTGGAGTCAAAAAAAAAAAAAGTCTGCCACTGTTTCTACCGTTTCCCCATCTATTTACCGTTACCCCATCTATTTGCCATGAAGTGATGGGACCAGATGCCATGATCTTAGTTTTCTGAATGATGAGCTTTAAGCCAGCTTTATCACTCTACTGTCTCACTTTCATCAAAAGGCTCTTTAGTTTTTCTTCACTTCCCTGCCATAACAGTGGTGTAATCTGCCTATCTGGGGTTACTGATATTTCTCCTGGCAATCTCGATTCCAGCTTGTGCTTCCTCCAGCCCAGCATTTCTCATGATGTACTCTGCATATAAGTTAAATAAGCAGGGTGACAACATACAGCCTTGACGTACTCCTTTTCCTGTTTGGAATCAGTCTATTGTTCCATGTCCAGTTCTAACTGTTGTTTCCTGACCTACATACAGATTTCTCAAGAGGCAGGTCAGGTGGTCTGGTATTCCCATCTCTTTCAGAATTTTCCACAATTTGTTGTGATCCACACAGTCAGAGGCTCTGGCCTAGTAAGTGAAGCAGAAATAGATGTTTTTCTGAAACTCTTGCTCTTTTGATAATCCAACGGATGTTGGCAATTTGGTCTCTGGTTCCTCTGCCTTTTCCAAATCCAGGTTGAACATCTGGAATTTCACGGTTCACGTAATGTTGAAGCCTGGCTTGGAGAATTTTGAGCATTACTTTACTAGTGTGTGAGATGAGTGCAATTGTGCATTAGTTTGAGCATTCTTTGGCATTGCCTTTCTTAGGGGCTGGAATGTAAACTGACCTTTTCCAGTCCTGTGGCCACTGCTGAGTTTTCCAAATTTGCTGGCATATTGAGTACAGCACTTATGATCATCTGTAGGAGAGGAAAAAAGTTTAGATTTCTTTTTTTCAATTGAGATTTATTGTGAATTGGCAACATGAAACAATATTGAGTTAATTTATAGTATGTTACAAACCACTTTCAAAAAGTGTTTGATACTGTCTACATAAAGATACACTGCAATACAGCAGTTCCATGTTGTGTGTTTATACCTAGCAGAAAGATGCTCCAAAAGACTTGTTCAAGAATAGTCATAGCAGCATTATTTAACTCCATACTAGAAGCACCGTAATGTCCACCAATAGTAGAATAAATAGATTAATATAAAGGCAACAAATTGATTACTGCCACATTCAACAGCAGGTATGAATCCCATGGACAGTAATGTTCACCTACAGAAGCCAGAAGTGAAAGAGGACCTACTTTATAATGCCATTTATATGAAGTTCAAAATAGGCAAGCTACTTCTATTGCAGTAGAAGTCAATAGCAGTGGTTGTTTTGGGGTAAGAAGTAATTACTAGGAGGGCCAGCAGTGGGGTGTCTGGTGTTCTGGTAATGCTCTATGTCTGGATCTTGGTGGTAGTTACATGGGTGTGTTCATTGTAAAATTCCACCAAGATGGATATTTTAGATTTATATATATTACTGTATAGCTACTGTACAGTTAAAAAAATACTTTTTACTGCCCTCCCCCCAAGGTAAATTTGGTAATAAATATATGAGTACATGTAGAAATTCATTATTGGAAAAGGCAATGGCACCCCACTCCAGTGTCCTTGCCTGGAGAATCCCATGGACGGAGGAGCCTGGTGGGCTACAGTGCATGGGGTCACAGAGTCGGACACACCTGAGCGTCTTCACTTTCTCACTTTCCCTTTTCATATTGGTTGTACCAATTTACATTCCCACTAACAGTCACCTGTTTTTTCTCCACATCTTTGCCAACATGTTATCTCTTGTCTCTTTTATGATAGCCATTCTAACAGTTGTGAGATGTTATCTCATTATGGTTTTGATTTCCCTGGCAATTAGTGATGTGGAACAACTTTTCCTGTACCTGTTGGCCATATGTGTCTCTTTTTGGAAAAATACCTGTTCGTATCCTCTACCTGTTTTTAAATTAGATTTTCTTTTCTGTTGAATTGTATGAGTTCCCTATATGTTTTGGATATTAACCCCTTATTAGGTACATCGTTTGCAGATATTTTCTCCCAGTTGGTAGGTTGACTTTTCTTGTTGCTGATGAAAGAAGAAAAAAATCTTTGCCAAGACCAAAATCAGGGGGCTTACCCACTGTGTTTACTTCTAAGAAGAGTTTTGTGGTTTCAGGTCATCTGGTCTAATGTTTAATCCATTTTGAATTGATTTTTGTGTGTGTTGTAAGATAGGGGTCCAGTTTGATTCTTCTGTGTATGGCTATCTTTTTTTTTTTCAATACCATTTATTGAAGAAACTGTTCTTTCCCCATTGTATATGCTTGGCTCCTTTGTCATAAACTAATTGATCATATACATGAGGGTTTATTTCTAGGCTCTCCATTCTTTTCTGTTGGTCTATGTGTCAGTTTTTAAGCCAATATCATATGCCTTGTGATACAGTTTGGAATCAGAAAACATGATGGCTCCAGCTTTGTTCATCTTTGCCGAGATTGCTTTAGCTCTTCTGGGTGTTCTGTCATTCCATACAAATTTGAAGATTGTTCCTGTTACTGTGAAAAATGCTTTTAGAATTTTATTTGGGATTGATTTGATTCTGTTGATTGCTCTGAGTGCTTATGGACATTTTAACAATATTTTTCCAATCCATGATTATATCCCGTCTTTCTAATTTCTTTGCTCAGTATGCAAGTTTTCCACTTCCTTGGTTAAATATATTCCTAGGTTTTTTATTCTTTTTTTGTATAACTGTAAACACATATATTTTCTTAATTTCTTTTTCTGATAGTTCACTGTGAGTGTCTAGAAGCACAATAGATTTATTTATTTGTTTGTCTGGTTTTGGCGTGCTGGGTCTTTGCTGCTGCCCGGGCTTTTCTCTTTTCTCTAGTTGTCGTGAGTGGGACCTGTTCTCTAGTTGCAGTGCCCAGGCTTCTCATTGCGGGGCTTCACTTGTTGCAGAGCAGAGGCAGTAGTTGCAGCACCATGGGCCCAGCAGTTGCGGCTCCTAGGGTCTAGAGCACAGGCTCAGTATTTGTGGCACATGCACTTAGTTGCTCCACGGCAGGTGGGATCTTCCCAGATCAGGAATCGAACCTGTGTCTCCTTCATTGGCAGGCAGATTCTTTACCACTGAGCCACCACGGAAGTCCCCACAATAGATGTTTGTATATTGATTTTTTTTTTTTTTAATCTTCCTACTTGGTTGAATTAGTTGATTAGTTCTAACAGTTTTTTGCTGAAGTATTTAGGATTTTCTGTATATAATATATCATCTGCAAACAGATACGGCTTTACTTTTTCATTTTCCATTTGAATAAAAATGGTAAGAGTGGACATCCTGTCTTGTTCCTGAATTTAGAGGAAAAGCTTTCAGTTTTTCACAAGACTGTGATATTAGCTAAGACCTTGCCGTACTAGATTCCTTCTGTACCCCCTTTTTGAGAATTTGTGTGATGAATGGATGTTGGATTTAGTCGGATGCTTTTCTGCAGCTGTGAGATGATCATGTGGTGCATCACAGTTTGCAGATGTTTAGTCACTAAGTTGTGTCCTACTCTCTTGCAACCCCATGAACTGTGGCCCACCAGGCTCCTCTGTCCATAGAATTTCTCAGGCAAGGATACTGGAGTGGGTTGCCGTTTCCTTCTCTAGGGGATCTTTTGACCTAGGGATCAAACCCGTGTCTCCTGCATTAGCAGGCAGATTCTTTGCCACTGAGCCACCAGGGAAGCTGTCTAAATCCCATTTGATCCTGGTGAATAACCCTTCTAATGTGTTGTTGAATTCAGTTTGCTAATTTTTTTTAAAGGGTTTTTCCATCTATGTCCATCAGGGATATTGGCCTATAATTTTCTATATTTATAGTGTCCTTGTCTGGTTTTGATTTGGGGGTAATGCTGGTCTCTTAAAATGGAGTTGGAAGTGATTCCTCCTTTTCAGTTTTTTGGAAGCATTTGAGAAGATTGGTGTTAGCTCTTCATTAAATATTTGATAGAATTCACCAGTGAAACCATCTGGTGCTGGACTTTACTTTGTTGGGAGGTTTTTGATTACTAATTCAATCTCCTTACTAGTAGTTAATATGTTCACATTTTCTATTTCCTCATGATTCAGTGTTGGTCAGTTGTAGGTTTCTAGAAACTTGTCCATTTCTCTAGATTTTTCAGTTTTTCAGCATGTCATTGTTCATAGTAGTCTCATGATCCTTAGTATTTATGTGGTATCAGTTGTTGTGTCTCCTCTTTCATTTTTTCTTTTATTTCTGTAAGTCCTCTCTTTTCTTTCTTGGTGAATCTAATGAAAATTTTGTCTAATTTATTATCTTTTCAAAAAACCTTGTAGTTTCATTGAGTTTTCTATTGTTTTTCTAGTGTATTTTATTGACTTCCACTATGTCTTTATTTCCTCCCTTCTGACTTTGAACTTGGTTTGTTCTATGTGCCCTCATTCCTTCAGGTATAAAGTTAGGTGTTTGAGATCTTATTTCTTAATGTATTCACTTATCACTCTGAATTTTTATCTTGGAATCGCTTTTGCTGCATCCCATAAATTTTGCGTTTCCAATTTTTTGTGTCAAGACAATATTTTTATTTCACTTTTAAGTACCTTGACCCATTGATTGTTCAGTAACATGTGGTTAAATCTTCACATATTTGTGAATTTTCCAATTTTCTTCTTGAAATTGATTCTTCATTTCATACCATTGAGGCCAGAAGAGAATACTGATATGATTTCAGTCTTCTTAAATTTATTAATACTTATGTTCTAATATGTGATCTATCCTGGATAATGTTCCATGTGTGCTGAAGAAGAATGTATATTCTGCTGCTTTGGAATGGACTATTCTGTAAATATGTCTATTAAGTCCAGCTCATCTTACATGTCATTTAATTCCAATGTTTCCTTATTGATTTTCAGTTTGGATGCTCTATCCATTGGTAAAAGTGGAATATTAGAGTCACCTTCTTTTACTGTATTGGTGTCTATTTCTCCATTTAGGTATCTAAATACTGCTTTTTTACTTTGGTATCTCTTAGTTCACTATAGCTTTGTGGGTCTTCAAAGCTAGATGTTTGCAGGGCCCGTCTATCAGGTGGAAGTCTTAAAACTTAGAGCATCAGATGTGGGTTTGTGGGAAGCCAACCCTTTCACTTTACAGGAAGAAGATGGGAGTTGTGAGTTCAGTTCAGTGTGTTCATGGGAGGGGATGAGTTCAGGAGCCTCCTATGTTGGTATCTTGAATGAGAACTCTTCTAATCTTCTATTAAAACTTCTAAATCTCTATAAATTATTTTTAGAATGAAATTTCTTTGCATTTTTGAAATGTGTTTGTGTGATATATTCTGTTTGCATGATTGTAGAATTTTACCCTAATTTCCAATTTAAATAGAAATTCTGGTTGTCATCTCTGGCTTCATTGTGTAAAATCTATAAATTAGATATTGAAACTTTCATTTTTGAAAGTAGTTGAACCATTCTTTTCTGATCACTTTTTTTGGGAAAATGTTGTATTTTATAATCCAGCATCTTATAGGTACTGAATTTAAAATCGATTAATTAAGTTTCCATTATCGCAGTCACTTTATTTCATTAAGTTAATTCCCCTACTTTTATAATTCTAGAGTTTATTTCCTAACAGTCTTCATATTGCTAGTTTGTGTGAGTCCATTATAATTCAAAAACAGAATAGGTGATATGTGACTCCTTTGAAATTATACTTCATTTAAAGGAGACCTATTCAAATATGTAATATTTAATCATATCAGTTATATTAATAATATTGTTGAGGTTGTCAACACTAAAGTGAAAAGTTCATTTTGCATTTAATAAATTAATGATTCATATCTGTATGTGAGAGAGCTCAGACAGAGTCCTGATAGCAGGTAGGAAATTGCAGTTAACAAACATTTTATTCTGTTTTTAAGAGGAGAAAGATTTTAAAATTATGAGTTGTGTTTCATTCTAATTTCTGTGAAGATGATAATTAATTATACCCATTAATTATGTTGTTTACCACATGTAATATTATTTCATTGTAGAAAATACTTAATTACATGGTTATTAGTATCTTAACAAGTTAATATTTCAGAATGATTGTCCATGATGTTAAAACAACTTACAATATTAAGTCATTATTACTGTCTTAACTCCATTTCTGGTTAATACGAAATAATAACATGATACAGTATATTTGAGTAGAACACAGAAATTAGCAAGTCATTTTTATATGCCAAAAGAACTTCACAAATGCAGTTTATTTTAATACAAATTCCTCTTATAACAAGAAATTATTATTGAAGCAGTTGCTCTGTGAATTTTAATATGGACTACGGAGCCAATTCAGTATCACACCCAAGAAGAGCATTAACTCAGCAGAAATTTTAACATATAATATATTAAAAAGCCGTTGATTTATAAAACTGCTGACCAGTTACCTCACATTGATGGTGATAGATCAGCTCAAACTAACATAAGCTGTTAACCAAATACATATTTATCTCTAGTAATATTGCAGTCGTTTAACATGTTAGAGATTTTCTGTTGCTTTTAAGGAAATCTCAGAATTTAATGTGATCCCTTATCATGAGTGTGAAAAGGTTTACTGTTACCACTTGAAGATAAATACTATTGCAAATATTTAAATCTAAGTGAACCTCTTCAAAAGTTAGTATTTTGCAATCTAATTATAATTGGCTATATAGTTTCTCTTATCTTCATAAATATTTCTTAGGAAAAAATACGAAACAAAAGTAGTACAGAAATATTTGTACTGGAAAGCATTGTCTGCTTTTCTTTATTAATCCTTGAAATCTCAGGAGTTAAGTCCTTACTGTAATTTCTCTTCGTCTTGTCTTCTGTAATCATTGGAAAAATGTTCCTAGTGTCTTTCGTTCTTACTTTCAGAAGCATGATAATCGCTGTCAGTGGGAGTGGGAAAGATAATTTTATTTACTTGTATTTTGTTTATTTACTTCTAAAAAGTAGAACGTGACCTATGATTACTAACTGTGAATGCATACTACTTATTTAGGTAGAGTTAGAGGATGAAACTCTGATCTCTTGGGCACTAAAATTGTGAAATACATAAACGTTGTGAAATGTGAGTCCAGAGAAATGAAACTGTTAAAAGGAATTTGGTTTTAGTTGTACATATTTTTTTTTATGAAGAATGACAATTGAGGAAGTAATCAAATTGAACTTGCTACACTGTTCCCACAAACACAAGAAAAAAGACTAAAATGAAGTATTAATTTCCTTTGATATTTAACTTTAATGTTGCAAACCTAACATATTGACTTGTTAAACTTTTCCTTTAAATGATTGTTTATTATGGTACACATTTTTTCTTGGCTAGTTTACTTTATCTGATGGCCTAAACTGAATAGCAAATTTTGTTTGAAACTGTTCTTTTAAACATTAGTGAAAGAGGGGTTTTTTTTGCTGAATGTGTGTGTAAGTTGGGTTTATATTCTAATATTTTCTACAGTACATTTCTCTCTCTTTAAAAGAATACAAGTTGAAATATTTTAATGCATAGAAAATGTTGCTTTTACATCATTAGAAAGCTATCAGATTATGCAAATGATAAAGTATTGAAGTTGTTTAAAAATAAAAACTTTTAAAATTGCAGAGCAGCAAACAAAAACATATAACTGCATTTAATGTGTAGAACATTTTAGACAATTTAAAAATGATGTTTTTAATAAATATGTTAACAGAGCCTTTAAAGCTATACCAGTAAGTTTTGAATATGACTTTAAAAGTGAAATAAGTTTAAAAGCAACAAAATACAGTTATGTTTATGAGATCTAAACATGAGTTAATTTACCATTGTAAAATATTTCAGATTTGGTACAGATACCATTATAATGCTTCCTTGAGTTTGTTTTCATTGTTCTGGCAAGGAAAAACAAAATTCTGCCTCGAGCTGTATGCTCCTGCTGTTGGTTTCTTGTAATGAAAGTAACTGTGCAGAGTTATTAGTTTAATTTAAATAAATTTTTCTTGGTTATTTAACATATAAATATAATTTTAATTCCGAGAATATTGTGAAAGACATGGAAAATAAATTAATAGGAACTGAAAGTAGCATGGTCATTCTGTGTGTGTGTGTGTGTGTGTGCGTGTGTGTGTGTGTGTAACACATAATAAGATTTATGAAATCTGTTTTCAGTAGATGACTTTCAGGCTTTTTAAAAAGTAAAGCTCCCTATTAAAAAGGCACTTAACTTATTTTCTTTGTGAGACATGCCAGCTAAAAGTTAATTTGAAAAAGAAGAAAGAGAGAGAGTAAAGAGAGCTTTCTATTTCACTGATTTGGGTAGAGTGACTGTTTTCCTTCAAATAAAGATTCTTGAAGTGCTCTTAAGGATAATTGATGATGAGCACCCAGGCATCCAAAAGAACAGGGAGTCTCTTTTCCATTGTTTTTGTCTCATTTCGGATGAGTAAAGAAATTATGTCAAGGGATAAAACAGCTCCTTACTTTCAGAATGTTTTTTAAAACATGATTTCTTGAGCTTATGAAGGCTTACCTATTTGTATTATTTTGTATGTTAGCTGATCTGCATAATGTTAAATATTTTCTCCTCTATGTAACCAACAAATATAATCATACCTGTTTTCTAATTTAAATGTATGTATGTGTGTCTCTGTAGTAGAAAAATAACATGTTTAAAATAATGGCACTATCATAGTCACTTGCTTTAAATAAATGCAAAATTCTAAAGCCTTGAATTTAAGATAAAGGGAAACAGGACAACAGACCTTTCAAATTCAATGCTTTGTTGATCTTGTCTACACCATTTTACGCAAAAAATGAATTTTTTGTAACTTTATATATTGAGGATTACATAAATTCTGTGGTAGAAAAATGTTCCTATATTAATCTAATTTGGAAGATAGCTTTATAAAAACTTGTTGTTTTTAAAATAAAATTAGTATAGTTTTACTAAAGTAGATTTGCTATGAAGATATTAAGAGCTGTAAAGAAAGACATTTTCCTGAATTTATATTTTTAACACTTGGGCTATAGTAATTAAAATTTTATAACTAATTATAATCTAATAGTATTCTTTGGTATATGTGAAACTCAAAACATTTCTATTAATTATGGCCAGTTTTTATTTAGTGCTTTTATGAATTACAAATTTAGTAATTTGTGAATTATGTAAGTTATTGAAAACATGGAAGTGTAATTTGTTTTTAATGTTAATAGGAAAACTGATTTCATTATATATCCCTAAACAGTTTTTAAATCAATAAAATCAGTGTTTCACATTTAATGCAATAAATGTTAATTTTAAGAAAAAATTAAATCTTCAGAAATTTTTTTTTAAATACAAGGAACTCTTTCCTATGGTAATTCAGTTGTTTAAAAATATTAAATCTGAAACAGTTTATTTACTGAAATAGTAAGCCTAATCTGAAAAGAAACATTCTGTCTTTGAAAATAAGTTGTAAAATTACATTGTAGAATTTAATGATTAACTTTGAGAGTCTATATGTTTGAACTTGAAAGTATCTGTATTAACTGCTAACGTCTTTAAAAATATATATTATTGCTTTAATTGCTTTGACTTTCTCACCATCCTCAACAAGTAAGTAGGAGGAAGGTCTTCCCTTTTTTTTTTTTTTAATTTCAGTATTCACTGTTGTGGTAATTTGATAGAACTGTTCAACATAATATTTTGGGTTAAAGTGGTTTTGGTGTGTTTGTTTTTTTAAGTCGGAATCCACAAATACTTTAAACCCTATTCCTATTCTATGAAGGAACCTTCTATCATTTATATTATGAATATTCTTTAAGATTATTGAGAAAAAAAATAAATAAATATAGTTTTAGCATGGACATGCTAGAAGAAGAAGAGTGTGGAATAAACTACCCAGCCAAATGTACATTTCAGTCTGGGAGACAACATGGTGAAATAAGAGAGCACTGATTTTAGAGTCTGAAGAATCTGCTCTACTTGCACCCCGGGGTTACGGAAAGGCTCGAGCCTTTTCAGTAAGATGTTTGTGAAAACCATTTTTATTTCTAGCACAAACTTTGCAGTGTAGGATGTCATTCGTTTTGGGGGCAATGAATGCTAAGTTACTGCCGCATGACTGTTTTTTTTTTCCATCTTATGGCTAGTGATCAGTAGAGGGGTCTTCATTTTCTGTCTTGGAAAATTCTTTGATTTCCTACCCTGATGTTAATCAGGGAGTAAGTCTTGTGAATTATTAAAGGAATGACAAAGTAGTAAACTAGCATTTCCAAAAAAAAAAAAATGGGTTGGTTTATGGTTGGTTTATAACATTTTGTTCATCTCTAGATAATCCAAAGAAAACCAAAAAAATGCAGTAACAGTGTCTTGGCTTATTCTTGAAATGTATTATAAGTTTATCTTTAAGGTTGTGTAGTTAATGTTTTATGAAGATTTTATTCACATGTTTTTCAGTGCAACCTGCCGTGATTTTTTAAAATATCATCTTATTAAATGAGTCACTGCTTTCAAATTTTTAGACATTTAATATTATAAACTGTAAAGAGCCATCTTTCCTTCTTCTACTTTTCATTAATTTTTTTTTAGTTAATTTTTATTGGAGTAAATTACACAGTTGTGTTAGGTGCTACTTCTCAGGAAGATAAATCAGGCATACATATGCATATATACCCTTCTTTTGGAGGAATTGGGAGTTTGGGATTGACACATATACACTATTGAAACTGCGTATAGAATAGACAACTGAGGGGATCATTAATGTTTTGATATCCTCCTTTTATACAGGATTTCGCCTCCCGGGCTAAACTGGCAGTTCAAAATCTAGTACAGAAGGTTGGATTTTTTGGAATTTTGGCCTGTGCTTCAGTAAGTAAATTGTACTTAAACGGTGGATTTATATTTTGATTCAATTTGTTTTTAAAGTGTATGAATTTTTTAAAAGTTACCACTTTTAATGAGTATGTAATTTTATTAATCATTCATCTTACTCATCAAATGAGCTGTTTTCTGTTGGTTAGCTTTCTATCTTATTTACTGACTTGTAAGTATTTCATCCTGCCATGATGACTTCAAACCTAAATGGCTTGATTCAGTGAGAAAAAAGAGACAAAATCGATCCCTCCCATAAAGAATATATAATGCAGAGCATTTAAACAAATAACAATGACTTCATTTTTTTCAGAGTTGGAGATAGGTACTCCTTTTCCAAAGCCTCAGGCATATAGTTATAAGGAAGAATTCATATAAAACCTCCATAAGTGACTGTAATACCTAGCTTGGTAGTTGAAACATCTCTGGCAAGATTAAGGGCATCTGTGGCCACAGTGAACTAAGAAACTATTTGTGTCAAACTGTTTGTGTCTCACACAAGAAACTTAAAAAAAAAAACAAAACTTAATGTCTCAAATTGCAAATTTGTGAAATTGACAGTCCTTGTTGAGTTGATGTTTATCTTGGTTCTTTTCTAATATAATAGAAACAGTTATATTTGAAACGAAGCATTTTGATCTAAATTTTCTTTGGTAATTTGTACAAAATTCTTGATAGTTCAGTGGTAGATTTGGCCAGAATAACTAGATGCACCTAGTTAATATGATAAAAGTTGCAACTATAAGTAAAACTCAGAAGATTATTACCTGCTGGCGCATAGTTTCTTTACCCATTATGTATTAGAATATGAATATATCTGAGTACCCTCGTTCCCACCATAGCAAAGTACATACCCAAAAAGGAAAGACATTTCGTGCCAAAATTTACAGTAAACCCTGAATATTCATCGGAAGGACTGTTGCTGAAGCCCCAATACTTTGGTCACCTCATGTGAAGAGCCGAGTCACTGGAAAAGACCCTGATGCTGGGAAAGCTTGAAGGCAAAGGGAGAAGGGAGCGGCAGAGGATGAGATGGTTAGATAGCATCACTCACTCAATGGACGTAAATTTGAGCAAACTCCAGGAGATAGTGGAGGGCAGCGCAAAGGAGCCTGGCACGCTACCTCTATGGGGTTGCAAAGAGCCAGGCATGATAGCAGCCGAAGAGCAGCAGCAAGCGATCAACATTCTAGAGACAGTCTAAAATATACACGTGCCTCTGGTACTGTCTTTTAACCCTGGCAGTACTTGAAATTTTCATCATCTAACTTTTCTTTTTATTGGAGAAGCTCTTCATCATAATATTGACAAATATTTGAGCAGTGTTTAAGTATGTTATAGTGTGATGCAGTGAGAGGAGAACTGGTTTTGGAGTCAGGCTTACTTAGGTTCTTAAACTAGATTTTCCTCCTAGCTATGTAATTTCAGTCAGTTTACTCTCTTTGAGTCCTAGTTTTCTAATTTTGGGACTTCCCTGATGGCTCACTTGGTAAAGAATCCACCTGGAATGCAGGAGACCCCAGTTCGATTCCTGGGTTGGGAAGATCCTCTGGAGAAGGGATAGGCTACCCACTTCAGTATTCTTGGGCTTCCCTTGTGGCTCAGCTGGTAAAGAATCCGCCTGTAGTGAGGGAGACCTGGGCTCGATCCCAGGGGTCTTCCCCTGGGTTGGGAAGATCCCCTGGAGAAGGGAAAGTCTACCCACGCCAGTGTTCTGGCCTGAAGAATTCCATGGGCTGTATAGTCCATGGGGTCACAAAGAGTCAGACACGACTAAGCGACTTTCACATTTCTAAGGTTTAAAATAGGGCATCAAGACACTCATTACTGATATGAGAATTTAGTCAGTTCAGTCGCTCAGTTGTGTCTGACTCTTTGTGATCCCATGAGGATTCATCAGCTTTGAATCAACCCGAGTGCTTGGACAAAGAAGTGAAAGCTGTGTTTCCTTTTCTCAAGGATCCTGAAATCTAGTGAGGGAGAGGGTGCTAAGTGAAAGGTACTGTGGAAACCCAGCAGTATAGGATTAAGCTGAGAGGCCTAAACGGTGATAATGTCCTTAGTTTAGAAGCTAAGAGAATAGTGTGGGAGCCGTGTTGCTTGGGTTGAAAGCCTGCTCTGCCGCCACTGATAATGAACAAATTGCTTGACCTGTCTGTCTCACTTTTCTTATCTATAAAATGGATGTCATATCATATAACATTGTTTTGGAAATTGAGTTGATGTAAAAATCCTAGAAAAGCACATAACAATTCAGTAAGAGTTAGCTTTCCTCATTCCTGGGGAAAATACAAGTACCTTCGATTTATTGAAGCAAAAAGTATTGATTCTTTGGCATTCACCTATACCTGTATCTTCCCTGCTAAAATTCCACTTTCTATGCTGGCCAGTCTTCTTTATTTTTGACTAGGAATAGTCAATTTTTAACATAAATTGATAGATCTGACCCTCTAGGAAATTAATATATATATTAAAGTATTAAAAATATATATACTTGATTTAAGGTGAGGTAAGTAAAGAGTAAGGTAAGGAGAAGTTTATTAATTAGTAATTTTGTTGTTAACATTTAAACTAAGATAAACAAAGCTAGCTGAGGGAAAGTCTCAAAGCTACATAATAGTTCTTTTTATTCTAATCTTCCTTTCTGTGTATTAGGTTAACAATTGAAAAAAAGTAAATAACATGCCTTTGTAATAACAAACATTGATTATTCTCTTCTGAGAGTATCCAACATACAACTTCTAATTTTTATCCACTCTGATTTGCATATTTTATATACTTTAATTTCCATTTCAGTATGCGGTTAAGCCTGATAATAAGGGGAATCTATTAAAATTTTAATTCATAGAGTTGTGAGAGTCATATGAGGAAATAAAAGAAATGACGGTTATAAGGATGTGGAAGTGATACAATTATTAAATGGTTGTAAGACATGAAATTACAGAAAGCATTTAAATTTGGATAAGAAAAATTGTATTATTGAATTTGAGCATTATTAATAAAAGAATACTTGAATTCTGAGTTAGTTATGGCATTGTTTTAAAAAAATACGTGACAAATACTTTTAAACAACTGGACTTTTCCTTGGAAGTGCAAACATGAAATTATATAAATTAATTAGCTTATAAATGGTTCTACCAACAGACACAAGGACAAGAGTCCTTCTTTGGGAGAAGAATGGATGAAGTGCTCAAAAACAGCTTGTGGTTTCTTTGCATTTTTGCATGAAATTATCTTTTAGCATTCTTGAAATGTGGGAATATTCAGGAAAAGTATTTGTTGTGAATCACTTCTTTGTCTGGGACTGAGTATTCACAACATCTGTATCTGTGCTCTGTGTTTCCACACTTGATTTTTTCCTAGAATAAATCACATGGCCCTGTGGCCTTGGACTGTCATACAGTAAAATACAAATAATTAACTTTTTAATGTTGAAAAATGAAAGCATATCCCACCTGTAAATGTATTTGTGAATTTATAAGAATGTTTTCTATAGAGTGGAGCACTTTCTAGATAACCTTATTTCAAGCCAAAGATTTTAGGACCCTAATAACTACTGAAATAATCTTGAGGCTTTTTCTTCATTTATACCTCACTGCTGTCAAATGGTCAAGTATCTACCGAATGGGATTAAATTCCAGACAGTCTAGCACTGATCAGGGAATCCATACCTCTCTTTGCAGTGGTAGACAAAGATTAATGCATAATTCCACACACCTGTAGATAGTAAAATTAAACTGTTTTTGGATTATATATGGACGTTTCATTTTACTTTTTCTTTTTTGAATAGATTCCAAATCCTTTGTTTGATCTGGCTGGAATAACATGTGGACACTTTCTTGTACCTTTTTGGACTTTCTTTGGTGCAACCCTGATTGGAAAAGCAATAATTAAAATGCATATCCAGGTAATTATACCCTTTGACTCCCTGCTCAATGATGATGAACCCATTAAAAGGCACTGAAAACATATTCCCCTTGCTCTTTCCAAGACAAATTGTTAGGATTTTGAGTTCTGCTTCTTGGTGCATTGGTATTCAGACACAGAACATCACTGAAGATTATTGAACTGGGGGCAGTTTTCCCTTCTGTTGGAAAATTATTCCCCTCTTTCTTCCTTGTTTTGTTTCTTTCCTTCTTTTTTTCTTTTGTCCCTTCCCTCTCTCTCTTTGTTTTACTTTTGCCTTCTGAAACTTTTAATCTAAGACTTTTACCAAACAAAAACTGATCATGAGCTGAGGAAGTATTCTCTTTCATTAATTCTACTTTTCTTTCACATATTCTATATATAACACTTCCTCTCAAGGCACCAGTATCCTTTACAAAATACCGGCCAGGTGTTAGTGTGGAGAATGGAGAGGAAAGTGGGTCCTGAGGAGGCGAAGAGCTGTGGGTTTTGGTTAGAGAAGTGAGAATCTGCTAGTCTCGAAGCCACTCTTAACATAGTCTTTAGGATAAGGGTGTGGGGGTGTGTGGGGTTGGAGGCAGTGTGCGTGTGCATGTGTGCTAGAGCAGAGAAAAGAGACCAAGGACTTAAATAAGAGGAGATGAATATATGCTTCTAAGACTTTGATATGAGTTGATAGGAGTAGTATAAAAGGCAAATCCTACTGGAATAAAATAGAGTTAACATGGAAAAGATTGTCTTAATTAATGAGGCTTGCAAGGAAGCATTCACCAGAGGAACAGTGAGTAATGTCTTCAACCCTGCTCTGATTCCATAATAGTGGAAAGGACATCTGTCCCCCAAGTTTCTACTTACCACCTCTCTACCTCCAGTTCTTACAAGAGAGGAATAAAAAGGAAGACTTGAAGGTCAAGAATCCGCCTGGCCATGCAGGGGGAGCAGGTTCAATCCCCGGTCGGGGGGGCAAGTAAGCCTACACACTGCAACTAGAGAGTGTGCACCACGATGAAGATCCCATGTGCCACAGCTAAGACCCGAGGCAGCCAAACAGATAAATAAATTTTTTTTTTTTTTTTTTAAAAAGGAAAACTTGAGCGCCTGCCCAGTTTCTAATACTAGATTTTGGTGTTTAGGGTGAGTTTATTGAGCTTGCCTTCTAATCCTGCCATGATAATCACTTAAAATTTCAAGACTTTTTCTCCTTCAAGGAATACAGTTTCTCCTGCTTATATTAAGTAAGTGTGTTGTTCAAGACAATGGGTTTTTAAATACTGGAATGCTAGTTATTTGGTAAAGATTTGAAATACTGTAATAGGATTTTTCTAATAATAAAGTCATTTTGCTTTTTGAAATCCTTTGAGAGTGTTAATACTTAAGGAACAATAACAGATTCTTTTCATTCCCTTTATAATAGCAACTTCTCTAGGAATCCATAAACTTTATATATTCTGCTTTATGAGTTATACTTTCTATAAAATATGGTAAAATATATTATGCTGAAAGTACCCTATAGTTAGAGAGTTTTTAACATTCTCAGTTTTTTTTTTCCAAGTTATGATAGTAATGCTTAATTTTTTAATTTAGTGCTTCACACTCTAAAGTACTTAATGTATGCCATCTGATTTAATTCTTATAATCCTGGGATAGAGAAATTATTACTCCCATTTTGTAATTATCAAACTTAGAGAAGGAAGTAGGTGATAGTTGCCTAAAAGAGTAAGTAACAGCTGGAATTTGAACCTGAGTCTTTTGGCTTCGACTTCATTGTTCTTTCCACTCTTTAGCCTTGCCTTACTGTAATTTATTTATATGATCACAAAAACTGAAATGTTTAAGGCCTGTTATTTGTCAGGACCTATGCCAAGCAGTTTGCATTGGTTATCTCAGAACAATCCTGTGATGTGGTTATTATCCACATTTCATAGATGGGAGGGCCTAGAATTCAAACCAAACTCTAAAGTCAAAGCTCATTCATTCCCTGTATCTATGTGGAAGCAAAGAAAGAATGCTAAATCCATCTGTGTTTCTGAAAGGAAAAAAATCTGAGTTCCTTCACTAAACTGAGACCACGGGATATGTTTGTTGTGTTCCGTTGTATCAGACAGACATACTTTCTAAAGGCAGGTCACTTGATGTGCATCCAGATGTAGCTCAGGGCCACAAACATTTCCCATTCCTTGGGTAAGCAGTATTAGTGAGTAATATAAACATTATAAGTATTTCTAAAACAATAGGGCAGACACACTACACACAGACTTTTCTGTAATCTGATAGTAAACTCTTCTGGTCCTCTTCTCTTTTTTCCTCAGTTTAAACTTCCCTTGATATATACCGTTACTTTTATTTATATCTTGCTATCTGTTAAACATCCCTTAAAAGAAATCACCCCACCTAATGTTAATTAAGGGTTTCTCTTTCTACTGGACCGGTTCAATTCCTGTGCCTGTATACAGTCCCTTAGAAATATTTCCCTTCCCCTAAATGGTGAGGAAAGGAAGAAGCCAACATGCCTATATAATATTTCATGTACCGTATACTTTACTTACCATGTGTATTATTTATTGCCTCTCAGCTTTCTCCCTACCACCAAATGCACACATACTGAAATATAAGCTCCGTGAGGACAGTTTTTTGTTTCTTGGCTCTCCGAGGTATTCTAGTGCCTAGGATAGCATCTGGCATGTAGTTAGCACTCAGTAAATATTTAATATATGATTCAGCCTATGATTCTTCTTTCCAGAATCTGGAGGAATCTTCTTTTGCAGATGTATAGTTTCTTCTTTGTTCTCTTGGCGCCATTAGTTCCCTACACTCATATCTTTTTTTTTTTTTTTTCCTACTCTACCCTTATTTTCTTTGTACACATGGTTGATTGGGCTCTTTGGGGATCCGTGCCTTTTTTTTTTATTTGGTAGAATCCCCATTCAGATGATTCTGAGACATACGTTCTTAAGTGTCTTGCCCAGCACAGTGAATTTTCAAATTGTTATATATAAAAAGAAAGTCTTGTTTTGTTTTCAAGAAATGAAATTGTGCAATTATCCTGGCATTGGCTTATTTTGAATGTTAGGAAATGATGGTAGGGAAAGCACGTGGTGCAGTCACTGACAGGCAAATCATTAGCTCTGTTTTTTAGTGAAAGATCTATAGCTCTGAGTAACTGGCTTTTAGTATGGATACTTAATTTAGTATGGATACTTAATATATTAATGCTTTTCTCATAAATGATCTACAGTCTTATTAGCTTCATAATCTTCATAGACCATTTGTATAGGATTGTTTATAAATCATCATCCATCTTGTAACTGTTTGATATCTATATGTGCTTAATTTTTTCATAAGATAAGAAATATCTTTTTCACATTAGTAGATACCTAAGTGAAGTGAAAGTTGCTCAGTTGTGTCCAACTCTTTGCGACCCCTGGACTATACAGTCCATGGAATTCTCCAGGCCAGAATCCTGGAGTGGGTAGCTGTTCCCTTCTCCAGGGGATCTTCCTAACCCAGGGATCAAACCCAGGTCTCCTACATTGCAGGAGGATTCTTGACCAGGTGAGCCACCAGGGAAACCCAATAGATACCTAAACAGATACCAAAAAGGATCTGCACTTATTTTTCCAGCCTTCTTTCTTTCTCGCATATCCATCTGTGCCTCTGTTAACCCTAGGACACTGATGAAGAAAATAGCGTTGCCTGATTAATCTTCTGCCTGACATAACAAGCTTTAGTCTGAATTAACCACTTTCCTGAGGTGCCCCGTGGATGGCTAACAGGATGTTATTTAATTTCACTTCCCTCCCATTTAGTTATATAGGCTGTAGTTATTATTTAATGCACAGTAACAAAGCACTGGAGAGTTTGTTTTTAGGAATTAAAAGAATTTAGAATTACTCGTATTAATTCAGAGAATTGGGCTTCCCAGGTGACTCAGTGGTAGAGAATCCACCTGCCAATGCAGGAGATGCGGGTTTGATCTCTGGCTCGGGAAGATCCCCTGGAGAAGGGAATGGCGACCTGCTCTAAGTGGTCCCACCTGGGAAACCCCACGGACAGAGAGCCTGGTGGGCTGCAGTTCACGGGGTAGCAAAAGAGCCAGACGTCACTTAGTGACTAACCCTCAACAGCAACAATTCAGAGAATTATTATCAGTCCTTTAAAGCTAAATTTTAATACCATTTTCTAGAATCTCAAATTAGTTGTACTTATGTGACCTTTTCTTTCTTTCTGT
The DNA here is from genome assembly GCF_001704415.2 of Capra hircus. NCBI lineage: Eukaryota > Metazoa > Chordata > Mammalia > Artiodactyla > Bovidae > Capra > Capra hircus. Next base: position 10,406,076 of record NC_030826.1, read on the forward strand.
GAACTTCTGTAATACATTGTTTTTACTGCTGAGGCCTTTACAGTTTATCCTTATACGTGTTATTTTTTGTACTTAATCGTCTTTATAATGTATATCGGAAAATTTGTAAATTTCTTCAGCATATTAAAGAAGTATTCTTCCCATCTTTGTGTTCCATGAAAGTCTTATTAATGCTTACATTATCCATAGTAAGTACTTTTTGTAATATTTGCTGAGTTGAAAATATTTGCTACCTGTAAGCCTAAAGGCATCTTTCTTTATGAGTTAAGTAAGGTATCAGTATCTTAATTAATGAAGAATACCTCAGTAACACCAAACAGAAAATTACCCAGATCTGATAAAGATTCCCCAAAACTTGTTGATATCTTTGCTTGTACCCTCAGCCTGAAAATCCAAGCTTATTCAGGATCTGAGAATGAAACTTTCAATGATACTTTTTTTTTAGTCGGCGTATAATTGCTTTACAATGTTGTGTTAGTTTCTGCTGTACAGCAGCGCAAATCAGCCATCAGAATACATGTATCGCCTCCCTCTTGAGCCTCTTCCCCACCCACCTCCCTGCCCCACTCCCCTAGGTCGCCACAGAGCGCGGAGCTCGCTGTGCTGTGCAGCAGCCTCCCCTAGCTGTCTGTGTTACGGGGTAGAGTGTGCATGTCGGTGCTTCTCTCCCAGTTCACCCCGCCCGCTCCTGCTCCTTGGTGTACCCGCAAGTCTCCTCTCTACGTCTGTGTCTCTGTTCCCGCCCTGCAGATAGGTTCATCAGTACCATTTTTCTAGACACCATAGATGTGCATTAATATACTATATTTGTTGGCTGAGTAGAATCCATTGTATATATATACCACATCCTGTTTATCCACTCATCTGTTGATGGGCGTTTAGGTTGATTCCATGTCCTGGCAATTGTAAATAGCGCAGCAGTGTGCATTAGGGTACATGTGTCTCTTTGAATTATGGTTTTCTCAGTTTATATGCCCTGTAGTGGGATTACTGGGTCATTTGCTAGTTTTATTTTTAGTTTTTTGAGAAACCTCTATACTGTTCTCCATAGTGGTTGTATTAATTTACATTTCCACCAACCGTGCAAGAGGGTTCCCTTTTCTCTACATCCTCTCCAGCATTTATTGTTTGTAGATTTTTTTGTCGGTGGCCATTCTGACAAGTGTGGAGTGATATCTCATTGTAGTTCAATTTGCATTTCTGTAATAATGAGCAGTGTTGAGCATCTATTCAGGTATTTATTGGTCATCTGTATGTCTTCTTTGGAGAAATGTTTGTTTAGGTCTCCCACCCGTTTTTTTATTGGGTTGTTTGTGTTTTTGACATTGAGCTGCATGAGCTTGTATATTTTGGAAATTAATCCTTTGTCAGTTGCTTCCTTTGCAAATATTTTCTCCTTCTCTGAGAGTTGTCTTTTCGTCTTGTTTATGGTTTCCTTTGCTGTGCAAGAGCTTTCTAAGTTTAATTAGGTCCCATTTGTTTAATTTTGTTTTCATTACCCTAGGAGGTCAAGAAGGATGTTGCTGCCATTTATGTCAGAGTGTTCTGCCTGTTTTCCTCTAAGAGTTTTTGTATCTGGCCTTACATTTAGCTCTTTAATCCACTTTTAGTTTATTTTTTGTATGGTGTTAGGAAGTGTTCTAATTTCATCCTTTTACTTGTAGCTGTCCAGTCTTCCCAGCACCGTCTATTGAAGAAGCTCTGTTGTCCATTGTATATTCTTTCTTCTTTGTTAAGGACAAGGTGACCTAGGTGTGTGAGGTTTGTCTCTGGTCTTTCTGTCCTCTTCCATTGATCTGTATTTCTGTTTTTGTTGCAGTACCATACCATCTTGATTACTGTATCTTTGCAGTGTAGTCTGAAGTCAGGGAGCTTAATTTGTCTAGCTCTTATTCTTCCTCAAGATTGCTTTGACTATTCAAGTTATTTTGTAAAAACTTTCCATAAAGGATATGGAAGATCCTCTGGATTAGATTTAGCCCGGACACCTGTCATCAAAGTGATCAGCTTTAATTTCAGTGATGGAGGCCATACGGGAACCCATGACTTCAGTTGTATACACCATTCTAAAACACAGAACATGTGGAAGCCTTTGGTTTCATGACTCATATTTTTCCCTCAGATATGGTCATGTATCCTGGCAAGATGAGAACTGTGCTTAAGGAAAAACATCTTTAAAATACAAAGTAGGTAGCATTTGTCAAATGGTGTTTGGTTTTGTTTTATAAGAGCTTTTTAAATTGCAGTTAGCAGCAGCAGCAGCAGCATGGTTACCTTTTTAGACTGTTATCAGAATTGTGAGTTTAAATTGGTTTTCTTGATGATAAGAGAAATATTTATTTTAACTGGCATTTTCTTTACAGAAAATCTTCGTTATCGTAACATTCAGCAAACACATAGTGGAGCAGATGGTGGCTTTCATTGGGTGAGTAATTCTTTAAGGACTAATAACATCATCATGGTTTGAATGAGAGGAAAGGTATAAAAAAGAATTATTGGTATAGAATTTTTGTGATAGCTCTTTATTTTTTGAGTAGGAAAAATCTTTTGCCCCATTATTAGTTAAATTGAAGATAAACCTTTTATAGTAGGGAGTGATGAAGCTCAGATTATCCTGTTTAATTCTGAGCCAAACATGTATCAAGTCATATAATTCTTGATTTAAAAGAAGCTTTGCATTTGAGACTTGCTTCTCCAAAGAAGTATGAAATTCTCTTTAGTACAAGACGTGTGTGTATCGTTAAGAGTTTAGCTGTGCTTTGGTACAGTGCTATGACTTTCAGCCAAAATTGGATGCCAGATACACAGTTGTATTTCATTTATTATAATCCTACATAAAATATTAATATTTCATTAAGTAAGGCTTGATAAGATATCAAAATATGTGTTATGAATCATTACTTCATTAGAGAAAAATTAGGCCGTTTTAAAAGGCTATCCGAAGCTTTTATTTTATGTCTAAATGAATAACAACAGTTTTAACATATCCTTTAAATGACAGTGTCACAAATTTTTGGACTTTACTTTGATAAAACAGTATGGAAAGGACTATTTGGTTAATCAAATTAATGTCAACTTGAATGTGAATCCTGCCAGATAGTAAATGAGTCCTTTTTTTTCAATATATGATTTTTTTTTTTAATTCAGTGTTTGTGAGTGAGAGGTTTTCTTTGCATTTAATAGCGTAAATGTCCTATGGTGGGTTGGTGGGAAAATGTTAAATTGTGTTTAAAAAGTATAAATTGAAGTGCCTTTTATGTTGTTTAATACAAATCTTTAACCTAAAACCTTTTATTAAAAAAAACCTTTATGAAAAATTTTGCTATTGAAAAATTGCCACTTGATAGTGAGTTCATGAATATTAGTTTTATTATTCTTTGGACCATTCCTTGTATATTATTTACTCTTTTCTGTGTATAGTATGTTCTATGATAAAATAGTTCTTAAAATTTTCTACGTAGGTATTAATATAGCAATTGAGGAAAAACATATTCTTGAGAATATGGAGTCAACCATTGATTTTACTACTTCCTACACTTCTGATTAGAAATATAGATTATGTTTTATAAATTAAATTTTAATTACACCAGTTTTTTGTTGCCTGAATTCTTACTTATAAAGTGGTTTTTAAGTCATAATATGTTAAATTCGAAAAGAAAGAAGGAATATTCTTGTCCCTCTTTTGAACTATGAAGATGACACTTCATCCTTTCCTAGAGATTATTGTGCCACCTTGAGAGAATTCTGAAGAACATACAGGACCACCACACAAACCCACACGTTGTAGGAATGACTGTGCCGGCCACACAGGACGTTCATTCTTTCTCCTCTTTTCATACTGAACATTTATAGAGGGAAGTCTTCCAGCTACTTCTACATCCTCACCACTAGTACCTTCTGTTTCCCCAGAAACTAGTACCTTCTGTTTCTAGGAAGTTACATTGTTAGCTACCTATCTCAAACGCACACAGCCAGTTTCATTTCCTTCCAGTCTATCTGCCATACTGCAGTTAGTAACCTTTTAAAATTCATGTCTGACCTTGTCACCACCGCTGTCTTCACTCCCTGGTTCTCCCTTTTCTTGAAAGCCTTCATTTGTTTTCCCCTTCATTAAAAAAAAAAAATGTTTTTTAATTGAAGTATAGTTGATTGACATTGTATTTTCCATTATGGTTTATCACAGGATATTCATATAGTTCCTCTGTGCTAGGCAGTAGGATCTTGTTGTTTTTCCCCTTCATTCTTAAGGTAAAGCTAAAACTCCTTACCATGGTCTCTGTAGCCCTGAATGATCTATCCCCTGTAGTTTTCTCTGCTTGAGTCTCCCACAACTGGTCTTTGCTCATGTTTTTCCCTTTGCCCTGTTCAGGGATTCTCAACCTTGACACTATTGACATGTTAGGCCAGATAATTTTTTGTTGTTGGGACTGCCCTGTGCGTTGTATTTAGCTGCATCCTTGTCCTCTACTCACTAGATGCCACTAGTATCTCCCAGTTGTGACAATCAAAGATGTCCCCAGACATTGTCACATGTTCCCTGACAAGTAGTAAACTGCCTCTGTCACCACCAATCCCACCGAGAACTACTCGCCTGGATAATATCCTTTAGATTTCAGCTATTATCTTCACAAGAGCATCTTCCTTGACTGGGTCGCAGTTGCCCTTTTTCCTAGGGACCTCTTAGCAGGGTGTAGTGCATACGCTGACAGTTGCATTTTTACATTCATGTTGGAAGGGTGTATGATTACTGTCCTTCTGCAACTAACCTGTAAGCTTCTTAATGGCAGAGGCCATGCTTATTTTTGTCTGCTGTTGTGTCCACAGCACCTGGCATCTTGATTGACACATAGCAGGTTCTTAATAAACATCTGGTGAATAAATGAACACATGGTGTCCAAATAAAGATCTGGCCGATAGGAATTAGCACATGATTTGTGTAGCCTAGATTCTTCTGTTTCCCCAGCCGCTGGAGTTTCTAAGAAGTTACATTACTTCTCTGTAATAAATAGTAATATGAGATTTCCCTGGGGACCCAGTGGTTAAGACTGCGCTTCCAATGCAGGGGGCACAGATCTGATCCCTGGTCAGGGAACTAAGATCCCATTAAGTGTGGTCAGAAAATAAAATTACAGTAAATAGCCATAAATGTATTTTTAAGCTAGACCAACATACTAAAGTAACAATTTCGTATTCTTCTATTTTTCAAAATCAGTAGTCTCTTCTCTTGACTGTCTCCTCTAGCACAGCCCCTAAAAAATAATAATAATTCCAGTGATTCCTCTTAAAGATGATTTTGCATAAAGTTATTCTGAGACATTCAAGGCCTACTGGAATGGGTGGGTGGTTGATTTGGTTTTGCATGTATCATATTTTAAAAGCTATTTACAGGACACATGTTGGAATGTCCTGATATCATTTCTCCCCTAGCACTATCTACAGGGATTATCCATCAACTTGTTTTCCAGATAAAATATTAAGCAGTATAAACAATTAGACCTAGCAGTATAATAATTCCATATTACAAGATGCTAATGGGTATCTTTTCCATGGGGATGCTCTTGATCCCTGTCTCCTGTACAATGTCACAAACCTCCGTCCATAGTTCATGAGGCACACTGTCTATCAGATCTAGTCCCTTAAATCTATTTCTCACTTCCACTGTATAATCATAAAGGATTTGATTTAGGTCATACCTGAGTGGTCTAATGGTTTTCCCTACTTTCTTCAATTTAAGTCTAAATTTGGCAACAAGGAGTTTATGATCTGAGCCATAGTCAGCTCCTGGTCTTGTTTTTGTTGTCTGTATAGAGCTTCTCCATCTTTGGCTGCAAAGAATATAATTAATCTGATTTTGATGTTGACCATCTGGTGATGTCCATGTGTAGAGTCTTCTCTTGTGTTGTTGGAAGAGGGTTGTTTGCTATGACCAGTGCATTCTCTTGGCAAAACTCTATTAACCTTTGCCCTGCTTCAAATTCTGAAAAGGATGGGAATACCAGAACACCTGACCTGCCTCTTGAGAAATGTATAGGCCGGTCAGGAAGCAACAGTTAGAACTGGACGTGGAACAACAGACTGGTTCCAAATAGGAAAAGGAGTATGTCAAGGCTGTATATTATCACCCTGCTTATTTAACTTCTATGCAGAGTACATCATGAGAAACGCTGGGCTGGAAGAAGCATGAGCTGGAATCAAGATTGCCGGGAGAAGTATCAATAACCTCACATATGCAGATGACACCACCCTTAAGGCAGAAAGTGAAGAGGAACTAAAAAGCCTCTTGATGAAAGTGAAACAGGAGAGGGAAAACATTGGCTTAAAGCTCAACATTCAGAAAACTAAGATCATGGCATCTGGTCCCAGCACTTCGTGGGAAACAGATGGGGAAACAGTGGAAACAGTGTGAGATTTTGGGGGGGGCCCTCCAAAATCACTGCAGATGGTGACTGCAGCCATTAAATTAAAAGACGCTTACTCCTTGGAAGGAAAGTTATGACCAACCTAGATAGCATATTGAAAAGCAGAGATATTACTTTGCCAAAAAAGGTCTGTCTAGTCAAGGCTATGGTTTTTCCTGCGGTCATGTATGGATGTGAGAGTTTGACTGTGAAGAAAGCTGAGCGCTGAAGAATTGATGCTTTTGAACTGTGGTGTTGGAGAAGACTCTTGAGAGTCCCTTGGACTGCAAGGAAATCCAACAAGACTATCCTAAAGGAGACCAGTCCTGAGTGTTCATTGGAAGGACTGATGATGAGGCTAACTCTCCAGTACTTTGGCCACCTCATGCAAAGAGTTGACTCACTGGAAAAGACCCTGCTGCTGGGAGGGATTAGGGGCAGGAGGAGAAGGGGACAACAGAGGATGAGATGGCTGGATGGCATCACCAACTCGATGCACATGAGTTTGGGTAAACTCTGGGAGTTGGTGATGAACAGGGAGGCCTGGTGTGCTGCGATTAATGGGGTCTCAAAGAGTTGGACATGACTGAGCGCCTGAACTGAACTGAACTGAATGGGTATCTTTATCATCTTTGTAATAACTTTAATCTTTTAATCAGATTCTCCAGTTAAGCTTGACATGGTTTGTTTTCCTACATTTTGAAGTAGGAAATGCTATACAAGGGTTCAGGTGATAATTAAGCCTAGACTGGAAATTAACTTAAACCGGGAGAATGAATTTTTAGTAGCCCTAAATCTCTTTATTTTACATCATAATAAATAGCTTGGCAGTTTATTTCAGAAAAGGAAAGGAGACCATTAAAATAATTAATTTTTAAAAAAGGGAAAGGAAAACAGCTAAATTGATTCCATAGATTCATTGAACTGAACTGAAAATACTGCATGTAATATGCCATGGAAATATTCTCCTTTCTTAGCTCTCCCTCTTCACACTGTTAATACGATAAGTGTGTGTGTGTGTGTGTGTGTGTGTGTGTGTGTGTGTGTGTGGAAAATCATCAAAGTAAACTAGTAAAGTTTGGAATATAGCACTTTGAAGGATATTTAAAACTTCAGTTCAGTTCAGTTGCTCAGTTGTGTACAACTCTTTGCAGCCCCATAGACTGCAGCATGCCAGGCCTCCCTGTCCATCATCCACTCCCAGAGCTTGCTCAAACTCATGTCCCTTTTTCCATTTCTTTTTCTTGGGGATGGCCTTGATCACTGCCTCCTGTACAGGGTCACAAATGTCTGTCCATAGCTCTCCAAACACTATCAGATCTAATCCTTTGAATCTATTTGTCACTTCCACTGTGTAATTGTAAGGGATTTGATTTAGGTCATACCTGAATGGTCTAGTGGTTTTCCCCACTTTCTTCAATTTAAGTCTGAATTTGGCAATAAGGAGTTTATGACCTGAGCCACAGTCAGCTCCCGGTCTTGTTTTTGCTGACTGTATAGAGCTTCTCCTTCTTTGGCTGCAAAGAATGTAATCGATCTTAAAGAAAAAAAAAATAGTTTCTAGAAATATTGTAACATTATTATGGTGGTTCCACTACTAAGTGAATTTGTCAAAACTTATTGCATTATACACTTAAATGGGTAAATTTTATTATATGTAAATTATGCTTCAATAAAACAGATTGAAAAATTAAAAAAAAATAAAACCTCAAAAAAAAAAAGAATGTAATCAATCTGATTTCGGTGTTGACTATCTGGTGATGATGTCCATGTGCAGAGTCTTCTCTTGTGTTGTTGGAAGAGGGTGTTTGCTATGACCAGTGTGTTCACTTGGCAAAACTCTGTTAGCCTTTGCCCTGCTTCATTCTGTACTCCAAAGCCAAATTTGCCTGTTACTCCAGTTATTTCTTGACTTCCTACTTTTGCAATCCAGTCCCCTATAATGAAAAGGACATCTTTTTTGACTGTTAGTTCTAGAAGGTCTTATAGGTCTTCAAAGAACCATTCAACTTCAGCTTCTTCAGCATTACTGGCCAGGGCATAGACTTGGATTACTGTGATATTGAGTGGTTTGCCTTGGAAACAAACAGAGATCATTCTGTCGTTTTTGAGATTGCATCCAAGTACTGCATTTTGAACTCTTTTTGTTGACTACGAGGGCTACTCCATTTATTCTAAGGGATTCTTGCCCACAGTAGTAGATACAATGGTCATCTGAGTTAAATTCACCCATTCCAGTCCATTTTAGTTCTCTGATTCATAAAATGTTGACATTCACTCTTGCCATCACCTGTTTGACCACTTCCAATTTGCCTTGATTCAGGGACCTATGCAGTATTGCTCTTTACAGCATCGGACTTTACTTCCATCACCAGTCACATCCACAACTGGGTGGTGTTTTTGCTTTGGCTCCATCTCTTCATTCTTTCTGGAGTTATTTCTCCACTGATCTCCAGTAGCATATTAGGCACCTACCGACCTGGGGAGTTCCTCTTTCAGTGTCCTATCTTCTTCCCTTTTCATACTTCTAATGGAGTTCTCAAGGCAAGAATACTGAAATGGTTTGCCATTCCCTTCTCAAATGGACCACGTTTAAAACTGTGTACCTACAATTAAGGGAGTGATGAACTGTCATGGTAGAGTAAAAATCAAAAGAAAAAATCAAGACAAAGTCAGCAACAGTTCACATTTAAAATTTTGAGATACTAAGCCAAGGAAAAGGTCAGTTTTCATTCCAATCCCAAAGAAAGGCAATGCCAAAGAATGCTCAAACTACCGCACAATTGCACTCATCTCACACGCTAGTAAAGTAATGCTCAAAATTCTCCAAGCCAGGCTTCAGCAACATGTGAACCGTGAACTTCCTGATGTTCAAGCTGGTTTTAGAAAAGGCAGAGGAACCAGAGATCAAATTGCTAACATCTGCTGGATCATCGAAAAAGCAAGAGAGTTCCAGAAAAACATCTATTTCTGCTTTGTTGCCTATGCCAAAGCCTTTGACCTTGTGGATCACAATAAACTGTGGAAAATTCTGAGAGAGATGAGAATACCAGACCACCTGACCTGCCTCTTGAGAAACCTATATGCAGGTCAGGAAGCAACAGTTAGAACTGGACATGAAACAACAGACTCGTTCCAAATAGAAAAAGGAGTCCGTCAAGGCTCTATATTGTCACCCTGCTTATTTAACTTCTATGCAGAGTACATCATGAGAAACACTGGACTGGAAGAAACACAAGCTGGAATCAAGATTACGGGGAGAAATATCAATAACCTCAGAAATGCAGATGACACCACCCTTAAGGCAGAAAGTGGAGAGGAACTAAAAAGCCTCTTGATGAAAGTGAAAATGGAGAGTGAAAAAGTTGGCTTAAAGCTCAACATTCAGAAAACGAAGATCATGGCATCCGGTCCCATCACTTCATGGGAAACAGATGGGGAAACAGTGGAAACAGTGTCAGACTTAATTTTGGGGGGCTCCAAAATCACTGCAGATGGTGATTGCAGCCATGAAATTAAAAGACGCTTACTTCTTGGAAGAAAAGTTATGACCAGCCTAGATAGTGTATTCAAAAGCAGACATTACTTTGCCGACTAAGGTCCGTCTAGTCAAGGCCATGGTTTTCCCACTGGTCATGTATGGATGTGAGAGTTGGACTGTGAAGAAGGCTGAGAGCCGAAGAATTGATGCATTTGAACTGTGGTGTTGGAGAAGACTCTTGAGAGTCCCTTGGACTGCAAGGAGATCCAACCAGTCCATTCTGAAGGAGATCAGCCCTGGGATTTCTTTGGAAGGAATGATGCTAAAGCTGAAGCTCCAGTACTTTGGCCACCTCATGCGAAGAGTTGACTCATTGGAAAAGACTCTGATGCTGGGAGGGTTTGGGGGCAGGAGGAGAAGGGGATGACAGAGGATGAGATGGCTGGATGGCATCACGGACTCGATGGATGTGAGTCTGAGTGAACTCCGGGAGCTGGTGATGGACAGGGAGGCCTGGCGTGCTGTGATTCATGGAGTCACAAAGAGTCGAATACGACTGAGCGACTGAACTGAGCTGAAAGCCAAGGAAGCATGAAAAATGAATCCTGAGAGTAAGGACAGCTATGGAATATAATGTAAAAAGAGCAGGATAGGCTGTGGACAAAACAAGTCCAAGTTTGAATATAAACCCTGACACAGGCTGCTTATTTAATTCCTCTCTTTATCCACTTGTAATTGCTGTTCTTGCAAACAGTGTTTCTTAGCATTTCTTCCCCAGTTTCAGGAGACCACTGGTAATCCTTTTAACTTGCAGTCAAAATGTGAAATGTCCTGTCTCAAAATACCCTGCATGTAGTTGCAATGCGCTCATGTCAGTGATTTAAAATTCTAAGGCATGTGGATTTTTAAAATGCCTTTCCTCTCCATTTTTATGTTGCCTCTTTTCACCTCTTGTTTTCCAAAGTTTCTGCTGACTGTGAACAGAATGATCGAGCATTAGGTGACTGTTTTGTGTGCTGTCAGGGAAGATTGAGGAAGGCCTACTTCTCCTAAAAAAAGTACCCATTTCTTTACTCTCTGATGAGTTAAATGTCTTTTACCAGGACAAAGTTTTTCATCAAAGAGTTTACAAGTAATTCTTGAGAGTACTATTTATTAAACACCATGAACACTTCACACACAGTTGTGGTTACTGTTTAGTTCTAATTGCAGTCCTGTATGATCAGTATTTTCCTTTCTTTTATTGATAAGGATGTGGACTCAGTGGCTGTAAAGAACACATATATTTTTTTATTTTAGTCTTTTTAACTTAATAACGTGTATCAGACTATCTGTAATCTTTTGAGACTTTTGCTTATTGTTATGGTGCTAATATTTTTGTGTGCTGCTGAAATCATTTGTTTTGGGTTCCTCCTCACTAAGGGGGTCACCCACTCTCTCACTCTCAGGGTATGCGTCTCTGCGTCTCTGCCTTGCTTCTAACGAAGCAGTTTCTCCACGTGCTCTCCCACTTGTCGTGCTGTGTCTGGTAATAAACTTTGTCCCTGGGGGAAAAAAAAGAAATTGTTCATTTTGACCATTATATATTATCCCATTAGGTAATTATTCATCCACTCTCCCACTGATAAACATTTGAAATGTTTTTGTTTTTTTTTGCAAAGAGATTGGACATAAGCAAGATAACTCTTAGTTTTGATAAGTTAGTCTTGCTTGGGGTCAAATTTTGTCTAGGCAGGTGAACCTGTGGCCTGCCATGTCAGGCTACTCACCTCCCCAGGTGGCAAGGAAATAATCATTTAGAGTTGACTGTTAGATCTCTGGTGGTGAGATTTCTTATCAGTTTTATACAGTTTTGAATGCTGTACTGATGGCTGAAAGAAATATCCCTTCCACAAATGGCTTCTAGTCGGTAGTGTGACTATGAAATGGCCCAGCTACATAATTAAGTATGCCTTTGACCTGTTTTAGTATATCGTGTCATGGTATAACAGTCCTAAGGTCCCAGAGAGAATATAAGCCCTACCTCCAAACTTTATTGTAATTTTAAGGGTAAATAATTCCCCTCCCTTGACCAGAAATAATAATTTGTAGATTTATTTCTTGCACAGTTCTGGAAAGTAACCATTAAGCTTAGGGAAAGGTATCAGTAAGCTTAGGGAAAGATATCCCTGTTATCTACTCCTAAATCAAAGGGTTTATCTAGTTATATATGAAAATCTGAACAGATACCATGTCAGTAACATATTCTGAAAGGTTAGAAAAAGGTAGTAGCCTTGAAAAAGCCTTTTGGTTTATGGTATTTTTGTCAAGAGGACAAAGAAGAGGATCTGCAAAAAGATTAAGCATGTGATGGATTTGTTTTCACTCTCTTGTACCCTAAGTTGAAGTAAGTCAGAGGACAGAACCAAGGAACCAGGGAACTTTGGAGCTTCAAAGGCCTTACATTTGTTACAGTCTTTTTTTTTTTTATTAAGATTTTAAACTTAATTTTTATTTAATTTGAGATTTTCTCCAATGAAAGACTTGGACCTGTTTCTTAAAGAGCATGACCAAAGTCTAACTTTAAAATCATGATTAAGATGACATGTTCCGGTATTCTCACGAAATAGAGGATGAGAATTCCCAGAAAATAGCATCAAGGGTATGACTCGTAACAAGCCATAAGCAGACCATTGGCTCATTGTTCGGTTGCCAGGGTCTTATTGGAAGACAAAGTCCCCAGTTTCACCACACAAGAAAGTTTCCATAATTCAGTCATTGAACTCGGGGGATGGGGTTGACTGGAGCAGGGACTTTTTACCAGATACAGAATGTTCCATGCTCTGCTGTCTCCTATTTCTGAGTTAACTTGACGTTTGACCTCAGAGTCGGACTTGCCTGTGGCAAGAAAGATCATTTTAACCAGAGTAATTAAGTGCTTGAATCTTAATGTCGTTTCTTGTTGCTCACTCTGTGACAGGTGGTCAGAATGAGCTCTGTTGGCCTGGACTTTTTCTTCTACAGAAAAAAAATCTGTCCTTTCATTTTAAAATATAATGGTTTGCATACTCAGTTGTCTGACTTTTTTTGATCATTGTAAGATAATCAGAAAAAGTTATGGAAGTGTGGAACACAAATAATTGTATTAACTGGAAGGGGATACAGAGATTTTTAAGACCCCAGCTGCTGAGACTCAGTTGTACATACTGACTTTAATATAGATAATCTTCTATACTTCAGGTAGAAAACTCCTTCCTCTTCATGTCCTTTTCCTGTGGTTTATCTTCTCTTTTGACTCTTAACTCTTTTGTATTTTTGTTATAGATACAGAGAGGCAGGATAGTGAAAGGTTAAAGCAAGATCTCTGGAGTTAGATTGTAAAGTGAGAAATGGACATTGTATCAGGAAGTTAATATTAACCATAATTAGAGCATTTCAGTAGAATGAGGAATACTGAAACCCAGTTATATCAGACTACATTGTGGGTAAAGAAAACGTCAGGCCAAGGTCACACCTGACACATTTTTGTGTTCTATAAATATTTGTGGACTAATTGAACTCATTTATTCATTATTAGGGGAGACCTCGGTATATTTTATGTTGAGGGAAATACTCTAGTAAAAAGCTAGAGATGGAAAATACAAATAAAAAAAAGGAAGGACATGGGTTGGATATTAGCATTTAGTAAGAACTCTGCCAGATGCTTTACATATTTTTATGAAACTGCATAATAAAATCTATAGGGTATTATCACTGGCTTCATGGGAAACTGAAACATATTCAAATTCATGTAAATAGTAAGAAATGTAAGGAAATAGGATCAAAAGCCTGAGTGGAATTGATTTATCCTCCTTAACCACTTCTTCCTTCAAGGCTGGAATGAAGATTTCCAAATCTTTTGAGGTAGAGGAGAGAGACATTGAGATAGCTCTGTAGAAGACAGTGAAGAAATCTGCTTGAAATTGGAGATTTGGATGAGAGAGCTGGTTTCCAAAGGCTGCCTCATGTGACAAGAAGCCGGCATGAGTTCTTTCTAGCCGGTCTCCTTGTTCACACTTGTATCAGCCTGGCACTGCTGAAACTTGCTGCTACCGGTGCTATTTTGAGAAACCTACTGGGGTTTGTACTGTAGGTTTAAATGCATTTTCCCTCCTTATTCCTCTAATCACCCTTCTGGATGAAGTTCATTGAGGTCAGAGATCCTGGCTTTTCTTTTTGAGGTTATCAACTGCATTTAATGATTTTCTGCCTAATGGTTAGAGTAACTAGATTTTTCTTGATGAGATTAAATTCCTGTCAATATTGTCACTTTTTTTTTAATCCATTTACCATCATGATATAAAGGCCAGTGAGGTTCCATGCTATTTCACCTTAAGTTTAAAATTCCACCAACTATTCTTTATTCTTGACCTTTGGGTCTGTGAGTCCCTGTTGCTGATTTCTTTTCTTTCTTAGAACTCAGTGGGTCATTCAGCCAACCACAGATGAATTTGTCACCATATAAAGCTACCATCAGTCTGTCATTTTCTGTAACTGAAATCAGTTGATTTTTAACAGGGTTTTGTTTGGCAGCCAGTCACTTTACTTGGTTCTCATAGACCACTTCTTTAGCTCTGGCCTCATTCATTAACATAAATGGCTGTTTGGCTTCTGTTACTCACGTCTACATTCTGAAATAAGGTTTGTTTTCAAAAGCTTCCCTTTAATGATAGCGTATTTCAAAGAGTAGCTGCTAATTGTAAGGAGGTATTACTTTCATTCTGATTCTCATAGAAAACAATTCCAAATGTTCAAAAGCAAGTGCCATTGCCAATTACTTTTTTTGAAAGACGCTGTGATAGAAATATGCTGTGAGGCAGTAGAAACCATACACCTGATGTTTCTCGATAAAGCAGTGGTCTTCCTTCTACACAGCAGCTAAGAAACTGACGGTGTCAAGTGTTTATAATTCTACTCAGCACACAATAGGCTAACTTGAGTACAAAAGAGGTTTTAATGATTTGAAAGGGGCACAGCTGTGAATGAAACTCAAGATGTTTTAATCCCAAATCCTGAGGTTGAATCACAGCGAATTTTAGATGTTGCCAGAGACTATCAGCTCAAACTTATGTATATGAGAAAGCCCTAGATTTTAACACTTTCATTTCAGTCACCTAGTATTACTGGATCTCAGTTTTACCAGGTTAAATATAAGTTGATTTGCAGCTGACACCGGCTCGTTTACTTGTCTTATTCCTGGGTTAATTAGAGATCAGTTTGTTTCTCTTTTTCTTTCTCCAATCTCTGAGGATTAAAAGGCTATAAATATTAATCAATGTTAGCATGATGGCCTTTGGCTTCTTCAGAAAGATTGATGAACTACCTCCCCTCTTGTCTTGCCCGCTTCATCTCCTGAGCAGTCTACCTTCGGAGGAAAGAAAGGTTTTGTTTTGGGTGTGGGGGGGGGGGTTGGGTGTTTTTTGTGTTTGTTTTTTGGGTTTTTTCATTTGTAGGGCAATCTATCATTGTTGAATCAGGCTAGGAGCCTGGGATCCATTCTGAGTCACTATGAATAGAGTTCTAGTACTGGTCGGGCCCCAGGGAAACTGGTGGTTAAATACTGTGAGAATCTTTATCAGACAGGAAATGACAACTCATTAAAATACTAACCGTTAAGCCTGTTTAGATCCTGGCCTCACTGCCCAGTGGGGGCGGGTGAGGGGGGATGGTTATGGAGGAGTGGTGTTCAGTTCCACTGCATTTGACTAAAATGTGCACATTTCTGAAAACAGAAGAATTACTTATAAGACTGGTATCAAGAAAGGGCCTTGCTAGTCCACCTTGTCACTGAACTTCTGCTTTACTGTCATCGCCTCTTTTGTTCAGAGGACAGATGAGCATGTAATGGAGGTGGGGTATGGATGGGCTTTTATTTCATCCCTGAAAATATATCCTACTAGTACCTTAATTGGGCTTTCCTGGTGGCTCAGACAGTAAAGAATCCGCCTGCAAAGCAGGAGACCTGGGTTCGATACCTGGGTTGGGAAGATCCCCTGGAGGAGGGCATGGCAACCCATTCCAGTATATTTACCTGGAGAATCCCATGGACAGAGGAGCCTGACGGGCTATAGTCAGGGGATTGCAAAGAGCTGGACACCACTGAGCGACTTAAGCACAGCACAGTACCTTAATTATAAAATTTAATCTCTTTAGCAGAACAGTCTGTAGCTCCAGTCTAGAAGAGTCTGTTTAGGACTCCTCAGCTCCCAGGCCAAATCTCAACTGATAGAGGAATTCTCTGGAGTCAGAGGATAAATTTGATTTATTGATTTACATATAGTGATCCTCACTCAATCAATAAAATTCTAAAAACTCTAATATTCATTTAAAACATAAATATAAGTTTAACTGTGGGCACAAATCTCAGTTTCTTGAGTTCTGGCTGTCTAGGTTCTTAAAAGTCCTCTTTACAGTGGTCTGTAAGAACCACTCTAAAGCATGGAAGGGCAAGAGAAAAGAGACCCTTAGTCTGGATCTTTATGGAAATAGCTTCCTTTTTTTCTCTAATATGTTACCTAACAATTTTACATTGAGTTGTTCTGCTAACTAAACCTTAGGATATTTTGACCTCTGGGGAACAGGTATAGTTTATATATGTATGTGTATATTTATTTGTGGGTGTGTGTGTATATATATATATATAGTATATATATAGTATTTGTACCCCTTGCAGTTTAGTTCCCTAGTCTATTCCAGTGGTCTCCATTGGTGGGACTAAAATAGAACTTCTATTTATATTTATTTTCATCTTTGTCATTTCCTTTTTTTGTGTATTTTTGTAATGTAAATAGCATTATTATGGTTCTACAAATAGATATAATTATGGCTATACATCCATGGAGGATATAGCTTACCATCAGTCTGGTTGGCACTCCCTCAATCCATATGTCAGAAGATCACAAATTGGGTATTACAAGTACAGGGAAGGAGTGTTGTTGTTCAGTTGCTAAGTTGAGTTTGACTCTTGGCAGCCTCATAGACTGTAGCCCACCAGGCTCCTCTGTCTGGGCTTTTCCAGGCAAGAATACTGGAGTGAGTTGCTATTCTCCTCCTCCAGGGGATCTTCCTGACCTAGGGACTGAACCTGCATCTGCTGTATTGGCAGGCGGATTCTTCACCAGTCAGCCACCAGGGAAGCCCAGGATAAGAGTAGGCGTTCTCAGTACAAAAGGGGCTTACGGGGGCATGCTGCAATTTACTGTTTTTTCTATGCCCCATTAATCAGAAATATTTGCTAAAGTTAGCATGAAGGTCATCATAATGAGACATTTAAAATTGTTTAATGTTTCATCTATATTTTATCCTTTTAAATTTGTATTTATACATTTTACTCTTTGCATGACTAATGTCCATATATCAAAAATGTTGACAGACCATTGGTCTAGGCTTCTCTGCCTCTAAAAGCTGCTTTTGGTGCTATCAAAAAACAGGCTACTTCAAAAGACTGTTATGCTGTCTGAATTATAGCAGCAGTAGACTTGATTAAACTCTTCTTTTCCGTTTCTTTTAATACTACCCCTGAACTGTATTTTCTAAAAACATTTTCTCACATTCATAAGCTTTCAGTGGTTTAACTAATCACACCCTGAGAATGTTATTTAGATTTTCTAATTAATCATCAGAGGAATGTTAAATAAATCAGCCTCAAAGTACTGCACAAATAGTGAAATAAAGGTTTAAAGAAATGTTTCTTAATTTTAAAAACTTTTTTTTTTATGAACAACAAAGGTTTATTGCCCTTTAGGCTTACTTGAAATCCGTGTCAGACAGTTTCTAGTATATTGGAAAGCCAATGATATGACATACACAATCACACCAATGCTAAGGTCTTCCAAAAAAGTGGTTAAGAAAGCAGAGCTTATATTAGAACTTTATTAATAACTGTTTAATTCCCTTAGGCATTTCAGCTGCTTAACCTTCACATAGACACTGTGTAAATAGAGCTAAACAAGACAAATCAATTTTTTTAAAGTTTATGTTACTCTTGTGTTATTAAGCACTGTGCCCCAGTTTTATGATGGCACTTAATAATAATTATAGTAAAAAAAAAAAAAAAAAGAAGAAAAAACACATCTGGCTGGAAAAATCCAAAAAGAACCACGAACAGGAAGATTTCAGGTCTTTTAATAGTAAGTACTAGTTTGATGACTATGTCCATGATGGAAAAGAGATTCAAGTAAATCAAATGGTATGTTTTTTATATCTAGTGAACCAGTTTGTTTGAAAGTAACACAGTTTGAAGGGAGTTCCTTGAAAACCAAATAACAATGACCTATGAATTTTTGGAATGGGTGTATGTGCTCATGACTAACCAACAAATGAAAATGTAAGCATTGTGAAAAACCAGAGTAATCACATCACCCACTCGATGCAACCTCTGCCGATTGTGATGCTTCTTCTGGAAGATTTTTCTGGCTTTTTGTGGGAACACAGTGCAGACCTTTATTTATAATGAGTTGATATGGGGAGAGTTTAAGGTACAGATTTCTTATCAGCTAAGTGATTCCAAAAACAGAGTTACATATGCTTTAAAAACTAGAGAAAAATAATAGATTTTGTTTGTATATTGGTCAAGGCCCTTGACAGAATTTTGCAGAGAAGTTTGTCTTGTTTCTGTTTTAACATATACTTAGGTACATAAGCATGCAGAATATTGTTCCCATGAAACTCCTTTTGAGTTTAAACTTCTGTGGCCTTCTCTTTTGTTTGCATTTTCTGAAAATTTCTTTCTTTCTTTATTAAGTTCAAAAAATATTTCCATTTAAATAATTTGTTGGAAATTTGTTTCTTCATGATTATATTATCTGAAAAGTGTTTTTGTATGTCAAGAAATAAATATCAACATATTACTATCCACACAACTTTTTTTTTACCCACTATGCTGAAGGTCTACAGCAAGGAAAAGTGGATGAGATTAATTTTATTCTTGCTTTTGTCTTCCCTTCTTTTTTCTTTAAGGCTTTGTCACCTAGAGAAAATGGCTGTTTACAAGGCTAGTTTAAGTATATTTTAAATACAACCACTGACTGGAAAATAGTATTGAATAACTCTAATACTTTAAACTTAATCAGCACCTAAATGCAGCATCTTACCCACCCACTATGGGTTGAGATGAGAGTCCTTAGCCAGGTGCACAAGGTACTCTGAATTTAATGGCTTTCAGAAAAGGCATTTAAGTTATTCCCTAAGCCAGCTATAAAAAGACACTCAACTGTGTTGCAGGTTCTTCCTCCTCCTTTCTTCATGTGTGTACCTTAAATTAATCCTGGATGTCAGAATGGACTCTTTTTTTCTTTTTTCTAGAATGGGCTCTTACTTCTTTCTGCTGCTTGAAAATAACTTGAGGGATGAGGTCATGGGGATGGCATTCTTGTTTTCCTTAAATGCATGTTAAGAGTAAAAGCTATAATTTCAGTTTTTATCTAGTCCATTACTTAAAGAGCTTTAGTGTTAATTTAGAAAACTCTAGTATAAGAGTGCTTTGTATAAGCTAAGGCATGTGTGCCCTAAGCCATTGTTTATAGACATAAAAAAATTAAAACTAAGATTTTGAGGCATATATTTAAAAACTTGAGGATGTGACTAATAATCCATTATGTAACATTTATTACCTAGATTTCAAATATGTAAACTTTTTCAATTTATTTGGATCATGTGGCACTTATTCTTAATATTTTTGGTCAATATGTTGCTATAAAAAGCTTTTAACTTCTATTTTCAAGTGTTTCTAGCATCTTATGAAACACTGAATCTCCCACCCCACCACCCAAAACTCTAAAGCATGTAATAACATAGCACCTTGAAAAATTAACCTCTTTATTAGCCCAGGATAATCTTTGAAAGCTACACATTATGTAAACATATATTCTCTATCAGGCAAGAGTAGCCCTTAATGGACTTACAGTGGCAAACCACTTACCCTTTGCAGTTATTTTGAAAGGAATTTAGAATGATTGTTGCTAGTGCCTTCCTCATTTACCTCAACAACAGCAAAGTAGACCTTTCTAACATTAGGTCTTGAGTCTTAATTTTCTCTTTAAATAATGACTTGACCCTGGAGCCCAAGAATGGTTTGAGGAAAACTGTAAGCCATAGTTTTGCTTAACTTTGGTCTGAAGTTAGAGGTCTGAAGAAACAGGACACACGTAACGGAAACCAGCTCTTGGAGGACATCAGAAAGGGAATGTTCAAGTCGTTGCTTGTATATCCTAGCTGTTCAAGTAAGCCTACAATCATTTCAGTCTCGCTAAATAAGGTTTTTTTTCTTAACTAGCCCCCCTTGGGAGTTTAAAATGATGATATAAGGTATTGTTATTAAGGGTGAAAGAATAAATTTCTGGGAACTCCCTGTTGGTCAGTGGTTAGGACTTGGCACTTTCACTGCAGTGGAGCCAGGTTCAGCCCTTGATCAGGGAACTAAGATCCTGCAAGCTGTGCACCAGCCAAAAAAAAAAACGAAAAGAATCAATTTCTGAAGAAAAGTTCTTAAAAATCTGCAATCTTCAAAGCCAGTCTTCTTACACATTTATTTCATTGGATTTTTTTATATTTCTGTGGTTTATTTCAAGTGTAAGTGGATGCGCTATTTGCATTCTTTTACGCATTATATAAAGAACTACCCAGGGAAAATCTTTCTTTTAAAGAGAAAGTTTGTACTGTTGTTGCTCCTTTGTAGAATAGTCGTTACC
Organism: Capra hircus; assembly: GCF_001704415.2. NCBI lineage: Eukaryota > Metazoa > Chordata > Mammalia > Artiodactyla > Bovidae > Capra > Capra hircus. The sequence continues at coordinate 10,426,661 of NC_030826.1, forward strand.
GAAAAACAGCAAACAGTTCAGAGACAGCTCTGCTGGTTTACCATACTCACGTGAGGCCACACAGAAGGCTGTGAGAGGAAAGGAGACTTCTCCATCTTGGAGATCTGTCTTACGGGTCTTCTGGGATCATCCATGCAAGTCACTGCCTCTGCTACATATCTCTCTTCAGGCCTTTTTACACATCTTTCAGTATTCCTTAAAGGACTTTTTAAACAACTTCACCCCACACTGGTCTCTCTTTTCTCCCTTCAGTTTCTTTGGAATGTGTCTTCTGTACCAAAAAATTGAGAAATTTATTACTGATTTATAAATTCTCTTATTCACAAATGAGTTCGTGTGTGTGTGTCTGTGTGTCTGTGTGTGTGTGCGCATGCGTGTTTTGAATCCATATAATATTGATTTGAGTTCTTGGACATGGACCACTTCTTGCAGTTTTTTTCTCTCCCCATAGCACCGATTACAGTTTGGATATAAAATAAGGACTCTATTAAGGGCTTGTTGGTTGATCATTAACAGACCCGAGAAAAGTGTCAGCCAGGAGTATGTATTTGTGACCCTCTGGTAAATAGAGTAGCAAGAAATTTCTCTTCTGTACTCCTGCTTTTTGTTAGAGAAAGCAGCAACTGAAATTGTTCTAGAAAAAAGGTGGTGACATTAATACTTGCTTAGAGGAGAACTTTAGGTACTGTTGCAAATACATAAAATACCCTTTGCTGGCCCCAGGAAAATGACTGGGCTCATTTAGCTTTTAGCCCTGTTATGACAGATGAGAAAATAAAGGTTATAGAAAGTAGAGATGTTTGGTTTTCTAAGTCGCCCCAAGTTACCGTTTTTTTAAAATGCCTGCAAGCATTTCTAAATCGGGAGCCTGGTAGCTACAGTTGCCAAACCGGTTTAACAGCACTGCCTGAGCACATTCTAGGTGAGAGGGAGCTCTGAGTCCATAAACTTATCAGCGATCACTATCCCAGTCATCTCAGAACAAGTTGTTTAGTAATGTTGTGTAGTTTCTATGCAAGCCATCCACCATAAGCCACGACGTGATTCAAGGTTCATAGTTCCTTCTTTGTGCCTTTGTTAATCACTGACTTCTGCCTGGTAGGAGGTGCCTCCCAAATTTGCTAATGCATTCTTTTTGGATAAGGATGACGCACAGATTGTCCTAATAAGGACTTGGATTGAGAAAGGACCGCCTCCTCGGAGAAGATGGGACAAGTCAGTGAGAGGGCGGGCAGTTTCTTTTTCAACCAGGGATGACACAAGCATAAGTCATTTCCTTATTAATCGGTTCAAACCAGTTCTTACAGGAACTGGTGGTGATAAATGTGAGACTTCTCAGAAGTCATTCATTTTACTCTTTGTACCACACCAGTGTGCAGCATCGGCTGAGCTCGCCTCACTCTGAGAGAACCAACTCTTCTGCTAGACTCTCAGCTCCTATTTCCTTCTTAAACATGTTGGTGGGAGAGAGTTGTCTCCCGTAAGGGGTTGTGAAAGGATGAATTTTTATCCATTGGGAAGAGTTCACAGGATTTTGCCAGCTCTGCTGATTGTTGTTGGGTTTTTTCCTCTTTCTGTCTAGTCCCTGCTTTTTTGAGTCAAGGCGGTAAGTGGATTTTCCTTTAACATTCTTTCTTGCTTTTCTTCCCAAATGTGTCTTTTTTCCTGGGGTTATTGTACCACGCCTCCAGTGCTGTCCCCGGCATAGGTCCATCTCTGCAGAAGCCATTCCAGGAATACCTGGAGGCCCAGCGGCAGAAGCTTCACCACAGAAGCGAAATGGGCACACCGCAGGTGAGACTTTTCCCTGGTTTTCTTCTCTTTCCCACCCCCACGGTTTCAGGCTGCAGTTACATTCACGGCACTCACTGGCATTTTTAGGCAAATAGAGTGAGGTTTGTCAGGCTTAATAGAAGTTTGAAGCTCTGTGTACCCTCTACTGGCAAATGTCTTTGTCTAAAGCAGAAAAATGTAACTTCTGTTTTGTACTTCTCCCCAAAACGAGCATTGGGCTAATGGAAAATAATGGATATGTTATGTAGAATGAGTTATTGCCTTGATCTTCAGTGATTTATTTATAAGTAGCAAGAATACTTTCCAAGTGGATTAGAAAGTTAAGATTTATAGCATAACAAAATATTGGATTTAATGAGTTCATTTGAATATCTATTTTTGCTCTCTTTTTCTTTTCATTGATGGGAAAATAATTTTTTTCTTAAATATAAACCAAAGCTGTTAACATAACTGAACTTAAAAACTTTAAGCCTGCCTTTTATATAAACAGTTCTGTAGCAAAGAAAGGAAATGACTAGGAGAGGATGAGTAAGCAATAACCTGAAATGGGGAACTTGAAGGAAGCATAGGGTTATTTTTGTTGTTTTTTTTTAATGGCCTTACAACGCTTTATGTGGCCCTTTGCTGCCCTCAGTTGACCAAACATAACTCCAGAAATAGATAACATTTATGTTTTAAAAGCTGCTCCTAATATTGGAACAAGAATATATATAAAACTATCTTGACACTACTCTACAGGTATCCCCATGGTGACTTCAGATAGTAGAATTTAATCAAATACTTGATGTAGTGAAAGACAAGCAATGACCTCACACCCCATTCTAAACTATATTCAACATTGCCTTTAACAAACTGAAACCTTTAATAACTGGGGGTAAGAAGGCCTGAATGTAGATTTCAGGGTAGCTGAAGAGATAAGACTTTTTCATTGTTCATTAGGTTATAAGCGCCAAGTTCTCATTACTTTCATTAAAACATGGTGGATGACTCCCTGTTTACTACCAGACTAATGAAGCATCTCTCGTGGGTTGTTCTGCCTTTCTTCCTGCAGGGAGAAAACTGGTTGTCCTGGATGTTTGAGAAGTTGGTTGTTGTAATGGTGTGTTACTTCATCCTGTCCATCATTAACTCCATGGCACAAAGTTATGCCAAACGAATCCAGCAGCGGTTGGACCCAAAGGAGAAAACCAAATAAGCAGGAAAAGTTTTTACCTGCAGAAATTAAAATGGAAGGGTTCTGCCTTAAAGTGGGAGGACTCCAGATCAGGAAGGAAAATTCCCTTTTCCAACCTGCATCAGTTTTAATTCCCCCCCAACCCCCCGCCCCCGCAAGCAGTTCAATCCACATCTTGCACTGACATACTTTTCCTTTGTTAAGGTAAGGTACACCCTCAGTTCAATCCAAGTTGTATTTCATTAGGATGGAATGTGATGTTCAGCAGCAAAGTTAACAGAAACTGGCCTTCTATTTGTTACTTTCAAAGGCCCACGTGGTGCAATTAAAGAATTCCGACCACCCCCCCCCGAAAAAAATTCCTAAGTATGTTAAATATTTCAAGCTTTTTAGGCTTGTCAAATATGACTTCTTTGTGTTTCTAAGTCATCAAAAGTGTATATAAGTTATACTAGATTGGATAACAGTCTTGCATGTCTATCATGATAAAATTTAATATGCCATCCTGCCCAACCCTTCCTCTCCCACCTTCGAAAAAAGGCCATTTTATGATGCATTGCACACCCTCTTGGGAAACTGATCTTTCAATTTTGAGACAGTATAAGGAAAATCTTGTTGGTGTCTTACAAATGAGCTGACACCATTTTTTATTCTGTATATTTAGAATGAAGTCATGAAAAAACTTTATAAATACATCTTTGATCATTCCAAAATTGTGTCCATTTTCTTGAGCGTTTTTTTTTTTTTTTAATTTCCTTTTAGCTTCTACCAACTAAATTCAGCCTTGCCACATCCACCACGGCCGCAGTCTCTTAAACCTTCATTTATTTGCATGAAAGGGCCACCACCAGGCGTTTCTTGGTTGGGTTGGAATTGGGCAGCTGGCTACATACTGCTGAAAGGGCAGCTTAGGTACTGGTGTATGGTGGGGACTTGGTTTGTGAAAACAGGAGAGATGATAGTATATAAATCAAAGGACATGGAGAGAAAACCTGTTTTAAAAGAAAAAAAGCTTTCTCATAGCTATTAATTTTTAGCTCAGCACATATTCTGATTTTAGCAGACAGAAAGTTACTTTTATATATAACCTAATTTTCTTTCCTTTCTTTTGTAAATGTTTGTTATGTGATTTTTCCTTTTGGATGTTTCTGGTTGAACTTGGTCATTTTATTTTGCTCGGGGCGGGGCGGGGCGGTGATAAATAGTGTCACTTTTCTCCTTTAGGAAAATTGGTACTGACATTATATTGAGTGTAGAATTGAGTTTAAATCTCAACAGGCCAGAAATGCCTGGTTGGTTTGATCAAATCCTGCCTGAATGTCTGCTTGTTTTGCCTACCGTCGTGACATCTCCATGGCTGTACCACCTTGTCGGGTAGCTTATCAGACTGATGTTGACTGTTGAATCTCATGGCAACAGCAGTCGATGGGCTGTCTGACATTTTGGTATCTTTCATCTGACCATCCATATCAAATGTTCCCATTCAGACATTACCCAGCACCATGGTTCATGATTGAAAGAATTGGTCCTTAGGTCTAGTGGCACTTTGAATCTTTTGTGCCATAATACTGTATCAGTATCAAGAGGATTTTATGCAAAATTGGGATAGTCTCTGTGATCAAAACTAAATAAAGGAAAAGCAACCTGCCTTGTGAGTCTTGGAAAGGTTACTTCTTAACCATCTTTTACCCCCTACCTAGAAACTTTCTAGCAATAGTTACTTACTTGAAAAGCAGTACCCAGATGGTTTAAGTAAAGTCACGTTAACCATTACGATTTTTTAGATTCTGTAGGGTTTGTGTAAGTCTCTAAATCAGCTTCCAGTTGTCTTTCATCGCCTTCACCTGCATTTTATTTGGTGTTTGTCTGAAGAAAGGAAAGAGGAAAGCAAATCTGATTTGTACTGTTTGTACAAATTTGGGGATTTGGGGGTTTCTTGATAAATTTATTTTGGGGTATCATATTAGAAAGCCTTGTTGCTTAGGCTGAATGTCTAAGTGATTATAATACACTTGACTTGTGATGGCGACTTGTTCACTCTTTCAAATGAATTTGCTCTGAAAACAAATGAAGAGCAGCTGTCCTCCTTCCCTCCACTGCGTGTTCAGGTGTGGCGTGCTCAGGTGACCCTGCTGAATTCCAGCTGGAGCCATGTGCTACCCTTCTGTTCCTGCAGTTGGTTGGTTCCTTTCTTTAATCCACCAAAGCAGACACAGACAGCAAGATCCCAAAGACACGCCTAGTTAATTCCAGCTGATTGGAGACCAGAAAATTTGTAAATAGATGGTTTGATGTTCCTGTAAATAAAAAAAGGGGGGGAGCCTGGGAATTCTTTTGATTCCATCTCTGTTTTGTTAAGTCTCTTCTGTGCCTTAAATAGCTGCAGCATCTTAACTGCCTCAACTCAGTGAATGTCAAGCAATGACAATACAAGGCAACACATTACAGTGTCTACACAAGTACTGAGGAGCACCTCCCTCCAGACAGCGCTGCGTAGGAGCATGCAGTGTTTTCTGTATTCTCTGTATAACCAGAACCCAGAGGATAGAGCTTAGAGGAAAGAATTTCATTTTCATTTGGATAATGGCCTCTGTATCTGTTCTCTGAAAATCCAGAGAAAGACAAGGCTGGAAGTGATGTTTCTGAAGTACACTAGTTTATTAGGCATACAGAGTAAGTAACGTGTGCTCCTTACAAACCAGCTCAGCCTGTGTCCCCCGTGTGCTCTGTGCTGTCTGTAGCTTTAGGAGGGCAGCTTGAGGCTTATTACTCAAAGCGATCCAGTAAGTACAAATTATGCAAGGAGCTAAATAAAACAACTAACTGCCCTCTTATAAACTGGCGTGAACTCTGTTTTGACTGACCCACATGTGAAGAACTCATGAGACCCCAATCTTTTTAGCATCAAAAAGCCTTTCCATATGTTTTGAAACCCGTTTGCCTCCATGTGTCTGTTAACAGTGGTTTAGATTTTTGCCCCTAACATGTTACCTGGAGAAAGTTTTTAACTCAGCCTTGATTTCATCTATAAAAATAGAGGTTATATATAGCCAGGTTGTCCTAAGGATTACATCAGATAAAATTTAAAGAAGCTGTTAATGTTAGCATGTTAGCAATTTTTTAATTCATCAAAGACAGTATTTGCTGCACATGTGAGAATTTTACAACATTGCATTTGCTCACTTCAAAAATAGGATTTTAAATGCTGTCTGCATATGTTCCCTTGTTTGGGAGTAAATATGCCCTGTCTAAAGAACTTATTGACTAAATCCAATATACAGATTAATAGAGAAAAGCAGAAATTAATGAACTAATGACTTGATTAGTAATACCAAAACTTCTCAAATCTAGAAATAGGCCTCCAGACCTCTTGTCTTCTGAGATGGCCCACACTTTGGCTTGGAGTGTGTTTCTCCCATGGCGGCTCTGGCCTTTTGAGACTGCATTGTCTGTGATGTACATCTCTAAGTAAATCCACTTCTTAACCTATCAAAAGGTGGGGGGGTCAGCTAGTCTAATGAAGGGACAAAGCACAGATACACAAAATTTACTATGAATAACTGAAAATTCTTGTCTAACCTTGGAAAAAGTAGTGTCACTTAGTCGAGTTTGACTTTTTGTGAACCTGTGGGCTAGCATGCCAGGCTCCTCTATCCGTGGAATTCCCCAAGCAGGAATACTGGAATGGGCTGCCATTTCCTTCTCCAGGGGATCTTCCTGACTCAGGGATTGAAGCCGGGTCTGCATTGCCGGCGCATTCTTTACCATCTAAGCCACCAGGGTCTAACCTTACCAGCTTTAAATGTTGACATTTTCTAATTTGTTATAAAGATAGTTAATGCCAAAAAGTCTAGAAGGTAGATAAAAGGGAATGGTCAGCTTTTAGTAACTTTATTGGTAACACTCCATCTATAATATCCAGTGAGATTTGCTAAGTGTCAAGAGGTTTTAAACAGTAAAAGGAAAATCTGATTTGGTAGCCCTCCAGGTCTTCCCCAATAGACTGAAAGTCCCATTCCTGTTAGTAAAATACACAAGGGCGCCTTCACTGGCAGTCCAGCGGCTGAGACTCCATGCTTCCACTGCAGAAGGTGTGGGTCCAATCCCTGGCTGGGAACTAAGATCCCACAGGACGCACGATAACCCAAAAGGCAGAAAAAAGGAGAACACAGATTGGTTTATTCTATTGTTAAACAGTTATTAATGTGCCCCCCAAAGGTTAAGACGACCTAAGCAGGAGTTTTAGTGGCCATTTTTGAAAGCCAAGTAACATTCCACCTCTGACTGGCATGATCAAAGCTTCTCTGATAGTCCCAAACCATAGTGAATGAAGTGCTACACACAACTGCAACCTGTGAAGTGTTTAGTTCCTTTATTCTCAAAGACAACAAGAAAAGAAAGCACATGATGTTCTTCAAAATTCTAAAAGCAGTGGAGTCATTTGTGTCTCTAGTCAGGGGCTGGGGTTCCTGGCCCCTCCCTTTCCAGCAAGGCCAAGAGGTAACTTGAGGTAATGTCTTTGCCTTGAGAATGAGGGCTTGAATTGCAGCAAATAACCTACATCTATTTGCATACTGAACCAGAACTCACAAGAGGGATTATAACAAAAACCTGTTCTGGACAGCTGCTTACTCATTGCCTTTAGAGCTGTGCGGCGCTGGGACAGGCAGGTGCCAACCGTTTACTCATTCTCTTTGACCTACTAGCCTTCCACGGTTTGCTGTGTGGGTGTTGATGCTACTAAAAAAAAAAAAAAAAGTTGTTTTACATGGTCCCCGCTCTCCCCATACACCCTGGATTCATTTGAGATCTGAGATACTAGACTCTGTAGTTGGGATGCCGGCCCAAACTGTGGCCCAGAGACAGTGAGTCAGTTCTAAGTGGCTGGCTGAGTCTCGGAACAGAAATGAAACGCAACTTAGAGGCTTTGTCAGCCAAATCCACAAATGTGTGGCTTTTTGAAACATCAGACATCTGTTCTTTTTAATTTAAAATAAACCTTTTTAAAAAGCACAGAGTTACTTGGCGCCTTGTTCCTTTGTGTCAGCAGCAGTTGCTGCTGTAACTCAGTAAAGCCTCTAATCAGAGTTAGAAAATTTGGCATCTTTCAGGGCACACCTCAGAGACTAAGTGGAGCTGAATTGCTTGGGGAAGGGAAGAGATGATTTTACAGCACACGGTCTATTTGGAAATCCCCTTCTGGGGTAATCAGCCCAGGTGTTCAACCCGTTTGTTAACCATTTCCAAATGACTCAAAGGACATAAGGGAAGGCTTGGACACACTCCAGCACTGTTTCTACAGTGTTAGTATCTGTTTGCGTTGGAAACCGCATTCCTGAATTCTTGAGGGGAAGGCTCTGGCTTTTTCTGGGTATCCTTGGCTGAGAGGGACCCCTGGGCCACCTATCTAAGCTAACAGTCCCAGTCTTCTGAGTTTCCAGGGAGGAGTGTGGACAGCTTGCTTTGATGGCCTTCCACCCAGAGCCCTTTGGGAAAAACCTTGTTTATTCAAGGAGGCCTCTGCCAGCCACTTTTCTCTCCCCCCACCCCACCTAATTCCAAACGTCATTTCCCTTTGTTGCCATTTATCCCCCTTTAGGGAACAGCATGAGCAGCTTTTTCCTCCAGGCCACTCACTTGTGACTGACCCTGCCCGACAGCATTGCTTAATTGTGTCCCCGTCTGTTTCTGACGGAGGGAAAAATTGTTTTTTGTGGAGTGAGGCAGTTTGGGATTTGCAAAAAGGGATGGGTTCCGCCTTTCCCCAAAGGTGGGGAATGCCTGTTCAGATTTCTCTTGTCTTCCTCTGGCTCCTTACCAGGCAGCAAAGAACAGCTCCGGTTCACTTCTCCCAGCAGGAAGTGCTGACGCCCGATGCTCCATGTTACCAGAGAACTGTTGTCCTCGACTTCCTTTTACAACTTAAAAAGATGAAAGCCAAAAATAATGAGGGAAGGCTTTTATCTGCCTTTCGTTTCTGATGGCACTTCCTAGTGTCTTGAATCACTTTCACCTGGAAGACAGTCCTAAGCCTCTTACAGCTGCCAGACTTTCTCTACCGAACCTCACATGGTTTGGCCACACTCTTGAGACTCTTCAGGTGCCTCTTCTCCATTTGGTCCTTTGCACCAACCTCCCTTCCACTCCCATGTCCCCTCCAGAGTGTGTTCCTTGTAAACAGCCGCACACCACCAGCAATCAAGATTGGCTCCCAGGCACCTCCTCTGATGTGCCCTGTACCAGGAAGCACAGTGGATTTATGATAACTTTGATAATGATTGCTTGCTTGCTTGCTTGCTTGCTTTGTACCAGGCAGGGTTTTCAGTGTTGTTTTACGTTATTGTATTTAATCATTAAATCCTTCCAACAGCCCCATGAGGAAATGAAGGCAGAGAAGTTCAGTGATTTGCTGGAGGAAGCAAGGAAGTAGAGCAAGAATTAAACCTAGGTGTTCTGGCTGGCTCTTAGCCACTCAGTTCTGTGGAAAAGTCCAGTGCAAAAGTCCAAGTGTCTGCTTGCTTGTTTCATCTTGTGATCACAAGGTAGATGATGGGAAAAGCGAGATAGCAGAAAATCAAGACAATAGCCCCAAAGCGTTTGGTATTTAACCAGATGACCAGCCTTTGCTTTGCATAGCCCTGTACCAGCTCCACTCTTAGCCGTCCTGTGTGGGCAGGTTTCCAGAATGATGTTTGCTATGATTATGACTACAAAGCAGTCTGTACAAAGGTACACACCTTTTTTCTTTTTCGAAGCACTGTCACATCTTGAGTTTTATTTGATCTTGGTGACAACCCTATGAAATAGGGCCAGTTGTAGTATTAACCACATTGAGGGGGAAAGATTTTTTTTATCCACTTTTTTAATCTCTACTGGTTTAAGATACAGTAGAGAGGAGACAGTGTTGAAAAGGGATCTCCCTTCAAGAGCTCACAGTCTTCTTGAGGGTTATGCAAATAAGCAGGTACCTACAGATGTAGAGTAAGATGGAGGCCATAAGAGAAAAAAACTGGCAAGAGCAAGAGAATTGCTGACCAGGAAGGATCAGAAAAGGTTTCATGATGATGGGTGTGGCATTTGAATTTCCAAGTAGGGGTGGGGTGAGGGGAAAGCCCTGTGAGAGACACCAGGAAGCACAGTGAGGGGGCTGTGTTGAGGGTGAGTAGACCCAAGACCAAGAAGGCTTCAGCCTCCGTTATTCTCTGCCCAGCTTCATTTGGTTTCCTTTAAAGGACGCACATAAAATATTCATCTGTTGGCCCAAAAGTTCGTTTGGGTTTTCCCATGTGTTTTTAATGTACGGTTTGATCCATTGTTTTTAAAGGCTGTTCTTTCATTCTGGCGGGGCCGGCTTTTTGTTGCTGGGTGTGGTCTTGGTCTAGGTGCGGCAAGCGGGGGCTGCTCGTGCCAGTTGCTGTGCTCGGGCTTTGCACTGCGGTGGCTTCTTTTGTTGCAGAGCACGGCTCAGTCATCTCAGCTCATGCGCTCGGTTGCCCCATGGCACCTGGAATCTTTCCTGGTCAGGGATTGAACCTGTGCCGCCTCCACTGGCAGGCAGGTCCCAGACCACCAGGGAAGTCTGGGTTTTCCCATCATACTGTGCAAAAACCCCAAAGGGACTTTCTGGCCAACCCAGTAGTTTGTCTGTTTCCTCATCTTCACTGTCTCCTCCAACTCGACCCTAAGCACCAGAAGGGCAGACACTGTTGTGTTCTCCTTTGTATGCTCAGGGCCAAGCAGAGGGTGGGATCACACTGAGTGTTTGCTGAATGGGTATTGCAGTGGGTGAAGCATTAGCGGAGATCCAAAGCAGGCAGGAGATGCTGCCTAAGTAGAATCCAGGTAAAGAGGAAGTAAAAGGTGGAGTAAATGAAGGAGGCACCAGGGAACCCTGAGCAGACAGCAATAACCATTGGTCACTGAGCCAGGAATAAAGTAATAGGAGGATCAAGTTGGAGGGAGAGAGTCACTGCTCTGTTCTGAACATACGAAGGGAAGAAACCCATAGAATAGTGGGACCTTGTATAGGAATATATACAGTTTTCCCAACTCCCCAATTCCCAGTGAATGTGCCATCCACAGACCACTCCCTGTCAGAGAATAAACTTGACTTTTTCTGAGAATTCTCTAGAATAGGGGTCCCCAGCCTCTGGGATCTGATGCCTGATGATCTGAGAAGGACCTGATGTAATAATAATAGAAATAAAGTGCACAACAAATGTAAATGGGCTTGAATCATCCCCAAACTATCCCCACCCGCAGCCCTACCCCATCAATCTGCGGGAAAGTTGTCTTCCATGAGAACCGGTCCCTGGGGCCAAAATGCTGGCGACCGCGGGTGTAGAGTGTGGCACGTCCTCTATGCTTTGCTGCAGGTGATCCTCGAAGCCTCCCCATCGTTATGTGGCACCGTTGTGAAAGAATGGCCCTGTGACTGGATGTTGGGGCCACAGGAAACTGCTCTAAAATTCCTTCCCACAGTTGTATCCTGCTGGCTTCTCCAGTGGCTCCTCCCTCCTAGATCGGGGAGGATGGTAATTCCTGGAGAGATCGTCTGTCTTTATAAGGAGAAAAGTTTGGCAATGTGATTTCCAGTATATTTCTACCGGAGTCCAAGATTCCAGCAGTGCTCGCCTAGACAGCAGTTGCAGCCACCTAGAACCCAGATGCCATTAGTATTCCCAAGTAAGCGGGAGGGCATCCTCCCAGCCACCTCTGCCAAGCCAAGAAGTCAGAATCATGGCCTTATTACACCTTCTAGAGCGTGTGGTAAAGGCAGCTTTCCATTTGGCTGCTTCAGTGCCGGGGCTGTTTACACGTTTCAGTAAATGAGTTATGCTTATTGAAGTTGGCTTGGATAGGAGTTCAGAATCAATGACATATGACCACAGTCATACCACTCACCGGGAGCACCAGAGTCCAGGAGAGATTTACTTGTGTCATAATCCTTGGGTAGAGAAGAGGGGCACAGAACTTGAGTATTCCCCCCTCAGGAGGGTGCACAGTTTGTGAAGCCTGGGAGAATTGGGGTGTGAACATTCCTGGCTTTTGGAGGGAATCAGATGAAATGAGATACCTATCTGGTAAAAGCATGAGTGTGCAAGTGCTTCGCACCGTTTCAGAAGACAAAAAAAGGAAGCTGCAAAATAGGGCTTGTAGAAAAATGTAAGATCAAAGAAATTTGCAGATGTTGTGCATTTTCTTCTTCAAACATAAAGAGTATGTCTGAGCATAAGAGTCATCCCTGGTCTCTGCAAGGAGGAGATAAAAGATTCTTTCATACATAAATGATTTCTGACTTGATACAGCCTTTTCTCAGGCTGCTCCCAGACTTTATGTGATATATTTACTAGCCTCCCGTCCAGTGGGCAGTGTTCATTAGAATATTGTGATACAGTAGGACCCCAAAGTCTTTCATTTCTCCCTTCCTCCTCTGCCCCTGACTCAACCTGGGGTGTCCTGTCATCCCTACACCCTATTTCTGTGATGGTTCAGAATGATGAGGCCCACTACTACTTCCACCCCTTGTTGCTGCCTTCTGATTAGTTTGACTTATTCCTCTCTTCTTCAAACTATCTCCAGGTTTTAACATCTTTTTAAAAATAATTTGAGTTATTTTATGTTTATGTTGGATTTTTATAACACAGGGCCATTCTTTCACAAAGTTATAAAAATAAAAAAAAAAACATGCAAGGGAGACTTCCCTGGTGGTCTAGTGATTAAGAATCCACTTGCCAACACAGGAGACCCCGGTTCAATTCCTGGCTTGGGAAGATCCTCTGGAGAATGGATAGGCCACCCACCTCAGTATTCTTGGGCTTTTCCTGGTGGCTCAGATGGTAAACAATTCACCTGCAATGCGGGAGACCTAGGTTCAATCCCTGGGTTGGGAAGATCCCCCAGAGGAGGGCATGGCAACTCACTCTAGCATTCTTGCCTGTAGAATCCCATGGACAGGGGAGCCTGTGTGAGCTACGGTCCACAGGGTTGCAAAGAGTTGGACATGACTGAAGTGAGCATGCATATACAGGAGTTCAGGGATGGAATTTAGATTTCAGATCAGGACTTGCAAGCCAAGGCAGTTTTTCACTCTCTTAATATGGTATTTGAATTTATATTGCCTGAAGTGGCTTCTACTGATATAAGATGACTTCAGAAACAAAATATGTTCAATTCTATTTCCAGGTCCTTAGTTGCATCTAATAGCTGTGAGATCTGTTGCTAATATAGGACCTTTAATGGGTTTTATTGTAGGTCTGTAGTTTTGCAGCTTTACATCTCTTCCAGAGTTTGTTAGACATTTATATTAATCTGTTCAGTAAACAGAGAGTATCTGCATGAGCCAGGCATGGGCTGTGCAGCAAGAAATCCACCAGATGGTGAACTCCATAAGGGCAGGAGGCAGGGTTACCTCATTTTTAAAATTTCCCCATCTTTGCACAGTCTTTCCTTGCAGGTGTTCAATGGATGTTTGTTGAATTAAGCTCATATCCTGCCTCTTTCATACTGGTCACACGAGCCGAGCTTAAGCAAAGGCTTCTTTTTTTAGGAAAGGAAATTCCCACCTTTCTGCCTCCTGTCATGTTTGTCTTATTATCTTGTTCCCATGAACTCTCACCTAGTAAGGACAAGCTTTGTTCAACTCCAGTGTCTACAATTCCCAGGATTTTGCTCCTGAAATGTCTAGAGTAGCCCCGTCCAAAAGAAACATTATGCAAGCCATGTATCTAATTTGTAAGGTTTTAGTACCTGTACTTTAAAATATGAAAAGAATAAAATATAAAAAGAAACAAGTATTATACCAATTTGGATAATTTATTTAACCTATTGTGTCCAAAATATTTCCATAGTTTAAAATATTAATCCTTTACATGATTTTATTAATATCATCTTCAAAATCCAGAGTGTATTTTATATTTACTAACCACATGTGTCTAATGGCTACCTTATTGGACACCAAATGTTGGACAAAAAGATTGTGCGAAAACCTTTGAGTTTTTGCATACTTACCATGTAAATAATTAAACCCAAATAGGACGAGAGAAACCATGAAAGAGTCCGTTGTTCTGGCTCCATCATTGGCAAAGGAAATAAATTCAAGCACGACAGAATTATTTGCTAAGTGACATGTAGTTCGGCTTGTTGTTTCTTTTTGTACTGTTCTGTTTCTTCTTTCGGCTGCACCACTGTGGCTTCCTGGTCCTTAATCCTCTGGCCAGGGCTTGAACCCGGGCCCTTTGCCTGTAAAGGTACAGAGTCCTAACCGCTGGACCATCAGGGAATTCCCTATGCTATTTGTGTAAGTTATTCTTAGATTTTTTTTTTAATCATTGGTAAAATCCATACCTCAAGAACCATTGAGTCTTTCTTTTTAATACTTATAAACTATTAGCAGTTCTTTGGCATCATCATCGTCAGTTCTCTGACCTTCCTTTTCATTTCTTTCTTGCATCACTTGCTCCCTAGTGCCTAAATGATTAGGCTTTTCTATCTTTCCCCTCTTCTCCCTTGAAGCCCTATCTTCTCCAACACTGACCTGACACTGTGTTCTCTAGAAACTTAAAATATTTACATTGTTTTTCTTAACATTCCTGCTAGTGGGAAATGGGATTTCATTTACTAATAAGGCTGACATTGCGTCCTCTGACATTTCAGAGTGTAGGAATAAGAAATTATCTAGTTTAAAATATAAAGCCAGATTTTTTTATGCTCACATTCCGAAAACTCATAGGAAACAATGTGATTGATACAGATGAGCAAATATCTCTTAAATAACTCCTATTATTTGCCAAAAATGACAAGTTGGTGGACAAAGCCATATTTGGGGGGTAGGTGGAACTACAAGAAAGGGTTCGCTGCCAAACCCTGGGCTCATGGGGAGAGAACAGCAGGATGGGAACATGTGGGGCATGTTTTAAGACGAAATTTGGACAGGAATGCAAGTGTGATAAACATGGTGGTCAGGAGAAGAATCACTGGTATGCCCACCGCGGAGCAGAGTGCAGCGCCAGTGAGGAGACGTTCCAGACAAACTGGAAGTCTAGACCAGAGGCCCCAGTTCGTTGTTCTTTACCTTCTACATCTTCCCTGTTTAAAAAAGAAATTGAATGCGGACATGGGAAAGATGTTCGTGCGCTGTGTCCTCAGTTGCTTGGTCATGTCTGACTCTTTGTGACCCCGTGGACTGTAGCCCACCAGGGATTCTCCAGGCAAAAATACTGGAGTGGGTTTCCATTTCCTCCTCCAGGGGATCTTCCCAACCCAGGGATCAGACCCGTGTCTCCCTCATGTCCTGCACTGGTGGATTCTTTACCCCTGAGACACCTGGGAAGCCCTGGGCAAAATAGTAATCAATAATTAGGAAGCGAGAATTGTAGCTCCAGATATGGAAAGAAACTTAACTACCTTGTAAGCTTCTTCATTTAGACTTCATGGTATTGGTCCACATATCCTTAACATTTGTTCAGTGCCTGGCACTGAATGGATACTGGTTGGATGAATGAATGGACTGAGAATGAACTGTGGGCACACTTCTGAGTTCTGAGGGACAGGTTAAAGAAGAAAGGTGTTGCTGGTTGACTGAATAATATTGGTGAGGGGTTGTGGGGGAATCCTCAAAGCTGGAAGCAAGAGAGAATGAATGGGAAGAAACAGGTTCTACTGCTCAAAGAGTTCTTAAGAAAAGCACAAATGGAGAAGAGTGGAAAGGCTTGATTAAAATAAGTAGGCTTGGCTTTACACTGTACTCACTGCCTGCAGGGGTACATCCTGGCTCTATGGGGTAAGCCTGAGTGACACAGTGAATCAGTTACTCAGTAATCTAGGAAATTACACGTTCAGGGACTTCTCTGGTGGTCCGGTGACTGCAGCTTGTCACTCCCCAGTGCAGGAGGCCCAGGTTCTATTCCTGATCAGGGAACTAGATCCCGCATGCCGTGACTAAAATTCTACAAGCCACAACAAAGATTGAAGATCCCGAGCAGCAGAGCTAAGATCCAGTTCAGCCAGATGAATAAATATTTCTTAAAAAAAGAATTTCCGTATTTGAAGCTTTTGGATGTCTCTGCCCAGGAAGTTATGATTCTATACTTGTCTTAGCTGGTTGGTCATTTTGCTGTTGTTTAGTCGCTAAGCGGTGTCTGACTCTTGCGACGCCATGGACTGTGGCCCTCCAGGCTCCTGTGTCCATGGGATTTGCCAGGCAAGAATCCTGGAGTGCGTTGCCATGCGCTGCTCCAGGCCTTTCTAATACCAGCTGTTGTTTTGAAGCTCTGGCATCAACTCTTTGGTGTTCATTTTTAAGTTATCACAACTCTACTAGCAAAAACTTTACATTATTCAAACTAGGTAAGAAAAAAATTTTTTCATGTAAACATTTACAATAATTTCACACATTTAGGTACCACATCTACCAAATAATGCAGTTGTGCATTAAAGAATAATGTACATAAAAAAGGTTCAACTCACATAAATGAATCGGAGACGGCAATGGCACCCCACTCCAGTACTCTTGCCTGGAAAATCCCATGGACGGAGGAGCCTGGTGGGCTGCAGTCCATGGGGTCGCTAGGAGTCGGACATGACTGAGCGACTTCACTTTCACTTTTCACTTTCCTGCATTGGAAGAGGAAATGGCAACCCACTCCAGTGTTCTTGCCTGGAGAATCCCAGGGACGGGGGAACCTGGTGGGCTGCCGTCTATGGGGTCGCACAGAGTTGGACACGACTGAAGTGACTTAGCAGCAGCAGCAGCTGCACATGAATGAGTGAACCCAGGGCTCTAATTGGAGTTTACTTCGAACAGTCACCTGCCATTGATTCCATCGGTTGGCAAGTTAGAAATACTTTTGTTCCCACTGGTACTTTATGCATTCTTTTCTCAAATATAAAACGATTTCAACTTATGGCTTTCTTTAAGCTTAACTTGGCAAAGTTCCTCAGAACCAGCTTACCCCTAGTGAGGTAATTCAGTTACAGAGCTTCATTAAGGCTGGTTTGGTTTGGGAAACTGTTTCAGTGTTTGGGATCTCTGCAATGCTAAATTATTACTTTTAACTTTATCTTGTAAAAATTATGATCTAATTATTTTTAAGTACTCTCGGTTAACAAAATACAGCAGTGGGTGTGCCTTTTAGCAGATGAAGAGACCACTTTTTACATTCCTTAGAAATAAGATATGGCTCAGTATTTTAAATCATAGCAACAGTTGATAAGAAAAACACAAAAAAGTAATCATTTCCATATGGAAAGAGAAGGAAGAAACCAGTGAATCTGTGAACTGTCATTTTTCCATATAAAAATAAGTCACCACTGGTAGACCTGGCAGAAAGGGCAAGTGTTCCTATTTGTTTCCCATTTTATATTTGTTAACCACATTTCATGTGATGCGTTTTATTGAAATACACCATTCTCCTCAAACTCAGCTGCCAATTTCCAAATGTGTTTTGTCCTAAATGAGACCAACATCTATAGGTGTCAAGTTCATCTAGCACAGTATTTCCTTGTAGCTCAGATGGTTAAGAATCTGCCTGCAATCAGGGAACCCGGGTTTGATCCCTGGGTTGGGAAGGTCCCCTGGAGAAGGAAATGGCAACCCACTCCAGTATTCTTGCTTGGAGAATCCCATGGACGGAGGAGCCTGGAGGGCCACAGTCTGTGGGGTCTCAAAGAGTTGGACACAACTGAGCAATTAGCAATAGTAATATATTAGTATTTCCTTGGTGATAATTTTATCAACCTAGTGACAGTTTGGTGAAAGCTCTCACCCCTTTTACTGAAAAGAATACACCTTGAAGTGTATTACCTTATAATTACCTTCTTCCACACCAGCTAAATACCTATCAGTAATTTAAAAACACTATTTGAAAAAAAAAAAAAAAACACTATTTGAGCAAAATCAATTTCTACTCTGAAATTCTAAGATGTAAAAGAAAGACAATTTTCTGATGCCCAATTTAAGAAAAGCAGACAAAGTAAACACTTGCTTATTTACTTTTTGCACTTAAGCATGATATACATTCATTAACAAAATCCTGACATTTATTTTTAAACAGCTGCTTACAGTGGAAAATCTTACCCTGTTATAGAACATATTCAAAAAGAGATGTTCACATCATAGCATTTGACAACAGCTCCCTCTTGTGGTCCAAAACATTCACTTCAAAGTTGAATATATTTAAATATAGAACTGCAATTTCTTAACTTAAAATTGTGCTATGAAAGTTTAGCTCATATTTACTCAATGCTTTTTGGAATAGAGAGGGAAGTTTCCTTTTCTGATAGTTTCAAAGTTGTAACATCTCAGCCAAGTGTTCCCAAAGTTCTTTAAAGAGGCACCAATTTTTTTTTCTTACAAAGGAAAATACCACGTAGATGTTTTCATTGAAAACAGGAAAGGTTTTCCTCCTTCTCTGAGGCTATAGCATGAAGAAGGAACCAGCATTCGACTCTGTAGCATCAGCAGACTGGAATTTTAAAACCTTAGAAAGCAGTACTGCAAGTATTTTAGTCCAAAATTGACTTAAGGTAATTTTTCCTCTTGGTTCAAAATCAGAGGTTGCAGTAACTAGCGATAACCTGTTCTAACAACGTGAAACTGTCCAAAAAATCCTCTTCTTCAATTCCAAATTTTGTGTACTGATGAAGGTAGGCTCTGGTGAAAGAAACAGAAAATACGAAATAAAAACCTCAGGCAACTGAATAATTCAGAATCAAATAATAGCAACATCTGAACATGGCAAACTCTCTTAAAAGTCTTCTCTTTGCTTCTATGTTTACTCCAAAAGTTAGCAAGCTTTCAAAGTTTATTTCAAGCTCTGTCAATTCAAGACAGTGACAATAAAAGGCACATTGGAGGGGAACTCCCTGGTGGTCCAGTGGTTAGGGGACCTTCCCAGGTGACTCAATGGTAAAGAGTCCGCCGGTCAATGCAGGAGACGCAAGAGGCATGAGTTAGATCCCTAGGTTGGGAACATCCCCTGGAGGAGGAAATAGCAACCTGCTCCAGTATTCTTGTCAGGAAAATCCCATGGACAGAGGAGCCTGGTGGGCTACAGTCCCTGGGGTCATGAAGAACTGGACAGGACTGAGCGTGGATGCACGCCTGCCGATGGTTAGGACTCGGAGCTTTCACAGGGTTTCATCCCTGGCTGGGGAACTATTATTAAGAAACCAGCAAGCTGCCAGGCGTGGCCAAAAAAAAAAAAAAGCACACAGGGAAAAAAAAAGTGTGTTCAGATTTGGCTGTCTACCCAGCACATATTCAACACCCCAGAGGAGATGACTGGGTTCAGTATAAACTCTTGAGAAGTGCCTGGGAAGTCTTATCTAAGGTGTGAAACTGCAGAAACACACAGGTCCGGTTCTAGGAATGAAATGAAGCCTCCCGAGTGTTTTTCAGACAACACTTAACTTGCACTTAAGCCAGATGATCCTGTTAATAGCCCCAGCCCCTCAAAATGTTCTGTAGAAGGAGAAATCACATTAGAATATCAAGGGCGGACATGAATTCAATTAGTGAAAACAGCTGCTAGCATTTAATGGCAGTGGGACGGGAACTAGGCCAGAACTAAACAGAAAGCGCACAGTCCTGAGGAGGGGGGTTCAGGGAATGGCCAGGTACAGGAGGGGAGACCCCTGGGAATCCTGGCTAATCCAAGCACAGGCTTATCCAGTCATCTAGGAGTTCTGCTGCCACATTAAGTAACTGTGGCAGAGGGCAGGGAGCCCGCTAACGCAATTCTTCACATCAGGCAGACATTTCATAGTATCAGGTGGAGCTGAACTTGCTATATCCTTCTCACTGAGCAAATCAGGATCTCGTCCATTCTCAAGGATCTAATTTTGGAAAATTACTATGGAACAGTTCTTGAGCATTTACTAGTCAGGCACCGGCCTAGGTGTTTTTCCACATTATTATCTCATTTTAACCTTCACCACACATATCCTCTCTTTTGGATCCATCATACAGGAAAGGAAGCCAGAAGTAACGTGTTCAAAGTTTCATACCTACAAAGTGCTCACTCCATGGCAGTCTGAATGTGTTCCCCCCAAATTTACACGGTGAAACCCTAACTCTCAAGGTCCTGATATCAGGAGGTAAGGCCTTCGGGACTGAGATTCTCACCACAGTGGAGCCCTCGTGAGTGCGGTGACAGGCCCACGAGAGCTCCTTCGCCTCTGCCGCCAGCTCAGGACACAGCAAGAAGACGCCGTCTGCAAACCACGAAGTGAGCCTTCACTGGACGTCGCATCTGCTGGGACCTTACTCTTGGAATTCCCGGCCTTCAGAAATAAACTTCTGTGGTTTATAAGCCACCCACTTTATGCTATTTTTGTTATAGCAGCCCAAACAGACTAAGACACTCCAGAACCTGCCTAGCAGTTATCTGCCTCAGGTTAGGAAAGGTTTGTAGATTTCTTTTGTGCTTACCTTGAAGCAAACATATTCCATGCTTTGCCCACAATCCTATCAAGTGGTTTTACTAAGGACTGGCTATTGCTGACCAAGGCTGCAGACTTCTCATATTTCCTAAAGGCTCGCTGGGTTTTCCACACATTGAAAGCGTGCACAGGCTCTAACCAGGAAGTATAGAGAGCTGGATCTTTAAATGCTCCTAGAGTAAAACAACAAGCCATTGTTTATATCACAAATCATTAATTTTGGCAACAAATTAATAAACACTTTCTTTTCCATTTCACCAGAAGTCTTTTGTATTGCCTTTTTAAAACTAGCTTTATATTGCTTTTGGATAAATGATCCATGTTCATCATTATTAAAAAAATTCACACCATTCAGAGAAGTATTAAGAAGAAAATTTAAGTCAACTCAACAGTTGAAATGTCACCACCCAGAAATAATGACTATGAACAGTCTGCTGACCCTCTCTTATATTGGAATTTTACACGCATGCTCTTATGTGATTTGTATTTTCCATCCACCAATACGTTGTGAACCTCTTTTCCATGTCAATAAATATCACCCATATTTTTAAAAGCTTCTATGAACATATCATTTACTTAACACATTTCCTACTGCTGGGCGTTTTGTTGTTCCCACATTTCTATCAGTGTGAAAGATACTGCAATGAATATCTTTGAAAGAACACCTCTATGTACCTGCATCATTTCCTGTGGGCAAATTTTTAAAAGTTAGATTACTTTACATGTCCTTTTATTAATTCTCTTATTTTAAAATCTAAAATGAAGAATAGGAAGAAAGTACCGCATCTGATCGACTTGATATGATCTCTTCTTAATTATTACTACTCTTTTATTTAAGGGTGTTACAGGGGCTTTCCTCATGGCTCAGTGGTAAAGACTCTGCCTCTCAGTGGAGGAGACGTAGGAGACACCGGTTGGATCCCTGGGTTGGGAAGATCCCCTGGAGAAGGGAATGGCAACCCACTCCAACATTCTTGCCTGGGACATCCCAGGGACAGAGGAGCCTGGTGGGCTACAGTCTATGGGATCTCAAAAAGTCGGACACAACTGGGGGACTAAACAACACAGGGACGAGACTGACTCTCTTTATGTCACAGCTGCCACCGTGCCGCACCAAGCCACACTCAGCCGTGTCTGACTCAGTCGAAGGGGCATAAACACAAGTGTGGGGTGTGACCTGTGCAGGACCAGGCCTGCCCTGCTTCGCTTATGCCTACGTGATCTGATGGCTGAAGCGCTAACAATGTCTCTGACTAAGCCTGAAGCCACAGGTGAGGATGACAGAGCAACCAGACTCAGGAAGAAAGAATTAAAACTTGTCTCTTGTTTGCACCACTTCCATTTTGGTGTCTGGTCACATACCGGTACAGGGGTTGCATTTTGCTACTAAAACAGAGTTTTTCTTTTCCCTTTCTTTAAAAGAATGAATTTGGGGGGTTGGCACTGACATATAACTGCTGAGAACTACTGTAGCACAGAGAACTCTCCTCGGTGCTCTGTGGTGACCCAAATGGGAAGGAAATCCAAAAAGGGGGTATGCATGTATAGCTGATTCACTTTCCTGTACACCTGAAACTAACACAACATTGTAAAGAAACTATACTCAAATAAAAATTAATTTTAAAAAAATTCCAAGAGATACAGGATAAAAAAAAAAAGAGAATAAATTTGCGGCGGGGGGGGGGGGGGGGGGGGAGTTCCTGGTGGTTCAGTGGTTAGGGCTGTGAGCTCTCACTGCTAAGGGTGTGGGTTTGATCCATAGCCAGGGAACTCAAGATCCCATAAGGCACATGATGAGGCCATCTGTACCATGAACATCGGCAAAATGTGCATCTTAATTTTCACCTTAACGTTGCTCACCCACATCCGCACTGTGCACGTCTTTCCCACGAAGGATGACCAAGTTAGCAATGGAAGTGTTAAAATGAATCTCTCTGTTGACAGACATTTTACCAAGAGGAGGAAGTCCTAATAAAGGTGGCCGAACCTGCCAATCAATACCTACCAAAAGAAAAAAAAAAGAGAGATTTTACAAATGGCCTTGAACAAGAACAGACAAATGTAAGATGATATATGTATTTTATTGAAATTTCCATTTGATAAGTACAAGTTGGGGGGGTGGCATTCTGCTAAAAAGTTAAACATTCTTATCTGGTTGACCTAAGGTGATTCAAACTATTCAATTCTGACGCAGGCATGAAATAATTCTTCACTGAATATTAAAGGATGGCAGTAGGCACAAAGGATGGAATTCTACACTGCAATAAAAAGAAACTGACTATGGATATGCAAAAAGACACGGACAGATCTCAGAGGCAGGAAGCAAGTTTGACTGAAAAGGTTACATACTGTGAGTCCATTTATAGGACTTTCCTGGGCTCCAAAATCACTGCAGATGATGACTGCAGCCATGAAATTAAAAGACTCTTGCTTCTTGGAAGAAAAGCTATGACCAACCTAGACAGCATATTAAAAAGCAGAAACATCACTTTGCCGACAAAGGTCCATATACTCTTAAGCTATGGTTTTTCCTTAGTCATGTATGGATGTGAGAGTTGGACTATAAAGAAAGCTGAGCGCCAAAGAATTGATGCTTTTGAACTGTGGTGCTGGAGAAGACTCTTGAGAGTCCCTTGGACTGCAAGGAGATTCAACCAGTCCATCCTAAAGGAAATCAGTCCTAAATATTCACTGGAAGGACTGATGCTGAAGCTGAAACTCCAATACTTTGGCCACCTGATGCAACGAACTGACTCATTGGAAAAGACCCTGATGCTGGGAAAGATTGAAGGCAGGAAGAGAAGGGGACGACAGAGGATGAGATGGTTGGATGGCATACTGACTCGATGGACATGAGTTTGAGTAAGCTCCGGGAGTTGGTGATGGACAGGGAAGCCTGGCGTGCTGCAATCCATGGGGTCGCAGAGTCAGACACGACTGAGAGACTGAACTGAACTAATAGGACCATCTAGAAAAGGCAAAATCATAGGAATAAAATTCAGATCAATAGTCACTAGGGGCTTGGGGTGGAGAAAAGAGACTGTCTACAAAGGGGTGTGAGGAGACTTTTTGGAGCATGGAAATACTGTCTCAACTGTGGTGGTGGTTACATGGTAGTAAGTGTGTCAAAACTCATGGAACTATCCACCTAGAAAGAGTGAACTTCATTCTACATGTCTCTGTGAATAAACAAGCAAAATAGATACAAAAATGTTAAGGGATGTAGAAACACCAAGCAAAAATAGGGTTGAAAATTGACTAGTCAAAGGGAAATATTAGGAAAATACTCTTAAATTATACATAAGATAGGGGAAATTTTCAGTGTGCAATAACAGTTTGATTTTCAGCAAAAGAAATTTCAGAACAAATAAAAAAATACTGGCATACTGAAATCATTGATAATAATAAGACAAACAGGCCAACTTAAAAATCTGGAGAGATGTTTGAACAAACATTTCACCAAAGAAGATAAACAAATAGCTAATAACCACATGAAAAGATGCTCAACATCACTGTCATTAGGAAAATGCAAATTGAAACCACAAGGAGACACAACTTCACAGATCTAGTATGGCTAAGTCATTAGCTCTTAAACTGGCTTTGCAACCATGTGAGGCACATCTCCCTTTGACTCCTGCTCAAGGAATGTTGCTAAACTTGTCTGTTTATCATGCCGACTGCCTCTTTCCTATCCTAGCAGGAAACTAAAGGTTTGCTTTCTGGAGAGGACAGGATTGAGTGTCTCTAGTCTGAAGAACGCTAGGCAGAGCTAAGGGCACGGTGCACACCAAAACTAGAGAGATCAGGTGTAAAAAGAAAACAAAAAGAGAGATCAACGGAAGTCCAGGATAACCATGGGCCCCTACCCCCCAAGACCACTAGGGCTTTGTCTAAACCCTCTGGACAGAATATCTAACACAGCAGACAGGCAAACAGAATATCCAGCATGACAGACATACACGGGCTAGAGGGGGCAAAAAACACTAGACTGAAGCAGGTCAGAAGGCTCTGGCGAAGGTTTCTCTAGGAAGATGAAACTGATAGAATACTTGAATACAGGCAGACCTTGGAGATTTTGCATGCTTGGTTCCAACCACCACAATAAAGTCAATTATCCCAAATTAAAAGACACTTGCTCCTTGGAAGATAAACTACGGCGAACTAGACAGTGTATTAAAAAGCAGAGACATTACTTTGCCGACAAAGGTCCATATAGTCTAAGCTATCGTTTGTCCAGCAGTCATGTATGAATGTGACATTTGGACCATAAAGAAGACTGAGCGCCAAAGAACTGATGCTTTTGAACTGTGATGTCGGAGAAGACTGTTGAGAGTCCCCTGGAGACTTCTCCCCTGCAAGAAGATCAAACCAGTCAATCCTAAAGGAAATCAGTCCTGACTATTCATTGGAAGGACTGATGCTGAAGCTGAAGTTCTAATACTTTGGCCACCTGCTGCGAAGAACTGACTCTTTGGAAAAGACCCTGATGCTGGGAAAGATTGAAGGCAGGAGGAGAAGGGGACGATAGAGGATGAGATGGTTGGATGGTATCACCAACTCAATGGACATGAATTTGAGCAAGCTCTGGGAGATGGTGAAGGACAGGAGAGCCTGGTGTGCTACAGTCCATGGGGTCGAAAGTGTCAGACACGACTGGGAGACTGAACAACAATCCCAACAAAGCATGTCACACAAATATTTTTTCATTTCCCAGAGCATATAAAAGTTACATTTACACTATACTGTAATCTATCAATTCTGCAATAGCACTGTGTCTAAAAAAACAGCATGCTGACCTTAATTGAAAAATGCTTTATTAGTGCTAAAAAATGCTAACCATCATCTGAACTTTCAAGATATAATCCTTTTTTAACTTGAAAGTTGTTTTGCAATAGTAACGTCAAAGGGACTGTCCTGGTGGTCCCATGGTTGAGAGTCCACCTGCTGATCCTCGGTCCGGAAGGATCCCACATGCTGCAAGGTAGCTAAGCCTGTGAGCTGCAACTCCTGAGCCCACACTGCAGAGCCCGTGCTCCGCAACAAGAGGAGACACCACAATGAGAAACCCGGGCACCGCAACTAGGGAGTAGCCTCTGGCGCCACAACTAGAGAAAGCCTGTGCGCAGTAGCACAGGTCCAACACAGCCAAAATAAAGAAATAGTTGTTTAAAAAAAAAAACACACACGATGACATTAAAAAATATAGTAACATCAAAGATTACACATCACCATAACAAACATAATAATAAGAAAAAGGGGTGAAATAGTGTGAGAATGGCCAAAACGTGCCACAGAGACGTGTAGTGAGCGAACGCTGCTAGAAAAATGGTGCCAACGAATTTGCTAGATGAAGGGTGGCCACAAACCTTCAATCTGTCAAAGAACACAATATCTGCAAAGTGCAATAAAACACGGTATGCCTGGTATCAGGAAAAAAAAAAATTCAGACAAGTAGTGAAACAAGGCTGAATAATTGACAGGTACATAGAAAAACTAAGCAAACAAGAAAACAAGGCAATCATTAACTCCAAAGAAAACAAAAAAAATTATACAGGAAGGGAAAAGTAATCATAGGATGCTCTGCTGCTCAGCTGTGAATAGCATTTACTTGATCATGATAGTATAAAACTGAGTATCGCTTTAACCCAATGACGACACTTACGACCGTATCAGAAGGATGAGGAGACAGAGGGTATTTCAGGGCTTAGGGTCCAGAGTTAGAAAAAAGCTAAATCCTAACCCTCCATGGTGGGAAGCAAATAGGTAATAAATAAATGAAAAGTCTATAAATGGCAATAAATAGATAATAACAAACAACAAGAGAGTTTTGGGAGACAGTTACCTTTAACAAGGAGACAACAGAAGAAGGTTATGGACTAAGAATTTTTAACAACCAGCTTCACAGAATTAATTCACTATTTAGGTACATATAAAGTTACGGCGTATATGGCAGAAAACTATGCAGCTACTGAAAAGAACAAGGCATGTCTAAATGAATGAATTGGAATAAAGGCTAGAGACTACTACATTGAAAAAAGCAGAACAAAAAAATTACATAGTGAAGGCTATGGTTTTTCCAGTGGCCATGTATGGATGTGAGAGCTGGACTATAAATGAGATGTCTGGATGGCATCACCGACTTGATGCACATGAGCTAGGGTGAACTCCGGGAGTTGGTGATGGACGGGGAGGCCTGGCGTGCTGCGATTCATGGGGTTGCAAAGAGCTGGACACAACTGAGCGACTGAACTGAACTGAATATGTTAGTTTTTTTTTTTTAAGTGTGTTTATATATATATGCCCTTAGAACTCCAACTCTCATGTGAATATATTAATGCAAACTAGCAGAAAGGAAATAGATGGGGAAACAGTAGAAACAGTGGCCAACTTTACTTTCTGGGGCTCCAAAATCACTGCAGATGCTGACTGCAACCATGAAATTAAAAGACACTTACTCCTTGGAAGGAAAGTTATGACCAACCTAAATAGCATATTAAAAAGCAGAGACATTACTTTGCCAACAAAGGTCCGTCTAGTCAAGGCTATGGTTTTTCCAGTAGTCATGTATGGATGTGAGAGTTGGACTGTGAAGAAGGCTGAGTGCCGAAGAATTGATGCGTTTGAACTGTGGTTTTGGAGAAGACTCTTGAGAGTCCCTTGGACTGCAAGAAGATCCAACCAGTCCATTCTAAAGGAGATCAGTCCTGGGTGTTCATTGGAAGGAATGATGCTAAAGCTGAAACTCCAATACTTTGGCCACCTCATGTGAAGAGTTGACTCATTGGAAAAGACCCTGATGCTGGGAGGGACTGGGGGCAGGAGGAGAAGGGGACGACAGAGGATGAGATGGCTGGATGGCATCACCAACTCGATGGACATGAGTCTGAGTGAACTCCGGGAGTTGGTGATGGACAGGGAGGCCTGGTGTGCTTCGATTCAAGGGGTTGCAAAGTTGGACATGGCTGAGCGACTGAACTGAATAAAATTTTTAAATAAGTAAAACTTAAAAGTAAGTAAAACTGTGATTTAGCTTGGTTCAGAGGGCCAAGCCAAAAGCTGTGGAAAATTCTTCCCAGGCCTTAACGGTTTAATCGAGAAACTGCCAGCATGTACCCTGCTGATCCTTATGGACCAATGACGCCTGTGTTCCTTCCACGTCCCTCTTTTGGAAAAGCAGTGTCTACCAGTTATCCTCCACCTGTTCCAGCATGGTCTGTAGGGAGTGGGGCGTGCTTAGAGAGCGATACGCAGGAAATCTCACCCGAGAGACATAAATCCACACCTGGACCTGCTTTTAGACGACAAGATTCTGAATGTCAGGCTGATGGGCTAAAGGAATGTGCTAGTAGGCTGCCGTGCTAACTTTGGAGGGCCTGGGACGGGTTAAGTACATTCTGCAAGTGGGGGGACGCGATGTGTGAGGTGACAGAGGGCAGAGGGCGGCAGCCAGCTTCCAACATCAACTCCTGTGCTCCTCGCCCCTGGTGCTCAGGCTCTCACGTGGTCTTCTCCCCATGGGAAGGGGCTGACCTTAATAACCAAAAGGATGATGTGAAGTGATGGCATGTGACTTCCAAAGCTAGGTCATAGGAGATACTAACTGCTGCCTTGCTCTTTCCTGGGCATCCTTCCTGTTCTGAGGACATGGAGAAAGATACATTGCTGAAGGCGATACTGATGGGGTCGATCTTCACACAGAGCATTCCGATAACGCATGAGGAGCTTTAAAACTATATCCTTCAACCTGGGTAGTGACATAAATACATTTATTCGTACATTTACGTTGGCCACCTGATGTGAAGAGCTGACTCACTGGAAAAGACCCTGATGCTGGGAAAGATTGAAGGCGGGAGGAGAAAGGGACGACAGAGGATGAGATGGCCGGATGGCATCCCCGACTCAACGGACCTGAGTTTGAGCAAAGTCCAGAAGATGCTCAAACATCTGGCGTTGGGCAGTCCATGGGGTTGCAAATTGTCAGACAAAACTGAGTGGCTGAACAACAAAAAGCTATAGGAAAACGTTTAAAGGTTCAAAATTCATATCTATAACTGAAAAAATGTTGATACTCTAAATTCCCATATGGAAAAATGACTAAACAAACAGTGGTTTATTGACCTGAAAGGGCCCAGAGTCCCAAGTCATAAGCTACCCTGAGGTACACTGTGTTCCTTGATAACAGATATTGCCAGAAAAACAGGTCCTGTGGCCAAAAAGTTTCTGAAGCATTACTTAAGATGTGAACTTTCCACTTATCTCCAAACCTCAGGCACTATGATCTAAAATCCATAAGGTATTACAAGTAAATGTAGAGGAAATCCACTTTCATAGTACTGAAACCTAACTGATTGTAATCTGTGATAAAATATCTGCTCCCAAAATTGTACACAGTAGTAACTTCCAGTAAAACATGAGACTGAACATACTGGTTTACTCCTCAAATCTCACTAACAACACGAATTTTTTTTTAAAGGCACGAAAAAAATGGAAAGAAGATAGTGGTGACAGAATTTTCGAAACTGGAAAGCAAATGAACCAGTGGTTACTGACGCACCAAAAACTGAGACTCCTACCCACGGTGAAGGTCCTAGAAGCTTACCAAGCGCTTCTAGAAAAGGAAGAGATGGGAGGATTAGTTAAAAACCTGTATGAGAAGCAGTGAGAGCTCCAGACCCTTCCCCAGCCCCTGCAGTAGGTGGGCTGCCCCCCCACCCCCATCTTGAAAGGGGGTTTCTACTCAGTAAAGGCTAAACCTCTGAAAAGAATAAACACCCCAGACAAAGATCTCTGCACTCATAAAGTTTACAGTGTCATGAGATAAAAGATCCACACTAAGGAATTCCAGAATGCTAGACACAAAGAGAAAATCCTAAAAGATATGAGAGAGAATGAAACAGGATTAGAAATCATACTGAAGTGGGACTGCTCAGCTGTAACACTGGAAGCTGGAAGATTATAGAGCAAGCTTTCAAGACACTGAGTAAAAATGATTCCTAGCCTCAAATCCTATACCTGGCTGAATCATCAATCAAAAAAAAAAAAAAAAAAGCAGGATAATGACATCTGCAGCCTGAAAATGTGTACCTTCCCTGTACAATTTCTCACAAAGCTCCTGGAGGGCAATGTCCAGATGAGGGAATAAGCGTAGAAAGAGGAAGATTTGGAATCCAGGAACCGGGCTAGAATACAGGAGGCAGAGAGGCCAGTGCGTCTGCTTCTCACGCCTGCAGAGTGACCACTGCAGCCTGAAGGGTGACGGCCTCTGGAAGGGACATCTTTAAGAAGGCAATGGGAGTAATAACATTACCCGATGGGTTGGCTGGGAAGGGTTTCATTTTTATGGGAAAGTTTAGGGGTAAATTCATAATAGGTACAAAGAGTATCAACCAAGTAATTATTAACTCTAGGAGGAAAAAAAATTAATGGTACATGAAATAAAATGTAATCTGTGTATGTAGTACATGGCTCAACTCTGAATAAAATTTACATAGCAAAAATGATACAAACACTGAAAACTTATTTTCACTAGACTGGGAGGCAAGAGGGAAGGTGTGTGTAGAGGGTATAAGAAGATTTAATTCTCAGTTTTATGCTAGGAAGGCAGAGGATATCTAAACCTAGAAAATAAAACAAATAACAGAATAAGGAAGATGTTTAGAAATGGAGGCCAATTCCAGAAAGAACATCTCAAATCACTGAAAGCAGTGCCCGCTGGGCTGTGGAGAAGTGGAGAACTGACTGTTCTCTTCCCCATTATAAATTCATACCTGGCAATTACTTGACTTTTTAAAAAACTTAAGATGTACTTTACATACAATGTGATACACAGATTTAAATATACACTTAAATGAGTTCTGACAATTTGATTTCTTTAAAAAAACTACATTCATATATTACTTTGATAAAAATAAAATAAAAATAATTGTCTCACACATCTGAATTTTTTTTTTTTTTTTGGAGAAATGAAACTGTGAAGTGATTAAGAAATCTTCCCAGGATATTCTGGTGAGTTTTTGTAGGAGCCTCCCAGATCAGAAGAAGGCACTATTATTTCAACTGGCCCAAGCCAGTTTATATTGGGAACTTCAGTACAGGCATTTTTCCCAGCTTGTGGGCTGCATATTTTTAAAATACCCTTTACCGTCTTCCATTTTCGCATTAGAAATGAGCATCTGTCTCAAATGCTTGAGGAGGCCAGCCCAGGTAAACGTGCTGTATGCCAGGGAATTCTCAGACATTTGAGGAATGTTACGAACACCCAGCATCTTGAACTCTGGATGGGGAACTAAATTCTCCATTAAGTCTCCTGCAAAGGAAAAAAATCTGAACTCAGTTCTTAAATTCCATGTTATTTCCGCTGGCTCATATACAACCACGATTGGACGGCTTGGGGGGGACCAAACGTGTTTTCTCCTCCAAGGCTAAAACTGCTTAAATTTCAAAATGTAAATACAATTTCAGAGACAATATGTATGCATGCTTGATTAATGCTAATGCTTAATCAACTAATGCTTGGTTTTGGCACCTATTTCAGCATGAATGAAAAAAAAAACCACACTTTGCCAAAAGGAAACAATAATTATTTCTGAGTTAAGAACCTGGAAATGTGAATGAAATATTTAGCTAAACCTCAGGAAAACAAAGTAAGCATTAGAGATAATACGCTTTTATTGTCATTCCGTGTTCACCAAATGCCCCCTTAGAAATTTTCTTAGATCTCTTATTTATTTTATTTGGTTAAACGATAAGCAGAACCTCTTAACATTAAACTCCACTTGGAAAGAAGACAGGATTAGTAATTCTTGAACTAAGGAATATGTCTATCTTTAGAACGTTATACTTGTAATGAAAGAGGATGAAGGAGAAAGGCTACTTTGTTTTCCATTCAGAGCTTACTTATTTTAAAAATAATTTTATCTTACTATATCTTGTATATATTTTATATATTTATAGAAAATACTCCTTTCTAGAGGAGCAAGAAAAATCTTTTACCATAACATGAAATTTAAATCTTATGGGGACTTTCCTGGTGGTCCAGTGGCTAAGACACTGTACTCCCAATGCGGGGGACTGGGTTTAATCCCTGGTCAGCAAACTTGATCCCACATGCTGCAACTAAAGATCCCACGCGCCACAATGAAGATTGAAGATTCTGCATGCCACAACTAAGAGCCTGCACAGCCACATAAAGAAATAATACTAAAGAATAAATTTTATAACATTGAATGCAAATTCCTGGCCTACAGCCTAATGTTAAGAACAAATTCTGAGGCAAACATCTACAAACTGTTGCACAAATTGATCTTACGGCTAGTGGCGTTTCCTCTAAACCTAAGAAGCCTTTTCTGTAAAGCAGCTAGAGCTGAATTCTGTCACATAGCGTGTGTAACAAAAAACAATCAGCAAATAATCCCTGAACGCTAACGCACAGATTGTTAAAATCTGTGTTTCCCTCCAGCTTTCTTGTTCACCTGGTCTCATCTTAAACAGTCTTGGCCTTGTCAAACTCTGAGTTTGTGTCCCCACAAATTCCCACAATGCAATCCTCACCTCCAAGGTGATGGCTTTAAGGAGGCGAGGGGGCCTTTGGGAGGTGAAGTCGCTTTATGAAAGAGACCCCAGAGAGGCCTCTTGCCCCTTTGTGGCATGTGAAGACACAGTGAGAAGATGGCCATCTGTGAAGACGGCTTCCAATCAGCTCTCCACAGGCAGTCCCGCGGATTTTTCACAAGGTGGTTATGCCAACAACCTCCTTAAACTCCTTCAGAGGCTTTCCCCTGCTCTTAGATGAATGAGGCGGCCTTTAGATGCTTCCAGGGCCCTACAAGGTCGGCCCCTGCTCACTGCTCTAGCCTCAGGTGTCAGTCATCCCCTGCACCATTCTCTGTGCTCCAGTGACACTGGATTTCTCTCTGTCCTAAAGGGCCATGCTTCCTTCTGCCACAGGGCCTTTGCACATGCTATTCCTGTCTCCCTCCCTTTGCTTAGTTAACTCCAAGTCTTCATCCAGCTTTTTGCTCGTGTTAACTTCTTCAAGGGCTGACTTCTTTGCCTCATCAGCCTAAGTCTGCTTCCATTGTGACACATTCTCTTGGATCTGCACTCCTTTCCTTCAGAGCATTTAACTCAGTTTTTAATTACACCTTCTTGGCATAATTGTTTAGTGTGAACACAATGTCTATATTGGTTCCTCACTGAATCCCCAACATTTAACATAGTGTCTGGCACATAGCAGGAAGTCAATAAATACTGGTTGAATGAACAGATGTGCAATATGGTAAGTACTGTGGAATGCACAGAAATTAACAAGACACATGTCGCCAAGGAAGTTGCAAATTAGTGGGGACTACAAGACATGCACACGTCAGACTCCTCCAGGGAAACACATGACGCTAATTACAGCGGCGGCATCTGGGAGGGGTCAGAGGGTGACTTACTCTTGATTGCATATTCTTTTGTACTCCTGGAATAAATATGTACATTTATGTGTGTAACTCTTAAAGATAAGCAAACACACTTAAAGAAATAATAAAGGCAAAAAACATCAAGTAACATAAAAGAGATACAGAATGCCAAGGGAGCACAGGGGTGAAGAACTCGCCTGCCAATGCAGGAGATGCAAGAGACATGGGTTCGATCCCTGGGTCAGGAAGATCTCCTAGAGGAGGGCTTGGCAACCCACTCCAGTATTCTTGTCTGGAGAATCCCATGGACAGAGGAGCCCTACAGTCCATAGGGCCGCAAAGAGCTGGACATGACTGAAGTGAGCATGCACACACAGGAGTTCAGAGCTGGAGGGTTACTTTGGGACTTCCCTGGTCCAGTGGCTAAGACTCCACGCTCCCAATCGCTCCCAATGCAGGGAGCCTGGGTTTAGTCCCTGGCCGGGAAATTAGATCCCACAGGCTGCACTAAAGATCCTGCATGCCTCAACTAAGATCGGGGCAGCCAAATAAACGTTAGAAAAGGAAAAAAAAAATTATCACTTGAATTGGATCCTAAAGAATGAGGAAGGTTTCAGTAGAGGTGAAGAAGGGAAGCAGGAAGTGATTTTTAAAAGAGAAAACACTGAGCAAAAGGACCAAAGCAGGAAAGTTCCAGACTGAAGAAGGAAGTGGAGGATGAAAAGCAAGTGGGGAATCTATGCAGAGGAGGCAGAAGGTGACCAAAGTGCAAAGTTAAGACTCAGGGAAGAATATGGAGGCCAGGCTAAGGAATTATGACAAATCTGGCAGGTAATGCGTGAAGCACAGCATGGGGGGTGAGCAGAATGCGAGGATTAGATCCGTGCCTTGGGGAGGCTCACTGGGGTCATTGTGTCAGGAGGACTGATGCCGGGGGGAAGAGGCAGGCAGCAGGAAGGGAAGCAGGGTTAGGACCACCTTAAGCCAGGGATGTCCATGTAGCTGCGAGCTTCTGTTTTTATGAAACAGAGACAGAGAAAGAGAGAGAGGCAGAGATTGAGAATAAAAAGAACTTTGTATTCAGGGAGAGCACGCAATATCAGTTAAGATACGCTGACCAACTGAACCAATGTCAGAGAGACAGGGAGGCAGGAAAGAATGCAGACAGCTGGGAGAGATGGCACCAACAGGTCTGAGCATACTGATGAGATAAGAGGACAGTGGGAGAAATTCAGGCGACAGGAATAGAGGAAGTGGGGGAGGGGAAACAAGCAGGGGCGGAGGGGATGTTGAATCCATTCAGAGCATGCTAAATTTGAAGAAGCAGATGCAACTAGGAAAAGTGGGATAGGCAACCATTTGGGAAAGAAGGTAGGACTGAGACGTATACATTCCTGGGTCCTTTGCATCTGGATGGTTTGAATGGATAAAGCACCACTTGACAAATAAACTGAAAAAGAGTGGTGGGTTTTATTGCACAATGATGAAAATGATGGTTATGCAACTTTGTGAATATGTTAGAAAACACTGACGTGCGTATTTTAAATGGGTGAGTTGTATGGTATGTGAATTATATCTCAAAATTATTTTTAAAAATAGGGAAGGGAAAAAAAAAAAAAGAAGAGAAAAGGTCCTGAAGAATGGAATAAGTGGAAGGTTCTGAAGTGAGGGAGATGTGAGTATATCTTCAGGTAGAGGGGAGAGCCAGAGAAGAACAGCTTTGAGGCTTTCACAACATCAGACTTCTCCACAAATAACCCACAGGGGCACAAATACCTAGTGGATTTCTCCTGTAGTGAAATGAGCCTTCCCCCGAGTAAGTAGGCTGGAACACACTTCCCAGCTGATGTGCGAGGACTTGATTTATATCACAGAAGGAGATCTGCTTGATATTCATCAGCTTCGCACAGATCTTATGAACAGCATCGTTCTCATGAACAAGGAGGGCGTCTGAAGATCGGTACAAGTGAGAAAGTGTCAAAACGGAGTTGTAGTTCTGAACAATCACCTGGAGAGGAAAAGGCCACAAATAAGAAAGGCAGGAGAAGGACTTCCCTGGTAGTCCACTGGCTAAGACTCACATTCTCAATGGGGGGGCCAGGGTTCGTGCCCTGGTCAGGGAACTAGAACCCACATGCTGAAACTAAAGATCCCATGAGCCACAGCTAAGACCTGGAGCAGCCAAATTAATAGTAAAAAAAAAAACAAAGGTGGGAGAGGATAGCAGTTAAGAGGGCATCTTACCTAGGTTCAAATCCTGGCTCTTCCACTTTCTAGCTATATGATCTTAGATAAGTTACATAATCTCTCTGTGTCTCAGTTTCCTCATTTGTAAAACGGGGATAATAATTATATCAGCCTCTTAAGAGTTCTCAGAATGAATGTCAGAATACCAGTAAAGCACTTAGAATAGTGCCCTGTGTATAGTAAGGGTTCAGTAAACGATGACTATACTATTACTTTCACTATTACTATCATACTTTCTACATCATTTCCTCCTGTGACTTATTTCATCTCCGTTTTATTATTTCTCCTGCTAGGCTGATCAACAGCAAATTGACTTACATAGAAATGTCCTCTCAATGGAAAGAAATGAAAATTCTTTGAAGGCTGGCAATAGCAGGATGAGGTCAAGGTCCCTGCTTTACAGGCAGTAGCCAGAGGGACTGACCCAGGAATGGGTTTCTGAGAGAAGCTGCAGTTTTCTTCTTTGGAATTTTTATAAATAAGGACACCTCATTTGCTTGGCAAAGTTTGAACAAAGTTAAATGAGTTGTTCATCAAAGTACCATACTGTATACTCACACCTGACACAATAACTTCACATTTCCAAAGAAAGGATGAGATAGATCTTTTACGTATATTTGTTTTAATCGCAAAGACTACAAAACAGAAATTTTTAAATTGATGTGTTCATACCTCACCAGTTCCATAAGGCCATATAATCTGATTCATTTTCAAAGCGCTTGAGTACTGATCTTGTAAGTTCTGAGTAATGAAGGCTCCTAGCCCGGATCCAGTGCCTCCAGCCATACTCATTATGATGAAAAAGCCACTCAAAGAATCGCATTTCTCCACTTCCTTCTGGATTAGGTTCATTATAGATTCTTCATGCCTGGGTCCATGAACAGAGTATCTATGCAGTGCAAAACAAACATCTTCCAATTTAACCAGAGAGATGGATTGCAGAGAAAGGTATAGGAGAGATAAGGCTTTCTAAACCTATGCAAGTGAACTACCTCTCATGAGACATACAGGTACCCTGAGTGACCAAATTTTATATACACAAGTTAAGGGGACCTCCTTGGCAGCCCAGTGGTTAAGATTCTGTGCTCCCAAAGTAGGGGGCACAGGTTGGATCCCTGGTTGGAGAACTAAGATCTTGCATGCGACATAGAAGGGCCTAAAGATAACAATAATAATAACATACAACAAAAACAAAATGAAAAAATAGAAGAAGAAAATAATAAGATAACAAGTCAAACAGTTTTTAAAAGCGAACAGGACTGCTAGGAGAGTCAATTTACTGGGAATAGAAAATTCTCTTTAATAGGCCACTCCTTCGGCTAGAATTACCAGGTGGTTCTAAAGATTTCAGTTCAGTTCAGTCACTCAGTCATGTCCGACTCTTTGCAAGCCCATGGACTGCAGCACACCAGGCTTCCCTGTCCATCACCAACTCCCAGAGCTTACTCAAACTCATGTCCATCGAGTTGGTGATGCCATCCAACCATCTCATTCTCTGTCGTCCCCTTCTCCTCCTGCCTTCAATCTTTCCCAGCATCAGGGTCTTTTCCAATGAGTCAGCTATTCGCATCAGGTGGCCAAAGTATTGGAGTATTGGAGTTTCAGCTTCAACATCAGTCCTTCCAATCAATATTCAGGACTGATCTCCTTTAGGATGGACTGTTTGGATCTCCTTGCAGTCCAAGGGACTCTCAGTCTTCTCCAACATCACAGTTCAAAAGCATCAATTCTTCAGTGCTCAGCTTTCTTTATGGTCCAACTCTCACATCCATATATGACTACTGGAAAAACCATAGCTTTGACTAGATGGACCTTGACAAAGTAATGTCTATGCTTTTTAATATGCTATTTAGGTTGCATAGCTTTTCTTCCAAGGAGCAAGCGTCTTTTAATTTTAAGGCTGCAGTCACCATCTGCAGTGATTTTGGAGCTCAAGAAAAGAGTCTCTCACTGTTTCCATTGTTTCCCCATCTATTTGCCATGAAGTGATGGGACCAGATGCCATGATCTTAGTTTTCTGAAGCCAACTTTGAGCTTTAAGCCAAGTTTTTCACTCTCCTCTTTCACTTTCATCAAGAAGCTCTTTAGTTCTTCTTTGCTTTCTGCCATAAGGGTCATGCCATCTGCATATCTGAGGTTATTGATATTTCTCCTGGCAATCTTGATTCCAGCTTGTGTTTCATCTAGCCCAGCATTTCACATGATGTACTCTGCATGTAAGTTAAATAAGCAGAGTGATAATATACAGCCTTGATATACTCTTTTGTTGATTTGGAACCAGTCTGTTGTTCCATGTCCAGTTATAACTGTTGTTTCTTGACCTGCATACAGATTTCTCAGGAGGCAGGTCAGGTGGTCTGGTATTCCCATGTCTTTAAGAATTTTCCAGTTTGTCAATAAAGCAGAAGTAGATGTTTTTCTGGAACTCTCTTGCTTTTTCGAGGATCCCATGGATGTTGGGAATTTGATCTCTGGTTCCTCTGCCTTTTCTAAATGCAGCTTGAACATCTGGAAGTTCACGGTTCAGGTACTGCTGAAGACTGGCTTGGAGAATTTTGAGCATTACTTTGCTAGCACGTGAGATGAGTGTGAATCTACAAGATTATGGTACAACATAATCTTCAATATTCATAACAATACTCCAAAAGCAGGAATTCTAACTTTGCCACACATTAAAATCACCTTGGGAAGCTTTGAAAAATTCCAACATTCAGACTTCATCCCAAACCTATTAAATCAGAATTTCTGGATGTGAGTCCTAGGCACTAGTATTTTCTAAAGAATTCAGGCAATACTACTGTGTAGTCATATTCCCTATTAACTGGAATACTTGCCAGATAAAGATACTGTATCAATAATAAGTCAGCTGGCAGAATAACAGTGAAGAAGTGGAAACCCTTCTGCAAAAGATCCTTGGTTTCAGCAGTATCTAGACCTGAAGCATATAGAAAGGTGAGACAGAATGAGTGACTTCTGGGTGAAGTCACACTCTAAATGTTAAAACAGAAATTCAAAGTTTGGTATGGGAATGCAGGAGACATGGGTTTGATCCCTGGTCAGGAAGATATCCTGGAGAAGGAAACGGCAACCCACTCCAGTATTTCTGCCTGGGAAATCACACAGACAGAGGAACCTGGTGGGCTACCGTCCATGGGGTCGCAAAAGAGTCAGACACAGCTAAGTGGCTAAAGAACAACGTTTAGTATATCAACTGTGCAGTTATAACTACACTATTCATCAACTGTGCAGCTGTATCTAAACTGAAAAGCATGAGGAATTATTCTTACCCATAGGCCCAGTTGTTTCCAGAACCTTGTTTTTGACAGAAGCATGAATGCTGGCCATATTTCCATCGGCCAGAACGGGCGGCCTTTGACAGTGTTTGATTGATAACTTTAGGTTCCATGTCAACAAGGACAGCACGAGCAAGTGGAACTAGAGAAGGAAAAAAAGATCAAAAGAAAAATAATGCATATAATCTTATTTGGGGTAACTCAGACCATACACTTCTCTAAATTAAAAAAAAAAATTCAAAGATTGAGAATAGAAAGATGTTATTCTGCTTAGAAACTGAGGTGGGCAGCAGCAGGTAGATGCAGATGGTTCATCTGCCCAGCATTCTGCTGGCAGGCTGAATAAATATGGGCTAACACGATGACTGGGTCAGGTCTACAAACACCTATTGAGTGCTTATAATGTGCTATGTACTATGCTACAAACACAGAGATGAAGACAGGATCAATCCAGCCCGAGGAGAACCAGGGAGGGCCGCAAAACACAGCAACACTGAATCATGAAGTGATGTGATGGGACCCAGAGCAAATCCACAGTAACAGAGGTGCATATTCAGAAGCACAAAGTGCCAACCATCTCAGGATTATTGAAGCAGAAGATGGAGACAGGGGGTGTAAGAAATGATGGACAGGACTGGAAGCAGGCAGGGCTCAGATATTAGAAGTCCTAATACACAATGCTAGACACCTTGAAACTTGTTTTTCAGCCAATGAGAAACCACTGGAAACGTTCAAGGATGAAAGGAATAGTCACATGTCTTTTTTTTTTAAATGTCAGATGTCTTTATTATTTTTTTAAACAGCTTTTTACTACATTTATTTCTTTACTTACTGTTAAGTAAGTTTAAGTTAAGTACTTATTGTTAAGCAAGTAAGCAAGGCATGTGGGATTGTAGTTTCCCAACCAAGGACAGAACTGGCACTCCCTGCCGCAGAAGTGTAAAGTTTTAACCTCTGGACCACCAAGGAAGTCCCTAAGATGTCTTTTTGAATCCAGCAGTGTGGAGGATAGATGTGATAGACACAGGAGACCAGGCAGGGAAATTCAGAAGGAGTGTCTTGAAACAATCCAGATGAGGAAGGACAAGAGCCAGAACTAAGGCAATGACAGCGAAGATGGAGGGGGAGAGGCGTTTCAAGGGACATGTAGGAGATAAACTAAGCGGATCTGAACGTAGGCAGTAGGAACAAAGTTTTAAGGGAAAAACAATGCATGCCCTCGGGTATGGAGATGTTGAGTTTGAGGTACACAGGAGAGACACAGGTGATGTTCACTAACCAGTCTGCAGCTTGGAAGAGATGCTAGGCTACAGATTTGAGAGTAATCAGTATGCAAGATGGAGCAACATTTGAGAGTCACTGAATTCGCCCAGAGAGAACTATACAAGTTGGGAAGATGCTGAGATGCAAGCACTAGAAAAGAAAAGTTCAGTGACTAGGAAGGAGTCTCAAGGAGGGAGTTTTCTAGTTAATGTTATCAAATCTGGTAGAGAAGTTAAGTAAATTAACAAAAAGAAAAACAGTTACTGGCTCTAGTAATTAGGAGATCACTGGGAATTTTTCATGGGACAGCTTCATTGGTATTGTAAAGCAGAAGCAGGATTATAATTGGTAAAGAGGGTTCTCCTTTGAGAATCTTAGTTGAGAAGGAAGGAAAAAAGCTATAGTCAAGAGACAAGTTTTATTTGGTTGGTTGGTTTTAGATTGGCAAGATTTGAGCAAGCTCATGGCCTGAGGACATGATGTCACTGGAGAGGGAAAGCTTAACACAAAAACAAAGGGCTGAGAACAAAATCATTCTGCTGCAAGATCAAGGGGGTTCAGACACCATGTGCAGCGCCTGGCCTTGAAGAGACTGGTTATGTGGACCACACATACCTCCATTCTCCTCCTCACTGAAGAACCTTTCTTTGCAAGATGCTTGATATGCCTCATTCTCCCTTTTAGAGCAGAGTCCTCGGGGACAGTGTGAGTCATTAAATAAAGCATCAAACACTTCAAAACCAATCTGATTGCCACACTGACCAAGCTGCACTGTTACTATTGACATGCTGAGAAACAAACCAAAACAAACTCCTTCGAAAAAATGAGCAATCTGTAATAGAAAATATATGGTCTTAGAGAACCACTACATGACCAACAAAGAACAAACAAAATATCTTAACACACATCAATAAAAATATATAATTTGTAAATACTATATATAGATAAAATACCTATGTTGTTTGAGGAGCCAATCATTCAAGGAAGTTGTTCTTTTTCTGTATATGGTTTTGGGACTTGGGACTGCTGTACCCAAATCCAATCACATATAGCTCAATAGTTTCCAAAATCTCACGTGTAATCGCAACTTTCTAAGCATGCGTTTAAAACAAACAAAACAAAGTGAATTCTGGTTGAAGTAATTTGTGTATCCACTTCACACCAAAGGAACATAGAAAATGCAAAAGTGAGCTCAACGGTAGCACATTCAATTAACGTTAATTTTCTCGCTTCTAAATAATGACTTTTTCTCTCCACCAATCAACTTTCTGTACTGGTAACCTCATAACACTTACAAGAAAGTCTTTGTATTTAGCTCAGATAAGACAGCAAGGAAGACGAGGCTTGGAGGGGGAAAAAAAAGGAGAAACAGTACAGCAAGTATCCACTACTTTTAATAATGAAAAGAGACAGTTTTTGGTAAAGACCTTACCACGGGGTCTATGAGGCATTGGAAGGAGCCGTGGCTTGTAAGCTAGACTCTGTACTTAAAATCATCAAACAACTCAGCAAAAATATCATTATTTTTATTTTATGGATAAGGACACCGAGGCTCTGAAAAGTCACTGACTTTCGCAAGGCCACTGAGCTGGTAAATAGCAAAGCCAAGTCTGCCTTTCTACACGTCCCCAGGAACCCCCCATTAACCCCACTCACTGGCAACCGCAGGACCATCCGTTTCTGTCGGGTTCAAACTTCACGGCGGCAACATTTTCCTAATGCGCAGGCTCACTTTCCATACCGAAAAAACTACAGAGAACGAATGCGCATGTTCCACATACAAGCAGATTTGTTGTGGTTTTTCTCCCTCCGCCCCCCTCCCCATTCAGAAAGGTTAATTACGCATGTTCACTTTATCAACTTCGGACACAGCACGCATGCTCACTGTCCATCGGGCTTTAGCTGACTCTGCGCATGATCTAGCTTCCAAGCGAGGCTTCGGCAGCGCTTCTGCGCATGCTCTTGCCAGTACCTGGCCGAGATGGCGGCATTGCGCATGTCCGTTGCCCATAGCTCGGCTTCACGGAGTCCTGTGCGCATGCCTCGGTGCCGAACTTGAGGAGCCAGTCTGGGGCCTAGGCGCAGACGCACTGAGCCCCAGCGGCCGGTGATGGCGGCAGCGGCGGCGGTGGCTGCGGCGGGTCCGGGCCCATGAGGCGACGACGGAGGCGGGACGGTTTCTACCCAGCGCCGGACTTCCGAGACAGGGAAGCTGAGGACATGGCAGGGGTGTTTGACATAGACCTGGACCAGCCGGAGGACGCGGGCTCTGAGGATGAGCTGGAGGAGGGGGTGAGGCCCGGGGTCCCCGGGGGTGGGGTGGGGGGGGCGCCCGAGGTGACAGGGCCGGGGCGGCGGCGCGGGCCCGGGAAAGCCCGGCGCGTCCGAGGGCGCGGAGACCCGGGGGTGGGGGGCGCGAGTCGTTCCTGGAGATCCAGGAGGAGCCGAGGCGCCGCGCGGCCCGGAGCGGGGCAGCGGGCGGGGAGGACCTGGCCCTCAGGTGTGAGGCCGCTGCTGGGCTTGCAGGTGCAGGTCGCACCCCTCGCCCCGGATGAGCGCAGCCGGGAGCAGCCCGTGGAGGGGACGGGGACAGGCGCGCGCGGAGGACTTGCTCGGAGCCCCGGGACCTGAGTGTGCGGGGCGCGCGTGCTGCAAGCGTGTGCGTGTGCGGGGGGGAGGGGGACTGCGTTTGCTGGGTGTCCCTTAAGTGCAGGTGAAGCGCGGAAGGGTGTCCCTTCGACTGTAAGATCTCAAGTGTTGCATCTTCAGACGTCCCACAACCACCTCTCTTCTCGGCCTGTCGCTTCTCTCCTAGGAAGCGCTCAGCTGTTAGAAGTGACAGCTGAAAACTTCTGTCGGGAGTAGCGCTGCCGCTGCAGTTACAGCCACCAGGAGTTTTATTTCGGGAGCAAGGGGGCTCTGCTGCATCTTCCAGGGTTTGTTTGTTTGCTTTTTTTTTTTTTTTAATTTAAAAAACCCCTTCCGTGTGACTTAAAAATAATTTATAACGACACACGGCATTTGTAACTTACTTTTCCCTTAGTTGTAGATGTCTATATTTTTTTCCGAAATACTTGATGTAATTTTGGGGTGGAAAAAAACCAACGTTGACAGCTGTGATTTGGCTTGCCAAAAATAAATTGCTTGAACTGAGACTTGTGAATGGTGGTGTGAGGGCTTTCCTTGCTGTAATTTAGGGTGCTAAATTTAGAATTGTTTTTCCTAAATGCATAGTTCGTTTTTACCTTTGCTGTCTTAGTTATTCTTTATTCAGGATAAATTTATTGCAAAATCACAAGTTGTACCTGACGTTCACAAATAGTGTTGTCATGTTAAATCACTGATTCTGGGGCAAATGACCATCAGTGATAACCTCATGGTAATTTAGGTTGTAAATTCCATTGTCTAGATGAGTACATGGGTTTGTGACTTAAGTCAGATGTTTGCTCTAACTACAGAAGGGGCCTCCCTTTTTACCCCCACCCTATCTCCTCCCTCTAGCAAGTCAGTTGTTTCCTGCTTGTTGACAGAAGATGCTATTATATACCTTAAATACTTTAGGAAAATAGGTTTTATAGAACAGAAATGCTCTTCTTATCAGTTGAGTCTAAATCGAAATCAGGCAGTGTGGGTAGTGTGGAAGATGGGTATTGAGATATATACTATTTTTTTTTTTTGGTGGCTGCACAGCACAGCTAGTGGAATCTTAGTTCCCCAACCAGGGATTGAACCCAGGCCCTGGCAGTGAAAGTGCCAAATCCTAACCACTGGACCGCTAGGGAATTCCCCGATGTATATTTTTAGTATGCTTACATATGGAATTTCAGTTGGCCTTTCAATGGAACAAATATGGGATTACTTTCATTACATATAACATACTCTCATCAGTTATATTGGCTCCATATGGCAGTGGCTTGGGAGCGAAGCAGGGGAGGAAAAGATAAGGGTGCTTTATAGCAATAAAATCTTCACCAGTTGAACTGATAAAATTTCCAGACCTTGGGTTTATTAT
Organism: Capra hircus; assembly: GCF_001704415.2. NCBI lineage: Eukaryota > Metazoa > Chordata > Mammalia > Artiodactyla > Bovidae > Capra > Capra hircus. The sequence goes on from NC_030826.1 coordinate 10,470,290, forward strand.
GAGCTGAAACTAAAATACCGTCTTTAAGATTCTTGCTATGAACTAGGACCCCTCTTGAATGTTTGTTCTGCTGGGTACAGGCAAATAGGATTTTGAGCAGGTGTGGAAGAGGAGGTCAGAGAAATTGGTGGAAGTAGGAAACAGAAGGAAATATGACTACTACCCTAGGGAGAGGAGCTTTAATTACAAAGGTAATTAAAGAGGATTTTGAGGAAGAGGCTTCAGCAAAATATATCTAACATAGCAGTGCTTTTGGAGTTGAAAATGTTTCTTTTGAGTGTGTTATTCTAAGAGATGCAAGGTGGACAAGCAAAGAGTTGGAGTGGAATTGGGTTGGCCACCCAAGGAGAGTCAGTGACATCCAGGTTTCTCTATAGGTTTTAAAATTCTGAAAAACGAGAGAAACTTAGATTCTTAGAAAGTCTGACTACTGTGAATTTCTAATAATATAATTAGAATCCTGTCTGTTTGTGAATTTATATCCTTTAGTGTGTCCCTCCATCAGGTGCTCAGTCGTATCCAACTCTTTGTAACACCGTGGACTGTAGCACACCAGGCTGCTCTGTCCACGGGATTCCCAGGCAAGAAATCTTGCCAATTTCCTCCTTCAGGGGATCTTCCCAACCCAGGGATCTAACCCGAGTCTTCTGCGTCTCCTATATTGCAGGCGGATTCTTTACCGCTGAGTCACTGGGGAAGCCCCCATCCTTTAGTACACAAGCTTTTAAAACATTCGTGCATATCAGAGTAGCCTCACATCCTCATTTTACAGAAAGGAAACTGAGGCATCAACCAGGGATATGATTGCCCAAGACCACGGAGGTAACTAGTGGTAGTATCTTCTGACACACTTCAGTAAGCTTCATTGCCCAGCTTCGTCACTGCATTCACTAGTCTTGTTTGTAATGTACCTGTTTGTGGTGTGTCTGACCGAATTCAGATCCTTCCAGCCATGCTCCCTGACTGCATGGTCTCAAATAAATTGCTTAATCTCTCAGACTAAAGACTCAGAAAAAAGACTTTTTTCTTCTCCATAAAATGAAGACTATATGAGATAGAGTATATCAAGTACTCTCAAAATATCCTGGCACATTATGTAGTTAGCTGGTTTATGGAAATAGAGCTTGTCAGTGTTAACTGATTGCCAAGGAACCAATCATTCAAGTTTCCCCTCATCTGTACATAAAGACATAATAATAAATGCAGTTATACTAGGGGTACTGCCTTTTTAGAACAGTAGTTTGTTTCTTTCCTTCCTTGCTTTCTTTCTCTTTGTCGTTGGTCCTGTTTAGAAATACACCGCCCGCCCTTTTTAATAATTTTTGGCCGTGCTGGGTCTTTGTTGCTGTGTGCGGCTCTCTCTAGCTGCAGAAAGCAGGGGCTGCTCTCTAGTTGCGGGGCCATGGCTCCTGTAGCTGTGGAGCACGGGGTCTGGGCACAAGGGCTTCGGTGGCTGTGGCGTGTGGGCTTAGCTGCCTTGTAGCATGTGGAATCTTCCCAGGCCAGGGGTTGAACTTGTGTCCCCTGCATTGGCAGGCCGATTCTTAACCACTGGACCACCAGGGAAGTCCTAGAGAGACCTACTTTTTAGGTATGTTACACTGAGTGAATCTGTGTTAGTGAATGTATGTATTTATAGTAAATAGATACATTTACATGGCACAGTTAATTTTTCAGTGACTAAAAGATGAGAATTAGTGAGTCTTAAGTACTATATTAAAACCAGTGGTTGAAAGGGTTTTTGTTTTTCTGTTTCATTGGTGATAATATAACTTGGGAACAGAGTTGAAACTAAGGGAAAGTTTTCCTTTAGAAATTTTCATTAGATTATGAAAATGTTGGAAACCTCTGCTTTCTGTGAAGACACAGGTTAAAAGAGTAAAAGAAAATTGTTAATGCAACTTAAAAAAATCATGAAATTTTTACTCTGCTAGTTAAAAATTTGAAATAGAGACTTACTGCCAAATTTCAGATTAGTAGGTTTTTATTGAGCAAAAAGTTTTTAAAATTTTTAGTGTTTTGAAAAATAAAGTTTTAAAACCTGGAAGAAAAAGAAAAATAGTGCTGTATAGATAGTATGTATTTAGATGTTCATGATTATTAATATCTCAATACATGCATTTTATTAGATACTTACTGTAATGTGCTTTTAAATAGCCCAGTATTTGAGGCCAGATTTACTTCTTTCCCCCAGATTACTGAACCTTATTTTTTTTTTTTTTGAACCTTATTTTGTAAGGAAATATCTGTGAACAGCCAGGCAAGTGGATAAATGATTTAATGAATATTTAGATTAAGGATATTTTTCACCCATTCTGTAACAATTTATTTAAAACTTTTTAAACAGTTTATTTAAATTTTTATAAAATTGGGACTTAAGGCATATTAACTTGAATTTATATATCATTTTAATTTAAAACTTTGCAAATAGTCATTCTGATGGGCTAGTTTGAAACAGTTACCTTCTATAGTACCTTATTGTTTAGTCACTAAGTCCTGCGTCCAGCTCTTTTGTGACCCCATGGACTGCAGCCTGCCTGGCTCCTGCGTCCATGGAATTCTCCAGATAAAACTGCGGGAGTGGGTTGCCGTTTTCTCCTCCAGGGGATCTTCCCGATCCAGGGATTGAACATGCGTCTCCTGCATTGGCAGGAGAATTCTTCACCCTGAGCCGCAATGGGGAGAATTCTACTTTGTCAGTTGTAGTGGCACATACACAAGAAAGCGTTAGATGCGTCATAAAGCTTAAGGCAGAAAAAAATCTGAATCAAGTTTCCTGTGAAGGATAACCATCAGTATATCCTGTAGAATAGCTTGGTGTTTCTGGTGTTGGACTTCTAGATACCATTGAGTAGCAGAAAAAAAATTGTGCCTCAAAATGCTTGTGCTCCAGAGGTAACGGTAGGAAGGTCTAAGCCCAGGTGCAGGTGGCAAGACAGGCCTGGCTGACTCCGGAAGTGAAACATAGCCGCAGGGCATGTGGCTTCTTTCTAGGTGGCTTCAAAGTCCTGGCTCAGTGTTAATCACTCTGTAGTCTTTAATTTAGAATTAAGTAAAGTGAATATTAAAGATAAAACAATCATATAATACCAATTTTATAGAAGTTGGCCTTTTGTCTTTAAAGTCAAGTCATCATAGGTGATTGTATGAAGCCCCAGAGACCCCCCAAAAAAATCCTTTAATGATAACCACCCCTGCCTGCCCCTCCCACACAAAAGAAGCTGTATCAAGTTGAAACTGCAAGTATTTTTTTCCTCTTATACCACATCCCCCCCCACCCTGTTTGCCTATGTCTAATCATGAGACATACATCCTTGGTGTTAGACTTCATCCTGAGTTGTTCACACTGAGCAAGTTCTGACTAAAACACTTGTTTTGAGATCGCATTTGACCACTCATTATGTAAAAATACTGTCCATTTCCTTTGTATATCATGACTGTGTACTGGTATCTTTGAAGAAAGATGAGTTCACCTAAAATTTATTGAATTATTCCAAAATTCTTAATAAAAACTTTAAAACTTCTAATTTTTTGGAGCCTGTGATAGAAATTGAGAGTTCATAATCAGACTGTATTTAAGAATACTTTTAAAGCTATATTTTATAATACTAATGACTGAGTTTCTGCTGCCAGGTTATATTTTAGGGTTCAGTGACTTTTAGTATATTTTTAGAGTTATACAGCCATCACTGTGATTTAGTTTTAGCACATTTCTGTCGCCCTCGACAGAAACTCCGGGCCCACTCGCAGTCTCTCCTCACTGCCATCCCCAGCCCTCAGCAGCCACTAGCCTGCTTCCCACGCCTGTAAATTTGCCTTTTCTGCAGCGTCCATAAGTGGACTTATATAATATGTGGCCTTTTGTGTTTGGCTTCTTTCACGCAAGTTAATGATTTAAGGATCATCTTTGTTGTAGTATATTTCAGTATTTAATTCCTTTTTATAGCCAAACAGTATTCCATTGTTAGTGTCAACGATGTTCATTTGAGTCGTTTCCATTTTGGGGCTATTGTAAATAGTACTGCTATGAACATTTATGCCTGAGTCTTTGTGGAACATGTTATTTTCATTTCTCTTGGGTAGATACCAAGGAATAGATTGGCTGGATCATATGGTAAGTCTATGTTCAATTTTTGAAGAAGCTGCCTAACTTTTCCAAAGTGGTTATACCGTTTTACATTGCTGCCAGCAGTGTATGAGGGTTACAATTTCTCTGCATCCTTGCCAAACTTGGTTTTGGGGGTGTTTTTTTTTTTTTGGTGTTTTTAATTGTAGCTATCCTAGTTGATGTGAAGTGATATCTCAATATAGTTTTGGCTTTTACTTCCCTAAGGGCTAATGATATTGAACATACTTTCATGTGACTTTTGGCCACTTAGCTTCTTTGTGGAAATGCCTGTTCAGATCCTAACTTATTTTTTTTTAAGTGGGTTACTTATTTTTTTTTTATTATTAAGTTGTAGAAGTTCTTTATATGTTCTTATTTTATGGATTGTGAAGATTTACTCTCTCCTAGTTCTTCTAAGAATTTTATGGTTTATAGTTTCAGTTCTTACATTTAGGTCTGTGATCCATTTTTACGCATGGTGTGAAGGTAAGGATCCAAAGTAAATGTTCACATGTGGATATGCATTTGCCCAGAACTGTCATTTATTGAAACAAGTCTCTCTCCCATTGAATTTTCTTAGCATCTTTGTCAAAAATCAGTTGACCATAAATGGAAGGGTTTATTCTACGCTCTCATTTCTATTTCATTGATTTATATTTCTGTCCTTGTGCCAGTACCACACTGCATTCATTGCTGTTGCTCATAGTACATTTTGAAATCAGGACATGTAAGTCCCCCAACTTTGTTCTCCTTTTTCAAGACTGTTTTTCACCCTACCCCCACCTCCCGCCCTTGGTTTTCTGAGTGAATTTTAGGATAAACTTGGCAGTTTCTGCGAGAAAGGAACAAGGTGTTTTTAAAAGATTGAGTTGAGTCTGGAAACCAGTTTGTTTAGTATCGCCGTCTTAACAATATTTAAGTTGTCTGATCCATGAACATGGAATATCTTTTGATTTATTTAGGTCTTTTAAAATTTCTTTCAGCAATGTTTTTGGAGTTATCAAATATTGGAACCTTGCACTTCTTTTGTTAAATTTATTTCTAAGTATTTTATTCTATTGATGCCACTGTGAATGGAGTTATCTTAATTTCATTTTTGAATTGTTCATTTTGCTAGTGTACAGAGGGTTAAATTAAGTTTTGCACTCATTTATACTATGGTCAGAATAAATGTTTGGCCAGTATGACTCCGCACAATTTGAGAGTGTTGCTTAACCGTTTTGCCTTGATCAGCCATATCATTCATGACAATATCTTGGAATGGTTGTGGTTACTTAGGCTTGGTTAGGTTGCAGTTACATAAGGTTTCTAGCATTATGTTAGTCTTATCAAAAGCATGTCAAAATAACTTTTTATAAGTCATTTGATTAACTCAGAATGTGGTACCTTTAGTTTAATAAAATATAGAATACATATTTTTAATACATGCAATTTTTGAAGGAGAAATCACCTGGTTTTATTTGTAGATCATTGTTGAGTAGCATCTATAGCTTAGTTGTCACATAAAATTGAAAGTGAAATCCCCTGAATATTGTTTGTGTGCTTTACTTTTTTCATCACCACATTTACCTGTTAATAAAGTATAGAGAATTTGTAAGCTGATGTCTTTCATTCATTTTCCTTCAGTAATGGGGTGAAGCATTAAATTTTTAAAATTCTTGTTTATGGGATTATTTATTTTTAAAACTTTAACATATTTTTCAGGGTCAGTTAAATGAAAGCATGGACCATGGGGGAGTTGGACCATATGAACTGTAAGTATATTTGAAAAGGTTTCACTGTGCTGTCTCTTTTTAATTTTATATCAGCTCCAGTTTACAGCCATCATGTGATTTTAATAACCTATTCTTACGTATATAGTCATACAGAGACTTGGTTTACTGAACTTGGCACCAATATGAAAACGTATCCTTCATGTATGGATTTTGAGAAGAAGATTATTAAAATTCGGAGTATTCTGAATATGAGTCTGACTTGTGTAAAAGATTTTTATTAGTTTAATATGGAGAACTACCTTTTCCTACTGAACAATAAAAATTTTAGAAATGCTCCCCAAATCAATTGCTTCTTGTTTTGCTTGTAATGCATCATCTAAACAGAGATTTGTGCATTCTTGTGTCATTCTGGGAAAGCTTCATTAGTTGAATAGTTTTTTAATCTGCTCTGTATCCCACCTTCAAGTAAAAAGCCTTGGATTGTGGGGAAACTAAGATCACTCATAGAAAGCATTTTAAGGACAGATAAATTGCCACCCTTTTTGGAACCTTTAAATTAAGTATATATGGAAAGATGCATGGTTATAATTTATTAACAAGAATTTTTAGCTGAAAACTTGAACTGATTGGGTACATTCAGAAAATGCTTAGATTTTCTGCTGACGTTGCCAAATACAGTTGGATAATATCTAATCTCAGACATTTTGAATAAACTAAATTTGAATAACTAGCAGACTTTTTTCCTTTGTCAGCTTACTAAATTTGTTCTAATTCATCTTAGTTTGGGAATACTTGATGCTTATGAAAATCAATAATCAGTAGCACATTCTGTAAACAAGCAGATCAGCAGACAGTTCTCAAGCCACCCTAATCTTGACCATGTCATCGAATCATTAGTTAACTTAGAGCACAGATACTAAATTTGCTGTCATGTACTTTTTTCCTTTTACTTAACTGGAGTATAATTCTCATTCTAACAGTATGCTGAAGGTAATTTAACTTTTCGCAAACTTACTTTTGGTTTTGCTTTTCTCCCCAGTGGCATGGAGCATTGTGAGAAATTTGAAATCTCAGAAACTAGTGTGAACAGAGGGCCAGAAAAAATCAGACCAGAATGTTTTGAGCTACTTCGAGTACTTGGTAAAGGGGGCTATGGAAAGGTAGGAAGTATTTTAAAATGAGAGCTGTTTTTGTCTGTCTTGGGTAGATTAATGCTTACACCCTGTTCCCAGCTGTCTTCTTCAGTCTTTGTAAGCTCTCAGCAAAGGGCAGGATCATTTAACGCTATATTATTTGAGCAATGTATAGAAGCTCTGCTCCTCTTAAACCACCGTTCACATAAAAGCCCAGCACTTTGTGGGCACTCAGTCAATATTTGTAGAATAAATAAATAGGCAGCTGGGCTAGGGAGTGTCTGTTACTAGAGGATTCATTCCTTCCTTTTGCTAAATGGTACTGACTGTAGGTATTCTTTTAAAAAACAAGCTACTCCTTACTTTCAAGAGGCATGGCACATTAGGTTGGTATCTATTACTGAGACCTTAATCTAAATTGATTTTCTTTGACTTGCAGTATTCACAGCAATAGAGTTAGGGAAGTTGAAGAATTTAGGAGAGGAGAAGAAAAATGAAGAACATCTCTTGGTTTCATAGTTTGCCCAAAGCTTTCTAATTTAAGACCTCACCTTTGAGTGTTCTGTTCAAGAAAATTTGGACATTCCGTTTGCCATTCTTTTTCAAACGACAGAGTTTGGGTAACATGTTAGTAGTTAAGATTAAGCTTGAGAACTATTTATGCTATTGTGTAGTGTTCATTTTTACAAAACATGGCATTTGTAGTTTATTCTTAGGCTTCAGGACACATTCTCATATGTTTTAATCATCGTGAATGTGTAACACATGCGCTGTGAATCTCATATTTTAGCTGTTGCATGAAAGGATATTATGGCTAATCATTTTAAGGCATAAGTAATTCCTGTCAAATAGTATTAAATAGTTATATGTGAAGCATCTCTGAAAATTTATGAGCTATTTTATAATTTCTGTGTGTCTAGGAAACATGATTATAGTTTTTTCTATGCAAATTTGGATTTTATAAAGTAACATGGAGTGCTTGTTATTAGATGGTAATGACCAACTTTGCCACCAGATGTCAGCAGAATAAACAAGAAGGTTCTGTGTTGTAGGACAGCTTTCACTACTAAGGACTTCTAGGTAGCTCAGCTGGCCAAGAATCCTCCTTCAATGCAGGAGAACCCAGTTCGATCCCTGGGAAGTAAAGATCCCCTAAAGGGACACGCTACCCACTCTGGTTTTCTTGGGCTTCTCTGGTGGCTCAGACAGTAAAGAATTTGCCTGCAATGTGGGAGCCCTGGGTTGGGAAGATCCCCTGGAGGAGAGCATGGCAACCCACTCCAGTATTCTTGCCTGGAGAATCCCCAAGGACAGAGAAGCCAGGTGGGCTACAGTCCCTGGGGTCGCAAAGAATCCGACACGACTGAGTGATTAAGCACACTACTAGATCTTGAATGTAGTCTGGCTCTTTTAGCTCATCATTTTTGTACACAGTCCTTGATGGTGCTAGTTTCTGTAAGAATATAGACTGCTATATCATTTGCTTCGTTTACTTAGGAATTAAGGGACTGTGGCTTAACATAGTTTAGCTTTTAATAACACAGACTTTTATTTTTCATCCAGGTTTTTCAAGTACGAAAAGTAACAGGAGCAAATACCGGGAAAATATTTGCCATGAAGGTGCTTAAAAAGGTGATTTCTCTCCTCCCCCTCAACTATATTCTTAATTGCTATAAAATCTATATTTTGGTCTAAAATTCTCAGTTAAAAATTGTATTTCTACCACGATTATAAGTCCTCTTGGAATGTGGGATACATTTTATCATTCTTACTCCTGTCTTATTCTGCTTGGTTACTTGGTGAGGGTGCAGAGGAGATTGCTTCAGTTCCCCTCCGAGGTTAACTCTTGTAGCCCTTTGTTCTGGTCTCTGTATTTCTAAGTATTAAGCATGTTCTGCTGTGACTTAATTCAGTAGTTTTAGAATTACAGATTGACTTCCTATTTTATTCCTTTCTTCCTTTTTCCCACCCTCATCTGGCATCATTTTCTTGCGATCTACTGTTGCCTTCGCAAACCTCCCATCAACTCTGTAAAACACCTTTCAGGCCAGTGTATGATCACGCTTACTAGATAAGTGACTAGTCCTGTTTATTTTCCTGGAGCCATCGCAGAGGAGCCTTCTGTCCCCTGTGCTCACCTGTGCTGATCATTCTCTCGGCATACCTGTCATTATGGACTTCCCCTTCACTACAGTCCTTCAGACCCTCCTGACTTCCCCTCCACTACAGTCCTTCAGACCCTCCTGACTTCCCCTCCGCTACAATCCTTCAGACCCTCCTGACTTCCCCTTCACTACAATCCTTCAGACCCTCCTGACTTCCCCTTCACTACAATCCTTCAGACCCTCCTGACTTCCCCTCCACTATAGTCCTTCAGACCCTCCTGACTTCCCCTCCGCTACAATCCTTCAGATCCTCCTGACTTCCCCTTCACTACAGTCCTTCAGACCCTCCTGACTTCCCCTCCGCTACAATCCTTCAGACCCTCCTGACTTCCCCTCCGCTACAATCCTTCAGATCCTCCTGACTTCCCCTCCACTACAGTCCTTCAGACCCTCCTGACTTCCCCTCCGCTACAATCCTTCAGATCCTCCTGACTTCCCCTTCACTACAGTCCTTCAGACCCTCCTGACTTCCCCTCCGCTACAATCCTTCAGATCCTCCTGACTTCCCCTTCACTACAGTCCTTCAGACCCTCTGACTTCCCCTTCACTACAGTCCTTCAGACCCTCCTGACTTCCCCTTCACTACAGTCCTTCAGACCCTCCTGACTTCCCCTCCGCTACAATCCTTCAGATCCTCCTGACTTCCCCTTCACTACAGTCCTTCAGACCCTCCTGACTTCCCCTTCACTACAGTCCTTCAGACCCTCCTGACTTCCCCTCCGCTACAGTCCTTCAGACCCTCCTGACTTCCACTTCACTACAGTCCTTCAGACCCTCCTGACTTCCCCTTCACTACAATCCTTCAGATCCTCCTGACTTCCCCTTCACTACAGTCCTTCAGACCCTCCTGACTTCCCCTCCACTACAGTCCTTCAGACCCTCCTGACTTCCCCTCCGCTACAATCCTTCAGACCCTCCTGACTTCCCCTTCACTACAATCCTTCAGACCCTCCTGACTTCCCCTTCACTACAATCCTTCAGACCCTCCTGACTTCCCCTCCGCTACAATCCTTCAGATCCTCCTGACTTCCCCTTCACTACAGTCCTTCAGACCCTCTGACTTCCCCTTCACTACAGTCCTTCAGACCCTCCTGACTTCCCCTTCACTACAGTCCTTCAGACCCTCCTGAGTTGCCCTCCGTTACAGTCCTTCAGACCCTCCTGACTTCCCCTCCGCTACAATCCTTCAGACCCTCCTGACTTCCCCTCCGCTACAATCCTTCAGATCCTCCCGACTCCGTCAGCATTGAATCCTTTGTTTCTTAGATCCCAGATTTTCCTTTTTCTTAGTTTGTGTCCTGTTCCCTTGCTTTGGTGACCATTTACTGGTGATTTCCTGAGAAACTGAATGAAGGGGAATTTGATATTCCACATTTTTGCAGTGATGTTTCTTATTTTGATTCTTATTATTTATTTTTACTGTTTCAGTCTTAAAAGTTTTCAGTCTTTTAGCTCCAGGGAATTTTCTTTTATGATCTCTTTGATAATTTTCCCTGGTTGTTTTCTTCTCTTAGAATTGCATTTACTTGGGTGTTAGACCTCCTAGAATGATCATCTGTTTTTCTTTCCTTTCCGCTTGTCCATTTCTTTATCTTTTTGTTTACTTTCTGAGGTTTTTCTAGAAATCTATTTTCTAATCATTTTTAAAATTTAGTGTATTTATTTGGCTTTGCTGTATGGCTTGTGGGATTTCATTAATAGTTGCCCAACCAGGGATCCAGTCCAGGCCCCTGGCAGTGCAAGTACAGAGTCTTAATCCCTGGACCACCAAGGAATTCCCTTACTGGTTTTTTTAAAAACTCATATTTGTAATTCCCCAAAGCTCTTTTTGTTGTTTTTTTTCTTTTTATACCTATCTATTTTATGAGTACAGTATCTTCTTTTATTCCTCTGAGACATTTTAATTATAAATTCTTTGAAATATTCTTTTGTTTCATGGGCGTGTCTCTTTTCTAAGTCCCTATCTTCTTTGACTTTGATTTAGTGTTTTGTTGCCATGTTAGGGCCCCTCTTTAGATGTCTGGTGTCCTTGAAGAGTGGAAATCTGAGAAGCGGATCAGAAACTGTGTAATGTGTAGCCTTCTCCAGTGTGCAGTCATGAGATTAGCTGGCAGTTGACTAAGAACTTCTAAACGTCAGTGTCTAAAGGTCTTTTTTCTGATATGGATCAATTTGTGCTGGGAAAGATCCTTTATTGTTTTGCCTAGAAAAAGCATTCTGGGGCTGGATGACAGACAGGAGATGGAGATCTCACCTTTCAACATCAGATTTTTAGTGAAATCACGTTTGTTTTGTTTTTAACTTTATTGATTTATAGTTGCTTTACAATGTTATGTTCATTTCTGCTGCACAGCAGAGCGATTCACTTACAAATGCATATTCTTTTTCATCCATTATGGTTTATCACATGACATTTATTATAGTTCCCTATGCTATATGGTAGGTCTTTGCTGTTTATCCAGCCTCTGTGTACTAGCTTGCATCTGCTTATCCCAAACGCCCAAACCTTACCTCTACCTTCCCCAACCCCAGCCGCAAGTGTATTTGCTTTGTGCATCTATTTCTGTTTTGTAGATAGGTTTACTTGTCGTATTTTAGTTTATGTAAGTGATATCTTATGGTATTTTGTCTTTCTCTTTCTGACTTACTTTGCTTAAATATGGTAATATCTAGGTCCATCCATGTTGCTGCAGATAGCATTGTTTTGGTCTTTGTTATGGCTGAGTAACAAAGTCAGGTTTTTACTTCAGCACTCTACTCTGTTTCTGATCCTTCACTTTTTTTTTTTTTTCTGGAGACTGCATCTCTCCAAGTGGTAGTTCCTGGCTGGTTACTATAGATATGGAAATCTTGCTGATCTATCTCTTCCTTACAGAGACTTTCAGATAATCCGCCTGTTTTCAGCCCTCCACCTTCTGCCTTCTGTAGTCCTTAATGATTCCATATTTTTTTCCTTTTCTTTTCTGTTATTTTTACTTCTAATTTTTGAACACTGCCGTCTATGGGGTCACACACAGTCGGACACGACTGAAGTGACTTAGCAGCAGCAGCAGCAGCAGAGCTGCTTGGTGGGTCAGGTGGTAAAGAATCTGCTTGCAGTGCAGGAGACCCAGGTTAGATCCCTGGGTCTGGAAAATCCTCTGAAGAAGGGAATGGCTACCCACTGCCAGTATTCTTGCCTATAAAATTCCATGGATAGAGGAGACTGATGGGGTCACAAAGAGTCAGACAGAACTGAGTGACTAACACTAACTGTTCAGGGCTTTACAGATGGATTCAACGTTTTTTGAGTTATGTCTCTTTCCAGGCATTTAAGTTTGCTCATATCCCAGGATACTAAGTTATTCACAACTGCTTTATCCTCACTCCGTTTTCACCTTTTGAGATGCAGAGTTACGTGTGTTTCTTTGTTTTATTAACCTTGGATTGTGTATGTTTGATTTCTTGTTCTTTTGGTTTGGGATTGAGTTCCAAAAAGATCTCACTGTCTTAAAATCTTAGTAGAAAACGATATTAAGACAATGAAGATGACTTTTAAAAAAAAACATAGTGTTTATATATCATCCTCTTTCCCCTGATTTTTACTTAAGCAGTACAAATGACTTCTTAATTTAAAAACTGAGGAAAACTACTGTCACCACAACTTTATTGGTGATTGTCTTACAGAAGCAGTTTAGGTATTTTCAACTCCAGTTTCTGCATCAGTAAGCCAGAATTAATCTGCTCTCTGGCTTTCTCCTTGGAATCATATGAGATTATGGATTTTTTATCTATTAAGTATTTTAAGTCTAAAATTGGAGACAGTATAAATAATACTTGTTCTTGCAGTGCTGAAAGAAGTACTGGTCAGGTTTCTTAGAATAATCCATTCCTTTTGATATGTTGTTTATGAACACCTGATAATCAGGGCTGAGCAAAATTAGTCATAATTATATCTTGTGTCTGGCACAGATATCTTTAATGGAAAGAAGAGGGTTTTTTTTTCCTCCCCTACTGATGGTAAGTGGGTGTGATTAATATATTGGGAAGTCCATAGACTTGACTGCTGCTATTTGTGAGGGTTCCTTTTTGTGCCCAGGCATCAAAGACCTAACTTGCTTTGCCTCTTCTCTTGCTTAGTTACCATGCGTTCTCACTGTTTGGTTTTTCTTTCCCTAAGCCTGGCTAGAGAATCACACACTGTCTCATTCATTCCTTGCTGTTCCTGAAAACAGGCTAGGGTCTAAGGTTTTAATTCCTAAATCCTTAGGTAAAGATAGCTGTGTTCTCCCTTTGAGTTTTTTCTTTTTATTTTGTTATCCCTGGAAGCAGAGAGTACTAACCCTCTTGGCCTGAGTATGTGGTAAAAATTTACCTCTTTCTAACCTTAAAGATAAAATCATAAACCAGATGTTTCCTTGTCTTAAATGAGTTGCTTACATCTAAATTATCCATCTGGATTGATTAGTTCTCCTGGGCTTGTTTACTCGTTATGGGAAGGGTAGAATGTTGAGGAATAGGCTGTTTCCAACAACTCTCTCTCTGTCCTACCAGTTACATCAAAAATGTACACTCTGGAAGCAAAATATTATTGCCCATGTCATTCGTTCAGCTCACATTGTAAATTTTAGAACCTTTGGCCAAAGGCTTGTAGCTCACAGATTGGTCATGTTTCTTCCATTCGTTCTTTTATTGAACCAGCTGAGAATCTGTAGTGTGCCAGGCATTTTGCTAGAGACTAGGGTTTAGCACTTGAGACGAATGTAATCTCTGCTCTCACTCTGCTTACTGTGTAATTCAAGGGAAGAACTGATAAGCTTATCTTTATAATTTCTACTGTAGTCGAAACCTTCCCACTTTGAGGATTAAGCTTATACTAATTTCTTAGTGTTTATCAGTTGTTCCCCCCCGCCCCAAGTCTTATTTTCCTGGGTGTCTTCTATGTCCTTGTATTAAATAAGTAATCAGTTGCCTAGCCTTCTAATTCCTCATTGATCCCAGAGCCATCAGCGTTCACCTGGTCCATTTCACATCGCCAGGCCCCATAGTTGTATCGTCCTCTTCTGAAACACTGGGCTATAATAGAACAACAGCATTCTCACTTCTTTATTCCTATAGTGCCTGGTCTTTGGCCCTTTGGTGTTTTGACCTTTCTGTTCTTTTCCTTCAAGTTCTTAGTCCCTTTTTAATTTCGCCTTGTACCTGATCTAGCCTAATCAACATGCTCTCAGTCACCTGCTATCCCTGGTTGACCTTATCCTACAGAACGCTCTAATCAGTTTGTTAATACTCCTTTATTCCTGTATCTCAGTTATTGAACGTCACTGGCAGAAATCACACAAACGTTAAATTGCTACTGGGAAAATTCATAGTCCCCAACTCACGTAGACCCTCCGTACCCATCAAAGGTTCCTAGCCAGCCCCTTCATCCTCTCCAGCTAGTAGAGCCTTTACTGTCAGTCCCGCTGGTCTTTTTTAGCAAACTGCCTCTCTTCCTAACTGAGGCTGTCGGATGTGATTCCCTTCACCTTTCTTGCCCTAATGCCGTGTTGTCTGCATTTTCACCTGTCTTTACTTCACTCTCTCCAGGCTTAGTGGGAGATGTGTTCTTCTTTTCCAAGGCCAGACCCTCTCTTTTATGTTTGGATCCCCTCTCTTTCTGCCTGTTTAGGGTCTTTTCTTTGTCACTTCTCGCTCTTTCTCCATCCTCTATCCTGACTCCATTCTCTGTTTATATTCATGTCTTTGCCATATTTAGAAAATAAATCCTTTCTTCACTCAAAGTCTATCATAGCTTCCGGTCTCTGCTGTTCATAGACTAATTTCTTAAGTCATTTCTTACTGTCTTTTTTACTCACTATGTTTTGAACTCACACTCTACTATTTTGATGAAACTCTTTTTCCCTTTGTCACCAGGGATCTAATTGCTGGATCCAGTAGTCTTTCCTTCAGTTCAGTTCAGTCGCTCAGTCATGTCCGACTCTTTGCAACCCCATGAATTGCAGCATGCCAGGCCTCCCTGTCCATCACCAACTCCCAGAGTTCATTCAAACTCATGTCCATCGAGTTGATGATGCCATCCAGCCATCTCATCCTCTGTCGTCCCCTTCTCCTCCTGCCCCCAATCCCTCCCAGCATCAGAGTCTTTTCCAGTGAGTCAACTCTTTGCATGAGGTGGCCAAAGTATTGGAGTTTCAGCTTTAGCATCATTCCTTCCAATGAACACCCAGGACTGATCTCCTTTAGAATGGACTGGTTGGATCTCCTTGCAGTCCAAGGGACTCTCAAGAGTCTTCTCCAACACCACACTTCAAAAGCATCAATTCTTCGGCGCTCAGCTTTCTTCACAGTCCCAACTCTCACATCCATACATGACTACTAGAAAAACCATAGCCTTGACTAGACGGACCTTTGTTGGCAAAGTAATGTCTCTGCTTTTGAATATGCTATCTAGGTTGGTCATAACTTTTCTTCCAAGGAATAAGTGTCTTTTAATTTCATGGCTGCAATCACCATCTGCAGTGATTTTGGAGCCCCCCAAAATAAAGTCTGACACTGTTTCCACTGTTTCCCCATCTGTTTCCCATGAAGTGATGGGACCAGATGCCATGATCTTAAGCCAACTTTTTCACTCTCCACTTTCATCAAGAGGCTTTTTAGTTCCTCTTCACTTTCTGCCATAAGGGTGGTGTCATCTGCATTTCTGAGGTTATTGATATTTCTCCGGCAATCTTGATTCCAGCTTGTGCTTCTTCCAGCCCAGCGTTTCTCATGATGTACTCTGCATATAAGTTAAATTAGCAGGGTGACAGTATACAGCCTTGACGTACTCCTTTTCCTATTTGGAACCAGTGTGTTGTTCCACGTACAGTTCTAACTGTTGCTTCCTGACCTGCATGTGGGTTTCTCGAGGCAGGCCAGGTGGTCTGGTATTCCCGTCTCTCTCAGAATTTTCCACAGTTTATTGTGATCCACACAGTCAAAGGCTTTGGCATAGTCAATAAAGCAGAAATAGATGTTTTTCTGGAACTCTCTTGCTTTTTCGATGATCCAGCGGATGTTGGCAATTTGATCTCTGGTTCCTCTGCCTTTTCTAAAACCAGCTTCAGCATCTGGAAGTTCACGGTTCACATATTGCTGAAGCCTGGCTTGGAGAATTTTGAGCATTATTTTACTAGTGTGTGAGATGTGTGCAATTGTGTGGTAGTTTGAGCATTCTTTGGCATTGCCTTTCTTTGGGATTGGAATGAAAACTGACCTTTTCCAGTCCTGTGTCCACTGCTGAGTTTTCCAAATTTGCTGGCGTATTGAGTGCAGCACTTTCACAGCATCATCTTTGAGGATTTGAAATAGCTCAACTGGAATTCCATCACCTCCACTAGCTTTGTTCATAGTGACGCTTTCTAAGGCCCACTTGACTTCACATTCCAGGATGTCTGGCTCTAGGTGAGTGATCACACCATCATGATTATCTTGGTCGTGAAGATCTTTTTTGTACAGTTCTTTCGTGTATTCTTGCCACCTCTTCTTAATAACTTCTGCTTCTGTTAGGTCCATACCATTTCTGTCTCTTATCGAGTCTTTCCTTAACTCATCCTCAATCCTCTCTGTTGCACTGGAGCTATTGACCACAGCATTTTGAAACTACACTCCCTTCACTTCTGTAATTCAAACCTCCTGAACAGTTAAAAAATAACACCTTTGAAGTTTTTCAAACTTTGCAGAGTTGCAAGAATAGTACAGTGATCACCAGTTGTTAACTTTGCCATATTTTCTTGGTCTGCCGCTCCCTTTATCTCTCCTCTCTCTGTATGTACACATATGTATATTCCAAGTTTTTATTTTTTTGCTATGCATATTGAAAGTTATTTGCAGATATGGCACTTGGCCTTTAAAATCTCTAGTATGTATCTCTTAAGAATAGGGCATTTTCATACATAACCACAGGGTAATTATCACATTTGGGAACTTTAATATTGGTATATAATTCTGTTTTCTTGATACATTGTAGTCAAACTTCCCCAGTTATGTCAATAATATCCTGTACAGCTATTTTTTGTTTTTAATATCCAGGATTTAATGAAGGATCACACATTACATTGAGCAGTCTTGTGTCTTTGGTTTCCTTTACTCTAGAGTCCTGTGTCTTTAGTTTCCTTTACTTTTCGTCTTTCATGACACTAACATATTTTGAAGACTCTGGGCCAGTCATTTTGCAGAGTGACCCTGATTTGGATATGTTTCATTATTTCCTTATGAAAATGCTTAAATTTTAAATTTAAGTTAAATGCTTTCTGCAGGAATATTTTACATGAGTATTGTGTCCTTAGGAAGCTCATAATGTTAGTCTGTCTCATTATTTGTTGAGTTTGATCATTTGGTTAAGGTGGTGTCCACAAAACTTCCCATTCTGCAGATGCCATTTCCCCTCTGTAATTAAAAAGTATCTATGGAATGAAAGTTAGAGATTCTGCGAATATTCCATCCTAATAATCTTCTACACCCAATGGTTTTATTATCCATTGTTTCTTAGCCAAATCAGGTAATACTCTGGTGATTATAAAGTGGAGACTTTTCTGTTTATCAGTTTTTTCTACATTAGTTATCATTTTTCTGTAAAGAAGAGCTTTTCATATATTTTTTAATGTTTAAAGCCATGTTTATTTACTTTTCAGCTGCACTGGGCTTTCTCTAGTTGCAGCGAGCAGGGCTCCTGTCCAGCTGCACTGCGCGGCTTCTTTTTGTGGTGGCTTCTCTCGTGGAGCACGGGCTCTGGGCACCAGGACTTCAGCAGTTGCAGCTTGTGGCTCTCGAGCACACAGGCTTCCGTAGTTGTGGTGACAGGTTTAGCTGTGTGCTGGCACATGCTATCGTCCTGGAAATCCATGTCCAAATCTGTGTCCCCCGCATTGGCAGGTGAGGCCTCAACCATGGACCATTAGTGAAGTTCCAAAGTTTAGTTTTTTAAAACAGTATGGACTACTTTTTTCATAGTGTTGTCCATTTCTTTCATTATTCAGATTTTGGTCTGAAAGTTTCCCCAAATTTTCTGGAGAGAGCTCTTTTAAGAAGACTTCTGTGCCTTTTTAACATGTCCCTGTTAGTTTCGGAGTACTTCCTTTCTATACAGTAGTGAGCTCCAGGTTTGCCTTGCATGTTCCCTCACCCTGGTCTGGCACCATCTCTTTTTCCATGGAGCCCTGGTTTCTTTGGTAGAGAAACCAGGATCTGATTTCCAAGCTATGGTCTTTGCTACTGAAGTGTCATTCTTCTGGCTCTTTCAGAACAGAGCTAGAAGTTTTGTTTTTGTTTTAATCTTGGCTTCACGTTGATATTCCTAATTTCAGTCCAGTTCTTTAGGGTTCTTTTTTCTTCAGTCTACATTTGTGTCTCTTTTTCCACATTGAGAAAAGCCTGATAACAACATCAATACATTAACTCATTTACTTAGTGGTACAATATATGCTAATAGTTAGAGAATTATAATACCAATAGTACTAGTAGTAGCTGCAAGCCTACTAAGTACTTAAGATTTCCTTGCAATTTTTGTCATGCTTACATACATATATGTTACTGAAGAATGTGCAGTGTAAAGTTATTTAAATATCTTTTTTCTCTTTTTGTGGTAAAATTATCAAAGAACTGGATTGGTCAAAAAGTTCACTTGGGTTTTTGTACTATTGTATGGAAAAACCCAAATGAACTTTTTGGCCAACCTGATAAAAGTCAGTTAAATTTATGTATTTCTCCTGTATTCGGTTTTATTTGCCTCCCCTATCCTTGTTGATTTAATATTTTTTGAAATGTATAAAACATTATCATGGTTCAGAATTTAAGATCTCCATTTTGTAATCACCATATGATATTTGATTCAGGTAAGAAGAGAAATAAATGATAAAACTATTAATGTTTTACTTAAAATTCCTATTCCTTTTCTTGCCTTTCCACAATTGTTAGCTTTTTTTTTGTTTGATAGGTTTCTTGTTGGGATTTTATTTTATTTTATTTTCTTGACCGCACCACACAGCATGTAGGATCTTAGTTCCCTGACCAGGGATTGAACCCAGGACCTTGGCATTGAGAACTAGACTGTCAGGGAATTCCCTTTCGTTAACTTTTGACTTATCTTAGTTGTGCTCATTACTGTGTTTATAAGGATGTACATATTATTATATTTTTATTTCCTCGTTTACACAAAAGATAGCATACTGTGTATGCTGCTGTGCCGTATGTGTTCTTTCGCACTTTGCTTTCATAGAGATATTCCTTGTTTTTTTAAAAAAATATTTATTACTTTTGTCTCTTTCTTTGGCTGCTCTCTTAGGTGCAGCATGCAGGGCCTTTAGCTGTGGCGTGTGGGATCTGAGTCTCTGACTAGTGATTGCACCCACGCCCCCTGCATTGGGACTGCAGAGTCTTAGCCACTGGACCACCAGGGAGGTCCCCCTCATTCTTTTTATGGCTTTATAGGGTTTTCATTCACTATCCTATGCTTAGGCATTTAGGTTGTTTCTAATGTTTCACTTTTACAAATATTGATAATACTCCAACCAGTAACCTTGTGTACATGCTTTTTCATGTCCAGAACAATGTATCATTTCCCCAAAACTTTCTTCTTTGTTTCCATTTCCTCAGTGGCACTATTAGTTACACAGAAACCATGGTATCATTCTCATATCTCATTAGTTAGGAAGTGCTAATGATGCAGTTTTACCCTTTTTTCCCCCAGCTTCATTTTCTCAGTTACAGATTTTACTTCTTGCTTACTTTACTAGCCTCCTAACAGATGTTGTTTCTTCCCTAAACTTCACACTGCTACTTGAGCTGTCTTTTTTAAAGACAAGGGTTATTCATTTACCTTACCTCAAGATTTCTTCTCAGCCTCTAAAAATATAATTCAATTTGCCTTTGCCTCGATGCTCAGGCTTTCCATTTCCTGGCCTCCACCTACATCTCCAGCCTAATACATCTCCTGAATGCTTCTAAGCATACTGAACTACTTAATAGATCCTCTCAACATGCCCAGTCCTGTCAGGTCGCTTTTGCATTGGGAATGCCTTTTTTTTCCAGCTTCCACATTTTATCAATAACTTTTTATGATACAGCTCAGGTATACCACCTACAGGAAGACTTTTGGCTGTCGGGTCTAGCTCTGTTGTTCACCCATAGCACCTGGTGTTAGCTCCACTGACTCCTCTCCCCTGGGACTTTGGGCTCCTGTGGGCTGGAGACTCCTATTAATTCTGCTTTCTTGTTAAGAGCCTAGAAAAGAGTAGACATTCCAAAAAGTTAGTGAATATCTGAATAAACTTGATCAGTTTACATTAAAACAAATCATTTAGGTTTTCATTTACATGTTTACTGCAGAAAACTCCAAACAGTGCAGATGTATATAAGAGGCGAATGTCTTCCGTTTCCCGTCTCAGTCTCTGGTGAGACCTAAGATTAATAGTTTCATGTTGGTGAGAAAAGCACAAAGTAGATTTTCCCGATCCTATAGGATAAAAATGTCTACTGTTTTGTTCTTATAGATCATCTCTTTTCCTTTAGGCAATGATAGTAAGAAATGCTAAAGATACAGCTCATACAAAAGCAGAACGGAATATTCTGGAGGAAGTAAAGCATCCTTTCATTGTGGATTTAATTTATGCCTTTCAGACCGGTGGAAAACTCTACCTCATCCTTGAGTATCTCAGCGGTCAGTACACAGTTTGGTGTAATTATTTGCATTAGCTCCAGAAACTTGTTGAGAGCATTATTTTTCAATAGAACAATGCTTTTTCCCAGTGTGACCAAATAGTTCTTAAAATTGACAAGTACGTTACCATAAGGAATTCATATGGGACCAAATGTTTCTTTTTGTAGACAAATATGAAGGAAACTTTAAAGGTTGTCTTTTTTCTTCATCTGTAATGTTTTATCTTAATTCTCTTGTAATCAGTTAACAAAATAACAAACACCTAATGGATAGCCATCAAACTGACTGCACTTGGGTAAGATAATAAAATTCAAATAAACCACTAACTGAAATGGAAAACTTAAGAGTATTGTTTAAGGTAATGAGTATTTTTGGTATTGCATATTTAAACAGAAGTGTTTTTTGTTTAATGTAATTCTACAGATAGATTTTGCAGTTTTACATTAGAAATCCCTCACTCATTCCAGGACTTAACCCTTCCTAGGAATTCGTGGCACCCCATAGCATTTTTAGATCACAGGTATCTATTTTCAGCAAACACACTTGAGTTTTCTGAAAAACAGATTTCACAGCAGCCTGTAACATGGAATAGAAAGCTGTACAATTTAATAACTTTTTTGTGACTGTTACCATTTTTTCTTGTAACTGTATTTTAACATAGTTTCAGATTTACACAAAAAAGGTGCAGCAATAAGACAAAGAATTCCCACCTACTATTCACCTAGATTCCCCAAGTGTTATCATTTTACCACAATTGTTTTGTGTCATCTTTCTTTTTTCTCCCTCTCTGTATATGTATATATGCAGGTGTGTATATAGATATATATACATAAATATGTTTATAGATATATAAACACACATGTGTATATATTCATAATTTTTTCTGAACTGTTTAAGAGAATGTTGCAGACTTGATTTCCCTTTATCCCTAAATATTTCAGTGTATATTTTTCTGAAATTAACCACAGTATCTTACATAACTATACCAAAATTATCAAAATAGGAAATTAGCACTGATAGCAGTAATCTCTTTCCTTAGTTTCCCTTAATCTGTAACAGTTCCTAAGTCTTTCTTTGTCTTTCATGACCTTGACAGTTTTGAAGTCTAGTTTGTAGAATGCGTCAGTTTGGGCTTATCTGGCATTTCCTCAGGATTAGACTCAGGTTATGCAGTTTTGGGAGGACCA
Source organism: Capra hircus (assembly GCF_001704415.2). Classification (NCBI taxonomy): domain Eukaryota; kingdom Metazoa; phylum Chordata; class Mammalia; order Artiodactyla; family Bovidae; genus Capra; species Capra hircus. Next base: position 10,492,275 of record NC_030826.1, read on the forward strand.
TCAAAGTGGCGTCCTGTCCTTCTCTGTGTATCAGAGCAAGAAGTACATAAGATTTGTATCTTTGTTCCATTACTGTTGATTTTAACTTTGATCATACATATAAGGTGGTGAAGTTTTTTGGGTTTTTTTTGTGTGAAGTTTTTCCTTTTTTAATTAGTATCTTGAGGAGATACTTTGAAATTATTTAAATATCTCATCTCTCATCAAGCTTTCACATACAGTTTTAGCATCCATTGATTCTTGCCTGAAACAATTAACTATGATGATTGCCAAGTGATTTTTCTTATTCCATCATGCTTCCTTCATTTATTTGGCATTCTACTATAACAAAGAGCTTTCTGTTCTCCCCCATTATAAGAAAGAAATTTATTCTTTTATTTAAATCATTGTGGACTCATGGATTCTAAGATTATTTAGTAGACTATAACACTTTGTTAACATCGTAACATTGTTTATTTTGATATTCAAATCATGCCATACTATTTACCTAAGACATTGACAAATTCATTCTGTTTTAGAGTTCTAATTTGGGCATTCACTAATTTGCAAGGATGGTTTAATTACGTATTAACATTTTCCTACTTACCGGTAAAATGTTAGAGAAGCTTTAATCAAGATTTTTTTTTAACCTCAAGTCTGAAATCTGTTGTAAATATTTTGAAGTTTATAGATGTAAAACCTAGAATTCCCAAACTTGTATATTTCACATAAGAAGAACACTGCTAAAAATGGAACCCTGAGGACTTAGTTTTAAACCTATAATTTTTAGGATCTGTTTTTTATTTTTAAAGGGTTGATGTCTTTTAATTATGGTTAAGAGGAAAGCACAAACCCTCTCATTAGAAGTGGATTGTTGGAAATAAAGATTGTTGTATTCTAATGTCTTTTTCTTTTCTTTACAGGAGGAGAATTATTTATGCAGTTAGAAAGAGAAGGAATATTTATGGAAGACACAGCCTGGTAAGTGAAATTTTTGTGGTTGCATGAATTCAGGTAATAATTCCTATAATTAAAAGCAAAGTCCTGTTCCCACTGTGGGCAGCCAGTAAATTGTTTTGGAGCCAGTCAGTCACTCAGGACTCAATGGGGAGAAGCAGCTTTGGGTCTTGGCAGCTAGTAGAGATCACATCATTCCTTTGCCCCCAGGCCTTGGGTGGAACGTTCTTCACACCAGTTCCTAACAGAATCATTCTCACTGGGGCTTTATTTCCTTGAATTGGTAAGCTGCCTGCCTTGGCTCTGGGTGAGTGTGGTTTTCCAGTGAAACTTTTATGTGTGGACCCATGGAAAGTATCAGAAACCATCTCCTTTTTTTTGTAGACTTTCCAGTTCCCAAGGTGCAGTCTTAGGGAGGTGATAAGTCTGTACACATCATCTGTGGATTGATTCAGTGGCCAGAATGGGATCTACCCTTCTATTTCTTAAGATGGCATCTGCTTCAAATTAAAAATATATATACCCTTTTGTGAGATGACAGTACTGGGTAACAATAAATCAGTTTATCCTACACATTAATTGATTAGAAAACACTTAAATGTTTTTCTCTACCTTAATTACCAAACTGCATTCCATTGTTTAATTTCAGGCCTTTTCTAACACAGAAGCTGCATTTAAGAGCCTTAGGGATGAAGTGCCCTTTTTTGGAGGAGGCTCTCTGAGCCGTGTTGGAGGCTGTGTTTGTGGTCCTGCTGGCTGTGAAACTGCCTCAGTTCTCTAGGACACACCCTCTCCATCCTGGAGTAATCTGCAGGATTGCAGCATTGTTATGCAGCCAGTATTGCAGTGCCTTGTGCTTTTCGAATCCAGACAGGGTTGACTCAGCCCTTTATTCTTTTGAGGTAGATAAATTTGAGTGTCACACAATTTACAGTTGTGGGCTGGCTGGCAAGAGGGAGGGCAGATACTGTGGGCATGAGCTGTATATAAATATGCAGCTGTATTAAGTAAGGGATGAGTGGGCTTTTAAGGGTCAGGTTATAAGGTATTTTTGAAACTAAGGTTTGATCTCGGAGAATAATGAAGTTCCTATTTCCTATGGAATTTAAAAATTGGGGGTGGGTGGGAGAAATTTGCTTTGATCTGAATGACTATTGGCCCAGTTCCCACATAGACAGAAGAAAACATGACCAGTGACAGTTTGGCATAATTTGGACTTCTTTGCAGTTTTAGCAAGATGTTTTATTGATGAAATAAAACACTTTATAGTTTCACTAAACAAGTGAAACATAAATGTCTCCATGCATTTTGGCAGCAGCCTGTGCCATCTCTTTTACCCATACCCACCCCCACTAATTTGGTCTTTGGTGCATGTCTATTTCTTTCAAGGAATTTTGCTCCAAACATAAACTGCTTTGAGTGGATTATTCTTTTTAATTTTATTAAATCACTTTTGTTTCCAGCTTTTACTTGGCAGAAATCTCCATGGCTTTGGGGCATTTACATCAAAAGGGGATCATCTACAGAGACCTGAAGCCGGAGAATATCATGCTTAATCACCAAGGTGGAGATATACTGTAAACAGTTCTATAGTAAATAATCATCTTAAAATCTTCCCACACAGGTTCATGGTCATTTTCAAAGCCCCATATTCATGTGTCTGTTACTATGTGTTCCTCCGTTAGAATTTATAGCATCACGATGCTTGTACTTACGGTTAATGAGATTAAAAAGAGTTGAGGATAACTGGCCACTCAACTCCCTTTTCTAGTTTAACCTTTACTCTTTATAGCTTTGTCATTCTTTTGAAATCCTTACATAAAGTGTGGTGAGCCAAAAGCCAGTCCAAATACTAATTTTGGTTTGTTTCTTAAGTTGGAAAGTGAATCTTAACTTTATAAATTGAGTTTTCTTTAATGATGAAAATACAGAAATATTAGAAACAATGTTTTTATGATAAATTTTATTAATGCTATATAAAAGAGAAGGAGATTAGAACTGACCCAAACCATTTGATTATACTTTGGAAATAAAATGTTTAGTAGGCATCAGTTTATTCTTGCTGTTAGTTTGTAACAAATGTAGGAATCAGACAAACTAATATTCTATACAGCTGTGGGTACAGCAGAGTGAACCTTGATTGTAGCTGCATGTTGCTACAGACAGTTCAGCTTATGTGAGAGTAACCTGGGCTGGGGAGACTTGGCAGTTTACTCACATCCCAGAGGAGCAGCCCGTCAGTCTGGGTATCTGGGGGCTAGTGGCAGCTGCGGATCCTTAGGTGTCTATCAGAGGATGTAAGAGGTAGTTAACTCTCGTACAGAAAATGGCTTATGGACAACCGATGCCAGAATAAATGTTTCAAATTGTGGGATTTTTTCCCCCCCCCCCCTTTTTTTTTTAAGAAATGCTGTATTTAACCACGTTTGTCATGGATATCTATGTATCTTCCTTTCTCCCAGTTCTATCCTCATTGCCTCGGATTTAGATTCTGAATTCTAAGACAAGGGATAATAGGAATTTGATTAGTTAGCTTCTTTGATCCATAACCTAAGTGTATCAGGTAGTTCGGTGAAAATGTCATATTTCTTCTTCTATGTCAGAGTAAAGTACACATTTACATGAGTTGCCTTTTCTTGAAGTAAACTGGGAATAGTAGGGTCCCTGGGGTTGCTGAACCACTGGATAGCTAATGACAGGTCAGTAGGACTAAACTTGAACTGAAGTGTTCTTTGTATAAGGTGATGAGTTTTTTACTTTCTGGATCAGAAATGATGGTTCCATGCTATGTAGCAATTTCATTTCTTTCTTCTCTTCCAAAGTGCATTGGCAGAATAAGCTAACTTGTTATAGTGACTAGGACTGTTTTAAGAACTGTTAGGTCACAGTTCATGGTGATAAAAGCAATATATTTCAAGTACAGTGTCACACCTTTGTTCAAAACATGCAGAAGATTTTTTTTTAGGGTCTGTATACTTAATCCATACTTCATCAAGTTTTCCCAGGACTTACTTGCTCAGGATGGTAAAGGATTTTTGATATAAAGTAAAGCTGGAGCCTTAGACAAGCTGTTTTATCTTTTTCTCATATTTATTTTCCCACAAGATAGGTTATATCACTGGCAAAGGTAATTTTGCCTTATCCTTCACAAATTAGCATCCTTATTTTTGGATGGAACATTGCTAGTTCTTGATCTCAAAAAATAAATTTAAGGCAGAAAAATTAAAATGAAAGGATAGACTATTATCTTGTATGAAAACATTTAAACACTGCACGTACTTAGAATTCTCAACATAACCATCTTTATTCTTTCCTTCTAGGTCACGTCAAACTAACAGATTTTGGACTATGCAAAGAATCTATTCATGACGGAACAGTCACACACACCTTTTGTGGAACAATAGAATACATGTGAGCTGCATGTTGAAAGAAATATTACTGGTTTGGGGGTAATAGCTAAGTTTTACCTGGGTTAAGTAATAAGTGTGCTAAATTTTCTGCTGCACTGTTTGATTCTGAATCTTGTAGAAATTTAAATTCAGATGATATGCAACTAGTGGACTGTTTAGGTGTATTATTTTTCTCTTTGTAGGGCCCCTGAGATCTTGATGAGAAGTGGCCACAATCGTGCTGTGGATTGGTGGAGTTTGGGAGCATTAATGTATGACATGCTGACTGGAGCAGTAGGTGCACAGTTAAAAGCTGCATGTATTACGGACTGTGCTGAGTAGTTACAGAGTCATTACAGGAAGAGATGTTGCCAATTTTTGGAAAATGTTACCAATGAAATTATTTATTTTTCAATGAAGTTATTTTTAAAAATCTAACACTAGCAATGCTTTATTAGTGGTATTATGGGCCTCTGTACTTTTAGAAGTATTTTCATCTGTACTTTTAGAAGTATTTTCATTTAGATGATTTAGGTCATGGCCTGTGGTGCTATGAATCAGAGGCAAAACAAGTATTGCCCTTATTTTATAGATGGACAAAGTGAAGCATAAAATCAAATGGCTCACCCATTATTACACCAGGCTAATGGTGGAAAACCAGTTCCTTCCAGGACATTGCTTTTTCTCTGTGCCATTGCTTAAAAACTACAGCTCTTTAGCGATCAGCCATCACACATCACAGCATACATTTCTGATCTCTGTGTTACTAATTCAGGAAATGGATAATTCTGTAATTTAAAATTTTATATTCTTTCTATGCTAATTTTTCTTACTCTCTTCTATTCTTAGCCCCCGTTCACTGGGGAGAATAGAAAGAAAACAATTGACAAAATCCTCAAATGTAAACTCAATTTGCCTCCCTACCTCACGCAAGAAGCCAGAGATCTGCTTAAAAAGGTAGGATTCTAAAATTAGCACTCAACGCATGAGTCTCAACTACTAGGATTTAAATAGATAGAACTGAATATACATTTTGAATATAGAATCATACACAGATGTTGACAAAAAAGCTTACAGTTTTTGCCTCCAAAGTACAAATGTGTTTTTTTAAAGACTTTCTTTTCTTTTTATTCCCAGACAATATTTGGAAGTAATTAATAAAGCATATGTTCTCAAGGCAAAATAGACCTGCAAATTCTATAAAGAAAAAATAATCAATTTGATTAAGCTCATCAGTGTTTTTCTTTTCCTTCCTAAAAGCTGCTGAAACGAAATGCTGCTTCTCGTCTTGGAGCTGGTCCTGGGGATGCTGGAGAAGTTCAAGTAGGGACTGGCATGTCTGGTGATTTGAGGGGAAGATAATGCCAATTTTATACATTTGTGAAGGTTATATGTAGTTGCTTAGAAATGTATCTTATTTTGTGATTGGTAACTTCAAATAGTCTGTTAATTTGTCAGTCCAGTGAAGTCTGTTCCCCTTAATCTTTCTTCCTCCTTTTTTTGTTTCATTTTTTCCCAGGCTCATCCATTCTTCAGACATATTAACTGGGAAGAACTGCTGGCTCGGAAGGTGGAGCCCCCCTTCAAACCTCTTTTGGTGTGTATTCATGAAAGCATGTAATTTGAGAGACCTGGTACTTTTTTAGAATAAGAGAATCTCAGACCAGTTAGAAATATTTATTAATGATACAAAAACCTTTGGCCTGTCCTCTCTTCTCTTCACAATCTGTATTCTGCACAGTCTTTTAAGGAACTACAGCAGCAGTTGATGGCTATATTAACTGGTTTTAATTTGGTTGCTTAAGATAATTAAATAGCTTAAGTAATTGGGACTTCTAGTTTTCTTGCTTTGTTTTTGTTTTGCTTAACTCAGCCCATTCTGAATTTGCTTTCATATAGCAAAGTATCATAAACTAGGTGGCTTAAACAGAAATTTACTGTGTTGCAGTTCTGGAGGCTAGAAGTTCAAGATCAAGGTATTGTCAGGGTTGGCTCTTGCTACAGGTTGTGAGAGACTGTTTCATGCTTATCTTCCAGCCTTTGGTGATTTGCTGGCAATCCTTGGCATTTCTTGGCTTGTAGGCGCATCATCCTATCTTTTCCTTCCTGTTCATGTGGCATTCTCCGTGTGTGCAGATCTGCATCCAAATTTTCTTTTTGTAAGAACACCAGTCATTGAATTAGGATCCCTCCCTACTCCAGAATGACCTTATCTTAACTAGTTACATCTGTAAAGGCCTTCATTCCAAACAAGGTTACCTTCTGAGGTCCTGGGGTTAGAACTTCATCATGTGAATGTTGGAGGGACACCATTCAAACCATAACAATATGTTTATAAGTGAATGAGTTAGTGTATTAGTTCTTTGTTTTTCCCACCTCAAGAATTTGAGAAAAAATAGTTTCTTTTTCTGTTTCTTGAAGTGGAGGAAAAGTAATAGGATAACGATGATGGTTATTTGGTCCTAGGAGCACAGGGGTTGCTTGCTTTAAAATTTCAACATATTTTAAAATTTAAAATTTGAACATGACCGTCAGGGTAGAACCCTCATGTACCAACTGCCCAGCTTCAGAAATTATCAAGTCATCTTGTTTAAACATAAACATAACCACCATGCTATCATCATAACTAAAAAGCTAACAATTTCCCTAGTTGTTTCTTTTTTTTCCTCTGTTGTTTTGATTCAATAAGGATTCAGTCAAGACCTGTATAGGTTGACTGTGTTTCTTAAGTCTTAAGAAACTGATCAGTTTCTTAACTGATCCATAGATCAGTTCAGTTTAGTCCCAGTCGTGTCCGACTCTTTGTGTCCCCACGGACTGTAGCACATCAGGCTTCCCTGTCCCATCACCAACTCCCAGAGCTTGCTCAAACTCATGTCCATCGAGTCAGTGATGCCATCCAACCATCTCATCCTCTGTCTTTTCCTTCTGCCTTCAATCTTGCCCAGCATGAGGGTCTTTTCCATTGAGACAGTTCTTCGCATCAGGTAGCCAGGAATTTCAGCTTCAGCAGTCCTTCCAATGAATATTCAGGACTGATTTCCTTTAGGATGGACCAGTTGGATCTCCTTGCAGTCCAAGGGACTCTCAAGAGTCTTCTCTAACACCACAGTTCAAAAGCATCAATTCTTCGGTGCTCAGCTTTCTTTATGGTCCCACTCTCACATCCGTACATGACCACTGGAGAAACCAGAGCTTTGACTAGACAGACCTGATATCCGCTCTCAGTTCCTCCTTTGAGGACTTACTAAAGAAACTTTACCACGTGTCCTGTGCAGTTCCTTATATTTTGATTTTGCTGATTTTAACTCCATGGCATGTCCTCAGCCATGTTCACCTGTTCCTCGTATTTTGAAAACTAATAGTACTAATAGATCTGATTCAGATTAAATTTTTGGCGCTATATATTTTGATCAGAAGATATAATGTGTACTTAAACATTTCTTTTAGTGATATTAGTGGTCATTAATCATTGCCTGTATCAGTGGTTCTCAGCCAGGGTTGATTTGGCAATGTCAGAGACAAGCTGTCACAACTTAGGGAGGGGTGCTACTGGTACTTATGAGTAGAGGCCAGAGATGCTATTAAACATCCTATAACGCTCCGGACAGCCTCCCGCAATGAGAGTCATCAGGTCCAAAACGTCAACAGTGCTAAGGCTGAGAATCTAGAGCCTAGTTAGTTCCAAGATTTTGTTAAGGGTTTGCAGAATTGTCCTACTCTAATAATCGTTATTCATTCTTTATTAGGTGGAATTATCCTGTGAAAAGATACTCTTACATCAGTTGCTTGGTTACCTGAGGCACAGTTTATATAGAAAAGGCAGGATAAATGTTTTCTTTCCCAGTTCCTGAAATAATGAATTAGTTCCCTAGCACCTTCCAAAACTGACCAATGAATTATGTGATTTTTTTACTACAATTATGGATTCATGCTGTTTAACATATTTGAGTTTTAATTCATTGCAGTTATTTTTACTGATGTTCAGCTTTTCTCATCTTTAGACATCTTTTCCATCCTGTCGGTTCCCAAGTTCTTTTTTTGTGTGTGCTTTGCTACTCTGTGCAGCATATGGAATCTTACTTCTCCAACCAGGAATTGAGTCTGTGCCACTGGCAGTGAAAGCGCAGAGGCTTAACCACTGGACCACCAGGGAAGTCCTGGTTCCTGAGTTCTTTTGACACAACCACGAGTCTGATGTGGCACCAGAGAGAAGAAACAGATCGGGTAGTCAGGTTTAGGTGATAATATTTCTTCACAAGAAAATGCACTCAGGCAGAGCAGAATATTATTCTTGCTCCTAGAGAAATTTAAAGGACTGAAACAAGCTATGAGAAGAATCTTTTAACTAGAGCATGTTATAGATGTACTTTGTGTTTAAACTCTGATTCAAGTGTTTTACAGCTTTGCCAGTTGTGCCGATTGTCTCTAGAAAGGGATTTAGCCACTGGGCTAGGCGCACTGAAGCTTTATGGGAGGGGATGATCGATTCTCAGATTTTCAATAGCAATGATAACTAAAGATGTCATTTGACCTTTGATACTTTCTAGTTGTATATATTTTTAAATCTGTGCCTGCTCAGGCTGTTCTACTCTTCTATTACAGTCAAACCCTGAGAAAAGAGCTTTATCTGGAACCTTCTCTAATGCATGTAATGCTATTGATTGTTATGTATAATACAGTCTGTTCACCATTTTCTAATTTTTTTTTTTTTATAAAGCAATCAGAAGAGGATGTGAGTCAGTTTGATTCCAAGTTTACACGTCAGACACCTGTTGACAGCCCAGATGACTCAGCTCTCAGTGAAAGTGCCAACCAGGTCTTTCTGGTAAGTGAACGACTTTCCAGTGTAGCCATGGGAAATTTAAATATGGGTATGGGCCGTTTTCAATAAGAAAATTAGAATGTAGATAACCTGCTGCTGCTGCTAAGTCACTTCAGTCGTGTCCAACTCTGTGTGACCCCATAGACGGCAGCCCACCAGGCTCCCCCGTCCCTGGGATTCTCCAGGCAAGAACACTGGAGTGGGTTGCCATTTCCTTCTTCAATGCATGAAAGTGAAAAGTGAAAGGGAAGTCGCTCAGTCGTATCCGACTCTTAGCAACCCCATGGACTGCAGCCTACCAGGCTCCTCCGTCCATAGGATTTTCCAGGCGAGAGTACTGGAGTGGGGTGCCATTGCCTTCTCCGAGATAACCTGAGTTGCTTTTTTAAGTTATCCCCTTATGACTTATTGATAAGTAATTGATGTTGCATAACTCAGTATTCCATTTTAGTGATTAGAGTCAGAGTACATGATTCATTTTTTGAATAGGCCACTGACTTAAAATGTTTGACTCAGCGCCTTAACTGAAAGCCACACAGCCTTAGCAGTAGGAAAAGAAGGGATCATAGTAACTATTTTATTCCTGAAACAGCTAAAGATTTTTATCTGTAGGGGATTTTTAACCTGTTGATTTTAAATATTTGACATCAAAATACATTGCTTCATGTGTGATTGTAAGCAAATTAACCATAAGGAGGAAGTATCTGTATTGATTTATACTTTGTCTCCTCAGATAGAAAACCAGAACTTCTAGATTTTGATCAACAAATAATAGATTTATATCTGATGACCATCATTACATATTATTTGCCTAGTGCTTATTTTATTACTATAAGTACATGTCATTTGTTTCCTTCATCATTTGTCATTATCCTTTGGCATTTCTTTTTGGACTATCTCTAGGGAGAATAGAATATGGGGAAAGTAATCATTTGGAAATTTTTTCTCCCTTGTTTATGAGTTCATAGGATTTGTCATTAACTTGGAGAAGGCAATGGCACCCCACTCCAGTATTCTTGCCTGGAAAATCCGATGGACGGAGGAGCCTGGTAGGCTGCAGTCCATGGGGTCACGAAGAGTCAGACATGACTGAGCAACTTCACTTTCACTTTTCACTTTCATGCATTGGAGAAGGAAATGGCAACCCACTCCAGTGTTCTTGCCTGGAGAATCCCAGGGACGGGGGAGCCTGGTGGGCTGCCGTCTATGGGGTCGCACAGAGTCGGACACGACTGAAGCGACTTAGCAGCAGCAGTAACAGTCATTAACTTAGTTCTCAAATCACAATGTAACACAGTATGGTATCTTTTGGGGCGGAGGGTCAATTCTAAAGTTAGCATGGAACACAGAAATCTAAAATAACACTTAAATCACCATAGTATATAGCATGCTTTTGAGTAAACAACATTGAATAGTAATAATTCTATAAATGTATGATTATATAGTAGTATAAGAATATAAATGAAAAATATAATTTTATAGCATTTTATTTACTTAAGGAAGATGAATGTGTTATGTCTACATGATTTGCAAAATTACTGTGTCCCCCTTAGTAAAATCTCTCTTAGGGGAGTAGGCATGACTCATTTTCATGCTGTTGTTGCTTTCTTTTTTTTCTCTCATGATGTGGAGTTTTATTTTCTACTGATGTGGAATTTATACCTTTGATTCAACATATAGACCTTTTCTTCAGTTGGGTGTCACGGAGTTTTAGCTAGTTTGACAATTTTTCCCCCATTAAAAAGTCTAGAAACATGTTACCTTGCTACAAAGAAATCCAAAGTTGTGGTGGCAGACGTTACAGAGCTAAGCTTTCATTCCAATTTGTTGAGCTCCTCTTAATTATTTAAATTGGACAACTAATGAACACAAGAACAACTCATTTTTAGGTGGTAGCCAGAATTCTGTACACTAAGATCTCTTTTAAAATTAATTTAAAATAGTAATAGCCCACTTCTCTGGGGATTGTGACTGTAGTAACTGCAGTTCAGTTAGTATTTTTTTTATTGAAAGATAATTGATTTACAATATTGTGTTGGTTTCTGCCATACAACAATGCAAATCAGCCATAATTATATATATACTCCCCTCTCTCTTTGCTTCCGCTCCCTCTCCCATCCCGCCCCTGTGTCGTCACAGGGCCAGTCTGGGCTCCCTGTGTTACACAGCAGCTTCCCACTAGCTCTCTGTTTTACACACGATAGTGTGTATGTGTCGGCTGCTTTCTCAGTTCACCCTACCTTCTCCTTCCCCCGCTGTATGCACAGTCCATCCTCTACCTCTGAGTCTCCATTCCTTCCCTACAAATAGGTTCATCTGTACTGTTTTTTTGATTCCATAGGATAACTGTCTTACAATACTGTGTTGGTTTCTGCCATACAGTGCAAATCAGCGTAAGTGGTGTGTGTGTGTGTGTGTGTGTGTGTGCACGCAAATCAGCATTAAGTGGTGTGTGTGTGCGGATCAGCGTAAGTGGTGTGTGTGTGTGTGTGTGTATATACCCTCTCTATTGAGCCTCCCTCCCACCCACCCTCCAGTAGTTTAAATCCTAATAGAATTAAAAGAAATTCAAAGATGATTAAGGCAGAGTCTGGTCCTCTTGGTAGTACGCTTCAGCCCACTAGAACATATGTGGAAATGGCCTTGGTGGCCCACATGTAGCTGTCACAAAGCGTGTGCTCTATAGAATTGCACCTCACTCTTCAGGATTTCACCCAAAGCCTTATTGAGTCTTTTTATAGTAAGTCAAGTGCCTGCTTGTAGGTCACAAGGGTAATAGGAAGGAAGATAGGTATAGGATTAACTGTTACAGGGATGAACATTAACAGCAAGATAAATGATAGCTGGTAACCTAATAGGCAGGTCCAAGAAAGAACTAAGGCTACCAAACTGCATTATTGCCTGTTACAGTTAATAGTTTTCACAATGTTGGCCTTTATTTGTCAGGAAAATCCAAATCTATTCAATCATTAGCATAAAACCAGAAAGACCATATTGCCAAGTTAGAATTCTGTTTTTATTTTGGCCTAATAATGAGAAGCTGTTTGGGGGATGAGAATGTTAGTTGCTTATAAGTATGTGGCTAGAAACAGTAGAATTTCTCTGCATATATCTTTGTATTTAACAACTTAACGTAGAGCCTGTATTTTTCCTGTTTTGTTCTACTTCTTTAATACAGTGAAATTTTGTTTGCTGGCCTTTGTGGTTCAATAGAATTCTGCTGTCTTGGGGTCTATGCCTCTTTCGAAATGGCTGAAAGGAAGGTAATGGATGTGAAATGAGATTGAAGAGGTTGGAGAGTAATCACATTGGTGATTTTAGGTGTACATCATTATCTTGGTGTGTCAGAGACTGAGCAAAACATTTTCCCGACATTCTGTAGTCCACTGTTACTATCTTTCAGGGTTTTACGTATGTGGCTCCATCTGTACTTGAAAGCGTGAAAGAAAAGTTTTCCTTTGAACCAAAAATCCGATCCCCTCGAAGATTTATTGGCAGCCCACGAACACCTGTCAGGTATTCAGACTTTGTTATTATTTTTTAATCTAGAAGAAAGCACATTGTTTAAGAAATTTATGCCAAGTTACATAAATGGAAAATCTGTCATCCTGTTTGGTTGGCGTAAGCACAGCATCTCTACCTTCTTATATTGCAAGTCATCCGTTTGTGACTAATCAATGAGAAAATGCTATATAGTTTACCTTCCCTCCTGAAAGTAAGCTGCTGCACTGGAAAGTGTCCTCTTTAACCACTCATTCAACATTTATTATGCACCAGGGGTTGTGCTGTGTGCTAGGGACATATGGTTATGACAGGAATTGACCTCGTCCTAAAGAAGCAACATGGGGGCTCCTATTCATGAAGGAGCTAGCCATACAGAACCGAGAGGCACGGGGGTGTTACAGGCAGAGAAAGTGCATGCGGAAGTCCTCAAGGAGGACAAACTTGGCTGCCTTCTTGGCCATGAAAGGGAGGTCAACATTCCTAAAGTGTGGTGAGTGAGGAAGAAAATGGCAAAGGTTTGGAGAAATATTTTATTTTAAATGCAGTGAGAAGCTGTTTTAAGTAGGAGAGTAAAATGAAATTTTTTTTTTTTTAAGTATCACTGATGGTTTTATGAGGGCAAGTGTGGAGGTTAAGAGACTAGTTAGGAAAGTAACAATTAGTCTAGGGGAAAGATGGCTCAACTTCTGCCTCTGTGCCAATCCATACAAAAAGGAAATTAATTTAAAAAAAATCACATTACCCCACTTGCTTTAAATGTAAGGGAAATGTTTCTTGTTGAGATAGTACTTGAGACAAATGATAGCTCTTCCTTGTCTTAAAGCCCAGTCAAATTTTCTCCTGGGGATTTCTGGGGAAGAGGTGCTTCAGCCAGCACGGCAAATCCGCAGACGCCTGTGGAATACCCCATGGAGACAAGTGGGATAGAGCAGATGGACGTGACAATGAGCGGGGAGGCTTCAGCACCGCTTCCAATACGACAGCCAAACTCCGGACCGTACAAAAAGCAAGCTTTTCCCATGATCTCCAAACGACCAGAGCACCTGCGTATGAATCTATGACAGAACAATGCTTTTAATGAATTGAAGGCAAAAAAGGTGGGGAGGGGATGTGTGAGCATCCTGCAGGGTGAAACAAGAAGACTCAAATGACAGTCTCGAAGAGTCAGTGTCATGACATAGAACACTTTGGACAGAGGAAAATTAAACATGGATTTTAAAAAATCAATCAATGGTGCAAAAAAACTTAAGTGAAAATAGCGGAACTCTTAGGCACATCAATTAATTGATTCCTAGCAACATCGTCTCAACCTATCAAGGATTTTCATGTTGATGGCTCGAAACTGACAGTATTAAGGGTAGGATGTTGCTTCTGAATCACGGTTGAGTCCTGATCATGTCGAAGAAGGGTTATCCTTCCATTAGGCAAAGTATGAATTTGCCTATAATACTTGCAACTAAGGACAAATTAGCATGCAAGCTTGGTTAAACTTTCCAGCAACATGGAATCAAAGATGAAAAAAAAACTTATCAATTGATGTTTTACGTGCAAACAACCTGAATCTTTTTTTTATATAAATATATATTTTTCAAATAGATTTTTGATTCAGCTCATTATGAAAAACATCCCAAACTTTAAAAATGCGAAATTATTGGTTGGTGTGAAGAAAGCCAGACAACTTCTGTTTCTTCTCTTGGTGAAATAAAAATGCAAATGAATCATTGTTAACCACAGCTGTGGCTCGTTTGAGGGATTGGGGTGGACTTGGGGTTTATTTTCAGTAACCCAGCTGCAATACCTGTCTGTAATACTAGGAGAAAAAAAAAAGAATCTACTTAATCATTTCTATTTGCAGTACTGTTCTGTGCTAAGCTTAACTGGAAGCCTTGGAATGGGCATAAGTTGTATGTCCTTCATTTCATCCTTATCCTGGGCCTGCATTGCACTGGAAAAATACCGCCACTTTATACCAGTATTTAGTTCAAGACGTCAAACATGTTCAGCCCATGGCTGAAGGACAGAAGCGAGTCAGGATAAAATGTGTATCGTGGGGCGGCAGAGAGGGGGAGAGGAGGGAAATCCAGGGGAAGAGGGTGTTGCCATGGTCCACTCTCTTGTGTCTAATGTCTTTACAGCAATTTGGTAAGGTTTTAAGTTTTACTTCTTTTTACTGATTTTGCTGTCTACCTTCCTTATATTTCTTCCTCAATGGTTTTAAAAGGAAAAAAGTTTTTTTCTCCTATATTGGGGCTACATTTTTTGCTTATAAAAATATTTGATGGCCTTTTGATGAATGTCTTCCACAGTGAATAAAACTTAGTGGCTTAATTTAGGAAACATGTTAACAAGACACTATGTTTTTGCAGTTGTAACAAAGTCTACATAAGTGATTCACAGATACAAAGAATAAAAATAAAGGTAACTTTACCTTTCTTAAATACTTCCTGCCTTAAGAGCATTTCCGTGACTGTAGATGGTGAAAGGGTTTAATATCTGCAGAGCTTTATAAAAATGTATTTCAGTGCATACTGGTATAATAGATGATCATGCAGTTGCAGTTGAGTCTTATCACCTCCTTTTGTTTGTCTTTTATAATGTCTTCAGTCTGAGTGCGCAAAGTCAATTTGTAATATTTTGCAACCCTACAATTTTTTTAAATAGATGCTGCTTGCCATGTTCTCCAGACCTTTTTGAGCCATAGGATCCAAGCCATAAAATTATTTATGCATGTTGAATTCAACCAGAAAAGAGACAAGCTTTGCTTAAACAGCAATTCAAGTGAGATAAGGTGAAATCCTATGACATTAAGCAAAAATAGAATCATGAAAAATGATTGGAAATACACCTTTTCAATTGTGGCAATAAACAACTGATAACAGCTCATCTTTGGACAGAAAGTTTAAAAAAAAAAAATCCCTCTAGACCCCCCCTTTCCTGTTGCAGCAGTCTACTGAACTTTATAACTGTAACTAGTAAATTAGAAGCTACAATAATGGTAAGGGCAGAAATTGTACTTAAAAGTGCAGGTCTTTATGATGGCTAAAAAAAAAAAACGCAAAAAGCTATGGTGATAGATACAGGCTTCATTTCAGACTGTAAATGACTTGTCCTACTCTGATAGTTTCAAATATGTTTACTAACTATTAATATTGTGTTGACTGCCTGACCAAATTCCAGTTAAAGTTTTACACCGAAATATTCCTCCTCAGTCCTATTTGCTAGTAACATTTGCGTTGTGTTGCCTGGCTATAACCACCCCACAGTTAAACCATTTTCATAATTAGTACTGCCAGCAGTAGTGGCAAACACTGTAACCTCCTGCATAAAAAGCATTAACTTCATACCGACCATCCATACAAATAACAGTTTTTCAAACTTTAAACATTAAGTGAAATTAATTTTCTATACTGTGGCAAGTTTATTGAGAAATTGTTTCATAAATGGATATCCCTACTATGACTGTGAAAACTTGTCAAGTGCCACTTTAGTGTCACAGACAGAAAGCACACACCTATGCAATATGGCTTACCTTATATATTTATTTGTAAAAAACCCAAGCATAGTTTGAAATATATGTCAATAATACTAGTCTTGAGTTTCTGAAAGGGTTATTATTCCAGGTAAGTGTATAAAAAGAGATTTAAGTGTTTTTCTTTCATCACTTATTTTCTTTAAAATCAGCTATTTACAGGATATTTTTTTATTTTATACATGCTGTTTTTTAATTAAAATATAATCACTGAGAACTGAAGTTTACTAATTTTGATTTTATAAGGTTTGTAGCATTATAGAATAAACTGGGATTTATAAACCAGCTGTGATTAACAATGTCAAGTATTAATTATTGAACTTGAACCAGATTTTTAGGAAAATTATGTTATTTCTTTTTCTCCTTTATGGTCTTAACTAATTTGAATCCTTCAAGAATTTTTCCATACTATTTTTTGAGATAGAAGGTAATGGGTGGGGGGAAGAATGCATGTATGGTACTCCATAAATTCAACATTCTTTAAGAAATATATGATTATAAATAAACTGCATCCAAGCCTTGGATTTTATATTTAAAATAGGACCTAACTATTTCGGTTATTCAGTCATGTGGTTCCTAGCTTATAAGGGCTAGATCTAAGATTGTTCTCATGAGAAATGTTGAATTTATGAAGAATGGATTTTGAGGCTCTGAAAATGGTTAATTCCTCAGATATAAACATCAATGTCCAAACATCTACCTTTTTTCCATAGGAGTAGACGCTAGCAAGCTGGACAAAATAATCATAAGTATTTGTCCCACCATGACCTGTGGTCTGTGGCTGACTGATACAAAATTCTTCGTGTGTGATTCTTTATTTACCACTACAGCACAAGTATTATCTCAGTGGATTATCTGAAGTAACATTTGAAAGAAGGGTTCATCTGTGTTTGCTCTTTTAAAACTCTTTTTTCCCTACCCTAAGTTGGCTTTGCATCTACCAGAGTAAATAAATTCTTCAGCTGCCTTATTAGGAGTGCTTTGAGGGTTAACACCTTTTCTGCTTTTCATCTTGTGTTTACTGTATTAAAGTATTTGATTTCAGATTGAATGAATGTAAATAGAAATTAAATGCAAATTTGAATGAACATAAAATAGAAGTGATTTTTTTTATCATTATTACTCTAAGCTAGGAAGAAATAACTACCAGATACACAAATGGTTTCAATAATTTTTCCCATTTATATGCTAGATATGTTCAGGTTCTCATATTTAATAAACTATATATGTGAAGAATAACAGTTGTAAAATTTGCTTTTGTGGAGAAACTGAAGGAACAAATTTGTAACAAGTTTTAGTACTGATTTGATTAGGTGTTAAACATCTGTGATTTCCAAGTTCTGTCAAAATAGTAGAATGTAATAAAAAAAAACTTCATGTGAAAAATTATGTGAAAGCCAGCTGCACAAAGAAACGCTGAAGGACTTTTTTGTGCAACAGTTTTTTCAGCCACATTTGCCAACTTCATTATTCGATGTGTATGCACAAGATAACTTAGTGGACAAATCTGTTTTTAACTAATATCTCAATATATCTGCTGTAAGATGGGCGTTTTGTGTAAACCATCTCTTATTTATGAGGTAATTGAATCACATTTGCCAATATAGTTTCCCTATAGAAGTTCTCAAGTGGGACTTTTTTTAATAAAACAGTAGTGACTCTTGATGTTAAGTCTTTTAGAGGGTATGATATGAATTCACAGAATAAATGGGTTCTAATTCCTGTTTTTGAGCTGAAGGAATAAAAGTACAGAAATGCCTCTAGTTCATCAGTGCTGTTAGTGAACAACACAGCTCTCCTGCTGCGTTTCCCTCCTTTTTAGTTCACAGTGAAGTGCTTGCTTGTTAAAACAAAAAATCCCCCACTGTCCACCACAGACTTGTTATTCAGTCATATTAAGAAAGCTGTCCATATGGCCATAGGGTAAGCAGGTATTGTGTTAGGGCTGAAATAACCCATGTGGTAAGATGTTACTCTTATGTTTTTATCAAGAAGTTAGTATATTTTTTACACCCAAATTCTAATCTCAAATTGCCTCTCAACTCATTCCTTGCTGTATACCCAAATAACAACTATTGGCTTTATCACAAAATTAGGAAGGTGATTTAAAGCTAGCTTGTTTTTTTTAATATTTGCAGTGGTTTTCAAAGTAGGTAACATAGTTAAGTATATCATCCTGAATGAACAGAAGTACTTGTACTTATAACCTAGCAGGGGAAAAAGTTACAGGCTTTCTAACGTTCTTTTGACAGTTTGGGTAGCCATAAGGCATGAAAGTGATGTAACCTGTATCTGGTTGGTCACTATCCTTACTAATCCATGATGGTGTAGTCTTTGTCTTACCAGCACTGTAAATTTGTTGAAAATTTCTGCCTCTACCCCCTAACTTCTCCTTCTCACCAGTGTCTTTTTTTCTTGTGTGCAAACTGATGGTAAACAAGAAAATAAGCAGAGGCCTCACGTCAAGATGTAAATAATAACCAGTCCTTCAAACTTGTTACAGATCTTGCTTCCCTCATGAGGTTTCAAGGGGAGAGAGGAAGCACCTCTTTCCCTTTGCACCACCCTGCACAAATACCTGTAGGCAAACAAACCACTCTCCAAAGTTTTGCTGGCCTGTGTACAAGCTTTAATCTCCCAAGCAATGAATGATGATTCAAGCATGAGCTTCCAAAACTTTTCCAGAGAAGCTAGTTATAAGGGGAGTTCTTTTTTAACAAAAATTTTTGGGGCCAGGTGGCATGCAGGACCTTAGTTCTGCGAACAGGGCTTGGAAACACACTTGGATTGGAAGCACAGGGTCTTAACCACTGGACCATCAGGGAAGACCTGGGCAATTATTTTCTAAGAGTCTGAGTTGGTCTTGTTTGTCACACTATTCAAATCATCACTGAAACCAGCTGTATGTAATCCATGTGAATTATTTTAATAGTTAATTCAAGAAAGTCCATGGCACTATACAAAAAGCAAAATCATGAACATTAAAGCTGAGGGCAGGATTGTATGTATTATGTCCACAAAGAAAAGGAATTTGTCTTTTATTCTCAATGGCTGCTAATCATACTACAGAGAATAACAATACTAAAATATTTCATCCTCAGTAAATTAGTCTTCCTTAGAAAATTTTGATTGTTCAGGTAAAATATAACATTTATAGCTTTCATTTAAAAATACAAATTTTCAGAAAAAATTTAAGATTTTTAGAATGGGAATTATAAAAGTCAATGCTAAAGAAAATTCTACTTTCAGATAATGTATATCTTAAAATATTATGAAAAATACTCTTTATTCTGAAAACAACGTCTGGAAAGAATACCTGAATTCCTGTAAAACCACTAGTTGTATTACCCAATTGTCATTTTGGTAACATTAACAAGAAAACACATTTACAATTTAACACTGCCATCATAAGTCAAATAAGGATAGAATAAATGTTTCATATGCATTTGACTGAACATCACTTATATAATATAGGATCTTTCATTTAATATTTTGATAAACTGGACTATACACTTAAGTATTAACTATAATACTCTAAAACCATTTGGGAACATTTTCCTTAACTTCCAGCCCTGAAAATCCATTCTAATGTCTTTACCAGTAGTCACTGTAACCAAATAAAATTAGTGTTTTGTAGCCTTAATATTAAGTTGAAAACTTAATATATTTGAAGGTGTGATGAAGTGGCTCCATCTTTCCATTTGTTTATATGGTCTGAAATCACAGTTCTGCACAGCGGACATGTTTTTTCTCTGTTAAACCATAAGGTAATGCACTCTTCACAAAATATATGCTGTAAGGGAATTAAGAACTAGATTTTATAGTTGGTAACATTTTAACTTTAAGTTCATCACATTGCAGGAAAACAGTTCATTTTACAAGCGAGACAACAAAGTATAACATTCAAGAACATAGAGAGCAGTGTTAGTGGCAGAGACAAGTATTCTGACTGGTCCTATCCACCTAACCACATTTAATAAAATACAAGTTATGTTTAGGTGATGACTTTAAGATCAAGGATAATGACTAAAAGGGGCTTCCCTGGTAAAGAATCTGCCTGCCAACGCAGGAGATGAGGGCTCAGTCCCTGGTTGGGAAGATCCTCTGGAGAAGGAAATAGCAGCCCACACCTGTCTTGCCTGGGAAATCCCACAGGCAGAGGAGCCTGGCTGGCTATAGTCCACAGGGTTGCAAAAGACGCAGACACAACTCTGCAACCAAATGACGACAACACAATGACTAACAGCTTAATACAATCTTTGAGAGTTATAGGAATAACAGGAAATGGCCTTATACAATCCAGTAACACGCTGGTATTCTTAAAGACTACTATTCCATTATTAAAAATGGTCTGTTTCCACTGTGGTATCCTGTCTGCAATCCCTTCATATACACTTCTACATAAAAACCATTAGAACATAAAGGACAAAACTTAGCTAACCTACCAAACCCCTAATCACAAATAAGAAATTCATAATATGTGCCCTGAATGCTAGTTTCTGCTAAACAATATACATATTTCTTCCTGAAAATTAACATAAATGTGACTTTTGCAAGTCCAGGAAGTGCTGTATTAAGGTTGCTTAAAAATAGAGTTACCTGACAGATGAGAAGAATTGGCTTTTGAAATTCAGCTTGACATATTGAACAAATATCATCCACGTCTGAACACTGTCTCTTGCTGGCAGGGACTCCGTAACTCTATATAAAGATAAGGTTCTGTTCCTTAAATACATAGGTGATACTGTATTTCTCAAATCTCCAAGGAACTAGGCATTTGAAAACTTTCCCAAAGGATATAAACATTTCAAAGCTGACCTATCTATGCAGAATCATGTCTGCATCAAGGTGAACTCATTACATTATACATAAAAAGAATCTTGGAAGATTGTTAGATTCCCAAATAATGATAGTGCTTGAAATTCAAATGGTTTAAGAGACCAAGCAATGTAAAATACAAGAATTATGCAGTCTATATTCATGTACTATGTAACCCAGTATTGCCAAATTGAGCCACTTACTACCTATGACACTGGTTTAAAGTCAATGCTGAGCTTGGTTGGCTGAATGTAACTCATGTAGAGACTGCTTTACATTTCTGTGCTCCACATTGGAGATCGATTCAATAGGTCCAGATATACCAAAAGGTAATCCAGAAATCTAATTTTTGAAAGCTTTCCACATGAGTTCAATATGAAGAAGGTTTTGGGGGACCACTGAACTATCCCACCACTAAATCTAAAAATAATTTTAATTATCATCTTTATCACAAAAACTAGCATTTAGTACTAGCAAAAAATGATAAAATTTTATAAAAGAACTAATTGCAAAACGTTACTTGGATAGCGCTCTACTGTCAAAACAACACAAACCTTTGAATTTCCTTTTTTAAAGTCCTAAAAAAAGTTTCTGATCTTGTTAAGATCTTATTACTTCCTTACAAATTCAGTAGAATTTAGTCATTAATGGGGTATGACAAAATGCTATAAATGAGATCATCTTTCTGTAGAAATGATGTGGAAAATGTAGCTGAGGAAAAGAATACCCAAGTTTCAGTCATAGTCATGAGACCGAAAGTGTGACATGACTTAGCAACCTGAGGCTATAATCTAAACTTACTTTCGAAAGTTAACAAAATCAAAACTCAAAGGATATAAATTGAAAATTAAAATTTTTTGAGATCAGTGATGTTAAAGATTCTAGAAATAAGATACTGATGATCTTGATGCCAATTTCCCTTCAGTAAATGCCATTTAGAAGAGTACACTGCACATGTGTATGCTGACAAGCCTTTAAAATAGCACTCTTGTCTGGCACAATGCAGACTCCCTTCAGGTGAAAATATCCTGATGATGACTGCCATTTCCAGGGCAACATTAAGGAACATGAGAATCTCAAGAACAAAACAGAGTGTTGATGACTGTGATAGTCTCTTAATGCTTCATGGAGAAAACACCAAAGGCATTTCAGCTCAAGCTCATTAGATTGACTGCTACAGCAGAAGCCTAGTACAAACATAATCAATCAATCATGTACTCCATAGCTAAATTAAAAAGCTAAAGTCTGGATTTTATTGTATCTTTTTAAGGAAAGAAGTCTGAATAGGATGCAGTGAAACTTGTTACTGTGGTACTATCTTAGGGGAAGGGTGCCCTGGCCAGTTTTGTCCACTTCATTGGTAAAATCCTGTTTTTTCAAACACACATTATTAGACTGGCATTCTTGTAAGTCAAAGTCTCTTGAGTCCTGACCACTTAACTGTTGAAGTACCTAATGGACTCTATAACTGAGAATCAAACTCTGAAATCTGGTGATCACACTTATATACTGAGAACCTGAGGCTAATAAATAGCAAATGAGCCATTATCATTTGAGCTATGACAGACACCCTTTCTCTACAGTTTGTTACATCAGTAGAATCATTGATGTATAATAAAGTTATAACTGACAATGGAATCTCAAGTTTAAAGTTTATTGATACTGTCAAGAACTTATTTGTGCATATGGAATTCAGTATTGGGGAAATGTTTCCAGTAAGAAAATTCCAAGGGACATGATTTTTGGTAGTAAGCTTTCTTCATATACACAATAAATTATAAACAGTTTCACAGAAGCTGAATAGGAGTTAATGAAAACACACAAAGCCACTAATTGTGGATTAAAAGAGGAACAAAAGTTCATACGATTTTTGAGGGAATGTTTATAAAAGGTTAAAAATGTCAGGTGATCTGAAAGGGCAAGAGGCACACTCAAATACACAATTACTTCATCAACCATCAGGTGTTGTCAATGCACAAGTTAAGAAACGGGTCACAGAAATAAAACCTCTTTATCATCATAACCCCAAGTGCCAAAGTACTAGAAGTATTTCTAAACAATCATGTAATATAAGTCTGCATTTGTAACTGCTGAACTAAACCAATTTTACAATGAAAAAAGGTAAAAAGTTTCCTATGATAAAAAATACTTACTGGTCGTGTAACAAATATTCGCAAAACCCGTCTGAAAGTTCTCAGGTGTCCAAAAAAGTCCAGAAGCTGAAAGGCAAAATAAATCCTAATTCATTAATTCAAAGAGCCATCTCTCTTAAACTTAGAGATTAATGCTAATATCAAATACTGCTATTAACAATGCTCACTGCATATCACAACTAATCATTTCATTCTAAATATAAAGTCCAATTATGGGATATTTTACTCAACTTATCAATTTCAGCCAACTCGTAACCAAAATGAAGTACATCTGAATGCCTAGAGTTACAATCTGGTCAAGACAAAGATATACTTAACTAAATCAAATATATACTTAACCAAATCAAATATATACTTAACTAAATCCAGGCAATTTTACCTGGTTCACATGTCCTTAACATATTTAAAATTTCATAAAATGACTAAGTTGAGGGGCAGGACAAGATACTCCACTAGTTTGAGAATTATGTACCTGATAGATGCTACTGATGGGGGTGGGTATGTTCTCTTCTCATTCTCTCCCTTAGATACTGCATGCTACATGGAGGTCCACTCCCCCAATAAAATCTGAGAACCACTGGATTAAGATAAAGATACCTATTTCCTTTTCTCCATTTCTAAGTATAGAATCTGCCATTTATTTCAAACTAGTGATATGAAGATTATAAAACAGTTAAAGACAAAATTACAGGTAAAATCTGTAAACATTATTACATGAATCATTATAAATGACAAAATTTATTATGTTACCTACTTTTAGTATGAGGTAGAGTAAAGCCAGCAATATCCCAAGACTCCATCTAGTAACATTACCAAACTCCCCATAGCTTATAAGGTAACGAAACCAAACTGGTATGGGAACGAAAGTTCGGTAATACTGACATAATTCTTCTAAAAGCATATACCAATAACCCTAAAAAGGAAGAAAAAAGAAAACAGAGCCAACAAAGCTACTTATATACACAGCACAAATACTCCATATTGGACTGAGAGCATCATGAGTATATGGCACAACAACACAACTATAAAATTAGTATTCATAATGATTATGACTGACAACCTCAACTTGGTTCTTAGATGTTACAGTCACTGGTTTGTTTTCAAAAAATTTCTAGAGAGTGACAGTGAAAATGTTTTATGTACAATAAAATATCTTGCTGACTACAAAAATTTTAAGTTTTAACTGAATATGAAAAAACACCAAATAACTGCATATAGTCAGTTATCAATTATCAATCAATAATGCCCCGGAGGAAAACAAGTATAAATGTAAATATTTTCCCATATATGATGTGGGGACTGATTTTTAGATTATTCCAAAGCAAGTATTGTATTATTGATTTTATTGGAAGGGATATCTTGTTTCAATAGGTCTGAGATAATATAATAATTAGGTTATTGAGCAAACTGGAAAATTATAAAAAGAATCATTTAAATGGATGAGATGGTTGGATGGCATCACCGACTCAATGGACTTGGGTTTAGGTAGACTCTGGGAGTTGGTGATGGACAGGGAGGCCTGGCGTGCTGCGTTTGATGGGGTCGCAAAGTCAGACGTGACTAAGTGACTGAACTGAACTGAAGCACTGATACGGTTTGCTAACATCTTTCCAATAAAACATATGAGCTTACCTTAGATTTAAAAGGCATGATGAAAGAAGGCACCAATAAAATAAGGCATTTTAAACCCATGAAGAGGAATTTCAGAATGAAGTCTGTAATTCCAACAACCCAAAGTACTTCCCAGAAGCTTGAATAGTCCAAAGTAGGATTTAAAAAAATTAAGCTACCAAGAGAAGAAAAACACAAAACTTACTAACAGCAACATAAAAAGATAAAAACATCAAAACTTACTAAAAGCAACATAAAAAGATAAAAGTGCTGACAGGGGTTCTAAATTTGCTACCAAATAATGTGTAAAAAATAGGAGTTTGACAAGATGCTAGAGTTTACGTAAACAGATTATTTTGGTTATTTTAAAGAGACTTTTAAAATGTTTTAATTTCAAATCTTTCCTCCTTAAAGAAAACAAAGAGTCTTCCTAACTTGTCATGATTGACATCCTCTAGCCTGTAATCTAAAAAATTCACAAATAATAGATATCTGTCATTCTCTCCTTAACCAACTCCAGTCAAGATTCTCATCCCTCCTTTCCAGTGAACTGCTTCTGTCAAGATCATCAACTCCCTCCCTCTTGCTAAATTTGAAGGTCACTTTCCCCCCTTCCCGCCTTGAAATATTTTCTGCCTGGACTTCTGACACCACTCTCTTCGAGTTGCCCTCATATGCATGGTCTAGCTGTTCTTAATGACTGCTTCTTAAGTCTCCTTTGCTGCTACTCTGGCTAACTGTGGGCACTGTCCAGTCCTAGGCCTTCTTCTCAGTCTATACTTTCTTTCCCTGGTTCGTCTTGTCAAGTTCCATGTTTTTAAAATATCCACCATGTGCTGGTAACACCAAAATTTACAGCTCTAACCTCTACTCTGACTTATGACAAATAACTATAATCATTTTAACAGTTCTACATGCCCTCTCAAACTTAACATGTTCAAAACAAAATTACTGATTTTCCTTCAAAACCACTTCCTTCCCCAGTCTTTCCTAGCCCAGTAAATGGCACCACCATCCAGCCAGTTGCATAAGACTAAAAAACCCAGGCATCACCCTTGATTTTTCCTCTCACCCACCCACCCAATCCAATCTGAGCGGTATCAGCTACACCTACAAACTATATCCTAGATTTGTCCACATCTCTCCAGTACCACTGAAACCCAGATTTCTAGTTATCTGATTAAAGCTGAAAGTTCAGAACACTTCCATCTGACATGGAAACTGATCAACTACTGTTCTTTAGCAAGTTTTCTTCTAAAAACAAATATCAAGTGTTCTCATCACATGTACACATAAGAAGGTAACTAAGGGAGGTGCTGGATATGTTAACTTGACTGTGGTAATCATTTCACCATTTATACATATATCAAAACATGTTGTATATTTTAAATATATACAATTTTTATTTGTAAAAAATAAAAAAGGTCACCAACAATAATCTAATGGTATTTAGTAACTTGATTATATAAGTAAAAATTTTAGTATCAAAAGTTATTTATTGAGCACTTGCTATGAGGTAAGGCACGGGGTATAAAACATGAATAAATCACTTTAAGCTCACTATCCTGGAACTAGACAAATAAGTAAAAATTGAACTCCAACAGTAAGTATGTGCAAGTAAAACTTTACAAAGTGCTATGGAATATATGATTATATAAAAATATGTGATTGTGCACTTGGGCCTCTAATTACCTGTAGTAAAGTGACTGAGAATGAAAGGTGTAATATAAAAGAACAGAAGATCCTGCTAAGAATACCAGTAACCAAGCACACTGAATCTTTGAGCACCTTTCCTGAAAAATAAATAATTTTATAATTTATTACTTTGAATTATGCCAGAATTTTAAATATCATTTATCTATTTTAATGACTAATTTATTAACTTAAAATGTTTAATTTCTCTTAATAAAAATATAGATTTGTTAAATTGTACATATCATTCTATTTTATATAGCTTTAATGAACAAAACAACACAAATTTAAACAGATTTTTAAAATACAAGCTTCCTCATTGTGTAACAACATTATCTATGTTTCAAAGCCAAATCTTCTACAAACTGACATAAAGAACCCACCTAAACGAAAACTCTACTTCTGTAGCTCCCTATATTTGCCTTCCTAACAAAACAGGCATGTAGAAATCCATTAAGTTATCAGGGTTTATAATTTTAAAAATTCTCATACAATTCAGTAAGAATAATTTGTTTTTAATCTGTTTTATAATTAAGTTTTAATTACTAGTTTAATTAAAAGTTTTACTAGTTTTAAACCCTAAATTAAACTTTTATGGTTTGATAGGTTGTAACTACAAATTTTCAGGTCAAAATATATGATTCTTTACACAGACGTAACCCTTTAAAGTTACTTGAAGGTGAAATTTTATAAACCAATCCTGTTTTCCCAATAATTTACAAGAATAGGACTCTGACAATTATTAAGAAAAAACTTCTTGGGCTTAGTTTTCTTTAAATAAGAGAAATCTAAATAATTCAATACCCATTTGTTCAATGTACACTTTTAAGTATTTTAAATCTTAGAGTACAACGGCTGAAGTTTTAAATAATGGCGTGTAGTCAAATTAACTTAAAACATGAAGGCACTTGACAAATCAGACCATATGGTGATCTGTCTAGGTTTTAATCCGTCTAGTTTTTATTTATCAGGAACCCAACATAGAAAGAAAATACGGTGAAACAATTCAGTATTAGGACAAATCATTTATTCCAGGTCATTTAGATAACATTTAATATATTATGGATGTTCAATTATACCTATTTAAATTTATCAAATAAACTATTTTAATTCCTATTTCTCTCAAAATGAGCATATAATTCTACAGGGAAAAACATTTAATGATTTTTTAGTTGCTGGTTATACTTACTCTTAGAAAAACCTGATTTACAATGCTTTTGTTTGCATATATAAAAGTTGTAAGCAGCCCAATTCCAAGAGAAATTCCTGTTAGAAAATAAGGTCCAGTTAATTGAAATTAAAAAAAAAGAGCTAACACAATGACATGATTTTAAAGGAAGCATATACAATTTTAAAAGCTAACACAAAATAAGAAACTGAAATACATGAAGTAGATTACCAATAGACAGAGAATTAGCTGAATATAGCAATGAAACAACTCAATGCTTTATCATACCCTACCTGTTATATGCTGCATAACAAGTTTGACACCCAGAATCAAAATATATGGAAGACTCTTCTGCAACCACTTGAAGAGATACCGGAATTCTGAGAAGGAGCTGCTGCCCTGATCTCCATACTCCGTGTCGCTATCATCAGGTTGCCTGGCTTCACTGTGGGAGTGACTCCGTAAGCGACTGTGTACACATCCATGGGTACAGCTGTGGACACCTGACCTTGTATTTCTGGAGCTTGGATTTTCAGCACATTCTTTAGGTAGGGAGCTTATCTGGATATGAACATCTCCAGAATAAAGACAGGAAGCTTCTCCTGTCAGTCTTGTTTGGACACACTGGGAGGCTGAGGCATCCTCACTGCCTGCAGCACCTGAAGGGCTGTGCAGTTGACTACAGTTGGCTTGCATGGCCCTTGAATACTTGTTCTGTGATTTCTTTGCTTCAGGGTTCTGTCTCCTAAAAATCAAAGAGCAGAAACTATTCTAAGCGAACAGTTAAGTACAGGCAATATGTGGCTCACTTGGAATTGGTTATTCGCTAAAGGAGAGGCTGGTAATCACAGCAGATGAGTTATTTTCAGGTTATCTAGCACTCGACACTAGACGACTCCTTCCCCACTGACGCGAAGGCTCCGCTGCCCTATGCAAACTATCTTTCAGGGAACATCTGCTACAGAAAAAGTTGTGCTTCAGATGCCTCCAGTTCTCTGACAGAAGGAACTGGCAAAATACTCAAAGTATGGGTGCCCAGCAGATGTTAATAGTACTAATAGTACTCATTCATACTAGAACACTAAGCACATTTACTCCGCGCAACTAGAAGAGTGAATCTGTTTTTTTTAATGCCTACAAAGACTAGGAAGAAAACATCAAATCTTAACTCCGTATTAAGCAACATCATGCGTAACTGATACTAATAATAAACATTTCATTTAGGTGACCTACAAATTTCCTTTTATGCTGAAACAGCTTTCCCGAAGCTAATAAGAAAAGTTTCCAGTAATAATTAACACCAAGAAATATTACCCTTCCCTGCCACTCTCAAAAATATCTTTAAAATAAGACTTTGGGAGTCACCGTGTAATTGCTAAACGACTATTCTGAATAAGGATAATTAGATCCCTAAATGACGAGTGTGGGTGGCCGTCAGAATCCAGCTGAAAAGCAGAGCCTTTCTGCCGTTTCCGTAGGAGGAAGCTGGGGTTAACGTCAGGGCAAGTTCCGTGTCATTCTATTTCATTTCTAGGTCTGAAATTTTTTGTTTTCAGTGACTGTTGGGCGGTTTGGTTTTCAGTGCTCTTCACCAAAGGTTTTCACCGATACTCCAACGCCACGACTGCCCTTTATTTCCTCCAATCTCTGGAGACACCGACGCCGGATGGGTCAGTTTCAGCGTCTTTTTCCATAAATAAAACCCGAGAACCCTCCCACTTCCCTTCAAGCATGAAGCAAGAAAGGGGAGAGAAAGGGAAGACAAGTAAAATGCAAACGGCTCTTCCGGAATCTCCAGGACAGATTTTTCCACCCACGTTCGAGCTTCGAATGCCTCTGTTATTCTCCCCAGAACCCATTTCGCCGCGGCCCCTCTCCTCCTTCGCCCGCTTCCCACAGGCCTGACCTCTCATGACGATGAGCGGACCGAGGCCCAGGCAGCGACGGCAGGAACAGCGAGAAACGCCGTCTCGAGGCCTTCAGTCCCAGCCATCACCTTCAGACCCCGTCGCCGGCAACTCTGGCCCAGCTCGGCGACGGCGCGCGCGCTCCCGCACGTCCTCACGTGCGCGCGCCCCGCCCCCGCGCGACGCGCCGAGGGCCGGGCTGCGACGGCGGGGCGGGGCGGAGGCCGCCGGTGGGTGTGCGCGGTGAAGGGAGGCGTGCTGCGGAGGACCGACCTCCGGCGTCGGCGTTAAACAATAAGCGTACGTGCGTCTGTTTGGGGCCTGCAGAACCTGCCCTCGAGGGAGGAGCCTGCAGTTGGGGGCCGACCTGGTCCCACCCCGGCTCGCCCGGCTTCTGGAGGCTGCTCTGGCCTGCGGTCGCTTGGCTCGCGCCCGGCGACGCGTGAGGTAGAAGAGCCACGTTGGCGAGGGTCGGCGCGCCCCTGAGAGGGCGGGACGGGGCGGGAGCGTTCTGGTGTCGGCCACCTCAGCTGACCCACTTGTGAAGTTGTAACTGAACTGGGTTTTTGTTACATTCCTAAAGTTGCTCTGTGAGAACGAGGCCCTGGCGAAACCTGAGATCAGGAGCAGAGAGAAGTGGGGGATGGCTTGGGAGAGAAGGGGGTGGTGTAAGTATCAATAGAAGTTAAGAGTTTAAAAACCCTGTGGGGTGTAGAGAACGCTGTACTATCTTCGCGGTAATTGTTAACCTAAAACTGTTCTAAAATAAAAGATTTATTAAGGAAAACTTTAAACAAAAGAAACAAAAAAACCTTGCCTCTTGTTCCCGAGCCAAAACATATTCTAAATGATATTTAATTGTATTCTATGAATCTGCCCCATTCGCGACAACTACCAATAGCCTTTCTACTTTGAACCTTAAGTTTTCTATCTTTAATTCCTAGAAGTTGACGTCAAGCAAATCTTGGTGGTCTTTCTATAGGTCTTGAAATTAAATATTCCATGCCGCTGGCGAGCTGTTCAGTCCTTCCTCACTAGAGGGTAAATTTCATACATACGCGCATATGTCATGAATTGAAAATCTAGAGGGAAAAGTGATACTTTTTTTTTTTCTTAATTTAGTCTCGATTTAAATGGGGTCTGTGATTTAAACCATTTGAAACTATTCACAACATGGCTCAGAGGATAAGGAATCTGCCCGCAGTGGAAGAGACCCAGGTTGGATTCTTGGGTGGGGAAGATGCCCTGGAAAAGGGAATGGCCACCCACTCCAGAATTCTTGCCTGGGAAATCCCATGGACAGAGGAGCCTGGTGGGCTGCAGTCCATGGGGTGGCAGAGAGTTTGACACGATTGAACCACTAACACACACAGCTTACACAACAGGTTTGCCCGTTAGTTTGATGGCGTGTGAATTTTGAGGCTCCTTAATCATGAAATTGTGTGCACCTGATTTCCTCGTGTATCAGAGTACAGCTGAAATCACTATTTAACCTGAATTAACCACTTTGAGGATATGCTTAAATCAGATTATTTTTATTACCAAACCATTTCTTTTGGTTAAAAAGGCATTCCCCCTCCTTCCCACAACAGGTGTTAGATCTACTTCCCATTGTCAATTAAGATATTACTAGATGCTTTTTTTGTTTTGGTTTTCATTTTCTGTTTGTTTTTTGATATATGGCTCCATGAACTTCACAAAGTCTTCATGACAAATTAGGTTCCTTTGTCAGAAAGTCTTAGTCCATTTAGGCTGCAGTAAGAGTATAGCCTGGATGGCTTATAAACAACAAATTTATTTCTCACAGCTCAAGAGGCTGGGAAGTTCAAGATCAAGGTGTCAGCAGATTTGATGTCTGGTGAGTTCCTGCTTCCTGGATTATAGACAGTTTTGTCTCTGGCTGTGTCCTCACATGGTGGGAAGGTGGTGAAGCTTTGGAAACTCTTTTATAAGGGCACTAATCACCTTCACGAGAGCCCTTTCTTAATGCTCTAATTATCTACTGTCACCTCTTTATACTTTGCCAACAAAGGTCTGTGTAGTCAAGGCTATGGTTTTTCCAGTAGTCATGTATGGATGTGAGACTTGAACTGTGAAGAAAGCTGAGCGCTGAAGAATTGATGCTTTTGAACTGTGGTGTTGGTGAAGACACTTGAGAGTCCCTTGGACTGCAAGGAGATTCAACCAGTCCATTCTAAAGGAGATCAGTCCTGGGATTTCTTTGGAAGGAATGATGCTAAAGCTGAAACTCTAGTACTTTGGCCACCTCATGTGAAGAGTTGACTCATTGGCAAAGACTCTGATGCTGGGAGGGATTGGGGGCAGGAGGAGAAGGGGATGACAGAGGATGAGATGGCTGGATGGCATCACCGACTTGATGGACGTGAGTTTGAGTGAACTCTGGGAGATGGTGATGGACAGGGAGGCCTGACGTGCTGCAATTCATGGGGTCGCAGGGAGTTGGACGCGACTGAGCGACTGAACTGAACTGAACTGAACCTCTTTATACTATCACATTGTGGATAAGGTTTCAACATAGGAATTTTGTGGGGGACACGAGAATTAGGTATGTAGCAAAGGCTGAAGCCAAGCTCTGGGTTATAATGAATTTTTAAGGAAACTTATTCATGTAGTATATTATATCATTCCTACTACACCATGGATATTTTTATTTTAAACTTTAACATTTATGGGAATTTAGGAAACAGAAAAAATAGACTCACATAATCCAGCTACCACAATGAGGCATCAATATGTTTTAGCACACTGATAATTTTAGTACATTTGCAAATTTAGTATATATATACCTTAATATAATGTTTAAATATTCATTTTAACATATTTATAATTTATTGAAGGTATGTTAGTTCATATTGAAAGTTTTGGTATACTTGAAACCACATTCCACTCAACTGAAAAGTAACATTTGAAGAAGAGTACTGAGTTAATGACAAGATTTGACAGTGATAGACTTATCTGATAAATTTTCTTTCCACTGTCACCTAGAATGTTGGAAATGGACGTTTTAATTGATAAACTCAAAAACATTTGTTGAGTACTTACTGTCAAAAATTATAGTAGATTGTTGGAGATCTAGACATTAAAAAAGACATAATCCCCATCCCACAGTGAAATATGTGGTTAGACAGGTCTTCAAGCAAGTAATTATAGTGTATTGGAATAAACAGTGTAATTGAAGGTTGTGTGAAGTGCAGTGATGCAAGAAGTGGGAGCATTTAACTTTGCCAGGCAAGAAATGCCTTATTAAATCTATGATATTGAAGATGAACATTGGACTTTCCTGGCAATCCAGTGGTTAAGACTCTGCACTTCCATTGCAGGGGTCATGGGTTCATCCCCTGGTCAGGGAACTAAGATCCCATACGCTGCATTGTGTGGCCAAAGACAAAAAAGTTGCATATTGAAGATTAAGTTGAAGTTTACCAGGACGTAAGTAGTAATAGGACATTTCAGATGAAAGCAGTATGTGTAAAGTCATGGTATTGTAATTGCAGGAATTGAGAGACTTAGTTTTTTTGTTTCTGAAAGAGTAGGGTGCATATGAGGGAAGAGTAAGAGTAAATAGGGGCTAGAAAATGAAAGATTTTGTGGGTCTCATTTAGGAATTTATAGTTTATTCACATGGCCAAAGAGAAGCTATTAAGTTTCAAGTAGCAGAGTTATGTGGCCAGATTTTTAGTTTTCCAGAAAAATTCTCATGCTACTAACTTATAGCAATGCAAGCTCAGCTGGGAGACTGTTACAAGTAGTAGAGTAGGACATGAGAAGGTCTTGAACTTCTCAGTGAAGTGGGATTCTAGAGGAAGAATGAGTATGGAGAGATACAGGAGATAGAGTCAATTGGATTAAGGGTGGTAGATAGTTACACTTCTCTTCTCAAGCTAGTTTTCCATACCTGCTGCTGCTGCTGCTGCTGTCGCTTCAGTCGTGTCCCACTCTGTACAACCCCATAGACGGCAGCCCACCAGGCTCCCCTGTCCCTGGGATTCTCCAGGCAAGAACACTGGAGTGGGTTGCCATTTCCTTCTTCAGTGCATGAAAGTGAAAAATGAAAGTGAAGTCGCTGAGCAGTGTTGACTCTTTGCGACCCCGTGGACTGCAGCCCACCAGGCTCCTCCATCCATGGGATTTTCCAGGCAAGAGTACTGGAGTGGGGTGCCATTGCCTTCTCCGGTTTCCATACCTACCAGCACCCATATCCTTGGGTAGGCTTTTTCCAGGCTAACTCATGCAACTTACTCTGGCTACTGAGATACTGGGATGAAAGCAGTTGTAATTTAACAGAGGCTTGCAAAACGTTTGCATGTTGGGACTTGCCCTCTTATTGCTGGCAACTCGTCTATCACCATGTAATCAAATTAGGGCTAGCCTCCTAGAAGGTGAAGGACTACTTGAAGAGAGTCCACAGGTGTCTCAGCCATCTTGGCCTCCTCAGTTGTGGCCCCAGACACGTGTGTGAGACCATCCTAGACCATCTAACCCCAACTAAGATGAATCAGACCAGAATAATCAGCCAATCAACCCACAAATCACAGGAAATAATAAATATTTTGCTTTAAGCCTCCAGATTCAGAGCAGTTTCTTTGATAATAAAAGTTAACTGATACCCTAAGTGACCAAGTAGATGTGAAGTGGGAAAGAAGTGTAAGATGAATCCCCAGTTTGTTCCTTGGGTGGATGGCTAAATCAGTTGAAATGCTATAAATATGAGAACAAGTATAAATATTAGAATGAGTCATAGATCATAGGAAATGCATTTTTTAATAAAAGGCCCAAGTTTGGGGGGATAACAATATCTTCAGCTTTGGAAGTACTCAGTCTTAAGATTCCATGGGACATACAGGTGAAGATATCCAGTTGGCAGTTGAATATAAAGATCTGGAGATAGAAAATTTGGAGTAAAAGCTGTAGCTGTAAATAACATTACTCATTCTCATTTATTAGTTTTTGGAACTCTTTTCCTTGGTATTTTAGACAGTATTATCTACAAATAGAGACAACCTCTTCCTTTTCAGTCTGTGTGTCTTTATCATTTTTGCTCTAACTTTCATCACATGTTGAATAGGAAGGTTTCATGAATATTCATTGCAATATTCATTGGAAGGACTGATGCTGAAGCTGAAACCCTGGTACTCTGGCCACCTGATGCAAAGAACTGATTCATTGGAAAAGACCCTGATGCTGGGAAAGATTGAAGGCAGGAGGAGAAGGGGATGACAGAGGATGAGATGGTTGGATGGCATCATTGACTCTATGGACATGAGTTTGAATAAACTCTTGGAGTTGGCGATGGACAGGGAGGACTGTCGTTGCCTTGTTCTTGATTTTAGGGGTAAGGCATTCAATCTTTCACTATTAGGTTAGCTGTCAATTCAGTTTAGTCACTCAGTCGTGTCCGACTCTTTGTGACCGCATGAATTGCAGCACTCCAGGCCTCCCTGTCCATCACCAACTCCCACAGTTCACTCAAACTTGCATCCATTGAGTCAGTGATGCCATCCAGACATCTCATCCTCTGTCATCCCCTTCTCCTCCTGCACCCAATCCCCCCCAGCATCAGAGTCTTCCAATGAGTCAACTTTTCGCATGAGGTGGCCAAAGTACTGGAGTTTCAGCTTTAGCATCATTCCTTCCAAAGAAATCCCAGGACTGATCTCCTTTAGAATGGACTGGTTGAATCTCCTTGCAGTCCAAGGGACACTCAATAATCTTCTCTAACACCACAATTCAAAAGCATCAATTCTTTGGCGCTCAGCTTTCTTCACAGTCCAAGTCTTACATCCATACATGACTACTGGAAAAACCACAGCCTTGACTAGACGGACCTTTGCTGGCAAAGTAATGTCTCTGCTTTTGAATATGCTATCTAGGTTGGTCATAACTTTCCTTCCAAGGAGTAAGCATCTTTTAATTTCATGGCTGCAATCACCATCTTTGATTTTGGAGCCCCCCCAAAAAATAAAGTCTGATACTTAGAAGGATGTAAAAAGCCAGAAAGCACAAATTACACTGAGAAACCTTAGCCAGAATTGCCTAGGGTGATAGTTAGATAGGTTAACCAAGGTAAAGATTCACCAAGAGGCCAAGGTCTTCTGCCCAGACCCCCAAAGCTATATGCACTTGTGTGGTTAAAGTGGTCAGGTCTAGAGAGATTTCTGAGACTTCCTTAAAACAGAGCCCCATGCACTGTGGTATGGAAATCCATTTATAAAATGCTAATTTGGACTTAAATCAAATTGAGAAATTATGGAAATAGAAGAGTTGATAAGATTATAAAATTAGAAGGTTTTGTGTAAAGAAATTGTGTCTCCTTTATCTGAATGTTTTATGGGAAAGAATATTATGTCTGACTGGGGAATGTCTCCCCTTGCTGTTGTTTTAAAACCAAAATCTGTTGATGAAGTCATGATACAGGCTACAGCTAGGAATGTCAGCATTGGTGGGGTTAAGGGGAAAGTTTGAAGAATAGTATGTTTGAATAGGCTTTATATGAAGTGGTTGGGTTTTTTACCTTGCTTATATTATGGTGATTAACATTTATTTGGGGAACATTTCACCTACTAAGTATTTTAAAACTGGAACAAATGTAAATCTGCCTTTGAAGCAATATTATTTGGTTAAATGGAAACCAATTAGATCGCCTGAGTTCAAACTACACAGAGTACTAACTGGAGTGCTGACGTGGACAAATTCTCTGTTCAATAGCTGTGTATGGAGCATAGACTGGGCTTATTGCAAAAGCCTGTGTGCACTTCCCAGCATTGAGTACTAGGACTTTAGAGAATTGCTATCTGAGGGGCAATTACTGGCTTGCTATCAGACATTAATCAAAACAGCCCATATGCCTGAAGGATAGAAAATAATCTTGAAACCTGAACTAACTATGATGTTTTTGGATGGCATCAGAAAAGCACTCTGTCAGGGAAGGCAATACCCAGAAGAGTTCCATAATAACATGGAAATGGTTTATACAGCATCATGCTACCTGTGGAATGCAAAGATCATGTACTCAAGAGCAGGGAACCTCTTTTCCCCTAGGACTGACTTTGAAACTATATGAAGAGCTGCCAGATTGTATCACTTGAACAGTACCCTAATAAACAGCTCTCAACTGATTATCACATGTGAAACAGATTGCCAGTCCAGGCTCGATGCATGAGACAGGGTGCTCAGGGCTGGTGCACTGGGATGACCCTGAGGGATAGGATGGGTAGGGAGGTGGAAGGGAGTTCAGGATGGGGAACACATGTATACCATTGGCTGATTCATGTCAATGTATGGCAAAGACCACTACAATATTGTAAAGTAATTAACCTCCAATTAAAATAAATAAATTAATAAAAAAGACATATTACTAATTACAATTTGTAGGACTTATTTATATCAAGATTCAAACTGAGAAAAATGAGATAAAAATTTTGTGACATTTGAAACAACATTAAAACAAATTTGAACACTGGCTGGGGAAAAAAAAAAAAGAGCTGCTTGGTTTATAGATGGCAGTTGTAATATAAACAGATAACCACCCTGATCAAAGGCCACTACTCTGATCAAAGAGAGTAAAAACAAAGCAGCAAGATGGGCTGAATTGCATGCTGTTTTTCTAGCAGTGGTAGGAATTGAAAAATGATAAAAGCCTCTATGTTTTAGTCTTTACCAACTTTGAATGGTGGCCAATGAAGGGCAATGTTAACCTGATCTATTAAAGGGATGCCTGTATGGGGCACCTCTGTGGGAATCACTATAGATATTTGAGGGGTACATTGAACCCAGGTCTCCCACATTGCAGTTAGATTCTTTACCATCTGAGCCACCAGGGAAGCCAGTAGGATATGTCAATACCTAGCAGAAGAACCCCCTTCCTGGACATTTTGAAATTTGTGTGTGTGTGTGATACTCCAGGTCCTATGAAAATCATCTGAAGCATGTTGACTTCTCTCATGTTTTTCAGCACCCAGTCGTCCATTGGATTGAGACTGTAAGGTCTGTTTTGTCCTTTCCTCCCCCCCACCCCTCCACCATGGGTTGCTCTGTCCTTCCTCTATGCTACTCAGGGATTTATTTCAGACTTGTGCTTTGCATCAAATGGTTCAGTTCTCAGAGACTTTGCTACTTGTGCTACTCTGGAGTGTACCTCGAAAATGAGTCCTAGACATATGTTGGTTCATACACAGAAATAGAACCCTTTTTCATGTTCTCTTCTCTCTTGGATACTCCTCAACTTCCTGCCCTGTTCTGTAGCTAGAATGATGGGATTTCTTAAGGAATTGAAGTGGCCTGTGCTACAGCAAGAGGAAACCAGAGAGGAAAAAATGGGGATTTCTCTCCCACAATTCTTTGAACCCCAGGGACCTGTTTTCTTAGTCCTCTGTCAACAAAGACAGGATTTTTCTAGGAGTTTTAGTTGCCCATGCTGCCACTGTGACAGCTTCACTTGGGCACTCATCCTCAAGTAAAACAAACACACACATATGCATACACACACAAAGGAGAAACTCCTGTATGGGCCCCTTCTCCAGTTTGGACTCTTTTCCTGAATATTGCTTGTGTTGATTTTCTTGTTCAGGTAGTTGCTTTTTGTATTTTATCCAGAGTATTTAGTTATAATTAGCAGTTAGGACAAGCTTTATTGGACTATGCCTTCTTGGCTGGCACTGGAATCTCTAAACATGTATTTCTTAAAATAGGCATTTAATGTCTGTCTCTCCTATTACATGCAATGTCAGCAGGGACTATTTTGGCTTTGTGCATTACTGTATCCCCATGCCTAATATAGTTCTTGGCATATGCTAAATAGCCAATAGATATTTATTTAATAAGTGAGTAAATGGACCATTTTCAGACCAAATCTTATTTGATGTTTTTTGCAGCATTCTACACTAAGGATTGTTCTCACTGTGATTCTTTCTTGCCTAGGCTTCCATATTACTGTATTCTACTGGTTTCTCCCCTTCTCTAGTAATTTTTTATAGGCAAGTTGCTACGTCTTTATGATTCTTACAGGTTCAGAAAATGCTTGTAAAAGGGGGACACCTACATAGTCAGCCCACAGAGGCATAGGTACAATCTTAGTAATAAATGCTCAATCATCATTTCACCATCCTAGAACAGAGTAGGTATCTGTTAATTATGTGGTGTCATACCTTTGCTCAACAGATTCTCCAACTTGGGGATCTGGCAAAGGGACTGAGAACTCCCAGGGAATTTGACTTCGAGGGCAGTGGGATTCATTACAGCACTTGCACAGGACTGGGGAAACAGACTCTTGGAAGGCACAAACAAAACTTTGTATGCACAGGACCCAGGAGAAAGGAGCAGTGATCCCACGAGAGACTGAGCCAGACTTGCCTGAGTGTTCAGGAGTCTCAGGTGGAGGCGAGGGTCGATAGTGGCCTGCTGAGGGGTTAGAGATGCTGAATACAACAGTCCTGGGAGCCACAGGGTGTGCTGGCATACGTCTTTCTGAGGGAGGTCACTGTTACCACCATTACCCCTACCACAGTTTGGTCTGAGGCCAAACTACAGAGAGGGAACACAGCCCCACCCTTCAAGAGAAAATTGGATTAAAGATTTACTGAGCTTGGCCCTGTCCATCAGAGCAAGACAGATTCCCTCCCATCAGGAAGCTTCCACAAGCCTCTTATCATTATCCATCAGAGGGGAGACAGAATGAAAAGTACAATCACAGAAAACTATCAAATTGGTCACATGGATCACAGCCTTGCCTAACTCAGTGAAACTATGAGCCAGGCCATGTAGGGCCACCCAGGATGGACTGTGGTGCAGAGTTGTGACAAAACATGGTCCACTGGAGAAGGGAATGAAAAACAACTTCAGAATTCTTCCAGTCCTGTGGCCACTGCTGAGTTTTCCAAATTTGCTGGCATGTTAACAGCATCATCTTTAGGATTTAAAATAGCTCAGCTGGAATTCCATCACCTCCACTAGCTTTGTTCATGGTGATGCATCCTAAGGCCCACTTGACTTCGCATTCCAGAAAGTCTCATCAATATGCTTGCCTTGAGAACCCCATGAACAGTATGAAAAGGCAAAAATAATGACACTGAAGATGAAGTCCCCAGGTCAGTAGGTGCCCAATATGCTACTGGAGAAATAACTCCAGAAACCATGAAGAGGCAGAGCCAAAGCAAAAACAGCACCTGGTTGTGGATGTGACTGGTGATGGAAATAAAGTCTAATGCTGTAAAGAACAATATTGCATAGGAACTTGGAATTTTAGGTCCATGACTCAAGGTAAATTGAAAGTGGTCAAGCAGGAGATGGTAAGAGTGAACACTGACATTTTAGGAACTAAAATGGACCAGAATGGGTGAATTTAATTCAGATGACCATTATGACATAGAATTCTTTAGAAGAAATGGAGTAGCCCTCATAGTCAACAAAACAGTCTGAAATGCAGTACTTGGGTGCATCTAAAAAATAATATAATGATCTCTGTTCGTTTCCAAGGCAAACAATTCAATATCACAGTAATCTAAGTCTACGCCCCAACCACTAATGCTGAAGAAGCTGAAGTTGAGTGGTTCTATAGAGACCTACAAAACCTTCTAGAACTAACACCAAAAAAAGATGTCCTTTTCATCTATAAGGAACTGGAATACAAAAGTAGAAAGTCAAGCGATACCTGGAATAACAGGCAAATTTGGCCTTGGAGTGCAAAATGAAGCAGGGCAAAGGTTAACAGAGTTTTGCCAAGAAAATGCACAGGTCATAGCAAACACCCTCTTCCAACAACACAAGATGACTCTACACATGGACATCACCAGATGGTAAATACTGAAATTAGATTGATTATATTCTTTGCAGGCAAAGATGGAGACACTCTATACAGTCAGCAAAAACAAGACCGGGATCTAACTGTGGCTCAGAACATGAACTCCTTATTGTAAAATTGAGACTTAAATTGAAGAAAGTAGGGAAAGGCACTAGGCCATTCAGGTATGACCTAAATCAAATCCCTTATGATTATGCAGTGGAAGTGAAAAATAGATTCAAAGGATTAGATCTGATAGATAGAGTGCCAGAAGAACTGTGGATGGAGGTTCATAACATTGTACAGGAGGTGGTAATCAAAATCATCCTCAAGAAAAAGAAATGCAAAAAGGCAAAATGTTTGTCTGAGGAGGCCTTACAAATAGCTGAGCAAAGAAGAGAGGAAAAGGCAAAGAAGAGGAAAGATATATCCATCTCAATGGAGAGTTCCAAAGAATAGCAAGGAGAGAGAAGAAAGCCTTCCTCAGTGATCAGTGCAAAGAAATAGAGGAAAATGATAGAATGGGAAAGACTAGAGATCTCATCAAGCAAATTAGAGATACCATGGGAACATTTCATGCAAAGATGGGCACAATAAAGGACAGAAACACTATGGACCTAACAGAAGCAGAAAATAATAGGAAGAGGTGGCAAGAATACACAGAAGATCTATACAAAACAGATTTTAATGACCCATATAACCACCAATGTGTGATCACTCACCTAGAGCCAGACATCCTGGAGTGTGAAGTCAAGTGGGCCTTAGGAAGCATCACTATGAACAAAACTAGTGGAGGTGATGGAATTCCAGCTGAGCTATTTCAAATCTTAAAATATGATGCTGTAAAAGTGCTGCACTCAATATGCCAGCAAATTTGGAAAACTCAGCTGTGGCAACAGGACTGGAAAAGGTTAGTTTCCATCCCAATCCCAAAGAAAGGCAATGCCAAAGAATGTTCAAACTACCACACAATTGCACTCATCTCACACGCTAGCAAAATAATGCTGAATATTCTCTAAGCTGGGATTCGGCATTATGTGAATCGTGAACTTCCAGATGTTCAAGCTGGATTTAGAAAAGGCAGAGGAACCAGAGCAAATTGCCAACATCCATTGGATCATATAAAAAGCACGAGAATTCCAGAAAAACATCTGCTTCAGGTTTATTGACTACGCAAAGCCTTGGACTATGTGGATCACAAAAAACTGTGGAAAATTCTTCAAGCAATGGGAATACCAGACCACCTTACCTGCCTCTGAGAAATCTGTATGCAGATCCAGAAGCAATAATTAGAACCGAACATGGGGCAACAGACTGGTTCCAAATAGGAAAAGGAGTACGTCAAGGCTGTATATTATCACCCTGCTTATTTAACATATGCAGAGTACATCATGTGAGATGCCTGGCTGGGTGAAGCACAAGCTGCAATCAAGATTTCCAGAAGAAATATCAATAACCTTAAATATGCTGATGACAAAACCACCTTTATGGCAGAAAGCAGAGAGGAACTAAAGAGCCTCTTGATGAAACTGAAAGAGGAGAGTGAAAAAGCTGACTTAAAACTCAACATTCAAAAACTGAAGATCATGCCATCCAGTCCCATCACTTCATGGCAAATAGATGAGGAAAATATGGAAACAGTGAGAGACTTTATTTTCTTGGCTCCAAAGTTACTGCAGATGGTGACTGCAGCCATGAGATTAAAAGACGTTTGCTCCTTGAAAAGCTATGACTGACCTAGACAGTGTATTAAAAAGCAGAGACATTACTTTGCCGACAAAGGTCTGTCTAATTAAAGCTGTGGTTTTTCCACTAGTCTTGCATGGATGTGAGAGCTGGACCATGAAGAAAGCTGAGCACCAAAGAACTGATGCTTTTGAACTGTGGTCTTGGAGAAGACTCTTGAGAGTCCCTTGGACTGCAAGGAGATCCAGCCAGTCAATCCTAAAGGAAATCAGTTCAGAATATTCATTGGAAGGACTGATGCTGAAGCTGAAATTCCAGTACTTTGGCCACCTGATGTGAAAAACTGACTCATTGGAAAAGACCCTGATGCTGGGAAAGATTGAAGGCAGAAAGAGAAGGGGACGATAGAGGATGAGATGGTTGGATGGCGTCACTGACTCAATGAACATGAGTTTGAGCAAGCTCTGGGAGTTGGTGATGGACAGGGAAGCCTGGCGTGCTGCAGCCCATGGTGTCGCAGTCAGACACGACTGAGTGACTGAACTGAACTGATACCTTTGCTGTCCTCTTGTCACCTGTTTTTAAGTCCTCTACGACTCTTTCCCCCTACTTGTCTAGCTTCTTCTTGCTTTCCTATACACGTTCTTCATGCATGCTCAGACACTTCAATCGTGTCTGACTCTGTGACCATAGACTGTAGCCTCTCAGGCTTCTCTATCCATGGGATTCTTCAGACAAGAAAACTGGCGTGGGTTGCCGTACCCTCCTCCAGGGGATCTTCCTGACGCAGAAATCAAACCTGCATCTCCTGGATCTAATGCATCATTGAAAGTGAATTCTTTACCCACTAAGCCACCAGGGAATCCCTAGAGTAATTATCAAAAACATGGTCTGTAGTGCCAAACTCCCTGAATTCAGGGACAAATTCAGGCAAATTGCTTAACCTTGCTCTTTCTTCTTTTTCACATCATACTAGGCTATTGTAAGGAATTTTTACCTATTTATTTACATAATTGTGAGCATTATACACATACATAGACATTTATATACATAAATGCATGTATGTCCACATACATATATACACACTCCATGTATAGCATTTTAGTCTAAGAACATGGTAAGCATCTTAGTTATCTTTACAAATTAAACTTAATACCCTTCCTTAAATGTATAGCAGTTCTAGATCTTTTCTCATAGAAGAGTATTAAAATTTACTTAAA
Source organism: Capra hircus (assembly GCF_001704415.2). Classification (NCBI taxonomy): domain Eukaryota; kingdom Metazoa; phylum Chordata; class Mammalia; order Artiodactyla; family Bovidae; genus Capra; species Capra hircus. The sequence goes on from NC_030826.1 coordinate 10,535,508, forward strand.
TGTTTATGTATCATAATTACATATTTTTCATTTTGTGAATATATTTCTTGAAAGAGTTGTTTGCTCAAGAAAAGAAACTCTCAGTTTGTTCACATCCAGAATGAATAGATCAATTTGAAATATTCTTCATAAAATGGCTATAGGAAGCAGCAGTGCTAAGAAACATGAATTTATGAACAGAGCTACCTGCTTTTTTCCTTTCAGTTTGATTTAAATTTAATATCCTCCAACAATGGAAAATGATTTGTGGTAAAGAAATGAACTGGAAGAAATAGGAAAATGGAAGCAAGATGTCATTTCTTTTTACTATCCAACAGATTTACCATCTGTTTTAAAATGATGTTGACCATGTACAGTAAATGAACAAAATGCTTTTTAAAATAATGTAACACTTTAAACTATTTTTACTACCAAACTTTCCCTCCCCAGTGAACACATTCATCTTACTGAGCAAAAGTTTATTTAAGCTACACTTACATCTATGTTGTTTTTAGCTCATTTCCTTTTTAAAAAAGCAATTGGTGAATTTATTTCCCAGCTTAGTTGTTATAATAAAATATAAAAGGCATTTCTGTTTTGGCCTCAAGTATAACATTATCAAAAGCTATGAGAGTTACAGCAGAATATAGGACAGCATAAAATTAGAAACTGCTGGTGTTTCCTTAGCAGCAGTTACCGCACTTGCAATTTCCCCACCCCCTTGCTACCAGCAGAAATCTGAAAGTCATCTCTGTGTACCAGACAACAAACCCAAAGTGTGTTTTTTGAATAGTAGCTTTACTGAGATATTATTCACATAACTTGCAGTTTACCCTTTTGAAGTATACACTTCAGTAGCTTTTAGGGTAGTCACAGAGTAGCCATCATCATTATGAATTTAGAATATATGTGTACTGCAAAACAAAACACAATGCCCATTAATAGTCACTCCTCATTCCCCCATCTGCCCTTCCACTAGCAACCACTAATCTACCTTCTGTCTCTGTGGATTTGCCTATGATCAGTTCAGTTCACTTTAGTTGCTCAATCGTGTCCAATTCTTTGCGACCACATGGGCTGCAGCATGCCAGGCTTCCCTGTCCATCACCAACTCCTGGAGCTTACTCAAACTCATTGTCCATCGAGTCGGTGATGCCATCCAACCATCTCATCCTCTGTCGTCCCCTTCTCTTGCCTTTAATCTTTTCCCAGCATCTGGATCTTTGCAAATGAGTCAGTTCTTCGCATCAGGTGGCCAAAGTGTTGGAGTTTCAGCTTCTGCTTCAGTCCTTCCAATGAATATTCAGGACTGATTTCCTTTAGGATTGACCGGTTGAATTTCCTTGCAGTCCGAGGGACTCTCAAGTGTCTTCTCCAAGACCACAGTTCAAAAGCATCAGTTCTTTGGTGCTCAGCTTTCTTTATGGTCCAACTCTCACATCCATACATGACTACTGGAAAAACCATAGCTTTGACTAGATGGACTTTTGTTGGCAAAGTAATGTCTCTGCTTTTTAATATGCTGTCTAGGTTAGTTATAACGTTTCTTCCAAGGAGCAATTGTCTCTTAATTTCATGGCTGCAGTCACCATCTGCAGTGATTTTGGAGCTCCCCAAAATAAAGTTGCTCACTGTTTCCATTGTTTCCCCATCTATTTGGCATGAAGTGATGGGACCAGATGCCATGATCTTAGTTTTCAGAATGTTGAGTTTTAAGCCAACTTTTTGCCTATTATAGACTGTTCATATAAATGGAATCATAGAGTATGTATCTTTTGTGACAGCTTCTTTCACTTGGAACAATGTTTTCAAGGTTTATCCATGTCGAAGCCTGTATCAGTACTTCATTCCTGTTTATTGCCCAGTAATATTCCATCATATGGATATACCAGCATGTTTATCCATTCACCATCCAATGGACATTTGAATTGTTTACCAGTTGTTGACTGTTAGGAATAAATAATGCTATTAACATTCTCATAGAAGTTTTTATATTGGACATAAATTTGCATTTTTCTTGAGTACATATATAAGAGTGAATTTAGTCACATGGTAATTCTGTTTAACTCTTTGAGGAACTACTAGACTATTTTACAAAGGGGATGTACTGTTTTACATTCTCACCAGCAGTGTATGAGTGTTCCAATTTCTTCACATCCTTTCCAACACTTGTTATTATCTCTTTGTTTGTAACCATCTTAATGGAAGTGAAGTGGAATCTTACTGTGGTTTTGATTTGCATTACTCTGATGGCTAATGATGTTGAAGATTTTTTTATATCCATTATCATCCATTTGTATGTCTCTTTTGCAGAAACGTCTTTTCAGACACTCTTTAAAAATTGTTTTTTTTGTCTTCTTGTTATTGAATTTAGAAATTTTTAATTGTTACTGAATTTAGTATATTCTGGATAAAAGTTCCATATCAGATATATGACTTGCAAATATTTTCTCTCATTCTGTAGATTGTCTTTCACTTTCTTAATGTTTTTTAGTTTATTTTGGCTGAACCACTTGCAGCATGTGGGATGTAGAATCTTAATTCCATGACTAGGGATAGAACCCATGCCCCCTGCAGTGGATGTACAGAGTCTTAACCAATGGATCACCAAGGAAGTCCCTTCTTAATGATATTTTGAAGCATTAACATTTTAATTTTATTGTAAAGCAATTACCCTTCAATTAAAAATAAATCTAAACTTTTTTCTAATTTTGATAAAGCCCAATTAATTTTTTTTCCTTTGGTTGCTTGTGCTATTTAATGTCATATCTTAGAAACCATCACCTACTCCCAAGGTTCATGAAAATTTACTTCCGTTTTTTTCCTGAGAGTTTTACAGCTTTAGCTCTTGCATGAGGTCTGTGATCCTTTTTGAGTTAATTTTTATATATGGTGTGAAAAGGAGTTTAAATTAATTTTTTGCACGTGGATATCCATTTTATTGAAAGACTGTCTCTTTCCCATTGAATTTTCTTGATATCTTTGTTGAAAATCAGTTGTCCATAAGTGTAAGACTTTATTTCTGGCTCTAATTCTATTCTATTTTCTGTATGTCTGTTCTTATACCAGTAACACACTGTTATGATTGCTGTAGCTGGCTGGTATGTTTTAAAATCAGGAAATTTTGGTCCTCCAACTTTAGTCTTCTTTTTCAAGACTGTTTTGGCTAATTTGTGTCCTTTCATTTCTTTGTGAATTTCAAGATCAGCTTGACAATTCCTGCAATTATGTGTAGCTTTCATACCTTAACCTATTCATTTAAATATATCCTTGAAAACACATTTTATATTTTTAAACAAAATTACAATTAATTTTTCTTCAACTTTTTTCTCTCCCCCAATATTTTATTATGAAAAAATTTAAGTGTAGAGATTAGTTGAAAGAATAGTACAGTAAGTACCCATATACCCTCCTCCTACCTCCCAGTTTATGTTCTATGGGTAACATTTTGGTATATTCATGGTATCATATAACTAACCATTCCTAGCCATAACCAACTAGTCCATCTTCTATCAAATCATCTTATTATTTCATGCATTTCAAAGCAAATTGCATATATTCTCAGTATGCTTCACCTTTAAAGACTTCAGCTTATGTATTGTTAACTAGGGTTCAATTTTTCTACAATTTTAAAATGTAAAGTGAAATGCACAAATCTTAAGTATACATTCTGGTGAGTTTGACATATATACATTTACCTGTGTAATCTTAACCTTTATCAAGATATAGAATGTTTTCATAACTCCAAAACATAACCCCCTCTCTTAGTCAGTTTCTGTCCTTAACCAATGTTGAAAGCAATCACTGTTTTTTCACCATAGATTTAGTTCTTATAGAACCTTATACTCTTGTACAAGGCTTCTTTCACTCAGCATAATGTTTTTGAGATTCATTTACTTTTCAATTATTCATACTCTTTGAGATTCATTCATTCTATTGTATGAATCAATAGTTTGTTTTTGTTTTGTTTTTTTGCTAAATATGACGTCCATTGTATGGATGCCCCACAGTTTATTTCTCCTTTTTCTTTTGGATGAACAAATTTCCACTTATCTGTTTCACTAAAAAGTTCTGATAACTGGCTTTTGTTTATATCAGTTATAATTATTGTAATAATAATATAGTAATAATCATCTGGAAGCTTTGTAAATGTGGAAGTACTTTTTAAATTAAATAAGTGTTTTTTTAGAGTCTTTAAGTAACATATACTAGAGATTATGCAAACTTGTTCAGTTGCCAAGTCATATCTGACTCTGTGACCTCGTGGACTGCAGCACACCAGGCCTCCCTATCCCTCACCATCTCCTGAAGTCTGCCCAAGTTCATGTCCATTGAATCGGTGATGCCATCCAACCATCTCGTCCTCTGTTGCCCTCTTCTCCTTCTGCCTTCAATCTTTCCCAGCATCAGGATCTTTTCCAATGAGTTGGCTCTTCACATCAGGTAGCCAAAGTACTGAAGCATAAGCTTTAGCATCAATCCTTCCAATGAATATTCAGGGTTGATTTCCTTTAGGATTAACTGGTTTGATACCCTTGCTATTCAAGAGACTCTCAAGAGTCTTTTCCAGAACCACAGTTTGAAGGCATCAATTCTTTAGCACTCTGCCTTCTTTATGGTCTACTTCTCACATCCGTACATGACTACTGGAAAGACCATAGCCTTGACTTTACGGACCTTTGTTGGCAAAGTGATGTCTCTGCTTTTTAATGCACTGTCTGGGTTTGTCATAGCTTTCCTTCTAAGAAACAATCATCTAATTTCATGCCTGCAGTCACCATCTGCAGTGACTTTAGAGCTCAAGAAGAGGAATCTATCATGCTTGCTCCTTTCCCCTTTCTATTTGCCATGAAGTGATGGGCAGGATGCCATGATCTTAGTTTTTTCAATATTGAGTTTTTAGCCTGCTTTTTCACTCTCCTCTTTCACCCTCATCAAGAAGCTCTTTAGTTCTTCATTTTATGCCACTAGAGTGATACCATCTGTATATTTGAGGTTGTTGATATTTCTCCTGGCAATCTTGATTCCAGCTTGTAACTCATCCAGCCCTGCATTTCACATGATATGCTCTGCATATAAGTTAAATAAACAGGGTGATAATATACAACCTTGATGTACTCCTTTTCCTATTTGGAACCAGTCTGTTGTTCCATGTCCAGTTCTAACTGTTAGAACTTTAGCGTAGGTTAGGCTTTAGCGTAGTCATTGTAGTCATATTCATTTTCCACAAAGGACTAAAATTTAAATCTGAAATAGCAGAGGAGTCTTATTGACCTCCCTAACTATATTGCTTTCTCTTCCTTTACAGCAGCAGAGCTTCTGAAATTTTCACATTTATATGAATAACCCCAGTCACCAGGGGATCTTGTTAAAAATGCATCTTCTGATTTGGTAAGTTTAGGGTAGAGCCCAAAATTCAGCATTTCTAATAAGCTCCCAGGTTATGCCAATGATTTTCATCCATGGGATAGCAAATATCTCTAGCCAAACTACTGCTTACCTTTCTATGAATCCATCATAAATTCCCATTTTCATTCCTGTATATGTGTGTGTGCTAGGTCACGTCAGTCGTCGTGTCTGACTCTTTGCAACCCTGTGGACTGTAGCCTGCCAGCCTCCTCTGTCCATGGGATCTTCCAGGCAAGAGTATTGAAATGGGTTGCAATGTCCTCCTCCAGAGGATCTTCCTGACCCAGGGATTGAAACTGAGTCTCTTCTGTCTCCTGCATTGGCACACGTGTTCTTTACTACTAGCGCCATTCAGGATGGCACTAGTGGTAAAGTAAATATAAGTATGTTTATATTGTGTTACTCAAAATATAAGTGTCTTTAAAATATTCAAAATCTGAAAGGAAAAGAATCCTTATAGCAAGAATGGGACATTATGAAAAAAGAACAAGCATATTTTTAAAGGAACTAGGTATTCTATAAATGAAAAACATTTTCATTAAAGTTAAAAAAATAAAACTTTAATAGAAGGGGTTAAATCTTCTCCAGTTACTTTCTTCATAGTAGGAAGATGGCTTCCAGCAACAGCTAAAACTGCAATTTCCTTGTTTATGTCCCACAGGACATAAAAACTTATCTAACCATAGAATAAAAATCTTTCCCAGGACTTCCTTGGTGGTCCCATTGTTGGGAGTCCACTTGCCAATGTGGGGGACGTGGATTTGATCCCTGGTCCAGGAGGATCCCACATGCCATGGGGCAGCTGGGCCAGGACGGCACAACTGCTGAGCCTGTACTCCAGAGCCCGTGAGCTGCAACTGCTGAGCCTGTGTGCCTAGGGCTCATGCCTCGCAACAAGAGAAGCCATGGCAATGAGAAGTCCTTGCACCACAACAATTGCAACTAGAGAAAGCCTGTGTGCAACAGCGAAAACCCAGTGCAGCCAAAAATAAATACATAAATAATTAATTTTAAAAATCTTTCCTTGTAGTGTAATTGGTTTAATACACAGCTGATAGGGAAATGCCATGCATGGCATAGGATGGATCATCTTTCCCTCAGTTAGTGTGCTCCTTGGGAGAAAGGGGTGAGTACCCGAACGAGTAAGTTTTCCTTTAGCGGGAAAAGTAGAGGAATGAATGCTTGGTATGCAACTAATAATGCCTCTATCATGAACAGGCAAATTTCAGATTCAATGAAGTATTTTTTTTCAATAAAAAATTTGAAAGTCATTTAACATCATGCTAGAATACAAGTGGAAAATAGGAAAACCCCCCAAAATCCAACTACAATTGTTCTATATACATTTGTCTTCCTTTGTATTTGCTAGGATTATTTCATTGCATGTTAAAGAATACCCAGCTTAAACTGGTTTTAGTTGTAAACGAAGATTTTATTGAAAGCTAATGGTGAAACAGATAGAAAAATAATGCTGAAGGCAGAGTAAAGATACAGGTCAACCTCCAAAAAAACTGGCGCCAAGAGTATAAAAGTCATGAAAGCTCACTTTCTATCTCTCTTCTGCTCCTTTCTGAGCAATTTTCTTTCTGTCTCTACAATTGACTGCCTTTGCTTCCGTGTTCCATCCAAAGGGAAGCAAGGCTGCTGATAGCTCCAGGATTTTTTACTTATAGCTTCAGCAGCTGCTGGATAGAGACTGACTCAACTCCTTGGATTCAAAGCCCACATAATCTTGGGTGTGCTCTGATCCACCCAGATACCCACTTCTAGAATTAATTATAGCCAGGGGTACAAAGTTTCAGTTTTCAAGATGATTGCTCCCACGAAAACAATGTGGAAGCTAGTCAAATAATACTATAGATATCCTATAAACTGATGACAAAAGATTTAGGATATTCAGTATCTTCATATTATGTCCCCCATAAAAAAATGACACTGCAAAAGTAGGGCAGAAAGTTAGGAAATACCACTTTTTGTTACCAAGTAACATTAGGTTAAATAAGCAGGGTGACAATATACAGCCTTGACGTACTTCTTTTCCTATTTGGAACCAGTCTGTTGTTCCATGTCCAGTTCTAACTGTTGCTTCGTGACCTGCATATAGGTTTCTCAAGAGGCAGGTCAGGTGGTCTGGTATTCCCATCTCTCTCAGAATTTTCCATAGTTTCTTGTGATCCACACAGTCAAAGGCTTTGGCATAGTCAATAAAGCAGAAATAGATGTTTTTCTGGAACTCTCTTGCTTTTTCGATGATCCAGCGGATGTTGGCAGTTTGATCTCTGGTTCCTCTGCCTTTTCTAAAACCAGCTTGAACATCTGGAAGTTCACAGTTCACGTATTGCTGAAGCCTGGCTTGGAGAATTTTGAGCATTACTTTACTAGCGTGTGAGATGAGTGCAATTGTGCATTAGTTTGAGCGTTCTTTGGCATTGCCTTTCTTTGGGAATGAAATGAAAACTGACCTTTTCCAGTCCTGTGGCCACTGCTGAGTTTTCCAAATTTTCTGGCATATTGAGTGCAGCACTTTCACAGCATTATCTATCAGGATTTGAAATAGCTCAACTGGAATTCCATCACCTCCACTAGCTTTGTTCATATTGATGCTTTCTAAGGCCCACTTAACTTCACATTCCAGGATGTCTGGCAGTGAAAGACACGGGCTGGAAGAAGCACAAGCTGGAATCAAGATTGCCGGGAGAAATATCAATAACCTCAGATATGCAGATGACACCACCCTTATGGAAGAAAGTGAAGAGGAGCTAAAGGGCCTCTTGATGAAAGTGAAAGAGGAGAGTGAAAAAGTTGGCTTAAAGCTCAACATTCAGAAAACGAAGATCGTGGCATCTGGTCCCATCACTTCATGGGAAGTAGATGGGAACAGTGGAAGCAGTGTCAGACTTTATTTTGGGGGAGCTCCAAAATCACTGCAGATGGTGATTGCAGCCATGAAATTAAAAGATGCTTACTCCTTGGAAGGAAAGTTATGACCAACCTAGATAGCATATTCAAAAGCAGAGACATTACTTTGCCAACAAAGGTCTGTCTAGTCAAGGCTATGGTTTTTCCAGTGATCATGTATGGATGTGACAGTTGGACTGTGAAGAAAGCTGAGCACCGAAGAATTGATCCTTTTGAAGTGTGGTGCTGGAGAAGACTCTTGAGAGTCCCTTGGACTGCAAGGAGATCCAACCAGTCCATTCTAAGGGAGATCAGTCCTGGGTGTTCATTGGAAGTACTGATGCTGAAGCTGAAACTCCAATACTTTGACCAACTCATGTGAAGAGTTGACTCATTGGAAAAGACTGATGCTGGGAGGGATTGGGGGCAAGAGGAGAAGGGGATGACAGAGGATGAGATGGCTGGATGGCATCACCGACGCAATGAACATGAGTTTGAGTAAACTCCAGGAGTTGGTGATGGACAGGGAGGCCTGGCGTGCTTCCATTCATGGGGTCTCAAAGAGTCAGACACAACTGAGCGACTAAACTGTCCTGAACTGAACATTAGGTTTCTAAGTGGCAAGCTAATCCCATGTATTTCATTCCTCAGTAGAATAGTAATTGGAAATAGGAGAGTGACCTTACTTGGAATAAGAAGGAAGGAGCACCAAAGGTCTCCCATGCTCAAAAATATTTCCCACACATTCTATAAGTTAAAAATTGTTATGGCTTAAAGTTAAAAAATGAGTCTGTACCTATCAGAGCTGATACTTAATAAATATTTAGTATGAGAAATTAAGTATTTCAAATCAATATTTATTTTACCTAAAAATGTAACTTAAAATTGTAAAAAAAAAAGTAATATGTGATTAAAGTTTAAAAAATAGAAATAGTACAAAAAGATCTCTATTAAAAAGTAAAATTCTTTCTTCATCTTGAAAGTAATCTTGGTTAGGAGCTGTTGATGTGTTCCTTTTTATCTCATTGTTTTTAGTTTATTTTAGGCTTTGTGATTAACTTATAAAAATAATATTAAATACCTTTATTATTTTTTAATTAACATACCTTTATAATGAAGCTAAACAATATAAGAATGTATAAAGAGATATAATCTGCTTTTTCTTCCAACCTCAATTGGCTGGCAAAGCAATTTTAACAACTTGGGTTACATCCTTCCATCCCATTCTGCATACTGATGTACACTTATATGTCTTTTCAGTTCCCTCAATGTCCCTTAATTCCCTTAAAAAGGAATTGAGGAGGTAGCTGTGGAGAGACTCAAACATTTGAGTCTGTGGTAATCACTAACCACACATAGCTACTGAACACTTGAAATGTAGCTAGTCAGAATTAAATTGTGCTGAAGTATGAAATACATGCCAGATTTCTAAGAGTTAGTTTTAAAAAAAAAGAATGTGAAATACCTAACAAATAATTTTTATGGATTACACGTACAGTGATAATATTGGGGGTATACTGGGTTAAATAAAATAGATTATTAAAATGTTGTCTATCTCCTTTTAATGTAGCTATAAAAGCTTAAAATTACACATGTGACTCACATTACCTTTCTATTGGGCAGGGTTGTCTGAACTAATAGATGAGGATTTTAGCACTTTAATAATTGCATAATAGTTGGTAATAGGGATGTGAAACAATTGATTCATCTTTTCCCATTGATTACATCCAAAGTTTTGTAGCTCATTTTGTTTGTGTTTCACTACTGTATCAAGTATTTATTTTTCTGTGAAGCAAGTCATCTAAATTAGTGACTTAAAACCACAAGTATTTATTATTTCTTAGAATTCTGAGAGTTGGCTGGTCAGTTCTCATCTGGGCCAGCTTAGCTGGATCTGGAGGGTTTAGAATGGCCTCAGTCACATATCTGGGGCCTCAGCTAGGATGGTTTCCAGGGTCTGCCGGGGGCCAGCGTGAGGAACTCTGCCCATGGCAAAGGTCATGAGGAAGGAGGCTTGGCATACGCAAAGGCGTGATCAAGCCTCAGGAAACCCCCTGTTCCCGAGCATCTACCCCAAAACCAGAGTCTGTTTTATGCTCTCACCTACACCTCTGACTTTACGGGGGGCTCTCCCCCATAACCGTTTCTCTCAGAGAAGGAATAAACGTGCAGCTCCAAGGCAATAAAAATTCTTGGGCGTGACAAGAGTGTTTCAGCTTATGGACTCCTCTGAAGGTTATCTAGCCCACCTGTATAGGTTCATCCGGCCACGTGATTGTTTACAGCCTCCCAATCTGAGAGGCATGAGATGTTTTAGACTTACAAAAGGCAAATTCTTTTGGGGAGTTGGAAATTATTAGTATAGCGGGTTGGTTAGGAATTATATTGGTGAAGGGTTTTTCATTTGTTGTGTCAATAATTGCTGCTAATTCCCTGCCCTGGGTGGGACAAGGATGTCTCAGGTCAAACCTCTCTGCTGACAGACTAGCTTGTGTGACAGGATTATCCATACTCCTGCCACATGATTGTTTACTACCTCTTAGCCATAAACAGCACAGAGAGTTTTGGAATATTTTGAGAGTCTTAATTAGCATAGGGCTTTTTCTTCTTGTTGAGTCAATGATTGCTGCCAGGCCTCCATATCCTTAGGCACCTGGGAATATATTAATCAGTGTATTTGGAATATAGAAAAGGAAATATAGTAGTTTTTGATGTTAGCAATACTAGACTTTTTGAGTTAATGGATTTTCTCTTTTGTAATAGATCACTGTAGTTTGTTATAAATCACTGTGTCCTTGTTATGTGAAAATGTAGCTTTATCACTATCTTAAGACTAAATAGATCTTAAGGGGAACATTGGTGAAAGGATTTTCATTTGTTGGGCTGATGTTTGCTGCTAAATCTCCATGTTCCCTACCCTTATAATGAATATAACTAGCATATAGGAGAAATAAGTGTTAACCTTTAAGATTAATCATGTTAACCTTGGGTTAAATAAATTCCTTTCTTGATTGTAACTCACTACACCCTCACCCTATATGTAACTTTATTTGGAGGGTGGTGCCTGGTTTAAGAAAAAACACCCTTGGAAGAAATAAGTTTTTTGGTTATCAGAAAGAAAGGATCATAAAATGTCAGCAGGTCTCACTCATGGCCAGAAGATGATGTAATATCCCTAAGAACTTTTTTTAATACATTTTTGTGAAGCACCTGATTTTGATAAAGGTCAGGACTGCTGACCCCCGCGTGACTCTGTATTCATCCCTATATGTAACAAAAGGTATATAAGCAAACCCCAAAATAAAGAAATCGGATCAGTTTCCGGAAAGACTGATTCCCCCATGTCGCTTCTTTCTTGCTCCCGTTTTTCTGGCTGAATTCCCATCTGGAGCATGGATGCTATTCCATGTAGACCAAGTTATTCAGCCTCTTTTTCTACACTATCTCCTACTACACTATCCGTTTCTAATCTCTCTATATATCTGTAATTAAATATGTATTTTTCCAAAGACGCCGACGCCGTACCCCCACCTTCAAAACACGCTGGATCCACTGGGGCTGGACCCCGGCAAGGGTCTTCTCCACATGATCTCTCATCCTCCAGGAGGCTGTTCCTATCTGCAAGAAAGAGCAAGCTCCAATATGTAATTACTTTTTAAAACATTTAAAATTTTTTTAAAATAATTTTATTTATTTATTTCCGGCTGTTCTGGGTGTTCTTTGCTGCACAGCCTTTTTCTGTAGTTGCAGTGAGTGGGGGCTACTCTCTAGCTGTGGCGAGCAGGCTTCTCATTGCGGTGGCTTCTCTTGTTGGAGAGCATAGTCTTTGGGGTGCTCTGGCTTCAGAAGTTGCAGCACATGGGCACAGTAGTTGCAGCTCCCAGGCTCTGGAGCTCAGGCTCAATAGTTGCTGGGCTTAGTTGGGCTTAGATGCTCCATGGCATATGGGATCCTCCTGGACCAAGGATCAAACCCCCATCTCCTGCATTAGCAGGTGGATTCTTCACCACTGAGCCATGAGGGAAATCCTGCAATTGCTTTAAACTTCTGTTTGTGCCACAGTTGTACTTTCCCGTTGCTGGAAGAAAGTCACCAAGTCCAGGATTCAAGAAGTAGAGAAGTAGACTTTAACTCTCAATGGAAGGAACAGCAAATCACACCGCAAAAAGGACACGCATACCAGGAATCATGAATAAATTAAAGGCAGTTACCATGATATGACAGCCATGATAAGAAATGCCCAATGTCATCCATGTATTTATCTTGCATTTTGAGGCCTTTATTTCTGTAGGATAGATTCCTCAAAACCAAGACTGTTTGCTCAAATATTTTCCAAGTTTGTTGAAGCAGTTTATATTCCTACCAGCATGTATGAGTTTCCTTTACTCAGTACCAGATATTATCACACTTTATGGTTTTTGGAAATCAGTGATAAATGATAACTTATTATTGTTTTTATTTGCATTTCCTGACTAGTGAGGCTGAGCATTTTTTCATATTTTTATTGAATGTTTGAATTTCCTCTTTTGCACCTTGCCTATTGCCTTTCCCATTTTTTCTACTGGTCATTTGTTTCTAATTAGTCTGTAGAAACTTTTTGAATGCTTGGGACTGTAACTCATATGTTATTAATGTAAATATTTTCCCAGTCTATTGTTTGTTTTGATTTTATTTATGCTCTCATGATAGAAAAAACTTAATATGCAAATAGTGAAGCTCTCCTTTTGATTCTTCTCTCCTGCCCCTGGTAATCTATTTATTTTAATATCTTAAGGTTTTTTTTAATTGATATATAGTTGATTTACAGTGTTGTGTTAATTTTTGCTATACAGCAGAGTGATTCAATTATACATATATATACATTTAAAATCCTTTTCCATTATAGTTTATCTCAGAATATTTAATATAGTTTCCTGTGCTATAGAGTGGAAACTTGTTGCTTATCCGTTCTGTAGTTTGCATCTGCTTGCCCCAAACTCCCACTCCACCCTACTCCTACCTCGCTTGGCAACCACAGGTCTGTTCTCTATGTCTGTGAGTCTGTTTCTCCTTCATAGATAGGTTTATTTGGGTCATAGTTTTAGATTTCATAGGTAAGTGATATCATATGGTATTTTTTTCTCTCTCTCTGACTTACTTCACTTAGTGTGATAATATTTCATTCCATGTAGATTGCTGCAAATGGCATTATTTCATTCTTTTCATGGTTAATATTCCAGTTTGTGTATGTGTGTGTGCCATTCGTCTGTCAATGGACATTTAGGTAGTTGTCATGTCTTGGCTATTGTGAATAGTGCTGTTGTAAACATAGGGGTGCAAGTATCTTTTTGAATTATAGTTTTGGATATACGCCTGGGAGTGGGATTGTGGGATCATATGGTAATTCTATTTTTAGTTTTTTGAGGAACCTCCATACTGTTTTCCATGAGGGTGCACCAGTGATTCTTCTTAATTAAAGTCTCCCCCACACACCTCCGTATTTATGTAGATACCTAAGTCATTTGAAGTTCATCTTTGTACATGATATGATATAGGTGCTGAGTTAACAGAATTTTCATGCAACTATGCATAATATAATCCTTGCTAAAATGTCTTCATCAGATAGGGTTTTTTTTTAATGTGACATAAAGAATGGAAGTAAGAAGTCAGTACTGGTGTGTGACTCTACATGCCATCAAAGAACTAGGCTGCTTCTCACTTTCTGTTCAACAGTCATTAGATTATGGTTTTCTTTCTCATGTAATACAGTTTCTATACTCTAAGCATCACATTTATGTAATAGACAGGAAGAATTTTTCAGGGAAAAGGGTAAGAGGCAAGTTCTTTTTTTTTTAAATCAAAAAACAATAGCTTTCCTGGAAGTTCTACCCATTAGATTTCTAATTATGTCTCAGTGATTTAGGTCATACCTGAATGGTCTAGTGGTTTTTCCTACTTTCTTCAATTTAATTCTGAATTTTATAGGAAGGAGTTCATGGTCAGAGCCACAGTCAGATCCTGGTCTTGTTTTAGCCAACTATATAGAGCGTCTCCATCTTTGGCTGCAAAGAATATAATCAATCTGATTTTGGTATTGACCATCTGGTGATGTCCATGTGTAGAGTCATCTTTTGTGTTGTTGGAAGAGGGTGTTTGCCATGACCAGTGCGTTCTCTTGGCAAAACTCTGTTAACCTTTGCCCTGCTTCATTTTGTACTCCAAGGCCAAACTTGCCTGTTACTCCAGGTATCTCTTGACTTTCTACTTTTGCATTCCAGAGCCCTATGATGAAAAGGACTTCTTTTTTGGTGTTAGTTCTAGAAGTATTGCAGGTCATCATAGAACCATTCAACTTCAGCTTCTTCGGCATAGTCTCAGATTACTGTGATATTGAATGGTTTCCCTTAAAAACGAACAGAGTTCATTGTCATTTTTTTGAGACTGCACCCAAGTACTGCGTTTCGGACTCTTTTTTTGACTATGATGGCTACTCCATTTCTTTTAAGGGATTCTTGCCCGCAGTAATAGATATAATGGTCATCTGAATTAAATTCACCCATTCTGTGAATTAGAACAATTCTGTGAATTAGTTCACTGATTCCTAAAATGTCAGTGTTCACTCTTGCCATCTCCTGTTTGACCACTTACAATTTACCTTGATTCATGAACCTAACATTCCAGGTTCCTATGCAATATTGTTCTTTACATCATCAGAGTTTCCTTCCATCACCAGTCATATCCACAACTGGGTGTTGCTTTTGCTTTGGCTCCACCTCTTTATTCTTTCTGGAGCTATTTCTCTGCTCTTCTCCAGTAGCATATTGGGTACCTACTGACTTGGGGAGTTCATCTTTCAGTGTCATATCTTTTTTCCTTTTCATACTGTTCATGGGGTTCTCAAGGCAAGCTTGCTGATAAGACAAAGTACCTGAAGAACTATGGACAGAGGTTGATGACATTGTACAGGAAACTGAAAATGAAAGCTGCTCAGTCATGTATGACTCTTTGCGACTCCATGGACTATACAGTCCATGGAATTCTCCAGGCCAGAATACTGGAGTGGGTAGCCTTTCCCTTCTCCAGGCAATCTTCCCAACCCAGGGATTGAACCCAGGTCTCCCTCATTGCAGGCGTATTCCCTACCAGCTGAGCCACAAGGGAAGCCCAAGAATACTAGAGTGGGTAGCCTATCCATTCTCCAGTGGATCTTCCCGACCCAGAAATCCTGAACTGGAGTCTCTCGCATTGCAGGCAGATTCTTTACCGACTGACCTATGAGGAAAGCCCATTGTACAGGACGTGGTGATCAAAACCATCACCAAGAAAAAGAAATGCAAAGAGGCGAAATGGTTGTCTGAGAAGGTCTTACATATACGTGAGAAAAGAAGAGAAGCAAAAGGCAAAGGAGAAAGGGAAAGATATATCCATCTGAATGCAGAGTTCCAAAGAACATCAAAGACCGATAAGAAAGCCTTCCTAAGTGATCAGAAACAGAAAAGCAATAGTTGGGAAAGACTAGCAATCTCATCAAGCAAATTAGAGATACCAAGGGAACATTTCATGCAAAGATCGGCACAATAAAAGGTAGAAATGCTATGGACCTAACAGAAGCAGAAGATACTAAGAAGAGGTAGCAAAAATACACAGAAGAGCTATACAGACCCATATAACCACCATGGTGTGATCACTCACCTAGAGCCAGACATCCTGGAGTGTGAAGTCAAGTGGGCCTTAGGAAGCATCGCTATGAACAAAGCTAGTGGAGGTGATAAAATTCCAGTTGAGCTATTTCAAATCCTAAAATATGATGTTGTGAAAGTGCTGTACTCAATATCCCATCAAATTTTGAAAATTCAGCAGTGGCCACAGGACTGGAAAAGGTCAGTTTCCATCCCAATCCCAAAGAAAGGCAATGCCAAGGAATGTTCAAACTACCGCACAATTGCACTCTCCTCACATGCTAGCAAAGTAATGATCAAAATTCTCCAAGGTTGGTTTCAACAGTATGTGGACAGAGAACTTCCAGATGTTCAAGCTGCATTTACCAAAGGCAGAGGAACCAGAGATCAAATTGCCAACATCCGTTGGATCATAGATAAAGCAAGGGAATTCTTAAAAAAAACTCTACTTCTGCTTTATTGACTATGTCAAAGTCTTTGACTGTGTGGATCACAACAAACTGTGGAAAATTCTTCAAGAGAATTCATGGGAATACCAGACCATGTTACCTGCCTCCTGAGAAATCTATATGCAGGTCAAGAAGCAACAGCTAGAACCGGACATGGAACAATGGACTGGTTCCAAATTGGGAAAGGAGTACGTCAAGACTGTATATTGTCACCCTGTTTATTTAACTTATATGCAGAGTACATCATGTGAAATGCCAGGCTGGATGAAGAACACAAGCTGAAATCAAGATTGCCCGGAGAAATATCAATAACCTCAGATAGGCAGATATCACCACACTTATGGCAGAAAGCGGAGAGGAACTAAAGAGCCTCTTGGTGAAAGTGAAAGAGGAGAGTGAAAAAGCGGCTTAAAACTCAGCATTCAAAAAATGAAGATCATGGCAATCAGTCCCATCACCTCATGGCAATAGATGGGAAAACAATGGAAGCAGTGGCAGACTTTATTTTGAGGGGCTCCAAAATCACCACAGATGGTGACTGTAGCCATGAAATTAAAAGACACGTGCTCCTTTTAAGAAAAGCTATGACAAACCTAGACAGCATATTAAAAAGCAGATTTTACTTTGCTGACAAAGGTCTATCTAGTCAAAGCTATGATTTTTCCAGTAGTCATGTATGGATGTGAGAGTTGGACCATAAAGAAAGCTGAGTGTCGAAGAATTGATGCTTTTCAAATAAGGTACTGGAGAAATCCTACCGGTCAATCCCAAAGGAAATCAGTCTTGAATATTCTTTGGAAGGACTGATGCAGAAGCTGAAACTCCAATACTTTAGCCCCCTGATGCGAAGAGCTGACTCATTGGAAAAGACCCTGATGCTGGGAAAGATTGAAGGTAGGAGGAGAAGGAGGTGACAGAGGATGAGATGGTTGGATGGCATCACCGACTCAATGGACATGAGTTTGAGTAAGCTCTTGGAGTTGGTGATGGACAGGGAGACCTGGTGTTCTGTAGTCCATGGGACTGCAAAGAATCGGACATGACTGACTGTGAACTGAACTGAACTGAGGGAGGTGAATAGTTGACTGAGCACACTGCTAGCCTAAACAAAACCAGAGTTCTGAATGGAATTTGTATTGCAGCTATCAGTTTCTGCCAGAAGAAATAGGTTTATTTTCTTCGAAATATATACTCAATTATTCCAGCACCGTATAATATTTAAAACCATCTCAATTCTTTGATAAGATTCTCCTATATAGTTTAATCAATTTTGGACTCTCCATACTTTCTACTGATCTATTTTTCTGTTCCTGTGCCGATAATATACTGTTTTGTTTACTATAGCTTCATTTTAAGTTGAATTGTGATAAGCCATATCTCCCTTCAGTGGTGTTCTTTACCAAATACTCTTGATTAGTCTCATGTATTCTTCCACATGAATGTTAGTGTTATTGTCCAGTAAAATCAATATATCAATCGGTACATTATTGATGTAAAATCATTATATTCTGACTGGATTTGTATGCATGTGTTAGTTAAAAATAAATATATTCTGGTTGAATTGCTAATTTGGGAATAATTAACATCTTTATGATTTTAATCTTTATTCAAGAAGATGATATATCTTTTTTTAAGTAGTATTTTCATGTCATTTTGAAAGGTCTAAGTTTTTATTTTTATGCAGCCAAAATGTATAAAATTTTTTTCTTTATACAATCTGAATTTGGTAACACATGCTTGAAAAGGCCTTTTCCACTCCAAGATTATAAAAATATTCATCTATGTTCCCCTCAGTATTTTTGTGCTTTCATATTTTATCTTTAAATTTTGATACATATGGACTTTATTTTGGCATAAAGCAATGATTCAGCTTTAAAAAAGTCTAACCAGTTGTCTCATTACATTTATTGAATAAGTCATCTTTCTCCACTGATCTGGAATGCTAACTTTTATCATATATTGAATTCAGTGTGTTTTTGGGTCCAGATTTCTTTTTAACATTTGTCCTGTTTCTATTCTAATACAGTAAATATTCAGCCTCTTTAGAGAGCTGGGTGATTTCACCAAGATGATTAACCATTAATTCCCTGTGAAATCAGTGTTTTTCTTCCTAGCAAAGATTATTTCTCCTGTGTTTGAATTTGGCAGAGAAGCCACTTGTCCTTTCCCCAGGGACAGCAGCTACTCTTTGTTACCTTAGAGTAGGGATGAGCATCTATATTAGAGGACACATATGAGTTCTGAGGTATTTTAATATTATTAATTCAGAAACTGAGGATGCCTGGGTCCCCTTGTCCCTGTGGTGTCCCAGACAGAGGAACTTTAGGGAGCTACATGCAAGGATGAGAATATAATAACTTTCTCTGTGGAGATATTATGTCAATATTTCATCTTTCTCCAAAACTAGTTGTTTTGGAGGAGACCCAAGGAAACCTCAGTAAGAGGCGGAAAAGAATAGAGACCTGAGTCATGAAGAAGATGCAGATAAGGCCCAGTAAATGCCTTGAATTCTGACCAGTCATGTTAACCACTCCTCCTAAGAGCTTATGGGCCCAGAAAGGCCTTTTGGGGTCAGTAGCATGAGGAGATGGAGCAGAAGTGTTCCCTTCCCCTGAAATCTGCAAAAGTAAAGCATATACCTCCAGTGTAACCAAAATGTCCCAGAATTGAAATGTTAAGATGAGGTTGGTAGCAGTTGTGGTGGGAGCCAGTGTCCCCTTAGTCTTTTTGTGTTCTCAATCTGTACATTTTCACCACTTTTACAAAGCCTAGTGCCTTAGAATTTCTCACTAAAAACTTCAAGAATTACCTTTAGGGTAATTGACCTCCTAGTTGTGGGTATCTTCCGTAGTCTCTCTGAAAATATTATTACTTCAGGATCTTTTTTGAGGTAGTTTTGTGATGACATAATTCTAGGTTGACAGTTATTTTCTTCTCATACTTTAAAGATACTGTTCCACTGTCTTCTGGCTTCTATTATTGCCATTGAGAAATGTCCTGTTATTTTCATTTGTTCCTTTGTAGGTAAGCTGTATTTTTCTCTAGCTGTTTTAGGATCTTTTTCTTACTTTTGTTTTTTTTTTTCTTACCTTTGGTTTTATAATGATGTGTCTTGGCATGGATTTCTTTTTATTTAGAGTGGGATTCATTTAGTTTCTTCAAACTCAGGATTTGAATTTCATCAATTCTAGAAGATTCTCAGTCATAATTTTTTGAATATGATCTCTCCTCTGTTCTGTCCATTTTTTCCTTCTGGTACCAGATGCACATTGGACCTTTGTACTTTATCATCTATGACCCATAATTTCTCTTTCATCTTTCCATTTCTTTGTCTCTGTGGTATTTTTGGGGCTTCCCTGGTAGCTCAGTTGGTAAAGAATATGCCTGCAGTGCAGGAGACCTGTGTTCAGTCCTTGGGTTGGGAAGATCCCCTGAAGAAGGAAATGGCAACCCACTCCAGTATTCTTGTTTGGGAAATCCCATGGACAAAGGAGCCTGGTGGGTTATAGCCCATGGGGGTTGCAAGAGTCAGACATAACTTAGCGACTAAACCACAACCACCACCACAATGGTATATTCTAGGTAACTTCTTTGGGACTGTCTTATAGATCACTAATTATTCAGCTGTTTAATCTTTCCATTGATTTTATACTTTTAAATATTATATTTTTGTTTCAAAAATTCTGTTTGGTTTTCTAATCACCACCCACTCTTGTGCTGTTTTTTTTCTTTCTTTCTTTCTTTCTTTCTTTTTTTTTTTTTTTTTTTGACTGTGCAGCAGGATCTCAATTCCTTGATCAGAGATTGAACCCAGGCCTTGGCAGAGAAAACACCAAATCCTAACCAGTAGATCACCAGGGGACTCCCATTGTCAGGCTATTCTAACCTTGAAGTTCCCCAAATGTTGACAGTAGTTAAAGTTGGTTGATGGGTATGCAGAGGATTCACTATGCTTTTTTAAATCTACTTTTGGTATGTTAAATAATTTCCATGATGTTTAAAAATTGGAGAGGAAGTGTATGTCATCAAACTTGCAAAGGTTAGATATAACTGAATAATAAGCCACATAAAACCATGGAAATTTACATTGGGACTTGGAGAAGACAGAACTATGGGACATGGAACTTTTCTTGGAATACCGTGGCAGATTCTGAGTGGATAGAGGATAGCAGGAAGGGGGGCTGTGGTATATTGTTCATTGTTATTCAGTTCCCAAGTCATGTCCAACTCTCTACAACCCCAAGGACAGCAGCACGCCAGACTTCCCTGTCCCTCACCATCTCCTGGAGTTTGCCCAAGTTCATGTCCATCGAATCAGTGATGCCATCCAACCATCTCGTTGTCTGTTGCCCTCTTCCCCTTCTGCCTTCAATCTTTTCCCAGCATCAGGATCTTTTCCAATGAGTCAACTCTTTACATTAGGTGGCCACAGTATTGGAGCTTCAGCTTTAGCATCAGTCCTTTCAATGAATATTCAGGGTTAACTTCCTTTAGGATTGATTGATCTGATCTCCTTGCTGTCCAAAGGACTCTCAAGAGTCTTCTCCACACCACAGTTTGAAAACACCAGTTCTTCGGCACTGTACCTTCTTTATGGTCCAACTCTCACATCCGTACATGGCTACTGGGAAGACCGTAGCCTTGACTGTACGGACCTTTGTTGGCAAAGCGATGTCTTTGCTTTTTAATGCACTGTCTAGGTTTGTCATAGTTTTCCTTCCAAGAAGCAATCATCTTCTAATTTCATGCCTGCAGTCACCATCTGCAGTGATTTTAGAGCCCAAGAAGAGGAAATCTGTCTCTGATATGTGAGATATGTGATTTGTGGGTCTATTCAATTTTCTACAGGGCCTAGAATCAGATAATCACTTCATATACTGTAATATGTACCTTTGAACATTATGCGTTTGCTGGTGTTTTTAGTTTCAGGGATTTTGAAAAGGTGTAATGCTGCCTTCTGCTGGGTTAGTATAACTGCTCCATTCTGGCTAATCTAGTATAGTTAATCTGACCTCTTGACTTAACTGGTATCCTCAGCCAATGTATGCCCTACCTGAGACTGACTAAGATAAAGAAGGTTAGAGGCAATGAGGAAAATAATAGTTCAGACTTCTTTTCTTAGGTAACATAATTCTCTCTTCCCACCTTCTCTCCTGTCATGAAACTTTGAAGAAATTTTTTAATTAAAAAAAGTTAAAGTAGTAGTAGAGCCTCACATTCAAAGATCTTCCATACACGAGGCAAGGCCTAAAATATGTCCTTGGAATCACCAAGGTTTCCCTTGAAAACATTTTAACAACATTTCTCTATTTTAAAAGACGTGGTTACATATGTCATGTTATCAGATCTTTACAGCAACCCTCTTGGGCGAGGCATTTATTACTAAGTCATTTTATAAAAGGAGAGAGAAACAGTACCTTTTGCTTTACTTTAGTAAATTCAGGCTCCTCAGTTTGACATCTCATTCCTGGCACATAGTGGGGGCCCTCAATAAATACTTGTTGGATAAGTGTCATATAAAGTATTATTGGATTTATGAGATTTTTTATTTTATATATAGTTCCAAAAAATGAAATTCTCTTTTGGTGCTGGTGTCCTCAAATATACTCTTTTTGGGTAGTCTTTGCAATGATTTAAACAAGTAAATTTTTATTTGGAAAAACTGAGTTAGAATTGGTTCCTTGAGCTGTTATCCACCCTCCAAAAATATATAGTCAGGCTATCATATATAATTGAAAACTTAATTAGCCACAGCTTTTCATTAATAAAATCATATTATAGTAAAAAAAGTAATCTTAGAAGATTTAAGGAAAAAAACTCAAGTTATTAACATTTGAACTGGGGCAAATAATAACTTCATTACTTTAGAATAAAATTTGGCATATGAAAAGTTTGATAATGAACTGTAGTAGGATTAATCACACTCTTCAGCATTTGCTGAGTGATACTTGAAGCTATTATAAATGGGAAATAAATTATAATTGTATTGCTGCTGAGTATACTATCTTTCTCAGAAATCTAAAACATTACAGCAAAGACACACATGAGGGCACTCTAACCAGTCAGAAGCTGGAAGCGCATAAGTATTTGTTACCAGGAATAAGAGTTTAAAGAAATCAAAACCACTACTACACTTTTTAGATGGAAAAACTAATGCACAAAGAGACTGTGAGTCTAAGTGCCCTATTCTTTAGAGTAAATAAATTGAGTATTCAGTTTTTTCAAAAGATTATACAGCAGTTCTTTGTTGCTGAATTAGGCTAGAGAATTTTGACTCTTACCTTGGCAATACTTTATTTAAAATCTTTACCCATGGCATGATATAATTTATCTGTGCGATGTAACAGTTAAAATATTTATTTTTATGAATTTTTGCTCCACAAAATGTTAATTGTGCTTTTTTTTTAATGGGTTAAAGCTCAACTGATTTGTTTGGTTACGATCCTTAGTCTTTCCCCCATCTCTGATATGTTCCTAGATTGTTCTTTGGCTTTCATATAAATATAAAAGCTAGAGGAATTGCTGTAGTAGTTAATAGAACATAAAAGAGACAGCATAGAAAGTTGCCTGTCTTGAAAGGTCAGTGACTTTCACTGTAGCGATACAGCAGGCACAAGGTGCCCTCTCAGTGACCGAGCTGAAAGAATAAATATTATGACCCCACCTTCCTTCCCACCCTGATCTCCTTATGATGAGAAGGACATCTTTTTTGGTGTTAGTTCTAAAAGGTCTTATAGGCCTTCATAGAACCGTTCAACTTCAGCTTCTTCAGCATTACTGGTCAGGGCATAGACTTGGGTTTAATGGTTTGCCCTGGAAATGAACAGAGATCATTCTGTCATTTTTGAGATTGCATCCAAGTACTGCATTTTGGACTCTTTTCTTGACTCTGAGGGCTACTCCATTTCTTTTAAGAAATTCTTGCCCACAGTAGTGGATATAATGGTTATCTGAGTTAAATTTGCCCATTTCAGTCCATCTTAGTTCACTGATTCCTAAAATGTCAGTGTTCACTCTTGCCATCTCCTGTTTGACCATTTCCAATTTACCTTGATTCATGGACCTAACATTCCAGGTTCCTATGCAATATTGCTCTTTACAGCATTAGACTTTACTTCCATCACCAGTCACACCCACAACTGGACGTTGCTTTTGCTTTGGCTCCACCTCTTCATGCTTTCTGTAGTTATTTCTCCACTCTTCTCCAGTAAGGTACTGGGCATCTACCGATCTGGGGAGTTCATCTTTCAGTGTCATATCTTTTTGCCTTTTCACACTGTTCCTGGGGTTCTCAAGGCAAGAATACTGAAGTGGTTTGCCATTCCCTCCTCCAGTGGACTACATTTTGTCATAACTCTCCACCATGACCCGTCCGTCTTGTGTGGCCCTACACGGCATGGCTTGTAGTTTCTTTGAGTTAGACAAGGCTGTGGTTCATATGATCAGGTTTATTAGTAGTTACATATGGATGTGAGAGTTGGATGTGTGGAGAGTTGGATGTGTGGAGAGTAGGCATGTATGGATGTGAGAGTCATATATGGATGTTTCCAGTAGTCATGTATTGATATGAGAGTTGGACTATAAAGAAAGCTGAGCACTGAAGAACTGATGCTTTTGAACTGTGGTGTTGGAGAAGATTCTTGAGAGTCCCTTGGACTGCAAGGAGGTCCAACCAGTCCATCCTAAAGATCAGTCCTGAATATTCATTGGAAGGACTGATGCTGAAGCTGAAATTTCGATACTTTGGCCACCTGATGTGAAGAGCCGACTCATTAGAAAAGACCCTGATGCTGGGCAAGATTGAAGGTAGGAGGAGAAGGGTACAACAGAGGATAAGATGGTTGGAAGGCATCACTGATTCGATGGACATGTGTTTGAGCAAGCTCCAGGAGTTGGTGATGGACAGGGAAGCCTGGTGTGCTGCAGTCCGTGAGGTTGCAAAGAGTCAGACATCACTGAGCGACTGAACTGAACTGATGTCAACTGCTGTATTTGTACCACCTAGAACATTGTGAGACATAATTTTTTTGACATATATAATCAAGGTTTTTTTTAAAAATTTTATTGGAGTATAGCTGATTTACAATGTTGTGTTAGTTTCAGGTGCATAGAAAGGTGAATCAGTTATACATATATCCATATATCTATATCTATGTACATATATATCCATTCTTTTTTTAGATTCTTTTTCCATATAGACCATTAAAGAGTACTTAATAGAGTTCCATATGCCATACGTATGTTCTTCTTCAGTTCAGTTCAGTTCAGTTCAGTCACTCAGTTACGTCTGACTCTTTGCAACCCCAAGAATCGCAGCACACCAGGCCTCCCTGTCCATCTCCAACTCACGCCCATCGAGTTGGTGATGCCATCCAGCCATCTCCTCCTCTGTCATCCCCTTTTCTTCCTGCCCCCAATCCCTCCCAGCATCAGAATCTTTTCCAGTGAGTCAACTCTTCGCGTGAGGTGGCCAAAGTATTGGAGTTTCAGCTTTAGCATCATTCCCTCCAAAGAAATCCCAGGGCTGATCTCTTTCAGAATGGACTGGTTGGATCCCCTTGCAGTCCAAGGGACTCTCAAGAGTCTTCTCCAACACCACACTTCAAAAGCATCAATTCTTCGGCCCTCAGCTTTCTTCACAGTCCAACTCTCACATCCATACATGACCACAGGAAAAACCATAGCCTTGACTACACAGACCTTTGTTGGCAAAGTAATATCTCTGCTTTTCAATATGCTATCTAGGTTGGTCATAACTTTTCTTCCAAGGAGTAAGCGTCTTTTAATTTCATGGCTGCAGTCACCATCTGCAGTGATTTTGGAGCCCTCCAAAATAAAGTCTGACACTGTTTCCACTGTTTCCCCATCTATTTCCCATGAAGTGATGGGACCAGATGCCATGATCTTAGTGTTCTGAATGTTGAGCTTTAAGCCACTTTTTCACTCTCCTCTTTCACTTTCATCAAGAGGCTCGTTAGTTCTTCTTCATTTTCTGCCATAAGGGTGGTGTCATCTGCATATCTGAGGTTATTGATATTTCTCCCGGCAATCTTGATTCCAGCTTGTGCTTCTTCCAGCCCAGCATTTCACATGATATCCTCTGCATAGAAGTTAAATAAGCAGGGTGACAATATACAGCCTTGACGTACTCCTTTCCCAGTTTGGAACCAGTCTGTTGTTCTACGTCCAGTTCTAATTGTTGCTTCCTTAGCTGCATACAGGTTTCTCAAGAGGCAGGTCAGGTGGTTTGGTATTCCCATCTCTCTCAGAATTTTCCACAGTTTGTTGTGATCCACACAGTCAAAGGCTTTGGCATAGTCAATAAAGCAGAAATAGATGTTTTTCTGGAACACTCTTGCTTTTTTGATGATCCAGCGGATGTTGGCAATTTGATCTCTGGTTCCTCTGCCTTTTCTAAAACTTTTTCTATTTTATATATAGCAGTGTATATATGTCAATACCAATCTCCCAATTTATCCCTCCCCACTTAATGTAACAGCTTTATTAAGTATAAGTCACATATCAAGCAACTGACCCATTTAAAGTGTATAATTCGGTGGGTTTTAGTATACTCACATTATTAAGAGTTGTGCAGCTGTTATCATAATTAATTTGGGGACATTTCCTCACCCTCAGGAGGAAACCCCATGTCCATTACTTGTCACTCCTGTTTTACCATACTCTGGCCCTGGGAAACCACTAATCTCCTTTCTGTCTCTGTAGGATTTGCCTATTCTGGACATTTTATATAAATAGAATCTTAAAATGGATAATCTTTTTTTTATAGGGGAAAGAAAATCTTTTTAAAAAATTTATTTTGATTGGAGGATAATTACTTTACAGTATTATGATGGTTTTAATCTTTTATGACTTGTTTCTTTGGCTTGGCATGTTTCCAGGGTTCATCCATGTTGTAGCATGTATCAATATTTCATCCCTTTATAATGCTCAATAATATTACATTATGTGAATATATTGCATTTTATGTATTCAGTCGTCAGATGTTGGGTATTTGAATTGTTTCTGCTTTCTGGGTACTATGAATAATGCTGCTATGAACATTTGTTTTTAAGTTTTTGTGTGGACATGTTTTCATTTCTCTTGGAAATATGGCTAGAAGTAGAATTGATGGATCGGATGGTGACTACTGGGGCTTCCCAGGTGGCGCTAGAGATATAGAACCCGCCTGCCAGTGCAGGAGAAGTAAGAGACGCACGTTCAATCCCTGGGTCAGAAGATCCCCTGGAAGAGAGCATGGCAGCCCACTTCACTCTTCTTGCCTGGAGAATCCCATGGACAGAGAAGCTGGGCAGGCTACGGTCCATGGGATTGCAAAGAGTCAGACATGACTGAAGCGAGTTAGTACACATGGTAACTATACATTTAACATTTTTGAGGAACCGCCAGAGTGTTTTCAAAGCAAATGTACCATTTTACATTCCCACCAGCAATGTATTAGGGTTCCAGTTTCCCTACACGTCTCCAACACTTATTATCTTTTCTGTTATAGCTGTCCTAGTGAATGTGAAGTGTATCTTCTTGTGGTTTTGATTTATATTTGCCGAGACATTACTTTGGCAACAAAGGTCCATCTAGTCAAGGCTATGGTTTTTCCAGTGGTCATGTATGGATGTGAGAGTTGGACTGTGAAGAAAGCTGAGCACTGAAGAATTGATGCTTTTGAAGTGTGATGTTGGAGAAGACTCTTGAGAGTTCCTTGGACTGCAAGAGATCCAACCAGTCCATTCTGAAGATCAGCCCTGGGATTGCTTTGGAAGGAATGATGCTAAAGCTGAAACTCCAGTACTTTGGCCACCTCATGCAAAGAGTTGACTCATTGGAAAAGACTGATGCTGGGAGGGATTGGGGGCAGGAGGAGAAGGGGATGACAGAGGATGAGATGCGAACACGTGTACACCCGGGGCGGATTCATGTTGATGTATGGCAAAACCAATACAATATTGTAAAGTAAAAAAATGATAATAATAGTAAAATTTTTAAAAAGAGAAAAGTTAAGCCCTGAAAAATGGGATGATCAAAATTTTAAATTTTTTTCTTTTTTACACTGATAGATATTTTCTTCTACTTAAAAGATAATTGCTCAAAATAGTAGAGTAGTTTTGGAAGGACTCCTGAATTTGAAAGAAAACTACATTTTGGAATACCTAGTACTTAAGATGATTTCCATGTGAGGATGCTAAGGAGTCTAAACTTGCTTTATGAAGATGGACTTTCTTGAACAGCACCACTTAGATAATTCAGCATTCAGAGCATCAATGAAAACTTAGCACTTTAAATCTGGCTGGATTGTAGATAGAGACTGTCATGTTAGATTTAGTACAACTGTAGAATTAATACTCAAAAACCCCATGCTGCACAGTTTTCCCATATGTTACATAAAAATGCTATATAGTTTCTCACTCACAAGCTGCTATATTAGAGTGCTAGCTGATTTTATGCCTTCAACTTGCTTAATGTTTTCATTTATAAACAACCGAATTTTAAGCCACATTGGTCAAACAATCTATTGCAAAATAATTTAGAGTAAAACTATAATAAATTTATATGAAGTATTGATTTAACATTTATTTTCAAACTATGAAAGTCAATGAACCATAAATCTGTAAATAAATTGGTGAAGCAAAAGACATAAATGACAAAAAATTGGTCACTGTGTTGTGTATGTTCTTTTTAGATGGCTACATAGGGAAAATATATGGGAGGAAGCTTCATAAAATTTAAAATTAGTAACATAAAAATAACACAATGCACAAAGAAGTAGACTGTTTCAACAAAATTGTGAAGAAAACCACCCAGGAATCTGGTTCATAATCTTGACATACTGGCTTCACCATTCTATTGAATGATACCCTGCAAAGGAAAGCATCTTCACACTCTGCTGCTTCCAAAGATTTTTGGAGGCAGATAGATAGAATCTATTTAATTCTTAGAATATCATGTTTCTGTTTGTGTGCATATGTTTGAATATCTTTACTATTTAAAAGACCGCATTGAAGACATCACCTTGGCCCCCAGTGGATGTTTGAATCCCCTCTACTACGTGCTTTAAACAGTCACTCAGCCTGGATTTGATCACCTGCAGTGATGGAAACTCACTACCTTCAATACATTTAGGTCCATTTGTTCTAGCCTTGAGTGGTTCCTTAGAAATTATGGCTGATGCTGGTGCTGCTAAGTCACTTCAGTCGTGTCCGACTCTGTGTGACCCCATAGATAGCAGCCCACCAGGCTCCCCCATCCCTGGGATTCTCCAGGCAAGAACACTGGAGTGGGTTGCCATTTCCTTCTCCAATGCATGAAAGTGAAAAGTGAAAGTGAAGTCGTTCAGTCGTGTCTGGCTCCTAGCGATCCCATAGACTGCAGCCCACCAGGCTCTTCTGTCCATGGGGTTTTCCAGGCAAGAGTACTGGAATGGGGTGCCATTGCCTTCTCCAAGGGATTATGGCAATGCCAGTTTAGTCTCATTTTGTCAGATAAAACCTTTTTTTCTAAAAAAAACCTTTGAAATCCAGTTTCAGTGGTGTCAACTGGGCACAAGAGAGACCAAACAAGAGACCAAACAAGACCAAACATAGTGACTATGTTAATGAAGATACACCATCAGCCTTGCTTAGGAAAAAAAGGAA
Source organism: Capra hircus (assembly GCF_001704415.2). Taxonomy (NCBI): domain Eukaryota; kingdom Metazoa; phylum Chordata; class Mammalia; order Artiodactyla; family Bovidae; genus Capra; species Capra hircus. The sequence continues at coordinate 10,564,548 of NC_030826.1, forward strand.
GTCCTTCATTTTGACACATTTAATTGATAGTTGCTGTCTTCATTAACTATTATTAGTGTGAAAAAAAAGACAAGGTTTTCGTTTGGAAAATTATATTATAATGAAGTACATTCCCATTAAAAATTTCTGAGATCCACCCTGATTGGATGAGTTTAGGTTTAGTTCATGTGCCTACCATTGACCCAGGGGCCAGGCGAATGGGATTATTAGGCCCGTCATGTGCTCTAACTGTAGGGTGGTATTCTGTCAGATCATGTTGACTGTGACAGGGTGAGCAGTGAATCACAAAGGAAAATGAGGCTGTGGTCAGGTCCACTGCCAGTGTTGTGCAGGTTGCGCACTACACAACTCCAAGGGTTACCTCTCACACCATCTGCAATGTGCTGGCACCACCTTGGAGTTCTGTGATGCATAACCTATGCAGCTGTATGCAGTACCCTGGCTGTGACTTGGAAAAGGAATTATTATTGTTCTGGAGAAGCAAATTACAAATGTCCACTGTTCTGATTAACTATATTTGAATATCTGTTTGTTCCCAAAAGGCTTAAGAAGATACTTATTTTTTTAAATAAAGGTAAAAATTATTTTTTAAAGTTGACAATGCAGCCTAAATAATAGAACAATGAATTTATAAGCAGGATAATTCTGTAATTCCATTCACTCTGCCTCATATGTACTCAAACAAATGTTTAAATAAACATCTTGTCCAGCATGTGGTTATTTTGTGAGAGTCATGATTTTTCCCGAAAGTTAAGAGGGTACTTAATAATCCTCAATCTTATCCGGTCTATTTATAAATTCTGTCTCTGCAACAGTGGTTTTCAGGTTTTTTTCTCCTGTTACAATATGAACCAAGAGTGACGCTTTACCATCTAAGCCACCAGGGAAGTCTTTCATTAGGTGCATACCTAGGTTACATAAATTCTGAACTGTGTGTTCTTGAACTCCATTTGTTCGAACTCCTTTGTTGCTCACTCAAGAAAGCACACCTGTGGTCTCTTGAGCACCATAGCAGAAGAGAAGCATGGACCTGATTGTGTACTCTGTTCATGGCAATGAAACTTCCTCCGCTACTCATAGCAAGCCAGGTGAAATGGGAAATGCGTAGAGGATCTCTAGTAAACTGTGTTTTGAGGGATGCCTGCGAGAAGCAGTGACAGGCATTTTGGTGTCCTGGATGTCCATGTATCTGCTTAGGCAACGCACCTGATCTATCACCTGTGCCTATTTGAGCGAGTGACTTCCCTCGTAGCTCAGATGGTAAAGAATCTTCCTGCAATGCAGGAGACCCGGGTTTGATTTCTGGGTCAAGAAGGTCCCCTGGAGAAGGAAATGGCAACTCACTCCAGTATTCTTGTCTGGGAAATCCCATGGACAGAGGAGCCTGGCGGGCTACAGTCCATGGGGTTGCCAAGAGTCAGAAGCGACTGAGTGACTAACACTTTCGCTTCACACCAGACATACAGAATCAGAAATTGCAGGAATGGGGCCCAGCAAGCTGTGGTTTAACAAGCCTTCTAGCTGAACTTAATACACACAGAAGTTTGAGAACTTAAAGCAATGCTTCTTGAACTTTATCTTTTGACCATGCCCTGGTGCATGTGGGATCTTAGTTTCCCAACCAGAGATCCAGTGAACCCATGCTCCCTGCATTGGAAGCAGGGAGTCTTAACCACTGGGTCGCCAGGGAAGTTCCAGTGCTTCTTGAACTTTAATATGCATAATATCACCTGGAGGTCTTATTAAATGCAGATTCTGATTAATAGGCATACTGATGCAATGGTTACATTCAGATCCCCCCTTCAGGACTGAACTCCCAGGAACCTCTCTGGGAATTGCCTTCAGTCAAAGAGAGCCACCTCATGCAAAGTCATGCCTCCTTCCAAGGGGTAGCCTGCATCAATGGCTGGTTGAGATGCAGAAATAGAAGTCCTATCCCTTTTCCTCAAGGCAGAGAGCCCTCACGGGAATCTCTGATCTCTAGACATCCCTGTAGAGTCAGCTGAAGCCTCTCTTGCTTCATAGTTCAACTTCTCCTGCTTCACAAGCCTGCTTTCCTCACCTCTCATAGGTGTTGTTCCCTACATAGAGTTGCCAGATTTAGCAAATGTAAATGCAGAACACCCAGGTAAGTTTAAATTTCAGATAAACAAAAATAATATTTAGTATAATGAAGTGAAAGTGAAAGTTGCTCAGTCGTGTCTGACTCTGACCCCATGGACTGTAGCTCACCAGGCTCCTCTGTCCATGGAATTCTCCAGGCAAGAATACTGGAGTGGGTTGCCATTCCCTTCTTTCCAACCCAGGGATCAAACCCAAGTCTTCTGCACTGCAGGTGGGTTCTTTACCGTCTGCGCCACAAGGGAAGCCCAATATTTAAAATAAGCATGTCCCCAACATTGCATTGTTTATTGTTTATCTGAAATTCAAACTTAACTGGGCATCCTGTATTTTATCTGGCAACACTATCCCTGTAACACTACCAGATAAACTTCCTGCATGTAAATCTCAGAGTCTCAGTGTCTGTTTCCCAGGGATCCTAATTGACAAAATGACAGTTAATCAAGTAACAGTTGGTTCCGGGAGATACTCAGAAAAGCAGACTGAAATGGGATTTGGGAGCTGTTTCACCCAACAACTAGCTTGCAATGAAGACTTGATCACTGGTGTAGATGTTGACCCTTGCCAAGTGGTATAATTGTGAAAACTCTGCCTGTGGGTAACTGGGACGGACGACCAGTGGAAGGGGATGCTCTGGAGGGTTCTCTGAGAGTTCCAAGGGATGTAATTGACTTCGAAATTGAATGACTATTTCTCCAGTCTATTAATGCATTTTAGAAAGATGATGAAAGGCTGAGGGTCATTAATCACCTATATACATTGAAGTGTGAAACCAGAGACCCTCCTTGCCAGCATGTAAAGAGGCACTAATCATTTGGAGGCCAAATAGACTGAGGAACAGAACCAGGACTTGTAAGTAGCAGAATCCAAAGAAAACTGGGGTTTCTTTCATGTCAGTTCTGTTATACCAAGGTCAGGAGCCTGACTGGGAAGAAGTGGTACCCTGAGATTTGGGATGAGAGTTTATATCAATGAGTCTATATATGAATTCAAGATCCTCTGGGTCAAAGCATTAAAAATTCTTCTGAATCCTCTGAGCTTCCAGAAGTAGCCTACTCCTCTCTCTTAAAGGCTAGCATTCCCCTGCCCTCCCTTTCTTTCTTTTTTTTTTTTTAATTTTAATTTATTTTAAATTGAAAGCTGCTCAGAAAACCCTGGCAGTCGTAGGAGGGGCAAGGAACGCAACTAGTTCAGGAGGGTGGACTGGTTTTTTGCCAAAAGCCTGGGTAGAGTGGTCTGGATCACATGGCACTCTCCCAAGGGGACCCCAAAGTATCTCCCATGTGCAAGGATCCCTGGATTTGCCCCAGCCCCACCCTCTCCTTCAAGCGTATGGATGGCAGAAGAAAGATCAGAACGTACAGCCCACTTATGACTGGAGAGGATAACTTGTCATCTTTGTGGAGAAGGCTCCACTTTATGCTCATACTACATTATCTTTACCATGTGCTAGGATATCACATTTACAAGGGGAAAAAAAGTAAAATACTTGAATTAGATTGTATTATAATATTAATATTATTGACAGTATCTGCTTTCCAGGCTGAAGTGATTCATTCATTATTCTAGTCCTGCTTCAGTCATTTATAATTTGTGGTAGTTATGCTTTTCTTTCTAATATAAAAATGTAAACATAAAAACTTAAAAAGGCAAAAAAGAAAAAAAAGAATACTGGAGTGGGTTGCCACGGCCTTCTACAGAGGCTCTTCCTGATTCAGGGATTGGAACCCATGTCTCCTGTGACTCCTGCATTGCAGGTGGACTCTTTACCACTAAGCCACAGGGAAGCCCCCTAGATTCCATATGCATTAATATACAGTATTTGTTTTTCTCTTTCTGACTTACTTCACTCTGTATAAGAGGCTCTAGGTTCATCCACCTCACTTCCGTTCAGTTCAGTTCAGTCGCTCAGTCATGTCTGACTCTTTGCGACCCCATTAATCGCAGCATGCCAGGCCTCCCTGTCCATCACCAACTCCCGGAGTTCACTCAGACTCACGTCCATCGAGTCAGTGATGCCATCCAGCCATCTCATCCTCTGTCGTCCCCTTCTCCTCCTGCCCCCAATCCCCCCCCAGCATCAGAGTCTTTTCCAATGAGTCAACTCTTCGCATGAGGTGGCCAAAGTACTGGAGTTTCAGCTTTAGCATCATTCCTTCCAAAGAAATCCCAGGGCTGATCTCCTTCAGAATGGACTGGTTGGATCTCCTTGCAGTCCAAGGGACTCTCAAGAGTCTTCTCCAACACCACAGTTCAAAAGCATCAATTCTTTGGTGCTCAGCCCTCTTCACAGTCCAACTCACATCCATACATGACTACTGGAAAAACCATAGCCTTGACTAGACGGACCTTAGTCGGCAAAGTAATATCTCTGTTTTTGAATGTGCTGTCTAGGTTGGTCATAACTTTTCTTCCAAGGAGTAAGCATCTTTTAATTTCATGGCTGCAATCACCATCTGCAGTGATTTTGGAGCCCCCCAAAATAAAGTCTGACACTGTTTCCACTGTTTCCCCACCTCACTTAAACTGATTCAAATTCATTTCTTTTTTTGGCTAAGTAATATTCCATTGTATACATGTACCACGACTTCATCCATTCATCTGTCGATGGACATCTAGGTTGCTTCCATGTCCTGGCTATTGTAAATAGGGCTGCAGTGAACATTGGGGTACATATGTCTTTTAGAATTGTCATTTTCTTAGGGTATATACAGGCTTTCCAGGTGGCTCTAGTGGTACAGAACCCACCTGCCAATGCAGGAGACCCAAGAGATTCAGGTTCAATCCCTGGGTCAGGAAGATCCCCTGGAGGAGGACATAGCAGTCCACTCCAGTAATCTTGCCTGGAGAATCCCATGGACAGAGGAGCCTGGTGGGCTACAGTCTATGGATGGCAAAGAGTTGGACATGACTGAAGCGACCCAGCACATACGTACATATAGGGCATATACCTAGAAGTGGAATTACTGGGTCATATGGTAGTTTTATTCCTAGTTTTTAAAGAGATCTTCATACTGTTCTCCATAGCAGCTGTATCAGTTTACATTCCCACCAACAGTGCAAGAGGGTTCCCTTTTCTCCACATCCTCTCCAGCATTTATTGTTTGTAGATTTTTTGATGATAGCCATTCTGACTGATATGAGGTGATACATCATTGCAGTATTGATTTGCATTTCTCTAATAGTCAGTGATGTTGAACATTTTTTCATGTGTTTATTAGCCATCAGTATGCTTTGGAGAAATGTCTGTTTAGGTCTTCTGCCCATTTTTTGATTGGGTTGTTTGTTTTTCTGATATTGAGCTGCCTGAGCTGCATATATATTTTGGAGATTAATATTAATACTTTGTCAGTTGCTTCATTTCCCTTCCTTTTCCTGAAGATGATTCTAGGGGTTCTGTCTTGCAGGACAATTCATGCTTTTCATTGGATTTATTCCCATTTTGTCTCCTGACCATAGAACCAATAACTAGGTCACAGCATAATCTAGCAGGGAAAGTGGGAGACCTGCTGAGGGAGAAAAGGACTATATACCAAAGTTGCTGTAGGAGTTAGCTGACAGGTAACCTTGGGAACCAGGAAAGCATATGGACCATAGATTGAGTTTCCTGGGAAACAGACTCTGAGGTTGCTAAATCAAAGGACACTGAATAAAGTTGGATAACAGAGCTTATTGATAGTGGACCAGTATCCCATGATATACGATTTAATACTTGTTAAGGATCCAGGGAAATGGTGGATTTTCCATTGTAGTTTAATCCTATATTGAATATAGTTCTTTGTGCTATACAGTAAATCCTTGTTGCTTATCTCTTTTACATATAGTAGTGTGTACCTGTTAATGCCATATTCCTTATCCCTTTTCCCCCTTTCCTTTTTGGTAACCATACTGTGCTCAGTCAGTCAGTCATGTCTGACTCTTAGTGACCCCATGGACTGTATGTAGCCCACGAGGCTCCTCTGTCCATGGAATTCTTCAGGCAAGAATCCTGGAGTGGGTTGCCATTTCCTACTCCAGGGTAACCGTAAGCTTGTTTCCTATGTCTGTGAATCTGTTTCTGTTTTGTATGTAGATTCACTTAGATTATTTTTTTAGATTTCACATTTAACTGATATCATGGTATTTGACTTCGGCTGACTTATTTCACTAAATATAATATTCTCCATGTCCATTCATGTTGCTGCAAATGGCAATATTTTATTCTTTTTATGGCTGACTAATAGTCCATGTATACATACTCTTAAGTCAAATATTTATTGATGGGTATTTGGGTTGCTTCCATATCTTGGCTATTATAAATAGCATTGCTGTCAACATGGAGGTGCATGTATCTTTTCAAATTTGTGTTTTCATTTTTTCTGGACATGTGCCCAGGAATGGCGTTGTTGGATCATAAGGTAGTTCTATTTTAAGATTTTTGAGGAACCACCATACTATTTTCCATAGTGGCTGCACCAATTTACATTCCCAAAAACAGTGTACAAGAGTTCCCTTTTCTCCACATTCTCTCCAACATTTGTTATTTGTACACTTTTTGATGAAAACCATTCTGACAAGTGTGAGGTGATACCTCATTGTTATTTTGATTTCATTTTCATTTCTCTGATAATTAGCAATGTTGAGTATCTTTTCTTGTGCTTGTTAGCCATCTGTATATCTTCTCTGAAAAAAAATGTCTATTTGGATTTTCTGTCCACTTTTTATTGGATTGTTTGTTTCTTTGATATCAAGTTGTATGAGCTGTTTATGTATTTTTGGATATCAACCAAAATGACATGGCCATGTCGTTTGCAAATATTTTCTCTCTTAGAGCTGCTTTTGCTGTATCTCATAAATTTTGGAAAGTTGTATTTTCATCTTTATTTCTCTAAAGGTATTTTCTGATTTTCCCTTTGGTATCATCACTGACTCATTGGGTTTTAGTAGCGTATTGTTAATATTGTTTCGTCTCCTTGTGTTTGTTCTATTCCCATTTTTCTTGTTGTGGTTGACTTCTAGTTTCATACTGTTGTGGTTGAAAAAGATGCTTTGTATAATTTCTAGCCTCTTAAATTCATTGAGACTTGTTTTGTGACCTAATATGTGGTCTATCCTGGAGCACATTCCAGGTGGGCTTGAAAAAAAATGTGTATTCTGTTTTTTTTTTAATATATATACTGTTCTGTACATATAAATTGTGGTCTGTTGTGTTGTTTAGGATCTCTGTTGCCTTATTAATTTTCTGTCTGGATGATTTGTCCATTAATGTCAATGGGGTATAAATGTCTCCTGCTATTATTGTATTATTTTCAATTTCTCCCGTTATCTGTTAGTATATGCTTTATATATTTAGTTGTTCCTGTATTGAGTATATATCTATTAATGAATATAATATCCTCAATTTATATTGATTCTTTTATTATTATATAATTCCTTTCTTTGTCTTTTGCTATAGCCTCTGTTTTAAAGCCCATTTTGTCTGACATGATTTTTTGTCTTAATCCAACCAGCCACCCTGTGTCTTTTGATCAGAGCATTTAGCTCATTGACATTTAAAGAAATTGCCATTTTATTACTTGTTTTCTGCTTGTTTTTGTAGTTCTTATCTGTTTACTTCTTTTGTTCTCTTGTGGTTTGATGATTTTCTTTAGTAGTATTTTTGTTTGTTTGTTTTCCTATATCTATTGTAGGTTTTTGTTTCATGGTTACCATGAGGTTCATCTATGTTGACCCATTATTATATATACTTGTTTTAAACTGGTAGTCACTTAAGATCAAACACATTCTAAAAAACCTACATTTTGTGTTTTTGATATCATGTTTTACATCTTCATATGTTTCCCTTAATTGTTTATTGTAGTTAAAGTTGCTTTTAAATTTTTTTGTCTTTTAATCCACATACTGGCTTATTTAAATTGTCTTCAATCCTTACTATGTATTTGCCTTTCCTAGTGGAATTTTCCTTTTTATAGATTCTTTCTTCTTTTCCATTTGGAGAAGACCCTTTTAGAGTAGGCTTGATATTGATGAATTCTTTTAATTTTTGCTTATCTGAGTTCTTTATCTCTCCATCTCCTCTAAATGATAATCTTGCTGGGTAGAGTATCCTAGGGTGCAAGATTTTCCCTTTCAGTAGGGAATATATCACACACCACTCCCTTCTGCTTGAGCTGGCACTGGACATGAGGTTGGACTTTCTCTCTGCTCACTGGTCATCACTGCCCTCTCAGGGACAGGATCTGAGCCCAGACTGTTGGAGCAGAAGCCCTGAGGGTTGGACTTGAGCTAGCTCTGTTTCCTTTAAGTGTGGGCTTTCCCCCTCTCCCTGTTTCAGGACCTTCGCCCTAGAGGAAGGGAGTACTGAAGCAAGGGGGGCCCATGCCCATACAGAGGTCCAGTGTGCTGCCTGGGCCTTAGACAGGCAGAGCCCTTAGTAGACAGAGCCCGTAGTCAGATATGTTCCCTGAATATGGGAACCCCAGAGTAAGCGCCTCACCGTGGCATGGAGCAAGTAGAGCCAGAGTGTTTGCTAGGCACATGCTGGGCCATCTGGGGAGGTGGTCATGGAAAACACCACAGCCACTAGGGCAAACCTCTTGCTCCCCTGCCTTCGGGGCTGGCGGAGTGCGTATGTGCTCCTCATGAGCAAAGTCCAGGCTTCTCCAGAATTTCTGTCCATCCAGTGGTCCTCCAGCAAGCCAAAGGGACTTGTTTCCTTCAAGTAGGACCTCCAGACTGGGATTCCCAGTCTGTGGCTTGACTCACCTGGGCAGGTGTCAGCCCATCCAATCTCCTTTCTCCTGTGAGTCCCCTCCTAGGGGCACAGATCCAGACTTGATCACAATTCGTCCATTCCTACCTGACTACCCGTGTATCTTTCTTACAGTCTTGGTTGTACAGGGGAACTCCCGCCAGTTTCCAGTTAGTCATCAGTGATAACTGTTCCAAATGTAGATGTATTGTTTATGCGTTTGTGTGGAGAGGTGAGCTTTACATCCTCTTACTCCACCATCTTGATCTCTTGATCACTTTTTGAATAGCAAGACCTTAGACTAATATTAGACAGTTTCATTACTTGCACCTAAAACTATTTCTAATTGAAACAATAACTTGCTAACTTCCGACAATATATTCTGGCTCCCCAGTGTTAAAGAAGAGGATTTAGCTTATTTATAACTGCCTGTATTTTCTTTTTCTCAGCAATGTTCCAGTTATTTCTGAATCTCAGACCTCTTCAGGACTTACTGACTTCTTCCTCATCTGTATTCCCTAGGGCATATTCCTGCTACATCCTCCTTTGCTTTGCTTCATCAATCAGTAACATTTCTCCAGTTGCTTTTTGTCTTCCAGAAAGATAAGGCAATTTCTTATTTGTTAATGACTCCTATAGTAGAATAGTAGCTGTCCCCCAGTATCCTCTTCCTTAGTAATAGAACTCCCAATTTTTAAGTGGATATGTGGCCACCCAGAATAAAGTTTACATCTGTCATTCTTCCCACAGCTAGCTACAGCCCTGGAATAAATTTTGGTCAAAGGGATATAAATGAAAGTGTTCTTTCACTAAGAAGCATCCTTAAAATGAAGGCACATCCTTCTTCATCCTTTCCATCTTCCTGTTGGCAGTGTTGTTAAATATTTACTGGCTATAATTCAAGCAGTCATTTTGGACCCTAAGGTGATCTTGGGAATAGAAACAAGGATGAGCAAAAGATAAGGAGTCTGAGGTCCCTAATACTAGGCTGACCACTTCTGGCCTTCTGGAACATAATAGAGAAATAAACGATCTTATTTAAGACACTATTATTTTAGATTTTTCTGTTATTCAAAATGAACTTAATCCCAAATTACAGAGCTGCTCTAGCCTTCATTGGCTTTATTGTTGTACTTTTAATACCTTTTTCTCCTTTGTTCACATGGTGTGGCATGGGACCTTAGTTCCCCAACCAGGGTTCGAACCCACACTCCTGCATTGGAAGCACAGAGTCTTAACCACTAGATTGCCAGGGAAGTCCTTTACTACCTTTTTTTGTTTTAAATTTCTTTACTATCATTTTAGAGACTATTAAGAAGGGAAAGATTCAACTCATGGGTCTGATCTTGAATCTGGACTCTAGATCATTCTTTAAGACAATTAGATGTAAGAACAGCGTTAAAATTGCCATGAGGGAATTCAAATAAAAGAAAAAGAATCATCTACCCTTTGGCCATCCCACCACCCCACAAATTCTCTTTCTCTGGTTCCCTTTCCAGGTTTCCAGATTTAATCACAATTTTATACTTTACTTTTTCTATTTATCATCAGCATTTTCATAAGCTGTATACTGCTTCTAATAATGATTTTAACTATGTATAGTTTATTAAGTATATGTATCATAATTAATTTAACCCTTCCTCTATTTCTGTTTATTAAAATAATTTCTTAGGAGTGGGATTACGAAATCCAAAGATTTGAACATGTCATGGTTATTGAAATGTATTATCAAATTGTAACTCCAAGGGACTTTCCTGGTGGCCTAGTGGTTAAGACTCTACACTTCTAAAGCAGTAGACCTGGGTTGAATCCCTGTTCAGGGAATTAAGATCCAACAAGCTGTGCAGTGCAGCAAAAAAAAAAAAAAGGAAAGGAAAGAAATTGTAACTCCAGTACAGATTGAATTCAGGTAAATGAAGGGGAATGAATTCAGATAGGCTAAGAGCTGGGGTAATGATGTTGAGATAGTCATGTGTGCCTACCAAGTCGCTTCAGTCATGTCTGACTCTTTGTCCCATCTACTCTATGGACTGTAGCCCACCAGGCTCCACTGTCCATGAGATTCTCCAGGCAAGAATACTGGAGTGGGTTGTCATGCCCTCCTCCAGGAGATCTTCCTGACTGAGGGATCAAATCCAAATCCTCTACATTGCACGCAGATTCTTTACCACTGAACCACCAGGGAAGCCATCTCTCCCCTCTTCATCACCCTAATGTGCGTGAGACAGCTGGATCCCTTAGAACTTATCTTGGTAGCTTGTTTAGTCACTAAGTCGTGTCTAACTCTTTTGCAGTCCCATGGACTGTAGCCCACCAGGCTCCTCTGTCCACTGCATTTCCCAGGCAAGAATACTGGAGTGAGTTGCCATTTCCTTCTGCATGAGATAGTCATAGTCCATTGAATATTCGGGGACAGTGATTGTAATAGAGTTTGAGTAATGTGTAGTATTAAGTGTGGATAACTAAGGTCCCATATTGAGATCTGAGTGTGGAATGCCAACCTGAAGGGAATTGGGACTTTATTCTGCAGGCAGTGGGAAGCCTGTGAAGATTCACGAAATGACAATGACAGTGAAATTTTATAACAATGTTTGGATGAATTGTAAGGAAGGAGTTGAGAGAGGAAATATGAGGTGAGGAGGGAATAGGGATATATGGAGACTGCTTTGAAATTATTACAGTATTCCAGAAATGAGAGGAGATGACTGGTCACACAGGAAGTGGAATGAAAACCTGCCAAGTTAATGGTGATAGATTAGTTGGGCTTGATATGTCTTCTCTCTATTGTTTTTGAAAAGGCTCAAAGAAATTTTAAAATTTCTGTACAGTTTAAAAAAGAACAAGTTGGCCATGATAGTGTAAATTTTAAAATGAAAGCCTATGTGTCAAAATAAATAGATTCTTTTTTTAATTGCATCATGATTTGGTTGAACTGGAAGCTGTCAGTGACACTCTTTTGAACCTTCGAATGTCTAAGAACAGAGGGAATACTGACTGTCCCCCACCATTTGTTTCGTCATCTGCCTCTGCCCCAAGATGAAGGGGTTGTACTGGTCAGAAAAGCAGTCATATCCAAAACACAAAGGAATGACCGCTCCCTAGGAAAGCTAATAGAATTGGGGGAGGAGTGGCTAAAGGAGACTTTAGCCATAATTCTATTGTTTAAAAAAATCTTTTTTATTTTGTATTAGAGTATAGCCAATTAACCATGTTGTGATAGTTTCAGATGGACAGCAAAGGGACTCAGCCATGCATATATGTGTATACATTCTCCCGCATCCAGGCTGCCACATAACATTGAGCAGAGTTCCTCATGCTATACAGTAGGTCCTTGTTGATTATCCATTTTAAATATAGCAGTGTGTACTTTAAATATAATAATGTATGGCAATGTCCATCCCCAACCCCCTAGCCCTTCCTCCCATCCTTTCCCCCAGCAACTATAAGTTTGTTCTCCAAGTCTGTGACTCTGTTTCTGTCTTGTAAACAAGTTCATTTGTATCATTTCTTTTTAGATTCTGCATATAATGAATGTTATGTGATATTTCTCCTTCTTTGTCTGACTTACTTCATTCAGTATGACAACGTCTAGGGCCATCCATGTTGTCGCAAATGGCATTATTTCCTTCTATTTTTATGGCGGATAATATTCCATTGTATATATGTAGTACATCTTTATCCATTCCTCTGTCGATGGACAGTTAGGTTGCTTCCATGTCTTCCATGTTCTAGCCATAATATTAATGTTTCCTTTTATACAAAGAGAATCTATTTCAATATCACTCATATAATTAGAAACAAACCCAGAAATACCTGAGTACATTGTACTACATTTCCTACTAATCTTTAACCTTTATTTACTTTATCACTTAATAATCTTCTGCTGATTTTCTTAGTAGGCTTGAATAGAGTTCTGTTTTCTAACTCATCTTAAATACTTGTCTCAGAGTAGTGTCCTCTTCAAGGTTTGTGTAGAAACTTCAGGACTTGATGCTATTTTACCACAAAAACATCTGTTCTGGCTTGTCCTGTCACAGTCACTTCCCTTCAAGTGACCCTCTTTGGAACTGGGCTAAGTAATGAGCTGTTCTGCCTCAGGTTCCACTTCTTGTTCCTTCCCTCCTTCTTCTTTATGGTCCTATGAGAGTGTCTCCCCACAAGCAGCCTCTGAGCAAAAGAGAGCATTTCAGGGAGGAGTCAGCTACCCCAGCTACTAGTTTATCATTCAGCGTAGAATCACCGCTTTAGCAATCAGTAATCTGCCTCTGAGAGAACAATGTTAGAAGCCTTCATTTAATCCAGAAACTTTCTTTTCTAAAAGGGTCAACATGTCTAGGAGAATAAATGTCTTTAAGCGAAAATCCAGTATTTAAGCCCAAAACATCATTTCAGAACAAAACTATATATTTTTATTGCAATTCACTAAGAAGAGAACAAACTAGAGATGGGTTTAGGTCTAGGTTTGCTAAAAGGAATGTTATGTTACGTCGCTTCAGTCGTGTCTGACTCTTTGCAACTTCATGGACTATAGCTTTGCCAGGCTCCTTTGTCCATGGGATTCTCCAGGCCAAGAATACTGGAGTGGGTTGCCATTTCCTCCTCCAGAGGATCTTCCCGACCCAGGACCTTCTCAAAATATAGATTATATATCAAAACATGTTATTATAGATTACCTTCCTTCAGGATCTTTAAAAATAGAATAGACAATCGTTCCTCTTGAATGATTTAGCTGCAGACCTGCTTGGAAGCAAGAACTGGAGTAAATGCTCTCCTGCTGTCTCTTTCAGTTTGTCTAATCTATGATTTCTAACAACTTTTATCCCGAGCCACTGACTTTATCCCAGGTCATCATGGCGTGGCAGAGATATAGAAATTGATGAGAAGTAGATGCTGGTAGTGACATCACAAGAACTGAGAAGAAATTATTACAATACTCTGTCAGTCCACCAACTGAGCAGTTAGCATAAGCTGGACTGTACAGCATAATCCTTCAGTTATTTCTAGAATCTTGATAACTCAATCAATCCATTCTTGAACAAATGAAGGAAAATAGTTACCCTGCCCCCAAGGAGATATGATAAAGCTGTGATTCCAATATGAGCATAATATTGATCAGAACACAACAATGATATTCTTTTCTTCATATTCCTCCATGATGTCCAGTTCTTGTTCAAAGTCCAATACATATGACATTGTTTTTTAAAAAGTGGTTCATGGTGTGCATTTATTGGAAATTCTGTAGAATGCGTATAACCAGCATGAGTCTCCTACTATGAATTAGTTTTTCAAGAAATGCATCTTTCTTCATTATTCTACAACTTAATTTCTCTCTCTCTTTTTAGTATCATTCTGCCAAGTGACCTCCTGCCTTACACAGTGCCCCAGTGTCAGGGTGGAAATGGGTAGTGCCTCGTCCTTGTTCATCAGGGTGTGCTCACGTCTGTTGGAGTGTAACACCTCCTGTCTGCCTCCTCTGACTTTGGCCCAAGTGGTTGTTCCATTGTCTCTCTTCCTGGCTGCAAAGCCTCTCTGGATGTGCTCTCTTTCCCTACTTCCATGTTCCCTCACCATTCTTAGACCACAGAAAACTAGGTGGGGTGTCTCAGCTCCTGCCCCAGGTCTGTGTTATTCTCAGGTATGGAAAGCATTTTGCTTCTCTCCACACTACACTGAGGCCCAAGGGAGCCTTCGAGGCTGCCCCTTCCCCACGGGCCAAAGCACAGGTGCTTCCTGGGCGTCCTCGCCATGCTGGGTAAGGACAACTCTGTTATCTTGAAGCCTTCTTGGGCTCTATCTGGGGATGCACCACGGGTTTCCTCCACCCTTGTTTCCTCACAGCACACTGGATAAATTGGAGAAGGACCTTGAACTCTCTCTTAGGAACTCACCAGTGTCTAAACCTGCTTTCCTGATTTCTTTTTTCATCTTCTAGTTCCAGTAAACTTTATTTAGTCTTGGGCTTCCCTGGTGGCTCAGATGGTAAAGAATCTGCCTGCAGTGCAGGAGACCCATGATTTGATCCCCTGGAAAAGGAAATGACAACCCATTCCAGTATTCTTGCCTGGAGAATTCCATGGACAGAGGAGCCTGGCAGGTTACAGTCCTTGGGGGCACAAAGAGTTTGACTTGACTGAGTGACTAACACTACTACTGCTTATTTAGTCTCAGTGGTATGGGACCTCAGATCTTCCAAACTATCCATGCTCGTGAGATTTTCAGCTTTTGGGTTTGTCATATTTGAAAATGTTTTCTGCTGTAACAGCCCTTCCTCAAGGTAATCGGTGCTTCACAATATAGCTTTCATTGAAGATATAAATGAACTAGCAGGAATTAGAAACATATCTGTAAATATATCAAAATATGGTGCCACTATACTGACTGCTATAAAAGAGATTTAATGACAAGAGGCAATGAGAGCTGGAAGATTTCAGTGCCAGGTAAGAAGTAGAGCGTCTCCCACCCCTTCTCTCTCTCTCTCTCTCTCTCTCTCTCTCTCTCGCCAGCAAAGCATAAAAAGCACCTAGTTATTTTTTTTTGGTTCAGCCTGATTTTATCTCTTATTACAGTCTCAGGCAGGTATCTATTACTCCATAAGTTGAGGTCTACTTGATTGGCATCTGGAAAGCCCTCTCCCTGGAAAAGGAGAGATATTTCTCGGATACTTCAGGGTTTGAGTTAGAACCTAATCCTACTAAACCTTGGGTGGGGAGGGGGTCCCTCAGTGGATGCATGATGGCTGCCCACGTACCCTCAGATAGGAAAACTGGCAAGAAAAAGTAGAAATAAATGAATCTCCTCTACCTTGGAAATTAGTTCTTTTCAACAGATTGTGTTAGCACTTGGAATCACTGCCTTAACTACTAAAATTGATTAAATTAGCAGCTCTGTATTTTGCCAAGATTTTTATAGGCTTTTCTCCCCCTTCTCAACAAATTAAAACCTGGCTTGGAGGGGAGTATAGTAGACTGGAGACATTTCTCCTCCTGTTGCTGGATGCTGGTGTAGCAAGCTTTTGACAGTTTTTAAAGAAAAAAATTTACTTCTTGATTACTCTTCCTTATGTGTCTTATATCAGGACTGCAGCATGGGTGTGTGGGAGGAAAACTAATGTAACATTGAAGGGTTTAATAAATATTTGTCATTTGGGGTTTTTAAATCATTGATTCACAGAAATCTATTATTATTATAAAAAATAGAATTGTTTCATTTCAAAGGTAATGCTAGAACTTTGGTAATATGTTATGAGTTGAATAAAATATTCCACATTATAAATGTCAGACCTAGTGCAATCTAACAGATTTAAAGCAGCATTTTTAATTTGTCATAAAATATAATATCTACTAACAATCATACTCACTGCCCAAAATGATAACACTCTCCAAAGTCTAGAAAAGATATAACATTTAACTTAAATAATGCAACAATAAGATGTGGTAGAATGATGAAGAAATATGTATTATGATGTTCAAAGTGATATTATAACCTCAACTTTCAATTCAACTGAAACACATATTTTTACTAAATTTTGTACTAACAACTTTGAAAGTATGCATTTTTGCTTGTGTTATAATTGGAAGTGAAAATAGGACACACACATGATATATAGATATAGATATAATGATCATAGCAATGTCTTTTTAAAACTGTGCATGAATAAAAGCCCAAAAGGCAATGCAGTGAAGTATTGTTAATGGTGGTTTTTTGGGTAGTGGGTATATAAACACGATTTTAAAATTTCTTTCTCCTTTCTGACACTCTCAAAATCTTCTTTAACAAGGACATATTTCTTTTACGTTGGCCAAATAAATTAAAACTTCTATGTTTAAAAGTATTTATTTCCATCACTTGTGTTTATTAAGTACACTATTTTCTTTCCTTATGCTCCTCATGATGGTTTGGGAAAGTGGTATAAGCAAGAATTAAATGCTAACATGGTCGCTGAGATGCATTATCTTCTCCACACAGTGTTACCAGGAAGCAGGTATCAGAACAAGGATCAAACACACTTTGGTCTTCAAAGTAATAAAGACACAGAATAGTCATAATTTCAGTGTAACTCTCCTCCCTCTGTGACTAGATGGATGGCTTTGCCTTTGAACTGACCACTGTAAAGATCCAGGTGTGTAAATGCTCAGATCTTTCTAAGGTTGACAAGTGCTTCCCTTCACATTTCATTTTACATAATGATTTCAATGTAGGAATGTCGTGGTGTAAAGTGGTAGGGAAATATAAGGTGCTAAAATAAGGTAAAGCACCATAGTTAAAAGGCTATGAGAAAAAAAGGCTGTAGAGTTGCCTGTTGATTGCTGAGGTTTCTGCAGATTTTATCTATACATTGAGTGAATCCTACTGATGGGGAAGGCAATAGAACCTGAACAACAAGGATCAAAAGGAGAGAATGTCTTTGATCATCTGTTTGGCTGAAAGTAGTAGTCACAATTTACTTGAGTATTTTGTAGGTGCTAAAAACTCATCCAAAATAACTTTCTCATCTGCTTTTAATGCAGCTGTCAGCATTGGTTTGTACAAAAATTTGTTTAAGAGTCTAGGAAAACAGGAAAGTGCATACTTTATAATTTCCCTACCACTGTTTCTTTAGGATTTATTCTTTCCCAGCCCTGTTCTTTAAGAAGAATCACTATTTTATTAAACTTGTATTGAGAGCCTTAGGGGCAATCCCTAGGTTATGATATCTCTCAAAGACTGTCTTTAAAATGTTATAAACAAATGGTTTAAATGAATCTATAAAGATTGTTTTGTTTCCCTATCAGAGAAGAGACCTTGGGTAATCATTTAAGGAGTTAAATGAAAGAAAGATCCAATGTATACAAGATGTAGAGCAGAAATCACAAAAATATAGGTTTCCAGAAAAGAATGAGCCTTGATGGGTACCCCAACTGAGAGTGTTCAAATATGATATAGCTCTGACACCTTCTAGAAAAGACTCCCACCTGTTTTTTTACACTAACAGCTTTGCGCCTGACAGGGTCCCTGTGCTAGGACCTGCTGACTAGGGCAGCATGGAAGAGAAGATGGGCTGGAATATTGACTAGATGGGAAGATCCCTAGGTCTGGAACATGGTCAAGAGTGGATAATGATCCCCAAGTTCTGGCAGATCAGAAATGGCCAGCAGGTGCTGGGTAGAACATAGCCTGCTTCTGAGAAAACTTAGGTAAGTCAATCAGGATTAGGTAGTTGGATGTGCAGGGGTGGAACCAAGAGTAAAGAAATGGCAAAGAGTTGGACAGTCGGTCTCCTTGGAAGAAGGATTCTAAGAGCAGAGAGCCGGTAGCCAGAAAGGGATGGAGAGTTGGAATGGATAGACAAAGAGAAAATCAGGATCAGTTCCTCCATTGTTACTGTTCAGTTGCTAAGTTGTGCCCAACTCTTTGTGACCCTATGGACTGCCACACACCAGGTTTCCCTGTCCTTCACTATCTCCCAGAGTTTGCTCAAACTTATGAACGTTGAGTCAGTGATGCCATCCAACCATCTTATCCTCTGTTACCTCTTTCTCCTCCTGCCCTCAGTCTTTTCCAGCATCACGTTCTCTTCCAGTGAGTCACCTCTTCGCATCAGGTGGGCCAGAGTATTGGAGCTTCAGCATCAATCCTTCCAATGAATATTCAGGGTTGATTTTCTTTAAGATTGTCTGGTTTGATCTCTTTGCTGTTCAAGGGACTCTCAGTTCCTCTATAAAAGGGTGATAATAATAAAATCAAAATCACTCTCAGCATATTGTTCAAAGAATTAAATGAGGTAATGCCTGGAGAAAAATAACTTACCAGGTAACCGAAGATAGATCCAGATCAAGAAAGACCATAAAAGAAATAAGCAAAGTAGATCCTCAGAGTGGATGCCCAAGACTCTGAATGGTTTTCATGTGCCCAAGTTTTCTAATTAGTGCTTCTTCTCATTTATGGTTTCTCAGAGCCTTAAGAGACTGGAGCCTTTCCTATCCTACCTTCCAGCTAACCCCAACTCTATAGAAGTATAATTTCATTCAGTTCAGTTCAGTTCAGTCACTCAGTCATGTCCGACTCTTTGTGACCCCATGAATCGCAGAATGTCAGGCCTCCCTGTCCATCACCAACTCCCGGAGTTCACTCAAACGCATGTCCATCGAGTTGGTGATGCCATCCAGCCGTCTCATCCTCTATCGTCCCCTTCTCCTTCTGCCCCCAATCCCTCCCAGCATCAGGGTCTTTTCCAGTGAATCAACTCTTTGCATGAGGAGGCCAAAGTACTGGAGTTTCAGCTTTAGCATCAGTCCTTCCAATGAACACCCAAGACTGATCTCCTTTAGGATGGACTGGTTGGACCTCCTTGCATTCCAAGGGACTCTTCAAGAGTCTTCTCCAACATCACACTTCAAAAGCATCAATTCTTCGGCGCTCAGCTTTCTTCACAGTCCAACTCTCACATCCATACATGACTACTGGAAAAACCATAGCCTTGACTAGACAGACCTTCGTGGCAAAGTAATATCTCTGCTTTTTAATATGCTGTCTAGGTTGGTCACCAGTCCACCTGACCTGCCTCTTGAGAAACCTATATGCAGGTCAGGAAGCAACAGTTAGAACTGGACATGGAACAACAGACTGGTTCCAAATAGGAAAAGGAGTATGTCAAGGCTGTATATTGTCACCCTGCTTATTTAATTTATATGCAGAGTACATCTTGAGAAACACTGGGCTGGAAGAAGCACAAGCTGGAATCAAGATTTCTGGGAGAAATATCAATAACCTCAGATATGCAGATGACACCACCCTTATGGCAGAAAGTGAAGAGGAGCTAAAAAGCCTCTTGATGAAAGTGAAAGAGGAGAGCGAAAAAGTTGGCTTAAAGCTCAACATTCAGAAAACTAAGATCATGGCATCCGGTCCCCTCACTTCATGGGAAATAGATGGGGAAACAATGGAAACAGTGTCAGAGTTTATTTTGGGGGAGGCTCCAAAATCACTGCAGATGGTGATTGCAGCCATGAAATTAAAAGACACTTACTCCTTGGAAGAAAAGATATGACCAACCTAGATAGCATATTCAAAAGCAGAGACATTACTCTGCCAACAAAGGTCTATCTAGTCAAGGCTATGGTTTTTCCAGTGGTTATGTATGGATGTGAGAGTTGGACTGTGAAGAAAGCTGAGTGCCGAAGAATTGATGCTTTTGAACTGTGGTGTTGGAGAAGACTCTTGAGAGTCCCTTGGACTGCAAGGAGATTCAACCAGTCCATTCTAAAGGAGATCAGCCCTGGGATTTCTTTGGAAGGAATGATGCTAAAGCTGAAACTCCAGTACTTTGGCCACCTCATGAGAAGAGTTGACTCATTGGAAAAGACTCTGATGCTGGGAAGGACTGGGGCAGGAGGAGAAGGGGACGACAGAGGATGAGATGGCTGGATGGCATCACTGACTCGATGGACGTGAATCTGAGTGAACTCCGGGAGTTGGTGATGGACAGGAAGCCCTGACATGCTGGCATTCATGGGGTCATAAAGAGTTGGACACGACTGAGCAACTGAACTGAACTGAACTGGGTTGGTTGTAACTTTCCTTCCAAGGAATGTCTTTTAATTTCATGGCTGCAATCACCATCTGCAGTGATTTTGGAGCCCCCCAAAATAAAGTCTGACACTGTTTCCACTGTTTCCCCATCTATTTCCCATGAAGTGATGGGACCAGATGCCATGATCTTAGTTTTCTGAATGTTGAGCTTTAAGCCAACTTTTTCGCTCTCCTCTTTCACTTTCATCAAGAGGCTTTTTATTTCCTCTTCACTTTCTGCCATAAGGGTGGTGTCATCTGCATATCTGAGGTTATTGATATTTCTCTGTCAGACCTCTCCACCATGACCCATCTGTCTTGGGTGGCCCCACACGGCATGGCTTAGCTTCATTGAGTTAGACAAGGCTGTGGTCTGTGTGATCAGATTGGCTAGTTTTCTGTGATTATGGTTTCTGTGTGTCTGCCCTCTGATGCCCTCTTTCAACACCTACTGTCTTACTTGGGTTTCTCTTACCTTGGATGTGGAGTATCTCTTCACGGCTGCTCCAGCAAAGCGCAGCCGCTGCTTCTCACCTTGGACAAGGGTTATCTCCTTATGGCCGCCCCTCCTGACCTTGAACGTGGAACATACTTCCCTGGTGGCTCAGACGGTAAAGCGTCTGCCAACGGTGCGAGAGATCCGGGTTCAATTCCTGGGTCAAGAAGACCTCCTAGAGAAGGGAATGGCAACCCACTCCAGTATTCTTGGCCCCCCCCCACCCAAAAAGGGGCTCAAAGAAATATCATTTCATTACCACAACTAAAGTCAGGTTCTACATAACAAAGCTATTTCTGCAGCCCCCAAATAATGTTATCAATGGAAATTTGTTTTCCTCTATTTAGCATTATCTCCTCATAGGGAAATAATCTTTTAGGCAAGTAAAATCTCATACCTAATCCTAGATTCTCAAAGCCAAAAGGATCATAAAAGACCAAATAGTCCAACATAATACCTGAACCATCTATAACATCCTTGTATTTGTTGTCTATTGCTGCATAACAAATTACTCCACTATTGTTGACTTAAAACACAAGTATTATCTCAGTTTCAGAGCATCAGGAATCCTGGAGTGGGTGGTATTGCTAGATCACATAGTAATTCTATGTTTTACCTTTTGAGGAACTGCCAGACTGTTTTAAAGTGGATGAACCATGTTGTATTCCCAACAATAGTGTGTAAGGATTTTAGGTTCTCTACATCCTCATCAATATTACCTGTTTTTTGACTCACATCACGATTGGTGTTAGTGGTATCTCACTGCAATTTAATTTGCATTTTCTAAATGACCGATTTTTGAGAATCCCTGTTTTCTGAGAATGCCTACATAATGTTGAACATCCCCTAATGATGAGCATCTTTCCTTTTGCTCTTAACCATTTGTATATTTTTGGAGAAACATCTATTCAGATCTTTATTTTTAGTTGGGTTATTGGTCTTTTTTTTTCCCTTCTTTTAAAACTCTCTTAACAACTTTCATATATAGCATATGGCAGTGTTAATTATTAGGTTGATGCAAAAGTAATTGTAGTTTTGCATTGTTGAACTTTGCCTTTTGTTATTGGAACATATTCTTAAATAAATGTGGTTGTGTTATACATCATTTAATGTCCATTTCTCTCTTTTTGTTTTTTGGTAATGACATTACTTGGTGTTTATTTTACATTTATTTTAGACTAAGGAAATGTTAGACAAAAAGCAAATTTGAGCAATTTTCTTATTCAAGTTCAAAATGGGTTGTAAAGCAGTGGAGACAACTCACAACATTAACAATGCATTTGGCCCAGGAACTGCTAACACTTGCACAGTGCAGTGGTGGTTCAAGAAGTTTTGCAAAGGAGAGCCCTGAAGGTGAGGAGTGCAGTGACCGGCCATCAGAAGTTGACAACCACCAGTTGAGAGCCATCATCAGAAGCTGATTCTCTTACAACTTCACGAGAACTTGCTGAAGAACTCAACGTTAACCATTCTATGGTCATTTGGCATTTGAAGCAAATTGGAAAAGTGAAAAAGCTTGATAAATTGGTGCCTTATGAACTGACCACAAAGCAAAGAAATCATCACTTTTAAGTGTCATCTTCTCTTATTTCATGTAACAACAATGAACCATTTCTCAATCAGGATTGTGATGTGCAACAAACAGTGTGAAGTGTGATGGTTTCTACGACAGCTGATGATGACTAGCTCAGTGACTGGACTGAGAAGAAGCTCCAAAGTACTTCCCCAAGCCAAACTTGCACCAAAAAAATGTCATCGTAGCTGTTTGGTGGTCTGCTGCCAGTTTGATCCAGTACAGCTTTCCAAATCCCAGTGAGATCATTACATCTGAGAAGTATGCTCAGCAAATTCATGAGACACACTGAAAACTGCAATGCCTGCAGCTGGCATTGGTCAACAGAAAGGGCCCAATTATTCTCCCTGACAAGCCTGACTGCATGTCCCACGACCAGTGCTTCAAGAGTTGAACAAGTTGGGCTATGTGGTTTTGCCTCATCCTCCATATTCACCTCATCTCTTGTCTTCAAACATCTCGACAACTTTGCAGTGAAAATGTTTCCACTACCAGCAGGAGGCAGAAAATGCTTTCCAAGAGTTTGTTGAATCCCAAAGCACAGATTTTTATGCTACAGGAATAAACAAACTTATTTCTCATTGGCCAAAATGTGTTGATTGTAATGGCTCCTATTTTGATTAATAAAGATGTGTTTGAGCCGAGTTATAATGATTTAAAATTCATAGTCTGAAACCACAATTACTTTTGTACCAACCTAATATATTAATCATTTTGTGCATTGTATCCCTAGTGCTTATTTATCTTATAACTAGTCATTTATACCTTTCACTGCCTTTATCCAATTTTCCCTCCCCCCATCCCTATTAGTTTTTTTTATCATTAAGTTGTAAGCATTTCTTAACATATTTCAGATGCTAGTCCATTATCAGATATGTGATTCACAAATGTTTTCTCCCATTCTGTGGGTTGTCTTTTTCTTGATGGTATCCTTTGAAGCACAGAAGTTTTTAATTTTTGTGAAGTCCAACTTACCTATTTGTTTTGGCTGGTTGTGCTTTTGGTGTCATATCTAAGATGGCTCTGTCTAACTCCAAATCACAAAGACTTATTCTGTATTTTCTTCTAAGAGTTTAATAGTTTTCACACTTACATTTAGGTCTATAATCTATTTGAGTTGATTTTTATGTGTGGTGTGGGGAAGAGATCCAACTTCATTCTTTTGCATGCTGATATTCAGTGGTTCCAGCACCATTTGTTGAAAGATTTATTTAGCCATTTTAAAATTTAGATTATTTTGTGTAAATATTAATAAACCCTAAAATTTGTTGAGCACTATGTGTGTGCTAAACACTGTTCCAAGGTTTTATGTATGCTACCTTTTACCCTTACACTAATTCCGAAGGGGCTTTATCTCCCACAAGGGCTTCCCTTGTTTCTCAGGAGGTAAAGAATCTGCCTGCAATGTGGGAGACCTAGGTTCCGTCCCTGGGTCGGGAAGATCCCCTGGAGAAGGAAATGGCAACCCATTCCAGTATTCTTGCCTGGAGAATCCCATGGACAGAGAAGCCTGGTGGGCTACGGTACTTGAGGTCACAAAGAGTTGGACATGACTGAGTGACTAACACTTATCTCCCTATGAGGCAATGATTGGGGAGGTGAGTATGGAGAGAAGAAGGAAGCTGAACGTGAATTGCTTCTCAGTGGCAGAAAGAAGAACTGGAAGGAGGTAAACTGAACTCTTTTATTCTCTTCCTTGCTTTTAATACTAGCGGCAGTGACTAGATTCTCTGATACGGATGCCATCATGTTAAGGGAAAAGCAAAAGACAGGGGATCTATTCAAATTCTCTTTTGCTGCTATCACCAGGAAAGGTGATAAGATATTTAGGAGAAAAGCAATGGTGGTGGTGATGCTTAAAGAATACAGTATGGTGTCACTAAGTTTAAAACTTTTGGCCCAGAGCGATTACAGCTAAGAATGAAAGATCTTGCAGATGTAATAACTCTGTTGTTGGCATCATTTTCACTGAAATGTGAATAAGAAATTCTGGAAGACTCAAGACTTGCTGTTTTTCAAAATGAATCAGGTGCTCAATTCTGTCAGTCCTAGAAAACAGCCTGGCAGCTAGTGCAGACAATATCCTAGAATGGCTTTTAAAGTGGGTGGTTTGTCAGGGGCTCTGTATCAACCTAGAGGGGTGGGATGGGGAGGGAGATGGGAGGGACATTCAAGAGGGGATATATGTAGACCTATGGCTGATTCATGCTGAGGTTTGACAGAAAACAGCAAAATTCTGTAAAGCAATTATACTTCAATAAAAAATAAATTAATTTTTTTAAAAAAGTGGATGGTTTGTGATTATTTAGGAAGAGAAATGGTAACAAGTAGGAGATACCATGGGTTTGATTTCAGGTGGCCTCAGCCTGCAATGACTTGGAGCAAGGCTTGGGTTCTGAACCAGAGATTGAGGCCAGGTCATGGTGGTGAAGGCACCAGATCCTGGCCACTAGACCCAGTGGTCAGTGATAAGGATCCTGGCCCTTCAATTCAGTTAAGTTCAGTTGCTCAGTCATGTCGGACTCTTTCAGACCCTATGAACTGCAGCATGCCAGGCCTCCCTGTCCATCACCAAATCCCAGAGTTTACTCAAACTCATGTCCATTGAGTCAGTGATGCCATCCAACCATCTCATCCTCTGTTGTCCCCTTCTCCTGCCTTCAATCTTTGCCACCATCAAGGTCTTTTCCAATGAGTCAGTTCTTCGCATCAGGTGGCCAAAGTATTGGAGTTTCAGCTTCAGCATCAGTCCTTCCAATGAATATTCAGGACTGATTTCCTTTAGGATGGACTGGTTGGATCTCCTTGCAGTCCAAGGGACTCTCAAGAGTCTTCTCCAACACCACAGTTCAAAAGCATCAATTCTTCAGCACTCAGCTTTCTTCACAGTCCAACTCTCACATCCATACATGACTACTGGGAAAACCATAGCCTTGACTAGACGGACCTTTGTTGGCAAAGTGATGTATCAGCTTCCTAATATGCTGTCTAGGTTGGTCATAACTTTTCTTCCAAGGAGCAAGCGTCTTTTAATTTCATGGCTGCAGTCACCATCTGAAAAAGCCCCTGGCCCTTGGGCTTTGCATGTAAAGTATTTATTAGAAGGAAAAAGAGTACAGTACGTGTGGATAGACACACGGGCAGCCTCAGAGGGAGAGTCCCTGCGTTGCTGAGCTGTGTTCTCTCGGTAGTTTGAACTACTTTTATGGGGTATTTCTTCCAAGTTTCCTTTGGCCAGTCATTCTGATTTGCCTGGTTCACAGTCTGTATTTGTTATATCTCAGGATCCTCCCATGTGTGCACACACATCTCTTAGCCAAGATGGATCCTACTGAAAAGGCATCTGGGTAGAGCATCCCTTGACATGACTCCCATTTGGCCCCCAAGGAAACTTTTCCACGCATGTATGGTCAGGGAGGTCTCCTGACTTTGGGAACCAGAAATATGTGGTCTGTGCAGGGTCCAGCCTCCTCCCTTAATTGCCCTGCTATTCTTGTCTTGGAGTTTCAGTCATTAGAGAATGAATCTCCAGTTGCTTTACCTTGGGGGGGCCCATCTGCTTCCTGCCTCATGTTCACCATTCAAGTTGACATTAATTTGTTAGTAACCCTCTATTTGTACATGTACAATAATGTGTAATAGTTAGCAGTAAGAGTTCTCCATAAATTATATTTTCAGGTTGAAAAACAATATTTGAAATTGACATTGTGTGTTAAGTCACTTCAGTCATGTCTGACTATTTATGACCCTGTGGACTGTGGCCTGCCAGGCTCCTCTGTCCATGGGATTCTCCAGGCAAGAATACTGGAGGGGGTTCCTGTGCCTTCCTCCAGGGATCTTTCCTACCCAGGGATCAAACTGGCATCGCCTACATTGCAGGCAGATTCTTTACTGCTGAGCCACTGGGGAAGCCCCAAGATTGGCATTCAGTTCAGTTCAGTCGCTCAGTCATGTCCGACTCTTTGCGACCCCGTGAATCGCAGCACGCCAGGCCTCCCTGTCCATCACCATCTCCCAGAGTTCACTCAGACTCACGTCCATCGAGTCCGTGATGCCATCCAGCCATCTCATCCTGGGTCATCCCCTTCTCCTCCTGCCCCCAATCTCTCCCAGCATCAGAGTCTTTTCCAATGAGTCAACTCTTCGCATGAGGTGGCCAAACTACTGGAGCTTCAGCTTTAGCATCATTCCTTCCAAAGAAATCCCAGGGTTGATCTCCTTCAGAATGGACTGGTTGGATCTCCTTGCAGTCCAAGGGACCCTCAAGAGTCTTCTCAAACACCACTGTTCACACGCATCAATTCTTCGGCACTCAGCCTTCTTCACAGTCCAACTCTCACATCCATACGTGACCACAGGCGGAACCATAGCCTTGACTAGACGGACCTTATTCGGCAAAGTAACGTCTCTGCTTTTGAATATGCTATCTAGGTTGGTCATAACTTTTCTTCCGAGGAGTAAGCGTCTTTTAATTTCATGGCTGCAGTCACCATCTGCAGTGATTTTGGAGCCCCAAAAAACAAAGTCTGACACTGTTTCCACTGTTTCTCCATCTATTTCCCATGAAATGATGGGACCAGATGCCATGATCTTCGTTTTCTGAATGTTGAGCTTTAAACCAACTTTTTCACTCTCCTCTTTCACTTTCATCAAGAGGCTTTTTAGCTCCTCTTCACTTTCTGCCATAAGGGTGGTGTCATCTGCATATCTGAGGTTGATATTTCTCCTGGCAATCTTGATTCCAGCTTGTGCTTCTTCCAGTCCAGCGTTTCTCATGATGTACTCTGCATAGAAGTTAAATAAGCAGGGTGAGAATATACAGCCTTGACGTACTCCTTTTCCTATTTGGAACCAGTCTGTTGTTCCATGTCCAGTTCTAACTATTGCTTCCTGACCTGCACACAGATTTCTCACAGATTTCTCAAGAGGCAGGTCAGGTGGTCTGGTATTCCCATCTCTCAGAATTTTCCACAGTTTATTGTGATCCACACAGTCAAAGGCTTTGGCATAGTCAATAAAGCAGAAATAGATGTTTTTCTGGAACTCTCTTGCTTTTTCCATGATCCAGCGGATGTTGGCAATTTGATCTCTGGTTCCTCTGCCTTTTCTAAAACCAGCTTGAACATCAGGGAGTTCACGGTTCACGTATTGCTGAAGCCTGGCTTGGAGAATTTTGAGCATTAGTAACTTCTTGTTGTTTAGTCATTCAGTTGTATTGGACTCTTTACAACCCCATGGACTGCAGCACGCCAGGCTTCCCTGTCGTTCACTGTCTCCCAGAGTTTGGTCAAACTCATGTCTATTGAGTCAGTGATGCCATCTCACCATCTCATCCTCTGTTGCCTGCTTCTCTTCCTGCCCTCAATCTTTCCTAGCATCAGGGTCTTTTCCAGTGAGTCAGCTCTTCATATCAGGTGGCCAAAGTATTGGAGCTTCAGCTTCAGCATCAGTCCTTCCAATGAATATCCAGGATTGATTTCCTTTAGGTATGACTAGCTTGATCTCCTTGCTATCCAAGGGAATCTCAAGAGTCTTCTCCAGCACTACAGTTCAAAAACATTAATTCTTTGGCGCTCAGCCATTTTTAGTAATTTGAAGAAGTAGTAATTCTTTTCTAACAATGATCTGGCACTTTGAAATTGAATAAGGTTTAGAAAAAGATTTTATTTCTATGTGTAACTGCATTTCCTTGTTGATGTGAGCAATTATATCTGTTCTGTTTGCATAAGAACATATTTTAGAGTAAAACTCAATTTAATAAATAAACAAATTTATTATGATGTAATTACTTTTGTAAGTTGCATGTTTTAAAAGTCAAAAATTAGAATGTGGATTGCAAGCTATTCTACTTGTAGCCTCAGGGAGGTTTGGCTTATAGTTCTGTAATTTTGTTTGCTTTAAAGCTAAATGTGTATTAATATGGAGTGCAAGATTTACAATTGGAGTCATTTCATATCGATAAAACAAAGTTTTATTTTTAAAAAGTTTTGTTTAAGACGGGGAAAGGGGGAAGAAAAGCATCTCTAAGTGAAAGGAATTTCTGATTAGGCTTCATGTTTTCTCGCACAAAAAAATCATATATATTATTTATAGACGTAAGTGTGGATGTAAACATGGATAATATGAATACAAGTAGAAATAGTACAAAAGTATGCATGGGGTAATATAAACTAACTTTAGGATTGTGATTATCTCTGGAGAAATGGGAGAGATGAAGGGAGAATTTAGGGCTTTAGTTTTGGCTTTAATATTTCACTTCTAAGAAGAGTGAGAAAGAGGGTGGGTTTCTCTTTTTATTTTCTTTATGTTTGAAATTTTTCACTAATTGAAAATTTGAAAATGAAAAAGAGAAAAAAAGCTGCTTAATTCAGATTACTTTTCTAAAGGATCAAAGTGTTTACCTCCTGTTGACTTGAAAATATGGTTTAAAAGGCTTAAAGGGTGCCCAGGGGTGTGATTTTTATAATCTTAGTATATACTAAAAAAACAACAGCTACCATTGTTAACCACATACAGTGAGCCAGGCACTACGCAGGATGCTTCAGAGGAGCTCTCTACTGCTCTTGACAGTAACTGTGTGAAGAAGTTATTTCTTTCATTCCCATTTAACAGATGGCAAGGTGAACTATAGTTCCAATCCGTTACTGGTGATAAAATATGCTAAGTGAAAATTCAGACTCCCAAATGTCAAGTTAAATATCCCAAAGATCATTTCTCATGTAATAATTTTCTTTTCCCCAAGAGGTATCTCTGCATTTTAGCATGTTTACTTGAGAAAAATTTTTTAAAAATATATGGACAGGGAAAAAGAAGATAAAAATTGCCTATAGTTTCAGTATCACCTATAGAAAATTACTGCTAGATCTTGATAAGTGCCCTTTCATGTGTTTTCCAGGAATAAATTTCTGTGAACTTTCAAATGTTTTGAGAAAGAACTGTATCAGAAATTTCTCTATTAGTATTGCTTCATGCCATATTACATAGAATAAAATTTTAAACTTCCTTTTATTCCATATACGTCTATATTTTTAAAACCGGAGTTTAAAACTGAAAAATTGTATTTACAAATTTATACAACATATATAAAAAGAAATTAAATAAGCTGCTTTTAAAAACAATGCTGGCATTTATTATAATGATATTTCTAATTCAAAGACAAAGTGGACAATTACTACATTATAAATTGCCAGTAAATTGTGGGATCAATAATCAGGATGTTACCTATTGTAGATAACTTATTTTAAAGGACAGATGGCTCTTCATTTTAAGAAAAAAAAGGAAAATGGCGATACAAAATATGAAAACCAGTATTTTTAAATTTCAGTTTTCTGTCATGCAGTTGTAATCTAGAATGCTCAAAAAGGAAAGCAAGGGTTAAATTGAGAAAAGGTACAACTTATATATTGTTTCTACATCCTTTTAGATATTTTATGTATCTTCAAATTCTTTGATTAATTCAAGAAATATGACATGAAGGTTATCATGACATCTTTCTGCTCTTCATTGCTGGAGAATATTCCCATGGGAAATGAAACTTTCATTCAGTTCAGTTCAGTCTCTCAGTTCACGTCCGACTCTTTGCGACCCCATGGACCCCCCTGCAGCACGCCAGGCTTCCCTGTCCATCACCAAATCCCAGAACTTGCTCAAACTCGTGTCCATTGAGTCAGTGATGCCATCCAACCATGTCATCCTCTGTCGTCCCCTTCTCCTTCTGCCTTCGATCTTTCCCAGCATCAGGGTCCTTTCCAATGAGTAAGTTCTTCACGTCAGGTGGCCAAGGTATTGCAGTTTCAGCTTCAGCATCAGTCCTCCCAATGAGTATACAAGACTGATTTCCTTTAGGATGGACTAGTTTGATCGCCTTGTAGTCCAAGGGACTCTCAAGAGTCTTCTTCAGCACCACTCAGACATTATTTGTGTTATGTTTCATGGAAAGAAACATTGATTTCTATTTTATTTCCCAATTTTTTTAATCATGGGAAAATAGATATAACAAAATTTACTATCATAACTGTTTTTAAGTGTATAGTGCTGAGGGATTAAATGCAGTGATATTGTTATGCAGCCGTCACCACCATCCATCTCCAGAACTCTTTCATCTCAAAAGCACAACTTAAACAGTAACTCTCCATGCCCTCCTCCCCTGCTGCTGCTGCTGCTGCTAAGTCACTTCAGTCGTGTCCGACTCTGTGTGACTCTATAGACGGCAGCCCACCAGGCTCCTCTGGCCCTGGGATCCTCCAGGCAAGAATACTGGAGTGGGTTGCCATTTCCTTCTCCAATGCATGAAAGTGGAAAGTGAAAGGGAAGTCACTCAGTCATGTCCGACTCTTAGAGACCCCGTGGACTGCAGCCTACCAGGCTCCTCTGTCCATGGGATTTTCCAGGCAAGAGTACTGGAGTGGGGTGCCGTCTCCTTCTCCACCTCCTCCCCTGAGCCCCTAGTAACTGCCACTCTACTTTCCGACTCTGAATTTGACTAGTCTAGGTATCTCTCATAAGTGGAAGCATACAGTATTACAGTATTTGTCTTTTTGTGACTGGCATATTTTACTTAGCAAAATGTCCTCAAGATTCATCTGTGTTCTAGCATATGTCAGAATTTCCTTTTAAAGGCTGAAGACATACCATATAGCACATTTTGCTTATCCACTCATCTGTTGATAGACACTTGGGTTGCTTTTATGTATTAGCTATTGTGAATAATGCTGCTGTGAACATAGGTGTACAGATACCTCTTCAAGACCTTGCTTTCAATTCTTTCGATTATATACTCTGAACTGGAATTGCTAAGTCACATGGTAATTCTATTTTACATTTTTTTGAAGAACTTCCTTACCATTTTCCATAGCAGCTGTACCATTTAATATTCCCATCAACAATGCGCAGATGTTCCAATTTCCTCATATCCTTGCCAGCACTTGTGTTTTTTTTTTTTTTAATTGTAGCCATTCTAATAGGTAGGATGTTCCCAGTAACTTAGACGGTAAAGAATCTGCCTGCAATGCAGGAGACCTGGGTTCAATCCCTGGGTTTGGAAGATCCTCTGGAGAAGGGAATGGCAATCCACTCCAGTATTCTTGCCTGGAGAATCCCATGGACAGAGGAGCCTGGCGGGCTGCAGTCATGGGGTCACAGAGCCGGACACGACAGAGCAAGTAACACTGCACTGCACTATTCTAATAGGTGTGAGGTAACTCTCTGCAGTTTTGATCTATATTTCCCTAAGGATGAGCAATTTTCAATATTTTTTCATGTCCCTATTAGCTATTTATATATCTTCTTAAGAGAAACATCCACTGAAATCCTTTGTCCGTTTCTTGTTGTTGTTAGTGGTGAGTTGTAGGGATTCTCTATATATTCTGGATATTAATCCTTTATCAGACATGATTTACAAACATTTTCTTTCACTCTTTGGGTTGATTTTGTACTGTCTTAATTGTATCTTTTAAATTAAAAGATAAATGTAAAACACTTTTTAAATTTTTATGAAGTTGAATTTGTCTATTTTTCCTCTGTTGCCCATGCCTTTAGTGTCATATCTAAGAAACCACTGTCAGGTCAAATGTGAAGATATTATCCCATGTTTTCCTTTGTTTTACAATTTTGCTTCTTGCATGTACGTCACATATTCATTTGAGGTTAGGTTTTTGTACATGGTGATAGATAAGGATCCTCCTTTATTCTTTGGCATGTGGATATCCAGTTGTTCTATCCATGATTAAGAGATACTGAACTCCAACAATTATTGTAGAACTATCGATTTCATCTTTCAATTCTGTCAGTCTTTGCTTCATATATTTTGATGGTCTGTTATTAGGTGCATGAACCTTTATAATTGTAATATATTCTTGTTATATTAATCTATAATGTCCTTCTTTATCTCTTTTAAGTGTTTTGGTTTAAAATCTGTTTTGTCTCATATACGTATAGCCATTTTACTATTGCATGAATTTTCTTTTCATCTTTTCACTTTCAACCTGATTATGTCTTTGGACCTAAGGTGAGTCTTTTAGACAGCATATGGTTGGATCATGTGTTTTTATCCATTTTGCCAAGCTGTCTTTTGACTGGAGAATTTAATCTATTTACATTTAAAGTAACTACTGATAAGGAGGGATTTACTTAGGTCATTTTTGCTATTTGTAATTTTTATGCCTTATAGCATTTTGGACCCTCATTTCTTACTTTACTGTCTTCTTTTGTGTTTAGTTTGACTTTTTTGTGATGAAAGATTTAAATTTATTTACTATTTCCTTTTTTGTAAACTTTTTGTGGTTACCATGGGGATTACATTTAACATCCTTGAACTATAGTTATAACACTCTAATTTGAATTTATACCAGCTTATCTTCAATAACATACAAAATTTCTTCTCCTTTAACAGCTCCATCATTACCTCATTTAGTTTTGATGTCACAAAATCACACCTTTATGCATTGTATGTCTAAAAAATAAGTTAATATTTAAATGTATCAGTCTCTTAAATTGTGTAGAAAACAAAAAGTGAAGTTACACAACAATACCAACTTCCATAACTGCCCGTGTGCTTCCTCCCTTTACCGAGATCTTTATTTATATGCTTAGTTTTGACTGCACAGGGTCTTCACTGCTGCTTGGGCTGTCTCTGGTTGCAGTGAGCAGGGGCTACGCTGTAGTTGTAGTTGTGGTATGCGGACTCCTTGCTGTGGCTGCTCTTGGGGCAAATCAAGGACTCTAGGCACACAGGAGTCAGTAGTTGTGGCATGTGGGCTTAGTTGCTCCACAACATGTGAAATCTTTTCGGAGCAGGGACCCAACCCATGTCCTCTGCACTGGCAGACAGAGTCTTAACCACTCAACCACCAGGGAAGTTTGAGATCTTTATTTCTTCATGAGTCACTGTCTAGTGTCTTTTTGTTTCAACCTGCAGGACTCCTTTTATTATTTCTTGCAGGAAGGTCTAATGGTCATAAATTCCCCCTAGTTTTTACTTACTTGGAAATGTCTTTATTTTCCCCTCACTTTTGAAGGTCAGTTTTGCCAAATATAAGCTATTTGGTTGGCAGTTTCTTCTGCTAGCACTTTGAATATATCACCCCACTGCTTTCTGGCTTCCAAAATTTCTGATGAGAAATCTGCTAGTTATCTTACTGATCCCTGCTAGTTATCTTACAAGAATCCCTTGTATGTGACAAGTTGCTTCCTCACTGCTTTCAGAATTCTCTCTTTGGCTTTGGACAGTTTGATTATAATAGATCCTGGTGTTTGTCTCTCTAAGCTCATCTGGGGGTTCATTGAGTTTCTTGGATGTTTATATTCATGTAGCTCATGAAATTTGAGAAGGTTAGATCCATTATTTTTTCAAATAGTCTCTCTGCCTTTTAAATCTTTCTCTTCCCTATTTGGACTCCCACGATGTGTTATGTCAGTCCCCTTGATGGTATCCCACAGTTCCCTTAGACTCTGTTCACTTCAACCTTTTTTCCTTCTGTTTCTGAGATTCAGTAATTTCCACTGTCCTTCTTAAAGTCTGCTGGTTCTTCCTTCTACCTGCTCAAATTTACCTATGAATCTTTGTAGTGAACTTTTCATTTCAATTATTGTACTTTCAGCTCCAAAATTTCTTTATGGTTTCTTTTGAGGTTTCTAATATCTTTTCTGATGTTTATATTTTGTTTGTACATCGTTTTATTTTTTATTGAAGTATAATTAACATATAATATTGTATTAGTTTCAGTTCACTTCAGTCCAAGTCGCTCAGTCGTGTCTGACTCTTTGTAACCCCATGAATTGCAGCACGCCAGGCCTCCCTGTCCATCACCAACTCCCGGAGTTCACTCAAACTTGTGCCCATCGAGTCGGTGATGCCATCCAGCCATCTCATCCGCTGTCGTCCCCTTCTCCTCCTGCCTCCAATCCCTCGCAGCATCAGAGTCTTTTCCAATGAGTCAACTCTTTGCATGAGGTGGCCAAAGTACTGGAGTTTCAGCTTTAGCATCATTCCTTCCAAAGAACATCCAGGGCTGATCTCCTTTAGAATGGACTGGTTGGATCTCCTTGCAGTCCAAGGGACTCTCAAGAGTCTTCTCCAACACCACAGTTCAAAAGCATCAATTCTTCGGTGCTCAGCTTTCTTCACAGTCCAACTCTCATGTCCATACATGAGTGGAAAAACCATAGCCTTGACTAGATGGACCTTTGTTGGCAAGGTAATGTCTCTGCTTTTGAATATGCTATCTAGGTTGGTCATAACTTTCCTTCCAAGGAGTAAGCATCTTTTAATTTCATGGCTGCAGTCACTATCTGCAGTGATTTTGGAGCCCCAAAAAATAAAGTCTGACACTGTTTCCACTGTTTCCCCATCTATTTCCCATGAAGTGATGGGACCAGATGCCATGATCTTCGTTTTCTGAATGTTGAGCTTTAAGCCAACTTTTTCACTCTCCTCTTTCACTTTCATCAAGAGGCTTTTTAGCTCCTCTTCACTTTCTGCCATAAGGATGGTGTCATCTGCATATCTGAGGTGATTGATATTTCTGCCTGCTATCTTGAGTCCAGCTTGTGCTTCTCCCAGCCCAGCGTTTCTCATGATGTACTCTGCATATAAGTTAAATAAGCAGGGTGACAATATACAGCCTTGACGTACTCCTTTTCCTATTTGGAACCAGTCTATTGTTCCATGTGAGCAGCGTAATGATTGGATATTTGTATATACTGAGAGATGACCCCAATGTTAAATCTAGGTACCATTTAATTACCATAGAAAATTACAAAAATTTTCTTTTTCTTGTGCTGTGAATTTTTAAGTTCTGGTTTTTAGTTTTTTTATTATTGTTGACTCTCTTTGTGCCAAAGTGAGGTATAAACTTAAGGTCTTCTCAGGTCTCCTCTGAGCCTGGGCCTTCTCTTGGCCATGCAAGGTTACTTTCTAATTTTTCCTGTATATGTGGTTGCTTTTAAATATCCTAGTCCGGCCCCTTTAGATCCTTTGAAAATCAATTCACTTCCGGTGTGGGGCTTACAACAGGAATGCAAGGTATGCAACCACAATGGCCACAGCTTCTTTATCTGCACCTATGTGACTGTTGTTCAGTCGCTCAGTTGTGTCTGACTCTTTGCAACCCCATGGACTGCAGCACGCCAGTCCTCCCTGTCCATTCCCACCTCCCAGAGCCTGCCCGAACCCATGTCCACCGAATTGATGATGCCATCCAACCAACTCATCCTGTTGCCCTCTTCTTCCCCTGCCTTCAATCTTTCCCAGCATCAGCTGTTCGCATCAGGTGGGCAAAGTATTGGAGCTTCAACATCAGTCCTTCCAATGAATATTCAGGGTTGATTTCTCTTAGGATGGACTGGTTTAATCTTTTTGCTGTCCAAGAGACTCTCAAGAGTCTTCTCCAGCGCCACAGTTCGAAAGCATCAGTTCTTCAGCACTCACCCTTCTTTATGGTACAACTCTCACACCTATACATAACTACTGGAAGAACCATAGCTTTGACTAGACAAACCTTTGTCGGTAAACTAATGTCTCTGCTTTTTAATATGCTGTCTAGAAGCAGCAATCAAGTGAGTAAAGCACAGATCCCTGGTATTTGGAAGTCAGGGTTCTTTTTGCCCTCTCTGGTTTCTGCAAGCTGTGTGCAGGCTGCTTCAGGAACACATGCATATCTGCCTACAGTGGGGCTGAGGTGTGGGGATGCTCAGCTACTACTGTAATAAGAACTGAAATTAACTGAAATTAAGCACAATTTACCATTCAGCTTTCCTCTGGAAATTGTGAGCCTTTGATAGACTCCAGAGTTCCAAAATTACATCAGACTGGTTCTGCTAGTTATAATTGTTGTCTAGGTGGCGAGACAGATTTCTGGTGCTTTCTCTACTCTGCCATCTTTCCAGAATCCTTTTTCTTTCTTTTATTTTTTAAAGCTATTGAGTGCTTACTATGTACCAGGCACTGTTCTAAACATCTAGTAAGGGCTTCTTTGGTGGCTCAGTGGTAAAGAATCCGCCTGCAGTGCAGGAGACATGGGTTTGATCCCTGGGTTGGGAAAATCCCCTGGAGAAGGAAATGGCAACCCACTCCAGTATTATTGCCCGGAAAACTCCAAGGACAGAGGAGCCTGGTGTGCCACCGTCCATGGGGTTGCAAAAGAGTCGTACATGACTTAGCAACTAAACATTTAGTAGTTGACTGCTGGAGCTTCCCTAGTGGCTCTGATGGTAAAGAATTGCCTGCAGTGCCAGAGGCTGCCTGCAGTGCAGGAGACGTGGGTTAGATCCGTGGATCAGGCAGATCCCCTAGAGAAGAAAATGGCAACTCACTCCAGTATTCTTGCTGAGAAAATCCCGTGGACCGAGGAGTCTGGTGGGCTACCTACCATGGGGTTGCAAGAGTTGGACATGACTTAGTGACTAAACCACCAACCAGTTTACTATAGTTTTTTTTTTTTCTCATTTGAATAAATATATTCTTTTACACCTAATTTTGTATTTGTAACTCTCCATTATTTTTCTTAAAGAGGGTTCCTGAAATTTTATGGATTTCAGGATACACAAAGATTGACTCTTCCCCTTCTGTGGCATCAAGAAAGTAACATGCTTTAGGGCTTCCCGGGTCGCTCAGTGGTGAAGGATCTGCTTGCCAATGCAGGAGGCACAAGGTCGATCCCTGGTCAGGGAAGATTCTACTTGCTTCGTAGCAACTAAGTCTGTGTACTGCAACTGCTGGAGCCCATGCACCCTAGAGCCTGTGCTCCGCAACAAGAGAATGTACCCGTGATGAGAATCCAACGCTGTCCAACTAGAGCGTAACCCCTGCTCACTGCAATCAGAGAAAAGCCCGTGCAGCAATTAAGTCCCAGCACAGCCAGAAATAAAAATAAGGAAAAATTAGTTTTTAAAAAAGAAAGTGACATGCTTTAATTCAAAATGATGCCTAAATTGTCTAATCTTCATCATGGCCCCTGATTTTCATTTTTGCTTCTTGGACACATTATTATCCCTACCCACCTCTTTGCCAATAAGAAAGTGTTACAATAAGATCTGTAAGGCAAGCTCACTGAAACACATCACCTTTTGCCTGCTTTGTGCTGTGCTCAGTTACTTCAGACTCTTTGCGACCCTATGGACCATAGCCTGCGAGGCTCCTCTATCCATGGGATTCTCTAGGCAAGAAGACTGGAGTGAGTTGCCATGCCTTTCTCCAGGGGATCTTCCTGATCCAGGGATTGAACCCATGTCTCTTACGTCTCCTGCAGTGGCAGGCAGGTTCTTTACCACTAGCACCACCTGGGAAGCCCTAGAGTAAATTTCTAGGGTTGCCAGAAGTAGCAAATAAAAATACAGAAGTCCCAGTTAAATTTGAATTTCAGATAAATGTTACATGGGACATATTAAAAAAAATGGTTTTTATCTGAAAATTTGATTTAAGTGTCAACCTTTATTTTATCTGGAAACTCTGAATTTCTCAAAAATAGAACGAATTAAGTTTCGTTCATCTTTTTGTAGAACTAGAACAGTTTCTCAGATCAATGTTACTGGTGTAGAATACTAACATCAGTGGCTTCTCTTAACCTTTTCTGGGAAAGAAAAATCTAGCGCAACTTGTGGGTCCTCTTCCCTGAAAAATGCACAAGAACAAAACACTCTGCACACCATTTCAGAGCCCTAAGACCCAACTTGTAAACTGTCTCTTCCTGCCCGCCCTGCAACCCAAGACTCCTTATGTGGAGCTCCTTGTTTGTAAATTTTATGATTTAGGAAGTACTTTTATCTTCACAACAGTCTTACAATAAAACTCTCCCATTTTGTAGATGAAGAAACTGAGAACGTGGGTTCAAAAACACTGCATGCCCAGTAATTATGATGAGTTCATGAGTAAATGGACTTAATGAACTTAAATGCAATTCTTCCTATTTCGATTCATGGGCTCTTTGCACTGTGCTAACCTGCCTCATAAGTCTTCCTTCTTAAAATATTCTGAT
The DNA here is from genome assembly GCF_001704415.2 of Capra hircus. Lineage (NCBI taxonomy): Eukaryota > Metazoa > Chordata > Mammalia > Artiodactyla > Bovidae > Capra > Capra hircus. The sequence continues at coordinate 10,602,986 of NC_030826.1, forward strand.
TTCTACCAGTGTGTTGTTTTGGTTTTGGTTTTTAGCCATGCCACACAGCTTGCAGGATATTAGTTCCCTGATGAGGGAATGAACCCGGGCCCACAGCAGTGACAAGTGCACTGGGTTCTAACCACTGAACCACTAAGGAATTCCCACGTGTGCCCCAACGTTCATCGCAGCACCGTTTATGATAGCCAGGACATGGAAGCGACCTAGATGTCCATCAGCAGATGAATGGGTAAGAAAGCTGTGGTACATATACACAATGGAGTATTACTCAGCCATTAAAAAGAATACATTTGAATCAGTTCTAATGAGGTGGATGAATCTGGAGCCTATTATACAGAGTGAAGTAAGCCAGAAAGAAAAACATCAATATAGTATACTAACACATATATATGGAATTTAGAAAGATGGTAATGATAACCCTCTATGCAAGACAGCAAAAGAGACACAGATGTATAGAATGGACTTTTAGACTCTGAGGGAGAGGGAAAGGGTGGGATGATTTGGGAGAATGGCATTGAAACATGTATACTATCAGGTAAGAAACGAATCGCCAGTCAATGTTCGATACAGGATACAGGATGCTTGGGGCTGGTGCACGGGGATGATCCAGAGAGACGATATGGTGTGGGAGGTGGGAGGGGGGTTCAGAATTGGGAACTCATGTACACCCGTGGCGGATTCATGTCAATGTATGGCAAAACCAATACAGTATTGTAAAGCAAAATAAAGTAAAAATAAAAATTAAAAAAAAAAAAAGGAATTCCTTCTGCCAGTGTTTTTGCGTGAAAGTCAGAGTGGAAGACTGAGAAGGGCATTTGGATGAGGAGCCCTAGGCACTAGTCTCTGTGCCTTCTCTAGGAAGCTGTATGACGCTCTGGTTTCCAGACAGCTCACTCTCATCCTTTCTAGGGGATGTATTTCCTTTTTGCTTAATAAAACTCTTGCTACTTAATACTGCAGAAAAAAAAAGAAGCCATAGACCTTTGACTAAACACTTTACCTTTCAGGGCCTTAGCTTATCTGTACAACGAAGAATCTGGACAACATTCTCTGAGAAGCACTGGTATTCTGTGATTCTAAAGGGCCCTTCTAATTGTCCAAATTTTCCTAGCAACCGAAATAAAAACTACTTTTTATTATTTTATTATTTACTCCAACCCTCTAAGGTACAAGGATTACAGATGTAGGAATTTGAAGTTGAAAGGTTTAAGAGACATATGAACTTGTTCTACTTGGCTGGGCGGGGGGCGGGGGGTGGGAGGAGGTGGGAGCGGTTTCCAGGAACTATGGTTTAAAGTATTCTGTCTCAACCCAGCCAAGGTATGAAGGGAGTCTCTAGGCACGGAAGAATGAGCTGAACTCCCTTGTACAGATCCTGGGTTTGCAGGGCGAGAAGAGCGTTGCTTGAAGTAAGTTCCAGGCTTTGCTTTTATCATCACACTTTGGTTCAGCTTGAGGGAGAAAGAGCCTGAGCGCTGAGAGACCCCACTCGGATCGTCAGCCCTGCTCAGCTGTCGTCAGCTACTTTACATGGAGCAGAGCACTTGGAGCCTCTGGTACTTGGAGGTACTTTCCCCATTTCAGGATTTAAAGGGAAACTCTTTCTTTGAAGATCAAGGGAAGAGTCCTGGATTCTGTTCCCTGGTACCTAAAGACCAACTAACTAAACTCCTGCGCCAATGGCTCTGTTTTCTTCCCTTGCATGGGTTTAACATGCCTGAACCTAATAAACATTTGATACCTCATGGGAATCCTAACTAATGTGTGTGTGTGCTCAGTTGCTCATTCATACCCAATTCTTTGCAACCCCATGGACTATATAGCCTGCCAGTCTCCTCTGTCCATGGAATTTTCCAGGCAAGAATACTGGAGTGCCATTTCCTACTCCAGGGGATATTCCTGACCCAGGGATTGAACCTATGTCCCTTGCATGTCCTGCACTGGCAGGTGGATTCTTTATCACTGTGCCACCTGGGAAGCCCCCTAACCATGAATAATAACTTTAAGTCAAAATAATGTGTCAAGGACTTTCCTGGTGGTCCAGTGGTTACGACTCCACACTTCCACTGCAGGAGGCGAGAGTTCAGTGCCTGGTTGGGGAAGTTTCACATGCTGTATGGTATGGCTAATAATAATAATATGTCAAGAAATATCTTGGCCATTACCTTAGTGGGTTTTCCAATTTGGGAATACTTCTAAGAAATTCTTACAAACCAAATTGCTTTGCCTCACCTTCATGATGGTGAAATTGCCAAAGTCAGAAGATGCCATTCCAAAGAAAGAACACAGCATGTGTAAGAAATCAGAGACCTTAGCACGGCGAATCTAAGGGAAGCAGGAGCCTTCCTTTTTCTTCTCTTCCTCCTCCCAGACAAACTTCATCCCTGGAGGTACCCACAAGTCACCTCCTCTGTGATGACTTACCCATTCCATTCCTATTTCAGGGAAAGTTTGAGACACAGAGTATTCCAGACTAATATTAATAATTTGGTGCCTCTTCAAAACAATTCACTTAAAAATATTTATCCAGTGTCTATTAGGTGGGGTTAGGGAGAAACCAATATTTTTATTATTGTATTAAAAAAGAAGTTCTGCTACTCCCACTGTGTGAAGTAGAGCCAATATTCTGGAAAAAAAGAAATCTCATTTTTCTGTGATTCTTTTTCTCATTTCTATTTTCTTTTGCAATTTACTGAATCAGACTACTTGGGAGACATACCAAAGAATTTAAAATTTAGGCTTTGTTCAACAATTTAAAATTCATTCCAGAAAAAACAGCTTGGTGCTATGCATGACTTGATTTAAGAATTTCAGTTGACTTCATCTGCAGCTGCTCACGGCAAAACTCATCAACAGACATAGGTCAGCTCTAGAGAGGAGATCTTTGGTTTTTTATGTCCATATGAAAGTATTATCTTTGGTGGAAGCAAAACCAAATTATCTTTCACCAGAAAGTTAAGGAGTTCTGCACAGAAACCTGAGTTAATTAGCACGTTTCTGGTTTTTGTGGCATCCTTTACTGTGCCCAGTACCTGGATCTCTCATTCCTCAGTCCAGCCCTGTTCCTCAACAGAACGGAACTGTGTGCTCCGTCTGGCTTTCCATGGCCCTCTGCGTTGCCTTGATGAGAGAGAATGTTCATCACGTGATTTGTAATTGTTTTCGCATCTTTGTCCTCTGCTAGACTGTGAGCCTCAGAGAAGGCAATGGCATCCCACTCCAGTACTCTCGCCTTGAAAATCCCATGGATGGAGGAGCCTGGAGGGCTACAGTCCATGGGGTCGCGAAGAGTCAGACACAACTGAGCGACTTCATTTTCACTTTTCACTTTCATGCATTGGAGAAGGAAATGGCAACCCACTCCAGTGTTCTTGCTTAGAGAATCCCAGGGACGGGGGAGCCTGGTGGGCTGCCATCTACAGGGTCGCACAGAGTTGGACACAACTGAAGCGACGTAGCAGCAGCAGCAGCAGACTGTGAGCTTGCTTAGGTCAGAGACCATATCATCTTCATGACGCCTAGTGAGCCCGCAACAAATGAATGAGTAAATGCCATAAGGAACTAAGACAGATAAACAGGCACCAGGACTCCATGTGGGACAGCAATGAAAGGTCTGAAGTCTCAATGGGCAGAGCCTTCTATATGATAGTCAGAAACCCTGAGCAGTCTTACGTTGCCAAACGTTCAAAGATTTTAGTCACCCATTGGCTCTTTTTTGTGTGTTCAGAGTCCACACTAAGCAATCACCACCTCTAATTTGATACAAAACAAAATTGATTGTAATCCAGATACTGACTAATCCAGACAGACTAATATCCAGGCAGACAGATCTTTACACATACTTCTTATTAAATTATCATAACACCCCTATGAGATAGATGTTATTAGTCTCTAATTTATAGGTTAAATAGCTAAATTCAGAAAGACTTAGTAAAAGCTCATAATCTCCAAGCCAGGAAGAAATGGAACTGGCCTTTGAATCCACCTCTGCTTTCTGATTCCACTACAACTCCTGTTATAGTTACACAGTACATACCTCACTATGGAGCTGTAAGGAACAAGGAACACTCAAGAATTACATTAATTAGAATATCATAATATGATATTCAAGAAATCAGAGACCAGTGCGTTCCAGCCTCAGCCCCGAAACTGAAATACAGTAATGCTAGACATAAAAGTCTATTTCGATTTTCCCTCAAGGAATCTTCCTCTCTTATCCACATAGTGAGCATTAACAATTAATGGGAAGTGCTCTGCAAACCATATAACATCATTCTTAATATTTATGATGCCCACGAAACACACAAACATCTGTTCTGTAGAGTGATAGCTATTGAAGGATACTTAAGTGCCAAGTACTCTCATTCATGTAGATGAGTCAAAGCTTTAAGCGGTTGCCCCTCTGGAGATATCTAAATAGCAAGGATTCCAAGAAGACGGGAAGAAGATTATTTCAGACTCCAGTCATCTTAAGGCGTATTAGTTCATTTCATTATGGACAAAAGCATACAGTGATTTAAAATGGAATAAAGTTATGTTTAAATGGTTGACATGATCTTTCATATTGAGGATGACTGAAATGCACTCTAAAGCTGAAGTTAAGATTTCTCTTTGAGAAATAAAATTAGAAGACTCAAAAAGTTCTTTTGATGGGTGCGATCATTCTTCAGCAGGAAAGACATATCTAAGAAATCCTCTGAAAGTAAGACTGAAGAGTTGGGCACACCCCAAATCCAACCAAGGTGGCTCAGAGAGCAGGGCTGGCTTAATGTAATGACTAACAAAGAAAGTCTTGTACTCTGCTTGTAAAGAGAAAATGTTAATGGAAGGCAGTGGTCAGCTTGGATTTCTGACAGCAGAGTTGATCAGTGGAGCCCATACCTTCACAGGAACTTCCTATTTGACAATAAATAAATAACTATTTGTGGTTTCGTGTATATATGTGCATGTGTTAAGTCACTTCAGTTGTGGCTGACTCTTTGTGATCCCATGGGCCGTAGCCCACCAGGCTCCTCTGTCCATGGGATTCTCCAGGCAAGAATACTGGAGGAGGTTGCCATTTCCTCCTCCAGCGGATCTTCCAGACTCAGGATGGAACCTGCATCTCTTAGGTCTCCTGCATTGGCAGGTGGGTTCTTTACCACTAGTGCCACTTGTATACAACACACACACACACACACACACTCACATGTACAAACAAGTACTGCTACCTAGCCTCTCCCAGCTGACACTTCTTAAAATTGCAACAAACACAAGATTAACCTAGCAGCAACAACAATATTGGCAACTAACAATTGTTGAGTTAGTTATCAAATGTCAGGCATACTTCTAAAGCTCTACTTATGAATTACCCATTGAGCGTTCACAGCAAGCCCTTGAAGGAAAAGAAAATGCCTGCAGAGATTCCATAATATGTGGCACACCACGTGCTACTGAGTAGTGGAGCCTAAATTCTAACATGGGCAGGCTGTAGGCATTCTTAACCACTGGCTGGAGTTGAGTGAACAGGGTAAACAACATAAATAAATTTAAATTAGATGTTCAAGCAGAGTTTCTTTTGTTCTTTAGATTGCAAGATACAAAACAAACTGTTTCGAATAAAATGTTGAGTGAGGCTCGCTGTGAGCCTAGTGAAGTATCCTTTTCCCATAACATTTTGCATTTCTCTCTGTCGTTGCATTGACTGCCCTGTGTTATCACTCTCTGTGTTCATTGTAATGATCCCACTTGATCCCAGCAACTGTATTTTTTTCCCTTTTATTTACTACTATATTCTTTGTACAAAGAACAGTGTCTGACAAATGATAGGTACTGAAGAAATATTTGTCCAGATGAAAAGTAGGGTTGAGGACACTGGACAGCAACAGGGGTATTAGTTGATTAATAGTTAAAATAGAAACAAAAGTCAGCCAGATCTTATCAGAACTGAAAATTCAGGAACAGAGTTTATTCCCTATTCTGCACCGTACCCATGGTATCTTGCCTTTGTAATTTTTGGCATAAATATTCCATTTTCCTTTTTTAAAATAGCCTTCCTTTGCTTGTGTATAATTTCTGCTCCTTCATAATTTTGACTTTTGTAAACTCTGGACAGCCTTCCTATGAGTCTTCCAGGCTAATGCTGCAAACCGTCTCCCGACTCTACATGAGCCGGAATTCTTCAAGTTCTGAGCCCGCTGCAGACTCAATACTTACTCATTCAGAACTTCAGGAGAAAGATCCGGATCGGTTCAGCTTAGGTCACAAGTTCTCCAGTTGTCCAATAAGCTGAGGCTGGGATGTTACGCGTCAAAGATGGCTGTGTAGGCTTGGCTTTTTGTCAAGAAGACAAGTTTATCTGAAAGGATGTGTGCACCCCCAAAACAGGTCTCCTACAAAGGTCAATCTGATATTTCTTTTGATTTGAAATGTAGACAGTTTTTAAAACCATCAAAGAGATATTCTAAATTGCAAAGAAAATTTATAGTCATAAACTGACTGTATTTTAACGGAATTTCTATGGGCTGCCGGCTGCCATTTTCCAGTTGCTCACATTTTCATTTTTGTTCTTTGAGTGCTTAAGAAACACAGATGTATTTTCTTTCTTGCCATGCAATGAAAATGTTCTATTTTGATATGGTATGTGTTAGTCATAGTGTTTGCATTTTCTTTATGATATCAAGAAGTTAATCTGTTCCACTTTTTCTAGCTAGTGTAGTTAAGAGCTTTTGATGGTTTCTTGTGATAATTGCATTATGATTTTCACCCTCTTCTGTTTTTGACTACATAATTTCTGAAGCATTAAGAGAATTGCCTGAAATTTTACTTGTAGTTCTTGATTTAATACCCGTGCTGAAGAGCCCTAGATTGCCCTTAATTTACAAATGAATTCCAAAAGATCACTTCTAAGTCAGTTTGAAACCGAAACACATTCTCCTAGTGTTCCACAAGAGGTTACTTAACCTATAATATATTCACTCACTTATTCATTCCCTTAGGAGCCACCATTTTCCTGGCACTGTGTTAAACAACCGTGGGTGCAAAAGGAAAGAAACAGATATGGTCCCTGTCCCCATGAAGCTTATAATCTATGGGAGGAACACAAATTGGCAAACAATTACACTAAGGCTAACAGTCACAGCTAACCCTGTTTGTCTGGTGTATAAGAGTTCTCCAAAAACATTCATGGATTTGTGATTCAATAGGTTAAAACTGACTAATTTATATTAATCATATCTTTTAATCATCACAATTCTCTGAAGGCTTAACCTTTTAAAATCTCTAATCATAACTAAATTGGTTAGTAATTCCTACTCAAAAAGACAAATTTACGGTGGATATATTTATCAACCTTTATTGATATAGAATATATATATGGAAAGTGTGCATATTGCAAATACAACTGAGTGTGTTTTCACAAAGTGAACACAACTGATCAAGAAACCAACTTTTTCAGCAACCCAGGACCTTCCCTGTGCCTCATTACAGCCACTACACCCTCAGAGATACAGGATATTATTTAAAAATTGAAATAGATGGGCTGGTAGTCATTTAATAATGCATTTGAGAAGAAAGATAAATTTAAGTAAATCCTAATTTGTCCATTTGGAATTCAATAAAATGTGTTACTAAACTTGTTTATCTTATTACTTATGATTAGATTTATCTGTACAGATTAAAAATTCAAAATAACCATGGCTTAAGTAAGGCCATTCATTTATTTTTCATTTGAAAGAGGTTTAGAAGGAGATATTTAGTGCTGATTTGGCAGCCCAACAGTTTTCAGGCACCAGGTTTCTTCTTTTTTAACACTGATTTTTATTTATTTGTTTGGCTATGCCAGGTCTTTACTCATGAATGCAGGACCTTTTAGTTGCAGCATGCGGGTTCTTTAGTTGCAGGCGTGTGAACTCTTAGTTGCAGCTTGTGAGATCTAGTTCCTTGACCAGAGACTGCTCCCAGGCCCTCTGCATTGGGAGCATGGAGTCTCAGCCACTGGACCACCAGGGAAGTCCCAATACCAGGTTTCTTCTGTTTTACAGATTAGACATTCTAGTGATGGTCCAAGATGGCTATTGGAAATCTGATTATCATGTCTATAATCCAGACAGGAAAAGGAGGAAGGGCAAAAGGACTCTCTCTACCTCCCAGCTGATTCAGTTTGCCTTTAAGGAGTCTGTCCCTAAGTCCCACATCATATTTCTGCTTTTACCTAATTGTCCAGAATTTAGTCATGAGGTCACATGGTTTTAAGGGAAGTTGAGTTTTAGCTGGGTAGATCAATACCTCCAGCCATATAAGGGTTCTGTTAGTAAAGAAGAAGGAGAGAGCATATTTAGGGTAGACAACCACTAGTGTCTACTATAGTTATATTAATTTTCATTATAATTACTTATCATACATCAGATGGTCTAGCAAAAATTTTCATCCTGGGAGGGAAAAAAAATGGAAACTTAAGGGTCATGTTTAAGAAAATGAGAGATGAGAGTTCAAAGAAAGTTCATTTACTATATAACAGTCTTTCAGCCAGATTTAATTTCTTGCTGGAGGCTCTGGAAGCCTCTATGGACCTGAGTCTTACTGGTAGAATGTAGAGCTATACCTGCCCTCTAATTACAGCACAGAGTCATGGTCAGAAAATTTCTCTAAAACACTGTGTATGTGTCTGTGTGTGTGGTTTAGGCACTGGCTAGAAAAATTCAAACCGATAATTTTCAGTTCTCACAGGCATACTTTCTGTTTCAAGTTTAGTGTTTGGAGATTAGGAAATGGATAAGTGTTACAGTAGAACCTGGCTTATTATATGGATTTGTAACTAGAACATGTTAGGTCTTGCCTCCCACAAGAAAAACTAGTTACATAAAAATGCTAATGCACCATGATTAGAAGGCAGGTACCACTCTCATCTCCCTTTTTTTTTTTTTTTACCACGTTATTTTATTTTTTACCATGTTATTAATGTTGGGCTCAGTTCCACAAAGAGTCCTCCCCAGGGCTGGGTGAGACTGGAAGCAAGTAGTACTTTGAGGCTTTCTTGTGTATCAGTTTCATTTATTTATTGGCTGCACTGTGCAGCACGCATCTTAGTTCCCCGACCAGGGATCGAGCCTGTGCTTCCTGCATTGGGAGCTTTGGTCTCTTAACCCCTGGACTACCAGGGACATCCCCTTGTGTACCATTTTTGAACAGGTGAATTCTGGTTAGAGTAAGCCTCATGGGCACTCTGTACTAGTAGAGTTAAGGATGTAAATAAACATCAGAAGGATCAGGAGGTAGAAAGGGAGATCAACAGCTGCCAAAAGAGCATGTCTCTAAAGAAATATTGTCTGGGACTAACTAGGAGGTGGCACTGGGAAGCGAGAGTGAGAGATGAGAATTTCTATAGAGAGAGACAATGGAGGAGCGGAGGGGAAGGATAGAGGGAGGCTCCCAAGTAGGCAAGAGAGTTGCAGTGAGCATACGCAGGGCCCCAGACTTCAGGAGAATGGCAGCTGTACTGGAGCAAGGCTGATTCAGTGGAAGTGATGGAGCACCTGCTGTATCAAAGACACCATACTAGGAGCTATGGGGGACACACATTTATTTATTTTTCTTTATATATATATATATATTTTTTTTTTATGGAAGCATAGTTGACTTAACAATGTTTCAGGTACACAGCAAGGTGATTCAGTTATACATGTACACATATTTATTTTTGAAGGGGCAACATTTAAATCAGACATGGATTCAGCCTAAAGAGTGCTGTTGGTCACCATCCTCTGTCAAGAGAGATAAGGTATTTGCTTAAAGTATGCCACAAAGCTCAGGGTGACCAACACTATAAAAGAGGAGTAAATGATATGTTCGAGAAGTTCAGAGGAGGGGGGTAACTGAAAGGATGAAAAAGTGGAGTAAGGAAGGGAGAGGGGACTGTAAAGATTTGAGGAGACATGTCTCGAGTTGAATCTTGAAGGCTGAGCAAGAAGAATAGGGTTTTGTTTGCTTGATTTTAGAGAAAGCAGACAAAATCCATTTTGCACGTTGCCATTATTGTTTTTTGGCATGTGAGATCTTTTTTTTTTTTAATTTTAAAATTTATTTATTTGGCTCTGCCAGGTCTTAGCTGCAACATGTGAACTGTTAGTTCCAGCATTTGGGATCTTAGTTCCCTGACCAGGAATCAAAGCTGCACCCCCTGCATTGCAAGGGCAGAATCTTATCTGCTGGACCACCAGGGAAGTCCTAGGGGGATAGGGTTCTTAAACATAAGAATAGAGTTCTTAGCAATGGGAAGATAGATCTAAGAGACACAGGGGAGCTGTGAAGAAGGTGGGGCTAAGAGGCCTGGCAAAATTCTACTGTGCTACAGAGCATAGGTGGGCACCCAGTACCTTATAATGGAGAATCTATTCTGTGGAATAGTCTCTGATATGAGAGCAAGGAAAATACACGCTCTTTCCCTCAGTCCAGAGTTTCTACTTTTCTCCTATTCCTGCCATACCTCGACTTTGCCATCTGCGTCTGCTGCCGTCATCACAAAGAGACTTAGGGACACTCTGTTCTTTGACCTTTCAACCTAGATGGAGTAGCTGCAGACACAGCTGGAGAAGGCGGAGCAAATTAGAGGGAGACATGAGTGAAAAGTAAGGGGTGGGGGACGCTGATGATCACAGCAGTGGTTCCTTTATAATAAAATTGGTGGATTTACAAGATTCTCTTGCATTGTACCTTTGAAATCCTTCCTGAGGAATAACTTCCCCTAAGGTGCAGCAGAAAATACATTCTTCTCAGTTCAGTTCAGTTCAGTCGCTCAGTCGTGTCCGACTCTGCGACCCCATGGGCTGCAGCACGCCAGGCCTCCCTGTCCATCACCAACTCCCGGAGCTCACTCAGACTCATGCCGTCGAGTCAGTGATGCTGTTCTTCTCAAGTGCCCATGAAACATTTTCCGTCATTTACTGGGCCACAAAATAGTCTTAATAAGTTTAGGAAGACTGAAATCGTATTAAGGATATTTTCTGTAATCATGCTATAATGGTATGAAACTAGAAATCAGTAACAGGAAAATTCACAAATACGTGGTAAGCAACATATTCCTGAAAACCAATGGGTCAAAGAAGAAATAAAGAGGGAAATAACAAAAATATTTAGACAAACAAAAATGAAAACACAATATATCAAAACTTATGGGATCCAGCAAAAGCATTCCAAGAGGGGAGTTCATAGCAATAAGTGCCTACATTTTTTTAAAAACATCTCAAATAAACAACCAAACTTATCAGTGAACCAGAAAAAGAATAAGCTAATCTCAAAATTAGCAGAAGGAGGGAAAAAAAAATAAAGATTAGAGGAAATATGCATGAAATAGAGACTAGAAGGGCAATAGAAAAGATTTATGAAACTAAGTTCGTTTTTTGAAAAGATAAACAAAAAGAGGACTCAAATAGATAAAATTATAAATGAAAGGGGGAACTTGAAACTGATACCACAGGAAAAAAAAAAAGGATCATGAGACCCTACCAACAATTGCATGCCGACAAATTGGACAACTTAGAAGAAATGGATAAATTCCTAGAAACATAAAACCTGCCAAGATTGAGTCAGTTTAGAAAATCTGAACAGATCTATAATGAGAAATGAGATTGACGTGGTAATCAAAAATCTCTAAGGAAAGCCAGATGGCTTCACAGGTGAAATTCACCAGCCATTTAAAGAAGAATTAATACCAATTCTTCTCAAACTCTTCCCCCAAAATGAAAACTCACTTGATGAAGCCAGCATTACCCTGATACCAAAGCCAGATAAGGACAGTTTTCTAAGTGAAAAGAAAATTATAGGCCAATATCTCTGGTGAACATAGATGAAAAAATCCTCAACATAATACTTGGCAAAGAAAATTGAACAGTACATTAAAAGCATCATTCTCCAGGATCAAGTGAGATTTCTAAGGATTCAATTTTAAATTCTTCTCCATGTGATTATCTAGTTTCCCCAGTACCATTTATTACAGGAGAAAGAAGCCCAGCAATAACTTTCACCAAACTCCCCTGTTAACAGCCTTGTCAAGGGAGATTTGGAAGGTAGAAGGGAAGCAGAAGCCATTATTGTTTCTCCAATATCAAAGGCATGTGGGCCTTGGGACTTCCCTGGTGGTCCAGTGGTTAAGACTTTGCCTTCCAATGCAGGGGGTGCGTATTCATTCCCTGTTTGGGGACCTAAGATCCCACATGCCTTGTGGCCCAAAATCCAAAACAGAAAAGAGAAGTAATATTGTAACCAATTCAATAAAGATTTTTAAAAATTTTGTTAAAGGCGCATGGATCTCAAGAGATAGCTAAATGAAGTTTTATAGTGACCTCTGGATGTCTACCTGAATTTCCTCTTCCTTGGCTATGCAGGCAGCTGAGTTAACTTTTGAGATTTCCTTATTTCCTCAGATTATTGGTGGTTTTTCCATGAACTTTGTTCCCCCAACCCTTTCCAAAGAGTTAGTTAGTTCAGTTGCTCAGTCATGTGCGACTCTTTGCGACCCCATGAATCGCAGCACGCCAGGCCTCCCTGTCCATCACCAACTCTTGGAGTTCATTCAGACTCACATCCATCACGTCAGTGATGCCATCCAGCCATCTCATCCTCTGTCGTCCCCTTCTCCTCCTGCCCCCAATCCCTCCCAGCATCAAAGTCTTTTCCAGTGAGTCAATTCTTCGCATGAGGTGGCCAGAGTACTGGAGCTTCAGCTTTACCATCATTCCCTCCAAAGAAATCCCAGGGCTGATCTCCTTCAGAATGGACTGGTTGGATCTCCTTGCAGTCCAAGGGACTCTCAAGAGTTCTCCAACACCACACTTCAGAAGCATCAATTCTTCGGTGCTCAGCTTTCTTCACAGTCCAACTCTAACATCCATACATGACCACAGGAAAAACCATAGCCTTGACTAGACGGACCTTTGTTGGCAAAGTAATGTCTCTGCTTTTCAACATGCTATCTAGGTTGGTCATAACTTTTCTTCCAAGGAGTAAAGCGTCTTTTAATTTCATGGCTGCAGTCACCAAAGAGTTATACGCCTTCTATTCCCCATATTAAATCTCCTACCTGTAACACCTACAGTGGCTTCTGTCTTCTTAGTATATCCTGATTGATACCCATAATGAAGTGGAAACTTTCAGTAGAAACTAAGTATCTTAGGAAAAGAGATTTGTATTCTCTGCAGACCTGAATTTGTGGTTGTGATACATACACGCATATTCACTTCACCGCAAGCAGCTGAATCATAGATTTCTTTAATTAACAGCAATGCCTCCTCTTCGGTCTCCCCACTCTTTTGATTCACTGACTAAACCCAATCAAATCCTGAAATCCAAAAGAACGGGGTTTAGGAAATGTGCCATTTCTGAATCCTAGGTATAACTGTATTTCAGGATGAGCAAAATTTTGTTTCATACTTGCTTTCATTTCCTTTCCATGTTTTCTTTAGCCCTGGTCTTTACCCATTTGCTAAGTCTGCACCACGTTCTTGCCATGTTTCATCTTTTCTCTTCCGGCCCAGCTCTCCATTTCTTACTGCTGCTAATCCAGCTCTACACATGACCAAACAACTCTTCAGTCACCCCAGCATGCAGATGCTGGGAGTTAAAAATAGGAAAGGCATAGTCCCTGTTCCAAGGAATTTACAGGGTATTTTGAAACATTATATGTGATTTCAATCCTGATGTTACTAGAATGTTATTAATAGTTACAAAATGTACACTCTTTAAAAGACTCTTTCAAAACATGGAATTAGATATGGCGAGACTGAAATCCATAGATTTACAACTCGACTGAACTCTTGCATATCAGGTTAATTTAAAGCATGCCCACTTGGCTATTAGTGAGCAGTTCTTAATGGAAAGGAGTTGCATCAATTGATTTATTATACAGAGGGCAAGATCCAAGCTGTCGCTGCTTTGTATCTAAATTTGATTCCCAAAGGGTATCCAGGTGAAAGAATCACTTTTCTGATGAAAGAGGACAATTTTAAAGAACACATGATGGAGTCATAAATACTTATGTTAGCCTGAGGCAAGCAAAGTTTATGTACTACTGTTTTTGAATATTTATTCATTCTTTGAGTGGTTTAAATTAGTACTTTCACTCAAAGCCCCAAAGGCATTATGTTTTCAGCAAAACTAATAATCACTTCCTGATAACACTAACTGACTTATGTATGTTTTTCTTCTTATCTTGCTGTTGAGAGAAGGAAGTCATAATGCTAAGCATCTGGTTTCAGTATTAGGCTTCAAAGAAAGTTATAACCTATCTTGCAGAGAACTGGTATACTGAAATCCTTTTGCTCTTTCAATTTACCTTCTAAATCTAGTTGCACAGTGTAACCTATGGACCACCCAGATGAGAAGGGGCCGCTTTCAGTAAAGGATGCTCTTTACTTCGTGTGCTTATTGAGCCCGCAAATCTAATTTTCAAAAGTCAGGCTGAATTTGGCTGGTTCAGGTACCATATTTTTTTTTTTAACAAAAGGATTCTTAACTTCATAACATCAGTAAGTTATCAGAAGGATTAGATAGATAGATTTTTGTTGTTGTTGTTTAGTCTGTTTCGTATCGGACTCTTTTATGACCCCATGGATTGTAGTTTGCCAGGCTCCTCTGTCCATGAGGGTACTGGAGTGGGTTGCCATTTCATTCTCCAGGGGATCTTCCTGACCCAGGGATCGAACTCCCATCTCCTCGTCTCCTGCATTGCAGGCAGATTCTTTACCACTAAGCCACCTGGGAAGACCAGGTAGGTAGATAATAAAATAAATAAAAAGTCGCTCAGTCGTGTCCGACTCTTTGCAACCCTGTGGACTGTAGCCCACCAGGCTTCTCCGTCCATGGGATTCTCCAGGCAAGAATACTAGAGTAGGTCACCATTTCCTTCTCCAGGGGATCTTCCCGACCCAGGGTCTCCCGAACCTGCGTCTCCCGCATTGGAGGCAGACGCTTTAACCTCTGGGCCACGAGAGAAGCCCAGTAGGTAGATAGAGCAGCATAAATATGTGTATTAGCACTCTTGATGAAGGTAACTGAAACCAACTTGAAGTAGCTTGACTCTGAAGAGGGATTTATTATATTTGTTAAAGGTCATCTCAAGCTGGAAGACAGCCAGGTTTCAGAAAGCAAGTGGCATCGGGCACAGGGGAATTGTTAAGATTCTGGCTCTCTTGTAATCTGCTCTCTGCACAATTTGATTTTTCTCTCCATAGACCAAGGTTTATGCTATAGAGTCTTACTTTTGTTGTTGTTTTGTTTGATTGTTTTAAATTTGGGGAATCATAAAGGCCTCTGGACAGATGCTTTGCAAACATCAAAGTCTACTTTATGTTCACAAACATTTAAAAGATAAATTTATACTGTTTATTTATCTATTTATTTTTGACTGCCCCGTGTCTTCACTTAGGGCTGTGAGCTCTGTGTGAAGGCTGATCTCTAGCTGCCCTGTGTGGCTTCTCTTGTTGTGGAGCAGAGGACCTAGGTGTGCAGGCTTCGGCAGTTGTGGTGCACAGGCGGAGTTGTCCCACTATACGTGGATTCTTCCTGGACCAGAGATGGAACCCATGTCCCCTGAAGATCGAACCCATGTCCCCTGCATTGGCAGGCAGATTCGTAAGCACTGGACCACCAGGGACGTCCTCACAAACATTCAAGCTAATGAATATCACTTTTAAAAACTTAAAAAAATAAGCATAAGGAGTACTTGAGACCTGGCATGTTAGTAAATACAGATTCAATAGGGATGCATTTTAAGAGCTTTTCTTAATTACTTATGGAAAAAAATCCTTCTTACTTTTTCAGGAGATTATAGTATCGATTTCAGATTGTATTCCTAATCAAAGGAGTGAAAAACTATACAGAAATCTTTAAAATTATGCCTTCCAATTCATAACACATTAAAGATATTAAACCGCTAAGCTGGTTACCTATATTAAAGCAAATTAATCTTCATTTTTCATGAAAAAAAATTGCATGTATTATGTATACTAAAGCCTTTCCTGTACTAAGAGAGTATGAGATGGTAAGATTTTTTGGGCGCAATTCTTAAAGGAAGATCAAGTTGATGGACTTTGATTAGGGAAGACAGTATAGTCCTTTATTGTTGCATGAAACACACACACCTATACAAAATAAGAAAACAATGTTAGTGAAAACTCAAAGATACTTTAATAATAATCAGAAATTATTAAGATATGCAGGAAATATAGAGAATAGGAGAGATAATTTTAAAATTAATCTAGTGATTGTGAATTTGTATAAGGGCTGAAAAATAAAACAATATCATGAATATCATTTCAAAGAGTTCTTTCTCTTAAGAAGTATGAAAATATCAAACAAGTTTGATTTTGCTTTCTTATTGTTAATTAGTGTTTTTGGCTTGGGCACTTTCCAAACATTCTGAAAAATGTTTAAATAGCAGCAAACATATTTGCATAAAATTGGCTAAAAAAAAGCAATTAGAACTTGATTAATACATAAATTTAGTCCAGTACAAATACATCTGTATCGAGTTTGTTGAGTAAACCTCTCTTGCTGCAATAGAAACCCAGGTGCATTTATTTACTTTAAAATCGAGCAAACTGATTCATGAAAAGTTTGATCTGAGAAAGTGAATTTGCAATCTGACTACCAAAAAAAAGTTTTTCACTTGTTATTGACTTAATTACATGACATCAAACACAAAATGAAACTAGCTTTTTATAATATAGTTATCTTGTAAACATATTTTTCCCATGTAGAAATTTTTCCTTACTATCTGGAATACAAAGTTAAAGATACCCACATAAATAGTGTGAATAAAACACCTCTTATTAGAGCTGTGTGAAGAGACTGCTCCATTTGGAGAAAACACACAAGACCAGGAATTTAAAATCCCATGCCAGGAGTGACTTCCATCATTGTCTTCCACTAATTATGTAGGAAGCCTTTTTGAGATTCACTACGAAAATTTGGCAGTTTAACTCTAGAGGCTAATTATATTTCTCAACCATCAGTCAGAAGGATTAACCAGTGGCTTTTAAATATATATTGTAAAAATCCAGTTCAAAATTAGTCCTTTGGCAACTTATTTTATTTTATTGATATTTTTAATATTATGTGACATTTGGTGCATCCCAAAGAGTAGAAGTAACATGTGTAAATACAGTGATGAGTGCCTGCCTGTTACTGACCAGCCCGTGTAAGAACCAGAACCTTGCCTTTGCCTTTACAGCATGTGCTTCTGCCTATCCTATTCTTCTGCTCTACCTCCTAAGTACTCTGTATTTTCCTGTCTTGGTCTGTTTAGGCTGCTCTAACAAAATACCACAGACAAGATGACTTGAAAGCAACAGAAATTTTTTCTCACTGTAATGGAAGCTGTATGTCAAAAAATCAGGGGGTCCACATGGTTAGCTTCCACGTCTGGTGAAAGCCCAATTGCCAGTTCATTATCATCCATCTCTTCACAGTAACCTCACATGGTGGAAGAGGCTAGGGAGCTCTGTCAGGCTTCTTTTGTTGTTGCTCAGTTGCTCAGTCGTGTCCAATTCTTTGCAACCCCATGGACTGCAGATTGCCAGGCTTCCTTGTCCTTCACTGTCTCCTGGAATTTACTCAAACTCACGATCATTGAGTTGATGACTCATGGCCATCCAACGATCTCATCCTCTGTTGCCCCCTTCTCCTCCTGCCCTCGATCTTTCCCAGCATCAGGGTCTTTTCCAATGAGTCAGCTCCTTGCATCAGGTGGCCAAAGTATTGGAGCTTCAGCATCAGTCCTTCCAATGAATATTCAGAGTTGACTTCCTTTAGGAAACCCACTCCAGTATTCTTGCCTGGAGAATCCCATGGACGGAGCAGCCTGGTAGGCTACAGTCCACAGGGTCGCAAAGAGCTGGACATGATTGAGCGACTTCACTTCCTTTAGGATGGACTGGTTTGATCTCCCTGCAGTCCAAGGGACTCTAAAGAGTCTTCTGCACCACAGTTAGAAAGCATCGATTCTTTGGTGCTCAGCCTTCTTTATGGTCCACCTTTCACATCCATACATGACTACTGGAAAAGCCATAGCTTCGACCATATGGACCTTTGTCAGCATAGTGATGTCTCTGCTTTTTAGTTCAATGTCTAGGTTGGTCATAGCTTTTCTTCCAAGGAGTAAGCATCTTTTAATTTCATGGCTGCAGTCACTGTCCGCAATGATTTTGGAGCTCGAGAAAATGAAGTCTGTCATTGTTTCCATTTTCCCCTCATATATTTGCCATGAATCGATGGGACCAGATGCCATGATCTTAGTTTTCTGAATGTTGAGTTTCAAGCCAGCTCTTTCACTCTTCTCTTTCACCTTCATCAAGAGGCTTTTTAGTTCCTCTTCACCTTCTGTCATTAGGATGGTATCTGCATATCTGAGGTTATTGATATTTCTTCTGGCAATCTTTATTCCCTCTTGAGCTTCATCCAGCCAGCATTTCTCATGATATACTCTGCATATAAGTTAACCTGCCAGGCTCCTCTGTCCATGGGGATTCTCCAGGCAGGAATACTGGAGTGGGTTGCCAGTTCCTCCTCCAGGGAATCCTCCCAACCCAGGAATCGAACACGTCTCTGTTATGTCTCCTGCATTGGCAAGTGGGTTCTTTACCACTAGGGCCACCTGGCAGGCCCCTCTCACAATCTAGTCACCTTCCAAAGACCCCACCTCCTGATACCATCATATTAGGCATTGGATTTTAACATAGGAGTTGTGGGCGGGGGGAGGGGGGGCAAAAACATTCAGACTATAGCAATTACTCTTACTTTTAAAATAATTTAATCATGTATATGTATTTCTAAGCAATGTATTACTTAGTTTTCTTTGTGAACCTTATAAAAGTGATATTCTGTATATAGCTTTCTGCCACCTGCTTTTTTTACCCAGTGTTATGTTTCTGATTCATCCTAAGATTATGTTCTAAGATTCATATGCTGTTGCATATGGCTGAAGCAGGGCTTTATGACCTACTTTTTCCACTCACTCTTGTGTTTCTAAGCTACATCCTTATTGCTGTGTATCTGAGTGACCTTGGGCTTTCTCCCCAAGCCAGAGTTTTATTACTTTAAAATATAAACAATAATAATAACTACTATGCAGGACTGTTGTGAGAACCAATAAATTATTGTTTTACCTCCTTCTAAAAACAAAATCTTCTGATAGTTTACTGTTTTTTCCTTGTAGGAACCCTGACTTTTTTCCTCTGGGATTTTTAAGGTCTTTACTATCACACCAGTTCATTATCCCAGTATGTGTAGGTGTGGATTTCTCTTTATTTTTTTTTAAGCTTTATTTATAGAAATATTTATTTACGTATTTGGTTGTGTTGGGTCTTAGTTGAGTCATGTGGATCTTTCCTTGCAAGGGCTCAGTGGCTCAGCAGTTGCCCTGCATGGGCTCAGTTACCCCAGGGCATGCGGAATCTTAGTTCCCTGACCAGTGTTCAGACCTGCATCCTCTGATTTGAAAGGTGAATTCTTAACCACTGGACCATCAGGGAAGTCCCGAATTTATCTTTATTTATCATGCTTGATCTATGCAGTGCTTTATCTACAGATTTGTCTTTAATCAGTTCAGGAAAATTCTTGGCCATTATCTTTTTCAATATTGCCTTTCTCCTAGTCTCTCTATTCTTTTCTTCTAGAACTTTGATTAGACGTATATTGAACCTGGTTCTATCCTTTCTTTTAAGTCCTCTCACATTTTCTGTCTCCTATGCTTTTGAACTGTGGTGTTGGAGAAGACTCTTGAGAGTCCCTTGGACTGCAAGGAGATCCAACCAGTCCATTCTGAAGGAGATCAGCCCTGGGATTTCTTTGGAAGGAATGATGCTAAAGCTGAAACTCCAGTACTTTGGCCACCTCATGCGAAGAGTTGACTCATTGGAAAAGACTCTGATGCTAGAAGGGATTGAGGGCAGGAGGAGAAGGGGATGACAGAGGATGAGATGGCTGGATGGCGTCACTGACTCGATGGACGTGAGTCTGAGTGAACTCCGGGAGTTGGTGATGGACAGGGAGGCCTGGCGTGCTGCGATTCACGGGGTCACAAAGAGTCAGACACGACTGAGCGACTGAACTGGAACTGAACTGGATGCTCTCTGTGCTGTATTCTAAGTAGATATGGTTTCCAGCTTATTAATACTGTATTTAGCTGTTTTTGTTCTGTTTTTAACACATTCACTGAGTTGTTAATTTCTCCTATTGGCCAAAAAGTTCTGCTTTTTAACTAATCATTCTGGTCATTTTAATAGTCTCTTGTCTCTTAATCTGTTTAATCCCATATTTGATTTCTTTGAATGGCTCATAAAATGTTATTTGTAAATGACAATTCCAGTTCTTGCGCTTCAGTTCTTATAAATTTATTTTTTGTTGTTTTCTGTTAATCCTAACTCATGGTGGTTTATGCGTTGGTGATTTTTTTTTTAATTGACAACTCATATTTTATTGAACTTAATTTATGGAAACCCAAGGACCCAAATTAGGAGGGAATTTCCTCCAGAGAGTACTCGCATTTGATACTGACGGGGTGGTCTGGGAGGCAATTGATCAGGGACCTCTGAAGCTCCTCTCACAGAACCAGGCTCAAAGGAGGAAGGTCAGGTGTAGTTCCAACACCTTGCAGTGGGCCCTCGCGCATCGTCTCCTCGTCCTGGACTGCTGCTGGCGTTGACCATGGCAGCTCCGGCTCTTACGTTTGCTTATCACCTCCTGTTCTTGTCTGAGCTCGCTTCTGTTTTCCCTTCTTTGACCTCTTTCATGAAACCCCAGAAAACCTTTCAAGTGCTTTTTAGTTTTGATTCAAATCAGGTTTAATTCTCTCATAGCTAATGGCCCTTCAGCTTATTTAGCTTTCCCGGTTGCCAGAAATAGATGTCTATATCCAACATTTCTAGCTGAGTAACAATTCTTGGATGAAGGATGTGGAGGATTCTTCCATTAGTATAGTATTAAGCCTCTCCTTTCACTAAAGTCCCTGTCACAGGACTTAAGTTCTATGCAGAAGGAATACTCAGTTGAAAGACTTCCTCCTTGGTGATCCAGTAGTTAAGAATTTGCCTACCAGTTCAGGGGACATGGGTTCAGTCCCTGGTCCATGAAGATTCTGTATGCAGGGGGGCAAATAAGCCTGTGAGCCACAACTACTGAGCCCGGGGGCTCTAGACCCTGCGCTGTGCAACCAGAGAAACCATCACAGCGAGAAGCCTGTGCACCACAATTGGAGAGTAGCCCCCACTCACCACCACTAGAGAAAGGCCACACGCAGCAGCGAAGACCCACTTGAGCCAAAAAATAAAAAGAAAGAAAGCATACATGTGAATTATTATCTGTGTTCAGAAAACTCGCTTATCCTGGATAAGTTATTTAACCTCTCTGTTTCCATCTGTTGTACTATCAAATGGGGACATACTACCACGTGTGTGCACTCAATTGTGTCCAACTCACTGCGATCCCGTGGCCTGTAGCCCGCCAGGCTCCTCTGTCCTTGGGATTTCCTAGGCAAGGATACTGGAGTGGGTTGCAATTTCCTCCTCTAGGGGATCTTCCTGACCCAGGGATCGCACTCATGTCTCTTGGGTCTCCTGCATTGGTAGACGGGTTCTTTACCACTAGCGCCACCTAGGAAGCCCCAGGAATGGGATTAGTATTTACCACTGCATAGTGTGTTAGTCGGAGAAGGCAATGGCACCCCACTCCAGTACTCTTGCCTGGAAAATCCCATGGACAGAGGAGCCTGGTGGGCTGCAGTCCATGGGGTCGCTAAGAGTCGGACACGGCTGAGCGACTTCCCTTTCGCTTTTCACTTTCATGCATTGGAGAAGGAAATGGCAACCCACTCCGGTGTTCTTGCCTGGAGAATCCCAGGAATGGGGGAGCCTGGTGGGCTGCCGTCTCTGGGGTCGCACAGAGTTGGACACGACTGAAGTGACTTAGCAGCAGCAGCAGTGTGTTAGTCACTCAGTCGTGTCTGACTCTTTGCAACCCCATGAACTGAGGCCCACCAGGGTCCTCTGTCCATGAAATTCAACAGGCAAGAATACTGGAGTGTGTTGCTGTTCCCTTCTCCAGGGGATCGTCCTGACCCAGGGATCAAATCTAGGTCTTCTGCATTGCAGGCAGATTTTTTTTACCATCTGAGCCACCAGGGAAGCCACTTACCACCATATCTTCCCACAATTTGTGAGGAGAAAATGAGAATCTGTGCTAAAAAACAAACAACAACAAAAACAAAAATCCCTTGAAAAATAATGAAGTGAGAAACAAAATACAATAATAATAGTTACTAATAGTTACTAATAGTTATTAACTAATAGTTAATAATAATAACACCATTTATTGAGCACTTCCTATGTTTAGCAATTTGCTAAGCTCTTTATAAAACTCTCATTGGCTCCTTACAGCACCATAATAAAATGGGTGCTAATATCCTGACATAAGAGTTGAGGACATTAAGACTCAGAAAAACTAGAAGTATAAGATGATGGTACTGTTATTTAGGAGCTCCTTATTTTCATCATGAAAGGATCCAGTTCCAAAAGAGAGCAGATAATTCCTCAAGGTAAGTTAAGCACTGCCATATCTCAATTTTCTGGACTGTTTTCCTCTCAAATAATGAGAAGTATTTTGCAAGGATGCATGCCCATCGAGTTGCAGTATTAAAACTTCCAGCCTGAAGAAGTGATGTATTTTTGAAAGCAACTTAAGCTGTGAAGACTCCATTGCAATTTGTACAGCTGTGTAATCGACACTACTAAAAGGCAAGTTAATATATTATTCTACTCACAGAACAGCAGTTTGATTCCTATGACTTCTTGGCACATCTGTTTGGGATATAAATCCTAAGCAGACTGAGCAGTCACTTTCTAAATCTTCAAAATGCTTTACTAAGCAAAGTCTTTAGTGTGGTTAAGGGGAAAAAAAATTAATGGACTCCCAAGTGAATGGAGTAGTCTCGCTCACAGCAGAGTGTTTAGGGGAGGCGCAGGCAGACTGGGAGCTTGAAGAAGGTGCACTCTGAGGTAGAGGATGGCACACAAGCCTAAAAGCACCAGAAGGTGAACTCTCTTGCCAACTTGAGATAATTAATGAAAATGGGTTGCCCATGTTTGCAACATGTTTAATTTTTCTTATTGGCAAGAGTTCAAATTATATGTAAGTGGGCTTGATTAGAGATGCCAGTTATTAGTGGCCTTCTCAGATCAGTTTCTAATAAAATCCCTGTCCACTGAACTTACTGAGGGGTCAGTGGACCACATGACCGTTACCATGGCTACTTGGACACCTGACCGTAAACTATATCCAGTGACACATACCTCATGTACTTTGGTTTAAAAGGAGAGAAAAAAAGTGACAAAAAAAAAGTGAAATCCGCTCTCCCAGGAACCTACACTAAGAGACACAGAGGAGAGCTGCAATTTTGGTACATCCTGGAACTGGAAGGCTATCAGAGTCCAGAGGGTAGAGTGGCCACTTTTGTAGACAGGTACAAAAAGTCAGTGAAGAAGGCTGGTCCAGTGAGAGTGGTGCTGATTCACTGGGAGGTCAAAAAGCCCTGAGAGATGATGGAGCATCTGTTCCTTATGGTAGCTATGCTACAGTTCCACTGTACAGGCCTCTTCCTGAGCCCTTGTGGTTCAATTCACTTAAAATTTAGTGCACATATATATTTTTTTCTATTGTTATTCAGTTGCTAAGTCTTATTTGACTCTTTCCAACCCTATGGACTGCAGCACGCCAGACTTCCCTGTTCTTCACTATCTCCCAGAGTTTGCTGGAACTCATGTCCATTGAGTCGGTGATGCCATCCAACCATCTCCTCTTCTGTTACCCCCTTATCCTCCTGCCCTCTATCTTTCCCAGCATCAGGGTCTTTTCCAATGAGTCAGTTCTTTGCATCAGGTGACCAGAGTATTAGATCTTCTATAATCCCTCCTTCCTCATGTGAAGAGTTGACTCATTGGAAAAGACTTTGATGCTGGGAGGGATTGGGGGCAGGAGGAGAAGGGGATGACAGAGGATGAGATGTCTGGATGGCATCACTGACTCGATGGACGTGAATCTGAGTGAACTCCAGGGGTTGGTGATGGACAGGGAGGCCTGGCGTGCTGCGATTCACAGGGTCACAAAGAGTTGGACTTGACTGAGCGACTGAACTGAACTGAATCCCTCCTTTCGACCTGTGTCTTAGTGATGACTAATTTATCTTTAGTAACTTGACTCGATCTCTGTTTCTTGTAACCAAGCCAACCCAGTGTGGATCAGACGTCACTATTCTGTTTAATGCTGCTCTAGGTGTTAATACCTAGACGATCTTCAAAAGTACCCTACTTGTTTCCTGTTTAAATAGGACTCCTGCATTGCAAGTGGCAGAAAGCCACATCAAATTGACTGGAAAAGGGGGATTTTTACAGGAATAACTGGAGTATCTGATGAAACAACCTAAGTCTGGAGAAGAACAAGGATACTCCTGAGCCTCAGGGACAACGAACCAAGGACTCAAGCCCTGTTGGAACTCTAGCTCTACTTCTTATGTCTGCCTCTTTCCTTTTCAAATTCTCTCTCCTTGCTGCAGACTAAGGTCCTCTACGTGATAGAAAGCGTGTCCTCCGAGCATCCCAGTTGTGTGCAGAGCTATATGGTTTAGTGATTAAGGAGCATGGGCCCCAAGTCAGGTGTGATCGTTTTGAATCCAAACTTAGCCATCAACTAGCAGGGAGGTTTTTTTTTTTTAACTTTTATGGTTTTTTAAAAGCTATCTATTTATTTGTTTTTGGCTGTGCTGGGTGTTTGTTGCAGGGCATGGGCTTTCTCTAGGTGCAGTGAGCAGGGGCTACTCTCTAGCTGTGCTCGGTACCACATTGCGGTGGCTTCTCTTGTTGCACGGCACAGGCTCTGCACGAGGGCTCAGCAGTTTTGGCTCGTGGGCTCTAGAGCGTAGGCTTGGCAGTTGTGGCTCACAGGCTTAGTTGCTCCACGGCATGTGGGATCTTAGTTCCCGGACTAGGGACTGAACCCGTGTTCCCCTCATTGACAGGTGGATTTTTCCACCAGGGAAGTCCCTAACAGGGAGATCTTGACCTTTAAGCTTAACCTTGACTTCTGCATAACCTCTCTAAGCCTCTGTTTCCTCCTCTGTAAAATGGAGATTAAAAATAGGTACCCATCTCCCAACATTGTTGTGAAGATTATGTCTGATAATGTATGTAAAGCATTTTGTGCAGCATCTGGCACTCAATTAAGTTAGTTCTTATTATTACTTCCCTGCCAAATGCAAAACCAGAAAAGGCTTTTCCTTTGAGAAGGTAGATCCTAGCATCTGATACAAATACATTTACAGGAGAAAGAGTCAGGGTCATTGGTAAATTTCTCCATCAGCAAGTTGCAGGAGGTTGAATTGCAAGGGACCGATCAGAAGTAAGGTTTGCCAAGATCTGACAGTAGATTCTAAAAACAGCTCTTTTTAACTGTCACTGGAGGGCCCTAACAGGCCCAGGGATTCTCAAGTAGGACCTCGCTCTGAAACTAGCTGCCAGCCAAGCCACAGTCATCCATGACCACAGGAGGGTGCCAGATCGTCAGCATAGGGAGCCGGCCCAGGCAATTTGGCTGACCTCAGAGGCTGTTCTTGGAGAATAAACTGAGGGAAGGAAAGAGGGCCAATAAAGAAGTGTGTGCCTCACTGGCTTATTGGGGGCACCATGCCAGCTGGAGACTGGAATCCTGGGCCAGGAAAACCCAGAGCTTCAGGAAATCTCTGCACGAGCTTGGACTGAGTTGAAGGCTCACACAACCAAGTCTCAAAGAGAGTAGGCTGGAAACCCAGGAACTGTTGAAACATCAAGACAAGAGGATTGTGAGAGATAAGAGTCAGATTTGAGTTGAAGAGCCTTCAGAGAAGGCAAAGATCAAGATTAAGACCAAGATGGAGCCTGAAGATGTGACCTAAGGCAAAGTCAACGGAGGGCAGGAGCATCTAGGCTGCTGTCTGAGTGGGGTATGTGGAAACTCTCAAACCAGTTCAGGCTGAACTGTCAGAATGATTATTTCAGTCTTAATAAACGCTGCTAATTAGTTCAATCATGCTCCAAGATTATAAATATTAAAACACAAAGTTATTTAATATATAATTATTTAATATATGGGCTTCCCAGGTGGCGCTAGGGGTAAAGAACTCAGCTGCCAGTACAGGAGTAGTAAGAGACATGGGTTCAATCCCTGGGTCAAGAAGATCCCCTGGAGGAGGGCAGGGGGACCCACTCCAGTGTTCTTGACTGGAGAATCCGTGGACAAAGGAGCCTGGCGGGCTACGGTCCGTAGGATTGCAAAGAGTCGGACACGACTGAAGCAACTTTGTGCTCCATGGGAAAATTCATTTTAGGACACAGCTGTAGAAAAATTAAAAGTGCTGCTAGTCAGCAGTGCAGAGGCGATTTAAAAGACAACACTTATTGGGCTTCAAAAATATGAGAAAGATAGAAAAGTATAAGTGAAACAAAAATGATGTGTACTCCCTCAATTTTAGTTGGTCTTTTAGTCTTATTTTAAATAGACACTTTATGAGTATATTCATTTTGATATTCTGCCTTTTACATCTACCATCAGTTTACAAGTATCTTTCTGTGTAACAAAATTATTCTTAATGACTGCATATGGGAGCCATGAATTTCATGTGGATGTACGATTAATTACTTTTACACGCTTTCACTCTTACTGAATATTTAGATTGTTTTCAATTATAAATTATGCTATGATGGATATCTTTTGTGCATAAAACTGTGTTCACGTTTCTGATTATTTCCTTAGAAGCCATTCTGGAAAATAGAGTTATTGGTTCAAACAGCCTGAGTGTTTTAAGTCTCTTGCTATATAAGGTCAAATTGTTTCACAGACATTTTGGCCAAATCTATATTATCTCTACATTCTCACCAGCACTGAATGTTGTTTACTTAAGTATTAATAATATGGTCTTTGATACACAATACTGATAGAACTGTAAATTTTAGAAAATTTTTAGTCATTTGAATCAATAGTACATCTGTCATGAATTATCTGTTTATGTCTTCTATTTAATTCTTCTAAATTTGGAAGGACCTCCCTGGCAGTCCAGTGGTTAAGATTCCCCTTCCACGGCAGGGGGCTTGGACTTGATCCCTGGATGGGGAACTAAGATCCCACAAGTCACACGATGCAACTGAAAAGGAAAAGAGAAACCAAAAATATCTGGATCACAGTGTTCTTCTTATGCATTTATTTAAATAAAACATAATAAAGATTTTAAGAGACCTCCCTGGTGGTCCAGTGGTTAAGAATCTGTGCTTCCAATGCGGCGGGTGGTGCAGGTTCTATCTTTGGTTGGGAAACTAGGATTCCACATTCCATGCAGCAAAAAAGTTGACATAAAGTAATTGCAAAACATAAAGGCCACAAATTTTAACTGTAGGAGCAATATCTATATTTTAAAAATATAAATAAATAAAAATTTTAAACAATAAATTCTTTAAAGTATGTGAACCTTTTGTCCTATTAACAATTGGCATCTATTTTTATTGTGATACCTTGCTTTATTTATTTTATTTAATTGAATTTATTTGTTAATTTGGCATTTCGTCTATTGATTTAATGATTATAAAGTTTTTCCTTATCTAAAAGATGAGGTGAATAGTCTCATCTTTTCATCTTATTGTATTTTCATTTAGTATTTTAAGATTTTATCTTATATTTAACACTTGAAATTAGCAGGATTTCCTTTTGAGAAGTGATGTAAGGTGAGAATCAGCGTACCTTGTGTGTGTGTGTGTGTGTGTGTGTGTGTGTGATTCTCTCAGTCATGTCCGACTCTGTGCAACGCCATGGACTGTAACCCGCCAGGTTCCTATGTCCATGAAATTCTTCAGGCAAGAATACTGAAGTAGAGTGCTATTCCCTTCTCCAGGGGATCTTCCCCACCGAAAGACTGAACCCAGGCCTCGCACATTGCAGGCAGATTCTTTACCATCTGACCTGATAGCAAAGCAAAGTACTTGTGACAGGGCTCTCTCCTTGTGAAACACAGCCACTGGTCCTGGTGAAGGAGCTTCACGGCATTCAGGGTCTTCCTGGTTTATTCCATGCCTTACTCCCTTAGTTCCATGAGCATCAGACACTGAATTGCTTCTGTGAGTTGTAGCCGCAGGAGGATTTCCAAAGTTTTCTCTGCTCCCTGGTACTTTGAAATAGGGAACCCATTTGGCCGTTTCACTGCCTAGTTTATAAGAGATAGTAAAATCCAAATACTCAAAGAAAGGGGTTCATTTGGATCTGTCTGAGCTGCTCCAGGCTCCAGTGGTCCAAGCACATTTTCAGAGGATACTGGTTACCTGTATCCAACCTGAAGGTTTCAAACCTCTGAGGGAGCAGTGACGATAAATGATTCCCATTCTGAAATCAGATAGTTGATAGGAACCAGGCCAGCTTCTTCCATATGTGTTGATTGTTGCCAGAGCCATGGCTGTCTTCTATTTGGGAACCATGGCCCTCAGCATTTTTTAAAAAATGTATTTATTTCTTTAGTCTGTGATGGGTCTTTTGTTGCTCTTGGGCTTTCTCTAGTTGTGGCGAGCGGGGCTACTCTAGTTGCAGCGTGTGGGCTTGCCACTGTGGTGGCTTCTCCTGTTGTGGAGCACAGTCTCTAGCGCACGTGCAGACTTTGGCAGTCTCAGGAGACCTGCAGTCTTAGTAGCTGCAGCTTGTGGCTCTAGGGCTTGGGCTCAGTTGTCACTGCACTTTCAAAGGCATTGGTTTCAATGGTGTAGAGCTGTTTGGATCATGGTAAATCAAAGTTGGGAAGGAGACAAGCAAGTCCTTAACTGCTAGAATGCTTTAGCTAACTCTGGATCCGAGGGAAATTTTTCTACCTTTTAAGAAGGTTAATTTTGGTCCAGGAAAGGCAGAGGCCTGGGAGAATTCCAGAAATAACTCAATACCTTTGGTGAACCCAGCCAAGTAGAAAGTACAAGGCCACCACCTGGACATCCATGGGGATCTCTAACACAATTCTTGGAGTTGGCCTGGAGTTAGTCAGCCTGCTACTGCCAGTGGTCAAAGAATCTGGTTTGCGGGCTTATGTCAGATTGGGGAAGTATCTCATGAGATTCTGCAGAAAGAGCATGACCTCCAGGAAGTCATACAAGTTGCTGTTTACAAATGACTAAGACAATGCGTAGGCAACATAGCAATGCCACGTATTTAAGACTTAATCATAGGCAGTCTTTCTTTCATTTTCTTTCCAGATCAGGGAGAAGTTGCAGGTTCCTTAAAAGTTTTTGTTTTGTAAGGACCTATGCCAGATGTCAAAGATCAGTAGGAACAGTTAGTGATCTCAGACAGATGATTTGTAGAATTTGTGCTGATTCTACAGGGCACAATCCCCTGTTTATTACAAAAGATGCTCGGACTGGGAGGAAGGAGGCAATGAGACTGATGAGACTGTCGCAAAGCGAGAGGCGGCCAGTTCCACCTGCTAACTGAAGGCCCCTGACTCTAACGCTGAAGGACACCAAATCTGTTGAATTGTCCCGCTTACGTTACAGTAAGGAGGTTCTTATATTTCTGTATCTAAAAACCATCTTCCTGGGACTTCCCTGTGGTCCAGGGGCTAAGACTCTGTGCTTCCAATGTAGGAGGCCTGGGGCCAATACCTGATTAGGGTGCTAGATCCCACATGCCACAACCAAGAGTTCACGCGCCCCAACTAAAGGATCTGGCGTGCGGCAACTAAGACAGGGCCCAGCCAAATAAATACATAAATACTTTTGAGAATTAATAAAAACTAAAGCCACTTCCCTGGAAGTCTCATGCTTATCCAGAATTCTGGAAACTGAGATCATGGGTGAGATCTGACTTGGCTGCGAGCTGATGTAATGGGAGGCACAGGCTATGATGACGGCAGAAATATGACAGTGGGGAGAGGGAGTGGGTTTTCTGAGACGTGGTAGGGTCATAGGCTTCCAGTCAGAGTCAGAGATCCAGGGACAACATGTACATCGAATGTCCCCAGTTCCTATCCATCCTGCAGTGATCTTATATCAGGCGGGAGAGAGACCAGCTAGACCAGAGAAAGCTGTCTGACCCCCTTGAATCCCCCACTGTTTCTTCTTCTTCTTCTGTTTTTTTTTTAATGTGGCTGGTTTTGGCTTTTGATATAATTTTTATTTATTTATTTATTTATTGGCTGTGCTGGGTCTTGATTGCTGCACTTGGGTTTTCTCTAGTTGCGGTGAGCAGGGGCTACTCTTCACTTCGGAGTGCGGGCTTGTCGTTGAAATGGCTTCTCTTGTTGCGGAGCACAGGTTCTCGGCATGCGAGCTTCAGTAGTTGCAACTTGCAGGCTCTAGGACGCGGGCTCAGTAGCTGTGGCACTCAAGCTTCGTTGCCCTGCAGCATGTGGAATCTTCCTGGCCCAGGGATCGAACCCATGTCCCCTGCATTGGCAGGTGGATTCATAACCACTGGGCTACCAGGGAAGGCCTCCATCTTTGTTTCAATCTGAAGACTGTAACCCACAAACCTGTGTTCCACTGACATGTGAAACATCCCTCTGTGAGCCTAAAAACTAGGCTACGCATAGACTGAGGCCCAGTAGACCTATTTGAACCAGGCTCAATAGATAAAGTAGCCTGCTCTGTTTTAGACAAGCCCAGCCACCTCGCCTGCTAGTTGTGAAACAAATAGAAAATCTCAACTAGTTGAGCTGAAACAGACCTCACTTTATTTGGCCAACTGTTTGGTTTAATTTACAGACACACTTCCAGACACACTTTGTCTCAGTTGTTATTTTTAATTTAATGATGAATCTTAATTCAGCCCTTTTAAAGGAACGGCACTGCAACTTGCCTGTTATCCTAAACACCTTTCTATTAATGTAAATAAATGTATTTATTTCTATAAATAAGCTAGATAAAAGCCATGGTTACTACTGAATACCACTACTTTAATTATTATGTCATCATGATATACAGCATAGTGCAACGTTGGTAATTGGTAACCTGCTCCCAGGATAATGTTTTCTGTTTTGCTTTGGGGGGTTTTGTTTGTTTACTTTTTAGCTGCACTGGGGCTTTCGTGCATTATACGGGCTCCTCACTGCTGCGCGCAGCGCTCAGGCTGCAGCCGTCGTGGCGCTCGGGCTTAGCTGCCCCACAGCATGGGGGCCGTTCGTTCCCGGAACAAAGATTGAACCCATGTCAGTCCATGGGGTCACAAAGAGGCGGACACAACCGAGCGGCTTTCACTCCCACTCCGCTCCAGCATTGGCAGGCAGATTCTTAACCACTGAACCACCAGGGAAGTCCGGGGACAGTGTTTATGTTAGCCTTCTCTTTTATCCACGCACCTTGGCCTTCTGAGGTAAAGTAGAGCCCGTTACTTCTCAATGACCCGAATCATCGTTTCTGTAGGTGGGGATGACACCCCCCTCAGCCCCGCCAATCGCCATTGCTCTAGTCTTGAGTGCCCCAGCTTGCCCTCCGTCGGTGGCTTCTGCAGCTCTCCTGCAGGGTCAAATTTGAATCCTCAGCACTTCTAGTTGCCAGAACCACCATGTGACATTGTCTTCTACCACTGAGGCTGGGATTTTTTATTTTTTGTGGTTAGCACTTTCTTTAACAGTGTATGACCATGTATAGGGTCTCACCCAGCTCTGCCACACGAGGGGACTCACCGGTGAGCCCCTGTGTTCCAGTGCAGATTTTTTTGGAGGTGGAGCAAGATGCCAAGATGGCCCCCATCTAGGGACAGGTGGGGAGTCCCCACAGGCCTGGCCTAGCTGATGTGCAGCTGGACGAGCCCATCCCGAAGGCACGATTGGCCTGACCCAAAGACCGTGGTGGTCCAGACGATGAGGCAGGTGGCTCAGCAGTGACGCAGCCAGCACAGGTGCAGGTGCGTGGTGTGCGTGCCTGGACACGTGCTCCCTAGTGCCTCTTCTCAAACCCACTTTGATCGAATGGCAATCACTGCTTCTCCTCTGTGGGGCTGGAACTTGAGATGTGATAAAAAGGTTTCCTACAACTTTTATAGCCAGCAGGCAAGATGTTTTGCCTACAGAGAAATGATAGCTCTGTTTTTAGACCCTCAAAATACCATATGGATCCTTCAGTCTTCAGTTCTCTAAGTGAGCTCCCCAAGTGAGACTATTTGAGGGCACCCTTCTGTATCACACTCAGGAATCTCTCACACCACTTCTCTGATGAAATGACGACTCAGGGTGTCTATC
Organism: Capra hircus; assembly: GCF_001704415.2. Taxonomy (NCBI): domain Eukaryota; kingdom Metazoa; phylum Chordata; class Mammalia; order Artiodactyla; family Bovidae; genus Capra; species Capra hircus. Next base: position 10,635,240 of record NC_030826.1, read on the forward strand.
CAGAGATGTGCAAGTGAGGTCCCTAGTGTGGCAGAGTTTAAGTGTTGGCTTGTGATATGGTATGCAAATATGTGTTAGTCGCTCAGTCGTGTCTGACTCTTTGCGACCCCATGGTCTGTAGCCCTCCAGGCTCCTCTGTCCGTGGAATTCTCCAGGCAGGAATATTGGAGTGGGTTGCCATTCCCTTCTCCAGAGGATCTTCCCCACTCAGGGATCGAACCCAGGTTTCTCACATTGCAAGTAGATTCTTTACCATCTGAGCCACCAGGGAAACTAGTACAAATATGAGGCTCCATATTGTGCTTGGGATGCTTCCCTGGTAGCTCAGCTGGTAAAGAATCCACCTGCAATTTGGGAGACCTGGGTTCGATCCCTGGGTCGGGAAGATCCCCTGAAGGAGGGCAAGGCAACCCACTCCAGTATTCTTGCCTGGAGGATCTCCATGGACAGAGGAGCCTGGCGGGCTACGGTCCACGGAGTCGCAAAGAGTCATGACTGAGCGACTGCAGCACTGGGCAGGATATGTGGTGGGGGCTGGGGCCGTTTCAGTGGAGATGAATTACTTGGAATTCCAGTTTGATTCCTATAGTAATAGAAAGCGACTAATCTGCCCTCCACCACATATGGGGCCATTCTGATAAGATTCAGCACTGTGGGAATAAGGTCAAGAGCCCCGAGGACTCCCAGGGCTGAGGCATATGTTACTGGTACTAGAACTCTAAATGCACTTTCACGTAGAAGTACCATTATAAATGGGGTCAGAGTCTTTAGCATTATTAGTACAATATTTAGGTACATTAGGGTTCTGTAAGTTTTTGTGGACTGCCCTTGGGGCAGAGACACAATTTGTAATATTGTTTCTATAGGAAAACTCGTTCACAGTTCCAGACAACAACCCAACAAATAAACTAATAAGCTGGAAATCGCATATTTTGAGGCTTTTCACTGGTAAACACAGTAGATGCATAAGGCTTTTGTGAACCTACAGCCTGTGGTCTCAGATACTGGCTCTGAGCCCAGAAGCCCTCCTCTGCCCCTCTGTCCTCTCTCTACTGCCCGTGTGATTGAATTCCTCATAGCCTCAAGAGTCCATCAGCCAGTGTTGTCCCTGTCCTCAGACCCACCTGCAGGCATTCCACTAAGTCAAACCTGAGTACAGTTGGCCCCCATATTGACCAGTTCTGCGTCTGAGAACACAGAGGCCAACTATGGGACTTCAGCATCCATGGATTTTGATATCTGCAGAGGGGCTTGAAAGCAGTTCTCCCACAAATACTGAGGGCTGACTGTGCCTTTCATCTTAAATTTTTAAATGAAAATATTTCAGAATTACCAAAAGGTAAAAAGAATGATGCACCCTGAGGTACCCATCTTCAGAAACAAGGTATCACCTGTAGCAGGGGTCCTGCTTTCTGCGATCTGATGCCTTGAGATCTGAGGTGAAGCCGATGTCATAATAATCAAGTGCCCAATAAATGTAATGTGCTTGAGGGCTTCCCTGGTGGCTCAGTGGTAAAGAATCCACTTGCCAGTGCACGAGACGTGGGTTCGATCCCTGATCCTGGAAGATCCTACATACCATGGAGTAATGAAGCCCGATGCACCACAACTATTGAGCCAGTGCTCACAGAGCCAGGGAACTGCAAATACAGAGCCTTTGTGCTGTAACTACTGAAGCCTGTGTGCTCTGAAGCCTGTGCTCCACAACAAGAGAAGCCACCAAATGAGAAGCCCATTCCCTTCAACTAGAGAGTAGCCCCTGCTTGCGCCAAATAGAGAAAAGCCCGTGCAACAACAAAGACCTAGCACAGCCAGAAGTATATAAATAAATAAAATAAAATTATAAAACCATGTAATGCACTTGAATCATCCCGAAATCATACCCCTCTCCACCCACTGAGGTCCATGGAAAAATTGTCTTCTGCAAAACCGGTCCCTGGTGACAAAAAGTTTGGGGACTGCTGACCTATACAGGTGAAGCCCCTGTAGCCTGTCTCTGGTCTCATCTTATCGTGGCCCTAATCCAAGTATTTGAAAATGGGGACTCAAGCCCTGTTGTAAAGGTCTCAATTTTAGGAGGTGGAGAAAACAGTCATCATGTGTGAGGCTCATGTGTCAGAAGGAGGCAGGGAAGACAGTCCAGGAAGAATCAGTACAGGGTGTCACATGAGCTAGATTTGTCTAGCCCGGCAGATGGTCTATGTCTGGAATCAAGGCCAGGAAATCAGTAACCATAGAAAACAGTGGTCAAGAATGGAAAAGTCTCATCAGAGAGGCCATCCCTCTGAGTTCAACATTTCTAAGCTCCAGGAGCAGGGCAATGTTAGATGAAAGTCCATTCACTCGCTCAGTCATTCATTGTTATTCATCCAATAAATCAGTCCCTGTGTCTAGATCACGAACATTAGAGGAGAGATATATAATCAAGAACAAAAAACGTGGCCCTATTCTGCAGAAACTTCGATTAAAAGAGGGGAGGACAAGGACTTCCCTGGTGGTCCAAGGGTTAGGGTCTGCCTTCTTGTGCGGGGCTCCCAGGTTCCATCCCTGGTCAAGGAATCAAGATCCCACCTGATTGTTGTTGTAGGGCAACCAAACCCACTCGCTGCTGCAACCAGAGAGCCCACATGCTGCAGCCCAGAACCCTTGCTCTGCAACAAGAGGAGCTCGCCACAACTAGAGAAAGCCCATGCACAGCAATGAAGACCCAGTGTAACCGAAGTAAAAAAGAAAGAAAGAATCCAAAATATAGCTTCTTAGGGAGGGTGGAGAGGGTTGGGTGGCACAGTGAGGATCTGAGAGATGTTCTGGGGTTTAAAGGAAGGGGATAAGGACAGAAGAGGTCGGAAATTCAGATTCAGTGGGTAAGGATGAGTCAGGTGCAGACAGAGGTCTGGAATGAAACAGCTCAGGCACTGGACCGACGGGACAACTGTCATCTTCTGCTTATAGGTCCTCCACTCTAGATACCACCTGCCTGACAAATGGGCTCCAGAATCACACTCTAATGCCCACACTCCTCTACTTCTGCTTCTCTTTAACCCCCTCCAGACGTTTGTGTCCCTAGGGCTGCTGTCTGTTGATGAACAAATGCTCCTATTTCCTCGGCTTCTTCTCAGGACACGTTTTGGAGGACTGTTCCAGCTCATCAAGACCTTCGTCCCACCTCCCCACCCCCATCACCGTTACTCCCCCAGCCCCGTCCGTCCTGCTGCACAGAGAGCTAGACTTCGTTTCTGTTACATGCAACGAGAGACCTCGCTGATCTCCCACCACCTTCTAGCCTGAACTGAAACCTGGCTTTCCCCTGAGGTTACCACTTCCCCTGCAGTCCTTTCAAGTAGAAGCTATTTATTCCTCCTTGCCCCACATAGAGAGGCGCTAGCAACATTCTTCTAGCTCCTGAAGCTAGAAATTGAGCAACTTCTCCTCTCTTCTAGTATGAAAACCCTGCCCCACTGAGGTCCTGCCATTCAACTAGCCACCTTCTCTCCTGTCGTCTACCAACCTGGTTACACCCTTAGGTTTTGTTAAGTGCCTGGCTCATTTCTTCATCCTCTGGGGAGAGACTTTGCTGACTTTGTGAAACACCCACTCACTGGCCCAGCTTCTTCTTAGTTTCTCGACCTTTCAGACTCAATGTCTTCACTTCCAGTCTACTTTAGTGCCTCCTATGGCCACACCCTGTACTTTGTCACCACTGGTACAGCGCCACCATGGAAAATGCAAACTCTCTATCACTATGACTACCCATCCGGCTCGCTCCCCTGACGCAACCTGATGAATTGAGGCCTCTACAAATTGTCAGCTATGTTTTCAGCTTACTGGGTAAACCTTTTCACTGGTTTCTCATTAGCTTTCCCTTTAGTGTCTGGCAGTTATTAGAAACCATCACTATTCTTCCTCAGCTCTACACGACCAGGTAAAACTTTTTTTTAATTAATTTACTCATTAATTAAACAAATATCTATTGTGTACCTACTATGTGCTAGGTACAGTGGCACAGCTTTACTACTGAGGAGCTCAGAGTCAAGACGGAAGCCAATCCCATAGTCACACACATAATCACAAACCAGGATAAGACGCTGGGGTGGGGGGAGCAGAACCAGGGTGCAGAACGGAGGATTTCAGGAAGAAGAAGCAGAATGAGGAAATTCCCCGGTAGTCCAATGGTTAAGACTCCCTGCTTCCCTTGTAGGAGACATGGGTTCAATCCCTGGTGGGGAAATTAAGATCTGACATGCCTCATAGTAAAAAAAAAAAAAAAAAAGAAAAGAAAGAAAAGAAAATTTATTGAACTGAATAAAAATGAAAATACAACATATCAACTTTAAAGAATTGTTTAAAAAAGAAGTTTGCCAGTTTAAAAAGAAACAGAATGAGAGAAACTCTGAGGCAGAATGAACTGTAGTTTGAGGAAATGAAACAAACAAACAAACAAAAACACCTCTATGGTGTTGGAGACGGAAAATTAGAGAGTGGTGCAAGGTGAAGCTGAGTGAGAGGAGTGACAGGGGAAGATCTGCATTCTGAAAAGACCACTGTCACGGAGTGAATAGGTGGAGCCCAGGGGCTTTTTAGGGCAGTGACACTGTTCTGCATGATACGATAATGGTGGATACATGACAATATGCATTTTTCAAAGCTCATTGAACTGTATCGTACAAAGAGTGAATCCCAATATGAACTATGGGCTTTAGTTAACAATAGTGTTTTAACATTGAGAGGCTACCCACTCCAGTATTCTTGGGCTTCCCTTGTGGCTCAGCTGGTAAAGAATCCGCCTGCAATGCGGGAGACCTGGGTTTGATCCCTGGGTTGGGAAGATCCCCTGGAGAAGGGAAAGGGTTCCCACTGGCCTGGGGGATTCCATGGACTGTAGAGTCTAAGGGGTCACAAAGAGTCAGACACGACTGAGCAACTTTCACTTTCATCAATTGCTAGAAGTGTATCTCACGAATGTGGGATCTTAATAATAGGGGAAACTGAGGGTAGAGTCGAAAGGGGTATAAGAGAACTCTCTGCACTACGTGCTCAGTTTTTGTAAATTGAAAACTGCTCTGAGAGATAAGGTCTGCTAAATAACAAAAAATAAATATAGGGAAGGAGGAAGACCACTGACGAAGGTAGGAAGGTAGACTGGAGACGGAGGAGATATGGGCAAATCAAGAGAAAGATGTCTCAGAAGCCCAGGCAAGGCAAGATGATACCTCAGTCCAGAGTGGCAATAGAGAGGAAGGAGAGAAATGGAGAGAAGAGGGTATTGACAAGACATGGTGTTCGATTGAATATGGATTGGGGATCAAGGGCACCTGAGATCTCTGTCTTGCCCAGCTTACTGGTTGAATGGTGTCACTTGATGATTAAATGAGACTCCAGGACTATTTTATCAACACTGTTACTATTGGCTGAGAAACCATTGAACACATAGATTCTAAGTACGCTGGTAAATGTGATGGTCACACAAAAGTCATTTCATTGCCTGCTTTTCAGCTCTGTGATCATTCCCTGCCAGACCTTGTTTAATAGGGAAGTCATCCCATGAGTCCTATTCTTGCTTTAACTGTTGATTGAAGTAGACAAGGTTACTTGGCTTTTCCTGGGTGTTAATATGTACACCAGTGACACAAGAACGCGGAACCAGATGGCCTCTAAAGGTTGGTACAGAGCTGGGATGGGGCATACCAGTGGTCTCTCACAGTCAGATTTCTTCCAGATACTGACATGTTCTTCCTGCCTGTCTCTCCCCAACCCCTGGGGCTCCGTAGCCTATTTGTTGGTCATTGTTCTGCTCCTGGCAGGGTTGCAGGTACCGGATTCTTGATTCTCTAATTCCAGGAGTGTGACTAGGTCTGCATGAACCACCGTAACCTCGAGCAGCTATGGACCAACATCAAATACTTGTCTCTAAGTTAGGGTTGGGACACAATCCCAGATGGTCCCAGAGGAACTTTAGCCCTCTGTGTGTTTTCATTTCAAAATCAAGCCTATCTTCTGACAGCAGAACAAATGTGCTGACCTCCTGTTCCAAAAACCAAAATACACACACTCCAAGGAACCACCAGCCCTTTCGTCAACCTGCCTTCTAGAGAATGCTGTTACCATTCAGTACCCCTGGGTTTACCTTCTTTTCAGCCACAATAATAACATAGCACAGCACCTCTAACTGACTGAGTCATGCCAACTTTGTTGCCAACCCACAATCAACAAAGTAGGAGGCTGCCCCTCAGTCTAAATTCTCCATGTAAACTATCTATGGGTTCCTACAGGGGAACTCAAGGTCATATGCTATAGTTGTGGCCATGATGCCTTCGCATATCATGGCTTGTCTTAAAAAAAAAAAAAAATCATTGAAGAAGTTCCCTGGCAGCACAGTGGTTATTGACTCCACACTTCCAATGCAGGGGTATGGGTTCGATCCACGGTTGGAGAAATAAGATCTCCAAGATAAGATAAAATAAAGTGAATTACTTCATTGGGAACTGCTTAAAGTAAACACAATGACATAAGTCTGGCATGAAAAACCAGCACTACATCGAAACCTTTGGCTTGCATGCTCAGTCGCTCCAGTTGTGTCTGACTCTTTGCAACACCATGGACTGTAGCCTGCCAGGCTCCTCCATCCATGGAGTTCCCCAGACAAGAATCGTGGAGTGGGTTGCCATTCCCTTCACTTAGGCTTAGACTAAGGACTGTCTCAGAAGATCCAGAGACCTTGTGCTCCTGCCACTTCTTCCTGGCAGCCCTGAGAAGCACACCTTATGGAAACTATCACTGATTTATCCCTACCTTCCTGCAAGGAAAGTGGCAGAATTTCCCCGTGCCTGACTCTGCTCCTGATTTGAGTGATGAACCCTGCCCTGTGTTATGTTCAGATTACTCCTGCCCTCTGCCCTGCTTCTTCCTCAGAGTCCCTGAATGAAATAAGTGCCCTTTAACTTTCCATCTCATGAATGAGAAAGCTCCCTATGGATGAAATCCTTCCACATTCAGATTACTGCTCTGGTGTGTAAGCTTATCCCCCAGTGGTAAATATGTTAATTCTATATAATGTCTGCTACACTGTAATTTCTTCCTTCTGTGGAAAGCTTATTAGTTTGAGTTAAACTGCAGGTTGCTGGCCAGGCACTGTATTAATTGTCCTTGGTCAAAAGCCAACCCTGTCAACTCTGTCTGGGGGAAAGGGGAGTGGCTTAGTGATAAACATAATAGCCTCTTGCTGCTCCTGAAGGCAGCCAGTTAGTCCGCAGCGTTGTCAACAACGGATCCCAAGGCCTGGTTTGAACGAAGAAGCCGAGGCAATTAGAATACACCTGAAGCACTTCTGTGATTATCTGATTAGTGTCTGTCTTTCTGACTAAATAATAAACTGCATGGGAGCACATAGTATGTGGTCCACAGGTATTTCTCAAATGAATGAATAAAGCTGAAAGGATTCAGAGAAGTTGGGGAAGTCAGGAGGAGACTTGAATGAGTCAGTGCTTTGACTATGTCAGGTTATGAGTAACCTAAGTTATGAGTAAGCAGAACCTATAATGCAAAAGAGACGCACAGACTAGATGGGAAGAAAACCAGGCAGTAGTGAGTGGAAAGTGTGGCAGACACCCAGGGAGTAGCTGAGTCACTTAAAATAAAGATTCACAAAATCTGCAGCTGAGGTCTTGGAACTGCCTTGGATCCATAGCCACCCTCCTATTCCTGTTCTTCCTGATCCTGATGGCTCATCCTTCCCTGCGTTTCCATAAATAACTATCTTTATAATAAACCATCTGTTAGTAAAGGTAACTTGAGTGAATTGCCCCTTGTTGGGAGTCCCAGCTTTAGGGAGCCTGAAGATAACACATGACAGCCGAGGAATCATTATTATTTTCCCCATGAAGTACTTTATCCCTTTCTGTGGCCATCATCCATGAAAGTGTCCTGACATACTTGAATTCAGATTGGAGACAGTTGAGGCTTAGTCTATAACTCCTGCCATCCTTATCTTATGTTTTTACCCCACATTTTAAGAAAACTCTCTTATCACGCTTGACCCAGGATAGCCAGATTTGCTTGGCCACATCAGCATTTTAAGGTTGAAGATTAGAAGAATTCCAGCTGAACTATTTCAAATCCTAAAAGATGATATTGTTAAAGTGCTGTACTCAATATGTCAGCAAATTTGGAAAACTCAGCAGTGGCCACAGGACTGGAGAAAGTCAGTTTTCATTCCAGTCCCAAAGAAAGGCAATGCCAAAGAATGTTCAAACTACTATCCAGTTGTGCTAATTTCACATGCTAGCAAGATAATGCTCAAAATCCTTCAAGCAAGCTTCAATAGTAGGTGAACCAAGAACTTCCAGATGTACAAGCTGGATTTAGAAAAAGCAGAGAAACCAGAGATCAAATTGCCAACATTTGTTGGATCATAGAAAGAGCAAGAAAATTCCAGAAAAACGTCTACCTCTACTTCATTGACTATGCTAAAGCTTTTGACTGTGTGGATCACCACAAACTGGAAAATTCTTAAAGTGATAGGAATACCAGACCACCGTACCTGCCTCTTGAGAAACCAGTGTGTAGGTCAAGGAGGAACATTTAGAACCAGACATGGAACAACCTGTTAGAACCAAACATGGAACAGACATGGAACAATAGTTCAAAATTGGGAAAGGAGTATGATAAGGCTGTGTATTGTCACTCTGCTTATTTAACTTATATGCAGAGTACATTATCCTTAATACCAGGTTGGATGAATCACAAGCTGGAATCAAGATTGCCAGGAGAAATATGAACAACCTCAGATATGCAGATGACACCACTCTAATGGCAGAAAGCAAAGAGGAGCTATTAATAAAGAGCCTCTTAATGAGGGTAAAAGAGGAGAGTGAAGAAGCTGGCTTGAAACTCAACATTCAAAAAACTAAGATCATGGCATCCAATCCCATCACTTCCTGGCAAATAGAAGGGGGAAAAGTGGAAACAGTGACAGATTGTATTTTCTTGGGCTCCAAAATCACTGCAGATGGTGACTGCAGCCATGAAATTAAAAGACGCTTGCTCCTTGGAAGGAAAGCCAAGACAAACCTAGACAGCATATTAAAAAGCAGAGACGTTACTTGGTTGACAAAGGTCCATCTAGTCAAAGCTATAATTTTTCCAGTAGTCCTGTACAGATGTGAGAGGTGGACCATAATGAAGGCTAAGAACTGAAGAATTGGTGCTTTTGAATTGTGGTGGTGGAGAAGACTCTTGAGTCCCTTGGGCTGTAAGGAGATCAAACAAGTCAATCCTAAAGGAAATCAATATTCATTGGAAGGATGCTGAAGCTAAAGCTCCAATACTTTGGCCATGATGTGAAGAACTGACTCATTGAAAAAGACCCTGATGCTGGGAAAGATTGAAGGCAAAAGGAGAAGGGAGTGGCAGAAGACGAAATGGCTAGGTAGCATCACTGACTCAATAGGCATGAATTTGAGCGAAGTCTGGGAGATAGTGGAGGACATAACAACCTGTCATGCTACAGTCCAGGGGGTTGCAAAGAGTCAGACACAACTTAGTGACTGAACAACAACAACAACCTTGGTGTTCCAGTGGCTAAGACTCTACTCCTCCAATGCAAGGGACCCGGGTTTGATCCCTGGTCAGGGAACTAGATCCCACACACTGCAGCTAAGAGTTTGCACTGCAACCAAGACCTGGCATAGCCAAATAAATAAATGCATAAACATTTTTTAAAAGAGATCAGAAGGAAATAATAAGTATTATTTTGGAATAATATTTATGAGGAGTTGTGAAGGTCATTTTTATTATATTATTGATAATTATTGCTTTATTATTATGAGTCATCAATTGGTTAATTGGCCCACCATGCTGTCAATTATCCCCATGGTCCTGAGCTTTTTAAAAGGAGATATTTATTTATTTGACTACTCTGGATCTTAGTGGCGGCATGCAGAATCATTAGTTGTGGCGTGCAGGATCTAGTTCCCTGACCAGGGATGGAACCCAAGCCTCCTGCCCTGAAGGTATGGAGTCTTAGACACTGGACCACCAGGGAGGTCCTCTGAGGGATTTCTCCTGCCTGTACATATTGGTTTTTACTGCTGCTATAGCAATCTACCACACTGCTAGTGGCTTTGTTGTTGTTCAGTTGCTCAGTTAAGTTTGGCTCTTTGTGACCCCAGGGACTACAGCACATCAGGCTTCCCTGTCCTTCACTATCTCCGGGAGTTTGCTCAAACTCATGTCCACTAAGTCAATGATGCCACCCAACCATCTCATCCTCTGTTGCCCCCTTCTCCTCCTGCCCTCAATCTTTTCCAGCATCAAAGTCTTTTCCAATAAGTGTTTAGTGGTTTAAACAACAGAAACTTATTGTCTTATTAGCTCTGAACATTAGAAGTTCAACACATGCCCCTCTGGACTAATGTCAAGATATCATCAGGGCTTCCTTCCTTTATGGAGACCTTAGGGAAGAATCTGTTTCCTAGCCTTTTCCCACTTTATAGGATCCCTCCATTCCTTGGCTCATGGTACCCTTCTTCCATTTTCAAAGCCAGTAATGGTGAGTTGAGGCCTCTTTACATCACATCTCTCTTGCCCTCCAAAGGCACATCTCCCTCTGACTGACCTCATGTGGAAAAGGTTTGCAGATTTTAAGAACTCACATGATTATCCTGAGCCCACCTAGATAGATAGTCCAGAATAATCTTCCCTGGAATATAATAATAATCTCAAGGTTGTTAACCTCAATCATATTGTTTACCAAGTGAGGTAACACATTCAAGATATTCACATGTTACAGGGATTAGGACCTGGACATTTAAAAAACTGCTTGTTTTTATTTATTTATTCCGCTGCACTGGGTCTTGGCTGTGGCACACAGAATCTTTAGCTGTGGCGTGTGTATTCCGGTTACCTGACCAGGGATTAAACCCAGCGCTGGGAGCGCAGAGTCACAGCGATGGACCACCAGGAAGTCCCAGGACACAGACATTTGTTGTTGTTGTTGTTGTTCTGTTGATTTTTTTTTCTCTTTTCTTTATTTTAATTGGAGGCTAATTACTTTACAATATTGTGGTGGTTTTTGCCGTACATTCTCACGAATCAGCCACGGTTGTACATGTATTCCCCATCCTGACCCTCCCTCCCATCTCCCTCCCCATCCCATCCCTCAGGGTCATCCCAGTGCATCAGCCCTGAGTACCCTGTCTCATGCAGGACTGGCAATCTACTTCACATATGATAATATACATGTTTCAATGCTGTTTTCTCAAATCATCGCATCCTCGCCTTCTCCCATAGAGTCTAAAAGTCTGTTCTTTACATCTGTGTCTCTTTTGCGGTCTCACATATAGGATCATCGTTACCATCTTTTCTAAATTCCGTATATATGCATTAATATACTGTATTGGTGGTTTTCTTTCTGACTTACTTCGCTCTGTATAATAGGCTTCAATTTCATCTACCTCATTAGAACTGATTCAAATGTACTCTTTTTAATGGCTGAGTAATACTCTATTGTGTATATGTACCACAGCTTTCTTAGCCATTCCTCTGCCAATGGACATCTAGGTTGCTACAATTATTCTGCAGTTACACACTGTCGTTACATATTCTTTTATGCTTTATTATCTCCATTTTATAGTTGGAGAAACAAAGTGGCTAAATAATTTGTGCAATGTAGCTGTTAAGTGGTAAAGCTGAAATTCAAACTAATTTTTCAGACACGAAAACCCATGCACTTCCACTATATCACTTGGCCTTCCAAATTTTCTGTGAAACTTAGCTTATCCATATAAAAATTGATACACCACCACCTTGATTCTTTCAGGGGCTTTAAGACTGACTTTTCTGAACTCTTTAAAGATATACTTGGTATTGCACATCTTAAAAAAAACATGTTTCTAGACAATACCTTCTCTATTTCTCCACTGAGGTGTAAAACCAGGAGAACTGCTAACCACACTAAGTACTTCCCTCAGAAAGAGACCATGGATACTTCTGCCAATTAAACAGGAAAATTGTGGACCTGACGACTGCCCATGGGGATGTACTGATCAGATTCATGGTTCAATCAAGTGCGCTCTCTCTCTTTTCTTTCTTTTAATATTTATTTGTCCGCTTCCGGTCTTAATTTCAGCAGTGGAATCTTCAAACTTCGTTGTGCCATGCAGGATCTTTAGTTACAGCATGGGGAATCTGTTTCCTTGAGCAGGGATCAAACCTAGGCCCCCTGCATTAGGAGTGCAGAGTGTTAGCCACGGGACCACCAGGGAAGTCCCTAAGTCCTCTCTTTCCATCAGTGACACTCAGATACACCTGCCTCCAAGAAGCCAGCGAAGGCAGCACTGAAATACTTTTTCAGAGAGCTCTGTCAATCTCACCCTCACTCTTCACCTTGCAGTCACTATTACCAGCCAGATTACAGACTAGGCTCACTGCAGATGCTTCTCACCAAGGTGAGAGATCCGTAATGGCTGCTGAGGCTAAGGGAGCATGTGGTCCTTCTCGGTGTGGACCCACGTGTATTGAGAGTCCGTCTCTGCTGGGTCTGAGCACCGTATGTTCTGTTTCCAACTCTGCCTTTCCCACATTTCCCCTGACCAACTGTGACGCGCCAGCTGTTTGACTGATCAACAGCTCTCCTCCCTGCAGAGTGTTTGCATGTACTTTGGTCATCATATCTTGTTCTGCCCTCTGATATTTATTTACTCACTCTTGATTTCTGTTGATTAATTGGCCTTTGTCTTACTGCTGCTCAAACCCTTGGCATTTCTTGTTGCTGCCTTGTTCTCTCATGCCCTCGGCCTGCTGCCACATTCAACATGAATACTGTTTCCTTCAGAATTCTCTGTGGGTAGACAGAGCATAGGGGCTTAAGTGGTACAGTGGTAAAGAATCCACCTGCCAAGCAGGAGATGCGGGTCCAATCCCTGGGTTTTGGAAGATCCCCTGGAGTAGGAAATGGCCACCGACTCCAGTATTCTTGCCTGGAGAATCTTGCCTGGCTTAGAAAGGTCAAGTAACTTGCCCAAAGTCTCCTCACTAGTAGATGATAGGCAGATCCAGGATTTCAACTCCATTTTGTCAGTTTCCAAAATGTCGCTTTTCACTACTCTTTATTGTGGTTGTCGGTTCATATCTTAGTTGGCAACAGTTTAAGAAGTGCAGTTAGTCAGTTCACTTCAGTCGCTCAGTAGCGACCAACTCTTTGCGACCCCATGGAGTGCAGCACGCCAGGCCTCCCTGTCCATCACCAACTCCCGGAGTTTACCCAAACTCATGCCCATTGAGTCAGTGATGCCATCCAACCATCTTATCCTCCGTCATCCCCTTCTGCTCCCGCCTTCGACCTTTCCCAGCATCAGGGTCTTTTCAAATGAGTTGGTTTTTCGCATCAGGTGGCCAAAATATTGGAGTTTCAGCTTCAGTATCAGTCCTTCCAATGAATACCCAGGGCTGATTTCCTTTAGGATGGACTGGCTGAATCTCTTTGCAGTCCAAGGGACTCTCAAGAGTCTTCTCCAGCACCACAATTCAAAAGCATCAGTTCTTCAGCGCTCAGCTTTCTTCACAGTCCAACTCTCACATCCGTACATGACTACTGGAAAAACCATAACTTTGACTAGATGGACTTTTGTTGGCAAAGTAATGTCTCTGCTTTTTAATAAACTATCTAGATTGGTCATAGCTTTTCTTCCAAGGAGCAAGCATCTTTTAATTTCATGGCTGCAGTCACCATCTGCAGTGATTTTGGAGCCCCCAAAACAAAATCTGTCACTGTTTCCATTGTTTACCCATCTATTTGCCATGATGTGATGGGACTGGATGCCATGATCTTAGTTTTCTGAATGCTGAGTTTTGAGCCAACTTTTTCACTCTCCTCTTTCGCTTTCATTAAAAGGGTCTTTAGTTCTTCTCTTTCTGCCATAAGGGTGGTGTCATCTGCATGTCTGCTGCTGCTGCTGCTGCTAAGTCGCTTCAGTCGTGTCCAACTCTGTGCGAACCCATAGACGGAAGCCCACCAAGCTCCCCCGTCCCTGGGATGCTCCAGGCAAGAACACTGGAGTGGGTTGCCATTTCCTTTTCAATGCATCAAAGTGAAAAGTGAAAGGGAAGTCACTCAGTCGTGCCCGACTCTTAGCGACCCCATGGACTGCAGCTTACCAGGCTCCTCTGTCCATGGGATTTTCCAGGCAAGAGTACTGGAGTGGGGTGCCATTGCCTTCTGCTGTGCATATTGAGGTTATTGATATTTCTCCAGACAATCTTGATTCATGCTTGTGCTTCATCTGGTCCAGCATTTTCATGATGTACTCTGCATATAAGTTAAATAAGCAGGGTAACAGTATACAGCCTTGACATACTCTTTCTCAATTTGGAACCAGTCTGTTGATCCTTCTCCAGTTCTAACTGTTGCTTCCTGACCTGCATACAGATTTCTCAGGAGGTAGGTCAGGTGGTCTGGTATTCCCATCTCTTGAAGAATTTTCCACAGTTTCTTGTGATCCACATAGTCAAAGGCTTTGGCATAGTCAATAAAGCAAAAGTAGATGTTTTTCTGGAACTCTCTTGGTTTTTTGATGATCCGACTGATGTTGGCAGTTTGATCTCTGGTCCCTCTGCCTTCTCTAAATCCAGCTTGAACATCTGGAAATTCATGGTTCATGTACAGTTGAAGCTTGGCTTGGAGAATTTTGAGCATCACTTTTAGGAAAGAGAATATCAAGTAGGAACTTCCCCAGTGGCTCAGCAGTAAAGAATTGGCCTACAGTGCAGGAGATAAAGAGTTTGACCCCTGGGTCAGGAACATCCCCCGGAGAAGGGAATGGCTGGCTACCCACTCCAGTATTTTTGCCTGGAGAATTTCATGGACAGCAGGCTACAGTCCATGGGGTCGCAAAGAGTTGGACATGACTGAGTATGTACACACACAATATCAAATAGCCAGGTAAGCAGCAAGAAATACCATACGGGAAAAAACAAACAAACGGGAATTTTGATTACCCTCTGCTGATAAGATAAAATGGAACAAAGGTGGCTGAGTAGGGTAGCATCCTAGAGAGACCCAGATAGAGTGTCCGGTCCCCTTGCTGTCCTAGAGGGGTGCCAAGGTATGGAATCAGTATGGATAAGAAAACAAGGGGAGCCGATGAATAAGTAGAAGCAAAGGGGAAAGAAAGGACTAGAGCCTGGAGGAATTCCCAGCATGGAAGCAAATACCAGTGGACTTTGTTACAAGGCTCCCATGTCAGCTTGCATGGATTTGCCAAGTACAATAACACAATCTGAAAGGGAACAGACTGAAACAGAGACAGTATATGGTGGCTCCAGCAGCAAAGAAATGATCTTGAGATCTGAAGCAACTGGCTTGCTTGGTTCTTTCTATCAAGGATCTCCCACCTCTTAGAAGGTGATGGTGATGGAAGGATTGGGGAATGGTTGATCTGAGACAGGTCAGGAGGTTGTTGGCCGTGTGTGTAATTTCTCACTTAAGACAGTGGGAAATGCCCATATCATCGGAGCCAGCAGAACTGGGAAATAGCCAAGGAATCAAAATCCCGGAAGCTAGGAGAGTCTGGAGGGAAGATGTGAGTGAGGGATGTCGTCCAGAACACTGGAAACACTGTAGCATTCTTGTGTAGAATAGCTAAGCCCTGTTCTTTTCTAGAACAGTTCTTTCCTAATCCATTGAGACTGTAAAGGCCCTATAAACAGCGTGTGGGTGCTCATCTCCATACTAATTTTCTACCAAACCCACTTGCCCTTATGGTTTCCATTTCTATCCCATTGAACTGTACCTACACTCAGCTGCTCAGCAGGTTTCTTTGGCCAGGTACTTCATTGAGATACTCTTCTTGGTCCTCTATTCCAGCTTTGATCCTTGACCAGATTTGCTATGACTCCATGCTCGGCAGCCTGTCTCATCCTGTCAACCTGGTTAACTCATCCCAGAACACCCCCTTGAAGCCTCTTAGAGCTGGGCCCGCAGTGATGTTCCTTCCATTCCACCTGGGAACCTGTAGAGTGTTGCCATACCACTGACCATGTCCTGCTAAATATTGAGATGTTCAGGGACTTCCCTGGTGATCCAGTGGCTAAGACTCTACACTCCCAATAGAGGGGGCCCCGTTTTGAGCCCAGTCAGGGAACTAGATCCCATATGCTCCAGCTAAACCTAGACAGCATATTAAAAAGCAGAGACATTATTTTGCCAACAAAGGTCCCTCTAGTTAAGGCTATGGTTTATCCAGTGGTCATGTATGGATGTGAGAGTTGGACTATGAAGAAAGCTGAGCGCCGAAGAATTGATGCTTTTGAACTGTAGTGTTGGAGAAGACTCTTGAGAGTCCCTTGGACTGCAAGGAGATCCAACCATTCCATTCTGAAGGAGATCAGTCCTAGGCATTCTTTGGAGGGACTGATGCTAAAGCTGAAACTCCAATACTTTGGTCACCTCACTCGAAGTGTTGACTCATTGGAAAAGACTCTGATGCTGGGAGGGATTGGGGGCAGGAGGAGAAGGGGACGACAGAGGATGAGATGGCTGGATGGCATCACCAACTCGATGGACATGAGTTTGAGTGAACTCTGGGAGTTGATGATGGACAGGGAAGCCTGGCGTGCTGCGATTCATGGGGTCACAAAGAGTCGGACATGACTGAGCGACTGAACTGAACTGAAGAGTTTATATGCCATGATTTTTTAAAAAATCCCACATGCCGCAACAAAGATCCCACATGCCTCCAGTAAGACCTGCTGCAGCCAAATAAATAAATACTAAAAAGAGAATCATGATATTTGGTTAGGGGAAATGTTTCCATTATGGCAAAGGAATCCATAGATGTTTTAGGAAGATAGGAATAGCTACATTTTCCAAAATAACAAGTAATACAAGAAAACCCATTTACGCCACCACTAACCTTGAATATCCTTTATAATTACATTTCCAGAACAAAACAAGGAAAATTTTTCTTTCTGTCATTCACTTTATTCAAAGATACCATGTATAGGAAAATACATGAATCTTAAGTGTACAGCTGGATGGATTTTTGCAAAGTGAACACACTGGTTTAATCAGTTCCCAGATTAAGAAACAAAATGTTATCAGCATCCAGTCCTCTCGTATCCCCACCTGATTACCACTCCCCATATGGTAACCACTTTTCTGACTTCTACCAACATTGATCAGTTTTTTCTGTTTTAGAATTTCGTATAAGTGGAATATATGCTGTGTGTTCTTTTGTATGTGGCTTTTTCGAGTCAACATTGTATCTGGAAGATTCACCCATGTTGTTGTGCATAGCAGTAGTCTGTTCTTTTTCATTATTATATAGTGTATTATATGAATATACTGCTCTTTGTTCATCCCACTGCTGTTGGACATTTGGATTGTTTCCAGTTTTTAGCTATTATGAATAGTCCTGCTATGAGCATTTTTGTGCATATCTTTTGATAAACATATGTATGCATGTCTGTTATGAATATTATCTAGGAGTAGAACCCAATATTGTACATGTGTTCATTTTTAGTAGATATTGCTAAACATTTGTTGTAACCAAGGTTTCTTTTTAATCCCTCCTAAATCCTTGGGATCCAGAAGGAAAGGGGTGCAGAAGTAAGCAGATAGAAATTTGGCTGGCAGAGACTTCTGTGGTCCAGGGGCTAAGACTCCAAGCTCCCAATGCAGGGGGTCCAAGTTCAGTCCCTGGTGAGGGAACTAGATCCCACATACAGCATCTAAAGAACCCCCATGCCACAACAAGGATCGAAGATCCCACATGTGACAACTAAGACCCGGTGCATCCAAATAAATAAAATAAATATGTACAGAAATATTATTAAAAAAGAAAAAATTGACTGCAGCCCCAGCAAGTGCAAGTTAAAAGCAACTCTTCCCTCTCCTTTGTCACTTTTTTTTTTTTTTTTTTTTTGGTCGGGTAGTTTTCTTTCCAAAGGCACAGAGCTTGGAAAATAGATGCCATCCAGGTGCAATTGGCAGGTGGAATTCTGCAATGCTAGGGCTTAGTATGAAGCGTCTCGGCTAAGTCAATATAGGATACCAAGCCAGAGGAATTAGAACTGAAAACCGGGCAAGAGGTCAAAGTCCAAGCGGCCTGAAGGAGAAAGCAGAGTCCCGTGAAGAAGGGTTGACACGACAGAAGAGGGCGATGCTGACGTAGGTTGGTGTGTAGGGTCAAGAATACAGGGTGAGAAGAGAAAGGGCAAGCAGGGAAAGAGTGAACGGCAATAGGTGTGTGTGTGCACCAGCCTGGGGTTGAAGGAGAATGCTCAATTGGATTTAAAGAAGTGAAGACAAAACAAGACAAAATAATCTCATCCTACTGAAAACCAAAGCTGAGTAAGCCTTGTCTGGAAATGTCTTGTGAGGATAATTGCAAACTTCTGGGAACTTGAATGGAGAATTGTGGGGGTGGAACAAGTATGGAGTTTTCTGTCAGAGATGTAATGTTTGTGTAACACACGTCTCTCCAGGCCACTCCAGTGTGATGGTAAAACTGGATAATATGGAGAGAAGCAGCCTCCACGGGGAGATTGTTGGAATCTCAAGTCCCCTCTGTATCTCTCAAGGATACATGGGGGGAGGGGACGTCTCACATGCATTTCTGAGTGGCCATTCACTGACTCATATCACTAACCACAGCCGGCGTGCAGCAACTTCTCTGCTGAAGCAGAGAGAGATGCTGTCCTCCCACCTGGTTCCATAATTAAGCCACAGAAAAGGGTGATTTGGGGGCCCTGTTTCTTTGGGTGCCTTTAATGGTACAGCACTTTCATTTGACTTTGTTTTCCCCTTGAACAAAAAACTAAGATGGCAATGTGAGTGACTTCACAATGTGCCCTACTCAAAAATCATCTCTCCCTGTTGACCTCCCCAACCCACTCCTGTAATTCCTAATATTGTATAATAATGCTAATATACGTGTGATAATATTAATATATAATAATTCCTGATAATACTTACTAGCTGTGTAACCTGAAGCAAGTTACTCAGCCTCTCTAATATTTAAATTTCTCGTGGGTAATATAACAAGAAAAAGACCTACGTTTCAGAGTTACTGTGAGAATTACATGAGATAATATGTAAAGAGCCCAGGGAAGGGGATACTTCCACAGTGTCTTTCTTATCACCCTCGGTGTTCCCCTGCCCCCACGAGAGGAGTGACCAGTCTGGTGGATTGGATTCCTAACCAGGCCATTTCCCAGCAGTTAAGGTCAGGCATGACGCGTTGGATCATGCATGTGGGTATGGTGCCCTCCAGGTTCTTCTCCCTTTGTGCTCATGGGACTGAGTGACACGCCAACCCAGGCATGCTCTCAGGCTCAGAGAGAGAAGTCAGCTAGTCTGTAGTTAAACTGTGCAGCCTGGCTCAGCCAGTGTCCATTTTGATTAGGCAGGATCCTAGCTGTCCTGGTGGTCACATAGTTTTAATTTTGCCTATGAGAAAGGCCCTGTAAGCATCTAGTTCTGGGCACGTGGCCTCAGATTACCTTATCAGACTGTGCAAGCTTAGCTAAAATTCAGGGGTCGTTCTTCTTCTGCCACTGTCTCCTGTGCCTAGTTCTCTCTCCAGACCAAAAATGTAGGGGCGGGCATGGCTGCAGTCTAAGGTAGGATCTGGTGTTCTTAAGCCTCTTTAAGAATACCAGAACCCTACCTTGATTCTGGTGTTCTTAACCAATGAGACTTGAAACCAACCATAACCTTAACAGTATTAATAATAGCAGTGTTTTGGTTATTTATGACTGCTTACTAAACCACTCCAAAATGTAGTGGCTTAAAACAAGTCGTTTTTTATTCTTTAATTTCTCATAGTTCTGTGAATTGACTGGCTGGGGCTCTGCTGGTCAGTTCTGCTCGTCTCATTTGGGTCTCTCACATGGTGTAGTCAGATGGCAGCTAGGGCTGAAACCTCCAGGATGGCTTCACTCCTGGGTCTGACACCTTGTCGGGGATGTCTGGAAGGCCAGACCCAGCAATGGATGTTGGCAAGGCAAGACCTCACTTTCTCACCAGATAAACCCAGGGCTTCTCCGTCTCTGTGTGAACTTATCAAATGGTGCTCAGGGCTTCTGAGAGAAGGAAAGTAGAAGCTACCAGACATTCTTAAAGCTTAGAGCTGACTCATTGGGAAAGACCCTGATGCTGGGAAAGATTGAGGGCAGGAGGAGAAGGGAGAGACAGAAAATGAGATGGTTGGAAGGCATCAGCGACTCAATGGATGTGAGTTTGAGCAAATTCCAGGAGATAGTGTAGGACAGGGAAGCCTGGCGTGCTGCAATCCATGGAATCACAAAGAGTCAGACACGACTTAACGACTGAACGACAACAAAGGCTTGGAACAGACACAGTGTCACTTCTGCCATTACTATTCTTTAAAACAAGTCTCAGGGACTTCCCTGGTGTTTCAGTGATTCAGACTTCGCTTTCCAATGCAGGGGGTGCAGGTTCAATCCCTGGTCAGGAAGCTAAGATCCCACATGCCTCGAGGCCAAAAAAACAATATAAAACAGAAGCAATGCTGTAACAACAAATTCAATAAAGACTTTAAATATGATCCACACATTAAAAAAAAAGTCCCCTGATTCAAGGGGAAGGACTAAATGAGGGTACAAACATTAGTAAGTATGGTTGATTGGGGGTCATCACTATAACTGCTATTCATAAGAAATAGTTTCATTTGCAGTCTCTGAATTCAGTAAATGTACACCAGGATTTACCTCTCTTTTGATTCAGGATAAGTGTTTTCTACATGTGGTACACTCTCCACAAAGTGTTTCCTGAGAGATAGGGGTCTTAATGTATGTATGCATACTAAGCCACTTCAGTTGTGTCCGACTCTTTCCAACCCTTTGGACTGTATCCCTCCAGGCTTCTCTATCCATGGGATTCTCCAGGCAAGAATACTGGAGTGGGTTGCCATGCCAGCCTCCAGGGGACTTCCTGACCCAGGGGTCGATCCCACATCTGTTGTGTTTCATGCACTGGTAGGTGGGATGCCCTGTAGGACTGGTTATATACCCCAACATATCCAGTCACTATCCTTTGTACATGGTTTAATTTACAGTCATGCAAATAAACCCTCTGTTGACCCACCCTCTCAAATTTGACCTCATAGAGTTGTGTAGAGGATTAAATAATATCACTTATGTAAATTGCTTGGCACTGTGTGTCAGTGAGAACTCAAGGATGGTAATTATTATTTTATTATTACCAGGCTCCCTAATATATTGGGCTGGCCCTGGTAAAAAAATGTAATGAGATGACTTTGAGAAGTCACAATTTGCCAGGGCATGAGTGATGAATACCCAAGAAATCAGGTGAAATCGTTAACCTGAGGAAATGGGGACAGAACGGCTTATCAGCTGCCCACATGGAAGAAGCAAAGAGAATCCGCAAGTGCAAGAAGTGCCAGAAAAACAACAACAAGAAAAAAGAGAAATTGTCTGAGGTCAAATGAATAGGAGGAAGAAATTTAGAGGAGAGATATCAGAATGAAAGGAAGAACCATACATAAACCACATTTATTTCTTAGTTGGCAGTAGGCCCCCAGCAGGCGATGAGAGTGAAAAGTGAAAGTCGCTCAGTCTTGTCTGACTCTTTGCGACCCCATGGACTATACAGTCCATGAAATTCTCCAAGCCTGAATACTGGAGTGGGTAGCCTTTCCCTTTTCCAGGGGATCTTCCCAACCCAGGGATCAAACCCAGGTCTCCCGCGTTGCAGGCGGATTCTTTACCAGCTGAAGTCACAAGGGAAGCCCAAGAATACTGGAGTGTGTAGCCTTTCTCTTCTCCAGGGGATCTTCCCAGCCCAGGAATCGAACCAGGGTCTCCCACATTGCAGGCAGACTCTTTACCAACTGAGCTATCATAAGGACAAGCTAATAGAGATTGCCTGGAGAGGGGAATGAGATGAGGAGCTGCCAGGAACCAGCTTGCAAGAAAGACAGAGCCAGGTACTGATTAGACCAAGAGACCAGTGGGACCCGTGTTCCCTTTGGAGTGGTATCAACCTTTCAACACAACCAATTATGGAGAACCCAGACAGTGAAAGGCAGAGGGAAAAAACAGCCCTTGGAAGGTAAGAAATCCGTTTTGTCCAGAGTGAGGAACCTGAGCCAATCAAAACAGCGTTGGTCTCATCATGATTACAGTGTTAGCATTTAGCCAGTTTATAACTCACTATCTAGAAATTTCCTTTCCCCACATTTGTTACTCTAGTCTTCCTCTTAGTTCTCCTAGAAAAACAAAAACCAGAGCTAATAATCCATTCGAGAACAAAGAGATTAAATACGATTTAAATAAAGTCATAGGGGCAAAAAGCATTTTAGACTTATAAGTATGCTACAAATGTGAAATGCTATTATTTTTAAGGGAAGTGGATTCAAGTGTCACTCAGAGAGGGAGTGTGTTAGAGCCCCATGACTGGGGTAAGCAGTTCTAAAGCTGAAGACAGTGGGGAGTTGTAAAAACCACAGAGAGACCGTAGTAAAACCTTTGCTAATTATAGACCTCCTGAGCCCCACTCCAATACTCACCCCCCAAACTCACCTCTGTCCCTTCTCTCAACAGCTTTGAGAGAGAAAGTGCTTATTATTTACATTCAACTAAGCTTGTGAACTGAAGTTGCAAGGAAAAAGACTTGAGTACTTAACCACTGTATTAAGTTAATAAACAAACATCTAGACACAGGTAATTCAGAAAGAAGTGCCAAGAGCAAATTATCATCATCATCATCACTCCTAATTTCATTTGCATCAGAGAAAGAAGAATTTTTGAACAGAAGGGGAGCAAAATTTATGGAGAAATACTTCAGTAGTGGGCTGAAAGGAGGGCAGTCATAGTGATAGTTTAGATAGGAGGGTCTTGTAGGGATTTTGGTGCTAAGTTAGCCTGAAACTGCAAAGACATAGGAATGTATCAGAAAAGATGTTTGACTTTGTCTATAAGATTCAATATAAATTTCACATATTCTTTAATTCGGCAAGTATTTGTTGAGTACTTATACATATGGTACTCTCTGCCCTCATGGAACTTGTATTCTGGAGGGTGAGGCAGAAAATGAAATAATACATAAACACATATTTAAATACATTTTCAGGGAATGATAAATTCTATGAAGATAATTAATTTGGAAAAGGGGATGGAGAATAATTGTGTACTCGCAGGGTGTTTGTTTCCTCTACACTTAGCACAGGAAGGCACATTCTGCTTTCATACTCCCTCCCTTGTTTGCATGTGTGACGCACGCCATTGCCTGATTTTATTTACTTACTTAATTCTGGCTGCACTGGGTCTTCCTTGCTTGGGCCTCTTGTTGAGGCGACTTCTCTCTTGCAGAGCATCAGGCTCTAGGGTGCTCAGGAATAGTAACCTCAGGCTTAGTGGCCCTGCAGCATGTGGGATCTTCTCTGACCACGGATCAAACCGTGCCCCCTTCATTGGCAGGTGGATTTTTAACCACTGGACCACCAGGGAAGTCCCATTGCCTGATTCAAAATGCTACTTTTATTATGACACTTTTCTACTCCAAAACCTTCAGTGACTTCCTATTGCCTTTTTTAAAAAACGAAGTTTAAAATAGTGTATCTATCTATAGCTGAATCTTCTTTATTCATTAATATTATTTTTTCTCCTAGGTCTTACTAAAGACATGTGGTTATTATTAACCTCAACAACCTTACAGGAAAGACGGTAATAAATAGTCAACTACATTTATGACATTCCAAATCTTTGAACTATGGAATCACTAAATGCCAGCTTATGAATGACCTTGAAGTCTGTTGAGATCAACTCCTGTTTTTCACACGCGAGGAAACAAGCAAATAAATTGCTCATACATGGATGCCCAGCCAAGTAAGGCCCTATTAAAACTAGGATTCAGGCCCTCTTTTTATTTTATTTCTTTTTGGTTATGTCGGGTCTTCACTGCAGCATATAGGCAACAAGGGATTGAACCCATGTCCCCTGCTTCAGAAGGCAGATTCTTAACCAGGAAAGTCTTGAACCCACCTCTTCTGATTCCCACTTTCCTTTCCATTATACTATGTCATACATATATATATGCATACATTTCTACATGGTTTAATCAGAGCACATATGCTATATTGTGTCTCTTCTGTTTATATGGGCTTCCCTTGTGGCTCAGATGGAAAAGAATCTGCCTGCAATATGGGAGACCTGGGTTTTTACTCCATGTCCACATTTTCATGTATGGTCATTAAGCTAGGTTCTTGTCATCTGGGATAGCTATGTGGCATTCTATCATATCCATATAGGCTATGGTCCTTTAAGAATCATTTTGAGTTGCCTCCCCCCAAAAGAAAACTAGCCTACTTTGTCTAAACTGCTTTTGATAATATAATATCTGTAGCTGCTTCACAAATTAAGTTTTTAAAAGAAAATCATGTATTCTTTTTTTTTCATGTATTCTTAACCTGATTTACTTATATTTTTTTTCCTATAAGTGGGAAATGCTCATTTTGTGTTTTTTATAAGTGCCATTTGTATTTAAGTTTTTTACAGTATATAAAAAGGTCAAAGTGTAAATATATACAAAGTACGAAATTGTTTTGCATTGTAAAGTATCAACCTTATTTACTAAGGATTCAAAATGGTACATATTTACATTTCTGATTATTCTCTGTAATTCATCTCTTTGATCATGGCTATTCTGCCTTTGAATATACAAAAAAGGGTTTTGGAACATATCCTTCTCCACCTTCCGTCTGGAAAAGAGAAGGGAAGAGTCTTACAAAGGTGAATACCTCCAAAGTTCATTCAGTACTTCTCAAAATGTCTCAAGACTTATGTCTTTGGGAAAATTAAGCCCAGACTGATAAGCTAATGACCATTTTGTGGTGTTACAGTATCTTGTTTTTCTTGAAAGTCATTACTGTACGAAAAAACAAATTTAAAAAATTTCTAGTCTGTATTTAAATTGGGTATTGAATGGACTGCTTTTCATACAGAGAAAACTTTAAAGAGCAACACACTCATAAATTGAGTTTTTTAATCATTATTATTTTTATAATTCCTTCATTTCAGTATATGGAAATCACTAGTCACAGATGCCGCCTAGTTGGACACAACTGAGTGATTAACACTTTACATTCATAGATGCTATGGAGTAGGTAAATAGGAGTAGGTAAGAGGTGAAGACTAGAAAAAACTTCTCATGGGTAGCATTGCTTGCTCAAATTGTCTCGTTGTTGTTGTTGGGGGTTTTGTTTTGTTTTGCTTTTAATTTTTGGCTGTGCTGGGTCTTCCTTGTAGCATGCAGGCTTTCTCTAGTTGTAGTCCACAGGCGTCTCTATTTCCGGCATATGGGCTTAGTTACCCCACATGTGAGGTCTTAGTTTTCCTGACCAGGGATCAGACCTGAGTCCCCTGCATTGAAAGGCAGATTCTTATCCACTGGATCACCAGGGAAGTCTCCCAAATTGTTAATAATGACTATCATTCATTGAGCTCTTACTCTAATTGACATTGTGCTAAACATTATGACTATATTATATCAAAAGCTATGGTTTTTCCAGTAGTCATGTATGAATGTGAGAGTTGGACCATAAGGAAGGCTGAGAGCCGAAGAACTGATGCTTTCAAACTGTGGTGCTGGAGAAGATTCTTGGGAGTCCCTTGAATTGCAAGGAGATGAAACCAGTGAGTCCTAAAGGAAATCAGTTCTGAATATTCATTGGAAGGGCTGATGCTGAAGCTAAAGCTCCAACACGTTGCCCACCTGATATGAAGAGCCACCTCTTTGGAAAAGACCCTGAGGATGGGAAAGATTGAAGGCAGGAGGAGAAAGGAATGATAGAGGAGGAGATGGTTGGATGGCATCACCGACTCAACGGACATGAATTTGAGCAAACTCCAGGGAAGCCTGGCATGCTGCAGTCCATGGAGTTGCAAAGAGTCAGACAGGGCTAAGCGACTGAATAGCAACATTTCTGTGTAACATATTATTCTGAAACTTAGCAGTTTAAAACAACAAATAGGGCTTCCCTCGTGGTCCAGTGGTTAAGAGTCCACCTTGCCATGCTGGGGACACTGGTTCAGTCCCTGGACTGGGAAGATCCCACGTGCCTCAAGGCAACTAAGCCTGTGCGACGCAACCACTGAGCTGGTAATTAGGAAGAGAATAGGCATCTTTTGTGAAAAACAATATTTAAATGGTAGTGTATTTAAGTTACCTATTTGGGCAAACCCAATTATCCTAAAACTTTAGGTAACTAATAGAGATGTTGCTACCTGAAAGTGAGATTCAGCCATAACAAAATCCTTAGATCCATAAGTAACTTTGAAACAGACAATAAACTTCGGGGAGAGTGTTAGTGAAAGGCTACGGTACGTTGAAAAAACTGTTATATAAGCATCGCAATTTTTGATATGTTGCAGGTGAAGGCTTGCAAAAAATTAGGTAATGTTATAGGAAACTGGAGGGAAAGAAATCCTTAATATATAGTACAAAAAGATAAGTAACACTGTTGCCCACAGTAACCAAAATGCAGAAAATGTGAGTAATGAACTGGGTGGTCTAGCTAGGGAGATCTCCAAGCAAAGGTTTCCTTTTGTTGCTTATAGTAAATGTGAGAGCAGAGAGGTAAACTAAAGGACAAACTGTTAACAGTTTAAACAAAAGGCAAACATAATTTAATGGTTTTGAGAATTCTCAGCCTCTCTAAACAGTGTGCGTTCAGTTACTAAGTTGTGTCCGACTCTTTGCAACCCTATAAACTGCAGCAGGTCAGGCTTCCCTGTCCTTCACTCTCAGAGTTTGCTCAAACTCATGTCCATTGAGTTGGTGATGCTATCTAACCATCTCATCCTCTGCTGCCCCCTTCTCATTTTGCCTTGAATCTTTCCCAGTATCAGGGTACTTTCCAATGAGTCAGCTCTTCTCAAGTGGTCAAAGTACTGGAACTTCAGCTTCAGCATCAATCCTTCCAAGAAATATTCAGGACGGATTCCTTTTAGAATTGACTGGTTTGATCTCTTTGCAGTCCAAAGGACTCTCCATCACCACAGTTTGAAAACATCAATTCTTCAGAGCTTAGCCTTCTTTATGGCCCAACTCTTACATCCATACATGACTACTGGAAAAACCATAGCTTTGACTATATGGACCTTTGTCAGCAAAGTGGTGTCTTTGCTTTTTAATATGCTGTCTAGGTTTGCCATAATTTTCCTTTCAAGGAGCAAGCATCTTTTAATTTCATATGGTAAACAATGCTAAAATAAGATGTACCTTCTGAGCTACAAATCCAGGGCACTTTTAGTATGTGGTCTTAAGACAAAGCGAAGAGTATGATTGCAAAACCTTTACCTAAAGTCTCAGAAAGATGGAAGGTTGTGCATCAGAATACTGTTTGGTCCTCTAAGAAGATTAAAGGTGTTTCACACAGTCTCTCAAGAAAATGATTAAGGACCTAGGAAGTATAAGGGCACTGTCTGTCAGTCATCTCATCAGAAGCCCAAGGGAGAGAATGACTTATCTGAAAGATATTTGTAGGTGTGACTTTTATCTAGTGGAGAGGGCCCCAATAACATTCATGTAAGACTCATAGCATTTAAAAAATAAATACTTATGCAGAAACATTGCCAGAAACATCCATATCCCTTGGACTGAAAGGGATATAGAAAGCAAAGCGAAAAGAACCCTTTGGACCCTCAGAGTTCCACTGGCAAGAAATAGGCTGAGACAGTAAACATGGGCTATCTCTCATTATAAAAGGGCGTGTCGGGGGATGACTCAGGGGTCAGAACCAAGACTCCAGAATATGGATCTGAGAGCCAGGGAGAATTACTCCCAGGTTTTGAGACTTAATTAAGGTTTGTTCGACATTTGTTCAGCTGGATTTCAGAACTATAATGGGCCAGTGACTGCCATGTGCCTGCCATTTTCCCTCTCTTTGAATAGGATTGTCTGTATCGGTTACCCTGTTACACCTGACTCACCATTGTGTGCTGGGTGTATGGAGGAGCACATAAGTTGTCATTTAGTTTCACAGGGGGAGAGGAACTATATTCAAGGAGCTATATTTAAGGAACTACACTGAAGGAGCCTCAAGGAGTGATGAGGAGATGTTGGATTTCAGCTGACACTATGATGAGATGAGACTTTTGATTACTTGGGGAGGAAGTGAGTGTATTTTGCATGTGGGAGGAACATGAATCACGAGACCAGAGGATGGACTGTGGTAGCCAGCCCCCAAGGTAGTTCTCAATTATCCTTGCCTCCTGGTATTCACACCCTTGCATAGCCCCTCCCCCAAACTCACACACACTCTATCACAGTTGGTCTGTGTGAGCAACCTCATGTGCCAGAAATGATACACGTTACTTCTGAGAATAGATTATTAAAAAGACTTCAGCTTCCATCCTGGTCTCTCTCTCCATCTCCATCTCCATCTCTTGGATAACTCCCTGTTGGAGAAGCAAGCTGCCACGTTGTATATAGCTCTAAGGAGAAGGCCACCTGGAAGAATACTCAAGCCTCTGGCCAATGGCCAGCTGGAAGCTATGTCCTGCCAACAACCATGTGAGTCAACTAGGAAATCAATCCTCCAGCCGTACGCTAGCCTTGAGATGACTGCAGCTCCAGCCAATATCTTGACTGCAACCTTATGAGAGACCAAGAGCCAGAACCACCTGGTTAAGTCACTCTCATAAACTTCAGGAACTGGGTAAGATAATGAAATGTTTGTTATTTTAAGCTGTGAAGTTTCAAGGTAATTTATTATGCAGCAATGGATAACAAACACACCAGCCCAAGAGCCAGGACTTGCCAGCAGAAACAGAGACCACCAAGGGAGGGGCTGTCTATCTGCAGCTGGACTCGCAAAAAAAGATGCAGCCACTCCTGGAGACACTGCCTGAAGCACAAGGAGAAGGAAAGACCTACTCTCTCCACGGCCCCTACGTCTCACCTCTGCCTCCATTGGCCAAACCAAACCACAAGGAAATCGATAAGGGAGACTGAAAAGTGTCATTTGCAAGCAGCAACCTCTTGCAATACAGAAAAAGGGCAGAGGAAGAAAAGGAACTTAGTCTGAAAACAAATAGGCAAATTTCCAGCACAACCAAGGACCTTTTTCACATGGAATTCCCAATACACTCTTCAGAAACATGACCTCAAACTCCAGTTTGGGAAATAATGGCCTAAATGGGTCTTCCCCAAATCTCTGCAAGCTCAAATCTTAGACATCAATTATTATCCACGTTATTTTATTCACTTATTTATTTTTGGCTACACTGGGTCTTCATTGCTGCCTGAGGGCTTTCTCTAGTTATGGCAAGCAGGTGTTAATCTCTGGTTGCAGTGGTTGGGGTTATCGTGGTGGTTTCTCTTGTTGCAGAGCACAGGCTCTAGGGCGTGCAGGCTTTAGTAGTTGTGGCTTGGCTGGGGTTTAGTTTCTTCTCCACATGCGGAATCTTCCCGGATCAGGGATCAAACCTGTGTCCCCTGCCTTGGCAGGTGGATTCTTAACCATTGAACCACCGGGTAAGCCCTTATCCACTTAAATGCAAAGTCTTTCTCTGCTAGCCTTGTTCCTTATTACCTGGGGTAGCTTCATCTTCTTTCAATTCTACAACATTTAATCTATACCCAGTTAAGGTATTTTCAAACACAACTTACAGTTATTTAGTGCATGTCTTATTGTCTGACATTAATAAGCTTCTTGAGGATCAGATCTGTTTCTAATATACTCTTGCATCTTGCCCTCAACATCATAACACATAGTACAGAACCTTGCTCATAGTAAATATCAGTAGGTATTAAGTGAATGAATGAGTGAATGTCAAAGTCAGTGGTAGAAATGGTATGCAACTGTTACCTTCTTCTATATTAGTATCAATATTAAATCCTCTTGGTTCTTAGAACCAAGAGATTCTAGAATAACCTTCCTATTTTCTTGGCTGGTTACATCCTTTGAACTCCTTTGAACCCTTTCTTGGGTAAAGAGAACAACAATATTGCAAACCGGTTTGTGTCTTGCCAGGAATAATTATTCTGTGAGACCAAAGTCCTGCCTGGAACCTTTTAACAGGAGGAGCAGGTTCAGTAAACTGTACTTGTTTCCTCTCTCAACTCTGAGAAAAATCATCTGCTCAGTAAGAAAAGAATGCTCAGCATTTTGCAAAAGTGATTTCCTCTACTTCCCTGTCTTCCTTGCCGATGCCTTAAT
The DNA here is from genome assembly GCF_001704415.2 of Capra hircus. Taxonomy (NCBI): domain Eukaryota; kingdom Metazoa; phylum Chordata; class Mammalia; order Artiodactyla; family Bovidae; genus Capra; species Capra hircus. The sequence goes on from NC_030826.1 coordinate 10,665,440, forward strand.
AAAGGGAATAAATGTGAAACAGAAAGCATGTTTTCAGATAAACTCCTTTAATTAGTTCAGGCCTCTTCACTTCCTGTCTGGATTACCACCATGCCCCCCGCAAGTCTCTTGGCATCTTCTTTCTAAAAACAAATCTAGCTCGGCACTCTCATGTTTAAAGTTTTCAATCATTATTAATTCTCTTCTGGACTAAATCCAAACTCTTCATGCTTTGGCCTTGAGGGTTCCTTTTTTAGCCAAATCTTTTCTTACCAACACCAGGCTTTCCAGCCTTCCCTTGTGCCTTCTGTCTCTCTCCATCCCCTCTCACCTGCATTTCTAGTTCAACCCACTCATCCTTTAAGATTTAATTTCAACTGTCCCTCCTGGGGGTTTGTCCTGAGCCCCTCTTGGTAGATTAGCATAGTTTATGGACCTCTTTGGGCTTCCCAGGTGGCTCAGTGGTAAAGAATCCACCTGCCAAGCAGGAGATACAGGTTCGATCCCTGGGACGGGAAGATCTCCTGAAGCAGGAAATGGGCAACCCACTCCAATATTCTTGCCTGGAAAATTCCATGGACAGAGGAGCCTGCAGACTACTGTATGGGGTCACAAAAGAGTTGGACACAACTTAATGACTAAACAACACAGACCTCTCTGGCCGTAGGCAAGTTGCTCTTTAAGCCTCAGCATTCCAATCTAGGGATCCCTGGAGCAGGAAATGGCAACCCACTCCAGTATCCTTGCCTGGAAAAGCTCATGGACAGAGGAGCCTGGTGGGCTGCAGTCCATGGAGCTGCAAAGAGTTGGGCATGACTGAGTGACTAACACTTACTTATCCCAATCTAGAAAACTGGAATAATATATCAGTAGTGTGTACTTACCTCAGAAGCTTGTGGCAAGGATTATATAGATAATTAATGCAAAATTAATGTGACAAAATGACAAAATGTGGTCTACTGGAAAAGGGAATAGCAAACCACTTCAGTATTCTTGCCTTGAGAACCCAATGAACACTATGAAAAGGCAAAAAGATAGGACACTGAAAGATGAACTCCCCAGGTCAGTAGATGCCCAATATGCAACTGGAGATCCATGGAGAAATAACTCCAGAAAGAATGAAGAGACGGAGCCAAAGCAAAAACAACAACCAATTGTGGATGTGACTGGTGATGGAAGCAAAGTCTGATGCTGTAAAGAGCAATATTGAATAGGAACCTGGAATGTTAGGTCCATGAATCAAGGCAAATTGGAAGTGGTCAAACAGGAGATGGCAAGAGTGAACGTCAACATTCTAGGAATCAGCAAACTAAAATGGACTGGAATGGGTGAATTGAACTCAGATGACAATTATATCTACTACTGGGGGCAAGAATCCCTTAGAAGAAATGGAGTAGCCATCATAGTCAACAAAAGAGTCCAAAATGTAGTACTTGGATACAGTCTCAAAAATGACAGAATGATCTTCGTTCGTTTCCAAGGCAAACCATTCAATATCATGGTAATCCAAGTCTGTGCCCCAACTAGTAACGCTGAAGAAGCTGAAGTTGAACTGTTCCATGAAGACCTACAAAACCTTCTAGGACTAATACCCAAAAAAGATGTCCTTTTCATTATAGGGGACTGGAATGGAAAAGTAGGAAGTCAAGAAACACCTGGAGTAAAAGGCAAATTTGGCCTTGGAATATGGAATCAAGCAGGGCAAAGGCTAATAGAGTTTTGCCAAGAGAACACACTGGTCATAGCAAACACCCTCTTACAACAACACAAGAGAAGACTCTACACATGGACATCACCATATGGTCAATACTGAAATCAGATTGATTATATTCTTTGTAGCCAAAGATGGTGAGGCTCTATATAGTCAGCAAAAACAAGACCAGGAGCTGACTGTGGCTCAGATCATGAACTCCTTATTGCCAAATTCAGACTTAAATTGAAGAAAGTAGGGAAAACCACTAGACCACTCAGGTATGACCTAAATCAAATCTCTATGATTATACTGTGGAAGTGAGAAATAGATTCAAGGGATTAGCTCTGATAGAGTGCTTGATGAACTATGGATGGAGGTTTGTGACATTGTATAGGAGGCAGGGATCAGGGCCATCCCCAAGAAAAAGAAATACAAAAAGGCAAAATGGTTGTTTGAGGAGGTCTTACAATAGCTGTGAAAAGAAGAGAAGTGAAAAGCAAAGGAAGAAAGGAAAGATATACCCATTTGAATGCAGAGTTCCAAAGAATAGCAAGAAGAGATAAGAAAGCCTTCCTCAGTGATCAATGCAAAGAAATAGAGGAAAACAATAGAATGGGAAAGATTAGAATCTCTTCAAGAAAATTAAAGATACCAACAGAACATTTCATGCAAAAATGGGCTCAATGAAGGACAGAAACAGTATGGACCTAACAGAAGCAGAAGATATTAAGAAGAGGTGGCAAGAATACACAGAAGAACTACACAAAAAAGATCTAAACAACCCAGATAATCATGATGGTGTGATCACTCACCTAGAGCCAGATCCTGGAATGCGAAGTCAAGTGGGCCTTAGGAAGCATCACTATGAACAAAGCTAGTGGAAGTGATGGAATTCCAGTTGAGCTATTTCAAATCCTCAAAGATGATGCTGTGAAAGTGCTGCAATCAATATGCCAGCAAATTTGGAAAATTTAGCAGTGGCCACAGGACTGGAAAAGGTCAGTTTTCATTCCAGTCCCAAAGAAAGGAAATGCCAAAGAATGCTCAAACTACCGCACGATTGCACTCATCTCACACGCTAGTGAAGTAATGCTCAAAATTCTCCAAGCCAGGCTTTAACAGTACATGAACTTCCAGATGTCCAAGCTGGTTTTAGAAAAGGCAGAGGAACCAGAGATCAAATTGCCAACATCCGTTGGATCTTATAAAAAGCAAGAGAGTTCCAGAAAAGCATCTACTTCTGCTTTATTGCCTATGCCATACCCTTTGATTGTGTGGATCACAACAAACTGTGGAAAATACTTACAGAAATGGGAATAACAGACCACCTTACCTGCCTCTGAGAAATCTGTATGCAGGTCAGGAAACAACAGTTAGAACTGGACGTGGAACAACAAACTGGTTCCAAATTGGGAAAGGAGTATGTCAAGGCTGTATATCATCACCCTGCTTATTTAACTTATATGCAGAGTACATCATGAGAAACGCTGGACTGGAGGAACCACAAGCTGGAATGAAGATTGCTGGCAGAAATAGCAATAACCTCAGATATGCAGATGACACCACCCTTATGGCAGAAAGCAAAGAAGAACTAAAGAGCTTCTTGATGAAAGTGAAAGAGGAGAATGAAAAAGTTGGCTTAAAGCTCAACATTCAGAAAACGAAGATCATGGCATCTGGTCCCATCACTTCATGGGAAATAGATGGGGAAACAGTGGAAACAGTGACAGACCTTATTTTTGGGGGGCTCCAAAATCACTGCAGATGGTGACTGCAGCCATGAAATTAAAAGACACTTACTGCTTGAAAGAAAAGTTATGACTAACCTAGACAGCATATTAAAAAGCAGAGACATTTCTTTGCCAACAAAGGTCTGTCTAGTCAAGGCTATGGTTTTACCAATAGTCATGTATGGATGTGAGAGTTGGATTATAATGAAAGCTGGGTGCTGAAGAATTGATGCTTTTGAACTGTGGTGTTGGAGATGACTCTTGAGAGTCCCTTGGACTGCATGGAAATCCAACCAGTCCATCCTAAAGGAATATTCTGAATATTCATTGGAAGGACAAATGTTGAAGCTAAAATTCCAATACTTTAGCCACCTGATGTGAAGAACTGACTCATTTGAAAAGACCCTAATGCTGGGAAAGATTGAAGGCGGAAGGAGAAGGGGACAATAGGATGAGACGGTTGGATGGTATCACTGACTCAGTGGACATGAGTTTGAGTAAACTCTGGGAGTTGGTGATGGACAGGGAGGCCTGGCATGCTGCAGTCCATGGGGTCTCAGAGTCGGACACAACTGAGAGACTGAACTGAACTCAACTGAACTGAACTGAATGCAAATACTTAGCACAGTGCTTGACATATATTAAGTATTGCATATTAGGTGATAAAATCATACCAGCTATTTAATCTGATCTCTTTCATTAGGTTTGAGGAAACAGACATCCAGAGGAGTCAAAGACTATCTCAAGTGGAATAAAGATTGGGGAGGGAGATAATCTGATTCACTTATGAAGGTTTACAAGTCTAATTTCAAAGTAAGGAAATTAGAGGGAACTGACTTCAAATTTAACATTAAAATAAAACATTTATGGAGAAATAGACAAGGTTGAGAGAATGTACTGCTAAGAAAATGGCCAGTCAGGGCAACTTTCAAGATAATTCAGGATATTTAAGGTTTAGAACTAATAAGTTTTCTTATTGTCTCAACTTGCTAATTTACTATTGTTGTTCAGTTGCTCAGTCCTGTGGACTCTTTGTGACCCCATGGACTGCACCACGCCAGGCTTCCCCATCCTTCACTATCTCCTGGAGGTTGCTCAAACTCTTGTCCATTGAGTCAGTGATGCCATCTAACTGTCTCATCCTCTGTTGCCCCCTTCTCCTCCCGCCTTCAATCTTTCCCAGCATCAAGGTCAACCATGGGTTGGTTCTTTGCATCAGGTGACCTAAGTATTTGAGCTTCAGTTTCAGCATCAGTCCTTCCAACGAATATTCAGGGTTGATTTCCTTTAGGAATGTCTAGTTTGATCTTGCAGTCCAAGGGTATCTCTTTATTTCTGTCTTCAACTAAGTAGTGTCTGTGCATTCACTAAATAAAATAGTTTGTGATGCCTCAGTGTTTTGTTTTCTATTGAATTAAGTACAGCATTAAACCATTAACATGACCTTAAGAAAATCAATATTGTCCCCAGGCTGAAGACCATTCTTTCCACAACTTAACTGGTCCTTAGCTTTAGCTTTTGACTGTAAGCTTGTATTATCCACCACAGCAGCACTAGCTACATGTGGCTATTAGGCACTTGAAATTTGACTAAACTGAAATGTGCTATAAGTGAAAATATAATACATGAAGATTTTAATGTTTTGATTAAAAAACAATATCCCAATAATAATTTTTATGTTGACTACATGTGAAATAATAATATTTATGTTATATTAGGGTAAATAGAGTGTGTGCATGTTAAGTCACTTTAGTTATGTACTACTCTTTGCGACCCTATAGACTGTAGCCCACCAGGCTTCTCTGTCCATGGGATTCTCCAGGCAAGAATACTGGAGTGGGTTTCTATGCTCTCCTCCAGGGGATCTTCCCGACCCAGGGATTGAACCTGCGTCTCCTGTGACTGCTGCATTGAAAGCGAATTCTTTACTGCTGAGCCATTGGGGAAACCCAAATGTAGTACAAAAGTAAAATGAATTTCACTTATTTCTCTTTTTCTCTTTAAATGTGGCTACGAAAAACATTTAGTTATTTATTTAGCTCTTATTATTTCTACTGCTTGAGACCCTAGCTTGCTTCAGAATCAGGAGGGAAGCAGGAGTCCTAAGGACAAACACTGCCCTTTCCTGGACTTTCTCAGTCTCAGGTGAGACGGTCACCCTTCCTGGAGGCTTGGGATCTCCATTTTCTCACTCAGGATGGAGCCCTGAAAAGGATGAAGAAGTAAAAGAACAGTTTTAAATGTAGATCATTGAGTCCACAATTCAAACAGTAGAAGACAATCGGTGATTATCAACTCAAGGCACCTCTAGATTCATCTTGAGATTCCTGATTGGCTCTCCTCTTTCACTTGAATTACATCTTGTCATCACAACAGTAAAATGTAGGTACTATTATGATATAGTAATACATTTTACAAATGAGTAAATGGAAGTTGCTGCTACTGTTAAGTCGCTTCAGTCGTGTCCGACTCTGTGCGACCCCATAGACGGCAGCCCACCAGGCTCCCCTATCCCTGGGATTGTCTAGGCAAGAACACTGGAGTGGGTTGCCATTTCCTTCTCCAAGGCATGAAAGTGAAAAGTCAAACTGAAGTCGCTCAGCCATGTCCGACTCTTCGTGACCCCATGGACTGCAGCCCACCAGGCTCCTCCGTCCATGGGATTTTCCAGGCAAGAGTACTGGAGTGGGGTGCCATTCACCCAGTACTCTTGGAAGTTAGGGGACTAGTAAGCATCTTGTGGAGTTTTGATACTAGTTTGTTCAACTGTCTAAATGCCATATCTAGCAAGATTATGAATGAGTTCCTTGTATATCCTGTACCTTATCCTTTCATGACCTGACTGACATTCTAGATGACAAGTATGTGTAGTAAAATGTTTTATAGGATGACTTCAACAATGCATATATGTATTCCCCATATATACACATTTGACAGTTAGCTGTGAATGGTGATGTGCTCATGGGCATTTAGAGGGGGAGGAGGTAGCACGTTGTGTCTAAAATGTTTTCACCTTTACACTTTCCTGTGTCTTCCAAACTTTTGACAATGTACATATACATTTTTATTTCTTATTCTTTACATCACAGAAAATGCCATTTTAAGAGAATGTGGATGGCTATGATATATTGTTCTTTTATCTCTTCCCCAAGATTTCAAGATGTTTCCATTCCTCTCACTGTTGGTGTCTCTTTCTTCCACTTTGCTTCTCCTTTCTTTCTCTCTCAATGTATCTTTACTTTTTCATCTCTTCCTTCCATTCTTGGCCACCCCCCACTCCCTGTCTTTAGGGGAAGATTGATACTCAAATGAAATGCCAGTCAAAATGTTACTTCCCATCAGGTGGGTTTCAGGCAGATCCTGTCTGCCTCTGGAGTACTAAGGAAGGTTGCTTAAGTTGGGGGCAGGACAGTGGAGGGCGAGACTTCTAAAAAGGTTGGTTTTAGATAAAATAAATGACGGAGGAGAACTTTTCAGGGTGACAAAAGCAGTGGGAGCAAGGGCCTGAGGATTCTCTCCAGGAAAGAGAAATGAGCGGAGGGTCTCTTACCTTGTTGGGTCTGGAGATTGCCATCTCCCAGTGCAGGAACTTAGTTAGAAAGGATGTGAACTTTAGTTGATTTGAGCTCCTGGATTGAATTAGTCCTGGTTGCATAATTGACTTTGATATGTGGCCTTTGGATCTGAATTGGGTTTAATAAGATTTAACTGCTTCAAAGGGCTTTATAAGAATTCATTTTATCCTTCAAATCTGATTTCAAATGCTACCTACTTTGAGCCGCCTTCTCTGACTTTGGTTCTCCTCCAGCACTCCTCTTGTGCCAGTTGATACATACCTTATTCAAGCAATTACCTACATTGTATTTTATCTTATCCTGTGGGAAATGGTTCCTTTGTTGCCTTGCTTCAGGAATCTTTCAGTTCAGTTCAGTCAGTTCAGTTGCTCAGTCCTGTCCGACTCTTTGCAACCCCCATGGACCGCAGCACAGCAGGCTTCCCTGTCCTTCCCCAACTCCCAGAGCTTGCTCCAACTCATGCCTATTAAGCCGGTGATGCCATCCAACCGTCTCATCCTCTGTCATCCTCTTCTCCTCTTGCCTTCAATGTTTCCCAGCCTCAACCTCTTTTCTAATGAGTCAGTTCCTTGCATCAGGTGGCCAGTGTTGAGGGTTATGCATGTATCTTATTCATATTTGTATCCCAGGCCTAGCACAGACCAGGAACACATTCATATGAGTGTGCTCAATAATGATTTTTTAAAGTATATTAACAGATAACATTTAGCAAGCAATGTGGCAAACCCTATGTCTGCAATGTTTCATCCACCAGACACTTTAGGAGAAAAGTACTTTTATTATCCCTATTTCACAATGAGAAAATTGAGAGCAGGAGAAATTAATTTGATCTAAAGTCAAATTTGATCCAAGATCAACTAGTAAGTGGCAGAACTTCTCCTGTAGGTTTTTGGCTTCAATATCTGGGGTCTTCACTACCATATATGAATCAATACAGGAGGAAGGCTTTCCAATCTGTGGCTGAATAAGGGGCATAGAAGAATCCACCATCATTTTACAGAGGCAACTAAGATGAAAAATTATGGTAAAGTCCTAACTCGATGATGTCTCCAATTTTTTGAATCACCTTTACTTCTTCCTCCCTCCCTTCTCCCCTCTTCCCTTCTTTTCCCCTCGCTGCTCTCTTTCCTTTCCATCTCCCTCTCTCCCCTTCTCTCCCTTCTAAAACTTAGGAAAAATGTCTTGAGTTCCTACGTTGAAGTATGATCCAGTCAAGAACTGAAATGTTTTGCGGGAACGGGAACCAACATTTTATTTGGCTCCTACTTCTTTCCATTCAGTCCCAAATTCACAAATATCAAGCACCTACTGTGTGCCGGGAACCTTTTTGAGACACTGGAGACACAGCGGTAAAGCAAAGTAAGTGCGGGTTCTCACGGAGAGATGACTGTCAGCGGGCATTTTACATACACTTGGGTCACTTACTCCTCACAATAACCACACGAGGTAATGATGACAGCAGTAATAGACAACTCTAAGCAGTGTTTATCTGTGCTGGGCACTGGGCTTACCTACGTGTTTTCTTTGTATTAACTCATTTACCACAACAACCCGTGAGGGAGACATGTCTTCCTCATTTCACAGATGAGTAAACTGGAACGCAGGTAAGTGATCTGCTCAAAGTTCGAACCCAGGCAGTGTCTAACTCCCCGGCTGTGAACCACAAGGCTATACTGTTTCATTTATGTTTCCTTCATAATATTCCAACTTTCGAGCGGCCGAGTCCGGTCTCAGAGGATCTGACGCCCAAGCCCAGGGGTTTGTGCCGCACCCCAACGGCCTTGAGGAATAAGTGAGATTGGCTTGGAATTTTTGCAGTACTTTTCTCTTCCACAGAATCCAAACTGATTTCAACGTAATTCTCAGATTTGTGATTTGAACCCTCTGGTACTGTCAGTTGCCCCGTAAGGAGAGAGAGAGAGGGCCAGGGCCCGGGTCATCGCACACTGGCCGGGGCACCCAGCAGATGGCGCTGTCTCGGTGGCCAACAGCCGGCCGCCCCGTCCCCCGGGGCTCAGCGCCTCCGCTTGAAAGCTTCCCGGCCCTCTCTCACTCCCTTCTCGCTCCCCCTCCCCACGGAGCCTGGGCCCACGTGACCTCGAGGCGGCCAATGGGCGAGCAGAGAGGGCGAGCTGGTCCCTGTGGCCGCCATTAAAGCGAAGGGAAAACCCGTGAATTCGGATTAAAGGGGGAAAAACACCGCCCGCTGGGCCCACAAAATGGGGGAGACTACGGCGTCCCGGCGGTGAGGCCGCAGGAGAGCGGGCGTTAGGCCGGTCTGGCTCAGGGACGACACGAAGACACAGCCAGAGAATGGTCTGAGCCCGCAGACGCCGCCACCAACCTCCGCCACTGAGGAGACTCTGGGCTTAAGGACATCGCCGCCGCCGAGCCGGGGGCCTGGGCTTCTCTCCCGGCTCTCGCCCTTCCCGCCCCTCTGCGGGCGCCTCTCCGCCCCGGGAGCAGCCTCCGGGGCTGGGGCTCTGCCCTCTCGGACTCGTTTTTAATTATTTATTCTGTAATTTATTATTTTTTCTGGTGGCAGGGGCACACATCCCCTCCGTCCCCCGAAGAGGGACGAGCGTCCGCGGGCTCCGCGGCGGCCGCAGCCCGGCCGGCGGGGCGAGCGCGGCGCGGCCCTCCCGCCTCCGGCCCTCGGCCCCGGGCGGCTGGGTGCCGGCCGGGCGGCGGGGGCTGCTCGCGGCGGCGGGGGGGTGGGTGGGGAGGGCGGGCGGCCCGGCGGCCTCCTCTTCCACCGCCCCCCCAACCACCACCCCCCCGCCCTCCCCGGTGTCTGTTTCTCTCTCTGGTCGGAGGCGGCGGTAATGGCGGATGGTGGGTTGTGGCGCCGGCGGCGGCTGCTGTGAGGGACGATGAGTTCCTCCTTCGTGCCGAACGGGGCCAGCCTGGAAGATTGTCACTGTAACCTCTTCTGCCTGGTGAGTGCCGGGCGGGGGCCGCGGCGGGCGGGCGGTGGGGGAGGGGCCGCGAGGTGCGCCCTTGGGCCGTGGGGGAGGGGGTCCGGGTCGGATCCAGATGCCCGAGTCCCCGGGCGAGGCCCGGCCCGAGCCGGCGCCGCGGGAGCCCCGCGCCGGCCCGGAGCCGCCGGCCCGGGCTGCCCTAGGAGCGTCGGCCTTTTCTCCCGTTTCCGACACTTTTCTCGCCCGCGGTCCTGTCTCCCAACTTGGGCTCCTTTCCTGGCAGGACAGCGGCATTTCCCTCTTGTGTTGCTGGCTTAACTGTTGCTTGTCTCCCTATTGACCGTGTATCCCTTTTCTGCCACTTTGTGTTATTGCCCATTCTCCCACTGCCTGGCTCTGCTCCTCTTGTTTTCCCCCGATAAACGAGACCCCGGAACTTAGCACTCTTTTAATTTTACGTGCTTGTTCTTTATAAAGATGAGTCAAACTGTAGGGGGTTCGTTTGTTCCTTGGGTGACTTCAGACTCTGAAAAAAAACAGTGAATGCCATTCCGTAGTTTTTCTTTTAAACTTTGAAAACAGTTGGAGATTTTGACAGTCTCTAGCCGACTTGCTTTTATTAGAACATTAGGTTTGTGAGAGTGGAGCGAACTTATGGAAGAGATGCTGTGGTTCTGGACTAAATATTTTTATACAGAAGGCTGCTCCTCCTCTTATTGAAAAGTCAAGGGGAAGCTGGCTCTACGGATGGCACTTGTGTTGGTTGGCCCCGGTCTGGGAACATCTCAATAAAGACTTTCAAAAGTACCAACTGTTGCAAATACTCAGTCTGCAGTTGGATAGGAGCTTAGCTTCATCAATGATTTGAAGTTTCGGTAACTTTCTTTTTTTCATTTTCCCTGTCCTATGAGGAATATTAAGAGTGTGTGATAGGTAAGTGAATTGAGTGGGCGGAGCACAACTAGTTGGCAAGTGTAAACTGCCAGTCATGTATCAGCAGTTTCATTTTTGGCACCTTAAGCTTGCACTTTTAAGTTAGATTAAAAAATTACTGAATTCATGCTGATAATGTCTTTTACGATCCTAAATTGAGATCTTGAATGCCTTTCCCCCTTATAAAATGTTTCTTGTACAATATCCATTAATCAGCATCTCTTCAGATATAGTAGACAAACAGCAGGTTTTACATTTCTGTCTTCTCCAACTCAGTCTATTTTTGGTACTTTTAGGATCGGGTTCTTTGAAGATAAGACTAGCACAAATCTGACAGTTCTTTGTGAGCAGCTATTTGACTTTTCCTTAAAGGGATATATATGTAAAGATTTAACAAGAATGTTTTCATTTGTAGTTGAGATTTCTTTTCGTTACAGCTGTGACGTCTATAAACATTGAATGATGAATCTTTAAAAGTTAATTTTGTAGTAAGTTTGATACCAAGAAACAAATGTAACCAGTAAGAACAGAATTTAGGACTGAGAGCAAATGTTTACTCAGTGTGCAGTATTAAAGTCTGTGTTTATATTTAACATTATTAAAGCTTTTTAATTTATCCTTGGGACACATTTATTGACTTGTATTCAGTGACATGTCAGTATTAATTTTTTCAGTGTCTGTTCTTTTCCTTTAATTTTTGGTTGTTGAATTATCAGAATAAGCTCCCCCCCCCCCTTTCTTTTTTGGTCAGTTTGTTTTCAGTATCCCAAGGATATGTTGAAAAATTGTAATGTCTTAATGAAATAGGGGACTTTAATAGTGAGGACTTTTGATTTTGAGTGAATATGCAATAATAAAAAAATCATACTTTGTTTTCCTCAGGCTGACTTGACGGGAATTAAATGGAAGAGATACGTGTGGCAAGGCCCAACTTCTGCCCCTATTCTGTTTCCGGTGACTGAGGAAGACCCCATTTTGAGCAGTTTTAGTCGCTGCCTTAAGGCAGATGTACTTGGTGTTTGGCGGCGTGATCAGAGACCTGGAAGAAGAGAATTGTGGATATTTTGGTGGGGTGAAGACCCCAATTTTGCTGACCTAATTCACCATGACTTATCAGGTGAAAGCAGCTTATCATTTCTAACTTAAAGATATAGCAATGTTGTATACTTTTCCTAAAAACGTTTGTATTACAAATGGAGATTCTTTTGGTGGAACATTTGTTTACTGTGAAACCAGACAAAAATTCAGCTTCATGTTTTATTTCACTGCTGTTATTTTATTTTACTGAAAATTATGCATTTCATGGCAGGTTTTTTGAGCCTCGAATAACTTTATTCTTTCTTCCACCTCCCAGCTTTCTCATGAATTTCTGGCAGACAGCCCAAGGAAGGCATGTTAGTAAATAAAATTAAGAAAAATGGAATTGGGGAGCATTTCCTAACAGTCAAAAAATACTTTTGAAACCACGTGTAACTCATCTTTGAGTCAATTCTGCTACTACTCTCTTCTGTGTAAATAAGCACACAGTTGTAGAAATATCTGGAAATACTGTAACTTTCTCACGTGCTTTTTTTTTCCCCCTAGGCATATAGTTTTTTCAGTATTTTTATTTGTGGTTGTTACATTATTAACAAATGAAGGCTTATGTTAATTTTCTTATTCTTGGAATGTGATTCTTTTATTTTAGGTACTGTTCCATCAAAGACTGTCTTTGATATGAAACAGTGCCAACTTGTGTAGCTTTTACAGTGGGACATGTGTCATAATCTGAAAAGTTAGGGAAGTAATTTTATTATGAGCAAATTAATAAGATTACTTCTGTCTTATTTTCTTGATATTTAGGACCAAATGTTACTTTCAAAAGAGAAACTATAATTCTTCATGTAATACTGAAGCTTGTGTTTACTTTAGAGTCCATGTTAACTGAATCTTTGATGATAGGAATGTAAATGATTAGTTGTTTGCTGCAGTGTACCAAAGATTTCAGTATGATGTAACATAATGATTCTTGACGAGAAAATTGAGGATTTTTAGATAACTGAAAAAGTTTTCTTATTGGAAATCAAGTACTCTGGAGTTTCTATTATTGTCTATTTGATCTATAGAACTTATTTTATTTTTGGATGTATGTAATCCAGGTGACTATCTCAAACAAGCACTTAAGACCAGTGTTTGTGCAGGAATGTGTATGTCACATTTTTTATCTTCAAATTAACAAACCCTTCAGTCTTAATATTTATTTTTGAGAGAGGTTGCAATTCTCTTATGATCAGTGCTTTCTAGCTTTTCTAATAAGATCCTGCTGGAGAGTCTAGCCCTTATTTTTAAATATGTAGTGTGGTTCTAAATATATTAAATGATGAGTTTGTATATATGTATGTGTATATGATGTATGCATATACATCAGACTATAATATTCCTTTACAGCATCAGCAAGGTGATGCTTTGTAATTGTCATGCCAAAAACTAAGCCTGCCAGCTTCCTTTTTCTTTCATTGACTTTAGGTATGCTTGAGTTATTTTAATCTTGAAGTGATTATAAATACCACCTTACTAAAATATTTGAAGACTGTTTTAATATTATTGATAATATAGATAAACTATTATGCTGACTTGGAAGTTTTGGTCTTCTTAATAAAGTTAGAACATCTGAACAGACCATTTCCCTCTCCCCCAGATTCCATGAAATACATTTCGTGGAATCAAACATAATCTTAACAGTTATGTAGTATTAGTATTACATTAATAGGACTAACATTTTGAAAATTAAAAGCCTATTAAAGTTAACTGTGAACTGGCGTGATGTATATTAAAATACTATGTGGGGAGTTTTATTTTCTGTTATAAATAGGTTTTCTCCTGAAAATTCACAGCTATTAAATTTTTTTCTCTATAGTTTGCCGATAAGCGTAATTATTTAAAATAGTGCTGCCTATACTTTAAAATATTTATTTGAACATAATGAAAGTAATTTTGGAAGTTTAGGCTTTACTTGTCAGATTTTGCTGAATGCCAATTAACTTAAGAATTTATCAGTGAAAGCAATTAAAATAGTAAACCTAAATATAGTAATGGTTATATGTAATCACATTTTCTGTTCCAAAGTCTGTCTGGTACTATCTTAAACAGTTTGTGTAGCCAGTGGTATTTTTATAATGTTTTAGCTTTTTTTTTAACCTGTCATTTACTTTAGAATGTTTTTACTTAAATCAGACATATCTTAAAGAATAATAAGGTCTTTTCAGATGGAGTATATTTGTCTCGCCCTTTTCTTTGCTCCAGGGACACCGTCTGCCTCCCTTTTGGGGTAATTAGTCTGCCGCTGTCTCTCGAGCTAACCCCTTTTTCATTTCTTCCCATCTGTGGCACTCCATCCCCTTTTTTTAAGCTCCCCTGAGAAGAGAGCAGCTGGACAGTAGGGGTGGCATCAGCTGCTGGAGGCAGTCCTGAGTTCCAAGTGGAGGTGTGGTAGCAAGGAGAGGGGAACCGGAAGGACCCAGGTGGTAACTAAAGAGCTGGTTAATTTAGCTTGAGTGTGCTCTTTGCAGGCAGTGTCTTTCTGTTTGGTTCAGCAGCTACCACATCTTGTTACTGAAATATTTGTGATTGTGGCAGTAACATTGCCGTTCTTGGTGAGAGAAGGCAGAAGCCATTCCTTTTTGCAGATGAGAATTCTCAGTGTTTCATATTAAGTCAGTAATAAAAGTACAAAATTGCCTTTGCTTCCCCCTATGAATTTCATTTGTGTCATAGTGTATTTTTTAAAGTAACTTTTTGTTTGAAAATACGTGTAGATTTCCATAAATTTAACAGAGACACTATATAGAGTTCTCTGAGTTACATCTTCCATCAAAATGGTGCATTTTCCACAGCTAATGAAACAATACTGATATATTGATATTGGTATTACCTAAATCGATAGTTTCTTTGGTTATCCTTTATTTTTACTTAATGCCCTTTTTTATCCTATGATCTCATCAAGGATACTATATTACATTTAGTTGTCATGTTTCCTTTGACTGTTTCTCAGACTTGCTTTATTTTTAATGATCCTGATAGTTCTGAAGAGTCTAGTCAGGTTCCATTGCTAAGGTTCCATAGTACATTTTTAATTTCTGCCTGCCTCTTACATGTAGCACATGTCTGGGTCACCTACCTTTCAAGTTTTGCTAATGTGTAGAAATAGAATGTAAACTAGTTTTACTGCTAATTGATAAAAGTCTTTTACAGCAAGCCAGATCTGATTTGATACTTTAACCCTCAGTTCGAAGTTTATTGTTGTCACTATTGGCTTTTAGTTTTTCCCTTGAAACAAAAATAAAAACAACTATCCGCTCTCTGAGGTTTGCATCTTAAAAAAATTTATAGTAGCTAGAATGTGATGAGACTCTGAGAAAACTGATACCCTGAGAATTGAAAAAACAGAATCAGGGCTAAAAATATTTCTTTTTCCTGGCTCCTGTGGTAATAATGCAGGATTTTAGCGACATATCCAAGTACTTTTCTTATAACAATTTCATCGTAAATACTGTCAAATAGGTCATTGTTTAGTCTTAGAATTTAATTTTGGATGCTTTTACTGAAGGATATTAATTACAGTGGAATTTAACCTTAAGTGACAGCCTTAACAAGATTGACAGATAAATAGCAGCCGAGTATAGCAGTCTAGTGTTAGTCAACTAAAAATTTATTTTATGCCCCAGGTAGCCTGAAGAGAGTTAATTCATTTCTGTCTTCTGTTACATAATTTACTTGTGATCCAACTTTTTATGTTTGCTGGTCTTCTAGGTACAACATTGCCATGCTTCTCTGTGTACTATCAAGCAAGAAAACTATTTTTTAGATCTTCAAATCAAAGATAAACATAAGAGGCTGCTTTTAAACCAATGTTTTTCAGGTTTTGCTGATCAATAATGCTGCCAATTTAAGGCTCTCAGCAATTTGTTGAAAGAACAGCTTATGAATGGGCAATTATTATTCAAGACAGGTGCTAAACTAGACACTTAAACATTTCTCTTTATTCCTTCAAGAAATACATAGTATTTTCAACAATGATGGATTTTGACCCATTTATTATTTTTTAGTATATGCTGCATTTTAATAGCTTGGCAGACTTACTTAGGTAGATTCCTTTTTTACTGGCTTACCACCATGAGGATATTTAACGATGTCAGTTTTGAGAAAACTGAGTACAAATGCTTAGGTATATCAAAAATTCTTTTTGTTTTTATTTTTTCCCCCTACTCATAGAGAATTATTTTGATGACCTATCACATCCTTTTGTATCACTATAATCTGTATCCTCAAAAAATTATGGAAATCAAATTTAGCATTTGAACTTATTGTTCAAATATCTTGTAAAAATTTTTCAAGTAACAATTAACAGTTAAGAGTTCTAATCCTAAGGGTAACAGAAAAGTACTAAAAACACAGAATTGAAACTGTTTTCTCTGGGGATACAGATAGAAGAGGAGGGAAACATTTATTTAAATACATTAAGCAGACTTTTTCCATTAGGCTGGGGTTAATTAAGTTCAAAAAAGTTAGGTAAAGATTTGCCTGTGTGTTCCCTCTCCCACCCTTTTCTGTTAAGCTGGTGTTGAGATACAAGGGCTTATTTTAATTAATGTAAGGGGTGTATGCCACTGTGTCTTTGGTGGCTTGGTTGTACCATTTCGTTTTTTATATCCATGAATACAAGATGTGGAGAAGTACGTCTCTTATGGTTACTATAATATCAAGATAGAAGCTTGGCTTAGTAGGCTGCTTTCTGAGTGACACTCCCCCTGGACCTCCAAAAAAAAAAAAACCCTCTGACTTTTCATTGAATGTTATTAGGAATTATTCTTATTTCCTCAGCAATGAAAAATCAAATTGTTATTTAGTGTGATGGTTGCTTAGTTATCTACCATATAGGTGAAGATGTGCTTAAGAGATTTGTTGGCCTTAGAAAATCCTAACAGGTGATCAGATCTTTGTTTTATGCATAACTCCCATTTAGTGTTAATAAGCTTTGTGGGCATTTGAGGGTTTAATGTAAAATGAGGATTAAGTTTACCTGAGTTTTTCTAGACACAGAATTAGAGCAATGAGAGAGAAATGCTTGAATATTAATACTGATTAATTTTCTAAACTATATTTAGTTTTCTTAAACTATTTAACTACATACAGGTTTAACTGAAATAGATTTTTTAAAATAAAATCTTAATATGTAAAATTAATAAAAATTATTGTATTACAGTTTTTACTGTTTTAAAGATTTTTAACTTTTGGGTAGGAAGGTGAATTCAGTCTCAAGTTTTAAGTGAATAATTTTCTGATATTTGAAGTTTATAGTGACTGTAGATGTTTGAAATGTAATGTTATCTGTGTTTTGGTTCTTTGTTGCTTTAAAACTTAGAAGTAGTTTGAGAAAAGATTTTGGTAGGGGCTTCTTGTGTATGACATGTTACTCCATTGCATTTCCTTAGAAGGTAAGGATTTTTGAGGTAAAAGGCTATAAAAAGTACACTAGATAGTTTATAAAGAACTGAAGAATTCCAGCATAATTCTTTTGGAGTTAAGAATATGTGTACTTTTAGTAATCATAAATCACATAATTTTAGATAAAGCTTTTAATGTAACTTTGATTTGAAATGATAGAAGCTGATTAAACTAAAAACAGATTGAGAAAGTTTTGATTTTTTTTTTTTCTCTCAACAACTCAGATATGCTTCTGATCTAGACTTTTTAAATAAAGTGAAGCCACTATGTGCCACTTCCCTTTTCTTCTAGCCTCCTGTTTCCTTTAATAAAGTGAAACTTCTGAAATTTTGGTTTTAATTGGAAGTAGATAAGGATGTCGATAATACAGCAGAATGTGAAGAACTTTTTCTGTTTATTATTAATGATTTAAAAATTATCAAGCTTTTCTCATTTTTAAAAAGCTTGTCTTTCGGAAAAAAGTTGATTTGAAAGATTTTGACTCTAATTTAGGAGACATTTTAGTGAACAACATAAAATCAACGTTAACTTGTAGCACAAATTTCTAGTGAAGTTAAAGTCCATTGTCATTGTGCTATTGTGCTTTTGAGTTAATGTTTATTCTGCTCATTTGTTGTACAAGTTATGAATGTTTGCCATCTGTCATTCTTAATACGCGTCTTTGCTTTTATTCTAAAGCATCATGGTTTATTATTTTTCTCTTGAGATAGTTATGCCTTTTTAGTGTTGAATTAAGAAAGATTTTTTTTTACTTAAATTGAAAGAAGGTCCATACTTTAAAAATGTTTTATAAAGTTAAATAGACTATAGGAGTATGCCACACTATTTTATATTTGAAATAGCAAATTAAAATATTCCAAAAGTTAAAATGTTGATGGCAGTAGCTCCTATTTATAGTAGGATTCCTTGGATGCTTTCTTATAGGTATAGATGGATAGAGAGTAAAAAGCTTTTTTTCTGAACTACATCCATACTTATCTCAAAGTGACTATGTTATTATTTTTTTTTTTTTTTGTAACTTCACTTGGAGTGGTTAATAGATTTGCTGGCAAAATTGAGGCAGTATAGTTAGCAAGGGTTGTAAAAACCAAGATCATGGCATCCAGTCCCATCACTTCATGGGAAATAGAGCGGGAAAAAGTAGAAGCAGTGACAGGTCTTATTTTCTTGGGCTCCAGAATCACTGTGGATGGTGACTGCAGCCATGAAATTAAAAGATGCTTGCTCCTTGGAAGAAAAGATATGGCAAACCTAGACAGCGTATTAAAAAGCAAAGACATCATTTTGCCAACAAAGGTCCGTATAGTCGAAGCTACGGTTTTCCAGTAGTCATGTACAAATGTGCAAGTTGGACCATAAGGAAGACTGAGCACCGAAGAAATAGTGTTTTTGAATTGTGGTGTTGGAGAAGACTCTTGAGAGTCCCTTGGACATCAAGATCAAACCAGTCCATCCTAAAGAAAATCAACCCTGAATATTCATTGGAGGGATTGATGCTGAAGCTAAAGCTGCAATACTTAGGTCACCTGATGTGAAGAGCCGACTCATTGGAGAAGACCCTGATGCTGGGGAAGATGGAAGGCAAAAGGAGAAGGGGGCGGCAGAGGATAAGATGGGTTGGTTGGCTTCACCGACTCAATGTACATGAATTTGAGCAAACTCCAGGAGATGGTGAGAAGGACAGGAAAGCCTGGCGTGCTGCAGTCCATGGGGTCACAAAGAGTTGGACATGACTTGGCAACTAAACTACCAACATAAATTTATATCAGAAGTGCCATTTAAAATTTGTCTTTAAAGTTTTAAATTTCACCCCATGTAGAGACTCTTACTCTAAATAGTAAGCATGGGAATCATTTGGTTGAAATGAGACCTAAGGTGGCTGATAATGCACTACTTGTTAGGCTCTGTGCCGGAAGCTTCCTTTTTATCCATCACTTATTTTTATAGTTGAGTTGTGGATTAGAATGCTGATGGATGTAAGATGTTTTGAGTTTAATTATTAACTGTCCAGTTTTTTTTTTTTTTTGGCAGGGTGAATGACTGGAAGAGTTAGGACAAAGTAACAAGTGAGTCAACTTAGAAATTGGCACTTTAGGTATAGAGTGTGTGGTATTTCCCTTGGTTATACAGATGTTCTATTCATTTATACAGAAGCCAAATCAGTATGTTTGTGATATATCATTGCCTTTTTATGTGGTGGGAAAATAATTTTCAGGTAATTTAATAGAGTACATGGCTCTTTGGCCTTTTATTCTCTATGGATTAGCTTTGAAACTTGATGTTTTAGTGTCTAGAGAGATAGCAAAGTGGTCGTAGCTCAATATTCTGAGGTGAAGTAGGGTTTATGAATTTAGGGATTAAACTGTAATACTTTCAGTTTAGCTCTGAGTAGATACAGTGCCTCTATGTTACTTTTTGTTTCTTTCATTTGTTTTATAGAAGAGGAAGATGGAGTGTGGGAGAATGGACTTTCCTATGAATGCCGAACTTTGCTTTTCAAAGCAGTTCACAATCTGTTGGAACGGTGTTTAATGAACCGGAACTTTGTACGTATTGGCAAGTGGTTTGTAAAGCCTTATGAAAAAGACGAAAAACCTATAAATAAAAGGTAAGCTATCTTTAAACTCTTACTTGATATTTCTTTAGGCTTGTTAATATTAATGACTTTATAGAATGTGTGATAAAACTAATATCTCACAGACATTCAGAAGGCTAACTTTGGCAAAGTATATAAGTATTCAGTTTTCTTTGACTCCTTCATTCTTTCTTTTACACATTTTAAGAATTTTCTTGTAGGACGGATAGGCTGTGTGTCAGTACAGTGGCTTAAGTTTTGATTTAGGATAATAGAAAAAATGTGAGATGAAAGCAGAGACTTACGCATTGAAGTATATATATTTTTTAGTACTAGTGGAAATACATCCATGGTACTCTGTTAAAATTAAGTAGTATTAATTTTTTTTTTAGATGGTGATCTGTAGTCATGTTTGGGTTGAGGTAATCCTCATTCTCAGATCTTTTTGCTTTAATTAAAGTTACTTAAATTTGTACGTTTCTATGTAGGACATGTATACTTTTGGGGTGCTTATGATTTTCTTCAGCTTTGAATTAAGCAAATTCATGATGCTAATGTGTAGGATAGTTGCAGATGGAGGCACAGAAGACTTTTAAGACGTATTCAGGTAAAAGCTTTAGGTTACTACAGTTCTCTGGTTTAAATAATATAAGGCATAATCTGTTAGAAGATTTAGTCTCAAGCAGTTGTTGAATTAGTGAGACTTCTAGAGAAATGAAACAGTGGTGTGTAAGATGGGATATGGGAAAAGAAAAAAATGAAGGAAATTTATTGGTTTTCCCTAAAAGATGTGATGGTTGTAATCATTGTTGAGATGTCATTTTATGTCAGGTGCACATCTTTTTCCATGCACACACGAAATTTTTTGTAAACTCCCCTTTCTAGTTTCATTATAATCGATAGAAGGTAAGACATATCAAGGCTTTCATTTTTCCTCTCTGAAAATTAAAACAAACCTTTATTGTCAAAAGAATAATTGTGCAAGGTAGGAGTGCATTCAGTTGCAAATGACAAAAAAGTCCTAACTAGCTTATGTAGAGGAGAAGGCAGTGGCACCCCACTCCAGTGCTCTTGCCTGGAAAATCCCATGGACGGAGGAGCCTGGTGAGCTGCAGTCCATGGGGTCGCTAAGAGTCGGACACGACTGAGCGACTTCACTTTCACTTTTCACTTTCATGCGTTGGAGAAGGAAATGGCAACCCACTCCAGTGTTCTTGCCTGGAGAATCCCAGGGATTGGGGAGCTTGGTGGGCTGCCATCTATGGGGTTGCACAGAGTCGGACACGACTGGAGTGAATTAGCAGCAGCTTATGTAGAAATTGATTTTTCTTAATAACAGTCTGGAGGAAGATACGTTCAGTGATGTCATCAAAACTTGGGTTCCCTGGAGTTTTCTGCTCTTTTATCTCTGTCCTTTGGCTTTTATCTTCGTGGTTCCAGTAAGTGTTGCATCTCCAGACTTCGGGAGGAAGAGGAAGGGAGGGAGGAGATGAGAAGGGGTGACTGTTGGATCAGAAATTAGATTATTTTCTGGAAATTTTAGCTGACATATCATTGGCTATCTTGAGGTAAATACTCTGTATATGGGAACATTGCCACTCTGAGCAAAATAAACCTTGGTTAGTAAGAGGAAATGGAGAATAGATAGTAGGTAGGCAGTTTGAAGAATTCAAGCTGATTACCAAGAATTAAAAAGAGAACCTGCAATCCTGAGCCCCAACTACTAGATGTGCTCCTCAGAGGCAGTCCCTTTAAATTCTTCTAACTTAACTTTAATTTACCCGTTTAAAAACTTACAAGCAAATGCTAATTATTGAACTTTCTGTTATTTCAGTTATTCAGGATTTAATCTTCTATTAATAATTTAGCTATCTTACCATCCCCTCCACCCCAGCCATCTCCCAACTCCCATCCCTACCACTTGGACATTGGCATACTGAGATACTCTGTTCTCCTGTCCCTTCTTTTTTTCCCCTATCTTACCAATATAGTTATGAGATTTGGTTAAAAAAAAAAAAAGTACCTATTGTTTCTATTATAATTTTATAAATATTTAGTGAGTCATATAGCATGTAGGATTACATTCTATTTCCTCTATATAATTTTGTTTTTCCCAGTGTTAATGTGATTACCTCTTTTTTCCCTTAATTACCTATGTCAAGGGTTGGTAAACTACTTCCTCACAGGGCAGATATAGCCTGCCCCCTGTTTTTGTAAATTTCATTGTAACACAGCCTTGTTCCTTCATTTTTGGATTACTTTATGCCTGCTTTCACACTCTGGCAGAGTTGAATAGTTGTGATAAGAGACTGATGATCCCACAATGCCTAAAATATTTCTCTGGCTTTTTACAGATAGTGTGCTGATCCCCAGCCTGTATACTTACTGGTAATTCACCCCTAGGCTATCTGCAGGAAGTATAAGTCTCCCCTCTACCTTTAAGGAGTTTGTGTAATCTTTTAGTTTCTTCTTACTCTCTCTCAGTATCCCTATTTGAACCCGTCATTGTTCGGTTCTGTTTTGGACTTGTTGTTCTATTAGGCCTGTTTCACAGTAGTCGTCTTGGGAATTTGCTTTGCTTTTTGTCTGTTGGGTCACTTATTTCCTGGATCTCATGTTTTGGTTTTTTGTCTTACTGTTTTGGTAATACCCATCACCTGTAGTTTCCTGAGAAGAGAGTACATAAGAAGTAATATTTTTGAGATCCTGGATGTCTGAATTTTCTCCTTTTCTACTCTTAAGACTTCTGGGCACTAAAATGCTGATTGGAAGTTTTGTATATGTAAATAGCTATGAAGCAAGCTGCAGGCTTTAGTAAGGTGACTGGACCGAGATTTGGCCATTTTTGTTTAGAACTGTGCTGCTACAGTAGCCACCAGTCAATTGTAGCTATTTAAATTGCAGTTAATTGAAAAAATAAAAATTCAGTTCCTCAGTTGTCTAAACCACATTTCGAATATTCTTATGAGTACTGGTTATTGTATTGCATAAGTTCTTTTGGATGATATTGCTTACACCAGAGCCTTTACACTTAAAATAATGCCGTAGCATCACTAAAGAAGTCAGTTAAGGTTTTTTTGTTTTTGTTTTTTTTTGGAGGGGTTGGGCAGTAACTGAAAGACTTACTTTAAACTTCGCTCGTAAAGCTTTGTCGTCTTTCATACACCTGTGGCTTTTACACAGTCCCTTCAACTCCATCTTATTTAAATATAAGCACCACAAAATTTAAGGTGGTATATTAATAGCCATTTTATATAGTTTTGGGATATCCTTTGGTTGGGTTCCTCAATACCTTTGAAAAGTTAACTTCTAGGGAAGCTATTATGTTTTCTAAGGACTCAGTTCTTTTCTTCTTGTCTTCTAAGATGGCACTGTCTAATAGAAATACGATATGAGTCAACATATGTATTTGAAAATCTTGCAGTAGGCACATTAAAGAAAGTTTTTAAAAAAGTGAAATTGAGTTTCATATATTTAACCCAATATATCTAAAATATTTCAGTGTGTAATTGCATATGCAAATGATATTAATGAGGTAGTTTACTTTTTAAAAACTAGGTCTTTGAAATCTAATATGCACTCCGTACTTTAGAGTCCATCTCAGTGTGATCTGTCCACGTTTATAGGTGCCTGATAGTCATGTGTATGTTGGTTTGCATCAGTGGTGATGAACCCTCTTGGAATTGTATGCTAAATTGGAAGTGTACTTGAGACTCAAAAATAGGGGAAACTTCCAACTTCTGTCAAGATGTCCATTATTTGCTAAGTTGGACCTGGTTACTGTCTTATTTTTCCTCCTTTTAGCTTGTCTATCATTAATGTCCATCATCAAGATTATTCTGAAGTCCTCAGTGATGATATATAATAGTACTTACGACCTAATGAAATGTCTTTGTGATGTTTTAGTTATTAGGATTTGCATGGTCAGTTTTCCCCATTCTCATGCTTTCTAGAAACATTTTTGAGAAAAATTCAGGGCTAGGAAAGACTTTCCTCTCTTTTTTCCTTCCCATTAAGCTTTTCTTACTGTCATTTCTTACTGTGATTCTTAGAGATTCATACAAATCTGTCTCTTTGAACTGTTGGTTTTAGATATGAACAATAATAGAGGAGTTTTTTTTTCTTTCTGAATGGGAAAAGGGAATGAGAAACCTTTAAATAAGCATAACTGACCAGGCTGTGTTTGAAATCAGGGCTTAACAGGTGTTAAATCAGTTTTCAAAACAGACCTGTTAGTCCAATTTTACAGTTGTTAAATCTGAAGAATAGGGAGGTTAAGGAACTTCTTGGAATTCATACATCTTGCAGGTATTGGAGCTGGATTATAGGGCATGAAAAAATATGAGACAGATTGTGACATGTAGATAGGTATGTCTCCTGTACCTACGTGCTATTATTTTATTTATTTTTCATTATTAAAAAAAATCTTTTAGCTGTGTCACACAGCATTGTGGGATCTTAGTTCCCTGACCAGAGATTGAACCCACATCACGTGATCTGCATTAAACCACCAGGGAGGTCTTACCTACATCTTTTAAAGTTATAGAAAATAGTAAAACAGAAGACTTAAAAATATTAGGGAGATGCTGTATTTGCTGAGCACTTGAAGTTGTAAACCAAAATAATGTCATTGCTTTTCTGAGTATTCTTTACTATATAATGTAAGTAATGTGTTCACTAAGTGAGCTGAAGTATATAAAATTCACAGATAAAGGTGTTATATTCTGGATTTTAATATACATCTTTTGTTCATTGAGATATGTATGGTAAGGATATTTGATATTGAAATTATACGTATACATTTAAGGAAATTAAAGAATCATTCTGAGGGCTACAGAAATATAGATTAATGCAGTGGTTCCCAAACTTGTCGGGATATGGAATCACCTTGAGAGAATAAAACAGTAATCTGTGTATTAACCTGGGAATGTGGTGTAGGCTTTGGAATTTATAAAAGATCTCTGTGTGATTCTAATGAAAGATAGACAGGTTTGAAAACTATTTAATCAATGGAATAAAAATCTTGAATTAGGATGACTAGGATTCTTTTTTGTGTGTGTTGTATAATATAAACAACACAACTTACCATTTTAGCCATTTTTTAAGTGTATGGTACAGTAACATTAATTACATTCATACTGTTGTGCAGCCATCACACTATCTCCAGAAATTTTTCATCATTCCAGGCTGAAAATTTGCCCATTGATTAATGACTTCCTATTTTCTCCCCTCACAGCCCCAGGTAACCACCATTCTACTTTTTGTCTCTATGAATTTGACTGTTCTAGATACCTTACATAAGTGAAATCAAAAGGTATTTGTCCTTTGCTGCTGCTAAGTCGCTTCAGTCGTCTCCGACTGTGCAACCCCATAGATGGCAGCCCACCAGGCTCCCCCGTCCCTGGGATTCTCCAGGCAAGAACACTGGAGTGGGTTGCCATCTCCTTCTCCAGTGCATGAAAGTGAAAAGTGAAAGTGAAGTTGCTCAGTTGTGTCCGACTCTTAGGGACCCCATGGACTGCAGCCCACCAGGCTCCTCTGTCCGTGGGATTTTCCAGGCAAGAGGACTGGAGTGGGATGCCACTGCCTTCTCCACTTGTCTTATAGTGTCTGGCTTATTTCGCTTAGCACCATGTTCTCAAGGTTCTTATCCAAGTTGTAGCACGTACTTTGATTTGTCTTTAGAAAGATATTTACATATTTCTTTATTTGACTGTTCTGGGTCTTAGTTGCAGCATGCGAACTCTTAGTTGTGGTTTGTTGGATCTAGTTCCCAAACCAGGGATCGAACCTAGGCCCTGAATTGGGAGTGTGGAGTCAGCCACTGGACCATCAGGGAGGTCCCCATTTCTTTTTAAGACTGAATAATTTTCCATTGTATTTTTATACCACATCTTGTTTATCCACTCATCTGTCAGTTGACATTTGGGTTGTTTCTACTTTTTGTCTATTGTGAATAATGCTGCTATAAATATTAGTATACAAATATCTATGCAAGTCCCTGCTTTCAGTTCTTTTGGAAACATACAAGAAGTAGATTTGCTAGGGCATACAGTAATTCTATTTTAATTTATTTTTTGAGGAATCGCTGAAATCTTTTCCACTGTGGTTGGCCCATTTTATATTCCTGTGAGCAGTGTAGGAGGATTGCAGTTTCTACACATCCTCACCAACACTTCATTTTTTAAAAAATAACAGCCATCCTTATGGATGTGAAGTAGTTATCTCATTGTCATTTTAATTTGTATTTTCTAAATGACTAGTGATGTTGAGCCTCTTTACACCTGTTGGGTGGCTGTGTATCTTCTTCAAATGTCTGTTCAAGTCCTTTTCCCATTTTTAATTGATTGTTAGCATGACTAGGACTTTAAGTCAACACTCCCTTTAAATAGGTTTATGATTTTAAGACAAGTCAGTTAACTTTTTTGTGTCTTGAATTCCCTACCAGCAAAATGGGATATCATTTTTCTGTACCTGCCTAACAGAAGTGCTAAAAATACAGCACTTCCTAAAGCAGTATACTTACCTGTTACAGTATTAGAATAGCTGACTTTAATCTGTAAGCATATTTTCAATTTATGTCTTAGAAATAAAAAATCTTTTGTTTAATTTCAGTACCTAAGGAACATTTTTCTACAACAGAAGATTATCTGTCCAGGTTTCATCTGTAAAATTATGCTTTATTCTTACCTTTTTGCTTTGGTTATTATAGTAAAAGCTCCTGGAGAGCAGTTTTATTCTCCATAATACTTTATGGTAGCTTAACAGTACCTTGGATTCTTATTGTAGTTGCACATATTTGTTTTAACTCCACTTTTCTAAGTGCTGAGTACTGAAAATGAAGTGGTGTTGTAAAATGATCTCTCTCCTCGAAAGACAAGCCATTGTGAATTTAGTATGGTGGTATTACCTCACATTCACTTTGGCCTATAATATTTTCTGACTGGACTTCCCTGGTGGCTCAGATGGTAAAGCATCTGCCTACAATGTGTGAGACTCGGGTTCAATCCCTGGGTTGGGAAGATCTCCTGGAGAAGGAAATGGCAACCCACTCCAGTATTCTTGCCTGGAAAATCCCATTTTCTGACTAGATTACCTTTAATATAGGTATACCATGGAGATAATTGCTTCCCTGGTAGCTCAGTTGGTAAAGAACCCGCCTGCAAAGCAGGAGACCCTGGTTCCATTCCTGGATTGGGAAGATGAAGATCTGTGGAGAAGGGATAGGCTACCCACTCCACTATTGTTGGGCTTCCCTGGTGGCTCAGATGGCAAAGAATCCTGGGTTGATCCATGGGTTGGGAAGATCCCCTGGAGGAGGGCATGGCAACCCATGCCAGTATTCTTGCCTGGAGAATCCCCATGGACAGAGGAGCCTGGTGGGCTACAGTCCATGGGGTCGCCAAGAGTCGGACACGACTAAGCTCAGCACAGCACATAAACCTTAGAGTCATTTTGTCAGTATCTGCAAAATAACTGCTCAATTTTTATTGTGATTGTGTTGAATCATCTTATTCTGTAGCACCACAGTAAAGCATGCATCATAATAAATTGGGTCACAGGAAATTATTTGGTTTCCAGTGCGTATAAAAGTTCGTTTACACTGACTGTAATCTATTAAGTGTACAGTAGCAGTATTTATAGAAAACAGTGTATATAACTTACTTTATTACTAAAAAATGCTAACCATTCTCTGAATCTTCAGCAAGTCATAACCTTTTTGCAATAGTAACATCAAAGATCACTTACCATAGATCACCATACCAAGTATAATAATTATGAAAAAGTTTGAAATGTGAAAATTACCAAAATGTGACACACAGACACGAAGTGAACATACGCTGTTGAGAAAGTGGTGCCAGCAGACTTGCTCAGTGCCAGCTTGTCACACACTTTCGATTTGTAAAGCCCTCAGTTGTCTGTGAAGCACAGTAAAGCAGGTGTACTTGTGTAAGAATTTCAGAAAATTTATCCCATATTTAGAATGTTTAGTTTTTTTCCTCCTATACATGCACAAACTTGGTTTATTTTAAACCATTTTCTATTAACAACTAGATCAGTCTGTATAGGAAACATGCTAGTAGTATATGGTGTGATGTTTTTCCTGAAATAGGCAACTGGAATTGAGAGCTTGCTGTTAAGTAGGGTAGTATGGAGAGTAGGAATGGAGAGTTTATTTTCTTTTAATATTTTATGTATGAAATGAAACAATTGAAAGCTGTAGTTTTAACTACAGTTCACTAATTAAATATGAAGATATAAAATACAGGTCTCCAAGCCTCTTTATCTTTTAAAGATAAAGACTATGAACTTCCTTGGTGGTCCACTGATTAAGAATCTACCTTGCAGTGCAAGGGACACAGGTTTGAACTCTGGTCTGAAAGATTCCACATGCCACGGAACAACTGAGCCTGTGCCCCACAACTACTGAGCCCCATGTGCTATAACTAAGGATCCCAAATGATGTCAACGAAGATCCTGTGTGCTGCAACTGAGACCCCAGGCAGCCAAATAAAAATTAAAAATAAAGAACAATAGACTCTTCTAGGTTGTTGCTTAAACTTGTAGATGTTCTTGAAAGTTTTTGCCATTTAGATTTTGGAATCTGCTATTGAATTACTGATTAAGCACACAGCATTTGTGATGATTTGTATAGCATACTTACCTTAAACTTAATCAAATTGTAGTTTACCTATGTGTAGATTATTATTACTTCAGTTACTTCCTTAGTAAATGTTTCCCTTGACATAGAAAATTTTTAGTTATTCCCCTTTAAATTCTTAAAGTTTTTTTGTCAGCAAAATTTATCTTTTAATGTTTTCTGAAAAAACTGTAAAGAGTTATAATGTTAAAATATATATATTCATTCTAACTAGTTTAACATGAAATATTCTTAATTTTTTTTAACCATGTCTTCTCTCTTACACACTCTGGAGAGAGATGCTTTGAAAACTGATTTCTTCTTGTTTTATGTCAGTACATATAATTGGGGTCCCAGATGGCTGAGTGGTAAAGAATCCACCTGCCATTCAGGAGAGGCAAGTTTGATCCCTGGATTGGAAAGATCCCTTGGTGAAGGAAATGCAACCCAATCCAGTATTCTTGCCTGGGAAATCCCACAGACAGAGGAGCCTGGAGGGCTAAGGTCCACAGCTTTGCAAAAGAGTCAGACATGACTTAGTACTTAAACAACAAGCAATGTACAATGGGCATAACCCTCTCAGAACACTGTTGGCTTGCTAAGATAAAAATACTATTTAGAAATGATGTTATGTATATATACTTTCTGTACCTTAGCCTTAACAGTTATAGAATAATTTTGTCAGAAAAGAGGTCACTCGAAAGAAAAGTGTAAATATGGCTTCGTAAGCATTCCCACATCTAGTAATGAGATTGGTTGCATATATTTGTTTACTTTAGATACATTCTTTGAGGAAAATGTATGGCGGCTTGTGAGTAATTTTTTAAAAATCCTAATGTTCCTTGGAGAAGGACATGGCTACCCACTCCAGTATTCTTGCCTGGAGAATCCCATGGATAGGAATCTGGTGGGCTACAATCCCTGGGGTCACAAAGGATTGGACATGACTAAAGCAAATGAGCACGCACACATGCACAAGCACGTACCGCAACTGTACAAGAATGGGCCGATTCTTACCGAAACGCTTTTTGCTTTCATAACACCCATTCTTCTCAATGTCTTCTTCTGACACTCAGGCTGTTCTTTCTTGGTCCCATCTGTGAGTGTCTTCTATTATACTAAAGCTGCAGTTTTTAGAGCTCCCTAGGGACAGTTCCCTCTGTTTCTCAACATTCCCTCTCTAGGTGATCACATTCATTCACAAAGATGTAAATACTATCCACACCCTGATAATCCCCAGATTTATACTATAAACCCAAACCTCCACCACATCAGAAAAGCTACTTTGTCCAAAAACTGATTCTTTGATCTTTACCCCAAACCTGCTCCTTCTCTAGACTTCTGTATGCTCTACCCTGAGGCTCATGTCATCAGATACTGCTTTAATTCTAGGGACCTCCTGGTTCCCGTATATAATCCATCACCAAATTCCCAAGCACATTCTAGATGCTCCCACTTACTGTCACTACCCTAGTCCAAGTCACCACTGTCTCTCACATGGGCTATTATTGCTCTAGGTCCTGGTGGCTCAATGGTCAAGAATCTGCCTGCCAATGCAGGAGACACAAGAGAGACAGGTTTAACCCCTGGGTTGGGAAGATCCCTTAGAGGGGGAAATGGCAACATACTCCATTATTCTTGCCAGGAAAATTCTGTGGACAGAGGAGCCTCAAGGGTTACAGTACATGGTCTTGTAAGGAGTCGGACTTAATGACTGAGCATGTACACATGCACACATATCCTGTGGCGTCTCTTCTCTAGTAACTGGTGACATTTCCCAAGTAAAAATAAAAAAATATCAGGTACTATCATTCCTCTGATTAAAAATCCTTCAATAATTTCCCCTTGCACTTTAGAACAAAATTTGAACTGCCTCGTTGTGTGTTTTCTGACCTGCTTGTTCCTCTCCATCTTAATCCCAGTTTTTTGCTCCTGTCTATACTCCAGTTGATACTGATCTTCCTTCAGTTCTTCCAGTAAGCCAAAATCCTTCCTGCCCCAGGGCTTTTGGACCTGCTGGTTGCTCTACCTGGAATGTTTTCCTCACATCTTGCCCTGTAAACTGATTCATCTTTCAAATTTCAGCACAAATATCACTCTCCCTAAACCGCCTTCCATCCAAATTAAATTAGTTCCCTCTAATGAATTCTCTTTCAACATCCTTTCCTTTTGTATCATTTATTACAGTCTTTTAAGTAAATAAATATGTATGTGTGTTTATGTGTGTACACATAAAATGCCTGCCTCTTCCATTAGGTTGTGAAATTCATGAAGACAGAGACTCTGTCTATCTTGGTCACCTCTGCATAGCCTACACTTTGCATGGTGTCTAACACATAATGTGTGCTTAATAAATATTTGCTGAATTAGTTAATTAGTGAAAGTCTCCATTTCCACCAATACTGTGTTCCTGAAAGCAACCCTTCTAAGAGTTATTTTATCTTTCCAGATATGGAAGCATGATTAAAGAGAAAAGAGTATCAACATGATTGCATTTTAGTATGTTTTCCTAGTACAGTTTTTTACATTTGAATTAAATCTAATAAAAATAGCTTTAGAAAGATAATTAAAGAGAAGTAGGGCCTAAATAATAATTAAAAGATAGTAAGAAAAAAAAATTGAGATTTGACTACAACACACTGCATGTTACATAGAAAGAAACCATTACCGTGTAGACCTTCAACACAGTAAATCTTGCTGAGCATTTATTATTATATACCAGGTCATGTGGCTCATGTCCATAATGATTTGTCAGAACCTCTTTTATCACTTTTTAAAATTCTAAATTTATTTTTTAATTGAAGGATAATTGCTTTACAGATATCACTAAGTTTTAAAAGGAAGGTGGTAAAGATTTCTTCAGTAAAACTGTTAAAGTGGTTAATTGTGTTACCAAGAAATATTTTATTTAGGAGTAGGAAAAATAATTTTGTTATTTCACAAAGGTGTTGAATTTTTAACAAGTTGATTTTAGTAGTCCCGCTTTCAGAAGAAGAGATGCACATTTTGCTCAGTCCTTGTTTATAGCAATGATAGTTAATTAAAAAAATCCAGAATTATTTTTTAGCAAGCCAGTAGTTTCATATTTATTCAAGTTAGCCTTGTCTCCATGGACATTCTAATGTATTTTTTTAAATTGAAGTATATTCTAATTGTGTTTGGATTAATTGCATTAAAAAAATCTGTTTTAAAAAATGCCAGTGTTTCAGCTGGTATTAAGAGTAATGTTTGGTATTAATTAACAAGAGGGCCTGAGATTTTACACACTTTTTTTTTTAACTATACTGGGTCTTTTTTGTGGCACAAGGGCTTCTCATGTGGCATAGGGACTCTCAAGTTGCGGTGCGCAGGATTAGTTGCCCTGTGGTATGGTATGTGGGATTTATTTCCCCGACCAGGGATTGAACCCTCATTCCCTGTATTGGAAAACAGATTCTTAACCACTGGACTATCAGGGAAGTTCCTGAGATTCACACTCTTGATTTGGTATTTTTCTTGAACTGTGTTATAACACAGTCCACACAATTGCTTTGTTGGGAAACTTATTTTCCAGCCCTGGAGTAAGTTCACTTAGGCATGTTTTCTGCATTCCAGATTATTTCAGGCAACAGTAATGTGAAGTATTCATATATTATATTAACATAGGTTACCATTTTCCTGACTGTGTTTCAGTGTTTGTATTCTTTGCTACCAATT
The DNA here is from genome assembly GCF_001704415.2 of Capra hircus. NCBI lineage: Eukaryota > Metazoa > Chordata > Mammalia > Artiodactyla > Bovidae > Capra > Capra hircus. The sequence continues at coordinate 10,697,666 of NC_030826.1, forward strand.
CTCTGATCCCAAAACTGAATGCCACATGTTTAGGTTTTTCTTATAGTAATGCCTCACCTTTGGTGCCAGTTCTTATATCAGCTATGGCTGTGTAATAAACCACCCCAAAACATAAGGATTTAAAACGGTTACGTATTCTCACTTGTGTACCTACAGGTTAGCTAGGGATTAGTCAGTCTAGTCACTGTAAACTGTAGTGTGAGTAGAGGTGTATTCTGTATGATTCTCATCCCTCTTTAGACCAGAGAACCAGTCAGGGCATATTCTTGTGATGACAGAAGCACCAAAGGGCAAGCTAAATTATATGTGAAATATAAGTATTCCTCAACCTTCTGCTTGGCCAAAGCAAGTCACAAAGCAAGCCTGATTCAAGGGTTGGAGAAGTATATTTCACCTCTAATAGGAAGAACTACAAAGTCTGGATAAAGGGAGGAATGAGCAAAACATTACAGAGCTACAGTAATCAAAACAGTATGGTACTGGCATAAAGACAAACATGTAAACCAATGGGAGAGAATGGAAAGTTCAGAGATAAATTCTTGTGTATATGTTCAAATGACCTTTGACAAGTGTGCCAGGACCACTCAGTGGGAAAAGGACATTCTCTTCAAAAAACGGTGTTGGGAAAACAAGTATCCACACGTAAAAGAATGAACGTGGACCCTTATCTTATACTGTATACAAAAAGTAACTTAAAATTGAATAAAAACCTAAATGTAAGACCTAAAACTATAAAGCTCCTAGAAAAAAAATGTAGTGGAAAAGCTTCATGTCACTGGATTTGGCAGTGATTTTATGGTTATGGCACAAGAACATAGGCAACAAAAGCAAAAATAGACAAATGGGACTATATCCAACCTAAATTTCTTTGTGCATTATGGATTGAAGAGAATATTTGCAATCATGTATCTGCTAAGGTGTTAATAGCCAGCATTATAAAGATAGGAAGGACTGATGCTGAAGCTGAAACTCCAATACTTTGGCCACCTCATGCAGAGAGTTGACTCATTGGAAAAGACCCTGATGCTGGGAGGGATTGGGGGCAGGAGGAGAAGGGGATGACAGAGGATGAGATGGCTGGATGGCATCACCGACTCGATGGACATGAGTTTGGGTGAACTCCGGGAGTTGGTGATGAACAGGGAGGCCTGGCTTGCTGCGATTCATGGGGTCGCAAAGAGTCAGACACGACTGAGCAACTGAACTGAACTACAACTCTACAAAATATCAAATAACCCAATTAAAAAATGGGAAAAATACTTCAATAGATATTTCTTCAAAGAAATTGTCAATAAGCATAAGACAAGATGTTCAGGACTTCCCTGGTGATCCAGAGTCTGCCTGCCAATGCAGAGGGCACGGTTCTATCCCTGCTCTGAGAGGAACCCACATGCTGTGAGGCAGCTAAGCCCGTGAGCTGCAACTGCTGGAGTCTGTGCTCCGCAACAAGAGAAGCCCCTGCAATAAAAAGCATGTGCACCACAAGTAGAGAGTAGCCTCCTTTTGTGAAACTAGAAAAAACCCATGTGCAGCAACAAAGACCGAGCACAGCCAAAAATATAATAAATCTTAAAAAAAAGTTACTTTGTATCACTAATCGGATAAATATAAATAAAAATGTGAAAGTAAAAGTCATTTAGTTGTGTCCAACTCTTTGTGACCCCATGGACTGCAGTCCATGGAATTCTCCAGGCTAGAATATTGGATTGGGTAGCCTTTCTCTTCTCCAGGGTATCTTCCCAACCTAGGGATCGAACCCAGGACTCCCACATTGCAGGCAGATTCTTTACAAGCTGAGCCACAAGGAAAGCCCCCAAACATATTAGGGTGGCTACTATTGAAATAAAGAATAGCAGCTGTTACTAAGGATAGAGAAATTGGAACCTTTATGCATGGTTAGTTAGACTGTAAAATAGTACAGTAACTGTGGAAAATGTTACGGGATTGCTCCAAAAATTGAAAACAAAATACCGTATGATCCATGAGACCTTCTTCGGAGTGTGTATCCAGAATAATTGAAAGCAGGATTTTGAAGACATTTTGCACATCCATGTTCATAGCAGCAGCATTCTTAATAGCCAAGAGGTAGAACCAACCCGAATATCCATTGATGGATGATGGCTAAGCAAAATGTGTTATAAACATACAATGAATTACTGTTCATCCTTTGAAAGGAAAGAAATCCTGTCATGTGCTACACTGTGGATGAACCTTGAGGACATTAAGCTAAGTGAAAGAAGCCAGTCACCAAAAGGCAAATATTGTGTGATTCTCTTTATGTGAGGTATCTAAACAAAGGGGTAATTCTTGGTGGATTAAGTGATCTCTGTCTAAAGAGTTTAGTGCAAGGGTCAGATTGTGGAAGATCTAAAGTGCTGTGCTAAGGTTTTAGGGGGTTTTTGACTTAGTCCTGAAGGGATTGGGAAACTTGATTTTGAGCCTCCCAGTTGCATGATTAGAATTAATTTTTAGATCGCTGGCATTGTTGTAAAGAAAGGTAAATTAGAGATTTTAACAACTACTTAGACCTTAAAAAGACAACAAAAAAGTTAAGAACTGGAATCAGTAGGAATTAGTGATGGATTAGTTGAAGTTTGGGGAAAATGAAAAATTTGAGATGATTTATATATATAGCTTTCACAACTCTGCAGAGCTGAGAAGAAAAGAGTATGGTTAGGGGGAAAAAAGATCAAATGTGGATTTTATTCTACAGTATTTAGTACTATGTGCCAAGGACCTAATCTGTCAATATAGGGATACAACATTGTACGAAGGAAACAGATTACTTCTCCAGCAGAGCTTACATTCTTGGTGACTATAAGAAATAAACTGTGTAATAAGTTAGATTTTGATTATTTCTTAAGCCAAAACAAATCCCAGAAGAACAATTTAAAGGAGGGTGATCAGTGAAGACCTCACTTAGAAGGTGTTTAAAAACCTGAGAAAGGTTGATGAAGGTGAATATAGCTATCTAGAGTGTTCCAGATGGAATAGCAGTAGGTGCAAAGGCCTGATGTGTTTAAGGAACAGCAGAGGTGAGGGAAAAGGGGGAAGTATTAGAGAACGATAAGTAAGAAATGAAATTGGAGCAGTAAGAGGTATGGGGGGGATAGGCTGATGAAAGGTATCATAGGACATAATAACTTTTATGGCGTTACCCAAGTGTGATTCTTTTTCCCTTAGGAATTATATATATATAATGTATGTATATAAGTTTATTTTCATTATTTAGGTCTTGTTAAGACAGTCTCTCAGTATCCTGTACATAATTTTTGTTATAGCACTTAGCATAGCTGTAATTAAATAATTGAGATTAATATAGTGTCATGTGCTTTGCTACAAAACACTTTTTTAATAAAAGGAGTAACACTTGTCTTCACTTGGTTGTTTAATATATAGTGCATTTATGTCTGAATATAAGCAGATGTCTATAGTCTTTGTAATTACTCAACCATAGTTATTCCAAAGGGCTTAGGTTTTTAATCAGAAGAAATGAGCTTAATTTATTTTTAAATAATATAAATAATTTTATTTCCTGTAGTTATCACTTAAATCTCAATACAGCTGAAGCAAAAAAATAATTGAGTAAATGCATTGTGATATCTTGGATTTGATTCTGAAACAGAAAAAGGATATTAGTGGAAAATTCTGGTGAACAAATAAAAAACTGGAGTTTGTTGTAGTAATGTGCCAGTGTTAATTACTTGTTTGACCGACAAAGCATGGTTATGTAAGAAGTTAGGGAAAACTGAGTGAAGGGTATATGGGGACTTGCTATGTTTGTAACTTTTCTGTAAATTCAAAATTATCCTGAAAATAATTTAACAACAAAAGCTACTGGGATGGGGAAAATACAGTAATTACTTTTACTGTAACTTAATTTATTACGCCCTTGTCTTATCCAGAAAAAATTAAAGGGGTTTATAGATGTATACAATAGATTTCAAGCTTATTAATGGTTAAAGCTTAAAGAATTGGTTCTTTAGGATGATTCTTAGGATAAGTGTTTGGAGGAGGAATAAGGTGAGTAAATTCTTCTTGTAAATGAATGTATAATCTCATTCTCTTCTGGGCCACTCGACTTTTCTAAATTTTTCCTTAAGGATATATCTACTTTCCTCTTGGGAACTTTCATTTTCCAGTCTGTATACCCAGTCATATCTAAATTTCCTAAGATGGTCTATTTTGCTTGTAACTTTGATTCTAGAATACCTTCAATTGTAACACTCATCATTGCTTTAAAATAACTATTCATTGGGGATGGGGGAGGGCAGCACAGTAGCTGCTTGATTAATTGCATTCAGCCCAGTTTCAGAAATAATATGAGAAAATATATTTGTATTTATTTTTTAATAGAGGGGAAATAAAAATTAGATCATTTTTAATTCTATTGTACACATAGATTTTTTTCATCAACATAACCTTTTTTTTCCTTTAAAAAAATTGAAACTATACTAAACTATACTCTTACCTTTCCTATCAAACCCACTCCCCCTCCTTTATTTATTTTAGTGGCTGTATCATCATTATGTGTGGGTGTACCTAACTTGTTTAACTGGTTCCTTTCTTTGCAGCTTTTCCTATTATAAACAGTGCTGTGAAGAACATTTCTTATAGCTAAATCTTTGCTTATATCTGTGATTTCTTTTTTTTCCTTTAGATGGTAAGGTAGAATTTCTGGGTTAAAGAGAATGTGCATTTTTGTGGTGTAACTTCTTAAAAAAGAAAAGCAAATTGACTTTGTTTTTGGCTATAAATCATTATTAAAATACTATTTTTTCTTCTTTATTAGTGAACACTTGTCCTGCTCTTTCACCTTTTTCTTGCATGGAGACAGCAATGTTTGTACCAGTGTGGAAATTAATCAACATCAACCTGTATACCTTCTTAGTGAAGAACATATCACCCTTGCTCAACAGTCTAATAGCCCATTTCAAGGTAGATTATTTTATGGGTATAGTTACTTGATTTTTTTATTGTTGTTTCAAGAAAAAAATCTTAGTGGTAGAGATTAATGAGATTTCCCCCAATCTTTAGCCTAATGGTGATTCTGATGTAGTTTACTTCTTTCCCATTAGAGTATTAAGTCAATTAAATAAATTTTTAATGCAAATATTATTTTTTAAAGTCCTTGTACATGAATGTTAGCATATTTTAAAGTGTTCCTTTAAATAAGCTATAGATGGTATACATGTTCTATATATTCAAGGTTATCTTTTGTATCAGTTCACATAAGCTATGTTTAACGTAGGTACATAGGGCTTTTGATATAATTCATATCATGAAAGTAGTTGGACCTTGGAGGAAATAATTTTGTAAGATCAATGATTTTAAAGAAAAAAATATGATTTGTTTGCAAAGACTGTGAATTCTTACAAGTGTGTTCTTTGTAAGGCAGTGTGTTCTTGTTTTAGTTCTAAGCTTACTATTTGCTCTTTTAAAATTTATATGGCAGTATATAATAAGGACTTATATGTCTTTCCTTAAATTGCTTTTTCTTAGTGGAAAGTCAAGAGAAATCGAAGGATATACAAATATTCACAGTTTATGTTGGAACTATTCATCTGAGATTTTTGGGTAGACAGAATCTTAAGTTTTTATAATAAACTCAGTGTTTATACTTTATCTTCAATTAATGAAATCCAGTAAATTCATTTTCTTTGGAATTGATCACTGTGGGTTTCCTTTTCTTTGTTTGAATTGCGTAATTATTTCCCATACTATTCAGTGTCATCTTATGTGGTATAATTGTCTTTAGTTACTTACTTAATGTCTGTTTTGGGTTTCTAGTTATCTTAAGCCCATTTGGACTAAATGGCACTCTCACAGGACAGGCATTCAAGATGTCCGATTCAGCTACAAAAAAATTGATTGGTGAATGGAAACAGTTCTATCCTATCTCATCTTGTTTGAAGGAGATGTCTGAAGAAAAACAGGAAGATATGGATTGGGAAGATGATTCTTTAGCTGCAGTAGAAGTTCTTGTTGGTATGGATTCTGAGTATTAATCCTAAGTGGGAATGTGTGACTATATGTATTAGTTAGATTTTGCTGAATGATATAACTCTTCTAATATCTTAGTGGCTTTTAACATCAAACATTCGGTTTGGTTTTTTTGTATCTTTTCATTCTGCAACCTAGGTTCAAGGAATATCCAGTATCTGGGACATAATATTCTTGAAAGAGCAGAGGAATAATAGGAACTGAGCCTAACCATATTAAGTATATTTAATCTTATGCTAGGATATGACATATGTGGCATGTGCTTACATTCCATTAGGTAAAAGCTAGTCATATGGCCAAGTCAGTCATTGGGGAAGGGAACTATAATCCACCTAGAGGGAAGCATGCTAAAGGTGAGAAGAAAATAATTGCGAATGAGTAATATTTGGAGGTGAGAAAGTTGACAGCCTGTGTGATGCAGTATCTTAATGTTTGGTAAAACTGTTGCCTCTGATGACTTGAAAGGCAGAAAATGTATACTTAAAGACCTTGTGGCTGATTAGCTCGGTCCAGGTCAGCTCTGCTTAGGTACGCTGTATTACATGCATCTTCCTCCTCAGGGACCTAAGTTAACAAGGTAAATGATATTTGAGACATGCTAATGTGAAGGCAGAGGACATGGAGTAGGAGAGGCTGCAGTGACCCTGCAGAGGCATCTGAAGCTCTTGTTGCCTGGTGGCGTTTGTCACATGCATGTAGATTCCAGAGCACACTGCACGTCCGGCCTAACAAAGAGTGCAGATGTATACTCCACCTAGAGAGCTGTGGGAAGTGTGGGGAATTTGTGGTTGAGCAGATAATTGGGATTAAAGTTTGCAGCACTGTACTTAATGAATTCATATGGTAATGTTATATGAAGATTACCTTCTTTGTTTTTTTGAATCAAAGGAGTATCAGTATTCAGTTTCATTAAATACATCACCAGAGTAGTTGCATCAGAATTAGGAACAAAACACAGTAACATATATTAGACTTTTCAGATAGAGATATATAAAGAAGAAAATTAAAAGGGCCATAATTCTAGTGCCAGTTACCTTTGTTAAAGTTTTAAAATAAATTTGGTCAGATTTGCAAATACAGTGTTTTTTAAGTGATACACATTCATGGTTAGAAAATCCAAAAGTGAAACAAGAAAGCTGCTTTCTCCTAAGTCTCTCTCAAGAAGGGTAACCACTACCACCAGCTTCTTGTTTCTTTCAGAAAAACATTTTACCAGAAAGAGTGTATATTTATAAAAATACACTAAATGTATTTTTTATTTAATGTATTTTTAACAAATGTGATCATTTTGTATCTGCTTTTCCGTTATTGCACTTTTGAGTGAAACAAATCCCACTAACAAACCCAAAGGTAATTGGTTTTTCCTCTTTTCCCCCCTTTTAGCTGGTGTCCGAATGATCTACCCAGCATGCTTTGTTCTAGTCCCTCAGTCAGACATTCCTACTCCTAGCTCTGTGGGATCCTCTCACTGTTCAGCTTCTTGCTTGGGTGTCCACCAAGTGCCTGCTTCCACAAGAGATCCTGCTATGTCTTCGGTTACTCTTACACCACCTACATCTCCTGAGGAAGTCCAAACAGGTGTTGTACTAATCTGTTTCATTAGCTCTAGTGGTAAATCTGTTCTCTTGAATATAATAAACACTTAAAAATAATTATTTTGAAATAATTTCACACTTACTGAAGTGTTTGTCAAGTACCGTACAAAAAGCTCTACTCAAAGCTCCACTCATTCAGATTCCCAAATTGTTAATATTTGCTCCATCACCCTCTCTCTATGCATATATTCCTTATCATGGGTCTTTTTCTGAACCATTTGAGAACAAGCTGCAGACATGATGCCTCAATATGCCTAAGCACTAAGTCTGTTTCCCAAAATTAAGGACTCTTCTGTATGACCACCATTTAATCTTCCAAGTCAGGAAATTAACATTAATATAATACTACCAGTAGTTCCCATCTCCTGTTCAAATTTTTTTGCTTTCTCTATTTTAAGTGAAGTGACCTGCTTTTTTTCCTCAAAATATAAGTAGGCTTACCAGATAGCTGGAGCAAGTTGTATGAGAAATCAAAGAAACAGAAATCAAAGTAATACTCTTTTAAACCTGCCTTTATTCTCCTACAGTAAATTTTTTTTTGTTTGTTTTCAGTTGATCCTCAGTCTGCCCAGAAGTGGATCAAATTTTCTTCAGTATCTGATGGCTTCAGCTCAGATAGTACTAGCCATCATGGTGGGAAGATACCCAGAAAATTAGCAAATCATGTGGTGGATAGAGTTTGGCAAGAATGTAATATGAACAGAGCACAGAACAAGTATGTATTTTCATCTTCAAGTTTAAAAATAGCATGTTGGTAGTTACTTGCAGATAAGAGATTTGAAAGTATAAGTGGTCATTCATATGATTTTAATTCAAAAAAATTGATTAAAAAAATTCACTTTTAATGCTTAATTCAAGTTTACAAAAATTTTTATGAATTCTAAAGATTATATAATTTCAAATTTTAGGAGGAAGTATTCGGCTTCATCAGGTGGTCTATGTGAAGAAGAGACAGCTGATAAAGTAGCATCCTGGGATTTTGTTGAAGCCACACAAAGAACAAATTGCAGCTGTTTGAGGTAAGTACTTTTTTTCCCCCAGTTGAATGATGTTAGTTAGTACATATATGTGTGTGGTAGTTTTTTATGCCATTGCATACTTATGCCCCACTTTGTTTGAGGTAAAAATATATAAACACAGTGTCAGAATTTTTCCCAAAAGAAAACAATTTGAGGAAAATAAAAATTCATTAGTATGGAGCTAATTACATAAAAATGTATGTCATAGATTCTTACACAGTTACCAGAGCTTGAATTCACAGCCTAAAAGAATTTTATACTGAATTATGGAATATATAGTATCTATAAGGTAAGAGGAACACAAGTCTCTTGAGAAAATTGTTCGTAAATAGCACTGTGCTTGAGAAATTTCTCCCAAGGGTCCTCATAAAAAAGATGATGCATGATATACTAGATAAAATTTTTCTCAATTTTTTTTTATAGTAAATACAATATTGGGTTTTGTGTAGCAGTTTCTTATAGCATCCCTTTGGTCAAGCTGTAGGTGAAATGCTGAACTAAAATTCAGAAAATAAGATTCGACAAGGGACCAAAGGTGTAAAAACACAGGCTTTCTAATAGAGTGTACTGATTGAAAGTTCAGTAGAAGAATGAATGTACATGGAATTCTTTAGGGACTTGGAAGAGGTTTGGTTATCAAGGGATGCAGATTGTATTGCCGAGAGTTTATTATTTTAGTCTACAGATTAAAGGTAGATCATATGCTTTTGCAGATGAGTAAACAGATAATGGCACTGACACCCCTAACCAAAGACTTGGGAATGAATAGTTGGCCAGCCACCTCTTGTCATGGTTGTGAGCCAGAGGGAAGGAGGCATGCAGGTTAGGGGCAGGGTTTTTCTTACATTAGCTTTGCGTACAGTGACACCCCTTCAAGTGTTCTGATATGTTTTTGCATAGATTAAATTTACATTTATATAGATTTCTTTGGGTTAAAGACTACACTTAAAAATATTTGTCAGCCGCGTTAAAAACTTGCCTCTGACCAGAATGGGGGGAGCTCTCACACTGTGTGTGACAATCATAGAGCACAACAGAAAGAAGAAACACTCCTCTCCTTTCCTAGCAGGATGAGGCCAGTGAACAAGCATGGACTCTGTGTACTATAACCCTCCCATCTTCCTTTATTCCTCTGTCAAAGTGTTGGCCTGCCTTTGCCATACAGGGAACTCAGTCTTTGCTCACCATGTTTGTAGACCCCATATTGCCATTCTTTGCTTATCCTGAATAAATCCATCTATGCTGGGGGTGGGATGGAGGTGGGCCATGTGCTCAGTCATGTCTGACTCTTTTGCGACCCCATGGACTATAAGTCTGCCAGGTTCCTCTATGAAATTTTCCAGGCAAGAATACTAGCCTGGGTTGCCATTTCCTCCTCCAGGGGATCTTTCTGACCCAGGAACGGTTGGAACCTGTGTCTCCTGCACTGCAGGTAGATTCTTTACCCCCTGAGCCATCAGGGAAGCGCCAGGTTGGGAGTGCAGGTGGGGGTGGGGGCGAAAAACAAAAAAAATGCACCTGTGTTGTTGATAGGTTGGATTAAAAATATAGATAGATTAGTTCCTGTTTAACAGTTTAAAATAGTTAAAAGCTGTACTCACCTTGGAGGGAAAAATCAAACTTAGTTTTGAAATGTTTAGTGCATTATTTTGTCTGAGACCAGGAGTTGGCAAACTGATCTGTTGGCCAAATCTGGCTCACGTGTTTGGTATGGCCTGTGAGCTGAAATGATTTCAGTTTTAAATATTTGAAAAAAAAAAAAAATATTGTGTGAAAGTTATGTGAAATTCAAATTTTTGTGTCCATAAATAAGAATTTATTGGGACGGAGCCACATCTGTTCATCCATGTACTAACTGTGGCTGCTTTTACAGAGTTGATTAGTTACAGGAGAGACTATATAACTCCTAGACCCTAAAATATTTACTGTCTGGTCCTTTACAGAAAAAGTTAGCTAATCCCTGGTCTAAGACCAATAGAATGCATAAGTGAAATTAGGCTTTTCTTTCCCTGCATTGGCATGTTTTGATAGCAGCTCTTCTGTTTTAGTTTCTAACCTAGGCTTTGCTTTATTCTTTTTGAAAGATTTAGGTTTTAAGGCTATTTGCCTAGAATAGTTTTAGAGGAAGACACTCAAAGTTCACGTTTGTAAACATAAGTGTTAATTCTTGGTCTCTAAGCTAAACTTTTATTTTTAAAGACATACTTTGTTTCAGATTTCCAGAAATTCCTCTGGAATACAGAGATTTCATATGGTGAAATTTCATATAATCTATGTATGGTGACTAACTTTGGTAATTTTACCCCTCTAGTAAATAGTGTTTCTAATCATTTACTTTTTTACTATTGCATTCTGTACTTTAGATTCCTGCTCTACCCCTGCCCCTCCTGCCAAATCTGATTCTTTTTTACTTAAGTAAGGCTTGAAGCAGACTTTGAGCCACCGTATGTGTGAGTCCTCTCCTGCCATAGAATATCGGAAGTAGGGCATACACTGATAACTGAATGTGCCAGTCAACCAGCTTGTTATCAAATCTATCCGTATCTTTGCCCTGCCCTATTCTGTATTGCAGGGAATTACATTTCATAGGCTTCCTTGCTTTCAGTATGTTTTGTTGGTTTCCCCTCCTATTTTATTATGATATAATTGACAGTGATACTGTATGACTTTGAGCTGTACAGCGTGATGATTGATTGGGCTCACTTGTTTTTCGGAGTTGACTAATTGGAGGCACTAACAGAAGATTAGTTATAATTTTAAGATTGGAAGAAACCAAGGTATTTCCCCACCCCTTTTTTGAACCAGCTCCAGTAACAGCTGTGTCCCTTTATCAGCTGGTTCTTCCCTGGTCCCAGTTACCGTTAGGTAGTTCCTCCTGTGGTTCTAGCATCATCCCAGGCTTTTGTGATCTGATGGGACTACATCATCTTATTGTCCTTTCAGTCATAGAAGTGATTGAAGCTCCCTACTGTTACTACTTTCTCTGTTACCTCATTTTCCTAAGTGGTTTTTTTTTTGTAAATGATTCTGTGTAGTAAGTTAACTCTTTGTGAAAGATAGGACTGGACCTTTCTCTTGGAAATTGATTTTTTAAAAAAAGTTGCATAGTTATATAAGCAGTTTGCATGAGTATATGTAATTTTAAAAAATTTAAATTATACAAATAAAGCTGAAGTGTACCCCTTGACTGCTCTCTTTTTCCAAATCCTACTCTCTTCTCACTAGAAATAATTACTTGCCAGTTAGATATTATTCTTTTGTGTGTGTGTGTAATTTTGTGTGTATATATGTTTTTCCTGCCAACATGGAAACATAATACAGATGTATTTAGCAACTTATTTTTTCACTTAATGTGCCTTCAGTCTCTTCATTCTAGTTACTTGTGACTCTGCTTTGTTTTAAAAAACTTCTTTATATTCTACTGAATACAGGTATCATAGTGTTTTTAATCATTCTGGGATTGATGGGCAAATAGGTTGTTTCCAAAAGTTTTTAGCTTGTGTTTAACTTTTTAAAAATAAAATAACAATTTTGTGACTATCAATTACTTGCTAGGTCTCTTTTTTTTTGGAAACACTCATTTAATGATAGATGATGTCCAAGGTTCAGGATACATTAGTGAACAGGGCTTCTCCTCTTATGAAGCCTGCATGCTAAGGGGAGTGGGGCAGATAATTAATTTGTTTTCAAAAAGAATTCTTAATCTTTTAAAATTAATGAGTGATGAGTGCTAAGAAGGAAATAAAATTAGGTGGGTGATGTGATAGACAATTGTGGGTGAGGGGACCTTTTAAATACTTTTATTTTGACTTCAGAAGGACTACCAGTTTTACTTCCACTTTTTACATACAAAGGTATTGGTTTTTCTTGTGCTTTCACTGATCTGAGAACTGTCCTTAAAATTATTTTTTTCCTATTATAATAAAACATAAAACATGAAAAACATAAGATTATTTTATTTGGCATTTTTTTCAGTTATTAGTGAGATTAAAAATTGCACATTTATGGTTATTAGGCTTTAGTCTGGTGAAATGTTCATAAGAAAATTAGACTTTAGCAAGCTATATAAGTAGAAAGTGATGCAGTTATTTTAGATATTAACACTGAAATACTAGGAACTTCAGTCAGCAGGAAACGTAATCTAAAGGAGTCGTTTTGTTGGATTGTACTTTCAGGACAGCTTCTTTTTTAGAAAGATTTCCCCTTTGTTGACTTCTAGTGTGAAATTCAGTTGTCTCTAAAAATTAGACTTTTAGGCAAAGGTCTATACTGAAGAAAGGGACTATGATTTGATGTTACCAAATTTTTGGAGAGCCACTGCTGTTCTTATATAGCTCAGATTAATAATTCTTAGCCTTACAAAAGGATACTTTTCATATCCCTTGTATACTTGGAACACCTTAGATTATTAGAGATGGTTTCTCTCCTTAGTGCCTTGCATAACTTGATGAATTCTTAAATTTTTGGTTTCAGAACTCATTTATACTCTTAAAAGTTACAGAGGCTCTGAATGTGCTTTTATTTATATGGGTTATGTCTGTTTATGGGGCTTCCCTGGTGGTTTAGTGGTAAAGAATCCACCTCCCAATACAGGAGATGTGAGTTCAGTCCCTAAATTGGGAAGATCCCCTGGAGAAGGAAGTGGCAACCCATTCCAGGACTCTTGCCTGGGAAATTCCATGAACAGAGGAACCTAGTTGGTTATTTAGTTTATGGGGTTGCAAAAGAATAAACATGTCTGTTTATATAATTTTAGAGAAATTTTAAACCACTGCTTAGTTTATTAAAAAAAAATAAGCCCAGTACAAATTAACATGAGTAAAATACTTTTATAGAAATCAACTGTATTTTGGAAAGCAAAAAAAAAAAAGTTGACATTCTTTCATAACTGTCTTTAAAAATTAAAGTATGTTTTACATTATAAGCCACGTGTGACTTTGGATACCATTCTTGGGCAGGACAGCTTTAGAAATAGAGTTCAATATAAGACTAATACCTGGGTATAGGAAAAATGCATATATATATATATATATATACATATACACACACACACACATATATATGAATGTCTGACATAGAAAAGACAAGTTTATATTTCAGTATAATTTTCTAACAACTAGAGCTATTTGATGATGGAATGCATTTCCTCATAAGGTAATGTGGTCCTTGATGAAAATATTCAAAGAGGGGATGGGTGGAGAAGGGATTATTCTTAACATTGGGTAGGAACTACTGTTTATTTTTTTAATAGCCAGTAATTTTATTAAAAATTTTAAATGCTATTAAAAAAATAATGCACATGAATATAAAAATTAAAATGACAAGTTCTCCCTCTTATGTATATATGTAGATCTGCCTGTGTGCTTTCATTTCCACAAAAGGGATCATGCTATGTATACTGTTGTCTAAGTTGCTTTTTAGAAAAACAGTTATTCTAGGTATCTTTCCTTGTCAGCACATATAGTTTCCACTGTTTTTTCAAGTTCATGGTACTCTATAATACTATTGATTTAATGCTTTATTTGGCTAGTCCTCAAAGCTGCAGTCTTGCTGAAGGTTTTTAAAGCAGATCTTAAGTATCTTCATTTCACTCCTACTTCAGCCTGCAACTTTTAAAAAAAGTCAGTATTTTCTTACATAATTCCATTATCATATCTGATAAAAAAAAACACATTTTATTGGTGTCATTTGATACTTTATACAGATTTGTCTCAGAAATATCTTTTTGTGTTTGGTTTGACTTCAAGGATTCAATCAAGGAACGTAGAATTGATTATTAAGTTTTCCAGGTCTCTCTTTTAGTCCTCTTCCCCTTTTATGACATGGACTTGGTTGGAGAAACTAGATAAGTTGTTCTCTGGAATGTCCCACATGACAAATTTTCTCAGTTTGTCATATAGTTTAACTTATTCTTTATTCCTTGTATTTCTGAAAATGGAAGGTAGCTCTAGAGCCATACCCTCCAATACTAGCTAGCTATGTTTGTAACCACAAGTGGCTATTTAAAGTAACTGGTTTTAAATAAAATTAAAAATTTAGTCCCTCCATTGCATGAATATCATTTTAAATCTGCAGCAGCCACATAACATTTCTGTCATCACTGAAAATTCTTTTGGGCACTACTGATTGAGAGGCTTAGTTAGATTCAGGTTTAATATTTTTGGTGAAAATATTTCATAGGTAGTATTGTGTTGCTTTGTATGGTGTCACATCAAAAGAGACATGTGCCTGGTTTTCCCACTGTTAATAATGTTAAGATTGAGGAGGTGGTGAGCAGCCTAATGCCTTCATTGTAAAGTTCTAATCATGTATTCTGTGAATAAAGACAGTTTTTCTTCTACTAGTTGTAGTTTAGTCGCTAAGTCATGTCTGACTCTAGCGACCCCATGGCTCCTCTGTCTGTGGGATTCTCCAGGCAAGAATACTGGAGTGAGTTGCCATTTTCTTCTCCAGGAGTTTTTTAATAGATGTTTTTATTGGATTAGAGAGTTCTGACAAAATATGGTCCACTGGAGAAGGGAATGGCAAACCACTTCAGTATTCTTGCCTTGAGAACTCAATGAACAGTATGAAAAGTCAAAAAGATAGGACACTGAAAGATGAACTCCCCAGGTCAGTAGGTGCCCAATATACTACTGGAGATCAGTGGAGAAATAACTCCAGAAAGAATGAAGAGACAGAGCCAAAGCAAAAACAACACCTAGTTGCGGATGTGACTGGCGATGAAAGTCAAGTCCAGTGCTGTAAAGGGCAGTTATTGCATAGGAACCTGGAATGTTAGGTCCATGAATCAAAGCAAACTGAAAGTGGTCAAATAGGAGATGACAAGAGTGAACGTCAACATTTTAGGAATCAGCAAACTAAAATGGGCTGGAATGAGGGAATTTAACTCAGATGACCATTTTATCTACTACTGGGGGCAAGAATCCCTTAGAAGAAATGGAGTAGCCATCATAGTCAACAAGAGTCCAAAATGTAGTACTTGGATACAGTCTCAAAAATGACATGATGATCTCTGTTCGTTTCCAAGGCAAACCATTCAGTATCATGATAATCCAAGTCTGTGCCCCAACCAGTAATGCTGAAGAAGCTGAAGTTGAACTGTTCCATGAAGACCTACAAGATCTTCTAGAACTAATAGCCAAAAAAGATGTCCTTTTCATTATAGGGGACTGGAATGGAAAAGTAGGAAGTCAAGAAACACCTGGAGTAAAAGGCAAATTTGGCCTTGGAATATGGAATCAAGCAGGGCAAAGGCTAATAGAGTTTTGCCAAGAGAACACACTGGTCATAGCAAACACCCTCTTCCAACAACAGAAGAAAAGACTCTACATGGACATCGCCATATGGTCAATACTGAAATTAGATTGATCGTATTCTTTGTAGCTAATGATGGAGAACCTCTATATAGTCAACAAAAACAAGACCGGGAGCTGACTGTGGCTCAGATCATGATCTCCTTATTGCCAAATTAGACTTAAAATGAAGAAAGTAGAGAAAACCACTAGACCATTCAGGTATAACCTAAATCACTTCCCTTATGATTATACAGTAGAAGTGAGAAGTAGATTCAAGGGATTAGCTCTGATAGACAGGGTGCCTGAAAAACTATGGACAGAAGTTCATGACATTGTATAGAAGGCAGGGATCAAGATCATCCCTAAGAAAAAAATACAAAAAGGCAAAATGATTGTTTGAGGAGGCCTTACAAATAGCTGTGAAAAGAAGAGAAGTGAAAGGCAAAGGCAAAAAGGAAAGATATACCCATTTGAATGCACAGGTCCAAAGAATAGCAAGGAGGGATAAGAAAGCCTTCCTCAGTGATTAATGCCACGAAATAGAGGAAAACAATAGAATGGGAAAGACTAGAGATCTCTTCAAGAAAATTAGAGATACCAAGGGAACATTTCATTCAAAAAGGGGCACAATAAAGGACAGAAATGGTACGAACCTAAAAGAAATAGAAGATATTAAGAAGAGGTGGCAAGAATACACAGAAGAACTATACAAAAAAGAGCTTCATGACCCAGATAATCATGATGGTGTGATCACTCACCTAGAGCCAGACATCCTGGAATGTGAAGTCAAGTGGGCCCTAGGTAGCATCACTATGAACAAAGCTGGTGGAGGTGATGAATTTCAGTTGAGCTGTTTCAAATCCTCAAAGATAATGCTGTGAAAGTGCTGTACCCAATATGTCAGCAAATTTAGAAAACTCAGCAGTGGCCACAGGACTGGAAAAGGTTAGTTTTCATTCCAATCCCAAAGAAAGGCAATGCCAAAGAATGCTCAAACTCCTCATAATTGCACTCATCTCACATGCTAGTAAAGTAATACTCAGTTTTCTCCAAGCCAGGCTTCAACAGTACATGAACCATGAACTTCCAGATGTTCAAGCTGGTTTTAGGAAAGGCAGAGGAACCAGAGATCAAATTGCCAACATCAGTTGGATCATAGAAAAAGCAAGAGAGTTCCAGAAAAACATCTATTTCTGCTTTATTGACTATGCCAAAGCCTTTGACTGTGTGGATCACAATAAACTGTGGAAGATTCTGAAAGAGATGGGAATACCAGACCACCTGACCTGCCTCTTGAGAAATCTGTATGCAGGTCAAGAAGCAAAGTTAGAACTGGACATGGAACAACAGACTGATTCCAAATAGGAAAAGGAGTACATCAAGTCTGTATATTGTTACCCTGCTTATTTAACTTATATGCAGAGTACATCATGCGAGACGCTGGGCTGGATGAAGCACAAGCTGGAGTGAAGATTGCTGGGAGAAATATCATATGCAGATGACACCACCCTTATGGCAGAAAGTGAAGAACAACTAGAGAGCCTCTTGATGAAAGTGTAAGAGTAGAAAAAGTTGGCTTAAAACTCAACATTCAGAAAACTAAGATCATGGCCTCTGGTCCCATCATTTCCTGGCAGATAGACGGGGAAACTGGAAGTAGTGACAGACTGTATTTTGGGGGGCTTCAAAATCACTGCAGATGGTGACTGTAGCCATGAAATTAAAAGACGCTTGGTCCTTGGAAGAAAAGTTGTGACCAACCTAGACAACATAGTAAAAAGCAGAGACATTACTTTGCTAACAAAGGTCCATCTAGTCAAGGCTATGGTTTTTCCTGTGGTCATGTATGGATGTGAGAGTTGGACCATAAAGAAAGCTGAGCACCAAAGAATTGATGCTTTTGAACTGTTTTGTTGGAGAAGACTCATGAGAGTCCCTTGGACTGAACTGAGATCCAGCCAGACCCTCCTAAGGGCAGTCAGTCCTGAATTTATTTGGAAAGACTGATCCTGAAGCTGAAACTCCAGTACCTTGGCCACCTGATGTGAAGAACTCATTCATTTGAAAAGACCCTGATGATGGGAAAGATGGAAGGTGGAAGGAGAAGGGGACGACAGAGGATGAGATGGTTGGATGGCATCACTGACTCACTGGACATGAGTTTGAGTAAACTGGGAGTTGGTGATGGACAGGGAGGCCTGGCGTGCTGCAGTCCATGGGGTTGCAAAGTGTTGGATGCAACTGAGAAACTGAGTTGAACTGAACTTTATTGGATTAAGTTCTAGTACTTGTTAGCTGAATCTTTTTCTATGAATAAGTATTGAATTTTTTCATGTTTTTTCTATATTTATTGAGAATCATATAGTTTTATTAATATGAAGAACAATACTGTTTTTTTTCCTTATGAATGTTACACCTTACATTCATGGTACAAATCCAATTTGATTATGTTTGATGTGTTCTTAATTTATGCATTTCTCAATTGCTTATCTTTTGTTACTGATTTACTTTTTTTTTTTTCAAGTGAAATTTATTGAGGTATAATTTTAATAGAGTAACACTCATCCTTCTCAGGTGGGCAGTTTTGAGTTCTGACAAATATATACAACCATGTAATCACTAAGTACATCTGTTTTCTTAAGGAATTTTGTTCTGTGATTTCCTTTTCTTACAGTGTCTTTGATTTTGGTGTCATGGTAATAATGGGTTTCTCTTGTGTCATTTCAGCATAACTGCAGTTTTAACTTCATGCTTTTTTCCCCTCCTGTACAATAAGAGGTCCCAGGCTCTGCACAGAAGAGTATCTCAGTATGTTCCCTCAGTGGAGAGGGTTAAATGGATAAATTTGAGTCTATTTTATACCTTTTTATCTTAACTAGAATCTTATCTCTATATTCAAATACTAAGATACTTAAATTATGTAAGGAAAATCACCTTTGCCTATCTGACCACATATTAAGTGAGCATGAGAATTGACTTTTATAAAGTTTTCTACATGGTCTTAGTTTTAGGCTACTAAAGGGAATTTTCCTATGTAAATTTAAATAATTGTTAGGATTATGTGTGAAAAATGACATCTGAAATTTCTAATACTGTTAACTTATATGCTTTGATACAATAGTTATACCATAAATACACCTTTTTTTTAACTTTTCAGACACAAAAATCTCAAACCTAGAAATCCTGGACAGCAAGGACAGGCACCATCTTTAAGTCAGCAACAGCAAGTACTTCCGAAGCACAAGACCAATGAAAAGCAAGAAAAGAGTGAAAAACCACAAAAACGCCCCTTGACTCCTTTTCACCATCGTGTATCTGTTAGCGATGATGTTGGCATGGACACAGATTCAGCCAGCCAAAGACTTGTGATCTCTGCTCCAGACAGTCAAGTGAGATTTACAAATATCCGAACTAATGATGTAGCAAAGACTCCTCAAATGCATGGCACTGAAATGGCAAATTCACCTCAACCACCCCCACTTAGTCCTCACCCCTGTGATGTGGTTGATGAAGGAGTGACTAAAACACCCTCAACTCCGCAAAGTCAACACTTTTATCAAATGCCAACACCGGATCCCTTGATTCCTTCTAAACCAGTGGAAGATGGGATAGACAGTTTATCCCAGTCTTTCCCAGCTCAATTCCAGGAAGCTGTAGAACCTACAATATATGTTGGTACAGCAGTAAACTTGGAAGAAGATGAAGCTAATATAGCCTGGAAGTATTACAAGGTCCCAAAGAAAAAAGATTTAGAGTTTTTACCACCTCAACTTCCAAGTGATAAATTCAAGGATGATCCAGTTGGACCTTTTGGACAGGAAAGTGTAACATCAGTTACAGAGTATGTATTTTTTTTAATAGTCAATTAAAATTTAAGGGTGGAAATGATGTACGTTCTTAATAGATGCCAGAATGGTTTCAGGGTTGGATTTACAATAATAAATCCTTTCAGTAGTTGAGTATTAATTTTGGATAATTTATCTACTGTATTTTTTCCTCAGGGGACCTCTTTATTATGAAATATTTTAGTCACAAAAAAAGAGAAAATAATAACATTTATCCATCAACTAAGTTGGTCCATCAGCCAACTTAAGGATTTTACATACAATTAGCACTTTTGTATACTATTATTTTTCCTCTATTCTTCCTTCCACTATCCTGAATTTGATATTTATCACTTCTCTACATGTTTTTATACATGTGGCTCTAGTTAACTAATTTCACTTGCTTTCAAGTATTTTCTTTGTTATGAATATATTAGCCAAAATTTACACAATTTATCTACTCTCTTGAGATGGCATGTTGATTATTTTCAGTTTTTCACAAGATGTAGCAGTGAATTTTTTTGTACACATTTCCTTGTACACTTGTATGTAAGAATTCTTCTAGGGCATATAGCAAAAAGTGGAATTGCTGCACCATGGCGTATATTGATATTCAGCATTAAAGGTTGTTGCCAAATTACCTTCTAAACTATACTAGTTTACACCCTCATCAAACAGCAGAGTATGAGAATAGCTATTCTACATTTCCTCAGTACTTGGTATTAAGAGACTTTTAATTTTCTAGTCTGCTGCATGCAGAATGGCATATTATTATCTTACTATATGTTTTACAGTTTCCTAGTAAGGTTAAGCAGCACTTAAAAGTGTTTATGCGCCTATACTATATATCATATTTTAGTCTATTTTCTTTTTCACCCCTAATTTATTCTTTTCATATTCTGGTTGTTAATCTTATATTAGTTATATATGCTTTGGATATAATTTTTAGTCCATTTTTGGCCTTTCACCTCCCTCCCACCCCGATTTATTCTTCGAATCTTCTGGCTGTTAATCTTGTGTTAGTTACACGTACTACAGATACCTTCCTCTGTTCTGTGGTCTGCTTTCTTTGTCCTCAAAGTATGTCATGCGTACACATTATGTATGACATACTTTGGGGCAAAATGGTCTTATTTTCAGTTCTCCCTTTACTTTCTCTGTTGTTGTGATTATCATCTGTCCCATAAGCTTTTTGCATTCTTATCTATAGTAGGGTTTTTTCCCCTGATTTTTTGTTGGAGTGTAGTTGATTTACAGTGTCGTGTTAGTTTCAGGTGTACAGCAAAGTGAATCAGTTGGTTTTTTTTTTTTAAAGGTGAAAACCAACCATTATATTCATTTACTATTATAGTCATTAAAACTACCTATTTATCAATACAAGGCCAAGTAGCGTGCAGAGGTTAATTACATTTTCTTCTCTGTCTGTTGTCAGTGAAGTTTTTTAGGATCTTTTGCTTAGAATGTTAAAATTTCACAAGAATATGTGTATGTATATATATACACACACGCGTGCATGCACGCGCACATATAAATGTAGTGATATTTTATTCATTCATTCCTTGTGCTGAACTTTTCAGGAGGGCTGGTTTAATTTGAAGTCTTGGTTTTTTTTTTTTCCCCATCACTGGAAGTTACTTTTTTCTTGGATAATGTCTTTGTTTCTTCCTCCATTCTCTGTGGAATTTCTAGAATTCAGATGTTGAACTTTTATATTTTCTTTTTTTTTTTCTGAGGGGATTCCTCAACTTCTAGCTCTTTTCTTACAGTTTTAATATTTATTATTCATGTGTTTCTAATTTCTAAACTAAAAAAAATAGCACCCCCTTGTTAAATGTCCTGTAACTTTTTTTTCCCCTTTAGAAGTACTTTGTTTTGGTCTTTTTCTTTACTGTACTGATTCTCATCATATTATTGTTTAATCTTACACATTTTATTTGTTCGTTTTGGCTGCAGCATATGGGATGCTAGTTCCCTGACCAGGGATCAAACCCATGCCCCCTGCATTGGAAGTGCAGAGTCTTAGCCGCTGGATCACCAGGGAAGCTCCTCATCTTACACAGTTTAGAATGAGGGAATAGAGGAGCTGAGTGGAAATTAGTGTGTAAAGATAGAACCTTGTCAATTGGCAGGACTTACTCATTCAATAAATATTTCAGTATCAATTGTGTATCAGTTCCAAACACTTTGCTTTATGGTAATGGGGTAGGGGATGTTTTGGAGGGGAGGCCTTATACCTAAACTTTCAGGATAAAAAGAATGAAAAATCTTGTGCCTTCAGCAGGTTATTTATTCATTTTTCTTAGAAAAGGAACCCTTTCAGGACTGGGGCGGGGGTAGAGGAGGGGGATAAACTAGGAGTTTGAGATTAACATATCCATACTAGTATATATAAAATAGATAAACAACAAAGATCTGCTGTACAGCACAGAGAACTATATCACAGTGTCTTGTAATAACCTGTAATAGAAAAGAATCTGAAAAATTAATGTATACACACACACAAAACAGAATCACTGTACACCTGAATGTAATAGAATATTGTAAATTAACTATGCTTCAATTTAAAAAATGGTTATTTTTAAAAAGGAACACTCTGTTTCTCCATTTTCAGCTTTTTCATTTCTTTCTAGAGATTTTTAGGCAGTTTGGCTCTCCTGTTGTTAATGTAGTTTGCCTTTAGCCCCCTTTTGCATATTCTAAGCTATGAACTTTCTCTACAGTGTTTTGTTGATTTTTTTTTCTTTTGCTTGTGTTTCATTGATTTTTGAGCTTCCCTGAGATAAAGTAAAATGCCCGATCCATTTATAGCCTCTCATCCCTACAGAGATGTATTTTCTTTTAAAGTTCCTTGATTATTATTTTAATCGATGTATCTGTGTGCTTTGTCTAGCACTTTGAACTGTAAAAGCATACTAGTATGACTTTTTTAAAAATTAAAATTAATTTAAAATTGAGGGACTTTAGGATATCCTTATGATCATGGAAGATGACTAACTTAGTTACTAAATTAGTCAACAGATCTCTTGAAAACAACTGATGTCTTGGAAACAAGCAGTTAGTTCCCCTTTACATCAGAATAAAATCCATAGTCTTTTCCTCATCTGTAATCTCCTGCATACCTGGTTCTTCACTCCTGTTTCCTACTCTCCTATTTGCTTCCTGACTTAACCATATCAGCTTTCTTGCTGTTCTGTCAGAAAGTTAAGGTCATTCCTCAGGGCCTTTAGAACTGCATTATGGGGCAGCGGGGGAGAGGGGACAGCTCACTCCTTTTTGTTCAGTCGAACTCAAAATTTACCTTGTCAGGAAGTATTTCCTTGACCACTGTAACTAAACTGTGGCTTCTCTTTAATCCCTAAGTGACTGCCTATCCTGTGAACTGGTTTCCTGTTTTCCATATATGTGTGTATATATATATATGTGTGTGTGTGTGTGTGTATATATATATATATATATATATATATATAATTGCCTGAAACTGCATATTTGTTAATGGTCTCTTCCCCCATTAGAATGTAAACTCTGTGAGGGTAAGAATTTTGTCTTGTGTACTACTGTGTTCTTCCAGCATAAACACATTCACAGGTTGTTTGTCAAGACTGGAAGTGTATTACTGACATCTGATACACACACACCACACACACCCCTCCCAGGTGACATTTGGCAATGTCTAGAGATAGATTGTTTGTCATGACCAGAAGTGTCCTATTGACATCTGATAGACACCACACACACACAGGTGACATTTGGCAGTGTCTACTGACATCTGATACACAGACACCACACACACACGTGACATTTGGCAGTGTCTACTGACATCTGAGATACACAGACAACACACACATACACACACACACCCCTCCCAGGTGACATTTGGCAATGTCTGCTGACATCTGATACACACACACTCTCCAAGGTGACATTTGGTAGTGTCTAGAGATATATTGTTTGTCATGACCAGGAGTGTGCTACTGCCATCTGATAGGTAGAGGCCAGGGATGCTGCTAAATATCTTACAATGTATAGGATTATCCCGTACAACAAGGAATTCTCCAGCCTGAAGTGTTAATCATGTTGAGATCCTTTAATGTCACGAATAACTTTTAACAGAAATAGAAATATAGAATAAGTTATTATATTAGATATGCTAAACATGTTTAATGATTAGTTTCACGTGAGAGCTCTCCCGTACTCTGTCTCTCCAAACCACAGTAAAATACCTGACATGGTCTTCTTTGTATTGTGCTGAAACAAAAGTTATTTTTTCTCACAGTTAAAGAGATCTTGTTGAAATAACTTATTAATTCAAGTGCCTGCTCTTAATATTACTTGAGATGGGAAATCATGAGGACTGGTCATCACCTTACAGTAAATGGCAAAGCCAGCTGACAGAGTCAGATGATGTCCCTTATCATTAAAAATGAATTCTCTAAAAAGAACTATAAATACCCTAAATTACTGTTAAACTTCCTTAATGGCATTTAAACAATCTTCTTAAATTCTTTGTAGAAGTATTCTATATTTTTAAGGATGTAATGTGTCAAACACATTTCTGGCCATATAGTAATCCATTCAAAAGCCTAGTTTGTTTTATATTTTAAAAATTTGTGAATTCCTATTACCCAGTCACTGTAAATTTCTATCATCCTTTTCCATACTTTGAGTTTTGAAAGTCTTAAAATGTATAACACTTAATTTTAATGAGGTTAATTAAGTAGAAGGTTGTTGCAACTCCTACATTATTCTTTCTCCTTTTGTAGGAAGAATATCTTTTTTAAATTCATGTTCCTCAAAGATGCATTATCAGTTTGAATAAAACTGAAGTTTCTGTAGCATACACGATGCTGTAAGATGTTGGAATATAAGATAAATTTGATCCTGGCCCTAAATGAAATTCTAATCTAATGGAAAATAATATTAAATTCTCTGATACAGATATATATACAATATAGTAGGAACACAGAGCCAGAGTGGAAAATAGTTCCATTTATAGAGATCAGAAGCTTTAAGTAGCTTAGTATGGAAAGATTATAGAGTGCTGCTCAGTGATTTGGTATGACATGATGAGAAATGAAATCTCAAGAGGACGGTGAGGCTTTATAATAGAGTAGCAAAATATTGTTTATAAGGTGATACAGGGACCTTCCTAGGAAGTTAGAAGGATGCAGTAGGGATGGATGGATTTTATAGATGTGGAGTAGACTAAAGAACCTTATGGCCAATTAGAATAGATCTATCATACAAAGAGTGGCAAGAATGCATCAGTAGAAATAAAAAATAGTTTCTTTATACTAGTTGACTTTTACAAATGTATGCCTTTTTAGGAAATAATGAAGGAGAAATTTAGACCTTTATTTTTGTTAAGTGGCAACTCAGTTTACATTTGGCATAAATAAATTAAGTTTTCCACTGGTTGGTATTAAAGGGTTGTCAGTTCAGTTCAGTTCAGTCGCGTCTGAGTCTTTGCGACCCCAAAAATCGCAGCACGCCAGGCCTCCCTGTCCATCACCAACTCCCGGAGTTCACTCAGACTCACGTCCATCCAGTCAGCGACGCCATCCAGCCATCTCATCCTCTGTCATCCCCTTCTCCTGCCCCCAATCCCTCCCAGCTTCAGAGTCTTTTCCAGTGAGTCAACTCTTCGCATGAGGTGGCCAAAGTACTGGAGTTTCAGCTTTAGCATCATTCCTTCCAAAGAACACCCAGGGCTGATCTCCTTCAGAATGGACTGGTTGGATCTCCTTGTAGTCCAAGGGACTCTCAAGAGTCTTCATCAACACCACAGTTCAAAGCATCAATTCTTCAGCACTCAGCCTTCTTCACAGTCCATACGTGACCAGTGGAAAAACCATAGCCTTGACTAGACGGACCTTGGTCGGCAAAGTAATGTCTCTGCTTTTGAATATGCTATCTAGGTTGGTCATAACTTTTCTTCCAAGGAATAAGTGTCTTTTAATTTCATGGCTGCAGTCACCATGTGCAGTGATTTTGGAACCCCAAAAATAAAGTCTGACACTGTTTCCACTGTTCCCCATCTATTTCCCATGAAGTGATGGGATCAGATGCCATGATCTTCATTTTCTGTGTTGAGCTTTAAGCCAGTTTTTTCACTCTCCACTTTCACTTTCATCAAGAGGCTTTTTAGTTCCTCTTCACTTTCTGCCATAAGGGTGGTGTCATCTGCATATCTGAGCTTATTGATATTTCTCCCAGCAGTCTTGATTCCAGCTTGTGTTTCTTCCAGTCCAGCATTTCTCATGATGTACTCTGCATAGAAGTTAAATAAGCAGGGTGACAATATCAGCCTTGACATATTCCTTTTCCTATTTGAAACCAGTCTGTTGTTCCATGTCCAGTTCTAACTGCTGCTTCCTGACCTGCATACAGATTTCTCAAGAGGCAGGTCAGGTGGTCTGGTATTCCCATCTCTTTCAGAATTTTCCACAGTTTGTTGTGAGCCACACAGTCAAAGGCTTTGGCATAGTCAATAAAGCAGAAATAGATGTTTTTCTGGAAACCTCTTGCTTTTTCCATGATCCAGCGGATGTTGGCAATTTGATCTCTGGTTCCTCTGCCTTTCCTAAAACCAGCTTGAACATCAGGGAGTTCACGGTTCACATATTGCTGAAGCCTGGCTTGGAGAATTTTGAGCATTACTTCACTAGCGTGTGAGATGAGTGCAATTGTGCGGTAGTTTGAGCATTCTTTGGCATTGCCTTTCTTTGGGATTGGAATGAAAACTGACCTTTTCCAGTCCTGTGTCTACTGCTGAGTTTTCCAAATTTGCTGGCATATTGAGTACAGCACTTTCTCACAACATCATCTTTGAGGATTTGAAGTAGCTCCACTGGAATTCCATCACCTCCACTAGCTTTGTTGTGATGCTTTCTAAGGCCCACTTGACTTCACATTCCGGGATGTCTGGCTCTAGATGAATGATCACACCATCGTGATTATCTTGGTCGTGAAGCTCTTTTTCGTACAGTTCTTCTGTGTATTCCTGCCACCTTCTTAATATCTTCTGCTTCCATTAGGTCCATACTATATCTGTCCTTTATTGAGCCCATCTTTGCATGAAATGTTCCCTTGGTAGCTCTAATTTTCTTGAAGAGATCTCTCATCTTTCCCATTCTGTTGTTTTCCTCTATTTCTTTGCACTGATCACTGAAGAAGGCTTTCTTATCTCTCCTTGCTATTCTTTGGAACTCTGCATTCAGATGCTTATATCTTTCCTTTTCTCCTTTGTTTTTCGCCTCTCTTCTTTTCACAGCTATTTGTAAGCCCTCCTCAGACAGCCATTTTGCTTTTTTGCATTTCTTTGTCATGGGGATGGTCTTGATTCCTGTCTCCTGTACGACATCACGAACCTCATTCCATAGTTCATCAGGTACTCTATCTGTCAGCTCTAGGCCCTTAAATCTATTTCTCACTTCCACTGTATAATCATAAGGGATTTGATTTAGGTCGTACCTGAATGGTCTAGCGGTTTTCTCTACTTTCTTCAATTTAAGTCTGAATTTGGTAATAAGGAGTTCATGATCTAACCCACAGTCAGCTCCTGGTCTTGTTTTTGTTGACTGTATAGAGCTTCTCCATCTTTGGCTGCAAAGAA
Source organism: Capra hircus (assembly GCF_001704415.2). Lineage (NCBI taxonomy): Eukaryota > Metazoa > Chordata > Mammalia > Artiodactyla > Bovidae > Capra > Capra hircus. The sequence goes on from NC_030826.1 coordinate 10,725,017, forward strand.
CATAATCAGTCTGATTTTGATGTTGACCATCTGGTGATGTCCATGTGTAGTCTTCTCGTGTTGTTGGAAGAGGGTTGTAATAGGTATTAATAATAAGTAGATAAAGATAGACTCTTTATTTTGCTAATCAGTTTTAGTTGGTGATGGCCACTTTACTTCTGAAGAGCAGTTACTTCATCATTTCTAAGCATTTCCTTTATTCTTAGGCTTCATGTGCAGGAGTTGATGCCAAATTTTTTAGTAGCTCGGTTCAGTTTAGTTGCTCAGTTGTGTCCAAGTCTTTGTGACCCCACTGACTGCAGCGTGACAAGCCTCCCTGTCCATCACCAACTCCCAGAGCTTGCTCAAACTCATGTCCATCGAGTCAGTGATGCCATCCAACCGTCTGATCCTCTGTCATCCCCTTCTCCTGCCTTCAATCTTTCCTAGCATCAGGGTCTTTTCCAGTGCGTCAGCTCTTCACATCAGGTGGCCAAAGTACTGGAGTTTCAGCTTCAGCAGCAGTCCTTCCAATGAATATTCAGGACTGATTCCCTTTAGGATTGACTGGTTGGATCTCCTTGCAGTCCAAGGGACTCTCAAGAGTCTTCTCCAACACCACAGTTCAGAAGCATCAATTCTTAAGACGCTCAGCTTTCTTTACGATCCAACTCTCACATCCATACATGACTACTGGAAAAACCATAGCTTTGACTAGATGGACCTTTGTTGGCAAAGAAACATCTCTGCTTTTTAATATGCTATTTAGGTTGTTCATAGCTTTTCTTCCACGATGCAAGCATCTTTTAATTTCATGGCTGCAGTCAGCATCTGCAGTGATTTTGGCGCCCAGAAAAATTAAGTCTGTCACTGTTTCCATTGTTTTCCTGTCTATTTACCATGAAGTATTGGGACGGGATGCCATAATCTTAGTTTTTTGAATGTTGACTTTTAAGCCACCTTATTTCACTCCCTTTTACCTTCAGCACCTTTTTTCACTCCCTTTTACCTTCATCAACAGGCTCTTTAGATCCTCTTCACTTTCTGCCATGAGGGTAGTATCATCAGCATATCTGAGGTTGCTGATTTTTCTCCTGGCAAACTTGATTCCAGCTTGTGCTTCATCCAGCACGGAATTTTATAGTAGCCACTTAAAAGCAAAATTCCTTTTCTGATTTGTTAGAATTTAATTGGAGGAGAGAGAGGTTGGGTGAAGCTTAGAGTATCGCACATATAAGATATACACATCTGTGACAGATATCTTTATTTTCTTTTTGTGTCTAATTAATTTTAGTTTCTTTGTTAATGATAACATCTATTTTAGAATAGTGGCTTAAGACCTTGTAAATATTTTTTAAAAGCCACTTAAGACCTTGTAAATTTTTAAAATTTCTGCCAAGAAACATTACAGTTGCTCTTTGACATATTTTTTCAAGAGTTTAGTTTTAGTAGAATTTGTGACAGCTTAAAATAATCTGCTATTCTGATTCACAAGGAATCTTTCTAAACCCTGAACAAAGAGCTGTATTTGAGCATAGTTCTTATCATGATGTCTTGGTCAGTATAAGGATACATCAGGATATCTTAACCATAATGTCCATTAGTAGAATTAGCTTTTATGTTGTTTCAGTGGTATATCAGATTTTTATTGTATGTATATACTTATTATAATGCATTATTTGATCTCCAAAAGATTTTACTTTGCTTCATAGAAAGATGTCTATGATGAAGTAAACTTGCTTTGATTTACTGTATTCTAAGATCTTTTAAGTTTTTTTCTTTTTAAGGTTTTTTTCTTCCTTATTTGATATCTTACTTTAATGCAATACAGCTATACTTTGACAGCTAGTTTGACTCAGTTTAAGGATTGGTTCTGAATATTGGAGATGGTATTAGAAAAGGTACTATTAACTTTTTGAGATTTATTCAATTTATTCATTAACAATTCTTGAATTATAGCTTACCTCTTTTTATAATTGCTAGTTCTAAAATACTGTTACATCTTGTCTGAAAGAATTTCTTTTGAATAAAGACATAAAACCATAAGCTGTAAGCCATGTTAAATTCTCTACAAATACTTGTTAGGGTAGTGTGCTGCTTTGTCATAGTGAAAAGAAGGAGATGCAGTTAATTAATAAAAGTAATTTTGGTTTGCTTTGGGCATTACAAAGGTTCCTGTTCATGGTTGTACCTAATCATTCTTTCCCAGTTTGTCTGTATTTGCTTTTATATCTGACTGAAATTATCTCTGTAGTTAACAATCTGGCTTTATGTGAAAGTTCCTTTTAGAAAAGGCGAGGTGTGTTTTTCCTGTTCACAGAAGTGTCTGTATACTTTATAATTGGATAGTGATGAAATGCTAACTTCAGTTTTTAATCTGGCATATCTTTAAAAAAATCACAGTTTTTATTTTATCAGTTTTAAATATAGAAGGATGTATAATGTAAATAATTTACATTTTTCATTTATTGTGACTTGATACTCTTGATATCATTGACTTCATTTCAATTCTTTGCTGTGAGAACCATTCAATAAAATAACAAAAAGTTGTCTTTAGGTATTGCATTTGGTTTACTCATTTTTATTCCTAAAAGAGCCCTGTGCAGTAGGATTTTTCTTTTTAATGTTACTGCCCACTAGCTTAACAACTACTTACGTGAACAGTGTGGCAGTTTTTATGCTTCTGCCAGAGGACAACTTAATATGAAAATAGTTGTTTTATTCACCTCAACACAGAGTAGTCTTTCAGGTTAGTGACTGGGGATGGAGGGGTAGGTTCTCATACTTTCCCCCTATGAATAGTTATGTGTATTTGCATATTTAAAGTCTTCCCTGTCCTAACCCTGCCACTATTGGACCATTTCTTCCAACATAATTTTCACATCCAAGTTAGCACACCCTCTGGTTCCTATTTCATGACTTTAAGTATTAAATAAGAAAACACATGTCAAAGTAGATAGGAATACTATTTTAATGATTTATGTTGGTATCTGATAGACATTTCAGGAAACATTTAGCATCTAATATGGTGAGATAGAAAAGTTCTCTTAAGAAATAAATGCTTATTTATAGAACAGAACCATTCTAATGGATAACTGTAAAGCATACACCCCATTGACAGTTGGGTTAGCACTATGTTCCTATGGAAAAAGGTTTTGTATATTTGAGATTTCAGTTTGAGGATAAATCTGAGGCACATTGAGATAGTAGTGACATATATCATATTTGATAGCATTGTGAGAAAATGTCAGTTATTTTGATTATTTCAAACCTTAGTTTATAGGGTATAGAGTCTAGTGCTGGACATTAGTGAATAGATTAGCTAGCTATGATAGCTCTGTCATTCAGATAGTTTATAAACTAGCAAATACCTCATTGATTCCAAACCTTATTTCTCTTATGTTTTTTTTGTCTTAATATCCAGGACAGACAAGTAGCAGCAGTATTATCACTTTCTGACAAATAAAGGTGATTTACTTCAAAGTACAACATACTGTATCTTAGAATTATTAATGCAAACACAGTATCTCAATCCTCTGTGGCTTTTAGGTTTCATGTATTAATTTAGCAAGTATTTATGAGCACTTATTATGTCCCAGGCACTCCTCTAGGCATTTGGGATAGTTCAGTAAACAGAGACAAAATCCCTGACATTTAGAGGCTTATAGTCTAGTGGAGTGACAGACAACCGTGAGCGTAAGCAAATTACATAGTATGTTAAGAGAGAAATGCTGTGGAGAGAAACGTAAACCCAGGTAAGGGGGATCAATGTTGAGATAGTGGATTTATTTTAAATAAAGTCTCATAAATAGGTGACATGACTTGAAGGAAGTGAGGGAGTTGATCATGCAGATATTTGGAGGAAGAATGTTCCAGAGAAAAAGAACAGTCAAGAGTGTGTTGACCTGTTGAGGAACATCAAGGAAGCCCTTGAAAGAACAGTGAGAGAGGGAGGAATAGAATAGTAGAAGATGAAGTTGAAGGGAAAAGGGAAGACAGGTCATGGAAAGCTTTGATAGGATATTATAAGGACTTTGTTTTTTACTCAGTTTTTATAGTTATTGCAGGATTTTAAGGATTATCTGACTAGAAGCCGGGCTGCCATTGTAACGGTAGTGTGGAAATCTCAACTTTGCAAGCCATAGAGAAAATGAATTCAGGAGTCTAAAAGTGTCATACAAACCAAAAATGAGTCATTTCTCTATTCACACTCACCAAGCACCTTGGTCTTCAGACATGTAAAAGTCCTAATGATTTCCAGGGTTTTGTGATGCGATCAGCTTGTGACTTCCTTTGCTAAGCCTTAGATTTCACTTTTTTCTCGTCTCTGTTTCTAGTAGTTCATCTTTCTAACTTCAGTGTTGTCTTCTTGCCTATTCTGTTGTCCTTTGTCATTTTATTTGATATTTTAGGAGAGTATAGAGAATACTTTTATCATTCATGAAGTAGAACCAGAAGACTAATAACTTATTTTCCAATGTGTTTAGTAAAAACCTCTGAGATAACTTGTGCTGTAACTCCACTTGACATTATAAAAGTTTTGCTAGAATTATTTACAGTTGGCAAATAATACAGTAGAAAATTGTTGATTTCATGAAATACAAATCAGCCTTTTAAACTTTTTAAACTTAAAGTGTATCCACTCATGGCAATAGGAAAAGGATAATCACTTTCACTGTATAAAAGTGTAAAGGTATAAACTGTATAGAATTAGACAAATTATATAAAGGTATTATATAAAGATATAAATTGTATAAAAGTTCAATAATCTCACTGTTGAGTGCAAATTTTGAGAGTTCCTTTGCTGAAGTAGTTTAGATATGAATCCCTTTCAAGTGATTGAATTTGTACAGGTTAGTGCACTTGAGTATTTGGGAACGGAGTGGATTACCAAAAGACAACACATTTGGGTGAAAGACTGTGAGACCAGGATTTTAACTCCATTTCTTTGTTGCTGAATTTGAGACTTCAGTAAATCACAAAACCTTTCTATGCCTGTTTCTTCATTTGTAAAATGGAGGATTGCAAGTTAGATCATCTCTAAATAATTCTTTTTTTTTTTAAGAAAATAATTCTGAAAACTTTGATACTTAGTCACTTTAGAAATTTTTATGCTTTTATGGAGAATATAATTAATTTTTCTAATTTTATTTTTTAATGCAGGTTAATGGTGCAATGTAAGAAACCTTTAAAAGTTTCTGATGAATTAGTGCAGCAATATCAAATTAAAAATCAGTATCTTTCAGCAATAGCATCTGATTCAGAACAAGAACCTAAAATTGATCCATATGCATTCGTTGAAGGAGATGAGGAATTCCTTTTTCCTGATAAGAAAGATAGACAAAATAATGAAAGAGAAGCTGGAAAAAAACACAAGGTGAGTAAGAGAAAGTACACCAAAGCGTCACTAATGTTTTGTAGCTCTGCATATGGTACCACAATTCTCATTTTAAAAAAAGATTCATCATTTTAACTTAGAAAAACATTTCTTAAGAATAGGTTAATCAGGCACATTGTACAAAATTTAAGAGCTTATATGGATTTGAAATTATCACTAGATCTGATGATAATGAATAGATCTTTATTACAAAAGTTTTGAGATTAGAGAAAAAGGACATTAATTTCTGTTATATTGAAATCAGAACACTTAGGTTGATAAACTGCTTTGATTCTGAGTAAAACTATGCTGTAAGTGAATTAACAGTTTTCAAAAATGCAGTAAAATACACATGACTGTGTTTATAAAATACATGATATTTTGAATATGTGACCCAAGAAGTAAAGTCTTAAGTTAATAAAGTGTTTTTAAAATTTTTTAAATCAAATATTTAGCACAAGATAACTCTGCTAGAGAAGAGTTTTACCTTAAACACAGAATTGGAAATTGAAGGCTATAAAATTACAAAAAGGACCCAGTAATATGTTTAATTCAAAGAATTCATTTCACAAAGTTTTGCTTAGCCTTTTTGTGTGCCAGGTACTTGACATTTTGTTTTTTTGTAAATATGAAAACAAGTAGCTGGGAAGGTAATAGATTCTGTAGAAAGAACATGGACTTTGAAATTTGACAGATTTAGTTTGAAATCCCATCTCCACTACTTATCAGTTGTATTTCCTGTGTTATCTATAGAAGTATTTTTCGTCTGTAAAGTGAACATACTTACTTATCCTGTAGGTTAGTTGTGAGAGTTATTGATAATGTCTGTAGAACACCCAGCAGAATGATCAGTACAGCAGTTCAATTCAGTTGCTCAGTTGTGTCCGACTCTTTGCGACCCCATGGACTGCAGCATGCCAGGCCTCCCTGTCCATCATCAACTCCTGGAGTTTACTCAAACTCATGTCCATCGAGTCGTTGATGCCATTCAACCATCTCATCCTCTGTTGTCCCCTTCTCCTCCCACCTTCAATCTTTCCCGGCATCAGGGTCTGTTTAAATGAGTCAGTTCTTTGCATCAGGTGGCCAAAGTATTGGAGTTCAGCTTCAGCATCAGTCCTTCCTGTGAGTATTCAGAACTGATTTCCTTTAGGATGGACTGTTTGGATCAATACATAGCTACTCAAGAATTGGTATATTTTATTATTGGTAAAATATGTATTTCAATCTAATATGTGATATTGTATGCAGGTAGAAGATGGGCCATCTAGTGTTACAGTGTTATCACATGAAGAAGATGCTATGTCATTATTTAGTCCCTCTATCAAGCAAGGTAAACTTTTATTTTCCCGTCAAAATACTGCATTCCAGGATTGTTGCTTTAAAGTATATCTGATATTCTTGGACTTTTAGTATTCCTTTTTGCATAATTCATGTTTCATATAAAGGGACTAATCTTTTTAATGATGGATTTTAAGGAGAAGGAGGCTTAGGTGATAGAAATTCTGTTTTGAATTGTGGAGCTTCTTTCCTGTGTTTAACAAATAAAAATAACTCCCTGTAAAAGAAGGAGATAGGATAAGATCATTTCCTAAGATCCCTCTCAGTTATAAAAACTCAGTTTATGAATTAGACTTTACTGTAATTTGGTTGTCCTTTTCTCCCCCTTCACCCAAGTTAGAACAGTTATTGCTGAGGTCCTTAAATTGACATAGTTTTCTAGCCCTGTTCTCAGCACTGGAGGTATACTGAAGACTCCACTTTGAAAGCGTCTGTTTTGTCCTCCTTGTAAGTAGAAAAGAGAGACGGGTTGTATTGTTTCTTTTACAAGATCTGTTTAACTTTTGATGGAGGCAAAATAAATTGTTCTTTGGTATGTGTCTGTGAGGGACAGTTTTGTTTTAGCATTTGGAGTAAATAAGGGAGGATCCATCAGACTTTTTGTAACCAAAAACGAAATAAGAAAAAATGTCCATCTAAATAAAGAAGAGATGATGGTCTTTCATGAAATAAATTTAATGGTCAGTGGTTCTAAGTATCTTGGTGAGTTAACTATTTAGGTTTTTTAGTCTTATTTACCTGCCTTAGGATAAAGGGACTGTGTAATTATGCCTATGGTGTGGTTTTTTCAAAATGTGGACCATCTGCCACTGAGCATCTTTTGAAGTGAAACTTGGGAATCTTGGTGTTTAATAAGTATTCCAGATGACTTTTACACACTAAAATTTCAGAACTACTGCTTTAGTTGGAGAGTGACTTTAATCTTTCTGAAAGGGAGGGTTGTTTCAAGTCATTTAACCATCCTGAGGATGCTTTGGAAGGTTTATACACCAACTGCTTCTTTTTTTTCCTTGTGTGGGAATGCAAGTGGAATATAACTTTTCCTTTGTATGTTTATTTTCTCTAAAGTAATATTTTTTCACTAAAACTGGGGAGAAAAGCAAAAAGGAAAATAAAATTTTAAAACTGAAATGAAACTTAACTAAGAGGTACTTAAGTGAGTACTTAAGTTCCTGTCACTGGGCAAAAGTGATTTATCCATTAATGCATTCTCTCACGTTTAATTCTTGTCATACTATTAGTGCTGGAATTGGAATTCAAATTAAAATAGTCTCTCTGACATAACTAGAGAACTTAATTATTCTGTGCTTCCTTTATGTTTCAGAAAGAGAAACTAAAAATGTCTGTTTAATTCTGTTGTCCTTACAGTTTTATTTGATGCGTTATTAGTGTAGGTTGCTTAGCTATGTTATCGGTTATATAACCTGAGCTTCCTGTATATGGTGAGCTTCCTTGGGAAGGTATCACCATATATTTACAATTTTTATTTCTGTGAAAAAAATCTGTGGATTTTAAGCAAATCAGAATTTCTTATTGCATAATACCCTTATAAATGTAAATGTACATTTCTAGGTTAAATAAATAGAATAATACTTATTTGGTCAGTAGTAGAATTTTTTATTTTGTTTTTCTAATTGCCATATGTAGATGCTCCCCGCCCTGCTGGTCATGCCCGACCTCCATCAACCAGTTTGATTTATGACTCAGACCTGGCTGTCTCTTATACTGACCTTGATAATCTTTTTAATTCTGATGAAGATGAACTGACAGTAAGTATCCTTATTAATGATTACAATTAAAATTTATTTTCCTCAATTTTATAAAAGTTTTTCTTTAGAAGTGATATGTGATTTGAATACTATGTTTTAGCCCTGAACAATAGGAAGTGTTTTGAAATAAAATTTCTCTAATTGGTATTCTGTTTTTAACCTCATATTTGAGGTGGTGGTTTTTTTTTTTTTTTTTTTTTTTGGCTTCACTGTGCTGCTTGCGGGATCTTTGTTCCTCAACCAGGGATTGAACCCAGGCCCTTGGCAGTGAAAGTGCAGAGTCCTAACCACTAGACCACGAGAGAGTTCCCTAAGCATTCCATATATAATGTCACCTATAAACTTTAAGGGTTTTTTTTTTTCCCATTATTTTTTATGTTTGAAGGACATGTATAATTAAGCTTAATTTGATCTCAGCCATATGTTCCTTTTCTGCAGTCCTTAGAAAGCAGAATTAGTTACCTAATCTTTGATCCTGTAATTTTAGAAATGACCCAAGAATTGACTCAATCAGAGAATAAATAATTAACATTGAAGTTATATGCATTGTCAATTTATTCAGGAATTTGTTTGGTACCACAGTTATTATTATAAGACATCTATATACTATAGTAGTGAAAGAGGAAGAAAAAGTAATATTTAATCTTTAACACCCATTTGCAGAGAAAGGTGAAGATAAAATAAATTAAAGCTTAAAATGAGAGTCCCTAGAATGTGAAATGGCAACCCATGCCAGTATTCTTGCCTGGAGAATTCCATGGACAAAGGAGCCTGGCAGGCTATAGTCCATGGGGTCACCAAGAGTCAGACATGACTGAGCGACTATCACTCAGAATTGAAATCTCTGGGAAATTAATAAATTGAGCATTACATTATAAAAGGGAATTCCTTTTTCATCTGTATAAAAGTAGCTTGGAAACGTCTACTGTACATTTGGTCTCTTCAAATAAGTGATACAATGCAGATATCACTATATATAAACTTCTACTCCACATCCCATAATATAGTGTATTTTAGGTAAATATATATAGGGAAGCCCTGGTGGCTCAGCAGTAAAGAATCTGCCTGCCAATTCAGGAGACACGTGGGTTTGATCCCTGGGTCGGGAAGGTCCCCTAGAGAAGGAAATGACAGCCACCTCCAGTATTCTTGCCTGGGAAACCCTGTGAATAGAGAGCCTGGCAGGCTACAGTGTATGGAGTCACAAAGAGTCGGACAAGACTTGGAGACTAACGGCAGTCCCTGAGCACTCCGATACTTCTGTGCTTTCTCCCTGCTGCTGCTGCTCATTTGTCAGTGTTGCTAACGCTGATAGCTTAGTTCCTGGTATCCTGTTAGGCACTTGGTTTTACGAACCAAATTGTCAGCCCTAACAACACTGATGACAGATTGGAGATTTTAAGACTTGTTTTGTTCAATGTATTAAAACTTGCCTTTAGTTAGGGATCCTATTGCTTTGTCGTACAAGATCTTTCTGAAGTTTTGCTTAGTTTAACCTTTTGTAGCATATTTGTAGGGGCAAGATTATTAGGAAAGATAAAAATGTAAAAGGAATTTGGAGAGGTTATTGATTATATAGGAATCTTTAATGTCTTTTATTTAAAGAGACAAATGCTTTATAAGTATCTTTTACTAAGAGGCAGTTCCCAAATTCTGTAAATTTTATTATTTTTTTGTTATTTTAATAGGTTTTAATGTATTTTGAAAGTAATGGTTGTTTTCATGAAGGAACTTTTTCCTCTCTCTGTTAATTTGGAGTATTATTATAATCATTAGAGAAACTAATCTGGTTTATTGATACCTAAAATTTTTTTATGTCCTTAAAATGCATCTAGTAGATATTTGGCTATGACACAAATGGGCTCTACTTTCAAGTTACATACAAATGATTACTATCTTGATCACACTGGATTTAAATTTCAGAGAAATATGTATGTATGTGTGTGTGTGTTTTTTTAATAGCCTGGATCTAAAAAATCAGCGAATGGATCAGATGATAAATCCAGCTGCAAGGAATCAAAGACAGGAAATCTGGACCCCTTATCTTGCATAAGTAAGCTTACCAAATATATATTCCAGATAAATCTGCAAACTTTTAATCTCAATAATGTTTCCCATCCCTTTGTTTTATACACAAAATAACTTTTTAGTCTTATGTTAAAATGTGTATTTTATTAAATATAGGCACTGCAGATCTTCATAAAATGTATCCTACACCACCATCGTTGGAACAACATATTATGGGATTTTCCCCAATGAATATGAATAATAAAGAATATGGTAGTATGGATACAACACCTGGAGGAACTGTTCTAGAAGGAAATAGTTCTAGTATTGGAGCACAGTTCAAAATTGAGGTTGATGAAGGATTCTGTAGCCCAAAACCTTCTGAAATTAAAGTAAGTATTTTATTTTTCTAGAAAAATAATTCATTTCTACATTTTATATAGAATTGGTTTATTGCTATATTCAAAAATCCTTTCATAATGAAAGAGTAGAATTATATTTACATTTTATTATTCTGTTTAAAAAAGGAAAAAAAGGTTAGAGTTACTTTGTTTTGTTTTGTTTTTTCCCCTTGAAAGACAAGATGCTGAAAATCATGTTCTTTATATTATAGGATTTTTCTTATGTGTATAAGCCTGAAAATTGTCAGGTTCTAGTGGGATGTTCCATGTTTGCACCTCTAAAAACTCTACCAAGCCAGTGTCTGCCTCCTATCAAATTGCCAGAAGAGTGTATTTACCGTCAGAGCTGGACTGTTGGAAAGTTAGAATTGCTTTCTTCAGGGCCTACAATGCCATTCATCAAAGAAGGGTATGATTTAAATTTATGTTATTGGTATAGGATATGAACACTTGTGTAGCTTCAATTTTTTTTTAATAATTAACACCTAATATATTGGTATCTGGAAAAAGATACTGGTTTTTGAAAATTTTTAAAATTATTTTCTGATTAATAGCTTATAATGGTGTTTGGTACTGTTAAAGTATTGAAACACAAAAGATGAGAAAACTTAGTATTTGGAAGCATCTTTTGTTTTGGTCTGAAATTCTAATCACACTTATTTGTATATTTGCCATATTTCACACACTTTTTATATTTAAGTATCTCTGAAATTGGGTTGTCTAATTGGTAACATCTTAAAATTGCCACTGTCCTTTTCTACCCATAAACATCTCTAAAATCAGGGTTTTTTTTTTAAACAATTAGTGGCATCTTAGAATCAATGAAGTATGAGTATTTCTAGTACAAGAACTGTAGAGATAGTAATCATGGATATATAGATGTGGAACAGTGTATACAAATTTTATTTATAATAGAAATAATTAGTTGGATTTCACCACACAACAATCACCTGGGGTGGATATATTAACCAAACATATATTTTAATTGTACTTAACAATTTTTGTGTTTTCATAATTTTCAGTGTTACTGAAAAATACTTGGGACATTTTTAGTTGTATTTCACATTACTAATATGTTCCTTTATGTATGTTTTTTATTTTCTTTTCCCCTGATGACGCTAGTGATGGAAGTACTATGGATCAAGAATACGGCCCTGCTTATACGCCTCAAACTCACACTTCCTTTGGGATGCCTCCTAGCAGTGCACCTCCTAGCAACAGTGGAGCAGGAATTCTTCCTTCTCCGTCTACCCCTAGGTTTCCAACTCCAAGGACCCCAAGGACTCCAAGGACTCCTCGTGGAGCTGGTGGACCGGCTAGTGCTCAAGGTTCAGTCAAATATGAAAATTCAGACTTATATTCACCAGCCTCCACCCCATCCACCTGCAGACCCCTTAATTCTGTTGAACCTGCAACTGTTCCTTCCATCCCTGAAGCACACAGTCTTTATGTAAACCTCATTCTTTCAGAATCAGTTATGAATTTGTTTAAAGACTGTAACTTTGATAGTTGCTGTATCTGTGTTTGCAACATGAATATCAAGGGTGCCGATGTTGGAGTTTACATTCCAGATCCAACACAGGAAGCACAGTATCGGTGTACCTGTGGCTTCAGTGCTGTCATGAACAGGAAGTTTGGAAACAATTCAGGATTATTTCTAGAAGATGAACTAGACATCATAGGACGCAACACAGAATGTGGCAAAGAAGCAGAAAAACGTTTTGAAGCTCTCAGGGCTACTTCTGCTGAACATGTTAATGGAGGACTAAAGGAATCCGAAAAATTGCCTGATGAATTGATACTATTGCTACAAGATCAGTGCACTAATTTATTTTCGCCTTTTGGAGCTGCAGACCAAGATCCCTTTCCCAAAATTGGTGTAACTAACAATTGGGTACGTGTTGAAGAGCGGGACTGTTGCAATGACTGCTACCTTGCATTAGAACATGGGCGTCAGTTCATGGATAACATGTCAGGAGGCAAAGTTGATGAAGCACTTGTGAAAAGTTCATGCTTACACCCCTGGTCCAAAAGAAATGGTAAGTATGCTAATGAAGTAATTTTTCCTCTCTATTTTGTTTCAGTTGTATGACTTTTCTTTCTTAAAAAAAGGTAATAAAGACAGTTTCCCATTTAGCTAATAGAGACACTTAAATTTGCACTTAAAACTCCTTCAAGAATGACACTTTTAAAGAAAGAACTTCCGAGTAGTTTAGTTTAATTTCAGCAACAAAAGTATGGTTATTACAAGTCTGTAATTATGTGCTTGTGTAGGAGTATAAAAGGTACTTTGCACATGTTAATTAACAGAAAAATATTGGTTGTCTGCTTTGTTCAGAATTCTTTCACTCATTACATATTTATTGAGCAACTAGTATGTGCCAGGGACTGTTGTTTTATAAACTACAATATTAAAGCAAACATATTTCCTACCCTTTCTGAGCCTATAAGACTCAAAATAACAAATTTAAGTGAAAGTATTATATGGTATCAGATAGTGACAGCTGCTTTGAAGGAAAAGCAGGGAAAGAAGTGGAAAAAGGCAGGACAGAAATGTGTTACTTTAGAGGTATGTTTTGAAAAGATACTACTGAGGGACAGCATTTGAGCAAAGACCTACCTAGAATGGGGGAATGTAAGCTGTGTGGCTAAACGAGAGAAGTGTTTTCAGACAGTGCAAAGACCGTAGTAGTGTGCTTAATGTTTGAGAAACAGGAAAGAGGCACTGTTGTTGGAATGAGCTGGGTGATGGGAGGACTGGTAGCACCAGTGTCATGTGGAGTCTTATGGCCCATGTTTAACTGTGGCCTTTATGGTTTATTCCAAGATGACTAGGACAGTTTTGAGCAAAAAAGTAAGATGATCCTTACTTACCCAAATGCGTATTTGGAAATACAAGTTTTAAATTGAGAGGAGTGGTTGGGGCTAGAGATTAACAAATTTTGTGTGTGTGTATTAGTAGTGTTTTGGGGCTTCCCAGTGATAGCTCAGTGGGTAAAGAATCCACCTACAGTGCAGGAGACATAAGAGATGTGAGTTCAGTCCCTGGATTGGGAAGATCCCTTGGAGGAGGAAATTGCAAGCCACTCTGGTATTTTCCAGGCATGGACAGCGGAGCCTGTTAGGGGGTCGCAACCCTTCCTCCATGGGGTCTCAAAGGGTCAGACATGACTGAGCATGTGACGCCTACATGGCCCCTGTCAGTGTTTTAGACTGTGGAGCTGCATGGAACAGCCTGGGGAGTGACTGCAGGTAGAGAAGTCTAAGGGTAGGACTCACGTTTAGAGAGAGAGAAGAAGAGGAGGGCCCAGGGTAGGAAATTAAGGAGGTAGGAAGAAGACCAAGGAAGTATGGTATACTGGTGGATTTAATGTATCTATAGATACAGATTTAATACATAGATTTTTAAAGTAGTAATTAAGAACATAGGCCATGGAACTGACTACTTGGGTTTGAAACGTGGCTCCATCACTATAATTTATGCCCTTGGGCAAATTATTTCATCTCTGTCTCAGTTTTTGGAAATAGTCAGTAATAGTATTTACCTCTTACAATGTTGAGAGAATGAAATGAGCTAATACAAATAAACAGAGACCATATAAAACAGAGTGCCTGACACAAAATAAGAATTCAGATATTTGCAGTAGTAACAGTAGTAATAATAACAAGAGTGGCATTAGTGGTATTCTGTTTTATTATTTGTTTTTAAGAACCAACTCATCTTCTTGTGATGAAAGGTCTCATCACAAGAAAATAGAATTTACAACTGTATTTGTTGGTGGATGTTAGCTGGACTTACTGTGGTGATCATTTTGCAATACATATGCATCATCATTTTGTACACCTGAAACTAATATTATGTCAATTATACCTCAAAAAAAGAAAAAAGCACTTACTTGCCAAGCAATAGAAAATGCACGATAATGCTCAAAATCCTTTAAGCTAGGCTTCAACAGCACGTGAACTGAGAACTTCCAGATGTACAAGCTGGATTTAGAAAAGGCAGAGGAACCAGAGATCAAATTACCAACATCTGTGGGATCATATAAAAAGCAAAAGAATTCCAGAAAAACATCTGCTTTATTGACTACGCTTAAGCCTTTGACTGTGTGGATCACAACAAACTGGAAAATTCTTCAAGAGATGGGAATGCCAGACCACCTTACCTGCCTCCAGAGAAACCTGTGTTCAAGTCAAGAAGCAACAGTTTAGAGTTGGACATGGAACAACAGACTGGTTCCAAATTGGGAAAGGAGTACATCAAGGCTGTATATTGTAACCCTGCTTATTTAACTTATATGCAGAGTTCAGTTCAGTTGCTCAGTCATGTCTGACTCTTTGCGACCCCATGAACTGCACCATGCCAGGCCTCCCTGTCCATCACCAACCCCCAGAGTTCACCCAAACCCATATCCATTGAGTTGGTGATACCATCCGACCATCTCATCCTCTGTCGTCCCCTTCTCCTGCCCTCAATCTTTCCCAGCATCAGGGTCTTTTCCAGTGAGTCAGCTCTTCGCATCAGGTGGCCAAAGTATTGGAGTTTCAGCTTTAGCATCAGTCCTTCCAATGATTGTTCAGGACTGATTTCCTTTAGGATGGACTGATTGGATCTCCTTGCAGTCCAAGGGACTCTCAAGAGTGTTCTCCAACACCACAGTTCAAAAGCATCAATTCTTCGGTGCTCAGCTTTCTTTATAGTCCAACTCTCACATCCTTACATGACCACTGGAAAAACCATAGCCTTGACTAGACGGACCTTTGTTGGCAAAGTAATGTCTCTGCTTTTCAATATGCTGTCTAGGTTGGTCATAACTTTGCTTCCAAGGAGTATGCATCTTTTAATTTCATGCCTGCAGTCAGCATCTGCAGTGGTTTTGGAGCCCCCCAAAATGAAGTCAGCCACTGTTTCCACTGTTTCCCATCTATTTGCCATGAAGTGATGGGACCAGATGTCATGATCTTCGTTTTGTGAATGTTGAGCTTTAAGCCAACTTTTCCACTCTCCTCTTCACCTTCATCAAGAAGCTCTTTACTTCTTCTTCACTTTCTGCCACAAAGGTGGTGTCATCTGCATATCTGAGGTATTATTTCTCCCGGCAATCTTGATTCCAGCCTGTGCTTCTTCCAGCCCAGCGTTTCTCATGATGTACTCTGCATTGAAGTTTAATAAGCAGGGTGACAATATACAGCCTTGACGTACTCCTTTTCCTATTTGGAACCAGTCTGTTGTTCCATGTCCAGTTCTAACTGTTGCTTCCTGACCTACATATAGGTTTCTCAAGAGGCAGGACAGGTGGTCTGGTATTCCCATCTCTTTCAGAATTTTCCACAGTTTGTTGTGATCCACACAGTCAAAGGCTTTGGCATAGTCAAGAAAGCAGAAACAAATACATGCAGAGTAGTACATCATGCAGAATCCCAGGCTGGATGAAACACAAGCTGAAATCAAGATTTCTGAGAGATATCAACAATCTCAGATAAGCAGATGACACCACCCTTATGGCAGAAAGTGAAGAGGAACTAAAGAGCCTCTTGATGAAGGTGATAGAGGAGAGTTTACTGGCTTAAAACTCAACATTCAAAAAATGAAGATCATGGCATTCGGTCCCATCACTTCATGGCAAATAGATGGGGAAACAGTGACAGACTATTTTCTTGGGCTCCAAAATCGCTGTAGAAGATGACTGCAGCCATGGAATTAAAAGACACTTGCTCCTTGGAAGACAAGCTATGACCTACCTAGACAGCATATTAAAAAGCAGAATACCACTTTGCTGACAAAAGTCCATAGAGTCAAAGGTATGGTTTTTTCCACTAGTCGTGTATAGATGTGAAAGTTTGACCGTAAAGAAGGCTGAGTGCTGAAGAACTGATGCTTTTGAATTGTGGTGCTGGAGAAGACTGTTCAGAGTCTCTTGAATAGCAAGGAGATCTAATCAGTCAGTCTTGAAGGAAATTAACCCTAAGTACTGATTGGACTTCTCTGGTGGCTCAGAAGGTAAAGCGTCTGTCTACAATGCGGGAGACCCGGGTTCGATCCCTGGGTTGGGAAGATCCCCTGGAGAAGAAATTGGCAATCCACTCCAGGACTATTACCTGGAAAATCCCATGGACAGAGGAGCCTGGTAGTCTACAGCCCATGGGGTCGCAAAGAGTCAGACACGACTGAGCGACTTCACTTCACTTCACTTCATTGAATGGAAAGACTGATGCTGAAGCTGAAGCTCCAGTACTTTTGCCACCTGATAAAAAGAGCTGACTCATTTGAAAAGACCCTGATGCTGAGAAAGATTGAAGGCAGGAGGTGAAGGGGGTGACAGAGGATGAGATGGTTGGATGACATCACTGAATCAATGGACATGAGTTTGAGCAAACTCTGGGAGATTGTGAAGGACAGGGAAGCCTGGCATGCTACAGTCCGTGGGGCTACAAAGAGTTGGACATGACTGAGCAACTGAACAACAGCAACAAATGGCAAATGCTAGGTTATTTACCTAATGAGCACTTTTCTTTATAACAATAAAGATTGATATAAACAGATAACTCTGTAGCCATAAAGATGAATTTTATCCTAAGAACTTACATTGAGAAAATAATTCAGAACAAAAAAATATATATTTCAGTTTAAAATTTCAATATAAACATGCTGTAAAACCTAAATTTTCAATCATGGAGTACTTTTTCATTAAATTATAACAGCTTCATTAAATAGTAGCAAGCTCTGATTTAATACATTAGTACCTTTGCCCCAATTGTTTCCTCTGCTTGGGACACTTCTTCCAGGTGTTCACATGAGTAACTCTCTTTTCTCTTTACTTTTGTCAGAAGTCATCTTAGTGTAAAATTGCAAACCACTGTTCATCTTCCCCATCCTGCTGCTTTTGATTTCTCCCTCTAGTGTTTGCTTATTACCTTCTAAACATGTTGTATAATGTATTAACTATTATCTCTCACTCCATTAAGTTCCCTCTGTGTGAGTTCTGTGTACAAGAAATGATTTTTGTCTGTTTTGTTTGTTATGTCCAAATACCTAAAATAGTACCTGGCATGTAGTAGATGTCCAGAAGTCCAAGGTGTTGAAATATTTGTTAGAAGGAATTAAGAGTCTATAATTTAATGGTAATGTTTATTTTTTTCAAAATAGGAAAAGCTTTGTTCTAATTATAAAAAAATACATACTTTCTGAAAAGAAAGTTAATCTAAATAATATAGATAAATAGAAGTAAAAATTGCCCCAGCCCCATCATTACATCACTGCATGATCACTCATTTTTAAGCAACTTTGGCGTATCATACAATTCATCCCTTTGAAGTGAACAACTGAATGGTTTTTAGTTAGCACAGACTTGTGTAGCCATCACCAAAATCAATTTTAGGACATTTTCATCATCCCCAAAATCTATAGTTATGAGCGCGCACTCCTGTTTTCCTCCAACCACCCGCTCCTTGCACTGGCCGATGACCAGTCTATTTTCTGTCTTTGTAGATTTGCCTCTTAAATACTCCATATAAATAATATTATACACTCTATAGTCTTTTGTGATTGACTTCTTTTTCTTAGCATAGTTTTTCAGAGTTCATCCAGGTTGTAGCATGTGTTAGTACTTAATTCATTTTTATTGCCAAATAATATTCTATTTATGCATATCCCACATTTTATTTACCTATTCATCTGTTGATGGGCATTTGGATTGTTTACCCTCTTTGGCTGGTGTGAATAATGATACCCTGAACATTTGTGTACAAGTTTTTGTGTAAACATATACTTTTATTAGTCTTGAGTGAACTTGATAACTCTTGTTTTACTTTCTGAGAAATTGCCAGACTCTTTTCTAAAGCAGCTGCTCCATTTTACATTCCCATCACAGTGTGTGAGGGTTCCACTTTTTCCACATTCTCATTAACACTTGTCGTCATGTGTTTGTAATTATTGCCATCATCTCATACTGGATTGTGAAATATTATCTCATTATTGTTTTGATTTGCATTTCCCTAATGACTAATGATGCTGAATGTCTTTTCATGTGTTTATTGCCTGTTTGTATTTTTTCTTTGGAGAAATGTCTTTTCAGATCCTTTGCCCATTTTTAAATTAGATTGTTTTGTTTTTTCATTGTTGAGTTGTGAGTGTTCTTTATATCTTCTGGATATAAGTTTCTTAACATCTGCACATATTTTCTCCTTTTCTCTGGTTTGTCTTTTCTCTTTCTTGATGCTATCATTTGAAGGAGAAGAGTTTTTAATTTTGATGAAGTTCAGTGTATTACTCTCTTGTGTACTTTTTGGTTTGTACTTTTGGTCCATACTTTTGGTGCCATATCTACAAAGACTTTAATCCTAAGTCATGAAAATTTACTTCTGTTTTTTTTCTGTGAGTTTTATTGTTTCATCACATATTTACATCTGTGATCCATTCTGAATTAACTTTGGTATATCATGTAAGGAAGAGGTTCAGTTTTTTTCTTTTGCACATGAATATCCAGTTGCCTTAGAACCACTTGTTGAGAAGATTATCTTTTCACATTGAATTGTGTTGGCATCTTTGTCAAAAATCAATTGACTGTAAATATGAAGTTTTATTTCTGGATGCTTATTTCTGTTTTACTCAACAGAACATCTGTTCTTCATGATCACTCTTAAAAATACATATTCTAAAACCATTGCTTTCCAACCAGATTTCAGCTTTGAGACCTGGCAGTTATATTCTTTTTCATGCATTCCTTCCCACAAGATTATAAGATCCCTGAAGACATGAATAAGAATGTATTTCACAGTATTCCCAGCAGCTAGCATAATTCCTGAACTATAGTAGGTCTTTGTTATATGTTTTTAATAATGAAAGATTGTGAATGAGAATCTCTCTGAATTAAAATCAAACTGTAAATTCCTGAACTTTACTCATATCAGAATTTCTCAGGGTAAGCTCTATATATGTGTTTTATAAAAGTTCCCCTTTTGGTTATGATAAACAACCTTAGCCAGTGAAAGCTTTTCTAGATTTTATGTAAACACATATCAATACACAGTTCTATTTGTGTAAAATATCTTCCAGTTTTAAAACCTGTTTTTATTTACTAGTGTATTATCAGTCCACTTCAAATAGCTCTTATCACTTTAAGTAGTATTTTTGCTATGTATATACTAGTTTATTAAGTATAATAGTTATTCAGCAATATATCTGAAATTTAGTTATTTCTGATTCTGTATACTATTTATTGGAGAAGGCAATGGCAACCCACTCCAGTACTCTTGTCTGGAAAATCCCATGGACGGAGGAGCCTGGTAGGCTGCAGTCCATGGGGTCGCTAGGAGTCGGACACGACTGATCGACTTCACTTTCACTTTTCACTTTCATGCATTGGAGAAAGAAATGGCAATCCACTCCAGTGTTCTTGCCTGGAAAATCCCAGGGACGGGGGAGCCTGGTGGACTGCTGTCTCTGGGGTCACACAGAGTCGGACATGACTGAAGCGACTTAGCAGCAGCAGCAGCATACTATTTATAGATATAGGGAATTAGAGCAGGAAATAATAGGTTAGGCAATAATAATAATAATGAATTAAAGTTAAATGATTTAATGTAACAGAGTGCTCAGACAAGATTTAATGATAGAACTGAACCATTCTCAAGGGACAGATTAATTATATTAGGAAATTTCATGGTTTTTTAAAAAGCTATTTGATGTTTAAGAGCATCACCTTTCATATCCATTCTGATAGTTGGTCAGAAATGTAGATCATAATAATTTGATAATCTGTAAATCTATTAAGTCTAGGTTTATAAAAATTATGTGGGCATTTAAGTCTAGGTTTATAAAGTATTTATGTGCATTATGACAATATTTAGCAGTGTGAACAAGTTTATCTGTTACTATGCAAATTGTATACTTTAGAATTGCTACAGTTTACTATTTTTCACAAATTAAACTTTAATCATAGTAACCAGTGTTATCTATCTGATCTTTTTACCAAAGTAGAGGTATTTAAAGTGGATAATTAATAATACCATTTAATAATACGAATTAATGGTACCATTTGTGTATGAGGTATTGTTCTGTCTATTAAGGTACCATGGAAAAGAAATGCAAAAAAGCAAAATGGCTGTCTGGGGAGGCCTTACAGCTGTACAAAGAAGAGAAGCGAAAAGCAAAGGACAAAGGAAAGATATAAGCATCTGAATGCAGAGTTCCAAAGAATAGGAAGAAGAGATAAGAAAGCCTTCCTCAGCAAAATCAATGCAAGGAAATCGAGAAAAATAACAGAATGGGAAAGACTAGAGATCTCCTCAAGAAAATTAGAGATACCAAGGGAACATTTCACGTGAAGATGGGCTCGATGAAGGACAGAAATGGTATGGACCTAACAGAAGCAGAAGATATTAAGAAGAGGTGGCAAGAATACACAGAAGAACTATACAGAAAAGATCTTCAAGACCAAGATAATCACAATGGTGTGATCAGTCACGTAGAGCCAGACATCCTGGAATGTGAAGTCAAGTGGGCCTTAGAAAGCATCACTATGAACAAAGCTAATGGAGGTGATGGAATTCCAGTTGAGCTATTTCAAATCCTGGAAGATGATGCTACGAAATGCTGCCCTCAATATGCCAGCAAATTTGGAAAACTCAGCAGTGGCCACAGGAGTGGAAAAGGTCAGTTTTCATTCCAATCCCAAAGAAAGGCAATGCCAAAGAATGCTCAAACTACTGCACAATTGCACTCATCTCACACGCTAGTGAAGTAATGCTCAAAATTCTCCAAGCCAGGCGTCAGCAATACGTGAACTGTGAACTTCCAGATGTCCAAGCTGGTTTTAGAAAAGGCAGAGGAACCAGAGATCAAATTGCCAACATCCGCTGGATCATGGAAAAAGCAAGAGGTTTCCAGAAAAACATCTATTTCTGCTTTATTGACTATGCCAAAGCCTTTGACTGTGTGGATCACAAGAAACTGTGGAAAATTCTGAAAGAGATGGGAATACCAGACCACCTAACCTGCCTCTTGAGAAATCTGTATGCAAGTCAGGAAGCAGCAGTTAGAACTGGACATGGAACAACAGACTGGTTCCAAATAGGAAAAGGAGTACGTCAAGGCTCTATACTGTCACCCTGCTTATTTAACTTCTATGCAGAGTACATCATGAGAAACGCTGGACTGGAAGAAGCAGAAGCTGGACTCAAGATTGCCAGGAGAAATATAAATCACCTCAGATATGCAGATGACACCACCCTTATGGCAGAAAGTGAAGAGGAACTCAAAAGCCTCTTGATGAAAGTGAAAGAAGAGAGTGGGAAAGTTGGCTTAAAGCTCAACATTCAGAAAACGAAGATCATGGCATCTGGTCCCATCACTTCATGGGAAATAGATGGGGAAACAGTGGAAACAGTGTCAGACTTTATTATTTTGGGCTCCAGAATCACTGCAGATGGCGACTGCAGCCATGAAATTAAAAGGCGCTTACTCCTTGGAAGAAAAGTTATGACCAACCTAGATAGCATATTCAAAAGCAGAGACATTACTTTGCTGACTAAGGTCCGTCTAGTCAAGGCTAAGGTTTTTCCAGTAGTCATGTATGGATGTGAGAGTTGGACTGTGAAGAAAGCTGAGTGCTGAAGAATTGATGCTTTTGAACTGTGGTGCTGGAGAAGACTCTTGAGAGTCCCTTGGACTGCAAGGAGATCAGCCCTGGGATTTCTTTGGAAGGAATGATGCTAAAGCTGAAACTCCAGTACTTTGGCCACCTCATGCGAAGAGTTGACTCATTGGAAAAGACTCTGATGCTGGGAGGGATTGGGGGCAGGAGGAGAAGGGAATGACAGAGGATGAGATGGCTGGATGGCATCGCTGACTCGATGGACGTGAGTCTGAGTGAAGTCCGGGAGTTGGTGATGGACAGGGAGGCCTGGCGTGCTGCGATTCATGGGGTCACAAAGAGTCGGACACGACTGAAGTGACTTAGCTTGCACGCACAGATCATTTTAGATAGAACTCAATATAGTTCTCTCTACAAGCAGATGCTTAATCTTGGTGATGTAGAGCTGAATTTACTTTCCTAGATGGATTTGTTATCTTAAAATTTTTTGTTTGTTGACAATAGCAATTCTTCTTTTTTTAATGGTTGTAGATGTGAGTGTGCAGTGCTCACAAGATATACTTCGAATGCTCCTATCGCTTCAGCCAGTTCTTCAGGATGCTATTCAGAAAAAAAGAACAGTAAGGCCTTGGGGGGTTCAAGGTCCTCTCACTTGGCAACAATTTCATAAAATGGCTGGCCGAGGCTCTTATGGTAAGTAATTTATAATCATATGTATTGACTTATTTCATATCAGTTCTCAGTATCTTTACCCAACTCTAATAAGCACATTTATCTTCCTTAAATATTTCTGTGGCATATGCTTGACTTAAGGCCATTGTGGTCAATCTCAGCCTTCCTTATTTTAAACATTTTCAGCATTCAGTTTACTGAAGTTTCCAATCTCACTTCAGAAAGAACACCTTGTTTTTACATGTTACATTGACCAGTAAGATTCTATGCCAAGAAAGAATCATACTGCCAAATTTTTTAAAAGGATTGATACACTACTTTTTTTGTAAGTTACTATTTTACATGCAAAATTGAATGAAAAATGATATAAAAAAGATAGTCCTAGTGATAAGAGACCCAAAGGTCTTCCTTTTTTAAAAAAACAAAAACATGAAATTTGCCAGTTGTGACAAGAATAACTCCCGCATAGTACACAGTAGATTTGTAATCAGCTGTAATGGAAGGAACATTCATAATACTTGAACTATCTGTTGAACATTGTCTCTAGAGGGGAAAAAATTGTCTCTGAAAGGTGAGATGTAATTGGAACTTTAAAATATATTTGGAATCACAGTCCTTAGCATTGAAATCCTTGACTTTTTTGCATGGTTTTAGAATGCATCATGTACAGAAGTAGTAGATTTGCTCATATTTTCCTTTTCCTCTTATTAATGGGTAAATAAATTTCATTAAAAAAAAAAAAAGATATTCGGGGCTTCCCTGGTGACTCAGTGGTTAAGAATCTGCCTGCCAATGCAGATAGGTTCTATCCCTGGTCCCTGAAGATCCCACAAGCTGCAGAGCAGCTAAGCCCATAAGCTAGCACTCTAGAGTCTGTGACCTGCAACACTTGAAGTCCAGGTGTCTAGAGTCCATGCTCTGCAACAAGAGAAACCATTGCAATGAGAATCCTATGCACTACAACTAGAGAGCAACCCGTGCTCGCTGCAACTAGAAAAAGCCTGTGTGCAACAACAAAGATGCAACTCAGTCATAAAAAAAAAAACAACACCTTGATACTCAGTGAAAACTGCAGTTTAATTATAGTATTTTTAGTTTCTTTTTTTTTCTATTTTTTAAATAGATTTACAATGATTTTAAAAGATTTTAAATGATTTACAATGTTAGTTTCAGGTGTGCAACAAAATGATTCAGTTATACATATATTTACTCTTTTTTAGATTCTTTTCTCATATAGGTCATCACAGAACTTTGAGTTAGGGTTGTACAGTAGGTCTTTGTTGATTATGTATAGTAGTGTGTATATCACAGGCTCCCGATTTATCCCTCCCCCCTACATTTCCCCGTTAGTAACAAACGGTAAGTTTGTTTTCAATATATGTAAGTATGTTTCTGTGTTTGCTAATAAGTTGATTTGTATCTTTTTTTTGTAAGTAGATTCCACAGCTGAATAATCTATGATATTTGTCTTTGTCTGATTTATTTAGTATAATAATTTCTAGGTCCATGCATGTTGCTGCAAATGGCATTTTTTGTTCTTTTTTATTGCTGAGTAATATTCCATTATAGGGTTCCCAGGTGGTGCTGCAGGTAAAGAACCTGCTGGCCAATGCAGGAGACATAAGAGATCTGGGTTCGATCCCTGGATCGGGAAGGTCTCTTGGAGAAGGGCATGGCAACCTACTCCAGTATTCTTACCTGGAGAATCCTGTGGACAGAGGAGCCTGGAGGGCTATGGTCCATAGGGTCGCACAGAGTCAGACACAACTGAAGTGACGTAGCACACAGCGCAGGCACACATTCCACTGTGTGTATGTACTGAGCTTCCCAGGTAGGGCAGTGGTAGAGAATATGCCTGCCACACAGGAGACCCAGGTTTGATCACTGGTCAGTCAGGAAGATCCTCTGGAGAAGAAAATGACAATCCACTCCAGTAGTCTTTTTTTTCTTCTTCTTAATGCCAGTATTTTTGCCTGAGAATCTCATGGACAGAAGAGCCTGGTGGGCTACAGTCCCTAGGGATGCAAAGAGTCAGACACAACTTAGCAGCTAAACAACAATATTTGTACCATGTCTTCTTTATCCATTTCTTTTTCAGTGGACCTTTAGATTACTTCCATGCCTCGGCTGTTGTAAATAGTGCTGCAATGAACATTGGGGTGCATGTATCCTTCGGGATTATGATTTTCTCCACATACATGCCCAGGAGTGGGATTGCTGGATCATGTGGTATTTCTAAGTTTTTTAAGGAACTTCCATGTTGTTCTCCATAATGGTTATACCAATTTGCATTCCCACATACAGTTTAGCAGGGTTCCCTTTTTTCCACACCCTCTCCAGCATTTGTTGTTATCGTATTTTTACATTCTTTTTAGCAGTCAAATGGCTGCATATATTCCATTATTCTTTACACATGGTGTAATTTTTACCAGTCTACTGTTTATGGATGTGTATTGTTTGCATCATTATCATTACAGCTGTTTTTCTATAATGTACACAATCCCTGGCTTAAAGCACGTGTGTAATTTTTTTAAAAAAAGTATTGCCAAATTGCTCCCTACCATAGCAGTTTAAACTCCCATCAATAAAATGCCTGTTTCCCCAAACCTTTGCCAGTGAGGTGCTGAGTAGATGGGAGAAAATGGTGTGTTTCTTTATAGTTTGAATGGTAGAATAATACAGACTGTAAGGGTAGATTTCCTGAATCCTAATCCCATTTGTGCCACTTCTTGTGTGACACTGGACAAGTTATTAACTCTTCTATTCCTGCTTTCTCACCTCTAAAATCAAGTTAATATTAGTGTCTGTCTCATGGTTTTCATGGGGTTAAATGACTTAATGTATGTAAAGATCTTTGAACATTACCTGGCATGTAGCACTTGCTATTAATTATTTTAAATTCTTTGCTCTTAATGAGATCAAGCATCTTTTTATGTATAAGAGGTATTTCTGGGTTTTGTGAACTTTGTCCATATCCTTTGCCCATTTTTCTATTATGATGTTGATCATTTTCTTATGGATTTATAGGTTCCCTTTCTATGGTAAGGGAATTAACCTTTTGTTGTATGTGTTGCAAATCTTTTCTTCTGATTTGTTTTTAATTGTTTGCCTTTGTTAGTAGTATTTTTTCATGCCGCAATTTAAAGTTTATATTGTCAGGTTAATCATTTTTATTTTTTTTTTAGTTTTAAGTTTTATTTTCATGATTAATTTTGGCCTTGCTGTTTCTTCATTGCTGCTTGTGGACTTTGTCTAGTTGCAGTGAGTGGGGCTACTCCCTAGTTGTGGTGTGCCAGCTTCTCATTGCTATGGTTTCTCTTGTTACAGAGCATGGGCTCTGGGTACGTGGGCTTCAGTAGTTGTAACACATGGGCTTGTTGCCCCATGGCATGTGGAATCTTCTCAGACCAGGGATTAAACCCATGTCCCCTGCACTGGGAGGTGGATTCTTAACTGCTGGACCACCAGAGAAGTCCAGGTCAATCAATTTGTATATGTACAGATTTTACATTATGCCTGCGAAGATTTTTTCTAGTCTAAATTTATTCAGAGTAAAATGATGATGATACAGGTGAAAGGGATTAACAGGTACAAACTTCCAACTATAAAATAAATAAATCATGGGGATGTAATGTACACATGGGCAATGCAGTTCGTAAAATTATAACAACTTTGTGTGGTGAATAATAGTAACAGATCTTATTTTGGTGATTATTTTATAGTGTATAAATATGTCAAATCACTGTGTTGTACACCTGAAACTAATATTTTTAAAAACTCTCCCTCCCATATTTTCTTTTGTACTGATAAGTTTTTCACCCAAATTAATTTTTTTCATTTAAGTGAAGGTATGTCACATGTTTCATACAGATTTTTAGTAAATTCCTAACTGTAAAAGTCTCAGTCACTGACTTTAAGGCATTTTTGTCTTTAAATATTTTTACTACTAATAATAACTTCACTAACTCTTGACATTTAAATGTTCCTCTTTTAGATCTTTTCTTAAAATATGTCTTTTCTTGTTTAGGAACTGATGAATCCCCAGAACCACTGCCAATTCCCACGTTTTTGTTGGGTTATGATTTTGATTTTCTGGTGCTTTCTCCATTTGCTCTCCCTTACTGGGAGAGACTTATGCTGGAACCCTATGGATCTCAAAGAGATATAGCCTATGTTGTACTCTGTCCAGAAAATGAAGCCTTGTTAAATGGAGCTAAAAGCTTTTTTAGAGATCTTACTGCAATATATGAGGTAGGTACTTTAAAAGGTCGTTTTAAAACATCTTATGATTTGTATGTTTATATATAAAATATACTGAACATTTCAGTTGATTGGTAAAGAAGAATAATGATGTCAGGCTAGATGTTTAGTTCTTGTACCAGCCAGTTACATTCTTTACCGCTTTGACCCAGATCCCTTGTTAGATGTGTATGCCATGACTCACGGTGGAAGTTGCCATACTGAGGGAAAACATTGTATGCGTATACAGCCCATTTAAGATAATCTTTTTCTGAAAGAAAGGGTAATGTTGTTAAATGGCTAGGAAAAAAATTACATTTTTAAAAATTCTAGTCTTAAAAAGAATTCTTAATTCTGCAGGACCTCAGGTAGTGACTCTAGTCCTTATTTTGCTCATAGTAAGTATATAGCTATGATAGGCCTCTCTAAGACTCATTTTATTTCTGAAATTTTTGGCTGGTCTTTTAAGTTATAATTCTTGCGTTGTATCAATCATTGAGTGCAATGATTATAAGTTTTAAGTACTCTGGAACATAAAGTCTTCATTTTATAGTCATTCCTGAGTATCCTGAGGGTATTGATTTTAGGACCCCTTACAGATATCCAAATCTATGGATGCCCAATCTCTTATATAAAATGTCATAGTATTTGCATATAATCTACACATATCCTCACTTATACTTTAAACCATCTCTAGATTACTTCCAATATCTAATACTATGTAAGCAGTTGCAGACGTGGGAAATTCAAGTTTTGCTTTTTGAAACTTTTTTTTTTTTTTTTTTAATATTTTTGATCCATGGTTGGTTGGTTGAATCTATGGTTGCAGAACCTAAGGATATGAAGGACTGATGGTATTTTCCTTTTCCTACAAATACTTGGAAGTCTAGTCTTTAAAATTTCTTCTACAATCTGAATCATTATTTTGTGCTAGTTTAGTTCCTCATTAATATTCTGCTTAATAATTGCAAGATATCTGTAGTGTGTTTTATAAAAGAAAATATTTCCAAGGAGTGTTACTTAGAACACTAGTCCTGCAAAATCTTCCGAGAAAAAAATTCCATAGTTAGATAGGTTTGGGGAGACATTGTGTATTTATTTACCTTTTAGAGATTCGTTATACATGTTAGATTATTAAAGCCTTTGAAATTCTTACAGTAAAGAAATTCTTGGTCATAAGTTTTTGTAACCCAGTGTTGCAAACCTATTTGAAATTGGACTTCGTATAACAAACCATAGTGGCCAGCAGAATTGGAGGCAGAGCTGAATATTTGTATTTATATACATGATTTGAAATAGTTATATGACTTAAAATGGCTGCAGAGCTATACTCAGTTACTTCTGTATTCTGCAAGTTTTTGTTATTCAAAGTACGTGGTTTTAGTGCTATTATTATTATCTAGGTGTTTTATTTCATTGGAGATAACTTTGATAGAAATTTAATGGATTTCTAATGTAAAAAGCATGAAGACCTATGGCACTGTTTCACACTTGATATTTTTATTCCAAATGTTAATTATAAAAGATAAAGCTTATTCTTTAAATAGCTTCAATGCTTTATTTTATGATATGTACTAAAAACAACTATAGCAAATTCACTAATTCTGATTTCTGTATGTATATTTATAGTGTTGTCGATTGGGTCAACATAGACCTATTTCTCGATTATTGACGGATGGAATCATGAGAGTTGGATCTACTGCATCAAAGAAATTATCAGAAAAGTTGGTAGCAGAATGGTTTTCTCAGGCAGCTGATGGTAACAGTGAAGCATTTTCTAAACTCAAGCTTTATGCGCAAGTCTGCAGATACGACTTAGGTATTGAAATTATATTTATTGTATAAGGCCAATTTTAGCAAAGTATGACCCAGTCCACCAACTTTTTGTAAATAATATTTTAATGAAACACAGCCATTCATTTATTTACAGGTTGCCTGGGCCTCCTTTTGTGCTATTAAAATCAGAGCTAAGTAGTTGTGACAGAGACTGTGTAACTTGCAAAGCCAAAAATATTTACTATCTGATCCTTTACAGAAAAAACTTTGATCACTGCAATAGGGCTCCTATCAAGTAGGAAGATACGTGTTTTTTGTTTAAGTTTATTGACATTGAGATTCTTGATTTGTTAATGGTTTAGAGATAAAAACAACCTGTAGTTCCCTCTACAATATCAAGAGAGAGTTCTTTGTTAGAATTAAGAAAATGACAATTATTAAGACTTGTTTTTAAAACCCTTAACTGAATATCAGTGGATTTACTTTAGACTTAATCCAAAGAGACACAGAACCAAAACACTGAACCTCATTAGACATTCCTATCATTTGAATTCCATAATTTGAACTCCTCTGTTTTATATTGAATTAGTCCCCAGTATAGTCAGTTTTCAACTTGTGACCAGGGAACTCTTTGAATGGTTTAATGAAAACTTGCTGGATATTTCATGGGAATCATTTTTTTATTTTGTATCTGTTGGTTTTTCAATTGAAAGTGGTTTCCAATTCCACTCAGAATTCATTTTTTTCACTTTCTAGGGGAAATAGTAAGCTAGTGTGTGCTACACTGTTACCAGGCAACTTAGGGAGAGGGTAATTACTGAAAAACTATCCACTAATTATTATTCACATAGTAACCAAAGAACCAATTAGTGAAATAAAGAATTAACTATCCTGCTTGTTTTTATTTTCTTTAGGTCCTTATCTTGCATCCCAGCCATTGGACAGCTCTTTACTTTCCCAGCCAAATTTAGTTGCCCCTACAAGTCAGTCTTTGATTACACCACCTCAGATGACAAGTACTGGAAATGCTAGTACCCCATCTGCTACCCTGGCCTCTACAGTGAGCAGCACTATGACAATGACTTCAGGTGTTGCCATGTCTTCTTCAGTTGCCACAGCTAACTCAACCTTGACTACAACTTCAACTTCATCTTCGTTGTCCTCCAACTTGAATAGTGGAATGTCATCAAATAAACTACCTTCATTTCCACCTTTTGGCACTATGAACAGTAGCGCTACGGGATCCATGTCTACACAAGCAAGTACAGTTCCGAATAGCCAGCTAGGAGGGCAACCTCCATCAGCTCTACAAACTGCTGGCATTTCTGGAGAGTCGTCTTCAGTTCCCACTCAGCCACATCCTGATGTGTCTGAAAGGTATCTTTAAATATACTAATTTTGCAGAAATATAAATATATGCCGCTTCTGTCTGAATAAGAATATAGAAAAGCCTTTGATCTTACCCTTGAAATTTTAGTTTTTAATGTTGAATATTTTACCTATAAAATTATGATGAAGACTCTTTGTAAAGTCTTTTATCATAGAATCTTAGAGTGGAAATGAAGACCCTGAAAACCATCTAGTCCAGTTGTCCTGTGATGTTTGAGTCTATTCTGTGACATAATTGTCAAGTTGAGTCGCCTGTGCAAATCACTCCAGTAATCTATAAGTCACTATTGAATGACCCTGTTCAGAGGCATAAGAGTTGTACCAGGGTTTGAATCTTGCTCTGTCATTTACTGGCTATATCACTTTAGGAAAGTTACCTAACCTTTTTGAGCCAGTGTTTTCTTATCTGGAAAGTGGGAGCAGAAGGATATAATGTACATTGTGTGCCTCAGAAAATGCTTCCAATCTCATTAGTTATTTATAACAACAACAATGATGATGACAGCTCTGTTCCTTTTATGAAGGTATTCCCTTTTGATTTATAGGTTAGGATAGCCTGAGCCTGGTTATGTCTTTCAGCTCCCAGGTGCAGTTTTCCCCAAAGTTATAAATGTGATTAAAAACAAACTCTTAATTACCCAGCTAGATCCTTCTATCTTTAATATCTATAGATTTGGAGTTTTAAAAACTCATACCGCCATCAAAGAATGAAGCTTAATCACCAGTGAAGTTATGAAGTATGAAATGAATGTGTATTTTCTAAAAATGTAGTAGACCGCTGACTAAGTCTGGAAAACTGGTTTCTTTTTGGTCTAGCTCTGCCTCTAGATAGCCTTGTGATCTTGGGCAGCTCATTTAACTTGTATCTCAGTTTTAACACATAAGCACTATGCTGTCTGACATTTCTTATACTCTGTGGTTTTAAGAATTCTGTTTGTTTTAATTGCAAACCTCTTAATGCCAAGGGTCTTTGCGTACCATGAAATTGTGAACATTTATGATTCTCTTTGGAACGGTGTCCCTCATTTTTAGAGAGGCTCTCGATAGCACCCCACCCCCAAAGTGGGGAGAGGATAAGAACCTCCTTTGATGCTATTTTAAGAAGGTAGAGTACAGATTTTTCCCTAACTGTCTTATTTCTACTTCAAATTTTAGCACAATGGATCGGGACAAAGTGGGCATCCCCACAGATGGTGATTCACATGCAATCACTTATCCACCTGCAATTGTTGTTTATATAATTGACCCTTTTACATATGAAAATAAAGATGAGAGCACTAATTCTTCTAATGTATGGACTTTGGGGTTACTTCGATGTTTTCTGGAAATGGTCCAGACTCTTCCTCCTCATATTAAGAATACTGTTTCTGTACAGGTAAGAATGATAAATGTTACAAGTTTATTTAAAATAATTTGGTCCTGATAGACATTTCACAGCTACTATTCTATATCTAGATTGATTTTCTAAAAGCCAGATTCTATTTTATTGACTTCATTTTAAATGATATTAGAAATCTTAGAGAGTTTATAAAAGATAAACTTGCAGTCATACCACAGTAATAATGGAGAATAAAAAGATTGCATTAAGTAGGGTAAATGTTTCTCCTGTGTTACTTTTATGTAATATAATGTTTAAATTCATTGGATTAAATAAGAAAATCAAGAATGGACTGATATAAGTTAGAGTTCTAAATAAGACTGATTATAAAGTAAAAGTAGAGAAAAACTAACCACATTAAGTTGTATGCAGAGAATTTGAATTATTTCTTTATATACTACAATAGGACTATGGCAGTCAGTGGCAGTATTAATCAGTATGGCTGCTATGTAGAAATGTTTAAAGATTTTTACATAACTCATCAGTATAATTGAGTATTAAAATCTATATACCAGATAAGAAAGTATAATTATTATTTTACTTAGGTTCTGTTTAAATTTTCTAAAAAATTTTTTAGAGTTTTAAACCTACTATTCTTTTTTTATCTCTTGTTAAGAGTTTAACATTTGTACTATTTGCCTTTAATTCTTAGATTGTTCCCTGTCAGTACCTGTTGCAACCTGTGAAGCATGAAGATAGACAAATCTATACCCAGCATTTAAAATCTCTGGCTTTTTCGGCCTTTACCCAGTGTCGGAGACCACTTCCAACATCAACCAATGTGAAAACATTGACTGGTTTTGGTCCAGGTTTAGCCATGGAAACAGCTCTTAAAAGTCCTGATGTAAGTATGTTTTCCATAACCAAAGTTATTAAATGACTACTTTGTATAATTTTATGCAAAACTAAGTGCAGGTTTCTTTTTAGTTCTTATTTTCCAGTTATCTCGTAATGGGTTTTTATTTTCAATAAAAAGTTTTTCTGCACTTGTATGGTGCCATAGTAACTTAACGTTTTATTCTACAGAGACCAGAGTGTATTCGACTTTACACACCTCCTTTTATCCTGGCTCCAGTGAAGGATAAACAAACAGAGCTAGGAGAAACCTTTGGGGAAGCTGGACAGAAATATAATGTTCTTTTCGTGGGCTACTGTTTATCACATGATCAAAGATGGATTCTTGCATCTTGCACAGATCTATATGGAGAACTTTTAGAAACTTGTATCATTAACATTGATGTCCCAAACAGGTATTTTTATTTTCTTAAATGTGTCATTATATTAAGTCTTGGGATTATGGGTACTTTTCATTTCTTTTATAATGAATATTTATATTGTATTATGTAAGAGAATTCATAATTTTGATTAATCTATTAAATAGACAAAAGAGATTAAAGCCCTTAAATTGTATATAATAAACCTTGAGGTAATGATTTTAGCCTAACAAATTTTGAAACATGGGACTAGAAGGTCATTTGCAATTTAAAATCCAGTAAAGCATCCTAGAACATCTTTTTTTCTCATGTACCATCTAAGATACAGTCCCTAATAAACTGAATTAACTTTATTCACTGAAAATTTTGGGCTACTCTGGTGGCTCAGTGGTAAAGAAGCCACTTGTCAATGCAGGAGATGTAGGTTTGATCCCTGGGTGAGGAAGATCCCCTGGGAAATGAAATGGCAACCAACACCAGTATTATTGCCTGGGAAATCCCTGGAATGGAGGAACCTGGCAGGCTACAGTCCAGAGGGTCACGAAAGAGTCAGATATGACTCAGTGACTAAACACCAATTAAAAATTTTACAATTTAAATATTGGAGTGTCTTCTGAAAATGGTGGCCCTCTTTAGAATTCTTGCTGATAGTAGTTAGGTATCATGACTAGTTATTCATGAAGACTGTGACTAATAGTTTACAACAGATGAACCTTGTATTGAGTTATCACTTAATAGACACACTGATACCATATTTCAAAGCTAGTGAACGTTGCTTAAGAGAACGTGAAAAGTCCATGAAATAACTTTCAATCTTTCACTTTTGGTTCTCTCCTTTATTTTCTTCTTCATTTTATAAACATGCTGTAGTTTTAAGGTCAGAAATTGGTTATATACAAAAAAAAAAATTTGATTATTTGGGTATAGTGGCACTGAAGAAACGGGTATAGAAACATTGATCTGTGAAGGATGAGAATGAGAATAGAGAAAGAATAATACTACCTTCCCAATATAGAGATAGTATATTGCCATTTTACTGAAAGTAAAAGTGGGATGATGGTTAAGAAGTCTAGTGCTAGAGTCATAGAGATCTGGATTCAGATCCCCATCCTGGCTTATTGGCTGTGTGATCTTGAGAAGATTACTTTACCCAACTGAGCTATAGCTTACTTTTCTGTAAAATCAGGAGGATAATTTTATCTGCCTTATAAGGGTTCTTAGGATGAAATGAGGTGTTACATATAAGTTAATTGGGCATGCTACTTGGTACATAGTAAGTACTCAACAATGATAGCCACTGTTGCTCTCCAGAGAGTGCTTATGTACTTGCCTAATAAAGGACATGAAAACAGCATTGTTTGTTGTGAGAAGTATGGGGGGATTTGTTCGATATTTTTCAATTTAACGTATGAAGCAGAGGTTGGCAAACTCCAGTTTTGGGGCCATATCTGGCCACACTTATTTGTGTAACTGTTGTCTGTTTCATGCTGCAGCAGCAGAGTTGAGTTGTTGCAGAAGAGTTTTGATGGCCTGCAAAGCTTAAAGTATTGGGCCTTTAAAGGAAAAGCTTGCCAGTCTCTGGTGTAGAGTACTGTTTCTGATGCATTTTGATAATTTGTGAATGCTTTTTAATTTTAAGTATATGTTTTAGCATGTATTAAACAAAATGTAAACTAGCATACCAAACCTGTAATTTTATATTCTTATTTAGGAGTTGTGGAAAAATTTCAAGCATTAAAATGAAGGAACCAATTTTTCACAAATTTGAGCTCTTTTGAAATGTCATCATAGGAATTTTAGAAATATTTACGACTGTCTCTATTCCATACAACAGAGCTCGTCGGAAAAAAGGATCTGCTAGAAGATTTGGTCTACAGAAACTTTGGGAATGGTGCTTAGGACTTGTACAGATGAGTTCATTGCCATGGAGAGTTGTAATTGGCCGTTTAGGAAGGATTGGTCATGGAGAATTAAAAGGTAAATTTGCTATTCTTGTCATCTTCCAGTTTTATCCTCTTTCTGCTTATTAGTCAACTCATCCTATGTTCAGTAGGTACTGTTATCAGCATGTATTGAAGTTAGGGGGTAAAAGATGCTGAGACATATCAGTAATAGATTTTTGACTTGACTCTTGCGGAATACATTAATTTCGAAACCATTATGTTTTAACTTCTGTTCTTTAGGTTGGTAACAGAGTGCTTTTACTTTGGATGTTATTCTTAATATTTACTGTTGATACCCACAGATTGGAGCTGTTTGCTGAGTCGTCGAAACCTGCAGTCTCTAAGTAAAAGGCTGAAAGACATGTGCAGAATGTGCGGTATATCTGCTGCAGACTCTCCTAGCATTCTCAGCGCTTGCTTGGTAGCAATGGAACCCCAAGGCTCTTTTGTTATTATGCCAGGTTAGCTATCTTTAGTTTATGTCAGATTTAATTCTTTATGTACTTAAGTTTCTAAGTATTATATAAAATTAATTCTTCATTCATTAAAAGAAAAAAATACCTTTCATTTTCTTTTCAGATTCTGTGTCAACTGGTTCTGTATTTGGAAGAAGCTCCACTCTAAACATGCAGACATCTCAGCTTAATACCCCACAGGATACATCATGTACTCATATACTTGTGTTTCCAACTTCTGCTTCTGTGCAAGTAGCTTCAGCTACTTACACCACTGAAAATTTAGACTTAGCTTTCAATCCCAACAATGGTAAGTGAATTGTTCTCTGAAAAGTGAAAGTGAAGTCGCTCAGTCGTGTCCGACTCTTTGCGACCCCATGGACTATATTCCACCAGGCTCCTCCATCCATGGGATTCTCCAGGCAAGAGTACTGGAATGGGTTGTCATTTCCTTCTCCAGGGGATCTTCCCAACCCAGGAATTGAACCTGGGTCTCCTGCGTTGTAGGCAGATGCTTTACCATCTGAGCCACCAGGGAAGTCAAATTGTTCTCTAGAGGTTTGCAAATATAAAATAAATCTGGGTGATTCTGATTATAGACTGGATAATGCCTCCCAAAACATCTGTGTCCTGTGTATGTTCCTGAAACCTGTGACTGTTAATGTTATGTGCATGCATTTGCAGATCTGAGTAAAGAGCTAAGATGGAGAGATTACTCTGGCTTATGCAGGTGGGCCCAAAACGCAATCTTATAGATCCATAGAAGAGGGAGACAAAGAGAAATTTGACTGTACACAAAAGAGGAGAGGACTGTGTAGTGGGAACAGAGGAAAGCAGAGTCAGAGAGAAATGACTGCTGCTGACTTTGAAGATGGAGGAAAGAGCATGAGCCAAGGAAAATAGGAATAGATGTTGGAAAAGAAGGAAACAGATTTTTCCCCTGGAGCCTTGAGGGAAAGCATACCCCTGCCTGTACCTAGATTTCTGGCCTAATGACTAGCATTTTGATTTCAACCCAATAAAACTGATTTTAGACTTCTGACCTCCAGAACTGGAAGAAAATAATGTTCATTGTTTAAACAAGTTTGTGGAAATCTGTTAAACTGCTACAGGAGACTAATACCATTCTTCTGCTTTATTGATATCAGAACTAATGCTGTGAATTATCCCATAAATGTTTACTTATTTTTTGAGTTGATTAATTAATTTGGCTATACTGAGTCTTGCTTATGGCATACGGACTCTTAGTTGTGGCATGTGGGATCTAGTTTCCTAGGAATCAGTCTCAGACTCCCTGCATTGGGAGTTCAGTCTTAGTCACTGGACCACCAGGGAAGTCCCTGATGTTTACCTTCATTAAAAGGCAACATTGGTTGTAAAATATTTGTACAGTTTATGTACATACTGTTGAGTTACCTGTATGTAAACTTTGCAGGTCATTTTATATTCTCTTCTGTTTTGATTTACCAAAATAATATAGTAATTAATAACTTTTTAGATGTACTTGTATAGATTGCATTTTAGTACAAGAGAAAATAAGTGATATTCCATTGTTGCTCTGAGTTACCTTAGAAAATGGCACATCTCTAAAGTCAAAAGTATGGGTAATAATTACTCTCCTCTTTTAATGTGTATACAGTAACTTGAATATTTTAATAATAAAGAATTAAGGAATTTGTTCTGACTAGTCTCATTTTAAATACATTTTCATTCCCAGCATTTGTGTTAGTTTCCTGTTGCTATTTGTAACAAGTTACCACATTCTTATTGGCCTAAAACAACACACATTTCTTTTCCTACAGTTCTGGAAGTCAGAAGTCCAAAATTATTCTTACTGGGCTATAAATAGAAAGTCAAGGTATCTACAGGGTTGGTTCTTTCTAGAGGCTCTAAGGGAGAATCTGTTTCCTTGTCTTTGACAACTTCTAGAGACCATGTACCAGAGCAATGGCACCCCACTCCAGTACTCTTGCCTAGAAAATCCCATGGATGGAGGAGCCTGGTGGGCTGCAGTCCATGGGGTCACTGAGAGTTGGACACAACTCAGTGACTTCACTTTCACTTTTTACTTTCATGCATTGGAGAAGGAAATGGCAACCCACTCCAATGTTCTTGCCTGGAGAATCCCAGGGATGGCGGAGCCTGGTGGGCTGCCGTCTATGGGGTCGCACAGAGTCGGACACAACTGAAGTGACTTAGTTGCAGCAGCAGCAGCAGCAGAGACCATGTACATCTCTTGCTCATGGTCCCTTTTTTCATCTTCACTGCCAGCAAGTTAATACGGTCACATCTTTAGTGACTCTAAGCATACTTTAACCCTCTTATTAGGACCTGTTTGGTTACATTGGACCCACTTGGATAATCCAGAAAAATCTCCCCATCTTAAGACCTTTAGTTTGATCACATCTGCAAAGTTCTTCATTGTAACATATTCACAGGTTTCTGGAATTAGGATGTGGGCATTTTGGGGAGGGACCATTATTCAAAGCAGTCTCATGTTTATTTATGCATAGTTGATTATTTGGCTCTTATCACAATATTTGGCACATGGTAGACATTCAGTAAATGTTGATTAAATTAACTCATTTTGGTTAAGATCCATTGTTTTAACCCTTTCTTGTAAATGACTGTGGGATATGAAAAAGGGAGTATTTAATTTTTTCTTCCTTCTTCATAGATGGAGCAGATGGAATGGGTATCTTTGATTTATTAGACACAGGAGATGATCTTGACCCTGATATCATTAATATCCTTCCTGCATCTCCAACGGGTTCTCCTGTTCATTCTCCAGGATCTCATTACCCCCATGGCGGTGATGCTGGCAAGGTAACCCTGTTATAAAAGTCCCGTTTATCTAAATATCATTCATTAACTTAGTAATGGATTATATCAATGAGAGAGAACACTTTTTTCCCTTGAAAATTAGCAAGAAAATTAAAACAGTCCATTCATGTACTTCTGCCACAGAGAGTTGTACATTAAGAGGGTCTCTAAGGTTCTGCTTTCTCTGACTTTGTATTTTCTAGACTACTTGGCATTAATCCTTCTTTTAGTTTTCCTGCCACTTCACCATAGCTTCTATGTAGAAATAGGATTAGATTATCTGAGAAACAGGATATGACTCTAAGAGCTGCCATTCATCTCAGAGCTGTGGCCAAGGAACATAAAGGAAATAGTGATTTTCCCATAAAAATAGAAAAAACACCACCCTTTTTATTTTTACCACTTACAGAAACATTCTGTCTTGTCCTTCTGTTTGAACTCAAAACTATTTGAGCTTCATTTGAGTAACATCATTATTTGAATGAAATTATATATAGTGGTTATTTGATTATTGTAATATGCATATGTTTACATAATGTTTAAAGAAGGATCTTCGTTTGACCTTACTTTGCATCCTTTCATTTTTCTTTTTTAACTGGAAAGAAATGAAGTGATGTTTGAAAAAAAGAAACAAATAAGGAAAAGCACCAATAATCATACCACTTTAATAGAACCAATTTTGTGGGATCTTAGTTCCCAGATCAGGACTGAAACTGCATCCTTAGCAGAGAAAGCATTGAGTCCTAGCCACTGGACCATCAGGGAATTCCCTTAGCAGCTTTTTAATTACACTGTTCCTTTACCATAGTTTGTTTTCATTGCTGTTCAGTTCCTAAGTCATGTCCAATTCTTTGCAACCCCATGGACTGCAGCATGCCAGGCTCCTGTGTCCTTCACTATCTCCTGAGTTTGTTCAAATTTATGTCCATTGAGTCAGCAATACTTTCTAGTTTGTTACATCATTCTGCAAATATTAGACACTTAAATCTTTTATTTTTTTTTCTGTTGTAGGTAATAATTGCAGTGAATATTTCCTGTTGATATATGAGTTTTCTTTTTATCTATTTCCTTAAAATAAATAGCAAAGAATGTGTTAACTAGTCTAAAGGATATGAGCATTGCTATAATGCCTTCCAAATCTCTTAATTGCATTTTATAGATAGTGCTACATGAGCAAAGATAAATTCAGTCCACCTTTTGGGTCAGGATACGATCATGAATTAGTTGAGAGGGTATTAGGAAATAAGTTAGAAAGTTCATTGAATGTTTTGTACTTTTGAGTCAGCTACAAAGATTTATACACACACTCACATGCTGAACATGGGCTTGACATAATAATACAAACTTGTTAAAATAGTATATTTTCTTAAAACTCTTAAAATTCATTTATTTAATGCTATTACTAATTATGATACATAGCAAATTGACTTTTTAAAATATCCTTCAGTATTTTTTAAATTGAAGTAATTAGATAATGAGACTGATAATAAAAAACCATTCTGTATTTATAGCTATTATAGTAAATGAATTAACACATTTTTAATTTTGTCTTTTTAAGGGTCAAGGTACTGATCGACTACTTTCAACAGAATCTCATGATGAAGTAACTAATATTCTTCAGCAACCATTGGCCCTTGGTTACTTTGTATCAACTGCCAAAGCGGGTCCCTTACCTGACTGGTTCTGGTCAGCATGTCCTCAAGCACAATATCAGTGTCCCCTTTTTCTTAAGGTATTGCTCTTATTTTTTTTTCTGCCAGTTCCTGAGTGATGCTGATTGACCACTTAAGTCCTAAGAAGTTTAGCTTTTGTCTGAGGTCTTAAATGCATTGTCATATATAACTCTCT
This sequence comes from Capra hircus, assembly GCF_001704415.2. Taxonomy (NCBI): domain Eukaryota; kingdom Metazoa; phylum Chordata; class Mammalia; order Artiodactyla; family Bovidae; genus Capra; species Capra hircus. The sequence continues at coordinate 10,765,222 of NC_030826.1, forward strand.
AGATAAAATAACAAAGAGAATAATTATGAAACAACTCTAATTCTTAAATTTATACTAAGTTTAAACTTTTAAATAACTTTAAATGGACTATCTGAGACCCTTGCTCTTAATTATTTTTAGCTGCACATTTAGAGTTTAGAGCTAGAAGAAACCTTATATTAAAATACCTTTAATCTAACCTTTTCGTTTTCTCAGTGAGCATATTAAAAGTTCAGAAAAAATTGTTTGTCCACAGTCATAAATTAGTAGTAGACTTGATTAAAATCTGGATCTTCTAATGATTATGTAATGTTATTCTTTGAATTATAGCATAGTATACTCCTGTTATGCATCATTATTTTGAGAACTAAAGGAGTCAATCTTTGTAAAAATGTTTACTATTTAGGTGCACTTCCCTACCTCCTTAAAAAAGCTTACTAGCTTTGTGTAAATTCCTGTGTTAAAACTATGCAGTGGTTTTCAAGTAATGGTATTCTTAGACCCATAGTGACTTATTTTATCAAAACAAATTAATTATCAAGTGATACAACAAGGTGTGGAGATAAATCATAAAATGGTAAAATGAAATGTGAAAGCTCTATCTAGAGTTTGTTCCTGCTGCTACTACTACTTTTCCAAAATAACAAATGTAGATCTGATTTCACTTATTCTTATATAAACCCATCAGAAGTTGACTGGTTTATTCCATAAATTATGCTAACTTAACTACTTGCCAACTGATTTTTATTTGTAGGGTAAAAGTTGAATAGTATATACTTTAATTTTTTAGGATTATATTTAGTGGGTACTTGAACCAATAAGCTTGTTGCTGTCTTTTAAGCCTGTTACTATTAAATCTGATTCCCTTGGCTTACGTATCATTGAGTTAGTGACATTTTGATTAAACAGTGAATTTCTGTAGCACATTCATGAAGAATACAAGAGCTGTTGATCTGAATTGACTGTTAGTGAGATAATATATTTAGAGAGTGTTGGCCAAGGTAAGAGTTTTAGCATAAGACTTTTCTGCCCCTTCCAGTGTATGTGTAGTAGTCTTGTGTCTCACTACAAGAACGTATTCCCAGGGGGATTTCTGCACTTCTGTAGTAATCCTTGGAGTTTCTACAAAACAAAGGGTTCTTTGCTCCTGTAGGAAGTGCTCCATGTGCTTTCTGCTCTCTCTTTTGTTATTACCATACACATTAAAAGCTCTGAAAAACAGCAGCAAATAATAGTGTTTCACAGAACATGTTTTTAAGAAACACCACTTTATAAGAAGTCCAAGGGACTATCCAGATTCTTTTCTACTCAATATTTATTTGCAGAGAGGATAGTGTAAAGTGGGCATTCACCCTCAGATACAGTGTAACAAGATTAGGACTTCTGGTCTGAATTACCAGGTAAGGCATAACTTACCATAATTTTGTTCACCCTTTTTTTTCATACATTCCATTTTATTTCTATACCATAGGCAATAAAATCATTTGGTATGTTTCTCTTGTCTTGGGAGAAAAAGGTTGTTACCTAGATGATTAAAAAAAGTTTTTATCATTGAAATTAGAGCACTACTACTAATTACATTCATTTATTTGTTGTAATCTGCCATATGAGAGACTTTTGCTTATAACTTGTAAATCAAGGGCCCGTGGGCAGTTGAAACATATTTTTGGTTATATTTCTAAATACACAACACAAAATTTTATACATATTATTGCAATTGTAGAGGAGAGCGCATCTCAATATGAAATAGTACCTTTTATAGGCGTACACAGAAGAATACCATATTCCTTTCTTTTACTCTTCATTGCCACACCTAAGTGAGTGTATGAGTTGTTACTAAGCCTCCACTATGAAACTGAATGGGCAAAAGAATGCTTCTGGGCACTGTATTACCTAAGGTGCTCAGTCAGTCAGTCAGTTCAGTCGCTCAATCTTGTCCGACTCTTTGCGACCCCGTGGACTGCAGCACGCCAGGCCTCCTGTCCATTACCAACTCCCGGAACTTGCTCAAACTCACGTCCATCGAGTTGGGAGATGCCATCCAGCCATCTCATCTTCTGTCGTCGTCTTCTATGCCTTTAATCTTTCCCAGCCTCAAAGTCTTTTCCAGTGAGTCAGTTCTTCACATCAGTTGGCCAAAGTACTGGAGCTTCTGCTTCAGCATCAGTCCTTCCAATGAATATTCAGGACTGATTTCCTTTAGGATGGACTGGCTTGATCTCCTTGCAGTCCAAGGGACTCTCCAGAGTCTTCCCCAACACCACAGTTCAAAAGCATCAGTTATTCAGCGCTCAGCTTTCTTTGTGGTCCAACTCTCACATCCATACATGACTACTAGAAAAACCATAGCTTTGATTAGATGGACCTTTGTTAGCAAAGTAATGTCTCTGCTTTTTAATATGCTGTCTAGTTTGGTCATAACTTTTCTTCCAAGGACCAAGTGTCTTAATTTCATGGTTGCAGTCACCATCTACAGTGATTTTGGAGCCCAAGAAAGTAAAGTCTGTCATTGTTTCCATTGTTTCCCTGTCTGTTTGCCATGAGGTGATGGGACGGGATGCCATGAACTTCATTTTTTGAGTGTTGAGTTTTAAGCCAACTTTTTGACTCTTCTCTTTTACTTTAATCAAGAGGTTCTTCAGTTCCTTTTCGCTTTCTCCCATAAGGGTGGTGTCATCTGCATATCTGAGGTTATTGATATTTCTCCTGGCAATCTTGATTTCCTGCTTGTGCTTCATCCAACCACTGAAAGTAGCTCTGCTTAAGGTTTATAGCTTTATAGGTAAAACATTTGCATATGCTTACTCCTGGTACTTTTTTCAGGCTTCCCAGGTGGCTCTAGTTGTAAAGAACCCACCTGCCAGTGCAGGAGACATAAGAGATGTGGGTTCGTTCCTTGAATTGGGAAGATCCCCTGAAGGAGGCCATGGCAATCCACTCCAGTATTCTTGCCTGGAAAATTTGCTGTGGGCGGAGGAGCCTGGCGGGCTATGGTCTGCAGGGTCGCAAGGAGTCACACACACACTGAAGCTACTTAACACAGTACTTTTTTCAGCGCTAGACCTAGGTTAATTTACATAGTCTATGTTACATAGAGACTGTACTCAGGTTTATCAGTTTTGTGCTTTCTTAAATGTTTACACATCTAGGCAGGTACACATAGAAAATAATTAGAAATCCTTTTTATAGGATTATTATGTGGCCTCAAAAGCAATGAAACTGAAAAAATTTTGTTATGCGCTTAAAAATTGTATAATGAATTAAACAAGAAGAATAGCCATGTTTATAGTGGCTCCCATTCATTACATAAGTCTAAAATATATTTCATCAAGGAAGAGACCTTGGGAAAATAAGGTAAAACCAACAGATTTTTTCCATTTGGCTGACCGATTATCTGTTACTTTTTAGGCCTCTTTGCACCTCCACGTGCCTTCAGTGCAATCTGACGAGCTGCTTCACAGTAAACACTCCCACCCACTGGACTCAAATCAGACTTCAGATGTCCTCAGGTACAATTCTTTTTACCATTAAGCTTGGAAAGAATATCATGTTGATCCTTTCATATTTTTCTCATTTGGGGCAGTAGTTTACAGTTGTGTTACCTTTGGATCCCTAGTTGAATTATTTATCATTCAGAATGAGTGCTTTCCTTTCTAATACATGTTATCTACCTCTGAGAACAATTTTAATGAAAATCAGTTTTCTTTAACCTCCATAAGACCCTCTATTTCAATTCATACTTTAACTTTTTGTTTGTGTGACTTTTAGTCTTATATGCCATCTTCTAATTTGCTTCAAAAATTTACAATGCAGGTACATACATGACTTACTTAGTTTACTTGCTTTTCAGGTTTGTTTTGGAACAGTACAATGCACTCTCCTGGCTAACCTGTGACCCTGCAATCCAGGACAGACGCTCATGTCTCCCAATTCATTTTGTGGTGCTGAATCAGTTATATAACTTTATCATGAATATGCTGTGATCTTCATTTGATGGAACTGTGCAAGAAAAGAGCAAGGAAAAAGATTTCACTGCAAGATTAAGTTACAGTTATCTTCTCAGTGAAAGTCATTTGTGATGGGGTCTAATTCTTATTACTTCAACAAATATTGTTTTGACTTGCGGGGAGGGGGCGATAACCCTGTTATTTTTCATTGACTATACTGAACTCTAGGATGATGACTGATCATACACAACGTATTATAACATTTTCGTAGCAAAATTAACCTTTTTTTTCCAGTCACAGTATTTGTGAAAAGTAATGAGCCATAGTACCCAGTCATGTTAAATGAATATTAAAAGCATGGAGAAGGAAACATGAGGAACAATGAATTTCAACATATGGCTTCAGAACATCAAGATGTTCTTGTATTGGATTATAGTATCTAGTATTCAAAAATGCCTGCATCTCTTATTTATTGTAAGTTTTTAAATGTATAAATTGTCTTATATTTCTTAACCTCTTTTATAAAAATTTTCCTAGAAGGTTTATACTGCCTTCTTGCTTTAAAGCAATTGGTCTAAAATATATGTAATCGTCTTAATTAAAAAGTTGCAGTAGGGTTGCTTTTAGAGTATTATTTTTTTGTAAGGGGGTGGGTGGGACAGTAAATTTGTATTGTCTTGATGTACAGTTTAATGGGGATAGAGGGGAAATAATGTCCATACCATTGTGTGTGGAGGATTTACAGCTAAGCTGTAGTTGCAGAGTACATGTACAGTAATGAAGTTCACTGTGTTTATAAATTGAAAAGGTACCGGGTCTTACAACATTTTATATCGATCACACCTTTACAGAATAACATGATGGCAATATACAAGTGATATTGTTAGGTGGTTTAACTTAGAATAAAAATGAGAATTCTTCAGTTATATTTTGTACTATGGTTTAGGGCTATGACTAATATTTCAGGCCATTTCCAGTGAAAGAAACTTAGTTTTACAAGAAAAACATTTGCTACTGAATGCTTAAACTAATTTTGGTGTTTAATGTTACATGCTTAAAATTTTTTGTTTAACAGTGGCACATCTAGGCATGGGAGTCTTATTAATTATGAAAATTATCTTCAGGATCTGCTATAGGTTGAAATTTAGCCCAGCTCTAGGCATTTTACAAATTATTTTAAGAGCAGTCACTCTTGATTGTTTGACTTTTTTTTTTTAATTAAAGATTGGGAATGTGTGTGAGAGTATGCATATGTATGGGTGTGTGTGTGCAATCAAACTGTGGTGTAAATAGATCTCAGTGAATTCTGGTATTCAGACTATTCCACTAGTTAAAGAACCATTTTCTAAACTTAGCCTGTTTCCTTTTGCCTTTTTTATTTATTTAATTTTCTTGGTTTGGAGATGGCAGTCCCAAACACCAGAGTCTGTACTTTTCTATAACACAGCTCAGAAAAGGCAGGGCATATGCCAAGGAGGTTCTCACCTCCCTAAAGAAGGGACTTGAATTTTAGGGACTTTAATTCACCCCTTCCTTCAATACAGCTTTCCCTTTTCTTGTTTGCACATGCCAAGATAACTGCTTTTATGCAGCCTTTATCCCCTTAAAAAAAATCCTTTCTACAGTGCTGCTCACAAGAGAGTCCAAGTTAGCCTCCTACCTGTGTAGCTGACTTGAATTCACAGTCGCCAAGTCTACCTGTCTTTCTTGGAAGCAGTCTAGCTAAATTCTGAATTTGTATGTTCACTAATTCTCTACAAGGACAAAATGGATTGTATTTACAAAACTGTAATTTGGTATGTTTTGTTATTTTTTTTTTTAACTGAAACTTGTTTTGTAAATACTATATGCTTAGCTTAAATATCACTTTCTTATGAAAAATATAACTTCTTCAAATTGTGTATATTAAAACATTAGCAAGTCTTGTTTTTCCTATAGAGAAAACACAATTGGTAACAAAGGAGGTTTTCAATCATTTATGCAATCCCAGTGGTCAGCCTATTTTGAAGTGAAAATTTAAAGGTCACATCTGTGCATTTGTTCTTAAATTATGCTAACACACTACAGATTATGTTGGCATGTTTTGTTCTGTACTTAAAAAAATACTTGTCTGAGATTTGAGGGGAAAGATGCTTATTTGAAATTTGTATTAAAATGGTATTCTTTTTTATATATTTTATTATCTCAGTAGTGACTCTTTAAAAAATATACTCTCTGTTGTTTAAAATCACTAATCTATAGTAACCACACCTCAGTTTGAAAACATATTTTTAAAAAATTATTCCCTGACAGTTTCTTTTATATGGAGCCATAAGAAAGGAACCCGTTACATGATTCCTTTTAATCTGGGAATCAAGGAATAGTTCCCAAATATATAAGATTTACTGATAAGATTTTTTTCTTCCCTTCATATATAAATTTACACTCAAATGGAAAGTTATTAAATAGCCATTTGAAAAGGTCAGGAAACTTGTTTCAGAAAAAAAAAAAATTTTAAGCCCTTCGTGCAGGATGATGGATCTGACTTACTAATGTAGTTACAGACAAGTTTTGTTTAAATAGGTAAGCAAAGTAATATACTTTATACCAGTTGATCACCAACACCATGACTTCTTTGTTACAGTGCTGATGTCTGTTTTTTGTGCAGTTATCCATTACAAAGCAGGGTGGGAGTTGAGTATTTTGGCATTTTAAAGGATTAGTTATATAATGTCTGCTTCCAGCCAGTGAGAAACATCTAGCCATACCTTTCTTATGCAAGCCATTCAGTTATCAGGACTGTGAATTAACACTGTATGAATAAATTTCTGTACACCTTATTGTTTGGCCAGAAGGCCACCAAGTGTACTTATATGTAATCCTTAAATTTTAAAAGTAGCTGTAATTTTTAAATCTTTCTAACTTTTCTTAAACCACTAAAAATTAAGCTCTTACTACTTAGTCAACTATCCTCAGCTGTATTCGTACTCAATTGTCAGTATGGCACAGATTACTGTATTAAAATATTCTCCTTTCGTCTTCATATTTACCTTCTGAGGTAATTTTTTAACTTAATGTGTTACTACAAAGATTTGCAGATCTTTAATCAAGCACTATGTTCATACTGTAATATCAAAATACTATGTTGCGTTATTTAAAATGTTCAAATTGAAGACATTAAAACGAAGTTTTTAAATGCTGTTGCATCATATAATTTGCTGCTCATCCACTGTGGCATCACATATCAGTCTATTAATACATTTAACGTTGCATGAGTGATGTTTTGGTCTGGGTTTCCTCTTAAGACTTTAGTTTGTCTAAATTAAGGAAAAATGTTTTTGACATAAAATTCTTTTGCTTCCCTGCACCCCTCAAAAAAGTCTGCTAGAAAATCTTAACCATTCAGTTTTTCTTGATGTTTTAATGGGCCCAGAACTGTGGTTTAAATTTATATATATATGTTTTCTTTTTTGTGGAGTATTAATTTAAAACTGGATTTGGGACCTAAAATACTCCTCAGGTTGATGTATTCATGAAGTTTTAAAATAGCTTTAGTTTTCAGAGTAAACTGGATTTGTGGACCTTAAAGTTACTGAGTTTAAACTATAAATTGTAATGTCATTACTGGACATGTCAGCATCAACTCTCTCAAAATAGCTTGGTCACTTTACGAAGGGGCGTTTTAAAGTTGTTTAGCAGTGACATTTAATATGGTCCAATTGCTTTTTTTTTTTTTTTAACGTGATAAAAAAAGAATAAGGAACAAACACTGTTGCTGCCGAATGCCATAACACTGAGTTGTACAAATTGTGATTGAGGAAATGAAAAGGTTTATACTTTTTAAAAAAAAAACAAAAACAAAAAAAACTTCAAATGGAATAAATTATTCATGAAGCCTTCATTGTGGTGTCTCATTCTCTTGAAAATATTTCCATCTTAAATTCATGTAAAAAGTAGTAGTGATATTTTTATGCCACTTATAAATGAAAAGGGGCAATCTAAAAACTGATGAGCTTTTAATTTCTTTGAAGTATTTTACTTTGTAAAAGATTTTAATCATACATCAGTGTATAATATACAGGGAAATTATATTTATACATATAAATTCCTTTTAGGCTGATCAGTTTCATATCAGTTTCCTAGTCTAAACAAGCTACCTTGAAATTGAAAGCTTACTTCTGTACTATAAAAAATCGCATAAGTGTTATTGAAACAAACAGAGTAGGTGAGTGGGAGATCTGCTGGTTTGTTTTTGGTTTTTTCGCAGCACAAAATGGCTTGTGGGATCTTAGTTCCCAGACCAGGCATTGAACATTTCAGTAGTGAAAACGTGGAGTCCCAACCACAGGACTACCAGAGAATTTCCAGAGAAGTGTTCACATATAAACAACCAGTTGAAAAATAGTTCTGCCGATTTTGTTTAAGCAACTGTTCAAAATATTTTTGTCCAAACTTAAACTGAGTAAGGACAAATCCCAAAATTGTTGTGCTCATTTTAAAATTGGTGGTCATTTCTGACAGCAGAAGTAAAAAGGTGTGAATATCATTGGAATTTCTAATTTTTTTTTTCTGTCAAGAGAAGACAAAAAAATTATAAATATGTATTTTTATTACATCTGGTCATTCTCTACCTTTTAAAACAATTAGCAATCAGTTCAGTTCAGTCACTTAACATGTCTGACTCTGCAACCCTATAGACTATGGCACACCAGGCTTCCCTGTCCTTCATCAACTCCCAGAGCTTGCTCAAACTCATACCATCGAGTTGGAGATGTCATCAGACCATCTCATCCTCTTGTCGTCCCCTCTTCTTCCTGCCTTTAATCTTTCCCAGCATCAGGATCTTTTCCAGTGAGTCAGTTCTTCGAATCAGGTGGCCAGAGTATTGGAGTTTCAGCTTCTGCATCAGTCCTTCCAATGAATATTTAAGACTGATTTCCTTTAGGATGGACTAGTTTGATCTTGCAGTCCAAGGGATTCTGAAGAGTCCTCTCCAACACCACAGTTCAAAAACATAAATTCTTCAGTGCACAGCTTAGTTTTCTGAATGTTGAGTTTTAAGCCAGCTTTTTCTCGCTCCTTTTTCACTTTCATCAAGAGGTACTTTAGTTGTTCTTCACATTCTGCCTTAAGAGTGGTGCCATCTGTGTATCTGAGGTTATTGATATTTCTCCTGGCAATGTTGATTTCAGCTTGTGCTTCATCCAGCCCAGCATTTCACATAATGTACTCTGCATATAAGTTAAATAAGCAGGGTGACAATATATAGCCTTGATAGACTCCTTTCCCGATTTGGAACCAGTCTGTTGATCCTTCTCCAGTTCTAACTTTTGCTTCCTGACCTGCATACAGATTTCTCAGAGGCAGGTAAGGTGGTCTGATATTCCTATCTCTTTCAGAATTTTCCACAGTTTTGTGATCCATACAGTTAAAAACTTGAGCATAGCCAATAAAGCAAAAGTAGATGTTTTCTGGAACTCTCTTCCTTTTTCCGTGATCCAGCAGATGTTGGCAGTTTGATCCCTGGGTCCTCTGCCTTTTCTAAGTCCAGCTTGAACATCTGGAAGTTAACGGTTCACGAACTGCTGAAGCCTGGCTTGGAGAATTTTGAGCATTACTTTGCTAGCATGTGAGATGAGTACAACTGTGCGGTAGTTAAAGCATTCTTTGGCATTGCCTTTCTTTGGGATTGGAATGAAAACTGACCTTTTCCAGTCCTGTGGCCACTGCTGAGTTTTCCAAATTTGCTGGCATATTGAGTGCAGCACTTTCACAGCATCATCTTTGAGGATTTGAAATAGCTCACCTGGAATCCCATCACCTCCAGAAGCTTTATTCCAAGTGATGCTAATTAAGGCCCACTTGACTTTACATTCCAGTATTTCTGGCTCTAGGTGAGTGATCACACCATTGTCATTATCTGGGCCATGAAGATCTATTTTGTATAGTTCTGTGTATTCTTGCCACCCCTTAATATCTTCTGTTTCTGTTAGGTCCATACCATTCCTGTCCTTTATTGTACCCATCTTTGCATGAAATGTTCCCTTGGTATTTTGGATTGTTTTGAAGCGATCTCTCTAGTTTTTCTCCTTCCATTGTTTTCCTCCATTTCTTTGCATTGATCACTGAGGAAGGCTTTCTTATCTCTCCTTGCTATTCTTTGAAACTGCATTCAGATGGGTATATCTTTCATTTTCTCCTTTGCCTTTCGCTTCGCTTCTTTTCACAGCTATTTGAAAGGCCTTCTCTTGCATTTCTTTTTCTTGGGGATAGTATTGATCCCTGCCTCCTGTACAATGCACAAACTTCCATCCATAGTTTTTCAGGTAGTCTGTCTGTCAGATCTAATCCCTTGAATCTATTTTCTCACTTCCACTGTATAATTGTAAGGGATTTGATTTAGGTCATACCTACATGGCCTAGTGGTTTTCCCTACTTTTTAAAATTTAAGTCTGAATCTTGTGATAAGGAGTTCATGATCTGAGCCAGGCAACTCCCCGTCTTGTTTTTGCTGACTGTATAGAGCTTCTCCATATTTGGCTGCAAAGAATATAATCAATCTGATTTCTGTAATGACCATGTAGTGATTTCCTTTTGTAGAGTCATTTTAGTGTTGTTAGAAGAGGGTATTTGCTATGACCAGTGTGTTCTCTTGGCAAAACTCTTAGCCTTTGCCCTGCTTCATTCTGTACTCCAAGGCCAAATTTCCCTGTTACTCCAGCTATCTCTTAACTGCCTACTTTTGCATTTCAGTCCCCTATACGAAAGGGACATCTTTTTTGGATGTTAGTTCTAGAAGGTCATTGTAGGTCTTCATAGAACTGTTCAGCTTCTTCAGCATTACTGGTTGGGACATATACTTGGATTACTGTGATATTGAATGTTTTGCCTTAGAAACGATCGGATATCGTTCTGTTACTTTTGAGACTACATCCAAGTAATGCATTTCAGATGCTTTTGTTGACTGTGAGGGCTATACCATTTCTTCTAAGGAATTCTTGTCCACAGTAGTAGATATAATGGTCTTCTCAATTAAATTCACCGATTTCAGTCCCTTTGAGTTCACTGATTGCTAAAATGTCGATCTTCACTCTTGCCATATCTTGCTTGATGCTTCCAGTTTACCTTGATTCATGGACCTACGATTTCAGGTTCCTATGCAATACTGTTCTTTACAGCATTGGACTTTACTTCCATCTCCAGTCACATCCACATTTGGGTGTTGCTTTCATTTTGGCTCTGTCTCTTCATTCTTTCCTATTTTGAGTGGCTTACTGAAGGAAATTATTCTTTTCTTCAGTATTTGTGAAAAATTCAAGCTGCTTAGAAACAGATATGTTCCTTACCTTAGGCAATTGTACTGTTTTACATTGTTTTACACTGTTTACTGTTTTACACTACATCATGGCGAATTCCAAGTCTTGAAAGCTCAAGATGCTGGTTAATCCCTGGGAGTCTTTTCTTGTAAAACTTACTGCCACATTCTCCATATGAATTAAGAGCTACAGGTTGAGAGGTAAAATTGTGGAATATGGTGAGCATTTTGAGATGTTCTACAAGGAATATATTGCACATGCAAACAAACGATCTTGAAATGTTAGTTTCTAGGGAAACGGGCATTTAATGGAAGACTGTTATATCTCAAGTATGTTGAATGTCCAGGCTTTGCTTAACAAGATATCCAGGGTGTATTGCTCTACTAACAACTAGTTCAGATAAGTCAATTCCCCTTGCCCCCAAGAACATATAATTAAAAGTACCAAAGTCCAAAGGGCACACTGAGTTATTTGAAAGGTCCACAGAAGTAAAGAGTGGTAAAGGATGGTAAAGAATCTGCCTGCAATGCAGGAGACCTTGGTTCGATCCCTGGGTTGAGAAGATCTGCCGGAGAAGGAAATGGCAACCCATTCTAGTAGTCTTGCATGGAGAATCCCATGGACAGAGAAGCCTTGCGGGCTACAGGCCACAGAGTCACAAAGAGTCAGACAGGATTGAACAACTAACACTTTTCACAGAAGCAAAACAGTAGAGAATCTTTGGTTTCAGCCCATGGTAAAAGATAAATTTAACTGTTGTGGAAGTATTCCTGAGTCATCTATACTGATCAGTGTCTTCTGTGTATACTCTCAGAGATGTCACACCTGGGTTGAAAAATAAAGAACCCTCATTCTCAGAGTACTATAGCTATAAGCAGAAATTCTGTTTAAAATTGTATGAAGTGTTTCTTGTTTTTTCTTTCAGAGCTATCCACCAGACTGTTTCAAGAGTGGCCTTTTGTGGAATTAAAGTTTGATGTTTCAAAAACTTTACTCTGTCAGCCCCAACTACAGGGGAAAAAATTCTTACTGAATGATGCATTTCAGTAGTCCCCAGTCTATGTAGTATCTTATAGGCTTGCATTCAGAATGCTAGAGTTTGTCTTTTTTCTGTTTTGTTTTTCTTGAGTAAATTATTTGTAACTAAAACCAACAATCTTCCTCCACAGAAACCAGCTGGTTCTTAATAGTGTTCCTGGTCACTGTGAATTGCACTGTCATCCTTGCAAGGGCAAACCATAAACTCTTGTAACCAGTCATCAAAAACTGTTGGTCTTATCTTTTTACTATCAAATATGTCCATTTCTATCTCTGTTGGTCTGACTTTAGTCTAAATTAGCACTGTGCAACTCCATACAGGTATTAGGTAAAAGAATCTCATCTGGGTGGACCTCTGCAGTATCCTCCCAACTTAGTCTCTATACTTTCTGTATGTTTTAAATTTTTATTTGTGTGTTTATTTTTGGCTTCCCTGGATCTTTGTTGCTTCTCGCAGCCTTTCTCTAGTTGTGGTGAGCAGGGGCCACACTCTAGTTGCAGTGTGACGGCCATCGCAGCGGCCTCTGCTGTTGCAGAGTATGGGTTCTAGGGCTCGCAGGCTTCAGTTAGTTGTGACTTGCAGGCTCCCGAGCGTGGCTCAGTAGGTACAGCACACGGGCTTAGTTGCCCTGCAGCATGTGGAATCATTCTAGGCCAGAGATCAAACCCATATCCCCTGCATTGGCAGGTGGATTCTCAACCACTGGACCACCAAGGTAGTCCTCAGTATATTCCTTGCGTGGTAGCTTAAAACCCTTTATGGCTGCTGCTTGCTCAAAAGCTAGATATCACAAGTCTTAGATGATCTGTCCTCTGCCTCCTCCTCTACAAGCTTCAAAATGGGCCTTTCTCTTGTGTTCTCCTCCTAGCTTCCTAGGCATTTGAGTTCTCTGAAAGCCCCATGGTTATTCTCATCTTAAAGCCTCACCCTAATTAGCACATATACCCTCACCTCAGATCAGGGTCCCTTGTTATATACTCTTACTGTAACACCCTATGTTTTATGGTGTTTCATAGTGTTTTGCAGTTTACGATTTGTCTCTGCTACCAAACAACTTCATGAGGGTAGAAACTTCGTCTATTTTGCACATGGTTTGAATGCAACACCTGGCATGTAGTAAGGCACCAAAATATTTTTTGAATAGATTTCTTGTAACAAATACCAGAAACTACAGAACTTAGTATTAGTGTGAGTTTTACACTCAATTTAAATGAATTTATACAATTTTAATTACTTGGAACATTTACTTTCATGTTAGTAGAAATAATTTAGAGTCACTGCATTAGTGGAGAAGGCAATGGCACCCCGCTCCGGTACTCTTGCCTGGAAAATCCCATGGATGGAGGAGCCTGGTAGGCTGCAGTCCATGGGGTCACTAAGAGTCGGACATGACTGAGTGACTTCACTTTCACTTTCATGCATTGGAGAAGGGAATGGCAGCCCACTCCAGTGTTCTTGCCTGGAGAATCCCAGGGATGGGGGTGCCTAGTGGGCCGCCATCTGTGGGGTTGCACCGAGTCGGACACGACTGAACCGACTTAGCAGCAGCAGCACTGGATTAGGATTTTTGCCTAGTTTATCACTTTCTTTCTTGTAACTTCAGGCAAATCGTTGAAACACTTGAAGTCTCAATTTGCTCATTTGTACACGAACTCGACAGTAACCATGTCTTCCTAACCAACTTTGTGAACCTCAAAGGAAAATTGCAAAAAACACTGAACTTTGTAAAATACAAATACAAGGGATGATTAATATAATACCTATGTTCTCTAGAAGAGTTAAGTCCAGAATGAGCTAAAGCTTGCAAGAGAAAAAAGATGTTTAATGGCAAACACAAATATATTTCTAGCAAGAGCAAGGATGGAAAAGATGCGGAGTACTTAGTACTCAAGCTTTAGCTCCCTTCTGTCCCAAACTACTATGACTGAAAAGAAATCAGTTTGAAGTGTCTTCAAGCTCTAAAATGTAATGTGATGGAGTTAAAATCTGATACAATTAACTGCTTTAAAGGAGTTGCTCAGTTCACCACACCCAAAGGAATTAAATCCTCGGTTCTGAAAAAACTTGCAGATGTGAGTTCAGAAACACTGTGGGAAAATGAAGGGTTCTGAAAGAGAAAATGTACGACTTTCCCAGTTTTTAAAGTTAAAAAAAAAACTTATGTAACCATATGTTATTGCTAGAAACCAGTAATAAATGTACTTGACTCTATGAACAAGATCAATAGAAGCCAGGATAAAGCACCATTCACTAAAGCACTATTTATTTCAATAAACTGATGATTATACTAGTAATGAGATATAAATCTTTGACCTTAAGCCCTCGTCTACTGAGAAACATACTTGTATAAACATAGTTTGATAAGCCCTTTAAAGTGATATGAATGACATTGCAGTGCATAGATGAGGGAATAGCTGAAATCAAGCTCATTACACTTTATTCTCATAGCACTGATAAGCTATGGAAGTGCACATTCAGCAGCTTATTTAATAAGGTTTCATAATTCGTATTTGAATTAATTTTAAAAACCAATAGTAATTACACTGTATGTCAAAGGCAAAGAGATTGAATCCTACCCTCAAAGGACTTACTTTCCAGTGAGAAGGACAAACAAAATCCTAATGATTAGTGTAATATGTGAAGTCCTATGATGAAAAGAAGCGAAGGGTGGCTTGGGAGCCCTAAAGAAGGATACTTAAATCTAATGAAGAGATAAATGATTTGTCAGGAAAGGTTTCTTGCAAGATGAGAAAAGGATTTCTTACTAGAGGTGAGATCTAAAGGATACTTGGGAGTTACTATATAAAACAATTGAAAAGACTAAGAGGCGTTACAGATAGAAGAATAGTAGAGGAGAACATGAAGGATTTGGGAAACAAGCAGTTCAAACTGACTAAAATGGAGGCACAATTGTGGGTTATGGCAGGAGTCCAGGCTAGAGAGAAGTCAGACCATGAAAAACTGTCTTTTAAGTGCCACCTTAAGGTGAGCTTTATCCCTAGGCAGGAAAGTGCATTAGTAGTTGGGATGATTCATCATTGGTTGAACAATCATACCCAAAAAGGCTGGATTGGTGGAGCTATGGTCAACCTGGAGGGATGTCGCTAATGTTACACTATAGAACCTTGGCTAGACTCAATTCTACTCAACATTTCACTTATAAAATTAATGTAGATGTGTTTAGCCAAAGCAGATGCGTGCTAAGTCACTTCAGTCTGACCCTTTGCAACCCTATGGAGTATAGCCCTCCAGGCTCCTCTGTCCATGGGATTTTCCAGGCAAGAATGCTGGAGTGGATTGCTATGCCCTCCTCCAGGGGATCGTCTCAATCCATGGATCTATGTGCATTGGCAAGCGGATTCTTTACCACTGGTGCCACCTGGGAGCAGCTAAAGCAGATAGCCAGTATAATAGAAGAGTCCAAAAGATCCCAACAGGCAGAAACAATTGAAGAAACCTTATAAAATAGACACACTGTTTAGGATAATTATTTTAAAATTCCAGGTGGAAAAAATGAGCTAGATGTCTCCTAAGATCCCTTTATTTTTGAAATTCTGTGATTCTATTTCCAAAGAACATTGGTGCCCTTTTAAATATTTACCTAAGTATTCTAATTTCTTGAAGCTCATTTACAGGGCAGTAATTTATAAAAGTACCTTGTATGGAGTAGGTTGCTATTTCCTCCTCCAGGGGGTCAGGAAGATCCCTGGAGGAGGAAATGACAACCCACTTGAGTATTCTTGCTGGGATAATCCCATGGACAGAAAAGCCTGATGGGCTTTTCCGTGGGGTCACAGAGGTGGACACAACTGAGCACTCACACATAGTTAGTATGCTTAGAGAAAGCAGATCTAAAACTTGAAAGCTCGTGAATAAATATTTTTTCACTAGGATGTCTGAGTTCTATATAATGATTACAAGAATTATTTCAATGGCAAACATTACAATGTTTTTCCCCATTATCTTCATTACCTCCACCATAGTTTGAAAGTGAAAGTGAAGTCTCTCAGTTGTGTCTGACTATTTGAGACCTGTGGATGGTAGCCCACCAAGCTCCTCCATCCATGGGATTCTCCAGGCAAGAATACTGGAGTGGGTTGCTATTTCCTTCTCCAGGGGATCTTCCCGACCCAGGGATCAAACCCAGGTCTCCCACATTGCAGGCAGATGCTTTAACCTCTGCACCACCAGGGAAGCCCTTAAGTACAAGAATACAGTCTCTCAGAAAACCTCCTATAGAGACACAGAACTTCAGATCCAAGTACTAACATCAAAGATTTAAAGGGAGGAAAGGAAGCCAGGTCGAAAGAAGAAAAGGGAGGAGGGAGGAGGCAGGAGGCGGGGGCAAAAGGGGTGGCCTTACAGACGTCTCCTGCCACCTGCAGATACCCAGGCATTGTGGGACTTTTCCCTGGGCCTCCAGAGAACAGAGTACTGGAACTCGGCCCTACCAGAAATCAGACCAGACCAGAACCAGAATTCTAGTTCTCTGCCAAGAGGAGGTGATCAGTCTCCCATCCTCAGCTGAGGGCCCTTCGACCAGATTCCTGCGTCCAGGACCGGGGGACTAGAAAAACAGGGAAGGATAGGAAGGGTTAAGGAGAGGGAAGGGAGAGGGAAGCAGAGAGAGGTCAATAAAATCTCTTGTTCTTTACCGGTGGGGTCACTCTGGCCAGTTGTCCTCATCAGGAGAAGACCGGGGACAAAAGGGTCCTAGTTGTGGCTGCTGGGTCTGGTCCATTGGCAGGCAAGCTGGCCCCTGAGTACCCCGAATGGTCAGGATGTCAGTCTCAGCGAAGAGGAGTCCCCACCAGAGTCACCATTTGTTGCAGGAAGGTGGACCCCTTCCAGGGCCTGAAACTGGGCTCTTGTCTAACACTTGGAAACGAATTGTCCGAAGAGACACGTGCTGACAAAGCAAGAGATTTTATTGGTCAGGGCACCTGGGTGGAGAGCAGTAGGGTAAGGGAACCCAGGAGAACTGCTCCAGGGTTTGGCCCCAGGCACCCCGCTTCCAAGGCCAGGGGCGGCGGCCAGTAGGAGCCACACCACATCCAAGGAACGGTGGCTGCACGGGCACAGGAGGGCCTAGAGGAGCTATCCCACGTTGAAGGTCAGGAAGGGCGGCGGTGAGGAGATACCCCTCATCCAAGGTAAGGAGCAGTGGCTGCACTTTGCTGGAGCAGCGTGAAGAGATACCCCACGCCCAAGGTAAGAGAAACCCAAGTAAGATGGTAGGCGTTGCAAGAGGGCATCAGAGGGCAGACACACTGAAACCATACTCACAGAAAACTAGTCAATCTAATCACACTAGGACCACAGCCTTGTTTAACTCAAAGAAACTAAGCCATGCCCTCAGGGCAACCCAAGAGGGGTGGGTCATGGTGGAGAGGTCTGACAGAATGTGGTCCACTGGAGAAGGGAATGGCAAGCCACTTCAGTATTCTTGCCTTGAGAACCCCATGAACAGTATGAAAAGGCAAAATGGTAGGATACTGAAAGAGGAACTCCCAGGTCAGTAGGTGCCCAATAAGCTACTGGAGATCAGTGGAGAAATAACTCCAGAAAGAATGAAGGGACGGAGCCAAAGCAAAAACGACACCCAGCTGTGGATGTGACTGATGATAGAAGCGAGGCCCAATGCTGTAAAGAGCAATATTGCATAGGAACCTGGAATGTCAGGTCCATGAATCAAGGCAAATTGGAAGTGGTCAAACAAGAGATGGCAAGAGTGAACGTCGACATTCTAGGAATCAGCAAACTAAAATGGACTGGAATGGGTGAATTTAACTCAGATGACCATTATATCTACTACTGCGGGCAGGAATCCCTCAGAAGAAATGGAGTAGCCATCATGGTCAACAAAAGAGTCCAAAATGCAGTACTTGGATGCAATCTCAAAAACGACAGAATGATCTCTGTTCATTTCAAAGGCAAACCATTCAATATCAGAGTAATCCAAGTCTATGCCCCAACCAGTAACGGTGAAGAAGCTGAAGTTGAACGGTTCTATGAAGATCTATAAGACCTTTTAGAACTAACACCCAAAAAAGATGTCCTTTTCATTATAGGGGACTGGAATGCAAAAGTAGGAAGTGAAGAAACACCTGGAGTAACAGGCAAATTTGGCCTTGGAATGTGGAATGAAGCAGGGCAAAGACTAATAGAGTTTTGCCAAGAAAATGCACTGGTCATAGCAAACACCCTCTTCCAACAACACAAGAGAAGACTCTACACCTGGACATCACCAGATGGTCAACATCAAAATCAGATTGATTATCCTCTTTGCAGCCAAAGATGGAGAAGCTCTATACAGTCAACAAAAACAAGACCAGGAGCTGACTGTGGCTCAGATCATGAACTCCTTATTACCAAATTCAGACTCAAATTGAAGAAAGTAGGGAAAACCGCTAGACCATTCAGGTATGACCTAAATCAAATCCCTTATGATTATACAGTGGAAGTGAGAAATAGATTTAAGGGCCTAGATCTGATAGATAGGGTGCCTGATGAACTATGGAATGAGGTTCGTGACATTGTACAGGAGACAATGATCAAGACCATCCCCATGGAAAAGAAATGCAAGAAAGCAAAATGGCTGTCTGGGGAGGCCTTACAAATAGCTGTGAAAAGAAGAGAGGCAAAAAGCAAAGGAGAAAAGGAAAGATATAAGCATCTGAATGCAGAGTTCCAGAGAATAGCAAGAAGAGATAAGAAAGCCATCCTAAGTGATCAGTGCAAAGAAATAGAGGAAAAGAACAGAATGGGAAAGACTAGAGATCTCTTCAAGAAAATTAGAGATACCAAGGGAACATTTCATGCAAAGATGGGCTCAGTAAAGACAGAAATGGTCTGGACCTAACAGAAGCAGAAGATATTAAGAAGTGGTGGTAAGAATACACGGAAGAACTGTACAAAAAAGATCTTCATGACCCAGATAATGACAATGGTGTGATCATTCACCTAGAGCCAGACATCCTGGAATGTGAAGTCAAGTGGGCCTTAGAAAGCATCACTATGAACAAAGCTAATGGAGGTGATGGAATTCCAGTTGAGCTATTTCAAATCCTGAAAGATGATGCTGTGAAAGTGCTGCACTCAATATGTCAGCAAATTTGGAAAACTCAGCAGTGGACACAGGACTGGAAAAGGTCAGTTTTCATTCCAATCCCCAAGAAAGGCAATGCCAAAGGATGCTCAAACTACCACACAATTGCACTCATCTCACATGCTAGTAAAGTAATGCTCAAAATTCTCCAAGCCAGGCTTCAGCAATACGTGAACTGTGAACTTCCTGACGTTCAAGCTGGTTTTAGAAAAGGCAGAGGAACCAGAGATCAAATTGCCAACATCCGCTGGATCATGGAAAAAGCAAGAGACTTCCAGAAAAACATCTGTTTCTGCTTTATTGACTATGCCAAAGCCTTTGACTGTGTGGATCACAATAAACTGTGGAAAATTCTGAGAGAGATGGGAATACCAGACCATCTGACATGCCTCTTGAGAAATCTGTATGCAGGTCAGGAAGCAGCAGTTAGAACTGGACGTGGAACAACAGACTGGTTCCAAATAGGAAAAGGAGTACGTCAAGGCTCTATACTGTCATCCTGCTTATTTAACTTCTATGCAGAGGACATCATGAGAAACGCTGGACTGGAAGAAGCACAAGCTGGAATCAAGATTGCTGGGAGAAATATCAATAACCTCAGATATGCAGATGACACCACCCTTATGGCAGAAAGTGAAGAGGAGCTAAAAAGCCTCTTGATGAAAGTCAAAGAGGAGAGTGAAAAATTTGGATTAAAGCTCAACATTCAGAAAATGAAGATCATGGCATCCGGTCCCATCTCTTCATGGGAAATAGATGGGGAAACAGTGGAAACAGTGTCAGACTTTATTATTTTGGGGCTCCAAAATCACTGCAGATGGTTACTGCAGCCATGAAATTAAAAGACGGTTACTCCTTGGAAGAAAAGTTATGACCAACCTAGATAGCATATTCAAAAGCAGAGACATTACTTTGCCGACTAAGGTCCGTCTAGTCAAGGCTATGGTTTTCCCAGTAGTCAGGTGTGGATGTGAGAGTTGGACTGTGAAGAAGGCTGGGCGCTGAAGAATTGATGATTTTGAACTGTGGTGTTGGAGAAGACTCTTGAGAGTCCCTTGGACTACAAGGAGATCCAACCAGTCCATCCTGTAGGAGATCAGCCCTGGGATTTCTTTGGAAGGAATGATGCTAAAGCTGAAACTCCAGTACTTTGGCCACCTCATGAGAAGAGTTGACTCATTGGAAAACACTCTGATGCTGGGAGGGATTGGGGGCAAGAGGAGAAGGGGATGACAGAGGATGAGATGGCTGGATGGCATCGCTGACTCGATGGACGTGAGTCTGTGTGAACTCCGGGAGTTGGTGATGGACAGGGAGGCCTGGCGTGCTGCGATTCATGGGGTTGCAAAGAGTCAGACACGACTGAGCGACTGAGCTGAACTGAACTGAAATAACACGGGGGGAACACAGCCCACCCATCAACAGAAAATTGGATTAAAGATTTACTGAGCCTGGCCCCACCCATCAGAGCAAGACCCAGCTCTCCCCTCAGTCTCTCCCATCAGGAAGCTTCGGTAAGCCTCTTATCCTTCTCCATCAGAGGGCAGACAGACTAAAAACCACAATCACAGTAAAGTAACCAATCTGATCACATGGACCACTTGTCATGATCTCATGGACCATGAGCCTTGTCTAACTCAATGAAACTGTGAGGCATGTCGTGTAGGGCCACCCAAGATGGACAGGTCATGGTGGAGAGTTCTGGCAAAATGTGGTCCTTGGAGAAGGGAATGGCAAACCACTTCAGTATTCCTGCCTTGAGAACCCCATGAACAGTTTGAAAAGGCAAAAAGATAGGACACCAAAAGATGAAGTCCCCAGGTCAGTAGGTGCCCAATAGGTTGCTGGAGATCAGTGGAAAAATAACTCCAGAAAGACTGAAGAGATGGAGCCAAAGCAAAAACACACCCAGTTGTGGGTATAACTGGTGATGGGAGTAAAGTCCGATGCTGTAAAGAGAAATATTGCATAGGAACACGGAAAGTTAGGTCCATGAATCAGGCAAGTTGGAAGTGGTCAAACAGGAGATGGCAAGAGTGAATGTCAAGATTTTAGGAATCAGTGAACTAAAATGGACTGGAATGGGTGTATTTAACTCAGATGACCACTATATCTACAAGATATCCCTTGGGCAAGAACCCCTTAGAAGAGATGGAGTAGCCATCATAGTCAACAAAAGAGTCTGAAATGCAGTACTTGGATGCAATCTCAAAAATGACAGAGTAATCTCTGTTCATTTCCAAGGTAAACCAGTATCACAGCAATCCAAGTCTATGCCTCAACCAGTAATACTGAAGAAGCTGAAGTTGAATGGTTCTATGAAAACCTACAAGACCTTCTAGAACTAACACCCAAAAAAGATGTCTTTTTCATTATAGGGGACTGGAATGCAAAAGTAGGAAATCAGGAGATACCTGGAATAACAGGCAAATTTGGCCTTGGAGTACAGAATGAAGCAGGGTAAAAGCTAATAGAGTTTTGCCAAGAGAACACACTGGTCATCATAAACACCCTCTTCCAACAAAACGAGAGAAGACTCTACATATGAACATCACCAGATAGTCAACACCAAAATCAGATTGATTATATTCTTTGCAGCCAACGATGGAGAAGCTCTATACAGTCAGCAAAAACAAGATAGGGAGCTGACTGCGGCTCAGATCATGAACTCCTTATTACAAATTCAGACTTAAATTGAAGAAAGTAGGGAAAACCACTAGACCATGCAGGTATGACCTAAATCAAATCCCTTATGATTATACAGTGGAGGAGAAGGGGACAACAGAGGATGAGATGGTTGGATGGCATTGCTGACTCAATGGACATGAGTTTGAGTAAACTTTGGGAGTTGGTGATGAACAGGGAGGCCTGGCATGCTTCAGTCCATGGGGGTCTCAAAGAGTCAGACATGACTGAACGACTGAACTGAAACATTGTAATGTAGATTTAAAAGACTTTTGCTGATTAAGTGGATATGAGGGGGAGAGGTTGGAGGCTAGGATGGCTTCCAAGTTTCTGGTCTGAGCACCTTTGGGTTTTGGTGATATTCACTGAGATAAAAATTGGAAAAGAAGGTACTTGGAGGAAAATAAGTATCAATATTCATAACTGTTATACTCTAGATGTCTCTCATTCAGGTTGGATGTGATTTGCTGGTCTCTGTATATCAAGATGGATCTACATATTGTGCCTCCATTTGTGATTACAGGATCATAAACAGATAAAAATCACTTAGTTCAGAGGCTTCCCTGATGGGTCCAGTGGTTAGGAATCTGCCTTCCAATGCACAGGACCCGGGTTTGACCCCTGGTTAGGGAGCTAGGGTCCCACATGCGGTGGGGCAACTAAGCCTGAGTTCCAACTGCTGAGCCTGCCTGCCACAAAGTACTGAGCCTAGGTGCCTCAACTAGAGAACCTGCATGCCACAATCTACAAAGCCCCTGTGTTGCAACTAGAAAGAGGTCTCTGTATCACAAGGAAAGATACCTGCAACATAGCCAACACAAAAAAGAAAGAAAGTACTTAGTTCACATCTACCTCCTCCTCACATTCAACCACCAAAGCCATGTTTGAATTCCATTCACTCTTCTTATAAATGATAATCCAG
Source organism: Capra hircus (assembly GCF_001704415.2). NCBI lineage: Eukaryota > Metazoa > Chordata > Mammalia > Artiodactyla > Bovidae > Capra > Capra hircus. The sequence goes on from NC_030826.1 coordinate 10,788,197, forward strand.
GATGATGAAATTGCTTAACGTCTCATTTTCAATTTCCATAATTGTAAAATGGAGAATAATATTACACATCAGAAAATTAAATCAGATAATAGATATAAAGCACTAGTACCTAGCAAGTGTTCAGTAAATGTCTTTTAATAGATATCAACTTAAAAAAATGATAGTGTTGTACAGTTTGTAACCCATTAGTAGATTGTGAAATCAATTTTAGTGTTCAGTGACCATCAGTTTAAAGATAGAATATATAACATTCCAATTCCAAAGAAAGGCAATGTCGAAGAATGCTCAAACTACCGCACAATTGCACTCATCTCACAAGCTAGTAAAGTAATGCTCAAAATTCTCCAAGCCAGGCTTCAGCAATACGTGAACTGTGAACTTCCTGACGTTCACGCTGGTTTTAGAAAAGGCAGAGGAACCAGAGATCAAATTGCCAACATCCGCTGGATCATGGAAAAAGCAAGAGACTTCCAGAAAAACATCTGTTTCTGCTTTATTGACTATGCCAAAGCCTTTGACTGTGTGGATCACAATAAACTGTGGAAAATTCTGAAAGAGATGGGAATACCAGACCACCTGACCTGCCTCTTGAGAAATCTGTATGCAGGTCAGGAAGCAGCAGTTAGAACTGGCCATGGAACAACAGACTGGTTCCAAATAGGAAAAGGAGTACGTCAAGGCTGTATATTGTCACCCTGCTTATTTAACTTCTATGCAGAGTACATCATGAGAAACGCTGGACTGGAAGAAACACAAGCTGGAATCAAGATTGCCGGGAGAAATATCAATAACCTCAGATATGCAGATGATACCACCCTTATGGCAGAAAGTGAAGAAGAACTAACGAGCCTCTTGATGAAAGTGAAAGAGGAGAGTGAAAAAGTTGTCTTAAAGCTCAACATTCAGAAAATGAAGATCATGGCATCCGGTCCCATCACTTCATGAGAAATAGATGGGGAAACAGTGGAAACAGTGTCAGACTTTATTATTTTGGGCTCCAAAATCACTGCAGATTGTGATTGCAGCCATGAAATTAAAAGATGCTTACTCCTTGGAAGAAAAGTTATGACCAACCTAGATAGCATATTCAAAAGCAGAGACATTACTTTGCCGACTAAGGTCCGTCTAGTCAAGGCTATGGTTTTTCCAGTAGTCATGTATGGATGTGAGAGTTGGACCGTGAAGAAGGCTGAGCGCCGAAGAATTGATGCTTTTGAACTGTGGTGTTGGAGAAGACTCTTGAGAGTCCCTTGGACTACAAGGAGATCCAACCAGTCCATTCTGCAGGAGATCAACCCTGGGATTTCTTTGGAAGGAATGATGCTAAAGCTGAAACTCCAGTACTTTGGCCACCTCATGAGAAGGGTTGACTCATTGGAAAAGACTCTGATGCTGGGAGGGATTGGGGGCAGGAGGAGAAGGGGACGACAGAGGATGAGATGGCTGGATGGCATCGCTGACTCGATGGATGTGAGTCTGAGTGAACTCCGGGAGTTGGTGATGGACAGGGAGGCCTGGCGTGTTGCGATTCATGGGGTCGCAAAGAGTCGGACATGACTGAGCAACTGAAGTGAACTGAATGTGTATTATTTCATAAGATGTTTGTTTACATATAAATGTGGATATGTATATATATATCTGTGTCTTGGGTCACAGTGTGAAATGTATTATTGTGGGCCAGATGGAAAAATGTTTGAAAAACACTGCAGCACGCATTAGTTCTTTTGTTCCTTTGCTTATTGTTCATGCTGAAGGCAAGAATTTATTTTTAAATAGATTATCTGTTTGTCAAAGTTTTGGAAACTATTAGGTTGGTGCAAACATAATTTTGGTTTTTGCACTGTTGAAATTTGCCATTTGATTAGTTCAGTTCAGTTCAGTTGCTCAGTCGTGTTCGACTCTTTGCGACCCCAGCACGCCAGGCCTCCCTGTCCATCACCATCTCCCGGAGTTCACTCAGACTCACGTCCATCGAGTCCATGATGCCATCCAGCCATCTGATCCTCGGTCATCCCCTTCTCCTCCTGCCCCCAATCCCTCCCAGCATCAGAGTTTTTTCCAATGAGTCAACTCTTCTCATGAGGTGGCCAAAGTATTGGAGTTTCAGCTTTAGCATCATTCCTTCCAAAGAAATCCCAGGGTTGATCTCCTGCAGAATGGACTTGGTCCTTGCAGTCCAAGGGACTCTCAAGAGTCTTCTCCAACACCACAGTTCAAAAGCATCAATTCTTCGGCTCTCAGCCTTCTTCACAGTCCAACTCTCACATCCATACATGACCACAGGAAAAACCATAGCCTTGACTAGACGGACCTTAGTCGGCAAAGTAATGTCTCTGCTTTTGAATATGCTATCTAGGTTGGTCATAACTTTCCTTCCAAGGAGTAAGCGTCTTTTAATTTCATGGCTTCAGTCACCATCTGCAGTGATCCTGGAGCCCAGAAAAATAAAGTCTGACACTGTTTCCACTGTTTCCCCATCTATTTCCCATGAAGTGAGAGGACCAGATGCCACAATCTTCGTTTTCTGAATGTTGAGCTTTAGGCCAGCGTTTTCGCTCTCCTCTTTCACTTTCATCAAGAGGCTTTTTAGCTCCTCTTCACTTTTTGCCATAAGTGTGGTGTCATCTGCATATCTGAGGTTATTGATATTTCTCCCGGCAATCTTGATTCCAGCTTGTGTTTCTTCCAGTCCAGCATTTCTCATGATGTACTCTGCATAGAAGTTAAATAAGCAGGGTGACAATATACAGCCTTGACGTACTCCTTTTCCTATTTGGAACCAGTCTGTTGTTCCATGGCCAGTTCTAACTGCTGCTTCCTGACCTGCATACAGATTTCTCAAGAGGCAGGTCAGGTGGTCTGGTATTCCCATCTCTTTCAGAATTTTCCACAGTTTCTTGTGATCCACACAGTCAAAGGCTTTGGCATAGTCAATAAAGCAGAAATAGATGTTTTTCTGGAAGTCTCTTGCTTTTTCCATGATCCAGCGGATGTTGGCAATTTGATCTCTGGTTCCTCTGCCTTTTCTAAAACCAGTGTGAACGTCAGGGAGTTCACGGTTCACATATTGCTGAAGCCTGGCTTGGAGAATTTTGAGCATTACTTTACTAGCGTGTGAGATGAGTGCAATTGTGCAGTAGTTTGAGCATTCTTTGGCATTGCCTTTCTTTGGGATTGGAATGAAAACTGACCTTTTCCACTCCTGTGGCCACTGCTGCGTTTTCCAATTTGCTGACATATTGAGTGCAGCACTTTCACAGCATCATCTTTCAGGATTTGAAACAGCTCAACTGGAATTCCATCACCTCCACTAGCTTTGTTCGTAGTGATGCTTTCTAAGGCCCACTTGACTTCACATTCCAAGATGTCTGGTCCTAGATTAGTGATCACATCATCATGACTATCTGGGTCGTGAAGATCTTTTTTGTGCAGTTCTTCCGTGTATTCTTGCCACTTCTTCTCCATACCTTTCTGTCCTTTATCGAGCCCATCCTTGCAGGAAATGTTCCCTTGTAATAGAATACAACCTTTAAGAATGTGATTATGTTAACATCATTTTAATGCCCATTTCTCGCTTTTTTTTGCTCATCATTTATTACTTGCTGTTTATATTTATTTTGGACTAGGGAAATGATACCAGACAAAAAGCAAATTTGAGTGATTTTCTTATCTAAGTTCAACATGGGTCGTAAAGCAGCAGAGACAACTTGCAACATCAACAGCGCATTTGGCCCAGGAACTGCTAACGAATGTACCAGGCAGTGGTGGGTCAAGAAGTTTTGCAAAGGAGATGAGAACCTTGAACATGAGCAGCGTAGTGGCCAGGCATGGGACGTTGACAGCGACCAACTGGGACGATCATGAAAGATGATCCTTTACAACTGCAGATGTTCCTGAAGAGCTCAACGTCTACTATGCTATGGTTGTTTGGCATTTGTAGCAAAGCGGAAGTGTGAAAGAGCTTGATATGTGGGTGCCTCATGAGCTGTGAGTGTGTTAGTGTTTCAGTTTTGTCCGACTCTTTGCAACCCCATGGACTGTAGCCCAACAGGCTCTTCTGTCCATGGGATTCTCCAGGCAAGAGTATGCTGACTGTAAATTAAAAAAAGAAAAAACAAACTGTTGTTTGGAAGCTTCATCTTCTCTTATTCTATGCAACAACAACAACAAACCATTTCTCAATTGGATTATAGATTAACACAACTGGTGACAACCAGCTCAGTGCCTGGACAGAGAAGAAGCTCCAGAGCACTTCCCCAATCCAAACTTGCGCCAAAAAAAAAAAAAAAAAAAGGGTCATGGTCACTGTTTGGTGGTTTGCTGCCAGTCTGCGCCACTACAGCTTTCTGAATCCTGATGAAACCATAACATCTGAGAAGTACGCTCAGCAAATTGATGAGATGCACCAAAAACTGCAATGCCTGCAGCCAGCATTGGTCAACAGAAAGGTCCCAATTCTTCTCCACAACAACCCTTGACCACATGTAGCGCAAGCAATGCTTCAAAAGTGGAAAGAATTGGGCCACAAAGTTTTGCTTCATCCGCCACACTGACCTGACCTCTTGTCATCAGACTACCACTTCTTCAAGGATTTTGACAACTTTTTTTGCAAGGAAAACCCTTCCACAATCAGGAGGCAGAAAATGCTTTCCAAGAGTTCCTCGAATCCTAAGGCACAGGTTTTTATTCTACAGGAATAAACAAATTTATTTCTCTTTGGCAATAATGTTTATTGTAATGATTCCTATCTTGATTAATAAAAATGTTTCTGAGCCTAGTTATAATGACTTAATACTCATGGTCAGATACCTTTACTTTTGCACCAACCTAATATAAAGTACTGTATCTCTGTAAAATATTTTTGTTTCAGTACCTCGCATAATATCTGGTGAATAGAAGGTTTTAAATACATATGGATTGAACCAGAAACCAGAAATAATATGCAAATATATAAAGGTTAGAAGTTCTTGGTCTTCTAGGTGGTCCAAAGTCCTTTGAGAAGTTGTTGAAAATTTTGGACCCTCTTTCCAGAAGAAGCTCAAGCATTCACAATTCGGCAGGGATTCTAGAGAACTCCTGAAATGCCATCCATCTCCCACGAAGGATCTATGCTTCCTGAGAACCCCAAATAACCATGTTTAACTCATGACTGTGTTTTGAGATCAAGAGCAGAATAATGCTTCAGGGTTAGATTACTTTTTAAATTCTCCTGCAAATCCCAGGATTCTAGAACTGCGGTGCTGGCAAGGCAGAAGCAGAGATGGAAAGGTGTAACTGTCTGGTTTCCCTTTAGCGTTCTGGCCAGTGGGGCAATTTGAACATTCTACATAACGCTGTCACTTGAATGCCACAGTAATCCGGTGATGATGACGCGGCAGCGCGGAGTGGCTTAATGATTTAGCTGAAAGGATTCAGCCCGTATGCTCTGGAAATGAGACTGGAAACAGACTTCCAGGGTGCAGGAGCGCGAACGGAGGCGGAGGAAAGGGCGGGGCCGCGCACGCGCGCCTCTGCGTCACCGCCGACGCCTCCGGGTGTCCTCTCGCCGCGAGCCTTCCTCTCAGTCCAGTACGGTGGCCGACCGGAGCCAGGCGCTGGGGATGAATGAAGGTGCTGCCTGCGGGTGGAAGCAGTCTCCTCAGCTTTCCCGTCCCTGCAGTCCAGGCTCTGCCTGTGCGCGGTGTCCCCATCCAGCCCCCGTCGCACCGCCGGCCTGACTGATCTCGACGTCTGGGGTTTTTGGTGCCCAAGTCGACTCAGGGCAGAGCTGTAGGGCTGGGGAAGCCGGGTTCTCGCCTAGGCCCAACCTCGGACCGCGCTCTCGATTTCTACCGCGCCCCGCCCGTAGGGCGCGGAATCCGGGTGGGGTCCCGGGAGGCCGGAGGGTAGACCTGAAGGTATGAGGCTCCCGCTTCTAAGGCCTCAGAGCGTTTCGGGGTCCGTGTCCGCCACCGGCCCGACTTTTCTCCAGCGGAGGGACTGGTTGGTTCACGTTACGCCCGGGGGCGAGACCTATGAGCGCTCAGGTCTCCTCGCCTCTGCTCTCTCAGCCCGCCCCTCTGTTAAAAGGCCAGCTCCTCTTGCTGAAGAGCAGAACGTTTCTGCCCACGGCTCTTGTTACGCATGATTCTGCTAGTCTATGGGTCTCTGAGGGGATGGCTTTGGCTACCAGTTTTTTTGTTTCTGATTGCTCTTGAGAAGTGTTCAAGTGGGATTCAGCTTTCTCCTCTCTGCTAGGAGCTAATTGCACCTCCGCAGCTGTTTTCTTTTCTTTTTTTTTTTTAACCTAGTAACAGGGGATATAGGATAGAGTTCTGGTCTCCAGAGCTTTGAAGCTGGCATAGCTTCTGGCTGGTGAGGCAGTTTACCAGTGCATCTGCCAACCCCTGGAGGGTGGGAAAGAGAACCTAACAGTCCTTTCCATGTTCTGGGTAGGCATGCGAAACTAAAGAGGTATTGAAGATGGGCATTCTTAGTGATGCTGTTCTTCTACTTTGGATTGTGGCCCTCAGATGACTGCTATAGTGGAGAAGGTGTTGCACTGGAATTTAGTAGAGGAGGGTTCAGCTTTAGATTTTGCCGCCGACTAGTAATACTCCTCTGGGCCTGTTACTTAATCTCTCTGGCTTTCCTGTTCTTTCTCTGCAAAATGAGAGTATTAGAACAAGATCCCTGAGGCTGAAAGACGTTAGTATACTGTTTTCTTTCTCATTTTCCAGATGGCAGTAGAAACACAGGGAGTCAGTAATTGTGCCAGGAATATTGCCAACATATAAGATAAACCACATTTTTCAGAGTTTTTAAAAAGAGGGGCATTCGTATATGTGTCAGTTATACCCCTACTTTCTTTGCTTTTTTAAAAAAAATTATTTTTAATTGAAGGATTTATAAGTATTGCATTTACTGTAAGACTTTACAATATTGCATTGGCTTCTACCAAACATCATCGTTTTTTCTTTTTCTTTTTTTAACCACTAGGATCAACAGTGATAATGACCGAGTGTACAAGCCTTCAGTTTGTCAGTCCTTTTGCTTTTGAGGCAATGCAGAAGGTGGATGTTGTTCGTTTGGCATCTTTAAGTGATCCGGAGTTGAGACTTCTCCTGCCCTGCTTGGTGCGGATGGCGCTTTGTGCACCTGCTGACCAGAGCCAAAGCTGGGCTCAGGATAAAAAACTCATCCTTCGTCTTCTCTCTGGAGTGGAAGCTGTCAATTCTATTGTTGCATTGCTGTCTGTGGACTTTCATGCTTTAGAACAGGATGCCAGCAAAGAGCAACAGCTTAGGTAATGAATATTGTATAATATGTGGATTGGTATTTACTTGGATATGCTAAAAAAAAAGGAAATCAAAATTTTTTGGAGCTTTTTAGGACTTCTTATTGCAGTGCATTCTTCCAAAAAAGAGAAGATTGGGACTCTAAACTTTGGGGAGCATTTTTTTAAAGTTATTTTTTATTTATAATTAAAATTCTAGGATCATTTGAATTGTGTATTGTGAAATGTGCTGAGAACCTTGGCTGTATATACATTTGTATTCAGGCCTTCCCTGATGACTCAGACGGTAGAGTCTGCCTGCCAGTGGAGGAGATGCCAGTTCAACCCCTGGGTCGAGAAAGTCCCCTGGAGACAGGTGGCAACCCACTCCAGTATTCTTGCCTGGGAAATCCCATGGACAGAGAAGCTTGGTGGGCTACAGTCCATGATGTTGCAAAAATAGCCTGAGCTGACTTATGTATATATGCAGGCTAAAATGATTAGGCCAGTTGCTCTCAGTGGGAAGTGGATAGAGTAAGTTTCCCTAGAGCAAAAGGATTTACTGGAGTCTCCTAGGAGGCTTGTTAAGCTTACATTGAGTTCCCCAAATTCGAGGCATGCTTTGTCCTTCCTTGCCCATTGTGAATCCAGTTGTGAGCCACTGTTATTAATGGAAGTGGGTGTTAACCTGTCAGTTGTGATTGGAGTCTTTTACACAGTTGTGATTGTCTCTGAAATAGACAATATAGTATTCAGAAGTAATATTCATGAAATATATCAAAAGAACTCATACATTCTTTTGTAGATTATTTCTATAAAAGATAGTTTTTATGCTTTTATTTCTGTGCCAGTGTTCTCGTAATTGTTTTACACGTGTGTACTTTATTAGGCATAAACTTGGAGGAGGCAGTGGAGAGAGCATCCTGGTATCACAGCTTCAGCATGGACTGACTTTAGAGTTTGAACACAGTGATTCACCTCGTCGATTGCGTCTTGTGCTTAGTGAACTGTTGGCGATTATGAACAAGGTGCATTTATTTAAATCACAGCTCAAAATGTGCATGATTTGATGTCTACACATAAAAGATAGAAACAGGCTGTACTTCCCTGGTGGTCCAGTGGTTAAGAATCTGCCTTCCAGGGCAGGGGAAGTTTGATTCCAGGTCAGGGAACTAAGATCCCAAATGGCAGGGGCAGCTAAGCCCCTGTACTGCAACTGTGACCTGATGCAGTCAAAAAAGAAAAGAAAAGGTAGAAACAGGCGGAAAGGCAGGCAACTTGCATCCTCTTGGACACAAATCCTATTTGTTAATCAAGTGGCTTCCTTTCAAAGGCTTGAACGGATATTAAGTGCCTCTTTTTCAAGGCTGTTTTATAATTGCTGTTTTCTCTCATTATGTCTACTCTGCATTCTGTATCATAAGGTTTTTTTTTTTTTTTTCCTATATGGAGTCCATATGATGACTTCTTAATAGAATACATAGCTCAAGACTTGTAAATCACCAAAGTTGATAATATCTCTATAAGGTAGGATTTCCCACAGTAAATATGTGCAGTATGTACGTGATTCTTCAAAATATGTGTGACTCCTTTAGATACTGAATTACATACATCCTACATAACAGTGAGTGGGGAATATTGAGGCTGAATTGGATGTGGGATATTTGGCTAGCCTCACTCACTAGATGACTGAATTGTTTCTGTGTACTAGTGAAGGTTATTCAGCCTCTTGTCTCAGCAAAAAGATAAGTTGCTTTATTTATTTTTATTGAAGATTTTCAGTGTTTTATTTCAGGTGTACATAGATTAGGTCATGGACTTTGGGTGATGATGGTTAACTGAAAATCTGAATTTTAAATTTGTGAATGTCAGGTGTTATCATGCAAACTGGATCTTGATATTAAGACGTCTTATATGAGTTGAGGCTCAGAATTTGAGAAACAGATGTTTTTTACTTTGAGAATCTCAAGGTCAGTTACTTTATAATAAAGTTTAATTTTATAAACTGTGGACCAATAAAAACCTAAAGTCTGTTTCCAAAGAAAATACTGATACGGGAGAGATTTGTTTAGTTCTAGATAGTTTTTAAGATGTGTTATAAATCTTAATTTTTTTCCCTATTACAAAGTTATTTACCTCAACTCTTTTCCTCTGTACTCATACTCTTTAATTTTTTCTTTTTCATTTTCTTTTTCTTATTCTTTTTATTGTGCCATGTGGCTTGTGTGATCTTAGTTCCCCGAATAGGGGTTGAACCTGGGCCCTTGATAATGAAAGAATGAAATCCTTACCACTGGACTTCCAGGGAATTCCTGATAATCTTTAATTTTAACTAATATTTTCCTATATCTTTTTATTAATGGCTGTAATGAAATAAGTGACCTAGGTAGCATTCCTAGATCACATCTTTGGCTTGTCTTTAACTCCAGATGTCTCCAAATATTTATATAGAAATAAATTAATAAGACTCATATATTACATGTCTGGAATAGTAATGTGACTGACTAATTGTGGTTAAATTGGTACAAATTCATCCACTCCTGCATATTCTTCTACAGTATATTAATGGCTATTAAGAGACATAGTCTATAAGCTCAACAAAGAATTGCAAGCATAGTAAGGGATCCAATTCATTACCTAAAATTAAGAGAGCTCATCATTTTTCTTTCTTTCTTTTTAAGGTATCTGAGTCCAGTGGAGAATTTTTTTTTAAATCATCTGAGCTATTTGAGAGTCCAGTCTACTTGGAGGAAGCTGCAGATGTACTTTGTATTTTACAAGCAGGTACTGTAATGAATGCTAAGACATATTTCAGATGCACTTAAATGTTCCTGTTAAGCGATAACTGTGTAACTTCTTAACCTGGAATATTGTGTTATTTGAAAGTTCACCTAATTAAGAATATACCTTAAAAGTTTAGGTCAAAAGGACTAATAGTAGCACAATGATTAAATAAATTATATTATTTCCATAGTAGAGTGTACTCTGCTGCTATTAAAATGGTGTATATTTGAAGAACTTTAATCGTTTTGGAAAATGTTCACAATATATCTTAAATGAAAAAAGCAGGTGGCAAAAGGGTAAGTAGAATAAAATCCTAGTTTTGTTAAAAGTACAGTGATACTCATGGGGGAATTAAAATCAGATCTTGCAAATTACTAACTTGAGTGATGGGATTAGAGCTGATTTTATTTTATTCTTTGTGCTTTTTCTATTTTCTCGGTTCTTTATAACAAGTGTGCATGATCAGAATGAAAAGATAGAAGACACAGAAATGCAGAGAAACTTTTCATGAAAGTAACTTTTTTAACTAACACCGCCCACCACAACAGTGATGACAGTGTTCTGTGTAGTGTGTTCAGTACAGTGGCCACTAGCCACATGTAGTTTTGGAGTACTTGAAATGTGGCAAGTGTGACTGAGGAGCGGAACTATCTTTAGCTTAATTTAAATAATCACATGTGGCTAGTGGCTGCCCTACTGGACAAGTCAGCTTGAGAGTGTGAAAAGAAAGTACCTTAATTTAATTGCTTTTAAATATCATTGGTGAAAAAAAAAAATCATTGGTGAAATGTCAAAGATGTTTGGTGTATAATACAATGAAATGTCACTTCTTAGTAATAACACTGATTTTTGTTTTCTTACAGAGCTCCCTTCCCTGCTTCCTATAGTTGATGTAGCTGAAGCCTTGCTCCATGTTAGAAACGGTGCCTGGTTCTTGTGTCTGCTGGTGGCCAATGTTCCTGATAGTTTTAATGAAGGTAAATGCAATTTTAAAGTGGAATATTGGGGACTTCCCTGGTGGTCCAGTGGTTAAGACTCCGTGCTTCCAGTAGAGAGGGTGTGGGTTCTATCCCTGGTCAGGGAACCACAATCTCACTTGCTGGGCAGCATGGCCAAAAACAAAAGAAATAAAAATAAAACAACAGCAATAACAAAAAGGGATATTGAAGAGATTTGCCTGGGCCTGTGTGGGACCTATTTTTTGAGCTAAGAAGAAACATTTATAAGGTTTTATCTGAAATTTTATTTTTTGAAAATTTATTAGTGAATGCTGTAGAAATGGGCTTTCCAGGTGGCTTAGTGGTGAAGAATCCGCCTGCCAGTGCAGGAGATGCAGGTTCGATGCCCGGGTCGGGAAGATCCCCCTGGAGAAGGAAATGGCCACCCACTCCAGTATGCTTGCCTGGAGAATCCCACGGACAGAGGAGCCTGGCAGTGCATGGGGCTGCAAAGAGTTGGACACAACTTAGTCACTAAACAGTAAACAATTGTAGAAATACTGAGTTTAGAGAATTCAAAATTGTTTGGAAATTACAAATGTAAATACAGTGAGGATGCAGCATTTTTTGTTTGCATTTGTCACCAGTGCTATAATAGGGAAGTAAAAAATATTACAGACATAGAAGCTATAATTTCTGTACTCATTGAACAAAGGGGAGAGGACATTTATCTGTGAAATAGCCAGAGGGCAACATGAGATATATAGATCAGAAATACCAGCAATCAGACTTCCATATTTTAGCCTTATTGCTGTCAGCTTGCAGAAAAGTATAGGGTAGAAATTGCGAAAAATCAACTAAAATTTTCACCTGTGTTTCAAACTGCTAGTGGCTGAAGATTGTGGTTTGGGTCTGAGTGATATAAAAATTACATTTATTGAGCAAGATGTTTTGTGAATTGAGAGTCAAGGAGAAAAAAGCGCTAGATCTGGGGTTCATAATTTCTGGCTTTGTGACTCATTCTTTGTGTGATCTCCATCAAGGTACTTAACTTCTTACTTGTAAAATGGAAGTATTAATATTATTTTCTTTTTGTTTCTAAGAGATTTACTGACTATTCCATGAAGGTTTAGGTTGACATTTTCTTTTAGCTCTTTGAAGATGTTATCCTCTTGGCTGTGGTCATTTTTATCTCTGTTCCTCTGTATATTTCTTTTTTCTCTCTGGCTACTTTTATTTATTCATTTTTTTATCCTTTCTGGCTACTTTTAAGATTTTTTCTTCATCACTGGTTTTCAGAGATTGGATTATTGTATATCTTGTTACGATTTTGTGTTTCTCCTGCTTGGGTTTCACCGATTTTCTAGGTTTATAGTTTTCATCAAATTTGGAAAAATGTCTTCAAATGTGTTTGTCTTTCATTCCCTTTCACTTTCTGAGACTCTAATTACAAGTATGTTGAACTACTTGATGTTCCATGGATCACTTCATTTTTTGAGACTCTTCACTGTGCTGGATTTTAACCAGTTTCTATTGCTATGCTTTCAAGTTTCCTGATCCTTTTCTGCTGTAATATCTAATTTGTGTAAATGAGTGATTCTCAAGGCTGAAAACATTGATTCTGACATCTTACTTAAAAAGCTTAAAGTAACAGAGGCTACTAAATGTTCAGTTTGTAGGGGCCTGATCAAAAATGGAGAACGACAAGATGAAGAGAGTCTTGGAGGAAGGCGGAGGACGGATGCTTTACGCTTCTTATGTAAAATGAATCCTTCTCAGGCCCTGAAGGTCCGAGGCATGGTGGTAAGAGATCTTACTATTTTTATGAGACCAAAGCCTTTATATTAGGACCAGGAACTTTTTTTTTGAATCTTGCAGAGATTTGGAATTATATACCGGATATATTACCTTTTTCTCTAGATTTTTGTGCTTTGTGCTGTGTCTTTCCCTAAACTTTAGATGCTTCAGATTCTGGATAATCCTGGCCGTTCTCCTTATGATACTGAGTTCAGTTTGTTTTCTTTGCTTTGTTAGGTGGAAGAATGTCACTTGCCAGGTCTCGGAGTGGCTTTGACATTGGATCATACTAAAAACGAAGCTAGTGAAGATGGAGTGAGTGACTTGGTTTGTTTTGTTAGTGGTTTGCTTCTTGGAACAAATGCGAAAGTCCGGACCTGGTTTGGAACTTTTATCCGAAATGGACAGCAGGTGAGGGAGAAATATGTGTTTAGGTCAAGGATCAAGCTATGTTAGTAGTTAGTAAAGGAGGAAGAAACATTTTTAGAATGATGCCATTAGGCCAGTGGCTCTCAGACTTCTTAGTCTCAAGACTTCCTGAGATTTTACAATAAATCATTGAGGACACAAAGCGCTTTTGTGTTGGCCGTTATCTGTTGATATTTACCATACTAGAATTGAAAACTGAAATTTTTGAAATATTATTTAATTCACTTAAAAATAAGCCTAATCTTATTAAATGTGACATTTTTTAATAGAAAATTAATTTTTTTGCAAAAGAAAAGTTTACCGAGAAGAGTGATATCGTTGTACTTTTTTGTAAATCTCTTTAACGTCTGGCTTAATAGAAGCCTTCAGAAAAGCTGCACTATATACTTGTGGGAAAATGAGTAAAAAAGGTCTATAATGTTGAGATATTCTGACTTTCTGGACCCCCTGGAAGTATTGGTCATCTCCAGGTTTCCAGGTCAGACACACGAGAACTGCTATATTAGATCATCACCATAAGTTGTTATTGTAGTCTATGGTTCATATATATATATATACACACATGTGTAAATTATTGTGGTAAAATATATATAACATAAAACTTACCATTTGAATCCTTGTCTGAGTGCACAGTTCAGTGGCATTAATTACATTTACTGTATTCTGCAGCCATCACTACTGTTCATTTTCAGAACTCTTTCATCATCTGAAGAAACTCTCTACCAATTAAGCAATAATTTCCCATTCCCCCTTCCTTCCAGTGTTGGGTAATCTCTCTCCTACTTTCTGTGTCTATGAATTTGCCCATTCTAGATGCCTTGTGAACGTGGAATCATACAATGTTTCTCATTTTGCGTTTGGCGTCTTTTTACTTGGCACAGTGTTTTCAGGGTTCATGCATGTTATGGCAAGTGTCAGAATTTCCCTCCTTTCTAAGCCTAATATTGTATTGTGTGTATCTGCTACATGTATCCCTTTGTTGATGAATATATATTATATTTTACAAGAGTTTTTAACTTGCAAAATATTGTACTTTTTCGAAAACATCTCATGATAACTGTGAATAGAGTTCTGTCCCTACACAGGAACTAATGCAGAATGGTTTTTAACTTGTTGAGGTCCGTGAACTTCGCAGTAGCAGGTGTACTGCTTAGATCCTTCTGCAGTCTGTTTTTTTATGCCATTAATTCACCATACTTTTCTTTATCCAAGTTCTTCTTTACTTATAATCCATTTGAAAACTGATTTTAAATTTTGCAAGAGGTTGACATTTTTTTGTGTACCTTGTATATTTCAGGCACTGTGCTAAGCTCTTGGTATAAGCCTCTCGTTTGTAATTGTTCTTTGTGTCTAATATTGTTACTAAAACAAATTTTACCATATTTTACTCTGAAACTCTCTAAAAATAACAACTTTTCCTGAGCTCTTTGTGGTTTAGAAATGCTTTCATATTTATCATCTTTGTTAGTTCATTCATCTAACAGATATTGAGTGCTTGCTGTATGTCAGGCATAATAAGTCAGGCCCTCCTGAGTATGAGAGGACTAGATGTTGTCCCTGCCTGAAGAGCTGTGGGGGTGACAGGCTTGTAAACTCCTAACTCCAGCAGTCCTGGGAATTAAATATTATTAATAAAACATTAGTTTCCTTCTCATTTAAGGAAATTGGGGCTCAGAGAGGTTAACTTATGTATCTAAACACACATAGTTGGATAATAGCAGGGCTGTTGTTTAAATCCAAGCCCTTCTGTCTGGATTTAAATCCAAGCCCCAGATCTGAGCACTTTGTACTTAAGACTCCACTAGTCTTTATGTGTTTGAAAGCATCATTTACATGATATTTTACATTTCAAATCATCATTTATTTAGTGTGTTCTGTACAACCTGTCCAAATTAGGGTGAATAGTGTTAGTGTTAGTTGATGAGTTGTGTCTGACTTTTTGCAACTCCATGGACTGTAGCCTGCCAGGCCTCTGTTCAAGGATTTCCCAGGCAAGAATACTGGAGTGGGAAGCCATTCTCTTCTCCACAGAGTCTTCCCGATCCAGGGATTGAATCTGGGTCTCTTGGATTGCAGGCAGATTCTTTATTGTCTGAGCCACCAGGGAAGCCAAGGGTGAGTAGAGTATTCGTCAAATGAACCAGTGAGTTTGCGCGATGGATTAAAATTATATTCTGCAGTTATGACAGCCTCCTTAAATGGATCAGGGCTTCCCTGATAGCTCAGTTGGTAAAGAATCCATCTGCAATGCAAGAGACACTGGTTCATTTCATGGGTTGGGAATATCCACTGGAGAAGGGATAGGCTACCCACTCCAGGATTCTTGGGCTTCCCTTGTGGCTCAGCTGGTAAAGAATCTGCGTGCAGTATGGGAGACCTGGGTTTGGTCCCTGGGTTGGGAAGATCCCCTGGAGAAGGGAAAAGCTATCTACTCCAATATTCTGGGCTGGAGAATTCCACAGACTGTATAGTCTATGGGGTCGCAAAGAATCTGACACGACTGAGCGACTTTCACTTTCAAATGGATCATTACAGGTGTCTAACTGGAGAGTTTTGTTTGAACTTCCTTTTGACTTAGTAAGTTCTCCTTGCTTTCTTCCTTTTGTGGCCCATATTTCCTACAGAGAAAAAGAGAGACCAGTAGTTCTGTCCTTTGGCAAATGAGAAGGCAGCTTCTTCTGGAGTTGATGGGCATTCTTCCCACAGTAAGAAGTACCCGCATTGCGGAAGAAGCTGATGTGGAGATGGAGCCCAATGTGTCTGTGTATTCGGGGCTGAAAGAAGAGCATGTTGTGAAAGCCAGTGCACTCTTACGTCTGTACTGTGCTTTGATGGGGATCGCTGGACTCAAGTATTCAATAATTTGATCTTTTACCTTTTTGTCATTTTACTTTCTTGTTTCTAATCCCAAGAAAGTGAGCCATAGGCCCTTTATTCAGAGGATTTGGGTTTTCTGTTGGGCTCAGGTAGTAAGTTGACCTATGTCAAGAAGAAAGTCCCAAGGCAGAACTTTCCTAGTTGGGATGTATGCATCTATTTTTGTCTGATTGTAAATAGAATTATATAAATATGGGAGGAGGCAGAGCAGTTTAAGAAACTTATGACTTGCCCACAGCTTGACATGACTGTATGAATGATCTGAGAGGGATCCTTTATGTAAGCCATACAGCTAGCTGAAGTAAATCTGTCCTGTTTCCTTTTACAACTGAGATTATAGATTGTTCAAAGTTGATCTGTGATTACTTAGCACAAGATTTCTTAGACACAGTACTATTTCTTGATTAATGTCCTCAACTGTTATACATATAGTCCTCACTTTTCATGACCCCGACACATATGAGTTTCAGTTAACATACTTTAGTCAAATAGCACTGCTCCCTCAACAAGTAATGTATCAGTTGCCATGAGTCATTTACCAAGTTCTTATTTATTATCATTAACCAAAGTACAAAGTTTACTGAAAACTTTTAAGCCACATGTCACTATATGGAGGCGCATTGTGATTAGTGACCAGCCATAGGATTTCTTTTAAAATCTGTTGGCAACTGGTCCATAGACAACAAACAGACAGCAAACAGACAGCAAAGGTGGGTAGTAGTGCTGCCCCCTCATCTCTCTGAATAAACCCATGTGGTATTTTGCAAAATCGAATAATTGAAAGAGGGAATTGGCCAATAACAATGAACGTGTAGCAAAGAAAAAGTGGTTAACAGCAGAAGTGACATTTGAACCAAACGTAAATAGAAGAAATAGTTGGCTGAAAATGTTGACATTTGAGAGACCCTAGGTATGATAGCCAGATGAATTTCGTGAAGGGGAGCTTGAGGGAAGTCATTGGGACCAAAAGGATGAAGACCTCCAGAAGACTGATGGTGGCAAAAATGTTTGCACTATAGGAACGCAGATATTTCATGATTGAGAGTACACAGGATGAAATGTTGGAAGCTGATCCAAACTTAGAAGGGAAGGGTATGATAATTCATCAAGGCCTAGAGAAGATGCTCACTCTATAAGTTATACAATGAGAAAATGGCAAGGGCTGTTTAAAACTACTCTTGATAAATCTTATAAAGACAACACTTGAATTCCTGATGTTTCTAATATATTCAATTATAGAATGCTATATAAATATTAGTTTAACTTTTAAAAAGTTTCCTTAGGCATTATAACCAACAGAGTTTGTAATGTCTTGACAGAAATTTTAAAGGTAATGGAACGATTGTAAGTTTCCCCACTGATTATTAAGACCGTGATGCAGTTTCAGCTTGCATGGTTATTTTTGTGGTCGCACACTACCATGCAAAGTGAGGACTACCTGTATTTGTGTCTGAGGAAGAGCACTGGTTGCAAACTCAGCAGTTTTGCTTTTGACATCTTAAGATATTAAAGATTTTGTAAATAGTGAGGTATCATTCCAAAGCTTAGGATTTGTATCTGAAAGGTTGAACTGTTGAGAAGTCCCCTCTTCTTCCTTCTCTCCACTGAAAAACACTAAAACCTAATAGTGGATTCCTTTTTTAGACCAACTGAGGAAGAAGCTGAGCAGTTACTGCAGTTGATGACCAGCCGTCCTCCTGCGACACCGGCTGGGGTTCGCTTCGTTTCACTCTCCTTTTGTATGCTGCTGGCCTTTTCTACGCTTGTCAGGTACCCAACTGTATGCTTGTTCTATCTTCCCAAGGTCTGCTTTTGTTTATTCATTAAAACAATATATAGAATTAACTAACTTACTGCGAAAGTGATCTAGGTATGGACATTGCTTTATCATTTAATAGAAAGGTATTAATAGCATCTCCTATATGCCAGTTCTTTTGTTTGTCTTTATCAAAGTTTCATATACATATATTTAAGGGATTCAAAGTAGCTCTTCAAGATATGAGACAAATGGTAGTCCTGATTCCCTTTTGCCCTGTTTTTCGCTTCCCTAGAGGTGGCAGCTTTCAGTTCTTTAAGGTGATTCTTTTGGTTTTGACTCCCACATCTTTATTACTGTTTATATTTGCTACATCCTGATTTTTTTGTTTTAGGGGTATTTGTTGATGTCCCACTATGAGAATGAGAAATTAGTTCTCCTTCTCTCTGTCCTCAACCTTCTCTGTGTCCTTCGTATCTCTCCATTCTCCCTATACATAAGTTATTATTATTTTGCTTTGATCAGTACATTATTGTTTAAGTTACACTCTTGGGAGCTCAGCCAAGTAGATGATTACTTTTCTTTTGCAAAACTGGTTTTTCCATTAAGAATTGTCCTGTTTGCTTTTGTTCTTTGTTTTTCATTTGCTTGGTGTTTTATGTACTTAGGTTAATGTAGTTTCAAACTCTGCCAATCTAACCCACCTCTCAAGATGTTCAGGCTCATTAGTTATTCCATTGGTTTCATTTTCTTGAGGCAGTCTGTCCTGAAGCGTTTTGACCCCCTTGCGTCTGAACTGGTTGCCTCTGCCCTGGATACACAGCTCTCATCCTGGAATTGCGTTTCACTATTATTCTGGGGACTCGCTCTAACTCTTCTTTTTTGGGTCTCCTATTTCCTGCATCTTATGTCTCCATCTTTTTTCATTTGCTCCCTCATTTTGCTTCTTTAGAGTGGGTGTGTAGGAGGTAAATTATTTAGATTAATTAAATTATTTAGATTATTAAATTATTTAGGCTATTTCTGAAAATGTCTTTATTCTACTTTAACACTTGGTTGATAGTTTGATGGGGTATAGCGTTCTAAGTTGGAAATCATTTCCTTTGAGAATTTTGAAAGTCTTGCTGTATTATCTTCTAACTTCCAGTGTTACCATTGAGGAATCTGGTAACATTCTGATACCTGGTCCTTTTTTGTGGCTTGTTTTTTTAAAATATGGGAACATGAAGGATTAACTTTTTGTTCCTAGGGTTTTGAAATTTTTTGGTGATGTGCTTTTGTATGGGTCTGTTTTTGTCCTTTCTCCTAGGTATTTCTACCTTTTCAACCTGGGAACTCACATTGTTCAGTTCTAGGAAATTTCTGTGAACGGATTTGCCTTTCACATTGGTTTCTCTGAAACCTCCTCTTGTTTTGATATTGGGCTTCCTGTAGTGATTATCTTATTATCTTATTCTTTCTTACTTTCCTTATCTTTGTTTTGTTCTGCTTTTTAAAAAAACAGCATTATTGAGACACAGTTTCAGTTCAGTTCAGTTGCTCAGTCGTGCCCAACTCTTTGCAACCCCTTGAGCGCCAGGCCTTCCTGTCCAATACCAACTCCTGGAGCCCACCCATACTCATGTGCATTGAGTCGGTGATGCCATCCAACCATCTCATCCTCTGTCATCCCCTTCTCCTGCCCTCAGTCTTTCCCAGCATCAGGGTCTTTTCAAATGAGGCAGCTCTTTGCATCAGGTGGCCAAAGTATTGGAGTTTCAGCTTTAACAACAGACCTTCCAATGAACACCCAGTACTGATCTCCTTTAGGAGACAGTTTACATACCATAAAATCCACCCAGTTTAAAGTGTACAATTTAATAGTTTTTAGTATATTTACAAGGTAGTACAGCCATTACCACAGTATAATTTTAGAACATTTCAATCACTTCACAGAGATACTGCTCATATTACCTTTTAGGATTTTTTTCTCAACCTTGTCTTCTATTTAGTTTTTAACTTCTAAGAGCTCATTTTTATTCTTATTTCTTCTTTTTAGTGTCCGATGCTTCATGATGGCATGGTTTCTCTGATATTACCCATAATAATCGAAGGGGTCTTATTTGTACTGTTTCTTTTCTCTAAGTTTCTTTTTTTCTGCCTTTTTCTTTTTTTGGTGTCTGTTTTTCTAAGAGGTTTAATAATGCTTGATAATTCATATTTAAGATTAGACTAAAAGGCAAATTAGAACTTCTGAACGCATAGATGAGAAGCACTTGGGCTTTTCAGAATCTTGGAGAAGACCATTTTCTTGCCTGAGAGCGAAGGCCTAAGAAGAAATCCATAAGTGAAGTTAAAAAGTGAGGGTTAAGGACTGGGAGATCTCAGCCTGCACTGTGGTTGTTCACTTAATTCTTCTACTTTCCAAAAGGCGCTGCAGAAAGCCCTGGTTGTCCTTCAGTTCAGAGACACCCTCTTTTCCCTTATCCAGAGAATCAATCTTGTTTCCTCTCTGCTGGGGGATGGCAGAGTGGAGGGTTGGTCTGGAAGTCCACTGCTTATCCAGACTGTGCTTTCGCACTCCCCAGACTGCCTGGAGGTGCCGGTTCCTGAGCCCTTTGGGGATTCTGTGGTGTAAGTGGTAGACTGGCTCTCCTTCCTGCCAGGATGCTGCTTCCTTGGTCTGCTGAGTCAGTTACTCCTCCTGCGCCTCACTGGCGCCAGCTTTCCAGTGTCTTGTGGTATTGTCCTTCATTATCATCCTGTGCATTTATGTGTTTTAAGAAAATCCCTTTAATGTAATTTGAATGGTGTGTTTTAGGAATGTGTGAAACTAAGTACATGAAATGAAGTGTTTTCTCTTTACCTGGAGTAATTTCTTGTTTTAAAAAGTTTATTTTGGGGACTTCCCTGGTGGTCCAGTGGCTAAGACTCTGTGCTCCTAATGCAGGGGGCCCAGGTTCGATCCCTGGTCGGGGAACTAGATCCCACATGCCACAACTAAGATCCTCTGTGGCCAAAGAAATAAATAAAATTTTAAAAAAGTTTATTTTAATGAAGTATAGTCAGTTTACCGTGTTGTGTTAGTTGCTGGTATACAGCAGAGTTATACGCATATATTACCTAAAGTTATATACTTATATATATAAAGTTATATTCACTTATATATTACCTAAGTTATACACTTTATATATAAAGTTATACACTTATTTATTACCTAAAATATAAATATTTACTTTATATTTTATAGGTAGGACAGCTAAAGTACAAGAAGATTATTTAAATTTCTTATTCAAGGTCACACTAACAGTAATTGGCAGAGATGAGATTCCCACTCAGGTCTGGCAGACTCTAAAGGCTGTAATCTTTCTATTACATAACATTGTCTTGTATAAGTGGAGTACTTTATGTATGGTTGAGCATGACCTTTTAAATTTTCTTAGTTTTGGGTATCAGGCTTTGTGGTTGGTTTTTATTTTTGCTCTTTATACTGCAGTGAAGTAGAAGAGTGAAGTCACTCAGTCGTGTCCGACTCTTTGCGACCCCGTAGACTGTAGCCTACCAGGCTCCTCTGCCCATGGGATTTTTGAGGCAATAGTACTGGAGTGGATTGCCATTTCCTTCTGCAGGGGATCTTCCCAACCCAGGGCTCGAACTCGGGGCTCCCGCATTGTAGACAGACGCTTTACTGTCTGAGCCACCAGGGAAAAGGATCAATGGAAATTACTATTACAGATCAAAATCAACTTGTACATTTCAACCTAAACCTAGGAATTTGCTTTAAACAAGTCAGTGTTCATGTACTTCTAAAACCATTTGTCATATATGGTTAGCCCCTGGCTGTCTCTTTTTACTTTTTCGAATAGTGATCACTTATTTCCCTCTAATATTGAGTTCTGCTCAAAATGCCTCTACAAACTAAATTTCATTTGGTCTGATTTCTGTCCTCACACTCAGTTTGTGAGTTTTTAATGATTAAGTTTCAACACTATAGATTTTTTTCTATAGGAAATAAGTATTGGCTGTTAGTATATATGTTCTTCTAACATTTTGATCCCAAGGAACCTTTGTTTTTCTAAGGAATGTGAGGAAGTTTATTCTCTCCAACCTGCAGTAGTAGTAACTGAGACTTTGAGAGGGTTTGGCTATTCATATAAATGGAGAAAATTTATGTTTCTCTGTTCTTCTCTAGAACTACTACATATCTCAATGATAATTAATGGCCAATTCAACAAGCAATTAATTTGAGGAAAAAATAATTTGCACCAAAGATAATTCCAGAATGCTTTTTTATTCTTATGCTAGTATATCTGATTTAGACCAGTGACTTCTGATATTTTTTCTATATTACCAGTACTCCTGAACAGGAGCAGCTGATGGTAGTGTGGCTAAGCTGGATGATCAAAGAAGAAGCTTACTTTGAAAGGTAAGATGACTTCATTGGTATCAGATAACTGAGTAAGTTTGCTTATCCTTCCTTTGGAAATTCACATTTTCTTTTCTGTTTCAACAGTACTTCAGGCGTCTCTGCTTCTTTCGGAGAGATGTTATTATTGGTTGCTATGTACTTTCATAGCAACCAGCTCAGTGCTATCATTGACTTGGTCTGTTCCACTTTGGGAATGAAGGTAATTTCCTCTTATTTTCTTTCTAAAGAAGATGTTTCTAAGCTGCACATTTTCTTATAATGTTAAGTAAATAGGTTCTTTTCATTTTGAAGTAATTTTAGTTGTTTAATAGTTTGAAACTTTATCAGGAGCTCTCTAAAGAAAGTACATTATATAAACATTATTTACGAGAATAATAGATGTTCTGTGTAGAAAACTTAGAAAACACAGGAAAGAAGGGAAAGCTATAATTCCCTGTTCAGAGATATCAAGTACTGTTAATAGTCTGGTATCTGTTTTTTCTTTAAACTGATATATATAGATAGATAGATAGTGGTTTTAATGAACTTAACAATATACAATGAGAACTTCCTCATATCAATAAATATTCTAATACAACATAATTTTCAGTGGCTGCATTGTAGTTATTGTGTGGGCTGATCATGACATTTTTAATGGTTCCTTTATTTGCCATGTAGATTTTTCTAATTTCTGAATAACGCTTAGATGGATATCCTATATATGTAAATATACATACAGACATCCATACATGTATATTTTCAAACACTTTTTGGATTTCTTCCTTAGGATAAAGTTATAGAAAGCAGTACTAAGTAAAAGTATGGTGATGTTAAGATATTTAATGAATATTGTCAGATTATTTTCCAGAAAGATTATACCAGTTTAACTGTTCTCATTAGTGAATGAGAGTGGATAGTTTCCTAACTTCTCACCATCACTGGGCATTACCATTCTTTTTAATCTGCAAATTTGATGAAAAATGGTCTTACTTATTTTGCATTTCTTTGATTGCTAGTTATTATTATTTTTTATTGTTATAGCTTATATAGGGTTTTTTTGGTTACTTTTAAACAGTCTATGTGTTTTAGTTGGTTTATTTCATTTATAAAAGGCTTATTGATGTCCCAGTTTTTCTATAGGGATTTTTATTGATTTCTTTTTCCTTTTACTGATTCAGAAGTACTCTTTATATATAAATGATATGCTGTTATACCTTGTATATCATATTTCATTGATTCAAGACACACACTTTACCATATATTGAAACTTGGATTCATTTTATAGTTGATGCATAATGTTAGTGTGATAGTGTTTGCCCTTCTTTATTTACTTGAAAAGCTACTATTAAATCAGTGGTGCATATTATAATCCTTATTGTCTTAAAGATGGAGAAGTATAATATGTTGCAGATGGTTTTTCCCAGTCTTTTCTGCCATGTGAAAGTTATCATTTTCTATGTGTGTAATATATTAAGTATTTCTTTTGTGCTTCTTATTTTGTTATTATGCTTAGAAGTGCTTTTCTTTCCTCAGTTTAATAGAAATGGTCACCTATATTTTCTTCTAGTGTTTTTGTGGCCTTGTGTTTTACATTTAAATCTTTAATACCTTTGGAGTTAATATGGGGTATGATGTCATATGCAAATCTTTATTTGTATTATCCAGAAAGAGAGCTATCCCACCTCCATTTATTAAATAATCCACTTCTTCCCACTGACTTAAAATGCAATAATAATATGTTTACTGAGTACTTAAAAATTTTTTTTATTTATTTGGCTGTACCATATCTTGTGGTATGCGAGATCTAGTTTCCTGATCGAACCTAGGCCCCTTGCATTGGGAGCTCAGAGTCTAGCCACTGGATCATAAGGGAAGTCCCAGTAAGCACTTTCATATTTGGTTCCTGAGGAAAAACACATTTTAGTGTTAGGTGTGAGAAGCTACTTCTGAAACAGAGTCTTTGAACATTAATTTTATATATTAAGTCAAATTGTGCTTCATATATTTTATTTTCACCTGCTGTTGAAATCTTTTGGTTGCTTTATTTTTTTTATTTTTTATTTTTTTTTGAAAAGAGCCTTTCTTTTCTTTGTTTTTTATTGGAATATAATCGCTTTACAGTGTTGTGTTTTGGTTGTTTTAGATTGTAATTAAGCCAAGCTCCTTGAGCAGGATGAAGACCGTCTTCACACAGGAAATTTTTACTGAGCAGGTACTTCTTTTAACTATTATCTTAGGTATTTCTTTAACTTTATTTATAACATTCCTTGTGAGAAAACTTGTATATGTTTCAGTTTAAGAGAATAATATAGTCTTTATGTTCCTTTTTAGTTTCCAGTGATGATTTATGTAATCTTTGAAACTTCTATAAAGAAAAATCCTATTTCAAATTTGTTTTCAAAGCTATTTACTACATAGAAAAGCATGTGCTAAGTAAATTTGCTTATTTTGGAGACTTTGAGTAGATACCTAAGAATGTAGTCTTGGATACTGTTGACAGGGGTCTCACATGGGGTGAAAGTGTTAGGGGCTCAGTTGTGTCTGACTCTTTGCCAACCCATGCGCTGTAGCCTATCAGGCTTCTCTGTCCATGGAATTCTCCAGGCAAAAATATGAGAATGAGTAGCCATTCTCTTCTCCAGAGGAATCTTCCTGATCCAGGGATCAAACCTGATCTCCTGCACTGCAGGCAGATTCTTTACCATAAGCTACCAGGGAAGTTTACTGACAATTGGGATTGTTAGGAGAAAAATAACAGAGATCTGTTTAAACCTTTCAGCTGTAAGGTGCCGTGTCTAACTAGGTTATAAGCTAGAGTCTAAACTCCTTATTCTTGTATTAATTTGTTCTTATTTGGTCTCAGCACTTTTGTCCATGGGTAATCCTAATGATATTTTATTTTTTCAGTGATGGAAACTATTTTTTTTTCCTTTTCTTAAAAAAATTAAACTATAGATAATCTACAATATTATGTTAGTTTCAGATATACAACAAAGTGATTCGGTTATGCATATATATGTATATATTTGTATTCTTATTTATTTATTTTTTAATTGAAGGATAATTACAGAATTGTGTTGGTTTCTGCCAAACGTCAACATGAATCAGCCATGTGTATACATATGTCCCCTCTCTCTTTTAAGATTCTTTTCTATTACAGTTTATTATAATATAGTAAATGTAGTTCTCTGTGCTATATGGTAAATCCTTGTTGTTTGTCTGTTTTATATATTATAGTCATTGAGCCCAGATTTTATGATTCCAAATTTTACATATTTTTTAACTTTAACCCTTGGCAATGTATCTGTGTTTAGAAGTAAATTTTTTAAAATTAGAGAACTTTACAAATTCCCAGATGTGTGATGCCACCTCATCACTCAAAATAATGAAATCATGTCATGATTGGTTTTTGTCGCTCCTGCCAAAGGACCACATTAGTGCTGACAGTGCACCTGGCTACGTCTCCCTCTTTCAGAGTAATTTTGTATCTGGCTCTGTCACATGGATTGCTGTTATGTTTCCCTTTTAGGTTGTCACAGCTCATGCAGTTCGAGTCCCTGTCACCAGCAACCTGAGTGCCAACATTACTGGGTTTTTGCCTATTCATTGCATTTACCAGCTGCTGAGGAGTCGTTCCTTCACCAAACACAAAGTATCAATAAAAGTATGATCTTACATTTATTCTTCAAGCTAAAATCTGAGTTAATGCTTTTTTCCCAGTTCTATTTGAGTTTGTAGACCTTTCTTGTGGATTTTGTGTGTGAAATGTTTTTAGTTACTTGTCACTTATATAGTTATAGTAATTAGATTCTTAATTTCAGATTTTTAAAACAGTATAACTGTTCAGTTATTTACAAAATGTACGATAGTACTAATTCCTTTTAAATTCTCAATGATATTTAGCAATTTCATTAAACTTTGGTAAGAAACTGCCATTCTTTATACTCGGTTTTGTTTACCAAACTGAGAAGGTTGCTGGTTAGCCATGACCAGTATTTGTAATCCATTTGTCACACGGACTTCTAACATTAAGCTTGCACATATTTTGATGTGTTTTCAATTTGTTATATGGTTGGCTATAGCAAACAGGTCCTCTAAAGAAAAGGCTTAACCCACAGGAGGTTAAAACAGAAAAAAATTTGTTTGAACCCTTTCCAAGAGGCTATTTTATTTGTAAAGAACTCTGAACAATATATGCATTGCTATATCACATTTGATTGTCTTTGTTTTTATGATGTAGTGAAGTTATTTTCCATCTTGATTATATTTTCTGCTTTTTATATTTTTTGCAAGTGAAGTAGAGAAGAATTAAGAGTCCAAATGCACCCCCAGTGTTTTCTTGGCCTGTATTTGTGCAGATAGTTAATCTCCCATATGTGGTTGTCAAAGCCACCTTCTTAATCTGTCTGAGGCTTGTTGTGAGAAACTATTCCTCTCCCTAAATGCCTTTCTGCTGTGGGGTCTTTTACAGCAGCATATATGGTGCTCCAAACATAGATACAAAAAGAGACTTGACAGTGTTTTTCCCACTACTTAAAAACCATTAGATTAAAAACCCGAAGTCCAAACTCTAAACTCAAGCTGTCATTTTTAGGTTTATCTTCCATGGAACAATATTCTCAATTTTAGGAAAGAAAAACTGTTTCCATTTTAAAATCAAAGGCAATTATGAAATTAGATGATATTATTTAGCAACTGCTAAAAGTTAATAGTGAGTTTTACTTTTTCATAAATCATGTAAAATTGTATGTGCTTGTAAAATTTTGCTTGGTTTTTCTTATTGCCATAATTTAGTGCCTGTCACCTTCTTTTCTAGGACTGGATTTATAGACAGCTCTGTGAAACCTCCATTCCACTCCATCCTCAATTACTTCCTCTGATTGATGTGTACATAAATTCTATACTTACTCCTGCATCTAAATCTAATCCAGAAGCCACAAATCAGCCAGTTACAGAACAGGAGATACTCAATATTTTCCAAGGAGTCATTGGGGTAAAATAGTGTTGTTTTTTTTTTTTTTAAACATTTATTAATTCATTTTTCTTTTATTCTTTACACTTACTCCACATTTTTTTCTCCAGATTATTAGAGGAGAACCACTTCTAGGTGGTTCTGAATTTAAAATGGTATTCAGTTTTTTAGATCACTTATGAATATTAAAAGAATGGTATTCCATGTAGTTTGTTGATTAGACACTTTTTGAAGAATTCTTTCAAAAGCTCCATTTTAAAGTTTAAGGAGTCTCCTGGAGGTTGTGTGTTTAACAAAGGATTATGTGACATTTCAACACATTAAACCAGCTTCCTGAGAATTTAAGATATACCTAGATTATTTATGGAAAATTTGGAGTAAATCTTTTTTTCTCCAAATATACTTAAGTGTACAGTATCTTTTTTTTTTAGGAATTATTTTCTTCATGGTAATTTCAGATAATACTTGAGATTCCTGTAAATGTTAACTTTTTTCAGAAGCAGCCCTATCTTAAAAACTATGAGGTCACTCAGTCGTGTCTGACTCTTTGTGACCCCATGGGCTGTAGCCTACAAGGCTCCTCCATTCATGGGATTTTTCAGGGAAGAGTGATGAGTGGGTTGCCATTTCCTTTTCCAGGGGATCTTCCCGACCCAGGAATCGAAACCAGGTCTCCCGCATTGTAGGCAGACACTTTACAGTCTGAGCCACCAGGGAAGTTTAAAGACTATTAAGCATGTTGCTTTTATCTCTCAAGCCATCTCAAATTTAACTTAAACTTCACATTGTCACTTTGAGTTTAATGTGAAGACAGCAACATTTCTCCCAATTTCTTTAAGCTTGGGAGTAGCAACACCGAATAATCTATTTTTACTATCTTTTTTACTATCCAAAAGTACTCATTGGAACTTCCGTGGTGGTCCAGTGGTTTAGACTCTGTGCTGCCAATGCAGGGGACAGGGTTCTCCTGGTTGGAGAACTAAGATCCCATATACTGCCTGTTGTGGCCAAAGGGGGGAAAAAAAGCACTCATGAAATTTAACAGTATTTTAAAGTGTTTATAATATTACCTCCAGGGTGACAACATCCGCCTTAATCAGCGTTTCAGTATCACAGCACAGCTCTTGGTGCTTTATTATATTCTGTCTTATGAAGAAGCTCTCCTAGCAAATGCCAAGACTTTAGGTAAGTTGTGCAGAGGCTAGTGTTTCTAGTGATAGTTCATCTTATTTGCTTATATTTTGTTACTTTCCAGGCTGCTATTGGAGAAAATAAGGTCAGATATTCCAACAAGCTCCAGAATCTTTCTGCAGTCTTTGCAATGTTAGCTTTTCATACTCTGGTGCATAAGTACATGTACGTGTGGACATATAATCACTCCTGAAGGCTCAGCGCTCCTTTTAGCAGGCTGAATTAATGATTAACTGAATTGTGTGTATTTTAACAATTTTAGTGACCTTATTGACTAAAGGTAAGTTAAGACATAAACCTGTTGGTACTGAAATAGATTTTTTTGCTTGATTTCAACCTTTTTCCTATTTTTCCTTCCATTAATATGAAGAGTAACAGTCTAATCAAAGCAGTAGGAAAAAAAACCAACAGGAGGGTTTCCTTTGCCATTAATGTTATCATTGAACTTAGGAACTTTGTATAATATCAGAAGGTCAGATTTAGTATAGATAATATTAGTATAAAGTAGTATGTTTTCCTCTGTGTGAAAAAGAAAATTCACCTGTATTTTGGCTTGCTAAATGTAAGACTGAAGGCAGACAGAGAAGGGGGCGGTAGAGGATGAGATGATTAGATAGCATCACCGTCTCAATGGACGTGAAATTGAGCAAACTCCGGGAGGTAGTAGAGAACAGAGGAGCCTGGTGTTCTGCAGTCCATGGAGTTGTGAAGAGTCAGACATGATCAGTGACTGAACAGCAACAACAGCAAATGTATGTAGTTCCATATTCAAAGCAAAAAGTGTCCTTAAAACGTAATAGGCGTGGTAAAGATGATCTTATTTGCGAAACAGAAACAGAGACACAGACGTCAAGAACAAACATATGGACACCAAGGGGGTAAAGAAGGGAGCTGGGAAGAACTGGGAGATTGGGATTGACATGTTCACACTGCTGATACTGTGTATAAGACAGATGACTGTGAGAACCTGCTGTACAGCACAGGGAACTCGACTCAGTGCTCTGTGGTGACCTAAACGGGAGAGAAATCCAGAAAAGAGGAGATACACGTGTACCAACAGTTGATTCACTTTGAACAGTAGAAACTAACACGACATTGTAAGGCAACTATACTCCAAGAAAAATGAAATTAAAAAAATGTTGCAGGCATTGAGTTTAATACTGCCGGGAGAATTCTTTTAAGGGATTGTATTTTGTCATGGCTGAGTGATTTTACTTTTCAAAAGCTATAAATTAAAGTTAGTTTTCAGTGTGTGGCTGATGAGTTTCTTTCATTTATATGGAGTATTGTGTTTTAAATATACTGTGAATTTCTCAGCAGCTTTTTTTTTCCTGACTACATTTGTTAGGGATATACAGATGATATCCCACAACTATAATTATAGTCTTTGTCATTTGAGGGACAAGATGGGCTAATAATAAGCATTAAGTAATAGTCTCCCACTTGTATCCACATGTAATGAATTCTGTTAAGGGATATGACACTTGTGATTTAATAGATACTAGAGGAATGAGTTACAAGGAGGTATTCTGGGGAGAACTCAGACCATGGATACTGAAGTAGGGGACAAAGATACACTCTTAGTTTTTATTTAAATTAATGTGTAGCAAAAAAATAATACAAGAAAGTACAGAGACTAGTATAGTCCACTTTCATGTATACACCATGCAGAATTAGCAAATCACTCAGAATTTTTAAGACTGGAAGAATCTTTAAAGATAATGACATGCTCAGTTCAACCCTGTGTTCAGATGAAGCTGCTGTTCTTTACGCAATAGTCTGATGGATCTGAATTGGAAAGTTAAGAAGTTCAGGTTTGGTGTACAGTTTAGTCTTCGAAAGGAACTGGGAGATTGTAGAAAAGTTACTAGGTTTTTCTTGGTCTTCCCTGGTGGCTCTGCAGTAAAGAATCTGCCTGCAATGTAGGAGAGGTAGGTTTGATCCCTGGGTCAGAAAGATTCCCTGGAGAAGGAAATGGCAACCCACTCCAGTATTCTTGCTTGAGAAATCCCATGGACAGAGGAGCCTTGTGGGCTGTTAGTCCATGGCATTGCAAGAGTCGGACACGACTTAGCCACTGAACAACAAAATGATTAGGTTTTTCTAAGATTATAGAACAGATGGTGGCTTGGACTGGTAGCAGTGTATATATATATATTGAAGGTAGAGCTGAGAGGTTTTGCTGATGAATTCATTAGATTTGAGAGATAGGAGCCAAGGTTGATGTGGAGGCTTTGGTCTGAGCTAGACAATGGCTATCTACTGAAATTAATGGCAGGTTTGTGGGCAGTCAGGAGCTGGTTTGGGACATACTAAGTTTGAGATGTCTGATGAAGTGGGGATGTTCTGAAAATAATTGTAAACGCTGGCCTGAAATTTAGATGAGATAAACCTGGACTGAAGCATTGAGATTCTTCAGCATATGTATGATATTTATAATCATGATATTAAGTAGGATTACCAAGGGAGAAGGTGTGGAAGGAGACTCAGGGGGCTGTGATGTTCTGCATGCCAAGAGAAGAATGTTTCAAAGAGGAGAGCGAGATCACTTGTGTCAAAGGATGGTGATTGATCAAGTAAGGTTAGGACTTAGGCTCAGCTAATGATCAGGTTTAGCTTGCTAGAGGTCCTTTGACCTTTAACCTTTACAGGACCTTACAGGTCCTTTATTTTTTTTATTTCCTCAGAATTAAAGCCTGATTTTAGTAAATTCAAAAGCAAATTAGAGGAGATAATACTAAACACAGTGAATACAGACAGTTCTTTTGAAAAGTTGTAAAGAGAAGGAGGGAAATGAATATGGTAATTGGAGAGGAAAATGAGGTCAAGAGAGGACTTTTTATTTTTTTTAAGGTGAAAGAGTTAAGAGAATATTGTATGCTGTTGGAAGTATCTAGTAGAGGGAAGCTTTACTAGAGAATCCCTAGAGAGATGTCTTTGATAGGTGAGAGGAAACCGGGTGTGGAAGACAGACAGAGGGAGTGAGCTTTCCTTGGAGAATTTTTTCCCATAGTTTAAGAAAATTTTTTTTTCTAGCCCAATTTCTTAGTCCAAAGGAATAAGTTAACTGCAGAATATGTCATAACATGAGAGAAGTTTTCTCTTCCACAGCCAAAAATGATGAGTATTCCGCCTCAAATTTATTCCTACCTATGAAGTTGTGTTGTTTCAGTACCTTGCTAACTGGTGTGTGTTTTTGGGCTTTATAATAAACATCATTAGCAGGCACCAAGTAGCTGTTGAAGCTCAAATACAGAATTCCAACATCTGAGATAGAGCCAAGTATTAGAATATCATAGTCATTAAAAAAATGTGTTTTATACATACATATTTTTTCACGTATGCATATTTTTGATTTGTTTAAAAATATTTGTAATACAAGTGCATATATTGTGTGTTTAGTCACTCAGTCATGTCCGACTCGTTGCAACCCCGTAGACTGTAGCCCGCCAGGCTCCTCTATCCATGGGATTCTCCAGGCAAGGATACTGGAGTGGGTAGTTGTTCCCTTCTCCCAGGGATCTTCCCAACCCAGGGATCAAACCTGGGTCTTCTGCATTGCAGTTAAATACTGTATTGATCTAAAAGAGCATGTGTAAGAAATAGCATAATAAATCCCTTGTACCATCTCTTTATTACTACCCCATTAAAATATGAGCATTGCCGTTGTATTTTCAGTTTTTATATTTAAAAAATGTTTCCTGTTTATTATATCTGAAAATTTTATTACTAGGTAAAAGTTTATTTTTGTGTACTTTAAAAAAATTTTGATTTTATATTGGAGTATAGTTGATTAAACTAAAGGGCTTCCCTGATGGTTCAGATGGTAAAGAATCTGCCTGCAATGCAGGAGACACGGGTTTAATCCCTGGGTTGAGAGGCTCCCCTGGAGAAGGGAATGGCTGCCCACTCCAATATTCTTGCCTGGAGAATGCCATGGACTGATTAGCCCAATGGGCTACAGTCCATGGGGTCACAAAGACTTGACTGTGACTGAGAGGCTAACATTTTCACTTTCTGTTCATAGTTGATTAAAAATGAGGTACTAGTTTCAGGTGTACAGCCGAGGGATTCAGTTATACGCTTACAGGTATTACAGAACATTGAGCTGAGTTCCCTGTGCTATACTTAGGTCCTTGTTGGTTATTTATTTTAAATATTTATTGAGCATTTTAAATACAGAAGTTATATTTACATATTTTTGCATTAAAAACAGTACTAATGAATGCTGAACATGTTTTATCAGCTTTACCTGTTTATCTGCTCCTACAGCAGCCAATGGGATGCTAAACACAGTCTCACACTTAAGTAGCTTACTTGCTTAACTCTGTCCCTTAACATCATTTATTTTGTTTTTTAAAAATATTTATTTATTTTATTTTTGGCTGTGCTGGGTCTTCATTGCTGCACGCCAGCTTTCTCTAGCTCTGGCAAGCAGGGACTGCTCTTTGTTACAGTCCATGGAATTCTCCAGGCAAGAATACTGGAGTGGGTAGTCTTTCCCTTCTCCAGGGGATCTTCCCAACCCAGGAATCAAACTGGGCTCTCCTACATTGCAGGCAGAGTCTTTACCAACTGAGCTATCAGGGAAGCCTATTTAAGGTATAAGAAAATGAAAGTGAAAGTGAAGTCGCTCAGTCGTGTCTGACTCTTTGCGACCCCGTGAACTGTAGCCCACCAGGCTTCTCTGTCCTTGGGATTCTCCAGACAAGACTACTGGAGTGGGTTGCCATTTCCTTCTCCAGGGGAACTTCCCGACCCAGCGATTGAACCCAGGTCTCCCGCGTTGCAGGCAGACGCTTTAACCTCTGAGCCACCAGGGAAGCCCTATTTAAAGTATATTTGCTTTATTTTTGGCTGTGCTGGGTCTTCATTGCTGCACACCCACTGTCTCTAGCTTGGAAAGCAGGGACTGCTCCTTGTTGGGGTGCATGGGCTTCCCATTGTGGCGGCTTCTCATGCGGCGGGGCGCAGTCTCTCAGGCCTGTGGGCTCAGTTGTTGTGGCTCCCGGGCTCTAGAGCACAGGCTCGATAGGTTGCGGTGCACGGGCTTAGTTGCTCCGGGGCATGTGGAATCTTGCTGGATCAGGGATTGAACCCATGCCTCCTGCGTTGTCAGGTGGATTCTTTACCACTCAGCCACCAGGGAAGCCCCTTATCTTCATTTAAAAACAAGCTCTGGCTGCTTTTTCTGCACAAGACCTATCCTGTGATACTTGGGAAACTGTAATGTTCAGTGGCTCTAAATTCCTGCACTTGAAGTTTTTCTTTGCACTTGATAGTTAATTATTGTCTTCCCAGAAGAAAGTTAACTCCACCTGCCTCTTTCAAAATGTAGAAACCTTTAAGCAGACACTGACAGATGTTATTTCTTGGCAGCTTGAAGTTTCAGTAAAATTGAGTTTGACCAATAAAGGTTCTAACAGTCATATGATCGTCCTGTGGAGTAAAAGTATAAGAATTGTAAACTTATTTCATTATTTACCTAATTGTTTACCTATCTTACTTAATGCAAAAGAACTGCTTTTTAAAATAAAAATATTTATTAAAAGAGTGTTTTACTGAAGAAAATTGAGGAAGTGAGAAAAGTACAAAGACCAGAGTATAAGCCACCCATAATTCTACTGCCCAGAGATAATCACCACAGAATTTTGCTAGGAAAAAAAACCCTTCAGCTTTGCACGTGTGATAACCTTCATAAAGTTTGGAATCATAAGTTTTTAATCTACCCTTTTTACTTAAGACTACACTGTAAGCATTTGGCCTATTATAGTATGTTTTTTGAAACATGATTTTTAATAGCTGTATAATATTTCTTCATAAATGTGTACCATTACTGAAAAAATACCTTATTATTGGAGATTGTTTCTACATTTTGCCATTATAGAGACTGGCAGAATGAATATTCTTAGCGCTAACTCTGTATGCAGATATAATTATTTATTTCTTTAGGACAGAACTACTAAACCAAAGATTTTTAAATTCCAGTATTTAAAAAATGAGTTGTCATACTGTTTTCCAGATAG
This sequence comes from Capra hircus, assembly GCF_001704415.2. Classification (NCBI taxonomy): domain Eukaryota; kingdom Metazoa; phylum Chordata; class Mammalia; order Artiodactyla; family Bovidae; genus Capra; species Capra hircus. The sequence goes on from NC_030826.1 coordinate 10,822,609, forward strand.
TTTTCACCATTATAGACATTTTGTAGAAGACATGTGTATGCATTTGTGTACGATGTGGGTACCAATTTTTTTGCATTCACAGTGATAGCAGTTGGGTGTTATCATTTGGTTATGGTGTATTTTGATTATAGAATTCTGTGGAGAGGAGACTCTCTGAAAGTAAGGTACTAACATTATATGACTAATCACTTACATTTTCTTTTAGGACATTATTTCATTTTTAAAATATATATATGCCTTTAATTAATTTATGTATGCCCACCTCCCAGCAGTAAAAGCCCTGAGTCCTAACTACTGGACCACCAGGGAATTCCCTGAAATATTTTTTCTTTTAAAGTTATTAAAATGTAAGATTCATGAAGTTATCAAGTATGGGATACATACTGGCTTCCCAGGTGGCCCAGTGGTAAAGAATCTGCCTGCCCATACAGGAGACACAAGAGACGTGGCTTCAGTCTTTGGGTGGCAAAGATCCCCTGGGGAGAGGGCATGGCAACCCTCTCCAGTACTCTTGCCTGGAGAATCCCATGGACAGACAAGCCTGGCAGGCTACAGTCCGTGGGGTCGCAAAGAGTCGGGCACGACTGAGCACACATACATGGATACAGCTTCAATTAACATTTTTTTTTTATTTTATGCATTTATTTATTTATATTTGGTTGTGCTGAGTCTTCCTTGCTGCATGGGCTTTTCTCTTGTTGTGACGAGCTGGGGCTACTCTGTAGTTGCAGTGTGAGGGTTTCTCCCTGTTACGGCTCCTCTTATTGTGGAGCATGGGGCTCCAGGGGACTTGGGTTCAGTAGTGTGCACAGGCCTAGTTGCTCCGTGGCGTGTGTGATCTTCCTGGATCGGGGATCAAACCCTTGTCTCCTGCATTGATAGGTAGATTTTTTACCATTGAGCCACCAGGGAAGCCCCTAGTTGTTGTTATTGTTGTTTTTAAATAATTGGTTATTTGTCAACGTCACTAAGCGAATAACCTATCATTTTCCTATTAATTTGGAAAGTTCCTCTGATGTATATTGAAGTTTTATTACAAACCTATGTCTGATTTTTTTTTTTTCCTGTTAGGCATTTCCAGTCCCTTTCACAATTATTGTTCTTATTCAATATTTCTGTCCATTTTCACATATATAATCTTGCACATGAACTCTTAAGATTTTGTCAAATTCCATAGAAGAAAATTATATTTTGATTTTGCTTAGAATTATGTTATGCTAGAAATTAATTTAGAGAGAATTTACAGCTTTACAATAAAAGTCTTTCCAGCTAGGAATATGAAATAATTTTTTAAAGACTTGTTTTGGGTCAGCTGTGCAGCTTGCAAGATCATAGTTCCCTAACCCGGAATCAAACCCATCTTCCCAGCAGTAAAAGCCCTGAGTCCTAACCACTGGACTGCCAGGGAATTCCCTGAAATAACTTTTCCTTTAAATTATTAAAATGTAGGATTCATGAAGGCCAATTTTTATCTTTTTTTGCTACTGTGTCATTGAGTCAGACAGGACTGAGCGACTTTCACTTACTTACTCATTTAGAATATTACTTGATACAGAGTAGTCACTTAATACATGTTTTAAATGTGTGAATTTATTCAAATTATTTTTTTCATGTCAATTAAACTTTGTATAGACTTTGTATAATTTTTTCTTAAGTTATTGCTAGTTACAAGGAAGGTATAGACGTTTACTTTGGGTTAGTCAGGCTCTGAATTTCTTAGAGTACCATTTAAAAAAAACTTATCAAGGGAATACTTTTTCAGCAGTCATTGAGATAATTTGGTCTATTTATATAATTTGTTGTGTAATTGATATCTGTATTTCTGGAGTGGGCCCTACTTGCTCTGGGTATATTATTCTTTTAGCATGGTGCTAGATTTGATTTTTCTTTTTTTTTTTAATATGATTTTTTTCCATCTGTGTTTAAGCAAGTGAAATAGGCCTTTTTTCTCTTCACTTCTTTTTATCCTGGCTTTAGTTTACACTAATTTCATAAGTGAATTCATTTTCCATAGGAATGTTTTAAGGATTAAAATGTTACAAAAGCTAAGGGCAATGTAACTTTTGTTTCTGATTGTTACTGGTCTAGAAATGCAAGAGATTTTTGTGTATTTAATTTTATATCTTGCAACCCTACTGAATTTATTAGTTTTCACAGTATTTTTTCCTTTTTTCTTTTCTTTTCTTAATTCTTGTACCTTGACGGAACTTTGATGTCCAGAAAAGCTTCCTCAGCCACTCTTTCACCAGCCAACTCTACTTCATTCTTTAGGAAATTATTTGGAGAAGGAAATGGCAACCCACTCTGGTACTCTTGCTTGGAAAATCCCATGGACAGAGGAGCCTGGTAGGCTACAGTCCATGGGGTCACACAGAGTTGGACACGACTGAGCGCCTTCGCTTTCTTTCATTTTGGTTGAGGCACAAAGACATACACCATAAGGTGTTCCTTGAATGTTGGCCCCTTGTCTTACTATGGAAGCCCCAAGTATTCTTTCACCTCAGCATTTGCGTGAGAGTCATTTACACATTTATGGGCTGAAATATTTGTCATTTTTTACCACTTTTTTTTTTTTTTTTTTTTTAGTTCTAACAGTTTTTTGATAGACTCTTTTAAGATTTTCTATATAATGCCGTATCTACAAATAGTGGCAGTTTTACTTCTTCCTTTCCAGTTTGGATAGTGTTGGAACCAGAATTTGATTGTACTGGAAGCTATGTTTTCTTAAACTGTGTTTTGAGATACATTCTTACCCAGTTCATAAAAGATTGGTGTGGAAAACTGGGATGCTAATTCACTGACTTGCAAGGGGTATCATGTCTAATCAAGAGGTGTATTGTGTATTTAGACAATGATTCTCAACCTTTATTGCACTCATATACTTCTTAACGTCAATCAATAAAAATTTGTTGAGCTTTACATTATGTGGTTTGTATTTGGAAAAGAATAAGTGTATTAGATATAGTGTTTTAAACTATGGACAGCCTGGTTGAGATGCTCATAAGTTCTGTTGTACATGCAAAGCAGCTTGGAATAAGATAAGGGTGTCAGGCATATAGCGTATGGTGGAGATGAGACAGAAAGTGTTGATTGGCAAGGACTTTTACCCTGGGGATCTGGAAATCCATGAATCCAGATATTTGAGCATGGATCCAGAGACACATGATCTGACCAAATCTGAATTTAAATAAGAAGACTGTGGCACCAGTGTGAAGGATGGTTCAAAAAGAAAAGGAATTGGAGTCTGAAAAATTGAAAATTGAACCATAATAGTTATTTAAATAAATGATGAGTAGGTATTGAATTAGGATAGCAGAAAAAGAATAGAAATTAAGGTGGATTTGCTTTAAGAAAAAAAAGATGGACTTGTTAGTTGAAGGTAGAAGTTATAAGAGAAGAAAGTCATTCCTATAGAGTCAGTCACCACTAATAGCTAATATGATTAAGGCTGTTGGCCTCATGAAGCTTGAAGCCATGTGGTCATGACTGCATTTGTCTTCCTAATTAGGTTTGGGGGAGTTTCTCTTCTATTTTTTTAAGAGTAGGGCGCTTCTGCAGGTGGCTTCTCTCACTCATGATTTTCCTTCCCGCTGGTTTCAGTTTCAGGGCATTTTCCAGATCTTGCCCTGAATTATGTATGTTCTTGCTCGTCATATGTATTCACTGCTTTGGTAGTGACTCTCACAGATTAAGTGAACTAAGAGTAATTTAACTTTGTGTTTGTTCCCATTTGTGTTGAAGGTTAAGATTTATGTTGTTTCTGACATTATATCTTAAATTTCTTATTTTTGACTGGCAGCTGCCATGCAAAGAAAACCCAAATCATATTCATCTTCTTTAATGGATCAGATTCCTATCAAATTCCTTATTCGACAGGCTCAAGGACTTCAGCAGGAGTTGGGAGGTATTTGTTTTGTTTGCTTTTTACTGGTAATGTTTATTGGTAAAAAATACCTACTTTTTTTAAAATTTAATTTTTATTTTTTTTTAGCACCAAAACATTTTGTATTGGGGTATAGCCAGTTAACAATGTGATATTTTCATTTGAATAGTGAAGGGACTCAGCCATACATACACATGTGTCCATTCTCCCCTGAATGCCCCTCCCATCCAGGCTGGCATATAACATTGAGCAGAGTTCCATGTGTTATGCAATAGGTAAAAAATACCTACTGTATGTAAGATTATAAAGTGTAATAGGTGCTCAAAGCTAAACATTCAATTTAAGAGTGAATTTCTCTTACTTTCCTCGGTATCTTACTCCCTGAAAACTATTTCCCACCCCCGAGACCCTCACTGTTTCCTTTTGGTATGCAGTTTCACATATGCTTTTCTACAGGTTGAACCATATGAGATTACAAGTATTCAACTATTTTTGACTGCTGAAAATGCAGTTTCATGTGGTTGAAGCTAATAGAAACACACACAAGTAAAAAAATCTTTTTTAAGCTCTAAATGGTATCCTACTGTGTTTCGTCTGAGACCTGCTTTCTTCTGTTGGAGTCTTGGAGAGCTTATCATGTCGCTACATGTAGATCCACATTATTGGTTTAATTGCTGCATAACATGCCATGGCATGACATTACTATCATGCTTTTACTGTAAAGCTGTCAAGTAGAAATATAGTAATATTTTTTGAAATTCAGTTTTTTTCCTAATATAACAGCTTTTTATAATGTTTGAATGTATGGATTTTTTTTTTCTCTTTGATTTGTTTCTTTGAAGCTCAGATTTTCTTTTTCTGTCTTTACTATGGTTGATTTCAAGGGTGAACATGAACTTTCTTTGGTCTTCTTTAGCCAGATGTCTGCATTTATTTATATCTTTGCATAATCTCTTTTCAGAGAAGTGATGTTATATTTTGCAGCATTTGGTAACTAATGTTGTAACTAATAAAGGGATTATGTAATATAGACTAATTTGTACTATTATAAGCAGTCATTTTTGTGATCGTCCTGACTATACATATATTTGTGCATTTAAACTTGTGATTGTTACAGTGTCTTTTTCACAGAAACATTTATTTTAAGCAGTTTCTGTGGGAAAGGCAGTAGATATTTATCCCTTTTGGGACTAAGCAATGGTGTGATTTGATCTAAGTTGCATACTAAGTGGGTGATCAAATCTCAAGTACTTTTATTACTGCTGATACTCTTATTGCTGGCTCTCGCAACTGGGAGATGATGATGATAATTGTATAGTAACAACATTTATTAGGTAAATAACATAGTACTTCATCTGTCTAAATAGACATTATCATCATTTGTTTTTCATTGCTGATGTTATACAATAATAATAATGAGTAGTCAAGCTATGCTATATAAGCAAGTTTAGAAAGGTCCCAGTGCTTCTGAGCTTCCTAACCTTTCTTAAAAGAAAACAATTGCACCCTCTTGTGGGTGTCATCAGTACTGCTTGGGTTGGCTTACACAGCTGCATGACTTTAGGAACATTAATATAAATATCTTTCCGCCTATTTCCTTACAGTAGAGCAGAGACAATGCTGCTTACCTTGTAGGAATGTTAGGGTGAAATGAGAAAATGTACTTAAAGTGTACATTTAGGCACTCAAGTTGGGCAACTCTAATTTTACCCATGTATAGCAATGATTCTCTACTGTGTTGGAAGAGAGGATGTGTTCTCTTGTAGAAGTCTATAAGAATTTCTGAGTGAGGCCTTTTTCAAACCATATGTGATCTTTCCCAAAAAACCTTTTTTTCCCTTCTCTTTTTTTCCTCCCTACTCAACTCTTGAGCTACTGCTACTTTTTGGCTGGGATAGGATGGAAGAGAGCTTGAGAACTTTTGATGAAAGTAGTGGTTTCCAGCTTCCTGTGTATCAGTTCAAATGGGGATCTTGATTTAAGCAAAGTCCCTGACTGAAGTACTGAAAGAAGTTCTCAAACTGTAGTGTGCGTGCGTAAGAAGTGCGGATTCCTTTAGCTGGTAGAAAAGGAAAGGGAAAGGGGAAAGAGGAAAGACGTTTCGGTGTTTGAGAATGAAGAATCCAGCTGACGTCTTGTACATTTTCAAGGGTTGCATTCTGCTTTACTTCGTCTCCTTGCAACCAATTACCCACATTTATGCATCGTGGATGATTGGATCTGTGAAGAGGAAATCACAGGGACGGACGCCCTGTTACGGAGAATGCTTCTGACTAATAATGCCAAAAACCACTCTCCTAAACAACTTCAAGAAGGTATAGTAAACTGATCACTTCTTTTACCCCTTTAGTAGTACAAAGAGGTGTTAGCCCCATTGAAATCTTAGAATCATGCAGAATTTTCCTGGAGATAGAGCAGTGTTTTGGTGACTATATAAAGTAATTCTCTTTGAGTGTAAGGATTTTTAACCCTTTTTTTTTTTTCTGACATGCTTCCATCTGTTTCCTCATAGGGTCTACATTACATCAATAAACAGGTCATACGGTTTAGGAAGGTCTTAAAGCCAGTCAGAAATAAGTGCCATGATGTGGATGTATGACAGAAATCAAACCAGTATTTCAAAACAATCATCAATCAATTAAAAATGAATAAATATATATAAAAAAAGAAGTGCCACAGAATAGAAAACAATGTTATTTGCTGTTATTGGATAATGTCCTAGGTTAACACTGTCAAATAGAAATAGGATGTGAGCTGCACATATAATTTTAAACTTTCTATATAATTTGCCACATTCAAAGAGTTTAAAAAAAGGCGAAATTAATTTAAATAATTATTTTATATAACCCAGTATATCTAATGTATTATCATTTCATCATGTAATCAATATAAAAACTGTTAGATATTTTACTGGTTTTCCGTACTAAGTCTGTGTGTTTAAACTTACAGCACATCTCAGTTTATACTAGCCACATTTTAAATGCTCAGTAGCCAAAAGTGCTTAGTAACTATTCTATTGAAGGATTACAGTTCTAGCTAATTTTTATTAACAGCTGCTTACAGCCCATAAAGGGCTACTTGAAGGAAGGTGTCAAGAAATTTGAATTTTTCAAATGAATGTTAATACCAAAAGCAATACTTGGGTATATTTTCGTGGTCAGCCAATTTTTAAAATCAGTGCAAATCATTGTCTTTCTGTCACTGTCACTACTGTGATTTTAAGGATGAGATTTTTTGTTGTTGTTGTTCTTTATGAAATAACTACACTTTAACATGAATTTTTCTTAAGGGCCTAATTTTAAGTGTGCCCACAACTATGTCTAGGATTGAAAGTTTTACTTTCTTTAAAGCAATATTGTTTTCTTGATTTGTTTGGCCTATAGTGTGATAGAACAATATTTGCTTTCCATTTGGTAAGCTGTGTAGTACTTAGATTGTAACGGCAGTTTTCCTTTTAGCATTTTCAGCTGTCCCAGTAAGTCACACACAAGTGATGCAGATTCTAGAACACTTGACTCTACTCTCTGCCAGTGAGCTTATACCATATGCAGAAGTATTAACATCCAATATGAATCAGCTGTTGAATTCAGGGGTTCCACGGCGAATTCTTCAAACAGTCAATAAACTCTGGATGGTTCTGAATACTGTGATGCCTCGGAGGTAATTTCAATTCCCTGTTACGTGTAATAGATAAGTGTATAGCAGTGATTGTATACAATAACCTAAGCTGAAATGTTGAAAAAATTGTTAAAAAAAACTTTTTGACAATATAAATCCTTTCTGAAGACTACTGATTAAAGGGCTGTTATATCTTTTAAGGAAAATAATACATTTTATCTTAACACAGAAACTTTCAAGTATTTCCAACCTGAGAAAGATCTTTGAAAGGGAGTTGTAGTCATTTGTGCCTAATTGTGATGTAGATTCCCATTGTGTCTTGCATCATTGCAGGGGTTCCAGAGTTTGCTGTACATTGAAATCTCCCAGAGAGCTTTCTACACTCCTGATCCCCAAGTTGTATGCCATGCTAATTAAATCAGAGTGGGATGCTGGATTCATTATTTTGTCTTTAGTCACATAGGTCTCTGGTGGTCCATAGACTGCATCAGAAACACTTGGTCAGGTCTAAAAAAACATATTGGGCTGGATTTACCTGAGATTTTGATTCAGTAGGTCTGAGAATATCTATACATTTTAATTTTGATTTTTACTTATACCAAATTAATAACTGCACATAAGTTAAATAGTATATGAGATCTGTCCCTACCTTCTCACTTTAGACTATTGCTCCTCAGAGACACCTGTTCTCAGCTCTTTTATCTTTTAATTCTGACATTTATATCCCACCATATATCTTAGTCATGTGCTTATAATTACCATAATTATCTGACGTTCCAATTTAGAAATTATCTTTTGGCTTCCTACTGTATAAGGTAAAGATTGCATACTCTTACCTGCTTCCCTATGAGTCCTTCTTCCCCCAACACATATCCTCCTTTCCTCCATTTCTCCCAACACAGTTATGTCAGAATTTTTGGTTAAAGAAATATTCAGTGTATATATTATCATGAGTTGTTCAGTTGCTAAGTCATGTCCAACACTTTGAGATCCCATGGACTGCAGCACACCAGTCTTCCATGTCCGTCACTATCTCCTAAAGTTTGCTCAGATTAATGTTCATTGAGTTGGTAATGCTATCTAACCATCTCATGCTCTGCTGCCCTTTTCTCCTTTTGCATTAAGTCTTTCCCAGCATCAGTTCAGTTTGGTTGCTCAGTCGTGTCCAACTCTTTGAGACCCCATGGACTGCAGCACACCAGGCCTCCCTGTCCATCACCAAACCCGGAGTTTACTCAAACTCATGTCCGATCGAGTTGGTGATGCCATCCAACCATCTCATCCTCCATCATCCCCTTCTCCTCTTGCCTTCAATCTTTTCCAGCAACAGGGTCTTTTCCAATGAGTCAGTTCTTTGCATCAGGTGGCCAAAATATTGGAGTTTCAGCTTCAGCATCAGTCCTTCCAGTGAATTTTCAGGACTGATTTTCTTTAGCATTAACTGGTTTGATCTCCTTGCTATCCAAGGGATTCTCAAGAGTCTTCTCCAACACCACAGTTCAGAAGCATCAATTCTTCAGCACTCAGCTTTTTTTATGTTCCAACTCTCACATCCATACCTGACTACTGGAAAAACCATAGCTTTGACTATACGTACCTTTGTCAGCAAAGCGGTGTCTCTGCTTTTTAATTTGCTGTCTAGGTTGGTCATAGCTTTTCTTCCAAGGAGCAAGCGTCTTTTATTTTTTTTTTTAATGTCTTTTAATTTCATGGCTGCAGTTACCATCTGCAGTGATTTTGGAGCCCAAGAAATAAAGTCTCTCACTGTTTTAATTGTTTGCTCATCTATTTGCCATGAAGTGATGGGACCAGATGCCATGATCTTAGTTTTTTGAATGTTGAGTTTTCAGCCAGTTTTTTCGCTCTTCTCTTTCACTTACATCAAGAGGCTCTTTAATTCCTCTTTGCTTTCTGCCATAAGGGTGATGTCATCTGCATATCTGAGGGTATTGATATTTCTCCCACCAATCTTGATTCCCGCTTGTGCTTCATCCATCCTGGCATTTCACATGATGTACTCTGCATAGAAGTTAAATAAGCAGGGTGACAATATACAGCCTTGACGTACTCCCTTCCCAATTTGGACCCAGTCTGTTGTTCCAAGTCTGGTTCTAACTGTTGCTTCTTGACCTGCATACAAATTTTTCAGAGGCAGGTAAGGTGGTCTGGTATTTGCATCTCTTGAAGAATTTTTCACTTTGTTGTGATCCACAGTCAAAGACTTTAGCATAGTCAATGAAGCAGAAGTAGATGTTTTTCTGGAATTTTCTTGCCTTTTCTATGATCCAGTGGATATTGGCAATTTGATCTCTGGTTCCTCTGCCTTTTCTGAATCCAGCTTGAACATTTGGAAGTTCACAGTTCATGTATTGGTGAAGCTTGGGTTGGAGAATTTTGAGCATTACTTCACTAGCGTGTGAGATGAGTGCAATTGTGCGGCAGTTTGAACATTCTTTGCCATTGCCTTTCTTTGAGATTGGAATGAAACCTGACCTTTTCCAGTCTTATGGCCACAGCTGAGTTTTCCAAATTTGCTGGCATATTGAGTGCAGCACTTTCACAGCATCATCTTTTAGGATTTGAAATAGTTCAGCTGGAATTTCATCACCTCCGCTAGCTTTGTTCGTAGTGATGCTTCTTAAGGCCCACTTGACTTTGCACTCCAGGATGTTTGGCTCTAGGTGGGTGATCCCACCATCATGGTTATCTGGGTCATGAAGATCTCTTTTGTGTATTTCTTCCGTGTATTCTTGCCACCTCTTCTTAATATCTTCTGCTTCTGTTAGGTCCCTACCATTTCTGTCCTTTAGGTGCCCATATGTGCATGAAATGTTCCCTTGGTATCTCTAATTTTCTTGAAGAGATCTCTTCTTTCCCATTCTATTGTTTTTCTCTGTTTGTACTGATCACTTAAGAAGACTTTCTTATCTGTCCTTCCTGTTCTTTGGAACTCTGCATTCAGATGGATATATGTTTCTTTTTCTCCTTTGCCTTTTGTTTCTCTTCTTTTCTCAGCTCTTTGTAAGGCCTCCTCAGACAACCATTGTGCCTTTTTGCATTTCTTTGTCTTGGGGATAGTTTTGCTCACTGCCTCCTGTACAATGTTAAGAACCTCCATCCATGGTTCTTCTGGCCCTCTATCTATCAGATCTAATCCCTTGAATCTATTTGTCACTTCCTCTGAATAATTATAAGGGATTGGATTTATACCTGAATGGTCTAGTGGTTTTCCCTGCTTTCTTTAGTTTAAGTCTGAATTTTGCAATAAGGAGTTCATGATCTGAGCCACAGTCAGTTTGCGATCTTGTTTTTGCTGACTATATAGAGCTTCTTCATTTTCAGCTGCAAAGAATATAATCAGTCTGATTTTGGTATTGACCATCTGGTGATATCATCTCTTGTGTTGTTGAAAGAGGGTATTTGCTATGAGCAGTGTGTTCTCTTGGCAAAACGCTATTAGCCTTTGCCTGTTTCATTTTGTACTCCAAGGCCAAACTTGCCTGTTATTCCAGGTATCTCTTGACTTCCTACTTTTGCATTCCAGTCCCCTATGATGAAAAGGACAGGGTCTTCCCAGCATCATGTCTTCCAATGAGTTGGCTCTTTGCCAAGTATTGGAGCTTCAGCTTCAGCCTCAGTCCTTCCAATGAATTTTTGGGACTTATTTCCTTTAGGATTGTCTGGTTGGATCTCCTTGCTGTCCAAGGGACTCCCAAGCATCTTTTCCAGCACCACAGTTCAAAAGCATCAATTCTTTGGCACTCAGTTTTTTATAGTCTAACTCTCACATCCGTACATGAGTACTGGAAAAATCATAACTTTGACCATACAGACCTTTGTCAGCAAAGTGATATCTTTGCTTTTTAATTTGCTGTCTAGATTTGTCATAGGTTTTCTTCCAAGGAACAAGAGTCTTTTAATTTCATGGCTGCAGTCATCATCTGCAGTGATTTTGGAGCCCAAAAATAGAAAATCTGTCACTGCTTCCACTTTTTCCCTTTCTGTTTGCCATGAGGTGATGGGATCGGATGCCATGATCTTCATTTTTTGAATACTGAGTTTTTAAGCCAGTTTTTTCACTCTTCTTTCACCCTCATCAAGAGGCTCTTTAATTCCTCTTTGCTTTCTGCCATAAGGGTGATGTTATCTATATATCTGATGATGATATTTCTCCCAGCATCTTGATTCCAGCCTGTGAGTCATCCAACTTAGCATTTTGCATTATGTACTCTGCATATAAGTTAAATAAGCAGGGTACATACAGCCTCGATGGACTCCTTTCCCAATTTTGAACCAGTCAGTTGTTGCATGTAAGGTTACTTTTGACCCACATACAAGTTTCTCAGAAGACAGATAAAGTGATCCGGTATTCCCATCTCTTGAAGAATTTCCCACAGTTTCTTGTGATCCACACAGTCAAAGGCTATGCTAAAGCTTTGTCAGTGAAGCAGAAGTAGATGTTTTTCTGGAATTCTCTTGGTTTTTCTATGATCCAGTGGATGTTGGCAATTTGATCTTTGGTTCATTTGCCTTTTCTATATCCAGCTTGTACATTTGGATGTTCTTGGTTCATGTACTGCTGAAGCCTAGCTCGGGTGATTGAGCATTAGCTTTCTAGCATGCAGAATGAGTGCAGTTGTGTGGTAGTATGAACATTCTTTGGCATTGCCCTTTTCTGAATTTGGAATGAAAACTGAACTTTTCTAGTCCTGTGGCCACTGCTGAGTTTTCCAAATTTCCTGGCATACTGAGTGTAGCGCTTTAAGAGCATCGTCTTTTAGGATCTGAAATAGCTCAGCTGGAGTTCCATCACTTCCACTAGCTTTTTTCATAGGTAGTGCTTCCTAAGGCCCGCTTTATTTCACTCTCCAGGATGTCTGGCTGTAGGTGAATGACCAAACCATTATGGTTATCTGGTCATTAAGACCTTTTTTGTATAGTTCTTCTGTGTTTTCTTGTCTTAATCTCTTCTGCTTCTGTTAGGTCCTTACCGAATCTGTCCTTTTTTGCACTCATCCTGGCATGAATTGTTTCCTTGGTATCTCCAATTTTCTTGACGAGACCTCTAGTCTTTCCCATTCTATTGTTTTCCTCTACTTCTTTGCATTGTTAATTTAGGAATGCCTTATGAGCACATAAGTGTTACCATAGTTGAAGTATATGGTAGCCTGTGATTATAATCTCTGTCTTATACAACTGTCCTCCTCTGCACCCCGCATACAAACCTTGAGTTGTTTGCCTCTTGTCTGTTTAGGTTTTTTTTTTTTTTTTTGTATTAATAACTCATTCACTTTCAAACTATATTGTTGAGTAGAAATTTACATAACAAGTTAGTTGTAACGTATCAGATAACATATCTGTAACATTTTCCCTTGGAAACTTCCCTTTCAGAGCTTTCAATCCATATGTTTCAATCTGAGACATCCACAGTAGCCATCTGGAATGCTTTGTCTTTGGTTCAATTCCATCTTTTTCTCTTTCTTGGTTTAGTTCCTTATGAGTGGAACTCATACTCAAGTGACTTCCTGAGAAAGGTTGTTTGGGAAACTTTTTTTTCCTTTGAGGTTTTCATGTGTGAGAAGGTATTTATTCTTCCTCTCACATATGATTGACATTTAGCCTTGGTGTAGAATTTTAGCTTATTTTTCCTCTTAGCAACTTGAAAGCTTTATTCTATTGAAGTAACTAGAGCTTTCCTGATTGCTATTGAGTAACCTCATTTACCACCTCCCAGTCCTTTGTATGTGACCATTGTTTTTTTCTCTTAAAGGTTTTAGGTTCTTTTTCACTGTTTCTGCAGTTTCATGATGATACCTTTTGATGTGGGTCTTTTTTAATTTGTGGGCTTCCCCTGGTGGCTCAGTGGTGAAGAATTCACCTGCCAATGCAGGAGACATGGGTTAAATCCTGGGTCAGGAAGATCCGTTGAAGAAGGAAATGACAACCCACTGCAGTATTCTTGCCTGGTAAATCCCATGGACAGAGGAATCTGGTTGGCTTCAGGTCACAAGGTTGCAAAAGAATCAGACATGACTTAGCAACCAAACAGCAACAGCAGCTTTTAAAATTCATGGTCCTGGGCACTTGGTTGGCCTTTTTTTTACATCTGGAGACTAATGCTAATACTTTCACTTCTAGGACATTTTCATATATATACATATATATATTTTTTTCTTTTTTCCCAATAATTCCTCTCTCTCTGTTTTTTGGAATTTTTTACAGTTTGGGTTTTAAACCTCTTTGACCTACTCTGATTTTTTTCTCCTCTTTTTTGCTCAATTTTAAAACTTATCTTTTGAATACATTTTCTAGATGTTTTCTGTATGTTATCTTCTGCTCTTTCCTTTGAATTTAAAATATTCCTGTTATAGTTTTAATTTCTAAGAACACTTATTTGAGAATCTCTAATTGTTTTCTGTTCTTGTTTCATATATGAAATATTCCATCCTTTAAAGAAATGATACATTTAAGAATTTTTTTCGTCTTATCCCTACGTTCTCTGTTTCTTTGCCATTCCCTCTTTTTGCTTGTATATTTTACTCTTTTTCAAATTAGAAGCTTTCTTTGATGTCTGATGATCATTGGCTACCCACTCATGTTTAAGAGTGGGAAAGCTCTGTGTGTGAGGGCTGGTGGACTCCTGGCCTTCACTGTAAGAGATCAGATACGCTCCATATTGCATATCTCTCAGTAATTCTGATGGTATAGTTAGGTTAGTAACCACTTTTATGGTTTATTGATGTCTAACCTCATAGTGGCATCTCACATTGAGATTCTATGGTGATAAATATAGAACAGTGACAATTTATGGGGCCAATTACAGCTTCAAAGTGCTTTGGTGGATATAGTTTCATTTATAGGTATTTTCATATCTTACAGAGGAGAAATAAGTTCAGGAATCTCCATGACTGATACAGTCATATAGCAAGTACAGTATAACTGAGGTTTTAACTCAAATTTTCATTTTATATGCAATGATTATTCCATTAGAACTGTGAAGATTTTGTAATAGTTTTTAATTTTCCCAAGTTCATTTATACCTGTTCTGTATTTTTTCCCTGAATGTAGCTTTCTAACATGGCTACAGGTTTGAATTATGATATAGCTGTTTTTGAACATGTGATTATTTTCTCATCAGGCTGTGGGTAATGACAGTTAATGCACTTCAACCATCAATAAAGTTCGTACGACAGCAAAAGTATACTCAGAATGACCTGATGATAGATCCTCTCATTGTGCTAAGATGTGATCAGAGGGTATACAGGTATGTGTTGAGTTTCATTTTTACTATAGAGTTTATGCTTTGGAGAGTCAAAGGAAATTGAAGAAATTCAGCTTAAACTTACATCTTAGTGTGCTTACAGATAACCTGGAAGTATGACCTGTTTGCTTTTGGTTCTTTTTGTTGTTGTTGTCTATTTTCATGAACTTCACTTTAATATTTAATATGTGATTAATAACACTAGCTTTAAGAAAATATCATCGTTGGTTTTCACAGCCCTCAATAGTGGCTATTCTTTCAGAGTCAAGAGAGTGAAAAATAATATTGTTTCTGCTAGCATTGTTGAAAAAAACCTTTTAAAAAATTGGTTTATTGTGAACTGTTGCATGCATTAAAGCTGTGATCTTTTTGGAATCCTCAGTTGTGAGGTTAGCTTCATTTGTTCCACGTTTGTGTATAATTCCTTGCCAGTAGCTGAACTTAACCAGTTTCTTTGAAGTAACTTCACCTCAAGAGGTAGAATTAATTAGTCCTCATCATTAATATTTGAATTTGTAATTGCTCAGCTAAATAATAGCAAAGATATACAAGTTGAGGGGTCTTCCTTTAAAGTGATTATCACCTGTATGGGGAAATAAAACCCACACCTGAAAAGGTAAATAATATGGTCACATGCAGATGAATGGTATAGTGAATGAATGCTGTTAAAAGTTTTAGGAGGAGATCAGACTTGTGTTTTGAAGAACAGAAATAAGAGTTTAGATGAACAGAAACTGTAATGATGGGGTGTAGATGGTCAAAAAAGGTATCTTGAGAAAAAGAATAGTGCAAGCAAAAGTATAAAAGCCAGCGGGAAAAAGGCTTGAGTGGATGGCTGAATTTTTGAAAACACACTTTAGAGATGAATGTTAGGTTAAGGTCAGACTATTGAGGGCCTTGAGTGTTAGACTAAAGAGATCATTCAGGTGATAACTTGAGAGGAGGAAGTTCATGCTAGATGATTTAGAAGGGAAAGAAGCTGGAGTAAAGAAGACTAACTAGGGTACAGTCTAACATACTCATCTGTCTTTAATCCTGGGGATGACATTCTTGAAGTGACAACATCTGCAGAATAAATCAGATGCAGTTTGGTAAGATCAAGGTATCAGAGGGATGAGGAGTCAGAAGAATAAACAATATAAATGATATTAAGTATCTATGGATGCTTCAAAAGGAAACAAGAGTAAAGAACACTTCTAGAGAAGAGCCACTTCTAAGACAATTTACCATTGTTAAAAATCCACCTAACTAGGTAACTTTTCACCTAAATCACCTCCAGTTGTTCAGGAAGTTGTTAATTTGTGCTGCTATAACATATTAAATGTTTTTGTAGTCTGGATCTTTCACTTAGTAACTTGTTTAACTTTTTCTCATGTTACTAGATGTTCTTGTATTAGTTGGCTAGGTAGTATTCCACATAGGTACACTAAAGCTTAACTCAGTTCCCTATTGTTGGATATTTTATTTCCATTTTTTTGTGAATTATTTTTAGTGCTGTGGTAATTGGTGTGTACTATTTCCTAAGAATTGATTCTTAAAAATGGAACTGTTGAGGCAAAGGGAACATGCTCATTTTCAAGTCTTTTGATTCGTGTTTTCATTCTATCATCCAGAAAGGCTGAACCAGTTTACATTCCCATAGTGGGTGTTTGCTATTGTATAATTTCCTATACCATTTCATGTAATATTTTCCAATTTGATAAGTGAAAATCAATTCCTATTTTAATTTATATTTTTGTTAGATTGGATATTTTAATATATCTATTATTTTATACTTTAGCCTAGTTTTCTATTGGAATGCTTACCTTTTTTGATTTAAAAAGCTCTTTATGTATAAAGGATATTAGCTCTTGGTATATAGAATGCAGTTTTTTCTTTTATTGTTCTATTGTTTTGCCTTTTAATTTTGTTCATTTTTTTAAAATTTAATTTTTTCCCAAGTGATCATTCAGATGGTTTTTAAACATAAACAATATAAAGAGAGATGACATTTTGGATTTTCTTTGAACTAACCAGTGGTTATGGTAGGTAAAATGGATGTGGGGGTCTGAGTAAGCCATGTGATGTGTAGATTAACTGTTGCTGGCTGGCTGATGGGTTCTTAGGTTCATTAAAATATTCCCTTTTTTAATGTATACATAAAAGTTTTCACAATATATATTAAAAAGTACACAAACAAGTAGATTAATAAGAAGGAAAAGGTGTACGGTGGAAAGTCGTGTTCTCTCCTGTCTATCATGCTGACATTTTTATTTTATTTTATTTTTTTTCATGCTGACATTTTTAGAAGAGAACTCCTCTTTGTCCTTTTGACCAATCCTAATTCCATCTCCAGAAGGAACTTTATTGTCATAATGGTGTGTTAGGAGCTTCACTTTCCAAGCATTTGCAAATTTATAAATAGAAATATTTACTTTTTCATTTTGGGTGGTTTTAAAAAATTAAATGTTTTTGGTAGGCTTTATTATTATTATTTCTTAAAAACCTACCATTTTCAACATGTTTTCCATACGGGTTTACATAGCTCCTTCTTCTTGTTAAGTGCTGCATAGTATTCCATATATAGATTAGTATTCCATATACATATGCCTGTCTTCCAGAAACTCTGATCAGAATGACTGGTGGAGTTTAGGACTTTTTAAAAAATAAATATTTCAGTTTGGGGAACATTGCCATGGCTTATTTAACTGTTCAAATTTTTTTCAGTGTTAATACATGCATTTTTTATTATAGATAATTTGAATATTTCAGAAAAACTGTTCACATGTTGATGGACATTTAAGCTGTTTCTGATGTTTCACAGTTAAAAGCAAAGCTGTACTGCCTCTGTGCACACATGCTCAGTTTGTGACAGGCTGGGAAGTGGCATTGTCAAGTTTTTCTAAGGGTTTGACTTTTTAATAGTCTAGTGGTTACTGATGTATCTTTTGGTTTCCTTTTTTACATGTAATTCTTACATCTATTCTTGTCTCATTTAACCTTAATTTATAACAGTTTTTGAGGAATGGATATTTATTTTTTAGTTGAGGAAATTAAGGCTCAGTAAATAACATACCATCAAGTGGTTGAAGTGTTCTTAAAATACAGAGTTGTCTTGCTCCAAAGAATAAACAGTAGTAGAAAGAATAAATATTCTATATATCTGATCTCCTTCATCTTATCAATAATTGAGTATTTCTCTCTTTGTAAAAATTTTTTATTTTATGTTGGAGCATAGTTGATTAACAGTGTTGTGTTAGTTTCAGATGTACAGCAAAGTGATTCAGTTATATATGTATCTATTCTTTTTCAAATTCTTTTCTCAATTAGGTTATTACAGAATATTGAGCAGCATTCTCTGTGCTATACAGTAGGTCCTTGTTGGTTATCTATTTTAAATATAAAATTATGTACATTAGACTGTTTCCCTTTGAGGACTGTGGCCTTGCAGACTCATAGGTAAGAGATTTATTGGTAGTGCCATTATTTTATAAAAAAAATGCCTTTTTTTCTATCTTGGCTGGAGAATCCCAGGGATGGGAGAGCCTGGTGGGCTGCCGTCTATGAGGTCGCACAGAGTCGGACACGACTGAAGCGACTTAGCAGCAGCAGCAGCACATTATATTTGGTTTTAGCTGATGAAATGAAATAGATAATACTATTCATACAAAAGTATAGAGAATTACATGTGTTAAGCTTTCATTTTGAGAATGAATATTTCAGTGGGAAAAGTGTAACTTTTCTGCTCTTTAGGTTTTCAGGTACTGTTCAGGTTTTTCTGATTATATAAGCTGATTCATCATGTTCTGGCTAATTTAAAAATTTTTATTTGTTCTCATGTATTTTTTTCTTTTCTTCTTCCTTTGTATAGATGCCCCCCACTGATGGATATTACTCTGCACATGTTGAATGGATATCTTCTGGCATCTAAAGCCTACCTTAGTGCTCATCTGAAGGAAACAGCAGAGCAAGATAGGCCTTCTCAGAATAATACGATAGGTTTAATTGGACAAACTGATGGCCCAGAAGTTACCAGAGAAGAACTGAAAAATGCATTACTGGCTGCTCAGGTAATAAAGTAAAATCTAATCAAAAAGGGCAATGGCTTCCCTGTTAAATAGATGGCCTTCTAAATACAGTGGTAACATATTATGCATCAGTTTTATTACAGAACTTATAATGGGGTTACCTTTGCTTCTAAATATCAGATGGACTTTATTATTAAAATCAGGAATAATCTTCATGATATTTAATAGTCATTTTATTGAGATTTACATTTTAATAAAATATAAGACTTTTATTTCTTAAAATCAAATGATGGGGAAAAAAAACCAAATGGTAGAGACAGATAAGAAGTATATATATATGTAATAAAATGTTAGGCAGTGATAAATACTATGACAACATAAGTTAATGTTTCTATTTAGAAAAGGTTTTTAACAAAGTAGAATTTATTAAAGCATTAGGTAGTAATTTTTGCAGGGCATATGAGATGGTTGAATGTTAAGCAGTTAGAGGCCTTCATAAGAGAAATATTTTCTTAGTTTGAAATATTTTCCAAAAATTTTTCATTGGCAATAAGGGGAATTAGAGTAATAACATAGATCCACAATCCCTTATCTGTGATATGGAAATCCACAAAAGCTATGAAAACTGAAGCATTTTTTCTGGTAATTCAGTTGGCAGAAAAACCTGACCTGATATGACCTCGTTTGTGACAAAACTTGACCTGAATTAATGTGACAAAACTTGATCTGAAGCTATTTATGTCCTTTATCGCACTTAATATGAAAATTGGTATGTTTTGCTGTAGAAATATATTTGATTACAGTATACTATCTTAGTCTCTGCTGTGGGTATAACATTACAGAAAAAAAAAATCTGAGTTCTAAAATCTGACACTCAAGAGTTTCAGAGAAGGGATTGAGGATGGTAATAGCTACCATTTATATAATGCTTATTATATGGTGGGTGCTATTTTGAGTTTTTTGTGTGTATTAACTCATTTAATCTTTACAACCAACCTATAAGTTATGGAGTATTATCTCCACTTTTGCAGAGTAGGAAAATGAGATTCAAAGAGGTTAAATAACATGCTCAAGGTTATATATTTAGTAAGTAGGGAAGCTATTAATAGGATTCGAGCTTAGGCAGGCTGGTTACAGAGTGTGTAAACAAAAATAATGTAGAATAGTAATAACCCAAACCCCCTCAAGAATAATTATAAAGTTGACTTTATAAATGATTATAATGTAAGGCTAACCTTAGTTTATAATCAGGTTCTGACACAGTTAGATGGAGTAATTGTCTTCTTCTATCCCAGGCAGTGGCTGTGTTTCAGAGATGCATGTTACGTATTCATTTTCTTTTTCTTCCTTCCTGCTAGGTGAGAGTGATTAGAGCTCTCACTTACAGGAAGGGCCGTTAAATAGATTGCCCCTCGAGAAACTACTTTTCTATGCAATGACACACAAACTTGTAGACTGAGCAACAGTGAGTTGTACAGATGGAATGGATGGTGAGGCAGAATCTTTCCTTAAAAAGTCCATCTTCAAATTAAAAAGGAGAAGAGCTTAGGAGAATGGCTTTTAGACACTGATTATTAACCACCATCTTCAGAGGTGAGGAACAGAAGAGGAACACAAGACATCCTGGGCGAAGTAAGAATTTAGGAGGAAGGAAAAGAGACTCTGGTAGAAGTCACTTTTTGTCTAGGGTCCATTTTGGATGATACTGACTTAGAATACTCTTGTAGTAGTAAACTGGAGTCCATGGATCTTCATTGGAGACGTGTGAGAGCACTTTGAAATTATGCCATATGTTAATATTTATGCTAAGAGGGTGGCATGTAGCTTCCTTCAGATTTTTTAAAATTTTATTTTATTTATTTACTCATTTTTAGCTGCACTGGATCTTCATTGCTTTGTGTGAGATTTCTCTAGTTGCGGTGATGGGGGGCTACCATTCATTGTGGTGGCGTCTCTTGTTGCAGAGCACAGGCTCTGGGCATGGCGCGCCCAGTAGCTGGGGTGCAGGGGCTTAGTTTCTCTGCTGCATGTGGCATCTTCCCAGACCAGGGTTCGAACCTGTGTCCCCTGCACTGACCGGCAGATTCTTATCCACTGTGCCACCAGGGAAGAACTCCTTCAGATTCTTAAAAGGGTTCATGGCCCTAAAAATGCTGAGAACCACTGGAGTATAGATTGTTCAGTTTTGCTCTTTGTATTTTAAAGAAAGAGCTATTTGTTTTTACCGCATCAGTTTATGTGAAAACAAATCAAACTTCTCAGAAACTTCTTCAGTTTTCTGTGTTTTACTTGTTTGTAGGATAGTGCAGCTGTCCAGATTCTCTTGGAGATCTGCTTACCTACTGAAGAGGAGAAGGCAAAGGGGGTCAATCCAGACAGCTTGCTAAGGAATGTTCAAAGTGTTATTACTGCCAGCACTCCAAATAAGGGAACAGAGGAAGGAGAAGACAATTTGCTCTGTAACCTTCGAGAAGTTCAGTGCCTTATCTGTTGCCTCTTGCACCAAATGTACATCGCAGATCCCAACATTGCCAAGCTTGTTCACTTTCAGGTCTGGTTTCAAAGAATGATGCTCTTTGGTTGAACTTTGTTTTGGGAGGTAGTTGTGAATTGCTAAATTAATAGGATCATTTAGAAACTGGAGGTCATGCAAATGATCATGGTTCTTTCCAATATGGGGAAAAATCAAGATTTTTAAAAATTTGATTTTAGCCTGATAAAGTGTTTGTATAATTTATCTCTATTTTAGTGCATCAGAGAGGTGAAATAGCAGGAAACATGGAGGGTATTGTAGCCTCCTGAGCAACTGTTACATCAAGGAAGTGAAACCTTTTGTATTTTTATCTGTATTTGACTTATTTTGTTTCTAACTTTTCCCCCCTTTCTTGTTGAGATAGGGTTATCCCTGTGAACTTTTGCCTCTGACGGTCGCAGGTATTCCATCTATGCATATCTGTCTGGATTTCATACCTGAGTTAATTGCACAGCCAGAACTTGAAAAACAGGTAATGAGCATTTTGAAACTTTAGGACAATTTTAACCTTCCTTTAATTTTCCTGGTTATATAAGCCATTTTAGTTTTTAATACTTAAAGACTTTCTTTAGGCTTCCCAGGTGGTGCTAGTGGTAAAGAAACCGCCTGCTAATGCAGGAGGCATAAAGATACGGGTTCGATCCCTGTGTTGGGAAGATCCGCTAGAAAAGGGCATGGCAACCCACTCCAGTATTCTTGCCTGGAAAATCCCATGGAGAGAGGCCCTGGCAGGGTGCAGTCCAAAGTGTTGCGAAGAGTCAGACATGACTGAAGCAACTTAGCATGCACACACACACATGCAAAGACCTTCTTCAGAAACATGTAACGTTTGGATTTTGTGTTACAGATATTTGCTATCCAATTGCTTTCTCACTTGTGTATCCAGTATGCATTACCAAAGTCACTGAGTGTGGCTCGCTTAGCTGTCAATGTCATGGGAACTTTGCTAACAGGTGTGTATCTAATGGGCATCAATAACAAAAATTTCTAACATAAAGTAGTACATATTTTTTCTGAATTTACTCACACCATGTTTTCTGCATCACTGGTAGTTTAATTTATGCAATAATTTTGAGTTATTCTTTTTGAAAATTTCTCTGTGACAAATGTGATGTATAGTATAGAGGGGATGAATAGGTAGGCAAGTTGTATCTTTCATTTTTGAGAATGACTATATATAGATTTACAGTAAATATACTAAGCAGTACAAATTTTATAAATGGAAATCAGTCTGCTTTCTGAATGTAATTATGTCATTAGAAAACAAGTTATAATTTATTGCAAATGTTTAGAGTTCCAGAAAAATATAATCATCTGTGTAAATAAGAGATTAATATATTAGTTGTTTCCTTAAGTTCTAAAACATACCCCAGCATTTTAACCATCTTCCAGGTTGTTAAGTAAAATGGAATGAAAATACACTGTTTTAAAAGATATGAACTATAATTCAATCTTTAAAAGTTATGTTTCAGCCAATTTCATATTCTTTCTCAGTGCTTGTAATAATTTATTCATTTTTCTTTCTATCATATCCACTTCATGTTATACTGTTTATAGTGGTTAAGAACTTAAACTGCCTGAGTTGTCTTTCTACCCCACTGCTAACTGGAGTTGAACAGCTTCTTAATGTAAGGTTTATTTAAGAGTTTTCTTATAGATTAAATAGGTATCATCAAGATACTTTTTCATGCATCGTATTGTGAGATTTAATGAAACAGTGTGCGTCATGCACCTGTAACAGCACTTGGACATAAGCGTTTATGTGTTAGATGATGGTTGACTGCTGGATTGTGAGCTCCCTGAAGTCAGGGGCTGCCTGTGTCTTAGAAAACTTAGTATTCTCAGCACAGAGCATGGTGCTTAGTATACTATATAGGCCATGTAGGTTGAATTTATATCTGTGAAAATTCTGTTTCATTTCTTTCCAACAGTTTTAACACAGGCTAAGCGATATGCTTTTTTCATGCCAACTCTGCCAAGTTTGGTCTCTTTTTGTCGAGCATTTCCTCCACTGTATGAGGATATTATGTCTTTGCTGATCCAAATAGGGCAAGTTTGTGCCTCTGATGTTGCTACTCAGACAAGAGACATTGATCCAATTATTACACGTAAGTAGTAACTTCTTTTCAAGAGTTGCTTAAATACAACTTCAGGCAGAAAGGCCCAAATCCTTTCCAGATTTGCCTTAATTATTCTTCCTTATGTTTTTAGGTCTTCAACAAATAAAGGAGAAACCAGGTGGATGGTCTGGAATCAGTAAAGATCCATCTTATAAAAATGGACCTAGGGACACTGGAAGCATGGATCCTGATGTACAGCTCTGTCATTGTATTGAAAGCACAGTAATTGAAATAATAAACATGAGTGTTAGTGGAATTTAACAAAGAACAAACTTAAAACTAAAAAATGAAGCTGTTTGCTGCATATACCCAACACGAACATGCATCTTATAACAACTAAACTGAATGGGAACAGAAACATCTTGGAATCACTAAAATGATTAAATTCAACATGAATACAGTTTAGAACTCTCTTGAGAATTATGCTTGCTTGTATTTGATTGGCACTTCTTTGGATCTACTTTGCTGGTATGTTTTTTTGTAGCAACTGAGCTTTTCTTTTTCTGTTGGCAGTGCATTTAAGAATCATTACTGAAAAAGTGAATATGGTCTTGTATTAAGCTTCTGAAGTGAAGAAAAACTGCCATGCCTTTAATTTAATATCTTATTAACAAGTCTGTGGGTAGCCCCAGTGTTTAATCATCAGCTAGTAACAGTACAGGGATGCAGTGATGAGAAAGAGGAAAAGGGAAGGGGGAATTGAGGGAAACTTAGGAGTTTTAAACAATAGAAATCTCTAAAACTTGCAACGCAAGTAATAATAGTAATGAATGGAATAGTAATCGCAAGATGGAATTCCAGTTCTCAAGAAACAGTATTGGGAAGGGCTTTAAAAGAGGCAAACGGCTTTTTGTAAATGACTTCCATGGATGTACAGATGAGGATTTAAAGATTTTACATATTTGCTTCAATTTTTACTAATATATGAAGCCATATGTTTAAAGAGATACTTGAATAATTTGGAATTTTAAGATACTGGCTTAAAAGAGTTTACAGAAACATCTTTGTGCAGAGACTAACCTGAAAAGAGGTCTCATTTAACTTTTTTTTAAAGTTTATTTTTATAATGGTCAGAGGGGGGAAATCCATTGGAATCTCACTGAAGTTTAGAGCAATAAAACCCACTGGATTAAAGAACTCTTGGTTTGTCATCAGGACTATAATTCACATCATAATTTGAGAAGATTTTGAACTAATCTGTAGTGTTTGGACCTCAGGAAAAATTAAAACGGGGAAAATTCTGTGTTGTGGAAGGATTTTGCAGTCCTCTGTTAGTAATGTCCATTGATTAGGTAGATGCATTCAGTTAATCCATAACCCTCATTTTTTTCCCTTAATGAAGTATCCAGTGTAGAAGGTACTTCTCTTTGCTTTCTGAGAAATACCTGAATGAACCCCTCTTTCCCACCCTACTTGAAACAGACCTCTTCACTTATAAAAGAAATAAGGAAGGCTAATAAGAAAGTGTGGTTTTTACGAAAAGAAATTTAATTTTAATCTTTTCACTAGGAAATAGTCACATTTCATTTTCCTTCTTTGTAAAATGGGATTACTACTGGCCCTACCTCACAAGGGTATTACATAAGAACTAATTTGTATCTCTTTCAAATCCTGAAGTGCACAGTATCATAGATGAGAGTATTTATAACTTTTATTAGATGCTTAAAGTTCAATTAAATAATTTTGATGTAAAAAACAAAGGCATACACTTAAAAACAGACTAAGAACTTCCATATTTTTAAACAAGGCAGTTTTATAGTCTTTTAAGATTCAATACAACTGCTCCTGTTTGTTTCCTTTTGTTTAAACTGAGGTTTTGGAATATTTTGTGTGAGTAGGTAACCTCTAGGAGTCAGAAAAAGTTGAAATATGTTTTCTAACTAAATGCACTGCACATTCCTGGATCAATTTTCAAAGACTGGTCAAAACCTGCTGTGTTAAAAATAATAACATATGCTGTTTTTCATCAGGTTTGTTGATGATGTAAATAAAATATGTAAATATTAGTAAATGTTAATATTCATGTATTTTAAGTTAAGGTTATAAAATTTGTCACAATGTAATTTTTTTTTATTCAAGTGAAGAAAAGATGTGTGCAGCTATTTTGAATATTGGTTTATAAACATTCATATTCTTTATTAAATGAACTTATAGTTGTTTGTGTTTCATTTCACCGCTATTAACCTGAAAGGAACTGTTCAAGGGACTGGAATCCAGGACTCTGTGGTTCCAGAGCCTGTGTACCCCGTTGTGTTATGCTGCGTACATCAAAGGGCAATACAAGGTGAGAATTGAGAGCCTTAGGGACTTAGGAGAGGAAAATCATACTAGTTACTCTGGAGTAATTATCAGTACTTAAAAGATTTTAATATTTTAAAAATTTTGCAAAAGCAGACTAATAATTTGAAGGTATTTTTAAGAATTTACTTTTATAAATGATCCTCCTTACTGCTGACTTAATAAATGACATTTTTGTGGTACTTTCCCTTCATCCTTGCTTATGCAAATGTATTTTCACATAGTGGAACCCATAATACCCAGTTTAGCATTTGTCTTTTTTCATTTAACTTTATATGGAAACTTTTTGCAAGTTGTTTGGTTTTTATACTTATTTTATTGACTCCATAACGATTGAATTGATATAACCATCTCCCTATTAGCACTGGGACTTCCCAGGTGGCGCTAGTGGTAAAGAACTTGCGTGCCAGTGCAGGAGATGTAAGAGATGTGGGTTCTGTCTCTGGGCTGGGAAGAAGATTGCCCTGGAGAAGGAAATGGCAACCCACTCCAGTATTCGTGCCTGGAAAATCCCACGGACAGAGGAGCCTGGGGACTACAGTCCATGGGGTTACAGAGAGTCGGACACGACTGAAGTCACTTACTACCTTAGTACTAGACTGGGACGTATATGGTTATTTTTCAGTATTAGAATAGGCACTATTATCATTTGAGGTATTATTACTTTTCTTTTAGATTACTTAAAAAAAATATTTATTTTTGGCTACCTCAGGTCTTAGTTGAAGCCAGGGCTCAGTTATTGTAGCTTGCTGGCGTAGTTCCTCTCATGTTATGTGGGATCCGAGTTCCCCCGACCAAGGACCCAACCCATGTCTCCTGCATTCGCAGTGCCTTGTCAAAAGTTTTTTTTAATTTCTCTAACAAGCAGGCAGATTCTTTTTTTTTTTTTTAAGCACGCAGATTCTTAACTACTGGACCACCACGGAAGTCCTAGATAACTTTTTCAGGATAAATTTCTGAGCCTGAATTTGCAAAGGGTAGAATTTAGTCTTATGACTTAAGTTTTGTCATTTTGGGAAGATTCAGTAAAACAAAGGGAGGCAAACGAATCAACTCGCCTTTCACTGCTCCCGCCTGCAAAATACTCTTGCCTGGGGAGTCCCATGGACGGAGGAGCCTGGCGGGTTACAGTCCTTGGCGTCGCAAAGAGTCGGCACAACTGAAGCGTCTTAGCATGCCTGCATATATGCTTGCCTGCAGCAAACCTCTCTCCCAAACTGGTTTCATGGGCTGTGAGAAACTGTCTCTGGTTTTGCTTTTTGAAACACTAATATTTTAAGCCAAGTTTACGGTAGAGTTAAAAAATTTGGCGAGATGGTGTTTAACTCTCTACCTTTGAGGAAAGTGTGCTTTCTTAGCAACGAGTAATTGGCCTAATGAGGGACAGGAGGCTGATTAAGCCTTAAAAGAGGTACTGGAGACCTCGAGAGCGTATCTCTGCTTGAATGTGGACCCGGGAAAGCCTTGATTATCAGGAGGTTTTGTAGCCAGCTGTCATCCAACCTTCTCGCCTAGTTTGGCTCAGCAGTCTGGCAATTCCCGCCTGGGTCTTTACTCTGGCTTCCGGAAAGTTCGGAAATTTGAACTGGGGGGACCCGGATGAATGCTGAAAGAGCAAGGGCTTAACAGTGTTTCCTCTCCTTTGGTCTACGGACTTTAAATACGAGACGTGGAGTTTCCAAGGAAACTGAGGCACAGGTTAAGTCGCCCGTTTCAAAAAGGTACAACGGAGCAGAGGGACTTTCCCTTAAGTCCCTGGGATTCTCCGCAGTGCGTCACGCCTCTGGCGTTTCCCTTCCGGTGCCGCCGAGGACCTTGGGTCCGTTCTCACTGCGGAGGCTTTCATTGGGTGCCAGAGTGCGCGCCTGCTGACCTCGACCCACGATTGGTTCCTTGGTTTCGGTCTTGGCGAGTGTTTGGTTGTCTGAGCTCGCCCGGCGATTGGGTGCTGGGGAGTTGAGGGGCGGGAGGCGGGAATTCGTCCGGGTGTTGTGGAGAGGGCTGCTGAGAGCCGGAGCGGAGAAAAGGTGGAGCGGTCGCGAGCGCTCTACTGGCCCGGGAGTCGCAGCTCGGGGAGGAAGAGAGACTAGAACCTTTCTTCTCTGCCAGGGCTCCGTTGTTTTTGCTGGTCGGTTTCGGCTTCCTTTTCTCCGGTGAAATCTGAGCCCATTCTGATTGGGTTTTCCTCAGGGCGGGCAAGTCTCTCGGGGGAAGGGCGCGACGTCGGCCAGGAGGAGGGTCCCCTCTGCTTTCGTCCACCTGCTTTGCGGGCCCTTCGGTGTTGACTGGATCAGCAGGGTCCCGGGGGTCCCAGGTTGCTGAGGGAGGAAGGAATATGAGGAAGAAAATCTGGGGGGTGGGGGAACCTGCACTTAGAGCAGAGGCCTGATTTTAGCCCGGGCGGAAGGGAAGGACGGCTCGAGCCAGATCGGTTGGTTTCCTCTTTATTCAGTGTGGGCGAAGCATCCTTATTTTGAGATACCTGTTGCCACAACTGGGGCAGGCGGGGAGGTTGGTTTTTAGGTTCTATGTGAGAAACTGGGCCAGTCTTGAGTTGTTGGTTTAGTTTAAGGGATGCGTGCCTGCTTAGTCGCTTCAGTCGTGTCCGACTGTTTGCGACTCCACGGACAGCAGCCCACCAGGCTCCTCTGTCCACAGGGATTCTGCAGGTCATATATTGGAATGGGTTGCCATGCGCTTCTCCAGGGGATCTTCCCAAACCCAGGGATGGAATGGAACTGAGTCTCTTATGTCTCCTGCATTGGCAGGCGGTTCTTTACCCTTAGCGCCACCTGGGAAGCCCTAGATTAAGGGATGAGATTCCACCAAATTTCATTGCCAGAGCTTCACAGAAACACCAAATGTTAGAACTGAAAAGTACCTTAGAATAGTGGTTCTGAACTTTTTGGGGACACATAAGCTACCGTAAAGGTTGTTATTGGCTTCCTAATCTGTTGAATTGATATTTAATCATTTCTCTGTCCTCAGATCGAATTGACCTTTTTTTCACTACTGCAAATAATTTCTCAGTTGATAACAGTGTATATCATTTTCTCCTCAATTATCCAATATTTCCTTAGGATATATTTCTGGGAATGAGAAATTTATGGACTTTCTCTTTTAAAAAATCTAATCATGCACAGAAACTGTTGCATGCAATATCAAGAGATCACAGTCTTTGAATTACACAGCTGTGGATCCTACGTTAAGAGAATATGGTTTATAAGAAGTGGGGATTAAACAAGATCACTTCCTGTGTATCAGATACTGGAGTTTAGGCACATTCTGTACATTACCTTATTTAATTCTTAACTCAGTTGCCTGGTGGATATTCATAAAAACCCTATCAGGCAGATATCTCCATTTCACAGATGAAGAAATAGGCTCTGTGAGGTTAAGTGATTCACAGTGGAATTCCAACTTAGGCTTTCCCATCTTCCAAACCCATCTTTCCATTATACCCTACTGACCTTTAAAGTAAGAACCACTGAGCGCCCATTATGTGCCCAAGGTACTTTCTTCCTTACAACAATTTTTAAATTAGGGATTATTACATGTAAAAGGGGCTTTCCAGGTAGCTCAGTGGTAAAGAACCTGCCTACCAATGCAGGAGACACCAGAGACCCAGGTTCAATCCCTGGTTGGGGAAGATTCCTTGGAGGAGAAAATGGCAACTCACTCCAGTATTCTTGCTTGGGAAATCCCGTGGACCGAGGAGCCTGGCAGGCTGCAGTCCATAGAGCTGCAAAGATGTGGACACAACTGAGCACACAGCACAAACACATAAGAATCTTAGTCTGGAAAAGCGAAGAGACATGATCAGGTTAAAATATCTGAGTTGTCAGAACTTGATCTAGAACCTGTACTTCCTAACTCTTGGTCCACAGCTTTGGCAGAATAGGGATGCAAATCCAGATTTGTTAGATTCCAAGACGTGCTGTTAACCACTGTGATTTGTCAGGGTAGGAAATTCTTTTACTTTCATTGTTTTGTTTATACATTTATTAATTCCAATTTTTATTTCTAGGCTTCTGTCCTAGTATTAGGTATCTGTTTTTCTTTGAATAGCCTTATTTCAATATTGACTTTCATTTTTGTTGCAGTTAGGAATCTGAAGTAAACAAAGCATGATGTCTTCAGCTGAATATACAATTGGTGGGGTGAAGATTAACTTTCCTTGTAAAGCTTATCCATCACAGCTTGCTATGATGAATTCTGTAAGTATTTTTCAGCAATTAAGTGTTAAGATACAGGTGCTTATAATTCATAACATACATTGAGTCTATTACTTCATATTTTTTGCAGATAGTAGATGGATTTGCTGGGCTCATTGAAGAACCTCTGACTTTTGGAAAAATACTGACTGCTGCTAGATTATATATATATAATTAGGAGGCAAAGGAGAGCATTCTAAAAAATGTTGTCAGCTCATCTGAAACTTCTATTTACTGAATTACTGCTTTACTGAATTACTTTGAAATTCAAAGTATTTACTATCATTTATATAGAATACTATATTTTTCACCATAATTTTTTGAGATATTTCAATCATATAGAAAATTAATATACAAACGAGTAAAACCAACATACCAGCTTTGTTGAATCTTAATGTTTTGCCATATTTTACCTTGTTTACCTAGTGGCTCAGACGGTAAAGCGTCTGTCTGCAATGCAGGAGACCCGGGTTCGATCCCTGTGTTGGGAAGATCCCCTGGAGAAGGAAATGGCAGCCCACTCCAGTATTCTTGCCTGGAAAATCCCACGGACCACAGAGCCTGGTAGGCTACCGTCCATGGGGTCGCAAAGAGTTGGACACAACTGAGTGACTTCATTTTCACTTTTCACAAGTAAGAAGATAACTAATATCCCGAATTTATTTGTTTTCTCTTCTAGCCGTGTTGTTATACTTATATTGTATATACATGTGTGCATAAATGATATTGAGTATGCTTTACATATTTTTAAACTTTGCACAATGATATGATATTGTTCACAGCTTTCTGGAGAACTTGATTTTGTGTTTTTTTTCTTAACATTAATATTGTTATTGCTTTTTAAGGATTTCTGCTATAAGTTTATTTATAGACATGTCTAGTATGTTGAGTTCAAGAACTGGTATTTTTTTTAAATGCTCCTTTTCATATTTGTTTCATGGATTATTTTTTAAGCAGTTGGTGTCTTACTATAAAGAAAGGAGAAACAAACTGAGATCCAAAGTACAAAGTCATCATAACTAGTAATTGCCACTTGTTTTCCACTGAAAATGGTAGATTCCTCCCCGGACCCTTGTTACAGTGGCTCCTGTGAACCACAGAGGTTGTGAACCTTCAGATGCTCTGTCCCATCATAGCACTGTTGGAAGTTCTGTGGCCGACGCAGAGTCTGAAGGCAGAAGAAACAGCGGCAGCACACCAGGCCCTCCTTTTCTCATGACCTTGTTCCCTTGTCTAACATTATTTTTAAGATGTAGCCCTGTTAATTGATAACTCATTTTCATTCCTTATACTATACCGTTGTATTAATATCCTAGAATTTTATTTGCCCATTTTCCTCTTGATAGACGTTTAGATTGTTTACGTTATTTTGCAGTTACAAACAGTACTGCCATGAACTTACACGTGTTGCCTTATATTCATTTGGGAAAGGTTTTAGGTATTTACTTAGGACTGGATTGCTGGAATTGGGTATCTTCAACTTTACTAGAAATTTTTAATTTCTGTACTAAGTGGTTGTAACATTCTCAGCAATGTCCTTTATTAAGTTTTATCAAAGATGTTAGTGTATTCTAGTTTTATAGAAATGATGGTGTTTGCATAAGTAAGGCACCAATTACTTTTGTTTCTTTTGTGCTTGATATTCTTTAAGTCTAACATAATTTTAGGGAGAGATATGAAGGAATCAGGGGCTTCCCTGGTAGCTCCGTGGTAAAGAACCCCCCTGCCAGTGCAGAAAACATGGGTTTGAAGCATGGTTTAGGAAGATACCCTGGAGAAGGAAATGGCAACTCACTCCATTATTCTTGCCTGGGAAATCCCATGGATAGAGGAGTCTGGTGGGCTGCAGTCCATAGCGTTGCAAAAGAGTCAGACATGACTTAGTGACTAAACAACAACAAATAAAGGAATAAAGTCCAGATTTAACTAAATTCTAGTTCTCCTTGCTGCTGTTGCCATGTTCCCTGAATTGCATGCAACTTCTCTTCTGGTGGTTGTAAAGGAGAGAGACTTTAATGAAGTATGTTGTTTATTGATTAAAAAAATTGTTTTTGTGTTCATAGATTGTCAGAGGATTAAATAGTAAGCAGCACTGTTTATTGGAGAGCCCCACAGGGAGTGGGAAAAGCTTAGCCTTACTTTGTTCCGCTTTAGCATGGCAACAGTCTCTTAGTGGTAAGTAGTTGGTTGATATTTTCAGGTTGCTTATTGGGTCCTGAAAAAAATCCGATGAAGTACTTTTTACCCAGAATGATTCAACCATGTCCTAGCTAATTTAAATATTCTCTTTTAAGATATTTCTTTATAATCAGTTCTGTGTCTTCTAAAAGAGTTTGAGTTTAGCACAATGTGTTCACTTAATCCTAAAATAATTTTAAATGTAAGATAGTCCTTTATTTGATGATTCAGAGTATACTATACATAAGAACCTTGGAATACTTAAAGAATGATTATGAAAATAATTAGAGGATACTTTGTATGTAAAAGATTCAAGAGATGGGGCTGATGTAATTATATAGCATATACAAATAGTTGCTTTTTTTGAATAAATCCTTTAATATTGTTGCTTATCTCATAACATTAGAAAATGGGATACATAAAAAGAAAAATTCTAGTTGATCTAAAAAGAAAAATTCTAGTTGATCTTTCTCCTTGTTTGGATGCCAGAGCAGAATTCTGTCCTAAGCAGAAGTTTATTGTAATATTGTTTTTATGGATTTGTATTATTTCCCATTGCTTTATTTGCTTACATATGTCGAATTTACTAACAAAAAATAGCACCTAAATTTGTGAAAGACTATTTTATATGATAAATCTGAAAGACAATATTGGATGCATTTTAATTACATGATTAGATGGCTTTGACCTAAAGTATTAGAATTTTAAATTATGGATATGTATATGTATATATGTATGTGTGTATATACACACGCATTCATGTTTTTTAAAAAATATTTTTGCTACTGATAAGACTATTAAAGATTAAAATTAATATTTATAAGCTTTTGGTTATCCACTTTGTTTCTTACTGATGTTTATCTTTGGTAAAAATGAGATTATCTGTTAATGAAATTTTAATGGGAGACTCTGGAAAATGTATTTATGTAGTGAAGATGGGAAACTAATATCAGTACTGTATATAGAAAATAAAATACATTAGTCAGATTTTTTAATATCTGTATTGTATTCTCATACACTAGAACTATTGCAATTTTGTATTTAATTATTAAAAATTACCTGTTTAATTTGAATGTTGACTTTAAACTGTGTTTTGATACAGATATCAAAAATGATATTATGAAACATGTTTTTTGAAATAGAAGTATAATGTGGGAATGATGTAACCCTTTTTTGTTTACATTATTATTTACCGTATTGAACTTTCAAGTTCTTCAGTTAGGAAAATAGCAGTAATTAAGAATGTAATAATTGAGAATATACTTTAGGTATACTTAGTATTTTGATATATCTCAGTAGTGGTTGTGCCTTTTTTACATTATTAATCTTTGACTATTATTGGATTTTTCTAAATCATGTAAATTTGTTGTTAGCTTCTCTGTATATGTTTCTGGCATAAGTGTTTTTCTCCTGTCCTCATTCGATGCTGCAGATTGAGTGATCAGCTTGTCCAGATTTGCCAGGTAGTTTTCTGATTTTAGCCCTGAAATTCTGAATCCTGAGAAATCTCCTAATCTTGGGCAAAAAAAGGGTGGTTGTGTACGCTAGCTGTGAAGAAAGATTAATGTTTTTTTAATTAGAGATTCTTTGATTTCTAGGGAAGCCAGTGGATGAAAGCTTAAGTAAGAAAACTGAAGTACCATTGTCTTGTTGTTGTACATGCCATTCAAGGAATTTTGCAAACAGTGACGTGCACCAGCGAACTTCGTATCATTTCAGCAGTCCAAGAACACCACCTTCTGAAAGAAATGGTGCTTTGTCAGGTTCTCAAGGTAGTTTATATTTTGCCTGGGTCTGTTGGTATCTGTGATAGGAGTATTAATTATTGCTGTTATGATACCTAATGTAGATAAATTTGGTTAGCATAATTGGTTATGTATTTCCACCTGATTTCTCTGGAATTATTTTAGATAATGCATAGAATGGTCAGAAATCCTTGGACTGTTTTCTTGGCCTCGCTTTTAATTGATTCAAACATGTTGCTAAAGTAAACCATTTTTAAAGAAGGCAAGGCAAAATTAGTGATACTCAGAAACTGATGTTATTTGTAGGCAGTATTATTAGTTATATGATAGAATTTTATAAAACATATTGATCTGTAAGCATAAGACAAAATCTAATTAGCCTCACTTATTCTTGGTAAGTTTGCCTGAACTTCTGAGACCAGTATCCTATTTGAGAATCAGCTATGTTTCAAGTATGATCCTTAAATGTGTGTGTGTTAGTCACTCAGTCGTGTCCTACTCTTTATGACCCCGTGGACTGTAACCTACCAGGCTCCTCTGTCCATGGAATTCTCCAGGGAAGAATACCAGAGTGGGTTGCCATGCCCTTCTCTAGGAGATCTTTCTGACCCAGGGATCAAACGCAGGTCTCCTGCATTGCAGGCAGATTCTTTACTATTTGAGCTACCTAGGGAGTTCTTACTAGATTTATTTAAGAGAAATATATTACTAATAACATAAGATTATTAATTTAAAGATATTTCTTGTGCTTTGACTGTATAGAAAAGATGGATTATTATTTGCCTAAGTCAGAAACCTAGGACACATCCTATACACTTTGCTGTTCCTTATTCCCCCATATAGATTTCTATCTCCATTGATATCTCCTAGTCCAAACTATCATCTCTTGTTTAGAGCATGTAGTAACTCCTTTTCTGCTTTCACTCATGCCATTCCTTAACTAATGGCAATCAATAGCTGGGAGAAAAGAGGTTGCCATGATTGACTTATGTCTACACAGTATCCACTTTCTAAAATCAAGGATGAATTCATCTTCCGCTAAAGCACTTGACTGTAGAGGATGTTAGCTGCTTGAACTGAAGTGTGTTTCTGTTGGGAATGAGGACAAGGAAGTGGACTAGATACTGGAGAGGTGACCACTTCTGTTGTCTACAGGGTTTTGACTGTTAACTCTCTTGGCTTTCTTTCCATTCCTTCAAAGGGGCATGCTTTCTCCTTTGCGTATGTTGATGTCTCTTCTGAATCAGGTTCCATCTTTAACTTGTTTACTTGCTCTTCCTTTAGCTCTCAGCTTAAATATCACTCTTTAAGGCAGCCATACTGCTGTTTCCATTGGATTAGATTTGGTTTCCCTGTTACATTCTGTCGTTTCACTGTGTGCCTCTCCTTCATAGCACTTGTTACAGCTTATATTATCCATGTGTTTGTGCGCATCTTTTATTAATCTCTGCTTGAGTGGCAATCCACTCCAGCACTCTTGCCTGATAGGCTACAGTCCATGGGACCCGCAAAGAGTCGGACACAACTGAGTGACTTTACTTACTTTCCCCTAGCAGACTGTATAGTCTATGAGATCAGGAACTATGTCATTTTTCTCATCATTGCATAACTAGCAGAGTGCCTGGCATATAGGTAGTAGTTAGATAAATACCTATTGTATGAATGAATGGAATTGATTTTGAGCTAATTATAAGAACTCTGGCTTGTTTTATGTACAGCCTGAATTTTTTTTTTTAAAAGATAGCTTTATTGAAATATCCTTGACATAACAAACTCTATATTTAAATGGTACATTTGGATGAGGTTTAACGTAAGAGTATTTCCCTGAAACTTTTGCTAACATTAAAATAGTGAATATATCTATCACCTTCAAAAGTTTACTCATGCTCTTTTGTTATTCCTCCTTCCCACCTCTGATTCTTCCTCCCCAAACAACCTCTGATTCATCCTCCCCAGACTCAGGTCTCCCACATTGCAGGTGGATTCTTTTACCATCTGAGCCACGAGGGAAGCCCTGCAAACTGTTTATACAGTCACCTGTTGTTGTATATTTGAGTTCTTAGTAGTTTTGGGGCTGTTATTACAAATAAAGCTGTTAGGAACGTTTGTTTATAAGTCATTGTTACAGACATATGTTTTTACTTTCCTGGGTAGTTATCGAGGAATGTAATGACTGGATCACTATGGTTAACTTTTTAAGAAACTTCAAAACTATTTCCCAGAGTGGTTATGCCATTTTACATTCCTACCAGCAGTGTATGAGGATATTCTCGTTTCTCTACGTCTTGGCCGACAGTGGTTTGGTAATCTTTTTAGCCATTCTAATAAGCTTATTGTTGCTGTTCAGTCACTGTCACGTCCACCTCTTTGTGACACCATGGACTGCAGCATACCAGGCTCCTGTGTCCTCTGCTATCTCCTGGAGTTTGCTCAGATTTGTGTCTGTTGAGTTGGTGATGCCATCTAGCCGTCTCATCCTCTGCTGCCCCTTCTCCCTTTGCCTTCAGTCTTTCCCAGCATCACTCATATTATAAGTTTATAGTGGTATCTTATTGTGGTTTTATTTCACATTTCCCTAATGACTTGTGATATTGAGCATCTTTTCATGTGCTTATTAGCCATTTGTATATCTTTGATGAACTGTTGAAATCTTTTGCTTGTTTATTGTTTTTTCCTTATTGTTAAGTTTTAAGAGTTCTTTATACATTTTTGAGTACAAGTTTCTTTTTTTAATCAGATTTAGTTTTAGGTTTTGCTTTTAGGTCTAAGGGTTAATTTTTGTATATGGTGTGAGTGTGGATTCAAGTTCATTTATTTGGCATATGAATATCTAATTGTTCAGCACCATTTATCAAAAAGGCTGTTCTTTATCTGCTGTATTGTTTTTTAACTTTGTAAACAATCAATTTTCAATATGTATGCAACTTGAATTTTAATATAGTTGTGAGTTAGAGTTATTTAGAATAATCTTTTCAAGGATCAGATAGGGTAAATCTGGGTTATATTCTGATACTCTCTTTATATTTTTAAGTAAATTCTTTAGAAATATGTAACTTGAATATAGAAAAGCACACAGAATTCTAAGTGTATAGCTTGATGAATTCTCCCAGAGTAATTACACTCATGTAACTACCACCTAGATGAAAAATAGGACAAAGCCAACACCCCAGTGGCACTTCTCATGTTCTTTTCCACTTGGTATTCTTTCTCATTATAGGTAGTTGCTATTTTCCCTATGTCATTATTGATGAGTTTTGCTTCTTCATAGAAATGGAATTATATTTGTACTCTTGTGTCTGTCAACTTTTGCCTAAAATATTTCTGAGATTCATTTGGGTTGTTGCATAAAGTAGTGGTTCTTATAACTTTACTTTATGGTATATAATAGATTATATGCCATAATTTATTAATCCATTCTACAATTGTTAGACATTTGGGTGGGTTCTTATTTTGGTTATTGATCTTTTATGAGTATTCTTATTCTTTCTGGTACAGATAGGTAAATATTTTCTATTAGATATATAGCTTGGAATAGAATTGCTACTTTTGGTATATATGATTATGTTGAGCTATAGTAGATAATGCCAACATTTTCCAAATGATTGAACCAATTTTGCACCCCTTTGCCTTACATTTAGTAGTATGTGGAAGTTATGTTGTCCAGCATTCTTTTAGCACTGGATATTTGAGTCTTTTTAAATTTTAGCCATTCTGGTTCCTTTGTGGTGTTCTTGTGAGTTTTAATTGATATTTCTCTGGTAACTAATGAGATTGAATATCTTTTAATGTATTTATTGGTCATTTGAATATCCCCTTTGGTGAACTACCCCTTCGAGTGTTTGCCCATTTTTGTGTTAGGTTGTTTCTTACTGATTTCTAGGATTTGTTTTTGTTTTAAATATATTCTGAATAATTTATTTATAACCTTTTATTTTAAAGATTTAACAACTTTGGTAAGCTTCTTGCAAACTCCCCTACTATAAAGACTAGGAAGATAAGCCTTTTTGTATATGCACATGATATAATTTTTTTTCATGAATTGGAGTCATATTTGACACATGGCAGTTTAGTTTTTCTAAAACTGGATTATTGTTTTTGGTAGATGTTCCATACCCTTTAATGAGTCCTACGAATTTGCCCCTTGGTTTATTTGGGGAAGGGAGTGGCAACCTACTCTAGTCTTCTTGCCTGGAAAATTCCATGGACAGAGGCGCCTGGAGGGCTACAGTCCATGGGGTTGCAAAGAATTGGACACGACTGAGCGGCTAACACTTTTTCAGCATTGGCACTATTACCATTTTGAATCGGATAATTCTGTGTTGTAGATAATTCTGTCCTGCACATTGTAGAATGTTTAGAAGCATCTCTCAGGCCTCAATCCACTAGATGCCAGTAGTACACACCCTCCTCCCATCTTGTGACAATCAAAAATGTCTCCAGATGTTGCCTAATGTCCCTGGGGTCTAGGGTGGGATTGTTAAAACTAGCCCAGTTTAGAGTCACTGATCTAGATTTGTTTGTGGTTATTTTACTAGTTTGCCAGGAAATTGTAAAGCTCAAAATTACATGTGTTTTCTAAAATTTGTATGGGAATACAAAGGACTAAGAACAGCCAAGACAGTTTTCAGGAAGCAGGTTGAGGTGAGAGGACGTGATCTGTGAGATATGCTGATTCGTTGTATGTATATGGCTATAATAATTAAAACAGCATGGTATTAGCATAGTGGAAAATAGTGGAGAACCCAAATTCCATTCTACATGTATGCTGAAACTTGATTTTTTTAATAGAAGTGCTTCTGTAGAGCAGAAGGCACAGAGGGGTTTTCCTATAAGTAGTGAAGCCTCAATCATGTCTGACTCTGCAACCCTGTCCATGGGATTTTCCAGGCAAGAATACTGGAGTGGGTTGCCATTTGACTATTAAATATCCGTAGGAAAAAAATTAAAATAGGAGTCCTACTTGACTCTATACACAAAAACTCATGCCAGGTAGATTAAAGACTAGGTATAAAAGGCAGAACTCTTAAGATTTTAGAATATAGTGGGTTTCAAACTATGTTCCTAAGAGCCTAAGGAAGAAACATAACTTATAGGGAGAAGGGGACAATGGATCAACAAAATTCTAGGCCTTTCATTGTATTTTAGAAATCCTAAGCAATATTTCTTTTTTTTTTTTCTAAGCAATATTTCTTTAAAAAATATAGTCCTCCTCAGAAAAAGCTTGAAAACCAGTGCTGCGTGACATATTCACATCTTTGTTTGTGCAAACTCGAACTTCTTTTTTTGAAAATGGATCGGATCTGCTGCTCATAGGGCTTTCTCCCCTTAATAGTCTGTAAATCTTTTAAGGCCAGGAACTTTTTTCTTCATTGTTTTCCATGGTGTCTGGAATTGTATGGACTCAATATAATAAATGCTTGAATAAATGAATTGAAACTCTGGGAGTGAAGGGAATGTGTAGAGAAGAGCACAGAGTGAGGAAGGTACTTTTAAGAATGCTCACGTTTTAGGGAAAGGGAGAAACCGCTGTATAGGAACAGTGAAGAACGGTGTTACAGAAATTAAGGAGAAAGGAAATGTGTTTGTTATGTTCCAAGAAGACAGAGTGTTATGTTTGGCTGTATGCCTAGAGGTTATGTGTATGGATTTTGGAGTCAGACAGCAGGAGTCAAGTCACATGCAGGCCTTGCCTTTTACTTGCCATATGATATGAGCATGTTACTTGACTTCTTTTAAAACCTAGTGCTCACATTTATAAAATGGGGATAATATTTGGTGATTAAGAGGTCACTGATAAACGAGATTGAGCTTTCAGGATTGTGGAATTAAAAAACAGATTTTAGGAGCTTGATTCTACTGTGTTTTTAGACTGAAGATCATAGAGAATTTTAGTAGAAAAGAAACATTAAATAAGACACTGTAAAGAAAGGTTTTTATACAGATGAAAAGTTTTTGAGATACTCTTACAGTTATATTTTTTAAGCCACATTATTGGAAGTGGTCACAAAAGTATAAACCTATTAAAAATCAAGGCTGGACTTTTCCTCTTGAAAACATTTCTTACAATGTTTGCTCTTTGTTAAGTAAATTGAGTGATAAATAAGTGATTTTAAAGATGTTTAGCATTTCATATTTTAAAGTATGTTTTGAAGTTATTAGAAATGTCAACATCTTTTTAAAAATTGAAGTGTACTTTATTTACAATATTATATTATTTTCAGATGTACAGCATAGTGATTCAGTATTTTTACAGATTAAAATCTGACATCCTAACTCCAGTTTTTTTTCCTGGAAAAATTGACTAAATGTAATCTACTTACACTAATTTTTTACTTCTTATATAAGACTCTCCTGAAAAAACTACACTGGCTGCAAAGCTATCTGCTAAGAAGCAGGCATCTATCTGTAGAGATGAAAATGATGATTTTCAAGTAGAGAAGAAAAGAATTCGACCCTTGGAAACTGCACAGCAGGTAAACAGTCTCGGCAGTGAAATAATCCCATTAGTTATGGCTGAACAAGGTAGTCAAGTATCAGTCATTTTCAGTGGCATGTGTAGAGATTAGTTGGATAGTGTCAGATATAAATTTAACGGTCAGTTACTGTAATTTCATTTTATGTATTTATTCATTACAAAGGAGCTTGTTATAGTAGATTATTCATAGTAGCATGTCATTAAAGTGAAACTGAATGATGCTTATTTATATTTAAGAAATTTGATAGTAAAACATTTACTTATGGCATATTATAATAATAGAGTTACTTTGTACTTTTAACTGCTCTGTTTTTTTAATCTAATAATGGTGTTTTCTTTTGGCCAGAATACCTCTGATACAAGTATTTAGGTCAGATATTTTTGATATTGATAGTTTTAATCTACTGATAAGGATTACTCTTATTTATTGAGTTTTTATTATGAATAATTATAAAATATGTTTATTTCTAAAGACCAAAATTACTACAAGTTTTAAATGAAATATACTTTTAATAGGTGAATAGAGTTCATGGCATTGAACTCTTATATTTTCTCATAGAGTTCATAGCATTGAGGTAGGGAGACTGGACTTTAATAGATTTAGTTACAAATAAAGATTATTAATTAGCATGTCATTGTAGATAATTGTATATTTTTAATTGAATATTCTCAAAAAATGTTTGCATTTTTATATAGTTTGTTCCATGTACAATCCTAACTTCCGTAATTAAACCTTGTTTTTAGAAATAGAATAAATCCATTTTCTAGGTTTATATTTGAAAAAGTACTAATTACAAATGAAGTGTGAATCTTTAAAAATTTTTACCAGCAAAATGTGTACTTACAGTTGGATGTTATAAAGTAGGGTTCAAAGTACAACATTTATTCCCTGATTTCATTGGCTTTCATTTCTTTTTATTTATTTATTTAAATTTTTATTTTTACTTTATTTTACTTTACAATACTGTATTGGTTTTGCCATACGTTGACATGAATCCACCACGGGTGTACATGAGTTCCCAAACATGTACACCCTCCCACCTCCCACCCCATATCATCTCTCTGAATCATCCCCGTGCACCAGCCCCAAGCATGCTGTATCCTGCATCAAACATAGACTGGCGATTCGTTTCTTACATGACAGTATACATGTTTCAGTGCCATTCTCCGAAATCATCCCACCCTCTCCCTCTCCCTCAGAGTCCAAAAGTCCGCTCTACACATCTGTGTCTCTTTCATTTCTTTTTTGATAGTAATGAATTATCAGTAGAAATGCTTTTTTTTCCCTTCATAGTTTGAATACATAGGTTTTTGGCAAGTAAGAAAAAGCACATGTAGTTTGGAAAGAAAACAGTGGTATTTATAAAAGAAATTTAGTCAAATACAGTTTGGATTATTAGTTATCTAACAAGTAATATAATAATAGTAATCAAATAATTTATTCTATCTTATAGGAATAATGAATATTTACATTCAAATTTTTGATTGTGTTTTTTTTAAATTTAGAATAAGCTTTTCATGTTTATTTAATTTCCCAAGTGGATATGTAATTGGACTTGGTCTAATGCTATTCTTGGTGTCCATATGGTGGGACTATTTTATGGGAAGATCATTTTACAATGCAGAGTTTTGACACATCACTAATTAATGCTCTTTTGGTTGGAATTTGAGAGATATTACTGTATTCTGTTTTATTTAAGTCTTGTAATAAAGTGCCTATTTGTTAGAAATTTGATTGTTACTAGTTAGAAATAGTCATTTCTTTTTAATGCTAAAAGCACACACTATAGCTGTTTTGATCTTTGAGAACAACTAGTCTCATCAGACTTTTAGTTTACAATAAACTTCAATTTGGTTCTGTATTTACAGATCAGAAAACGTCATTGTTTTGAGAAGGAGGTACACCATTTGGATGCAAAAGTTGCTTCAGGAAAGACCACAAAACTCAACTCTCCATTAGGAAAGATAAACTCCATTTCTCCACAGAATGTATGTATTTATGACATTGTTCAGTTTAAAGAAGGCAAATGTGGTATTTGTTAATGCATTTTTGAAAAAGAGAAAGACTAGTATAATCATGAGTAGAGAAAAACTCAGAAGTCTTAAGTGCTATTACATGTCTGCTGCTATGAGAAATGGGAAACCTGTGCTCTTTGTGCCCATTTCTTCACTTATAAAATAAGAGAATTGAACTGAGATGAGATCTGAAAAGTTTTTTTTTTCCCTCTTGTACATTCTAATGTTTGTGAATTCCACTTCCTAAAGTTCTTTCAGTGTTCTTAGGGCATCAGTTCTCAAATTAGGCCAGGGAACTCCAGAGATTCCTGAGACTGTTTTTAGGCAGTCTTTGGGGTCAGATGTGAAGTCAAGTGGGCCTTAGAAAGCATCACTATGAACAAAGCTAGTGGAAGTGATGGAATTCCAGTTGAGCTATTTCAAATCCTCAAAGATGATGCTGTGAAAGTGCTGCACTCAATATGCCAGCAAATTTGGAAAACTCAGCAGTGGACACAGGACTGGAAAAGGTCCGTTTTCATTTCAATCCCAAAGAAAGGCAGTGCCGAAGAATGCTCAAACTACCACACAGTTGCATTCATCTCACACGCTAGTAAAGTAATGCTCAAAATTCTCCAAGCCAGGCTTTAGTAATACGTGAACCATGAATTTCCAGATGTTCAAGCTGGATTTAGAAAAGGAGAGGAACCAGAGATCAAATTGCTGACATCTGCTGGATCATCGAAAAAGCAAGAGAGTTCCAGAAAAACATCTATTTCTGCTTTATTGCCTATGCCAAAGCCTTTGACTGTGTGAATCACAATACACTGTGGAAAATTCTGAAGGAGATGAGAATACCAGACCACCTGACCTGCCTCTTGAGAAACCTATATGCAGGTCAGGAAGCAACAGTTAGAACTGGACATGGAACAACAGGCTGGTTGCAAATAGGAAAAGGAGTACATCAAGGCTGTATACTGTCACCCTACTTATTTAACTTCTATGCAGAGTACATCATGAGAAACGCTGGGCTGAAAGAAGCACAAGCTGGAATCAAAATTGCCAGGAGAAATATCAATAACCTCAGATATGCAGATGATACCACTCTCACAGCAGAAAGTGAAGAGGAACTAAAAAGTCTCTTGATGAAAGTGGAAGAAGAGAGTGAAAAAGTTGGCTTAAAGCTCAACATTCAGAAAACAAAGATCATGGCATCTGGTCCCATCACTTCATGGGAAATAGATGGGGAAACAGTGGACACAGTGTCAGACTTTATTTTTCTGGGCTCCAAAATTACTGCAGATGGTGACTGAAGCCATGAAATTAAAAGATGCTTACTCCTTGGAAGGAAAGTTATGACCAACCTAGACAGCATATTGAAAAGCAGAGACATTACTTTGCCAACAAAGGTCCGTCTAGTCAAGGCTATGGTTTTTCCAGTGGTCATGTATGGATGTGAGAGTTGGACTGTGAAGAAAGCTGAGCACTGAAGAACTGATACTCTTGAACTGTGGTGTTGGAGAAGACTCTCGAGAGTCCCTTGAACTGCAAGGAGATCCAGCCATTCCATTCTGAAGGAGATCAGTCCTGGGATTTCTTTGGAAGGAATGATGCTAAAGGTGAAACTCCAGTACTTTGGCCTCCTGATGTGAAGAGTTGACTCATTGGAAAAGACTCTGCTGCTGGGAGAGATTGGGGGCAGGAGGAGAAGGGGACAACAGAGAATGAGATGGCTGGATGGCATCACTGACTTGATGGATGTGAGTCTGGGTGAACTCTGGGAGTTGGTGATGGACAGGGAGGCCTGGCGTACTGCGATTCCTGGGGTCGCAAAGAGTCAGACATGACTGAGTGACTGAACTGACCTGAACTGGGGTCAGAAGTACTTTCATAGTGAAGTTAAGATGTTACTTACCCTTTTTTT
Source organism: Capra hircus (assembly GCF_001704415.2). NCBI lineage: Eukaryota > Metazoa > Chordata > Mammalia > Artiodactyla > Bovidae > Capra > Capra hircus. The sequence continues at coordinate 10,866,860 of NC_030826.1, forward strand.
TTTAAACTGTCTTCAATGTTTGCATTGATCGTGCAAAAACAAAGGCTGGTAAAACTCTTGATGCTTTAGCACAATCAAGATAGTGGCACCAACCTGTATTAATTGTAATTTTCTTCTCTGTCATTAATGCATAATTAAGAAAAGCCAGTTTCTCTTAAGAATGTCCTTGATGAAGCAGTAAAAGTTACTAATTGTATTAGTAACTTTAAGATTTTAATTCTGCAGAAGGACCTCTCAAGTATCTAGTACAGTCCTGATCAGCACACACCAATGAGGAGACAATCTAAGATAGTGGCCAAGAACCACCTGAAATGAGACACTCACGTAGAGCGTGGAACAGTGCCAGTTCCCACTAGGCTAGAAAACGTCCTAATTCACCTTTAAGATTTTAATTCTGGGTGAAGAATAGTTTTTGTAAAACACTTTCACATTCAGGAGTAGAATGGTTATCTTAAAGAAAAACACTTGTAGGATAGTTTGAATTGTGAGCTGAACTAGTCATGTTTTTCACAGAACATTGTTTTTACTTCAAAAAATAACTGACAGACTACGATGATTCTTGAAAATAAAGTGAGCCTGATAAAATTTGACCTTTCAAGTGAAAAATCAGAATTTGAAAAATTGTATATACCACTGTGAGGGTAGCAGTTTTCTGAAACTTAAAAGACTTTTCTGATGATATTTATTGGTGGTGATGTTATATATGTGACTTTTTGATGTTATATAATGAAATGTGTTAACGTTTATTTGTAAGATCTGTAAAATCAGTACACCAAATGTTTTCAAAATGACATGTTTATGATATTACAAAATGATGCCTGGAAAAGATTCATCCGAATGCAAGGCAGACCAATGGACATTTTTCTTCTCACCATCCTTAGGCAATGACAGATTTTTTTTTCAGTCACTATTGGCTAGTTTTCATTGCCATAGTTTTATATGAGTTGAATCATGCTTGGTAATTTTTTTATTGAATTCCAAATATTGTGAATTTTCTCTTGCCAAATACTGGGTATTGTATTTCTACAAACCCTCTTGACTTTTTTTCTGGGATGCAGTTATTACTTGGAATCAGCTTGATCCTTTGGGTCTTGCTTTTAGGATGTGTTAGGGAGGACTTGATCAGGGTTTAGTTTTGGGCCACCTCAGTAGAGGCTAGCTCCTTTTGAGTCCTCTACCGAATCATGCTTCATGAATTAAGACGTTTTCTAGCCTAGTGGGAACTGGCACTGTTCCATGCTCTACGTGAGTGTCTCATTTCAGGTGGTTCTTGGCCACTATCTTAGATTGTCTCCTCATTGGTGTGTGCTGATCAGGACTCTACTAGATACTTGAGAGGTCCTTCTGCAGACCTCTGGAATTCATTCTCTGTGCAGCTCTTTCCTTTCTGGTATTGTTGCCTCAGAACTTTAGTCTTGATCTCCCTGAACTCTCAGCGATGTGTCTTCAGCTTGAGTTTTCTGGGCTGTATCTGGGTTTTCCTTCCTGGTGCCACAGCCTGGAGACTCTCAGCACAACAAGCTGAAACAATCATAAGGCTTAATCTCCTTTGTTTCCCATCCCTCAGGGATAACTCTTCCTTACCCGATGTCCTGTATCTTAAAACTATTGTTTCATATAGCCTGTATTTTTTTTGTTGTTCAGGTAAGGGATGAAACAAGTCATTAACAAATTCCAGAAGTGTTTAGATGGCTTATAAAGCTCTTGTTTACTTGTACAGACTTTAAGCCTTTATAAACTGTTTGCATTCTTTTGCTCTTTCTCCTCCTTCCCACTGTTTTGACTGACTTCTCCGAATTCTTCAGGAAGCCTTCCTTGGTGTTTCCAGTTTTGAGTTAGATTCTCATCTGGAATGTTCCTTGTATTTCTCAGTTTTTGACACTTACCTTATTACTCTTCGTATCTTCTCCACCTGCTCTGAGTTCAGTTACAGGCAACACCAGGTTCCTGAGTAGACTGAGACCTCCTTGAAGACTGTGAGTGCTTTACTCACTTCTGTTTCAAGCACCTAAGCTTGTGCTAGGAACCTAGCTGTAGACTGAGTGAATCCATACCATAATCCCTGCCCTCAAAGAGCCTTCTTTTAAATTCTTGGAAATACTAAGTTGGGGCGGGGGGAAACTGTCAGTTATCTTCAGAGAAGCCTTGTTGGGAGAAGTTGTCTCAGTTTTTAATATTGTCAATAATAATATATGTTTTATGTTTGTCTCTGCCAGTGTTTCCTTGCTCATTCTCTTTCGCAGTACCTTACTGTCTTCATAGCCCTTACTGTTTGAATTTATTAGTCTACTTGTTTATTATCTGTTTGTCCTGTTAGAATGTAATGTCAATCTTTTTCACAAGTATCTCTGGTACTGAGGATTAGCATATGACATATATTTAGCACACAGCTAAATATTTAGCATATGGCATATATATTTGTTGGTAGAATCTTATTGAATTCTTATGATGACTGTGAGGCAGGTACTATTGTTATTCTCATCTTATAGATAAGGAAACTCTGAGAAGTAATTTGCCTAAGATCACAAAGCAGAAAATTGTGGAGTTATATCCTACCTAAACAATCTGTTCCTCTGGCGGATGCTGTAATTACTTTATTATACATTCTCTAAAATGCCTCTCAGAAGTTCTGGAGCTATCTAAACAGTATTCTAATATCAAGATAAGGAAAAAATTATGTTGAAACCTAAAGTTGAAAGAAATCAAGTCTAGAGTAAGCTATGATTGGATAATACCTTAAGTAGAATAGAGAGTGATTTTACTTTTAGTTTCATTTTGGTGTTTTAAAGACAGTGGACTCAAATCAGACAGCCTGGGTTTTAATCATAGTTCTGCTCTTTACTACTTTTGTAACCTTTATTAAGTTTTTAAACTATTGCTACTTCCGTTTCTCATTTGTTAAATGGGTATAGTATTTGTCTTACAGAGCTGCTAGAGGATTAAACAGTTTAATACTTATAGAGTGCTTAGACTGTACCTGGCATATCTTGACGCTTATTAAGTGGCAGGTGGTAGTAAAAGTGGCTGCAGCAGCATCGTTGTGTATTTTTATGCTGCTGATAAAAGCTATTATATTATACTGGTTAATAATATAAATTTTTAAAGTTAGGTTTATAATTAATTATTTTAATTTGTGTTAATGATGTTTACGACTCTACCTGTTTAGAACTTAAGTTGCTTGACCAAGAAGAGCTACTATTCTCCTGGCTGAGTAATTTCAAACTTAATTTTAAACTAAGTTCTTTGATTTCTTGTTTGGGTTGTGTACTATGTTGATCATTTATTATGATCTCATTGGCAAAGTATAATTGTATCAATTCATGTGTATTTGTATTTTTATATCAGTTTTTTTTTAAAAACCAGAAATTATAGATTTTCTTTCTTAGCTTTAGCTGATATAACTCTGCATTACCTTAGAAATGGAGTATTTTTCATAGGTGGGTGATTTATTATCTGTGCTGTTAAAGATATGGGTTTCTGGCAATCTTCTTAGAAGTTTGAAGATTTATTGAACAAGCTAAATCTCAACTAACTCTAGTAACTCAAATGATAACATTTCACTAGTGACTTTTTACTTGAAAGAAGACATATGGGATACTTGCCATACTAATAAAGCATGCATACAGTAAATTTATCAGACACCAGACTACTTTTGCAATGACAGAAAAGACCATATGGCTAAGCTCTTAATATTTGTTCTCTTTTTTGCTAGTCTATACTGAAAAGCATGAATATATAAATTAACTTTATGGAAAACCCCACAAATACTTATGTAAAATGATATATTATTTTCAATGTTTTTTTTCCTAACAAAGATAGAGTAAGCAGTTGCAATAGAAGCATAATTAGTACAAAATGTAAAGTTTTAGCTAATGTGAATGTTTCTTTCTTTTATACTTTAGTAAATTATTAGTAAATTTAATAAATTTTAGTAAATTGTTAAGAAAATCTCTAGTATTTTGTGTTTTGGCTGTCATCTTAATTTTAAAAGCTTATGGTGGCATTTGTAGTAATCTTAACGTGGATATTTAGCACTAAATAATACATCTCATTTTTCAGAGAACCAGGGCTAAACCTTTCCATGGATATTATATAATAAAGAATAATAAGGATGTACGTAAAGGTCATTTATTTAAAGAAAGGAGTCTTTGAGTATAGTAATATTTTTTTTTACCTGCTAGAAATTTACTTTGGTTTCTAGTTCAACTTTTTTTTCTCTTTCTCTTTTTTAATGGAGGTATAATTGACATTTAATATGTTAGTTTCAGGTGTATAGTATAATGGTTCATTATTTGTATACATTGGGAAGTGATCACCATAAGTCTAGTTAATATCTGTCACCTTACATAGTTGCAAGATTTTTCTTCTTATGATGAGAGCTTTTAATATTTACTCTCTTAGCTTCTGTCAGGTATGTAATATAGTATTATTAACTATAGTTGCCATATTCTACATTACATCCCCATGACTTATTTTATAACTGAAAGTTTATACCTTTTGACCTCTCTCATCGATTTCTTTTGCTCTTCACCCCCTTCTCTGGCTGCCACTAATCTGTTCTCTGCATCTGTGAGCTTTTTTTTGTTTGTTTGTTTGTGTCTGCTTTTAGATTTTACATGTAAATTTGTCTTTCTCAGTCTTAGTCCATTAAGTGTAATATCCTCTATGTTCATCCATCTTGTCCCAGACGACAGTATTTCTTTTCTTTTTTTTAATGGCTGAATAACGTTCCATTTTGTGGGTATGCTTGTCTGTGTGTGTGGGGCACACGACTGAGAATGCATGCAACTCAAAGGGAGCATTTATTTTTTAGAAGAATAGTTATTTGGATTTGTAAATTAATGGTTTAGTTCTCTTACCTCTTGTTGTTCAGTCGCTAAATCGTGTCTAACTCTTTGTGACCCCACAGACTGTAGCCTGCCAGGCTGCTCTGTCCATGGGATTTCCTAGGCAAGAATACTGGAGTGGGTGGCTGGTTCCTTCTCCAGAGGATCTTCCCCACCCAGGGATTGAACTCACGTCTCCTGCATTGGTAGATAGATACCTTTCTACTGAGCCACATGGGAACCCCTTCTCTTATCCCTACAAAGATAAAATGTTATAGTTTCATACATATAAAGTCTGCAGTTGTATTATTTTCTGGATAACTTTCCCCTATAAATTAAGTGATAAATTAGTTTAATGATTTCTGTTTATTTCTAAATTTGACATTATAATTTTTATGTTTTTCTTTTAAGTTTTCTTAGTTCTTATGAAAATAATTTAGCTTCTAACCTGTGAATTAAATTGGGTAGTTGTCTTTTTCCCCTTCCTATTATCTCTAGTCAGCTTCCTTACTCTTCAAATCAGAAAATGTCAATACTTCCTCTCTTGAATGAATTAACCTTCCAGTGTCCCTTGCTTTTTCCCATTCCTTACATTTTTAGATTCATATTTTTTATACAGTTAATTCATATGTTAAAGATCTAGTGAGGCATCAGGCTCCATGTGGTCAAAACATGGTTAAGAAAAAATATTATTTTTTAGAATAGACTATTACCATTCTGATGGAAAAAGCAAGAGAGTTCCAGAAAAACATCTACTTCTGCTTTATTGACTATGCCAAAGCCTTTGCCTGTGTGGATCACAATAAACTGGAAAATTCTTAAGGAGATGGAAATACCAGAGCACCTGACCTGCCTCTTGAGAAATCTGTATGCAGGTCAGGAAGCAACAGTTAGAACTGGACATGGAACAACAGACTGGTTCCAGATCGGGAAAGGAGTACATCGAGGCTGTATATTGTCATCCTGCTTATTTAACTTCTATGCAGAGTACATCGTGAGAAAAGCTGGACTGGATGAAACACAAGCTGGAATCAAAAGATTGCCGGGAGAAATATCAATAACCTCAGATATCCAGATGACATCACCCTTATGGCAGAAAGCAAAGAACAACTAAAGAGCCTCTTGATGAATGTAAAAGAGGAGAGTCAAAAAGTTTTTTTAAAACTCACCGTTCAGAAAACGAAGATCACGGCATCTGGTCCCATCACTTCATGGGAAATAGATGGGGAAACAGTGGAAACAGTGACAGACTATTTTTGGGGGCTCCAAAATCACTGCAGATGATGACTGAAGCCATGAAATTAAAAGACACTTGCTCCTTGGAAGAAAAGTTATGACCAACCTAGACAGCATATTAAAAAACAGAGACATTACTTTGCCAACAAAGGTCCGTCTAGTCAAAGCTGTGGTTTTTCCAGTAGTCATGTATGGTTGTGAGAGTTGGAGTATAAAGAAAGCTGAGTGCTGAAGAACTGATACTTTTGATCTGTGGTGTTGGAAAAGCCCTGGACTGCAAGGAGATCCTACCAGTCCATCCTCAAGGAAATCTGTCCTGAATATTCATTGGAAGGACCGATGCTGAAGCTGAAACTCCAGTACTTTGGCCACTTGATGAGAAGAACTGACTCATTTGAAAAGACCCTGATACTAGAAATGATTGAAGGCAGAGGGAGAAGGGGACAACAGGATGAGATGGCATCACCGACTCAATGGACATGAGTTTGAATAAACTCTGGGAGTTGGTGATGGACAGGGAGGCCTGGCATGCTGTAGTCCATGGGGTTGCAAAGAGTTGGACACTACTGAGCGACTGAACTGATAATTACCTGTTCCACCACTCATACTCATTCTTCTAGAATTTATTTATGTATATGCTCTTAATAACTCTCTTGCTTTTTTGATGATTCAGTGGATGTTGGCAATTTGATCTCTGATTCCTCTGCCTTTTCTAAAACCAGCTTGAACATCTGGAAGTTCATGATTCACGTATTGCTGAAGCCTGCCTTGGAGAATTTTGAGCATTACTTTACTAGCATGTGAGATGAGTGCAATTGTGTGATAGTTTGAGCATTCTTTGGCACTGCCTTTCTTTGGGATTGAAATGAAAACTGACCTTTTCCAGTCCTGTGTCCACTGCTGAGTTTTCCAAATTTGCTGGCATACTGAGTGCAGCACTTTCACAGCATCATCTTTGAGGATTTGAAATAGCTCAACTGGAATTCCATCACTTCCACTAGCTTTGTTCGTAGTGATGCTTCCTAAGGCCCACTTGACTTCACATTCCAGGATGTCTGGCTCTATGTGACTGATCACACCATCATGATTATCTGGGTTGTGAAGATCTTTTTTGTACAGTTCTGTCTATTCTTGCTACCTCTTCTTAATATCTTCTGCTTCTGTTAGGTCCATACCATTTCTGTCCTTTATCAAGCCCATCTTTGCATGAAATGTTCCCTTGGTATCTCTAATTTTCTTGAAGAGATCTCTAGTCTTTCCCATTCTGTTCTTTTCCTCTATTTCTTTGCATTGATCGCTGAGGAAGGCTTTCTTATCTCTTCTTGCTCTTCTTTGGAACTCTTCATTCAGATGCGTATACCTTTCCTTTTCTCCTTTGATTTTCACTTCTCTTCTTTTCATAGCTATTTGTAAGGCCTCCCCAGACAGCCATTTTGCTTTTTTGCATTTCTTTTCCATGGGGATGGTCTTGATCCCTGTCTCCTGTACAATGTCACGAGCCTCATTCCATAGTTCATCAGGCACTCTATCTATCAGATCTAGTCCCTTAAGTCTATTTCTCACTTCCACTGTATAATCATAAGGGATTTGATTTAGGTCATACCTGAATGGTCTAGTGGTTTTCCCTACTTTCTTCAATTTAAGTCTGAATTTGGCAATAAGGAGTTCATGATCTGAGTCACAGTCAGCTCCTGGTCTTGTTTTTGTTGACTGTATAGAGCTTCTCCATCTTTGGCTGCAAAGAATATAATCAATCTGATTTTGGTGTTGACCATCTGGTGATGTTCATGTGTAGAGTCTTCTCTGGTGTTGTTGGAAGAAGGTGTTTGCTATGACCAGTGCATTTTCTTGGCAAAACTCTATTAGTCTTTGCCCTGCTTCATTCTATATTCCAAGGCCAAATTTGCCTGTTACTCCAGGTGTTTCTTGACGTCCTACTTTTGCATTCCAGTCCCCTATAATGAAAAGGACATCTTTTGTGGCTGTTAGTTCTAAAAGGTCTTATAGGTCTTCATAGAACCATTCAACATCAGCTTCTTCAGCATTACTGGTTGGGGCATAGACTTGGATTACCGTGATATTGAATGGTTTGCCTTGGAAACGAACAGAGATCATTCTGTCGATTTTGAGATTGCATCCAAGTACTGCATTTCGGACTGTTTTGTTGACCATGATGGCTACTCCATTTTTTCTAAGGGATTCCTGCCCGCAGTAGTAGGTATAATGGTCATCTGAGTTAAATTCACCCATTCTAGTCCATTTTAGTTTGCTGATTCCTAGAATGTCGACGTTCACTCTTGCCATCTCTTGTTTGACCACTTCCAATTTGCCTTGATTCATGGACTTGACATTCTAGGTTCCTATGCAGTATTGCTCTTTATAGCATTGGAGCTTGCTTCTGTCACCAGTCACATCCACAACTAGGTGTTGTTTTTGCTTTGGCTCCATCACTTCATTCTTTCTGGAGTTATTTCTCCACTGATCTCCATTAGCATATTGGGCACCTAATGACCTGGGGAGTTCCTCTTTTGGTATCCTATCATTTTGCCTTTTCATACTGTTCATGGGGTCTCAAGGCAAGAATACTGAAGTGGTTTGCTATTCCCTTCTCCAGTGGACCACATTCTGTCAGACCTCTCCATCATGACCCACCCGTCTTGGGTGGCCCCACAGGGAAGGCTTAGTTTCATTGCCACCATGCGCTGGATCATGGAAAAAGCAAGAGAGTTCCAGTAAAACATCTATTTCTGCTTTATTGACTATGCCAAAGCCTTTGACTGTGTACATCACAATAAACTGGAAAATTCTGAAAGACATGGAATACCAGACCACCTGACCTGCCTCTTGAGAAATCTGTATGCAGGTCAGGAAGCAACAGTTAGAACTGGACATGGAATAACAGACTGGTTCCAAATAGGAAAAGGAGTACGTCAAGGCTATATATTGTCACCCTGCTTATTTAACTTATACGCAGAGTACATCATGAGAAACGCTGGACTGGAAGAAACACAAGCCGGAATCAAGATTGCTGGGAGAAATATCAATAACCTCAGATATGCAGATGATACCACCCTTATGGCAGAAAGTGAAGAGGAACTAAAAAGCTTCTTGATGAAAGTGAAAAAGGAGAATGAAAATGTTGGCTTAAAGCTCAACATTCAGAAAACGAAGATCATGGCATCCGGTCCCCTCACTTCATGGGAAATAGATGGGGAAACAGTGGACACAGTGTCAGACTTTATTTTTCTGGGCTCCAAAATCACTGCAGATGGTGACTGCAGCCATGAAATTAAAAGATGCTTACTCCTTGGAAGGAAAGTTATGACCAACCTAGATAGCATATTGAAAAGCAGAGACACTACTTTGCCAACAAAGGTCCGTCTAGTCAAGGCTGGTTTTTCCAGTGGTCATGTATGGATGTGAGAGTTGGACTGTGAAGAAAGCTGAGCACCGAAGAATTGATGCTTTTGAAGTGTGGTGTTGGAGAAGACTCTTGAGAGTCCCTTGGACTGCAAGGAGATCCAGCCAGTCCATTCTGCAGGAGATCAACCCTGGGATTTCTTTGGAAGGAATGATGCTAAAGGTGAAGCTCCAGTACTTTGGCCACCTCATGCAAAGAGTTGACTCATTGGCAAAGACTCTGATGCTGGGAGGGATTGGGGGCAGGAGAAGGGGAAGACAGAGGATGAGATGGCTGGATGGCATCATGGACTCAATGGACGTGAGTCTGAGTGAACTCTGGGAGTTGGTGATGGACAGGGAGGCCTGGCGTGCTGGGATTCATGGGGTTGCAAAGAGTCGGAGATGACTGAGCGACTGAACTGAAGTGAACTTATGCTCTTAATTCTTTTAGTAAATCCTCAAAATCAGTGAAGTATTTTCATAGACACATTTTATGCTTATTTCTGCTGTTTATTTCATAAATGCTAACATTGTATATATACTTTGACAGAAGTAATTATATTCCTTGATTTATAATAGTATACTTTTGCCTAGTGTGTAGAGAAGAGTTGGGTCCAGCAGAGTGCGCTGTTGGCCTTCAGATAAAGTGTTGATGTGCAAAGCCTTGGTCTGTTTTTCTTTTCCTTCTTATACCACTCTCTTGCTTTCTTTTCTGTCTCGTTTTCTCTCCCTCTCTTCACCCCCCACTGCCCTTCTCTATCTCTCTTTAATGTTTAATATATTCTTTAGGATCTCAGGAGAAGATGACCAATTTATTTTGAAAAGTCATTGTTTTACAAGTCATTTTCTCATAGTTTTCATTTTATTTAAACTAACTACTTATATAGTGGAACAATGCTTACCATGTTTTAGGAACTCTTCTGAGCGTCCTGAAAATACTAATTGACTTGGTAAATACAGGTTCATGTGAGCTAATGGTTATTTCCAATTCGTTTAAGTTTTGTGTGAATTTGCCAATTTTCAAGATAAAACAAAAGAATTTTGTTGCCAGGCTGTTGCTAAGAACAATTGTAACGTCTCTCTTGTTCACTTTTTTATAACCAGCATCTGGTGCAGGACCTGTGCCTAGTAGGTATTCGCATATTTGTTGAATAAATGAATGGAAAAATGACTAACTTTAAGAAAGTGTATTATTTACCACTGTTTCTTACAGTACCTTTTAAAAGTTATAGTTTTTTTGTGTCCTAGCACACAAAAATAAAAGATCAAATAATGATTTCGGGGACCAAGAGGTAAAATTGGTATTTAATGTAAACAAAAGATTAGAAACAACTTTTATTTTCCATAGCTTCTCTGGGAACAAGTTGTTATATAAAATTATCACCTAGATGAAGTATAGTTTATTCAAGGCAGCAAAATTTTAGAAAACTATTATATGCCATAAAATTAAGACAATAACTTATATTTTTGGAAGAGTTAATAATAACATAGTGATGGCTTTTCAGAATATATACTTGTGCCAGGCAATTTCTATGTTCTCTCATATATCCTTACATCAGCTCTGTGAATAAAATAGAGCAGATATTAGTCTCATTTTATAGGTAAGAAAATTGAAGCCCAAAGATATATTATGTGATGATGGTAATAGTTATAGGTATATGATAGAATTGTGATTTGAGCCTACTTCTAAAATAGAGTTGAATATAGATTCATGGATTATAAATGCTAGAAAAGGAGAGAAAAGGAATGGCTGGGAAAATGTTTTGTTTTCTTGTTGACTGTTGAGGAAAACAGCAAAGTTACTTGGCAAGAAAAAGAGATTTTTATTCAATGTGTCTGTCAGTAAAATATCTCCTTTTGGTCATCCTGCAGTTAGAGAAGGTTAAAGTGTCTTAAACATTTTGTGTATTCTATCTACTAAAGAGTCAAAGGGAGCTTTAAATTTAAAAAGAAATAGGACTATACATTGTTTGAAAAAAACCTGTATTAGTATAAACCATTACAGAGTAAAAGTTATAATATTCTCCCTTAAACTGTTACTCCCATCCCCCTTTCTGCGTCCCAGAAGTAAACAAGAGGAACACCTTCATGAGAATCTTTCTGGATTGTTTTGTATAAGTTTACTACAGATATTTTTCATAGTTCTGTTATAGTTAAAATTTTGTTTTTACATTTAAATCTCTTATTTATAGAGTTTATTTTAATATATGCGTGAGGCCAGCCTTTAACTGGGTACTTTTCCAAACAGATGATCAATTGTCCCAGTGTCAAAATTTTTCCTGATTTGAAGGTTTGCTATTATCATATACTAAATTATTACATATACTTGGATTGGTTTCCAGACTTTTTTTTCTATTTACCTTTTAATTTTTTTCAAAGCATGTAGGTGTATAATCAGAGTCAAAGAATTCTAGTGGCTTCAAACAAAAAGCAGCAGACCCCTGCTCTTGTTCTGGCTGCTACCACTTCCTGCTATATGGTCACTAATTTTTAATTATTTTGCCTGTTTATTCTGATATTTATTTATTTATCTTTAAAATGACAAGCACTTACAGTCTTTTTCTTGAATTTTCAGTTTTGGATAACTTCTGTTTTCTTCCTGCTGTCTAATTTTTTCGTTACTTCTCCCCTTCAAGCCTCACAATGTTTGCTGATTACATTATTGTAATCATGTAAGTATCATTAAAAACTGAGCCAAGTGTTATACTATGATGACACTTCTTTGCCCAAACCAGGTTTTATTTTTTCTAGTGCTAAATGCTAGTCTTGTTATTTGCTTAGTTTTCAATATATCTGTAACTATTTATCTCCAAACTCTGATTAAACTTAAATTCGGTTAACTCATTCAAATGCATCAGATCAAGAATAGCCATATTTTTCAAACTCTCAATATTTAGTGAAAATAATGAAGAAATACTTTTATGATGTTGAATTTTAGTATCTATAGTTTAATGATTTTTTTAAAATACGAAAGCATCGTCTATTCCTTAGCAAAAATTTGGAAATGATCAAAATGTATATTCTGGTTACTGATATTAATCTTTAATTCAACTGTCCCCTCAGTATCAAACCCTGTTATTCTGCTTGCTGTCCGCTTTTACACACACATAACAATTAGTTACCAGTTTCTGTGTAACAAACCAACCATTTATTTAGCTTACTATTCTGAGGGTCAGCTGGGCTCAGCTGTGCGTTTCTCTTGATCTCAGCTGGGCTACTCATGCCATCCGTGGTCAGCTGCAGGTCAGCAGGACAGCTTTGCTTCATAGGGTTGGTTGGCATTTGGCTAGGACATGGGACCATGGGGTGAGAATCTCTCATCATCCAGTATACTAAACTCACCTTATATATATAGGTGGCCCCAGGGAACATCAAGAGAGCAAACCCCAAATACCCTTTGAGCCCCTATTTCCTAATATCCCAGTCATCAAAGCAAGTCACATGGCCAAACCCAGATTCAAGGGATGGAGTTCACCCCTTGGTGAGAAGAGGTACAAAATGGCCTTGCAAAAAGGGTTTACATACAGAAATGAGAAAAACTTGTGGCCATTAATATATATGTGTGTGTGTATATATATATGTATATATAAAATACATTATGCATATACTTTTTAAGAACAAAATTTAGATAGGATTTATTATTAAAAAAACTTCTTGAAATTATTTGGCCAAACTGCAAGGCATGCAGGATCTTGGTTCCCTGACCACAGATCAAACCTGCGCCCTGGTGGTGAAAGTGTAGAGTCCTAATCACTGGACTGCCAAGAAATTTCCATTAAAATTTGGACTGTAGTGTATATAGCTTTTACTTTTCACCTAATGTGTCATGGTTTTAGAAAAGGTTTTTAGAAATATAAATATTAAGTAGTCTATGTTGATGCAGTTTTAATCTAACTTTTTTTTTTTTTCCTGTGCCAGGAGTTTGCAAACTACAATCCATGGCCCAGTGTCTGTTTTTATAAATTTTGGGGATCACAGCTTACATTCATTATATATTGTTTGTGGCTACTTTTGTGCTACAATGGTAGCATTGAATAGTTATGACAGATACCACATGGCTCACAAAACTTAAAATGTTTACTCTTTGGCCCTTTAAAAACAGTTTACCAATCCTTGTCCTGTGCTGTTTTAATTGTGGTAAGTGAGGCCAGAAATTGGCGGCCTTAGTGTGAACCTCTTGCTTTATCTGCAGATTTACCTAAGGGCAGAGTGATAGAATGGATGAGTAATTGCCTGAGTGAGTTTCCTTCAGCTCCAATAGTTGTGATTTTTTTAAGAGCTTGTAGAAGACATAATAGTGACCTCTACAGTGGAAATAGGAAGGATTATTCTCAAAAATTTCAAATCTCCATCATGCTGAATGAACTTCACGGTGAATGTTTCAGAAAGATTTGGCAGTTATTTTTCTTGATCTGTAGAAACATTTAATACATACAGCAATCTAGCTGATGTGTATACACATTTAGTGATAGTAGAATCTACAGTTGCCATTTAGAAGCTTTTCACTCAATGATTGTGGGTATGGAAAAATAACTTCACCTTAGAAAACTACATGTTAATTGACCAATTTTCTGACCAGTAGATAGGCAGATAGATTTCTTTATTAAAATTTTTAAAGATTTTGACATAGTCATAGCATTATACAGAAATTAGAAATAAAGTGTAAATATATATATTTTTCCCATGAGCCATTTGATAGTAAGTTATTCATGTGATGTTCCATCACCCTGGAATACTTTTAGTGTCCATTTCCTAAAGCAAAGACATTCTTTAATGAAACCATAAAAATCAGGAAATTATAATTGATTCATTGTTATCTAATACTCAGAACCAGATCAGATTTTACCCATTGTCACTATCAAGCTTTTATAGCAGAAAGGTCCCGATCAGAATCATACATTGCCTGTTGAGTTGTCATTTGTTATTTTCTTCAGTCTGGAGTAGTTCCTCAGTCTTTCCTTGTCTTTCATGACCTTGACACTTCAGAAGACTACAGCCTTTCTATAATGTCTCTCAACTTTGGGTTTTGTTATCATTAAATTACAGTTATATATCTTTGGCAAGAATGTTACAGAAGTGATGCTGCATACTATCTGTTGCATCTTATGAGGCAGCAAATAATTTCATTACATTACTAATGATTACTTTGATGACGTGATAAATATGCTTGGCATCACTGTAAAGTTATCTTCCTTCTTAACTTCCTTCCACTGTAGGGTGGAACTCTGAAACGATATAAATAGCATGTCCTCATCAAATGTTCAGTTTATTCATTTTATATTTATTTTTATGGACTTACGATTTTCCATTTTATTAAGTGATAATCCATTATATGATTTGTTTAAATGCTCAAGTTGGAGTTCAGTTAAGTTGCTTGCATATTTCTGACATGTATCTGTTATTCTTAGAGCACTTACTTGCTTTCTGGCATACTGAGATGTCCTAGGGTCATCTCTGTCTTGTTCTTCCTCCCCTAGTCCTAGATTCATCTATTTTTCCAAAGAAACTTGGTTTCTTTTAAATATTATTTAGAAACCAGGTTTTTGATACTGATTTTACCCATTGCTATTGGGGTTACTGTTCCAGGCCCTTTAAGCAGACAGAACTAGGCAATATGTGTCTGTGTAATATATGTGCGTGTATATACACACACAAATATATATATTTACAGATACTTGTTTCTCTGTTTATATGTTAAAATTATGTGTTCATAACAATATATCCAATTCCAGTTCAACACCAGAGAGTTCATTCTGTTTCTTCCTTTTCATAATTTTAAGTTAAAAACCTATTCCTAGTTTTTCAAAAAGTTAAAAATAGAATTATTGTATGGTAATTCCATTTCTAGGTATATATATCACAAATAATTGAAAGCACATATTGAAACACGTGGGCTTCCCAGGTGGCACAGTAGTAAGGAATCCGCTTGCCATTGCAGGAGACACAAGAGATGTGAGTTCAGTCCCTGGGTCAGGAATATCCTCTGGAGGAGGAAATGGCAACCCACTCCCATATTCTTGCCTGTACACCAGTGTTCATAGCAGCATTATTCACAAAAGCCAGAGGGTGAAAACATTTATGTATCTATTGAGAGATGGATGGATAAACAAATAGAGTGTATACATGGAATATTTAGCCCTAAAAGGAAGGAGGTTCTGACACATGCTACAACTAAGGTTGAAGATATTATGCTAAGAGAAATAAGCCAGTTAGAAATGGGCAAATATGGTATAATTCACTTACAGTTTACTTTGTATTTGTGTATTGATGTGAGAGTTGGACCATAAAGAAGGCTGAGTGCTGAAGAATTGATGCTTTCAAATAGTGGTGCTGGAGAAGACTTGAGAGTCCCTTGGACAACAAAGAGATCAAACAAATCAGTCCTAAAAGAAATCAACCGTGAATATTCACTGGAAGGACTGATGCTGAAGCTGAAACTCCAATACTTTGGCCACCTAATATGAAGAGCCGACTTATTGGAAAAGACCCTGATGCTGGGAGAGACTGAGGCAAAAGGAGAAGTGGGTGGCAAAGTATAAGAGGTTAGATAGCATCACCGACTCAACGGACACGAACCTGAGCAAACTCTGGGAGATAGTGAAGGACAGAGGAACCTGGCATGCTGCAGTCCACGGGGTCTGCAAAGAGTCGGACACAACTTAGTGACTGAACAAGAAATATGTTGCTGCTATAGAAGGTGAAGGTGAAGTCGCTTAGTCCTGTCCGACTCTTTGCAACCCCATGGACTGTAGCCTACCAGGCTTCTCCGTCCATGGTATTCTCCAGGCAAGAATACTAGAGTGGGTTACCATTTCCTTCTCCAGGGGATCTTCCCAACCCAGGGATCGAACCCAGGTCTCCTGCATTGGAGGCAGACGCTTTAACCTCTGAGCCACCAGGGAAGCCCATATAGAAATATAGAAGCCTTGTTATAGAACTATAACTCATTTTTGTATATTGACCATATAACCTGCAAACTTGCTAAATCACTTTTTGGTTCTAGTTGAAGACTGGCTCTTTTGAAGATTTTATAGGGCTTTCTAAGTACAGAGCTATCTTTTTGCATTCTCTAATAAACATTATTTTACTTTTAGTATTTGGCTTTAATATGTTTTCTTGTTTTATCTTAGTGACTAGGATATGCAGTACAAGGTTGAATTGAAGTGGTGAGAGTAGACATCTTTGTTCAAGTTTCATTGGGGGAAAAACCCATTAAGAATGGTGATTGATGTAGGTGTTTTGTATATGCTCTCTATCCATCTGAGGAAGTTTCCTTCTATGCCTAGTTTTGTTTTGTTTTTCTTTTTGGCCGCACCTCAGGGCTTGTAGGATCTTATAGTTCCTTCACCATAGACGGAACCCATGTCCCCTGCATTGGAGGTGTGGAGTCTTAACCTCTAGACTGCCAGGAAGTCCCTCCTTCTATTCCTAGCTTTGCTGAAAGTTTTATAATGAATGAATGTTGAATTTTATATTTTAAATTTTATTGCATCCATTAGTAGGATCACATGGTTTTACTCCTATATCCTGTGGATGTATTGACTTACTCTGTTTGCTTTTTGGATGCTGACCCAACCTCACACTCAAATGAAAGCTGGAATAAAATCCACTTGTTCATGATGTTGTACCCTTTTTATATCTTGCTAGATTTGATTTGTTAAGTTTTGTTGAGAATTTCTTGCATCTGTGCTTCTTAAAGATACTAGTCTTTAGTGGTTTGTGTGTGTGTGTATACATTTTATTTTGTTTTGATATCAGGGTAATGTTGACCTTATGAATTGGAAGTATTACTTAAATTTTTGATAGAATTCACCAGTTAAGCTATCTGGGCCTTGCAACTTGTTTTTGGAAAGAGTTTCACTTATATATTTAATTGCTTTAATAAATATAGGACTATTCAGATTTTCTGTTGCTTCTTGAGTCAGTTTCAGTAATTAGTATCTTTCAAGAAATTTGTCTATTTTATTCAAGTTTTTAAGTTTGTTGTCATAATATTCAAAATATTCTCTCTTTAAAAAAAGCTGTAGGATCTATAGTGTTATTCCCTGTTCATTTCTAATACTCGGAATTTGTATTTTTTCTCTGTATTTTTTGATCCATCTGGATAGAGATTTATACATTTTTATTATAGTTTAAAAACTTGTCTTTGTTGATTTTTTCTTTAATGTTTTTCCATTTTCTGTTTTACTGACTTTTGCTTTTGTCTTTATTTCCTTCATTTTGATTTTTTTTAGATTTATTTATTCTCTTTCTAACTTCTTAAGATTGAAGCTTAGATAATTAATTTTGAACCTTTTCCCCTTAAGACAACCATTGAAAAGTATACATTTCCCTCTGCTTTCTGTGCATCACACAGATTTTGATATTATGTTACTTTTCCCCTCATTTTCCTATTGATTTCTTTTTTGACCCAAGATTTATTTACAGTAAATAAACGCTAAACAGTTTTTTTCCCCAGATATTTTTCTCTTACTGATTTGTAATCTGTGTGATTAGAGAGCATATTTTGTAAGATTCTAGTTCTTTTAAACTTAATAATCTATTTGTGAAAGCTCTGAATTTTTAGAAAGAATATGTATTCATTTATAGACTACTCCTCTGCTATTTGGTGAGTTAGTCTATAAATGTCAGTTAGCTCAAGTTGTCTTGATTGTGTTGTTCATGTCTCCTGTATCATATTTTTTTTGATCTGTTTATAAAGCAGAGAAGAGGAATAAAGGTTCTATAATGGTAGATTTGTTTCTGTCACATTTATCTATTTTGCTTCCTGGAATTTAAACTCTGATATTAGAAGTTGTATACACATTTAAGATTTTATCTTCTGGGTATGTTAACATGTCTGTCATTAAGAAATGTCTTTGTTCTGAAATCTACTTTGCAATTAATATAGTTGCTCTGACTTTCTTAGGATTAGTGTTTGAGTAGTGTATCTTTTTTCATCCTTTTAACTTATCTGTTTTTACATTTAAAATGGGTTTCTTATACATCATTGAATCTTCTGTTTTTATCCACTCTGATAAAGCCTGGCTTTTAATTGGAGTGTTTACACCTTGTACATTTAATATAATAATCAATATGGTTGTTGTATATTTTCTACTTGTCTACGTTGTTCTTTATTTCCTTTTATAATTTTTTGGCCTTCTTTTGGATTAATTGGCCGTGATTTAGGATTCCATCTTTTTGCCACCATTTTCTTCTTACTATAACTCTGAGTTCATTTGTTTTGGAGTTTCTCTGAGATTTATAATTTGCATCTTAAATTTATCACTGTACTTTCAAGTATTTTACTTCGCATGCATTTTGTGAATGCATGTGTGCTCAGCTGTGTCCAGCTCTTCTGACCTCATGAATTATAGCCTGCAGGCTCCTCTGTTCATGAGACTTTCTTGGCAAGAATATTACGGTTGGTTGCCATTTCCTCTTCCAGGGAATCTCCCTGACCCAGGGATCGAGTGCACATCTCCTGCATCTCTGGATTGGCATATACTTAACAAACAGTGTATGAAAACCTATTCCCAGCCACAGTCACCCTCTGTGATGGCCCACACTCAGTGGAGTGTGTGTCTCTCTGAATCTGAATAAATCTACTTCTTACCTAAAAAAAAAAAAGACAAACCTTCTCTTACTATACTTTAATTTCCACTTTCTCCCACTATGCTTTTATGTCTACCTTCTCATATGTCATTTTTGTTATATAATTTAATTTATTTCTGTATGTATTATGAACCATAGAGTATTTTATTATTATTTTTCCTTTAAATCATCAGTTATGTTTTTGATTATGAATTTTTTATTGAGACTTTATATTTATACAACAGTTTAAGGATCACTACAGAATGGAAGGGAAGGTACAGATATGCCCTACCCAACTCATCCCATTATCAACATCCCCCACCAGAATGGCGTGTTTCTTTTTAAAAAAATTTATCTATTTATTTAGCTGCATTGGCTCTTAGTTGTGGAATGCCGGATCTTCACTGCAGCATGCGGGCTTCTCTCTAGTTGGGGCATTCAGGCTCCAGACCATGCAGGCTCAGTAGTTGGGGTGTGCAAACTTTAGTTGCCCTGTAGCATGTAGGATCTTAGTTCCCTGACCAGGGATTGAACCCTGCATTGGAAGGTGGATGATTAACCACTGAACCACCAGGTAAGTCCTTAGGATGGTACGTTTCTTACAGTTGATGAACCTACATTGACAGGTCATAATCGCACAGAGACTAGTTTACATTTCTGCATGCTGGCTATGGGTGCTGTACATTTAATGGGTTTGGAAAAATGTGTCATAACATGTGTCTGTGATATACAGAGTATTTTCACTGCCCTAATAACCCCCTATGTTGTGCCTATTCATACCTTCCCTCTCTTCCTGCAAACCCCTTTCAATCACTGGTCTTTTTACTGTCTCCATAGTTTTGCCTTTTCCAGAATAGTAAATATATTTGGAATCATACAGTATGTAGCCCTTCAGATGAACTTCTTTCACTTAGTAATATTAAAGATTCCTCCTTGTCTTTTCATGACTTGATAGCTTATTTCTTTTAGTTCTAAGTACTGTGGCATTGTTGGAATGTACCATTGTGTATTTATCTATTCATCTCCTGGAGGACATCTTGATTGTTTCCAAGTTCTGGCAGTTATAAATAAATCTCTCAACATTTGTATTAGTGGATATTTGTTTTTACCTCCTTTAGATAAATACTAAGGAGCGTAACTGCTTGATCATAGCATATGAGTAGGTTTAGTTTTGTAAGAGGCTCACAAGCTTTCTTTCAGAGTGGCTGTACCACTTTGCATTTCACCAACAATGAATGAATTACTTGTGTTCCACCTCTTCATATCCTGGTCAGCATTTGATGCTGATCATTGTTCCTGATTATAGCCTTTCTCATAAGTGTGTGGTATTATCTCGTTGTTTTAATATGCACTAGGCTAATGACATATGTTGTTGAACATCTTTTCATATGCTTATTTGAAACCTTTTTGGCTTGTTCTTTGATTTTGTTCGTCAGAATTTTGTAGTCTTGTACGTATTTTATCAGATTTATACCCAAGAATTTCATTTTTGGGGTACTAATATAATTGGTATTGTATTTTTAATTCCAAATAATCCAGTTGTTCATTGTTGGTACATTAGAAAGCAATAGACATTTTTTATTATTATTTACGCCTGCACTGGGTCTTTGTTGCTATGCCTGGGTTTTCTCTAGTTGCAGCGTGCAGGGGCTACTCTCTAGTTTTGGTGCATAGACTTCTTATTGTGGTGGCTTCTCTTGTTGTGGAGCACAGGCTCTAGAGAGTTGGTTTCAGTAGTGTAGCAAAGAGGCTCGGTAGTTGTGGCTCATGAGCTCGTGAGTGCTGGCTCAGTTGTAGTGGCGCAGGGGATTAATTGTCCCGTGGTAGGTAGAATCTTCCCAGATAAGGGGTTGAACCCATGTGGCCTACACTGACAGATGGATTCTTAACCACTGGACCACCAGGGAAGTCCAGAAAGTAATTGACTTTTATAAATTAACTTTGTATCTTGGAATCTTGCTATAATCACTTACTAATTCCAAGAGGTTTTTTGTTGATTCTTCCAAATTTTCTACATAGATACTCAGCAAACAGACAGTTTTATATCTTCCCTCTCAATTTGTATACCATATATTTATTTTTCTTGTCTTATAACATTAGCAAGGACATACAGTTGAAAAGGAATGGTGAGAGGGAATAGCATTGGCTTGTACCTGATCTTAGAAATCTTCAACTTTCTCATCATTAAATATAATGTTAGCTGTAAGTTTTTTGTAGATAGTCTTTATCAAGTTGAGGAGGTGCCCCACTATTTGTAGTTTACTGAGAGTTTTTATCATGTATGTTTGGATTTTGTCAAATGCTTTTCTGCATCTAAGATTTCCCTATAGCTCAGATGGTGCCTGCAATGCAGGAGACCTGGGTTCAATGCCCAGATCAGGAAGATCCCCTGGAGAAGGAAATGGCAACCCACTCCAGTATTCTTTCCTGGAGAATTCCATAGATAGAGGAGCCTGGTGGGCTACAGTCTATGGGATTACAGGAGTTGGACATGACTAAGTGAATATGTGGTATTTTTTTTTTAGCCTACCAGTGTGTGATGGGTTACACTGATTGATTTTCAAATGTTGAACCAATCTACATAGCTGGGGTAAATCATACTTGGTCATGGTTTATAATTCTTTTTACATATTGTTGGATTCAGTTTGATAATATTATCTTGATATTGTTTAATGAGGATTTTTGCATTCATGTTCATGAGAGATATTGGTGTGTAGCTTTCTTTTAATGTCTTTGCCTGACTTTGGTATTTGGGCAAATACTGGCCTAATAGAATGAGTTGGCAGCATTCTTTCTGCATCTATACTATGAAGGAGATTGTAGAGAATTGGTAGAATTTCTTCCTTAAATATTTGGTAGAATTCACAAGTGAATCTGTCTAGGTGGTGCTTTCTTTTTGGAAGATTATTAATTATTGATTTAATTCTTTAGTATATCGAGGCCTATTCATATTGTTCATTTCTTCTTGTGTCAGATTTGTGACAAATTGTGTCTTTCAAGGAATTGATCTATTTCATTAGGTTATCAAGCTTGTGCACATAAAGCTCTTCATCATAGTTTTTTTTATTATCCTTAGTGTCCATGGGCTCTGTAGTGATGTCCCTCTTTCGTTTCTGATACTAATAGTTTTTAAAAATATTTATTTGGTCATGCTAGGTCTTAGTTGTGGCATGCAGGATCTTCAATCTTCTTTGTAGCCTGTGAGTGCTGTAGTTGTGGCTTGAGGGCTTTTTTAGTTGTAGCATGCAGATTCTTAGTTGTGACATGTGGGATCTAGTTCCCTTACCAAGGATCAAACCCAGGACTCCTGCAATGGGAGCTTGGAGTCTTAGCCAGTGGACCACCAGGGAAGTCCTAATATAGTAATTTTTGTCTTCTCGCTTTTTTCCTTAGTATTCTGGCTAAAGACATTGAGTTCATTGATTTTTTTTTTTTTTTCAGAGAAGCAGGTTTTGGTTTCAGTGATTTTCCTCCTTTGGTTTTCTTGTTTCAGTTACATTGATTTCTGCTCTATTATTATTTTCTTCTGCTTAATTTGGATTTAGTTTGTCCTTCAAGTTTCCTAAGGTAGAAACTTAGGTTACTGACTTTAGATCTTCTTTTCTATATATGCTTTCAATTTCCCTCACAGCACTACTTTGACTGCCTACCATGTATTTTCATAGGGTTTGTTTTTATTTTCATTTAGCTGAAACTATTTTTAAATTTCTCTTGACTTTTTTTCTTTGATCCATGTGTTACATAGTTGTATGTTGTTTCAGTTCAGTTCAGTTCAGTCACTCAGTCGTGTCCGACTCTTTGCGACCCCATGAATCGCAGCATGCCAGGCCTCCCTGTCCGTCACCAACTCCCAGAGTTCACTCAGACTCACGTCCATCGAGTCAGTGATGCCATCCAGCCATCTCATCCTCTGTCGTCCCCTTCTCCTCCTGCCCCCAATCCCTCCCAGCATCAGAGTCTTTTCCAATGAGTTGACTCTTTGCATGAGGTGCCCAAAGTACTGGAGTTTCAGCTTTAGCATCATTCCTTCCAAAGAACACCCAGGGTTGGTCTCCTTTAGAATGGACTGGTTGGATCTCCTTGCAGTCCAAGGGACTCTCAAGAGTCTTCTCCAACACCACAGTTCAAAAGCATCAATTCTTCGGCACTCAGCTTTCTTCACGGTCCAACTCTCACATCCATACGTGACCACTGGAAAAACCATAGCCTTGACTAGACGGACCTTAGTCGGCAAAGCAATGTCTCTGCTTTTCAATATGCTGTCTAGGTTGGTCATAACTTTCCTTCCAAGGAGTAAGCGTCTTTTAATTTTATGGCTGCAGTCACCATCTGCAGTGATTTTGGAGCCCCCCAAAATAAAGTCTGACACTGTTTCCCTGTCTATTTCCCATGAAGTGATGGGACCGGATGCCATGATCTTCGTTTTCTGAATGTTGAGCTTTAAGCCAACTTTTTCACTCTCCTCTTTCACTTTCATCAAGAGGCTTTTTAGTTCCTCTTCAATTTGTGCCATAAGGGTGGTGTCATCTGCATATCTGAGGTCATTGATATTTCTCCCGGCAATCTTGATTCCAGCTTGCACTTCTTCCAGCCCAGCATTTCTCATGATGTACTCTGCATAGAAGTTAAATAAGCAGGATGACAATATACAGCCTTGACATACTCCTTTTCCTATTTGGGACCTATCTGTTGTTCCATGTCCAGCTCTAATTGTTGCTTCCTGACCTGCATATAGGTTTCTCAACAGGCAGGTCAGGTGGTCTGGTATTCCCATCTCTTTCAGAATTTTCCACAGTTTATTGTGATCCACACAGTCAAAGGCTTTGGCAAATGATAAGATACTGGCTTTAGTAATACCCCAATTGATTAGGCTCTGGTTAACTAGTTTCCCCTGAGGGCAGGCTTTGTTAAGAAAACCAGAGTGCTCTGCTATATTTCAAAATGATTCCCTTCCCCCTCCCATTACTAGGAGCACAAGGGTGTTTTTCTCCCCTGTGTGTTGAGGGAACCTGATCTGGCTCCTAGACATAACTCTCACAATATTGGGGAGCCCTCCATGACTAAGTGCCCCTAAATTTTTAACTAAGAGAGTCATGCATATTGAGTCTGTAGCAGTTCATCATTTACAGTTCAGGCTTCGTTAGCCCAGCACTTGTTCCTGCACTGGTTTTCACTGGTATTGCTGCTCTGTCAAGCTGTTACTTCCTGTATTCACCTGTCTCCTAATCTTAAAGGCAATGGTTTATCCTCCCCTCTCTTACAAATCCAGGAAAAGTTATTGATTTTTCAGTTTTGTTGCTTTTTACATGTCAGGATGGAGTGGTGACTTCCAAGCTATTTGTATCAAAAATGGAAACCAGAAGTCTACCTCCATTTTTTAAATAAATTTACAAATCAGGAAAATTATTTTTTTCTTCCTCCTCTTATTTCCTTTTTCTAGTTCCCTTCATCCCTTTATGTAGATTCAGGTTTCTGTATTGTATAATTTTTCTTTTAGCTTAAAAGGCTTCGTTTAACATTTGTAGTGCATTCCTGCTGGTAACAGATTTTTCTGTTCATTAAAAAAAAATGTGATACAGTGTACATAATAAAATTTGCCATTTTAACCATTTTTTGTGTTCAGTTCAGTGGCATTAAGTCTATTCACATTGTTGTGAATTCTTGTCTTGCCAACTGAAACTCTGTACTTAACTAAACAATAACTCCTGTTCTCCCTTGCTTCAGCCCCTTGATAACTACCATTCTCCTTTCTGTCTGTGAATTTAACTACTCTGGAACCTCATGTAAGTGGAATTGTACAATGTATGTCCTTTTGTATCTGAGTTATTTCATGTCTTCAGAGTTCATCCATGTTATAGCATGTGTCAGAATTCCCTTTTATGATTAAGTAATAGTTTGTTCAATGCGTGTATACCACGTTTTGTTTATCCATTCATACTTCAGTGGCCATTTGAGTTGTTTTCCTCTTTTGGCTATTGTGAATATGCCAATATTGTGAATATATGAATGCTGGTATACAAATATCTTTGTGTTCAGTTCTGCTTTCACTTCTTATGGATATATACCCAGAGGTAGGATTACTGGATCAAATGGTAATTCTGTTTACTTTTTTGAGGAATTTCCATCCTATTTTCCACAGCGACTATACTATTTTATATTCCTACCAGCAATGTAGGAAGGTTCCTTTTATTTTTTCCCCCTGGCTGTTTCTTGAGGTGTGTGGGATCTTATATCCCTGACCAGGGATTGAACCGGTGCTGCCTGCAGTGGAACACGGAGCCCTGATCATTGGACCACCAGGGAATTCTCAGGAAGGTTCCAGTTTCTTCACATCCTTGCCAAGCACTTGTAATTTTCTATTCTGTATTCTGTTTTCTTTTTAAATTATAATCATCCTAATGGGTGTGAAATGGTATGTCTTTGTGGTTTTGGTGTGCATTTCCTAATGATTAGTGATGTCAAGCATCTTTTCATGTGCTTATTGTCCATTTACAAATCTTCTTTCCTCATTCAGTAAGTATTTATTTGTTTGGTTGCACTGGGTCTTCCTTGCTGTGAGCAGGCTTTCTCTAGTTGCAGCGAGTGGAGCCAGTCTCTGTTGCAGTGCCCTGGCTTCTCATTGGGCTGGCTTCTCTCGTTGCAGAGCACAGGATCTAGGGAATGTGGGTTTGCAGCACAGAGGCTCAGTGGCTGCAGCCCATGGGCTCATCAGTTGTGGTGCACAGGCTTATTAGTTGCTCTGTGGCAACTAGTGCTGCTTTAGAGGCTTATGTACTGATAAATTTGTCTACTAATTTTTAACAGTGGTGAAAGGAGCAAAAATCTCTTTCATTTATAGCATTTTGGTCAGTATGTAGAAGATGACATCACAGGATGGCTTTGTTTTCTCATTTTAAAAGATTAATTGAAAAAAGTTTGAAAAATGCCAAAATATGGTACGATAAAGGAGAAAATAAAAATGTCAGACAATCCCAAAGGATTTTTGAAGTAAAATATACAACTGCAAATATCATAAGGGTTCAGTTGGATTTTCACCAACTAAATAATATATCATTTTACCGCCGTTTCTGTATTCCTAGGTTCTTTTTGATTCATGGCTTGATTGTTCAGATTTCATAATCATGTAGTTTTATTCAAGGAAAGTACATAAGTATAGTTCCTGCTATAGCATAGTTTGTCTCCCTATTGCTAATGTTAAGAATCGACTACTTGGTTAAAGTGGTGACTACCAGGTCTCCAATATAAAGGTATATCTTTCTTTTGTAATTAAGAAGTAATCGTTGGAGTGATGCTTGGAGTCTATGTGAATATCTTGTTTTCCAACATTTACCCAGTGATTTTAGCATCCATTTATGTACCTTGTAGGAATCAACTATTACATGGCAGTTGTAAAATAGTGATTTTTTTAGGATTTTATCATTCTGTTTACAATTTTTAGCTAGCATTTTTCTCTAAGGAAGAACTTTCCTTTTTCTCCCCCATTTCCTTTCTTTGATTCTTTTTTCCTTTTTTTTTTTGTTGTTGTTGTACCAACAACAACAAATACCCCAGGTATTTCTCATGAAGTTGGTCAGTGTGACTACTCTCTATACTTTGAGACTCATTGCTGTAGTCACATGTGTATAAAGTGCCTACTGTTACAGGAGGACTGTTGCTCTGTACAGGTTGGTCATCTTTATATTTGTTCTTAAACTGAGAAGTCTTAGAAATACGATTGTTCTAGAATAAATTTAGATTAAAAATTATACCACTTCGGGGTGTTCTTGGTTATAAACTCAGAAACTGAGGCAGCTGTATTAAGGAATTCCCATTTACAGTAGGCAAGAAAGTAAACAGTAAGTGGAGAGTAGGGTAACAGACACTTATGGTATCAAAAAACAACCGTGAAAAGGATCTGTCTTAATGTGCTAGCCCACTGCAGTTTAACATATTGCTTACAACCTTCACAATAGAATTTGAGTGACTTCAGTTACACATTCCAGGAGACTGGCAGTCTGTTACAATCAGAATCTGAACTTTAGAGCAGGCTAATTTACAGCGATGGGATGAAGAAAGTTGTGGATTTGTATTACACACTCTCACCTGACACTGTATCTGATCCCTTACCTGCTGATTGACATCTTGAATGAGCTCTTTGAAGCAAGTTCCAGCTTAATTAAAACGTTTGCTTGGTTAGCAGTGATCTGTGAAAGCCTGTGATAAATATTGAATCAGGTTCACCTGCTGGTTGCTGAGAGTAGATAAACAGCTGCCTTGTGCAGTTTAATCATGAAACTGTGGCAGTAGAGTACTACTGTTTGAATTTTTAAAAAAGAATAGTTGAAACGGTATAGTTATGTCACTTTTGCTATCTTAACTAGAGTGTGTGCCTACGTGAGATTTTGCACAACAGGCATTCAGTACCTCTTTGGAGGGGGACAACAGCAAATGGTTGATAAAGATTAACAGTAAACCTTCTTTCATAGGCATCAAAGTATAATTCAGTATTCATTGACTTGTTTTTACCACTAGTTCTTCATGTGCATGATGTTTGGAAATAAAAAAGGGCAGTATTTTGTGCTTTTTTTTTGTCAAGTTAAATGGTAGATTAAAAATGATCTTGTTAATTAAAACTTTAAGATTTAAAGTTATGAATTCTAACTTCTCACAAATTTATCATGAATTTTGTAGCCACTTGAAGAACTTCAGATTTTATTTTTTCATCTGTAAAATGGAGTTAGAAATAAACATTAGTGAACTAAATGTTATAGAATTTTGTTAATATTGCATAACTAACAAACCTTAAAAGAAATTAATTTACAAGCAGTAGAGGAATCTTTATAAAATTATCTTCTTTAGACTATCAACTTGTTTATTCCTTTGCAGAATTAATGTGACTAAGTAAGTTCATTGTAAATAAAATGCTATTTCTATTTTATTTTCTTTGTAAAATCAGACATAAATTCTGGAATAAAGTCTTCACCCAAATAAGTCACAGTCTTCTGTGAGCACTTAATGATAAGTTATGGACTCACTTTCTAAAAATGCATACAAAATTGTGCTTGTAGTTTCCGGGTGATCCCAAACTCTCTCCTCTGTAACAATAGTGAAGTTGCTCAGTTGTATCTGACTCTTTGTGACCCCGTGGACTGTAGCCTACCAGGCTCCTCCGTCCATGGGATTCTCCAGGCAAGAATACTGGAGTGGGTTGCCATTCCTTCTCCAGGGGGTCTTCCCAACCCAGGGATCAAACCCGGGTCTCCTGCATTGGAGGCAGACGCTTTTAGGAGTCTATTTCCTAATCAATTAAGTTGAAAATTTTGGTCACGGGAGATTAAGATGATAGTTGTTCTGTTAGGTATTAAGCTGCTGAGGAGCAACTGGTGTATTTGCTGTTTTAGGTTTCATTTGAAGCAGTTTTTAGCATTTTCCAATGTTATGTACTACGTTCCTTAGCTCCAAGGATTATCTACTGTAGTGGGGATTCCTAATTTTTTACCTAACGTTTTTATAGTTGTATTCCTATCATCAGTTTGTTTGGAAGTTTATGAGGAAAATAAAATTTTATTTAAGTCACACTTAACCTGCTCAACACTTTTTTTGATCTTTATCTATGTTGATACACAGAACTCTGGTTCTTTTTTTTTTTTAAATTATTTACAGTATTCCATTGATAGACTCCACAATTTATTTACTCATTCTTTTGCTGACACATTTAGCTTCTTTTTCTCACTATTACAACAGTGCTACACAGACTATCCCTATTGTATCTCTCTGAATCTGCAAGTCTGTCAGTAGCAGGTATGACTAGCAGGCTCATGCTGGGCCCAAGCATCTGTATATATTTGATATCACTATATCACAACTTGTTTTTCAAAGTGATTGTGTCACTTTATACTTGGATCAGCAGTGTTTAAGAGTTGCTGTATATCTTTTCTGACACCCAGTCTGGTGGATGTAAATGAAATACAATTAGGGTTTTAATTGCATTTTCCTAATTAGTTTCCCTGATGTCTCAGACAGTAAAGCGTCTGCCTACAATGCAGGAGATAGCAGGTTCAATCCCTGGGTGGGAAAGATCTCCTAGAGAAGGAAATGGCAACCCACTCCAGTATTCTTGCCTGGAAAACCCCATGGATGGAGGCACCTGGTAGACTATAGTCCACGGGGTTGCAAAGAGTTGGACACGACTGAGCGACTTCACTTTCTTTCTTTCTATAATGAAGCTGAACATCAGGTTGCACGTCTTTTCAGATGTTTGTTGGGTTTTCTGCTTTTCTCTCCTGTGATTTTTTTTGTTCTTGGATTCTTATTTTTATATTGGGTTTTTTAAAAATTGGTTTGTTGAAATTCTTTATGTGTTATGAAGACTGATCCTCAGTTGGTTATGTACAGCATATGTATCTTCTCAAGATTGTTTTCAGTCTATTGTGCTTTTGGTGTATTGTTTAAGAAATGCTTACCTATATTGAGGTCCTAAAGATCTTTTTCTGTATATAGGGACAGAGATTTTATGACCCATACAACCTAGAATATTTCCTCTCTGGTCCTTTGTAGAAAAAGTGTGACGCTTGCTCTAAACAGTCTCTCAACTGAAGAATTTTTCGCCCTTGTGGAACGTAATCTCCATCTTGTTAGAAAATATTTGATTTAAATGTCAACTGATAATAAGTTAAAATGACTTTTATGAAGTAAATTTTATAGCTTATACTTAAGAATATTTTGTAGTTGCATTCAGAAAATAATGCACTTAGAGTACTAAGTGAAACTGGTATTGATAATCTCCTATAACACACCCTGTAGAACAATTAAAAAGTGAAGATCTCTGTCGGTGGAATGAAATAATCTTTGTCATTGTATTCTATCTGGCCTAATAATGTCAGGAATTCTAATGTTTCTTGAATGAATGAATGGATGGATGGATAGATGAATGAATGAGATAGTCCATGTAGAGTGCTTAGCACAGGGACAACCTTAATAAATGATAGTTATTAAATGAATGTATCAGGATATGTGTTTGCCACTCACAACTAAAGTGGCCCAAATATTAACATGACAAGATGATTTTTCTTTTTGTTCTTGAAAAATAAAAAAAGTTGTCCTGTACTTTTTTTTAAAAGCTAACCTTTTTATTTTGAAATAACTTTTTGATATGTGAAGAAGTAAAATTTGGGCATCGATTAAACATCTACAGATAAATAAAATGTGGTACATGGGTACAGTATTTGGTTTAGGGACGTTAGTTACAATCCATCAATTAAATTAAGTTACAGTTATATGCAAAATACCATGCTCAATGAATGAGTATGTGAAGTAACATAAGACATCGTTTCTGTCCTCAGGAATTTGCAGTGTGGTTGAAAGACAGTGCATGCACATATGGAAAAGTATGTTACTGTTTCATGGACCTAGTTTTATATTTATTTCATACAGATAAGCTTCTTTCTGATCTTTTCCCCCTCTCTACTTCTTTATGTGCTAATTTTTCATATTAAACATCGTTTTATGCTTACTTTTAGAATTCATTTCATAGACTCTGTTCAGATACTCCCCTGATTTATGAATTCACAAAATAACTTTTCTGACATTTCTAACTACTCCTTTATTATTATCCTTTTTCAGGCATATTTAGTCACCATGCTAATTTTTATTTTTCCAAGTAAATATAGTAATTTTAACATAGTAATTTTCATTGTTGTTCAGGGGAAAGGTTGGCGAGAGCTATGAAACTTTAGATGTTGACATAGTTATCTTAATCTACTTATACTTTTGATTATAACCTTGTGAAAGGAATAGTGGCAAGGACCCAGAAGTTGCCCTTTCAAGATCAAATATTATATTCATTCTTTATCCTTTCAAAGCCTATTAATGCATATCTATATAGTCTGACAAGAGAGGGAATAAATAGAAATTGTTGGACACAAAGATAATTTTCTAAAATCCCTGGTTGCTCCTAAGAACAGTTTTTGGCTATTGTAGATTTGAAATGTATTTTTAAGCAGTTGACTCCTACATGTGGAACTAATACAACTGTCACATCCACGTCTCTTATGATAGTAGATTTTTGGGGGGCTGTTATTTGGGTTAAGTTTTCTTGCCTTTTGTTGAAGAAAAGGAACTCTAGACAGTTTCCAGCTATGGGAAAAGAAGTCATCTCTTAAAGAGATTAGTTCTACCATATGATATTGCTACTTACAGTTCTTAGAGATTTCAGGTTTGGGGAACCTATGTGTTTTATCTTTCTTGATGTTTAGATATATTAGATGAGAAAGAATACTTTTTAATTTATTCTCCAGTTTCCTGAAACAATCTCTATAAATTTAAAGAGCAAAAGCAAAAGAAACATATCCTTGTGGGAGGAAAACTTGATCATTTGTCAGCAGGAGAATTACTTGGTGAAAAATACTTAATTTTGTTCACCAGTTGTTTTAAGATCCCTAGGTCAAAGAGTTTCAGACAGAGGCCAGAAAATATTAGCCTAATTTTGAACTAGAGGATTTTATGAGTTCTTATCATTGCTGTTTTCAGGATTCTTTCTCTGTTTTCATACAAAATTGAAAGTTGCTGATTTTGATACAAATAATTCTCTTTTGTTCCTAAATTGTTTTTTTTTTTAAGCCTCTGTTCTATTACTGCATTCAGTGTTTTCCATCTTCAACTATGATTATACCAAATCCTTTAAATAGGAACTTCAATAGGAGATCACTTCTGAAGAAGTAATTCCTCTTTAATACTGCAAATAAATAATCAACTTTCTTAGTTTCTTTCTTCTACTCAACTTGCCCAGCCACTCACTGAAAACCATCATCTTGAGGAGTTACCCTTGATTTCATAAATGGTATAATTCAGAACACTTGAAGATTTAACAAACATAAAACACTTTTAATATAAAAATTAGTTCTGTTTTATAATTTTTTTCAATTATGGAGTGAAAAACACATTTAAGGTACATAAATAAAGCTACTCTAGTGAGAACTTTCTAAAACAAGTCCTGTATCTTTTGCGTTTGTTAGTTATATTGTTAGTATAGCATTTTAAGATAAGCAGATCCCTTTAAAAAATATTAGTGCAAATACTGCTTTTAAAATTAAAAACATTTGAATGCAAAGCAGAAAGTTATAAGACTGTATAACAGCATCCTTTTTTATTGGAAAAATATGAAAGATATAATTATATGTAGGAGGATCTGCTAGTTATATGTTGTGGTTGACTTATTTTGTATTTTTCTATAACGTTGGATTTTTTGTTTAGAAAAGTAGCAGAATGAAAATAAAAGGAGTAGATCCTAAAGCTTTAAGTGGAATTCATGTTGAAAAATATCATATCAAAAAGTATGTTTTCCAAGCCATGAGAAAAAGACTACTTTATTGAGTTACTTTTAGGCTTGTATATATCCATAGAGAATATTGTAGTGCATTGGGGGCCTAGCATTCTAATATTCACAATGAATTTAACTGTATCATAGGGAAGAGATATAATTGAGTGAAAAGATTGAAAATATGAAAATAAACTAATTCTGCTACCAAGAGTTACCTTAATTCTTTTACTAAGTTAATTAATTTGATCATTGAAAAGGACAAAAAGGAATTCAGTCAGAAATACCATGATATAATTTGCATTCCATTTTCTGTGTGACCAGAAATTGTTAGATATTGCAACATATGTAACATAAACCACATGTCAGCTGTTTCCTGCCTCACTGTTGACAAGAGCCCCATTCATAACTCTTCTTTTATCCTTTCAGTGAATAAGTAATTATTCAATATAGAAGGCAGGATATTTGGAACTGGCTATTTAATGTGGCAGCACTCTGTAATGAAATCTGCTGTTACTGGCAACCTGAGAGGGGAATGTAACAATTCCAGCATGGCTGTAACTTTATCTGCTTTGACTGACTGTTTATTTGGCACATCAGTGAACCTTTTATCCCAGTGAGTGACAGCTCCAGAAGGGTCACATTTACATCCATTCTATCATGTATTGTAATATTTAATGGCGGACAAGGTTGAGCGAGACTGAGAGTAATTCGAACTTGCTTTTCCACTGAGTTGAGGCTAAAAGACAGCTTGATCCCCAGTATTGTGGTGTAACATGCTATGACTTAGCATTTGTTTATGAAGGCTAATCTTACTGATTATAATTAAAAAAAAAACCAGTTAAATGGAGTGTTTGTTCTACTAAACTTTAACTCTCTAGTACAAGTTCCCTTAAGCTACTGTGCTTTTTAGTATTTTTCCCTATCAGTGACCATTCCTATAAACTAACCATTTCTTAATCTTTCTCTTAAAGAAGGCTGCATTCTGTCTCATTTGTATAGTAACTGAGGTTGAGAAGAGAGTAGTTATTAAGAACCAGTGTGTTCTAATATATAGCATTAAGCTTTTTTTTTTTTAATTTTTGAGTTTGGAAGTAAGAGAAAAGCCAGGTAAATATTATAATGTACTCCTGATATTCCATATGGTATATTTAAGGAGCCATTTATGTAACTTTTAATTATGAAACTGAATTCAGTAAAATTGTCTAGGAAAAGCTATCTTGAATGATAATTGTACTGATGGATTTATAATTGATGACCGGTAATTGAATTTCAGATATACTTGTTCCACACAAGCAGTCTGTCTTCATTATTAAATATTAATAATTTGCATTCATTTTCATACCTTTGCTAGAGAATAGTTTTCTCTGATTGTTTTTGAGTGATGATTTAAATTCAGCTTGATGTTTCTATTCTTTATAAGTTATGTTTAAAATGCTTTTTAAAATACTGGTTTATTAAAGGATATTTGAATGGATTGTGCTGTAAAGAAAAACAGCACTCTTAAATCTAAATTTAAACTGTAATATCACAATTCACTTGAAGCCTAAGCAAAAATGATAATTGTCTTTCATTTTGTCTTAGTTTTATAATTTATGAAAGAGGAAAATTAAAATGTACTTAAAACATTTGAAATTTGAGAGTTGGAGTAGTATGTTAGAAAACAATGCAAATATGGAAACATTTATAACTCAAGAGTGAAAGAGATCCAATTTGAAATTGAATTTGCAGTTTTTTCTTTAAAGGCAAATTTTATATGATGTGACATTATGGAATTTCCCTTTATTTGGCAACTGTGATTCACTACTTATAGTTTTGATTCCATGAAAAGTTTGATAAAAATTTTATGGTAGTCCAGACATTAGTTATCTTTTCTTTCCTTTGTTACAGCCCCCTGGTCACTGTTCTAGGTGCTGTTGTTCTACTAAACAAGGAAACAGTGAAGATTCTTCAAATACCACTAAGAAGGATCATGGGGGGAAGTCCAAGATACCCAAAATATATTTTGGGACACGCACACACAAGCAGATTGCTCAGATTACTAGAGAGCTCCAGAGAACAGCATACTCAGGGGTCCCGATGACTATTCTTTCCAGCAGGGATCATTCTTGTGTCCATCCGGAAGTAATAGGTAACTTCAACAGAAATGAAAGGTGCATGGAACTGCTGGATGGAAAAAATGTGAGTAAAGTTCATTTATTTTAGGCAAAAAATTAGGCTGAAAGGTAAAAATTACTCCATTTTTAATGTGTTCATTTTATATGTACATTTACAGTGATAACTTAAGTCAGATTGATTGCTAGTGTTGATATTTAAAAACAAATGATTTTACCATAAGGAAATCTTTTATTCAAGTTTAAAATTATGAGTTTTTGTGCTAAAATGTGGGGATATTTATTTAATTCCTTGAAAATTAATGTCCATGTCTTAATTTCTTCTTTTAAAAATAGTCAAACATAGAGGTCAAATGAGTAGAAAAAAACATTTAAATGATTTAGCCTAACTAGATCTAATTGATATATTTTACATATTTAAAAATTTCAGAATAAGGTAATGTGCATATGACCTCTCTGGGCAAATTTTAAAATGTTTTTTAATTGAGAAATGTAATGACTGTATTGTCTTATAATTCTGATTAGTATAAACTTCTTTTAAAAATTACAGTAAGTTATTAATTAAATATATGTTATTTATGGCTTTGAAATTTTCTGGGGAAATTTAGAATAATATGAATTTTGGCTAGGTGGAAATAAATAAATCTCACTAAAGTCATGATTTTTTGATAATATTTCACCAGTATTAGTTTATTTGTCTGTGTACAAGTTAGATAACTAGTTTACTCTAACATTGAAGTTGCAAGTCTGGAATTATACCCAGAAATTATAGTTGAACCATAAATTGATAGTATGTGAAATGACCAATGATATTTTAACGTAATTTGAAAGTTCTGTCTTTCTGTATTTTGTCAAACAAACACAGTTGGTTCTACACAAAAGTCTAAGAGCTATAGCCTCTTAGACTCTAGTTTCATTTAACTGTATATCATCCCCTAATGTATAATGTGAATAGATTATTTTGTATTATGTTTTTCTTTTTCAGTGCTTCCTATTATTATATGAGTTTTATTCAACCTTTATTGGAATTATTCAAAAGAAGCCTCAATAGATATGCAAATCCAATAGATAATATGAAATATAAGTACTATGAGGCTTCAGTGGAAAAACTTTAGTAACTTTTTTAGAATCAAGAAGAGAATACAGAATAACTGAATGAAAACCATTGTTAAAATTGTATGATCATATTTGTTTCCATATATATTCTTTCTAACTGAGGAATTTGCAATCTTTTCACTGTATATTTTAAAAGTTCTCTTCAAAGAGAGATAAAAATATTAAAAAGCTGAATGTTAAAAATATAATAAAGTAGAGAAAAGGCTCTTCATGATAAAAACCCATAAATTTTATACTTAAGTAGATTTCTTTCCATATGTGGCTAACCGATCTACTAAATTCTTCAAATGCTTGAAATTTGTTTTTAGTCTGTGCAGGAAGATTTGCTAGCATTGTCTTTTTTTTTTTTTTTTTTGCTACTTGCTATTGAGAAACATCATGTGATTATGCATTGAAAGCAAATATTTTATGTAGTCTTTTAGAATCTTGCAGTATTGGTTATGTCTTTTGATTGATCTTTAGTTTCCTAAGTTTGAATCTTGTAAAAATAAATATCAAATAGACTTGAATATTCAGAACATTTCATTAGCCTTCAGGTTCTGTTTTAAAGTAGACAAATATTTTATTTTTGAATATTAACAATATAAATAATTGAAGATATCTGCATTTGTCTTGACTTAATTCTGCCTCAGAATGGCTAGCTCATAAGGCATACATGAACATTCTCTTTCTTGTTCCCAAGCCATAAGGGTAATTTGGTATTGTAATGAGGGCCAATTACAAAGTCACTAAAGGTGTCTCTGTTTACTATGGCTGAATTACCAAAGAGAAATGATAAATAGATAACTGACAGTTTAAGTGAAAAAGAGTTTAGAGTGTGATAACACTTCAATTGACAGACTCCCCTCTGGGTTATATTACACTGCTAAAATGGATGAGCTTTTCTGGTTTTGCTATCAGCCTGCACAGCAGTGTCATTCTAAGTGCCCTTAAAGTGTAAACTTTCTGATTTTTTGGCTTGATCCAAAGGCACATGTGTTTTTGTTCACTGTTTCTTTTATATTCCTATACTGGAAAAGCAATGCACCTATCTGCTAAAAGTAAAATTTTGTTTCAATTAAGAAAAAATCATCTTAACTAGCCCTAGAAATCATTCTAAAAAATTATTTTAGGTATAGAAGAATATCTGGTTTTGGTTAAGATGAGATTTAACAGTCCATAACCATAGACTTGAAGGCAACTTAGTGATCACTTTGTTATCAGTACAAATAAAAACTTTCAGAATAGTATGAAAGGTACTTGGAATGAAGAAATGGTAAATGTCATTATTAAGCTCAATCTGATATCAAAGTCAGTATGAACGATACTAGACATTTCCATATTTGGGTCTCTAGAGCCAAAATCATAGAATTTTAGAGCTAGAAAGAACTTTAGAAATAGCAGTCAGTGGTCGGAGAACTCTTAAAAGGCTTCTAGTTCAGCTACTCTTGATGCCTAGTCACATGAGAAAGATGGGCCCTGAAGTTTGCCCAGTGACAGACAACTAATCAGCAAGTTTTCACTTAACCATTACAGTTTTCACTGCATTAGAAACAAAAACAGATGGTGGCATATGGTATAGGGAAGTTGACATGGCATGAAGGATTAAAAAGAATAATAGACATTAGATAAAGTAAGTGAAAATAATACAAAATTGAAGCAAGTGAACACGGTTAGGTGAGCCCTTTCTAATTCTAACACCTTGGAGGAACAATAAGTAGTATGACTGAATTAGCAGTCCTCAGCTGATCATGTCTTGTCCTTGAATTTGAAGACATCTTTTGTAGGTTATGACCTTTTTTATGAGTTACTCCATTTCTAGCAGTGTCTAGATATTTTTGTATATGTAATAATGTATGAATATTTTAAAAACAGATTTTTGTTTTTGATGGTTTGTAGATAAAGATACACACACACGCACATACATCTCCCCAGTGGTTAAGAATAACAAACTGGGAAAGATAAATATTAGATTTCAAAATCACATTAATTTTTTTTATTGATATATAAAATTAATGAAAATTAAAATGGCCCATTATTTCACCACCTAGTTCAGTTCAGTCACTCAGTCGTATCCGACTCTTTGCGACTCCATGAATTGCAGCATGCCAGGCCTCCCTGGTCATCACCAGCTCCCAGAGTTCACTCAGACTCACGTCCATTGAGTCAGTGATGCCATCCGGCCATCTCATCCTCTGTCATCCCCTTCTCCTCCTGCCCCCAATCCCTCCCAGCATCAGAGTCTTTTCCAATGAGTCAACTCTTTGCATGAGGTGGCCAAAGTACTGGAGTTTCAGCTTTAGCATCATTCCTTCCAAAGAAATCCCAGGGCTGATCTCCTTCAGAATGGACTGATTGGATCTCCTTGCAGTCCAAGGGACTCTCAAGAGTCTTCTCCAACACCACAGTTCAAAAGCATCAATTCTTCGGCGCTCAGCCTTCTTCATAGTCCAACTCTCACATCCATACATGACCACTGGAAAAACCATAGCCTTGACTACACTACCTAGTACCAGATGACAATTGAAAAAGAAAACTAACATACATGGTTAGAGACTCAAAATTATGGAAAAGTATTAAATGAAAGGAGAAGATCTCTCTTTCTAGTTCTTTCCATCCCTTTAAGAGACCTACTGTAAAGTTTTATGTATATTCTTCTAAAACATTTATAATATGTATTTTGTATAATGTATGTGTATAGATTATTTTTAAAGCTTAAAAATCAGCACAAAGACAAATCAGCCTCATTTTTTAAGGACCATACTTTGGTTCAATTCCTGGGTTGGGAAGATCCTCTGAAGGGAGAGCATGGCAACGCACTCCAGCATTCTTGCTTGGAGAATCCCCATGGACAGAGGAGCCTGGTGGCTACAGTCTATGGAGTTGCAAAGTTGGACACAACTGAGTGACTAAGCATAGCACATACCATTTATTTGAATTTGCCAGAATTTATTTAACATATCCTCTGTTGGTAGATATTTAGTTTATTTCCAATTTGGTGGGAGCTATTAAACAGTGCACTATATATATAATCACATTAATGGTGAAATTTTATTTGGTAGTTAAATATCCTGTGTATTTCTAATAGAAATAGAAGTTTATACTTCTGATTTTATACACCTTTTAATAGGATGTGATGCCTTTGCCAGGACTGTGTTTTATCAAACATCTTATTTTTTGATTAGTGTATATATGTTAATAAAATTTTTTTACTTCCAATAATAGAATGGCAAAGGACATTAGTAGATAGTACCTGAAAGAAGATTCTATTTTTGCCTTTAAAATAGGCAAAAATAAGATAATGTTGATAAAGGTGTGGGAAAAGGGTAATATAAAATGTTCATAAACATTTTCTGGAGGATAATTTGATGATACAGTTTTCAAGAAACTGAAAAATATACTCTCTGATCTCATAATGCCATTTTAAATAATGTATGATAAGAAAATATTTAGAAATGGGCATAAGATTGCTTATTGCAGCATTATTTATAAAGCAAAAATTGAAACCAGCCTAAATGTCCAATGGTAAACTCGGTCATCAGATGTGGCACACTAATCCAATATATGTTAGCAACAATGAAAAAAGCTTAGTGGTATGAAAAGATATATTTGATAAGATTTTCAATAAAATAGGCTATGAGAAAAAAGGCAGGACCAGTTTTGTAAAAAATACTTAGTGACTGGATTGTTAGTAATCCTCAGTGCATGCACCTGGGGAAAATTTGATTTGTTCTCATTTTAATATTGGGTCACATTACAGAGATATATTGATATATAGAGAAGACATCTGAAATGAGATACATCAAAATATTAATAGTACATTTTTGATAAAGTGGGATTTTAGATAATTTATAGATTTTTGGTACACTTGTATTTTCCAATTTTATATGATGAATACTTTTGTCCCCTGGGACATTTCTTCTTCCCTCTTTCCCACTTTCCATTCTTTTTTCCTTCTTTTGTTTTTATTAATATTTGTATTTGATTAAGTAGTACTGTCTCATGGCTCAAACTGAAAAGATACAGAAATGTCTATAGAGAAAAATCTCTCTCAGTCCTATCCCAAGTCACTTGACTCTCATCTTTGAAAGCAACTAGTGATCCTATTGCTCTTATATATCCAGAAATATTTTTGCCTAATATAACTTTAATCATAACAAAGTCACAACAAATATACTTAAAAAATATATTTCTCCATATACAGTACCGTATGTAAAATAGAGAGCCAATGGAAATTTGCTGTGTGACTCAGGGAACTCAAACTGGGGCTCTGTAACAACCTAGAGGGGTGGGAAAGTGTGGGAGGTAGGAGGGAGGTTCAGGAGGGAGGGGGCATATGTATACCTATGGCTGATAACATGTTGATGTATGGCAGAAACCAACACAATATTATAAAGCAGTTATCCTTCAATTAAAGATAAATTAATTTAATAAAAATGTTTCTCAAGTTAATCTGTTGTATCTAGAGCTGTACTGATCTGGAGCTCTGAGTTAACTAATGTAGTTCTTTAAAAAGGTTATATTATAGACCTGGTGTACTCTGTCTCCTCTGTTAAATCTTTATATTGTGGCTTTAATGATGTTTTAAAGATTCTGAGATAAACTTGTTTTAGTTCAACTGTACATATTTGTTTTCAGGGAAAATCCTGCTATTTTTATCATGGTGTTCATAAAATTAGTGACCAACACACATTACAGACTTTCCAAGGGATGCACAAGGCCTGGGATATAGAAGAACTTGTCAGCTTGGGGAGAAAACTAAAGGCATGTCCATATTACACAGCACGAGAACTAATGCAAAATGCTGACATAATATTTTGTCCCTACAACTACCTTCTAGATGCACAGATAAGGGAAACTGTGAGTAGATATGTAAAAATTAAAAGAATTTTTTTCCTATTTATTGGGATATAAGTGATGGATGTAAAAACTTTTAGATGTTTTAATACCTTTTGCTTTATACTTAATTTATGAAAAATGTATAAACAGATTAGAATGTTCAAAGTGTATTCTAGGAGATATTAAAAAATGAATTTTAGACATTGTCGATTTAATTATCAAAGTAATAAGTACTTTTAAGGACCCAGTACTGAAGTGGAATTATAAAAGAATTTTTCATCCTTGACAGTAATGACGTTTTGGGCTACATACTTCGTTGTAGTGGGCTGTCCTGTGCATTGTAGGATGCTTATTAGTGTCTGGTTTTGTACATTAGATGCCAGTAGTACACTCACAGTTGTCACAGTCAAAAATGTTGTCACAGTCAAAAATGTCTCCATACGTTGCCAAATATCCCCTTGGCTGCAAAATTATTCCTATTTGAGACTCATTTATAGCTATCACTTTATGCATAGTCGGAATTATTATAAAATATTTATCTAAAAAATCCATGTTTTGAAGAACTTACAGCATTTGTGTTTATTTGCCTGGTTCTTAGAGACATCCAGTTGTTACAGCATAAGACAAAGAATGAATGATGGTATATTATTACTCCTCTTTTTAGAACTGACTGTACAACTCTCATTAGCTTTCTATTTCTGGAAGTTCAAAATGAATGGGCATTATATTTAATACCCCTATGCTTGAGCATGCACACAGCCTATCACAAGGACTTCTCAGCCCCTTCTGCCTCCTTGCCGTCAGCTCCTCCAACTATACATCCTTTTGTTTCATTGTCTTTCAACTAGGTCTGTTTCCTTTGACCAACCGTATATATCAATGCCAAGTCAGTCTTTCTTATATTACTTTTATAACATCTTTCCTCTGCTTAAAAATCTCATATGGATAAAGTCCATATTTCTCAAGCTTTCTCTCAATATGATCAATGGTCTGACCTGAATTTGCCTTTTCAGCCTTTTCTGCTCCAGATTTCCAACCTGAGCACTTGAAAAATTACCTCAAGATTCCCTGAGGATACCTTTTTCTTTCCTGTATCTCTGCTTTTGATTACACCTCTATGTATTGAATTGCCCTGCTCTCTCTCTCTCCAAATCCAAATTCCACTCATCTTTTAAACCCCAGTATATTTCCTACTCTTTCATTTTTTTCCCCTCAGCCATCTCCAGCCCTCTGTATAGTATTGTTCCTCAGAATAACTCAGTGGCAATTGCTTTGTGACATTTTGTATTAGAACTCTTTCAGTTGCCATTGACACAAACCCAGCTTTGGTAAAACTTATGAAAAACATACTTGACTATTGTGGTGGCTTTATAATCAGGCAAATTCTTCCCAGTGGAAACAGTGATTAACTATAGTCAGCTAGCTTTTTTCCAGCTAGGTAACCTGGAAAAAGAAGATAGTCACCTATAGTTACTCTGGATGGCCTAGATTGGATCTCATACCCATTCTTCAGGAATGGAATACCTTATTTAATTGACAGGCCTGGGTTCTGAGTCTACCCACATTATGAGAGTGGTACATTGTTTAACAGATTAACAGTCCTACTGACATCACATGGGTATTGGGGAAGAGTAGTTCTCTAAAGGATTGCAGAAAAGACTGAAATGAAATAGATACATAATATATTAGTATTTTGAGAGTCTTTTGAATCTTGTGCTGTTATTTAAAAAAAATGTTTTTTAATTAAAAAAATTTTTTAAAGGAGGTTTTTAAAACTTCTGCTTTTTAAGTTATGTTGAAGATCCTTAACAATCCTTTGTGTAACCAGCTACACTTTGATCCTGGGTCACTTAACACGTATTATTTTGGTTGATAGGTTTACAAGTATATTGAGGGTGAAAAATGGAAAACTCTATAGATATTTGCTTGGTCTAAGTGCTTTAAAAGTTTGAAGATTGAGAATCAGTTACTTCTGTAGTTGGACTTGTGATAGATATTGGCCTATGGTGTGAATTTTTGAATGAAGTGACCTGCCTATTGCTGTTAAATCCATTTTGCTGAATGTTTTACAAGAAAACTCTTTTATCTTATAGATGGACATCAATCTGAAAGAACAGGTTGTCATTTTAGATGAAGCTCATAACATTGAGGACTGTGCTCGGGAATCAGCAAGTTACAGTGTAACGGAAGTTCAGCTCCGGTTTGCTCGGGATGAACTGGATAGTATGATTAACTATAATATAAGGAAGAAAGATCATGAACCCCTACGAGCTGTGTGCTGTAGCCTCATTAAGTAAGAGCATTTGTCTGTCATTGCTATTTGTGCTGCTTTTGTATTAGAAACATGTTCTATTATGACAAGTATTTTATAATCAGTAAACTTGGACCAGACTACTTGGAAAATGGATTGTTCCTTTCCAGTTAAACATAAAGATAGCCTAGCCCAAATTTTCCTGTTGATTAAGTCTTTCCTTGAGGTGTTTTTGCTGTGTAGAAGTTTGGCATTTCTGTTTCACAGCATAGTTGTTGAAAGAGTTGTCCGTAGTTGCTGATTCTATTTTCTCATTTCCCATTCTTTCCTCATCCATCCCTGTAGTGTTTCTGTGTGCATAATTCTACTGAGATTGTTCTTGTCAAGATCTCCAGTGGTCCACAGATGGCCCAATGCAAAGGTTATTTCTGTTATCTTACTTAGCCTCTCAGCAGTGTTGGTTGCTATTGAATACCACCTTTATGAAAAGTGTTCTTGTCTTCTGTGGAATAATATATATAGGTCTCTGTCGCCTGTTTCTGGCACAGAGTTCCTAAAACCTTTGTAGTTTCCTAATTGATAAGAGCACTAAGAGCATCTTCTGTTCTGTTGTTTCATTTTTGACCCCAGTTCCTGACAGAACTCCTAAATCCCCTGGGATTTTTTATTCTAATGAGGTGATGGTTGAAGGGCTCCTGAATGGATCCAGTCACTAGAAAAACCAAGCCATGTTTAGAAGGTTAGAACTTTGAGCTCCAACTCTCCCTGGAAAGAGGAGAGGGGCTGGATATTGAGTTAATGTTCCATCATGCCTTTGTAATGAAGTCATCATAAAAATACCAAAAATACAGGCTTCAGAGAGATTCTACATTGGTGAACACATCTATGTACTTGGAGTGTGGTGTATTTCACAAAAGAACAGAAGTTTCTGTGCCTGGCAACCTTCCTGACTTCACCCTATTTATCGCTTCATTTGAATTTTTATCTATATCCTTTATTATATAATAAACTGGTAAATGTGTTTCCCTGACTTCTGTGAGCTGTTCTAGTAAATGCCCAACCTGAAGAGGGGGTCGTGAGAACCTCTGACTTACGGGTATTTGGTCAGAAGCACAGATGACAACCTGGACTTTTACAGCTGGCATCTGAGGCTGGGGGAGGGAGGAGGGACAGTCTAATGAGACTGAGTACTTAATCTGTGGGGTCTCTGCAAACTCAGTTAGTGTCAAAATTGAATTGAATTATAGGACACCCGTCTGATATCTCAGAGAATTGCTTGTGGGGGGGGAAGCTGACATCCAGAGGTATCGGAAGTGAAG
The DNA here is from genome assembly GCF_001704415.2 of Capra hircus. Classification (NCBI taxonomy): domain Eukaryota; kingdom Metazoa; phylum Chordata; class Mammalia; order Artiodactyla; family Bovidae; genus Capra; species Capra hircus. Next base: position 10,910,809 of record NC_030826.1, read on the forward strand.
TGGTGAGAGCAAGCAGACACACAGGGATGTGGTTTCCTTGGCCAGCTTCTATGACATCTCCTGGTTTTCTTCCTCCTCACAGTCTGTTCTTTCTCAGTTTCTTTTGATAGTTCTTAATTTGTTTGATGTTTAAATATTGAAGTGTGTTAGGGCTTGGTTTTGGATACTTATTTCTTTTCTAGTTCTTCATTTTCCTTAAATTATATAACTCTAAAGCAATGCTGACGAGGCCTGAATCTGTGTTTGTCCCAGTCTCTCCCTGGAATGCTGTTTTTATCTACTCAACTCTACTTTCTATCTCTGGATATAAAATTTCAACTTTCCAAAATATTCCTTTCTTTCCCTACTTCCCCCACCTGCTCTGTCTTCTTTATCTAAGCAGGTACCACCAACCAGTTCCTCAAATCAAAAATCTAAGTATTATCCTTGATTATTCTCACCTCATCCAATTCATCAGTAAGTTTTAAAAATGGCACCTACACAGTTTATCCCAGATCTCTCAATCTCATATCTGTCATCCCAGAATCATCTCTCAACTAGAACACTGTGCGTGCGTGTGCTGAGTCACTTCAGTTGTGTCTGACTCTTTGCAACTCTGTGGACCTTAACCTGACAGGCTCCTGTGTCCATGGGATTCTCCAGGCAAGGATACTGGAGTGGGAAGTCATTTCCTTCTCCAGGGTGTCTTCCCGACCCAGGGATCAAACCTGTGTCTCTTATGTCTCCTCATTTGCAGTGGGTTCTTGACTACTAGTGCCACCGGGAAGCCCCTAGAACACTGTGGAAGTGAAGTGAAGTGCAAGTCGCCCAGTCCTGTCCGACTCTTTGCCACCCCATGGGCTATACAGTCCATGGAATTCTCCAGGCCAGAATACTGAAGTGGGTGGCCTTTCCCTTCTCCAGGGGATCTTCCTGACCCAGGGATCAAACCCAGGTCTCTCGCATTGCAGGCGGATTCTGTACCAGCTGAGCCAAAACGGCAGCCTCCTAATAGGTCTCTCCGACCTTCATTTTTGCCTTTCTCCTATAATGCGTTCTGCCTTATAAACTGGAATCATCTTTTACATGCTTAATGTAGATTATCTCTCTCACTGAAAATCCTCCATTTAAAATCTTCCCATTACACTCTGAATAGAATTCAGATTTCTTTTCCTGGCCCAATATGATCTGATTCCTGCTTATCACACTAACCTTGCTCATACTATTATTCTTTCTGCCTGTTGTGTTGTAATTACATTGACTTTGAAGTTTTTAAATAAGCAAAATTTGTTAATCACCCCCAGACATTCCTTCTGCTTGGAATACTCATTCCTCCCCCACCCCCCGATTCTCACATGACTGAGTGCTTTCTGCATTCAGTTGTTAGAATAAATGTCACCTCTAGGAGAGCTTCCTTGACACTTCAAATGAAAGTAGCAATTAGATTACATTAATCCAATTAATTTTCATAATATCACTATCACTACCTAATGTTTTCATGTTCATGGATTTGTTTCTAAGTTCATTTCTACCTCCCTTTAGTAGAATTTCATTTTCATAAGAATAAGGACTTTACCTATTTTATTTACTGCTGTATTGCTACTACCCAGCGTAGTATCTGGCATAATACATTTAAATACTCACTGAATGTACAAATGTCTCTCTGTGTGTTTGTAAGTGAATATATTATTTATTTTCTAGTAAGTCCATTTTAATGTTAATATTTAGTGCTATAATTTCCTTATTAGCTTTCTTGTGTTTCTTTTTACGTGCAGACCAAATTTGTGAGTTGGAGAGACACACAAGTTAAGTAGTGTAAATTCACAAAATACAAACTGGGGATCATATGCGTCTTTCTCTTTTCTGAATAAAAGCTTGCTTTTTAGCTGTATGATTACTTTGTGATGTGAAGCATACATGCTTTTTAAAATATGTCTTAGTTAATCTACATTTATGTGCTAAGAGCATCAAGGAATACAGATCAGTGTATCACAGTTCTGTTTGTTCTGTTGAAATAATAGTGCACATAAGGATGATATTGGTTGATGGAATTGTTTTATTTTATTTCAGTTGGTTAGAAGCAAGCTCTGAACATCTTGTGGAAAGGGATTATGAATCATTCTGTAAAGTATGGAGTGGAAGTGAAATGCTCTTAAATTTACACAAAATGGGCATCACCACTGCTACTTTTCCTATTTTGCAGGTAAGATTTTTTTTCTACCTGTAAAATTTATTTAGTGAATTAGAAATGGCTTAATAGTGAATAATTAATCCAGAGTAAAAAAAAAAGTAGCAATTGTTTTAAAATTTTATTGGATCAGTTTGATAATCTAAGTGATGGCATAAATTATAGATGAAAATGTAGCATTATTTGAAGGAAATATGGATTAATTAATATGGAATTAATTACTTTGCTTAAAGCTAAAAGGAGTCAGTAATTTTAGGTTGTAAATATTTTGTCAATTATAATATTTAAAATTTGGAAAATAAAAAGATAAATTCATATTTCATTCTCCTTAACTTAGAGGTTATAAACCTGGTGTAGAGAGATCATGAGTGGACTGTAGGATACTGTGAACCTTATGAAATCGCATTCCAAATTTTATGAGTGTGTTCTTTTGTACATCTTCCTGGATAGAGGCTTGATGCATGAACACTGTTCTCAGAAGAATGTTTGTTTTGGGTTCTTTGTTTTGTTTTGTTATCTGCAGATGAGAATGTTTTTCATTTTTCTCTTTGTTCTTATTTATTTATATTAGTTGACTTTTATTTTTGGTGTGTCTAGGTAATTTTAAGTAGTTTATTCTATAATTTCATATGTAGACATAGATACATTGTTGGGCTAGAAAGACCTAGAGAAGAAAGGATAAATATCCAAAAGGGTATACATCGAAACTATTACTAGTGGATTACTCCTAGGACATCAAAGCAGATGTGAGAAGTGGAAGGTTGTAAACTTATTTTTCATTTTACTTTTGACAATGCTTTTTTTTTAAAGAGATAAAAAATGCATGATAAAAAAATAACCTGCAGAAATGAATAATCAGTAAAAAAAAGTTTCTATCTTACACTGATGTTCCTATTCCTATATCCAGAGGGAACTTCTAAGTTACTTGAATGTCCTTCACAACACAGTTTATGCAAATAGGCATTTATAGCTTTCTTACTAGCTCTAGGGGGCCCTCAAAGACAATGCCTCTGCATTGGAAAAATGGAGATGACTTCCCAGATCACCCTTCAGTGATAGACTTTCTGTCCAGTTGAAGAGAATGCAGCTTGACTTTACTTTTTAAAGTGGTTGTTTTTATGTTAAATTGAGCAAAAAGGAAAGAATTCTCATATACCACCACCCCCAGCCACAGATGCTATAGATTCTCTTATTATCAACATCTTATAATACTAGTGCATTAATTACAGTTGAACCAATATTGTTACATTGCGTTTAACCAAAGTCCATGGTTTATTTTAGGGTACACTTTTTGTGTTCAAGTCTATGACTTTTGATGAAAACATGAAGTCATGTATGTACCATTACAGTATCATACAGAATACTTTCATTGCCTTAAAAATCTTCTGTGCTGCACTTATTCATCCCTTCAACATACTTCATGTCCTCTGCTGAGCCTCTGGTAACTGCTGGTTTTTATTTCTGACTCCATAGTGTTGCCTTTCCAGAATGTCCTGTAGTTGTAATCAATGGCATGTGGTCTTTTTAGACTGTTTCTCCCACTTAGCAGTATACATTTGATGTCTCTGTGACTTGGCAGCTCATTCCTTTCTATTTCTGAACTAAATTCATTGTATGTATGCACCACGGTTTGTTTATCTGTTTACTTACTGAAGGACATATTGGTGGTTTCTGAGTTTGAGAAATTATGAATAAGCTTCTGTAAACATTTGTGTACATGTTTTTGTATAGACATACTTTCTTCTTGTTTGGATAAATACTTAGGAACACAATTGCTGCATTGTATGGTAAGACTGTATTTAGCTTGCAAAGAAAACTGCTAAACTATCTTCCAAAGTGATTGTACCATTTTACATTCCCACCAGAAGTTAGTAAGAGTTCCTGTTGTTCCACATCCTTGTTGACAATTGGTGTTCTGAATGTTAGCCATTCTAATAGATAGGTAGTAGTATCTCACTGTTGTTTGAATTTATGTTTCCCTCGTCAGTTTTCATTCCAATCCCAAAGAAAGGCAATGCCAAAGAATGCGCAAACTACCACACAATTGCACTCATCTCGCACACTAGTAAAGTAATGCTTAAAATTCTCTAAGCCAGGCTTCAGCAATACGTGAACCGTGAACTTCCAGATGTTCAAGCTGGATTCAGAAAAGGCAGAGGAACCAGAGGTCAAATTGCCAACATCCGCTGGATCATGGAAAAAGCAAGAGGTTTCCAGAAAAACATCTATTTCTGCTTTATTGACTGTGCCAAAGCCTTTGACTGTGTGGATCACAATAAACTGTGGAAAATTCTGAAAGAGATGGGAATACCAGACCACCTGGACCTGCCTCTTGAGAAACCTATATGCAGGTCAGGAAGGAACAGTTAGAACTGGACATGGAACAACAGGCTGCTTCCAGATAGGAAAAGGAGTCCATCAAGGCTGTATATTGTCACCCTGCTTATTCAACTTCTATGCAGAGTACATCATGTGAAACGCTGGGCTGGAGGAAGCAGAAGCTGGAATCAAGATTGCCAGGAGAAATAGCAATAACCTCAGATATGCAGATGATACCACCCTTATGGCAGAAAGTGAAGAGGAACTAAAAAGCCTCTTGATGAAAGTGAAAGAGGAGAGTAAAAAAGTTGGCTTAGAGCTCAACATTCAGAAAACGAAGATCATGGCATCCGGTCCTATCACTTCATGGGAAATAGATGGGGGTTGACTATTTTTCTGGGCTCCAAAATCACTGCAGATGGTGATTACAGCCATGAAGTTAAAAGACGCATGCTCCTTGGAAGGAAAGTTATGACCAACCTAAACAGTATATTAAAAAGCAGAGACATTACTTTGCTAACAAAGGTCCGTCTAGTCAAGTCTATGGTTTTCCCAGTAGTCATGTATAGATGTGAGAGTTGACTGTCAAGAAAGCTGAGTGCTGAAGAATTGATGCTTTTGAACTGTGGTGTTGAAGAAGACTCTTGAGAGTCCCTTGGACTACAAGATCCAACCAGTCCATCCTAAAGCAGATCAGTCCTGGGTGTTCATTGGAGGGAGTGATGTTGAAGCTGAAACTCCCATACTTTGGCCACCTGATGAGAAGAGCTGACTCGTTTGAAAAGACCCTGATGCTGGGAAAGATTGAGGGCAAGAGGAGAAGGTGACAACAGAGGATGAGATGGTTGGATGGCATCACCAAGTCGATGGACATGGGTTTGTGTGGACTCCGGGAGGTGGTGATGGACAGGGAGGCCTGGCGTGCTGCGGTTCATGGGGTCGCAAAGAGTCGGACACGACTGAGCAATTGAACTGAACTGAATGATACATGTTGCCATCATTTCACATGCTTAATTTCCATTTACATATTTCATCTGGTGAGATATTAATATCTCTTCAGATATTTTGCCTGTTGTTTTCTTATGGTTGAGTTTTAAGTGTTCTTTGGATTTTTTTTTTTTTCTGTTCAACAATGGTTTTATGGCTTGAGTACAGTAGACAAATTTATGCAACCAGGGCAAAGGCTGTGCTGACTCGTATTTCCAGTTAGCGATGAGGACTCCTTTGCTATTATAATGTGAATATGGCTCTCAATCAGAGTCAGATGGAATTTAGCATCTTTTTCCTTTCTGTTCCTCTCAAGATGCTTTCGAATAGCAGCAGCTGCTGCTGCTGCTAAATCGCTTCAATCGTGTCCGACTCTGTGCGACCCCATAGATGGCAGCCCACCAGGCTCCGCTGTCCCTGGGATTCTCCAGGCAAGAACACTGGAGTGGGTTGCCATTTCCTTCTCCAGTGCGTGAAAGTGAAAAGTGAAATTGAAGTTGCTCAGTCATGTCCGACTCTTTGCGACCCCATGGACTGCAGCCCACCAGGCTCCTCTGTCCGTGGAATTTTCCAGGCAAGAGTACTGGAGTGGGTTGCCATTGCCTTCTCTGTCGAATAGCAGCAGCTTTCTTAATTAAATGATAAAGATCCTCGGGAAGATCAGGAGCAAGTCCTTTGCACTTAAGAATTCTCAAGATTTTATTGCCTTCACAAAACATACTTGTGTAATATCATATGAGTCTCTCAGATCACACAGATTTGTGAGGAAGTCAGGCTCCTCAAGTTGGCTGGTTTGTAGATCTGCTCCTTCACATCATCAGCTGTCAGCTTCAGCCAGGTGGGGACGCTCTGGCAGTAGGGCTGAGCCGACTGGGACAGGCCCTTCCCTGGAGCGTGCATGCAACCCATGAGGGTGGTGGTGTTGTAGCAAAAGGTCCTTTGGGTATTTCATATGCAAGACCTTTATCTGATGTGTGTTTGCAAATATATTCTCCCAGCCTGTGACTTGTTTTTTCATCCTGTTAATGGAGGCTTTCACAGAATATAACGCTTTTAGTATTAATAAAGTTCAAGTTTTTTTTTCTTTAATGGATTCTGTTTTTGTTCTTCGATCTAAAAATTTATCACTGAACCCAGAGTCACCTAGATTTCGCCTATCTTGTCTTCTAGAAGTTTTATAGTTTTGTATTTTACATTTAGGTCCATGTCTCATTTTGAGTTAATTTTTGTGAAGTGTGTTAGTTCAGTGTCTAGTCATCTCTTTGGGTGTAGATGTTACTGTATCACTGTTTGTTGAAAAGACCATCCTTTCTCCATTGGATTATCTTTGTTCCTTTGTCAAGAGATCAGCTGACTGTATTGTGTTGACCCATTTTGGGGCTCTCTATTCTTTTCCACTGATACACTGTCTATTCCTTTATCAGTACCACACCTGTTTTTATAGTGAGTCTTAATGTCAGGTAGTGTCAGTCCTCTGAATTTGATTTTCAGCATTGTGTTTGCTATTCTGGGTCTTTCATTTTTTCATGTAAACTTAGAATTAAACTGAGCAGGACCCTGTGGGGCTCCTGGGCATGGAAGCCTTTCTGTCCTCCATTTCTTGTTTATAAGGAACAGACTGCAGTCTCCATGACCTTCCCTGGGTTTCAAGGGCAAATTCGAACAGTTGGTAATTGAGGAAGGGAGGAGATGCAGAGACTAGGGAGGAGAAGCCAAGAAACCATCTGAGGCAAGATTAGAGGAACCAGGGAAGCTCATCGTTATTAGGAGACCACCTGAGACAAGATTTAAGGCATATAGATCCTGCATGCATTCTAATCTTGTTCAGTTCAGTTCAGTTGCTCAGTTGTGTCCGACTCTTTGCCACCCCATGGACTGCAGCACACCAGGCCTCCATGTCATTCACCAATTCCCGGAGCCGCCTCAAATTCATATCCATCAAATCGGTGGTGCCATCCAACTGTCTCATCCTCTGTCATCACCTTCTTTTCCCACCTTCAATCTTTCCCAGCATCAGGGTCTTTTCAAATGAGTCAGTTCTTTGTATCAGGTGGCCAAAGTATTGGAGTTTCAGTTTCAGCATGAGTCCTTCCAATGAATATTCAGGACTGATCTCCTTTAGGATGGACTGGTTTAATCTCCTTGCAGTCCAAGAGACTCTCAAGAGTCTTCTCCAACACACCAGTTCAAAAGCATCAGTTGTTCAGTACTCAGCTTTCCTCATAGTCCAAGTCTCACAACCATACATGAGTACTGGAAAAACCATAGCTTTGACTAGATGAACCTTTATTGGCAAAGCAATGTCTCTGCTTTTTAATATGCTGTCTAGGTTGATCATAACTTTCTTCCAAGGAGCCAGCGTCTTTTAATTTCATGGCTGTAATCACCATCTGCAGTGATTTTGGAGCCCAAGAAAATAAAATCTCTCACTGTTTCCCCATTTTTTTGCCATGAAGTGATGGGACCAGATGCCATGATCTTCGTTTTCTGAGTGTTGAGCTTTAAGCCAACTTTTTCACTCTCTTCTTTCTCTTTCATCAAGAGGCTTTTTAGTTCTTCTTCACTTTCTGCCATAAGGGTGGTGTCATCTGCATATCTGAGGTTATTGATATTTCTCCCAGCATTCTTGATTCCATCTTGTGCTTCATCCAGTCCAGTGTTTCACATGATGTACTCTGCATAGAAGTTAAATAAGCAGGGTGACAATATACAGCCTTGATGTACTCCTTTCCTGATTTGGAACCAGTCTGTTGTTCTATGTCCAGTTCTAACTGTTGCTTCCTGACCTGCATACAGATTTCTCAAGAGGCAGGTCAGGTGGTCTGGTATTCCCATCTCTTTCAGAATTTTCCACAGTTTATTGTGATCCACACAGTCAAAGGCTTTGGCATAGTCAATAAAGCAGAAGTAGATGTTTTTCTGGAAACCTCTTGCTTTTTCCATGATCCAGCAGATGTTGGCAATTTGATCTCTGGTTCCTCTGTCTTGTCTAAATCAAGCTTGAACATCTATAAGTTCATGGTTCACGTATTGTTGAAGCCTGGAAGTTCCTGCTTCATGTACTGTTGAAGCTAATCTTGTTAGCAACCAAGAACTTGAATTATTGCTATAAAACTCCTCACCAAATCCTCCCAAGTTGGGACACACAGTTTTTCAGGGTTTCAAGCCTACTGTGTCTCCCTTTGCCTGCAAAGCAATTAAATTATTCTCTTCTACTTAACCTAAAACTGTCTCCAAGATTCAATTTGGCATCAGTGCACAGAGGGTGCTCTTTTGGCTTGAGAATCAGTTTGTCAGTACTCACGAAGTTTCTTGGTGGGATTTTTATTGGACTGCATTGAATTTATAGATCAATCTGAGAAGAACTGACATTTTAACAATATTGAGTTTCTTATCCTTTAACATGGAGCATCTCATTAATTTAGATCATCTTTGATTTCTTTTATCAGAGTTTTATAGTTTTTCTCTTAGTTTTTTTTTTTTTTAAGGCGGTGTAACTTTTTAAAAATGTATTTTTGGCTGCATTGAGTCTTTGTTGCTGCAAAGACTGACGGGCTTTCTCTACTGGCGAGGAATGGGGGCTGCTCTCCAGGTGAGGTGTGTGGGCTTCTCACTGTGGTGGCTTGTCTTGTGGAGCTCAGGCTCTAGGGCGTGTGGGCTCAGTAGCTGGCACTTGGGCTCAGTAGTTGTGGCACAGGGGCTTAGTTCCCCCACAGCACGTGGAATCTTTATAGACCAGGGATTGAACCTGTGTCCCCTGCATTGGCAGGCGGATTCTTAACTACTGGGCCACCAGGGAAGTGCCCTCATATAGTTTTTTTTGTTTTTAATTTGGCTGTGTTGGGTCTTAGTTACGGTTCACGGGATCTTTCTTTCTTGCATCATGGAGGATCTTTTGTTGCAGCATGAGGATGCTCTAGTTGTAGAGCTTGAGCTCAGTAGTTGCAGCAGGTGTTCTTAGTTGCCCTGCGACATGTGGGACCTCAGTTTCTTGACCAGGGATCAAACCAGTGTCCCTTGCGTTGCAAGGCAGATTCTTAACCAGTGGACCACCATATAGTGAGGTAAGTCCCTCCTCATAGTTTTAAAGAGATTTTTGAACCAAAACGGTTAAAAACTATTGCTAACAGAAGTAGCATTCTGGACTAAGAGTATTTTTTAAAATTTATTTTTATTGGAGTGAAGTTGCTTTACAATGGTATACAAGTATTCAAAATATATTTTAATTTGATTGTATTTATCTGAACTTTTAAAGTGTAACATACCATAAATATTTTTCATATACTTTTTCATTTTTTTCATAAGCTTTTTGCATTCTACAGATTTTTCATATCAATAGTAAAATGGATTGAATAAATTGTGAAATATTCATTTAGTAGAATACTACACAGCAGTTTTTTAAAAAGTGATACACTGCCTCCACAACTGCGTAAATGAATCGTACAGACATTATGTTGTACAAGAGAAACCAGCACAAAAGAGTATAAACTGTATGATTTCATTTTTATGAAATTTAAGGACAAACATAATTATGCTAGTGGAAATCAGAATACTGGTTACCACTGTGCAGGGATAAGGAGTAGTTTGGACTGAGAAGGGACACAGGGGAACTTTCTGGAATTTGAGGAATTTTTTTTTTTTTTGAGGAATGTTTTGAATCCTGATTTAGTTTTAGTTATACAAGTGTGCATATATGTGTGTGTGTGCTTGTGTTTAATGACCGGTACACTTAAGATTAGTGTATTCTATAAAAAAAATACAAATAAAATGTATGTCAAAGGAAAGAACTTGAAAAATACAGAAAGGTACAAAGAAGAAAAAAAGACTTGTAAACATAAAAATGATTATTAGTAGTGTTATGTGTACCTTGTCTTCTGTGCGTGTATTTGCTTAACATAAGTTAATTTTTGAGATGAAATTTTTTACCTCCTCATTTAGTAGTATGTTATGAGTACTTTCCTATTTTAATAAAATTTCCTTCACATGAATTTTAGTTGCGCTGTAGCATTTTCAAGTGCACATATTATAAATTATTTGACTAATCTGGCATTTGACATATAAGTTGTTGCCAGTTTCCTTCCAATAAGAAAAGGTTCTAATATGAACATCCTTGAAAATACATCTTTGTATATATTTTTGACTCTTTCCTTTATATATTCTAAATATTAATTCTTTTTTGCTTATTGTGTTGCATGTATTATTCTTGTATCTATGGTTTGTTTGTGGTGTCTTTTTAAGTTTTAAAATTTTAGTGCATTCAAATTTATCCATGTTTTTTCTTTTATGAATTATAATATTTGAGTTTAGTTTTAGTTCTTATCCTTTGGGACATTTTTCTTCTAAGAGTGTTAAAGTTTTCTTTTTTAATAAATGTTTTCAACCACCTGGGAGTCATATTTGTTTATCTTGTGTGGTACCGAATCCATTTTATTTCCTGTATGAATTTTCTCATCATTTACTAAATAATCCATCTATTTCACTCTGATTTGTAATGCCACTTCTGCCCCATATCTGATTTTGTATATGTGTAAGCTTATTTCTGGACTCCTGTGTTGTTTGTTTTTTTTTTTTTTTTTTTCTTATTTTTGGACTCCTGTGTTTTTTGAGCGTGTTTGTCTAAGTTATATGATTTGTTAATTACTGTAACGTTAGAAAAATGCTGATGCATGGTAATAAGGGATATCTCCTCATTTTATTTTCCTTTGGAATGATCCTGGCTGTACGTTGCGTTGCTCTGTCATTTGAATTTTAGAATGAGCTTATAAATGTCTATGAACAAATCAGTTGGAAGTTTGACTATAATTGCATTAAATTTATATATCAATTTAGAAATAATTGATATATTACAATATGAAGTTTTTCATTCATGAACAAGATATAGTTTTAATCATTCATTATCTCTATATATCTTTCAATAGAATTTTGTAATTTTTAAAAGTCTTATTTGCTTTTGGTTACATTTATTCCTGAGAAGTTATAAAGTTTCTATTTCTTTTTCAAATGGTATAATCCAGAAATTACTTTTTCTGATTCTTATCAGTGTATAAAAATGGTAATTGATTTGAGATATAATTCACATGCCATAAAATTTACCCTTTAGAATATACAATTCAGTGGTTTTTCCTGTAGTCACAGAATTACGAAAGTATCATTGCTGTCTCATTTCAGAATATTTTGTCACCTCAGAAAGAAATCCTATACCCATTAGCAGTCATTCCCATTTGTTCTTACCCCAGATCGTGAAAACCTGTAATCCACTTTCTGTTTCTGTGAATCTACCTGTTCTTGTGACTGCCTTCTTTCACTTTGTATGATGTTCTCAGGGTTCATCTATGTTGTAGCATGTATCAATACTTCATTCCTTTTTATTTCCAAATAATTTTGCATTTTATGAATGTACTGTATTTTGTTTATCCATTATCAGTTATTTCTACTTTTTGGCGGTTGTAAACAATGCAACTATCACCATTCGTACACAGATTTTTGTGCGGACATATATTTTCAGTTCTGTTTGGTATATACTTAGGAGTAAAATTCCTGGTCCACAAAGTAACTCTGTGTTAACTTTTTAAGAAACTGCCAGACTTTTCCATAGGGGCTGTACCATTTTACAATCCCATCAGCCATGCACAAGGATTCTGATTTTTTTCCACATTTTCACCAACACTTGTTTTCCTATCTCTTTTATTATAATCTTTGTAGGAAGAACGCAGTAATATCTCAAGATGATTTTCTTTTCTTTTCTCTAATGACTCATAATGGCAAACAGTTTTTTAGCTGCTTATTGTCCACTAATGTATCTTTGGAGAAATCTGTATTCAAATCCTTTGCCCATTCTGAAATTGAGTTGTCTTTTATTGTTGATTGTTTAAGCCCTTTCTGTATTTTGGATATGAACAACGTATTGGATATATGATTTGCAAATATTTTTTCTCATTTCATAGATGTAGTAGTATTTTTACTTATTTTAAAATTAGGTTAGGGAAATTTCCTTTGATCCTAAGAAATTCATCATTGTCATTATTGACTTGTTTAGAAGTTAATTTTTACCACAGTAATGTGTGAACATAATTTAAAAGTCAGTGTTGTGGAATGATTGTCCTCCAATTAAATAAATAAATTTTTTAAAAAGTCAATTAGTACTATCAAGAAAAGCATTCATCTGCCCCACTATTTTTACTTCTCAGTGGCTCTTTTAATTCTTATAGTGGCTTTCTCTGATAATTAACCCCAATTTTCTAAGTAACATGTAGATTCAGCTACTTTTCAGTTTTCAATTTTTGATATTCTCTATTGAATTCCTGTTAAGTATGGTGAGGATTCAGCTCTTTTACACACACACTTTCTCTCTCTCTTTCAGAAACACATACACACACACACAGACACACACACCTCCTCTCTTTTCCTGTTTGTCCCTCCCTCTCTGTTTCGTTTTCCTCCCATCTTCTTCCCCTTTCTTCTCTCTCCATTTTCTCAGCATAATTATATTAATATTCACTGTGCATGTCATCATATTATATGTTATCATAGTTCATGATAGTAATATCATGTAACTTGCTTGATTAAATTTTAATACAATTCTAGTTTTACTATGAAGTAATAATTACCTGTAAGTGTGTGTGTTTCCCCATTTGCTTAGTTTTCTATTTATCTATAAACCTAGCTATCATTGTTTAGATAACGTAGCCAGAGGTAGCCTTGGAGTTGTCTCATGGTTCAGTAGATAGAATTTCATTCAGTCCTTTTATTTTTTGCTACAGTGCCTTATTGTCAGGAGTTCAGAAATTACATAGCTTTACCAAGTAAATTGCCAGTTGTCTGCCAGTGCTGGAGAGGAATAGTAGCTTTCATGTAAAGTGTTTCTCAGAGAACTTGATTTTTTTTTTTTTAAAAAAGAACAAATTAGTACTTATCTTTTGTTAATAATTTGTACTGTTGAATTATTCAAGCTCATGTTATTTTTTTGTTGTTCTTTATTTTTGGAAAATATTTTTGCAAGGACCTATTGTGTAGCACATGGAACTCTGCTCAATTTTATGTGCCAGCCTGGATGGGAGGGAGCTTTTGGGGGAGAATGGAGACACGTATATGTATGGCTGAGTCCCTTCGCTGGTCACCTGAAACTGCCACAGTGTTTAATCAGCTATACCCCAATACAAAATAAAAAGTTTAAAGTCTGGAAAAATAAAATAAAAGTAAAAAACTTTTTTCATATCCTTTAATGTTTTGTTCAGTGGAGACCAATTTTACTTTTATAAATGTGTATTATTTCACAATATATCTGGATATCGAAATTTTGTCTTATTTATCCCATTTCCCCATTTTATTTTCATTGATTGTATTGCATTGCTCAATTGCTCAGGCATGTCCCAACTCTTTGCAACCCCATGGATTGTAGCCCACCAGGCTCCTCTTCACATGGAATTTTCCAGGCAAGAACACTTCAGTGGGGTGCCATTTCCTACTCCAGGGAATCTTCCTGACTCAGGGATCAAACCTGAGTCTCTTGCATCTCCTGTATTAGCAGGCGGGTCTTTACTGCTGGGCTACCTGGGATGTCTTATTTATCCTATTTCCCCGTTTTATTTTCATTGAGCACAGGTTTTATTGTCAAACATCAGAGTTGTCACCAGTTATCTTTTATCATTTCAATATTCAGAGTTTTCTCTTTCACAGTGTGGGAAATTTATCTTAACGTCCACACTTTAGTCTGTATCTAAACTTATAAGCCATATAATCACTAATGAGCCAGTTAGCATACATTTTGTATTTAGCATGTATTCTTTCTTTGCCCTTTTTTTTTTTTTTAATTTTGCTTTTCACATAGTCATGACTCTTAGCATAGGCATACTCCCTGGAGGTATTCAGGGATTTAGGTGGCATATCAGATTTTTAAGCTTTTTAGAAACCATTTTGTACATTTTTATTTGGCCCATTGCTTTTGAAGGGCACTGAATAAAACTCTAATTGCCCGAAGAAATAATGAACCTTCTAAATGTGTAACTTCTTATTTAAATGTCTTTGAAGAGGATTTGAGAATATATGGGAATTCGGAATACATTGTTAGCACCTGCATATGAATGTTTGACTAAATGTCAATTATATTTCACTTGGGTTGTATTAACAGTTTTAAGAATTTTCCTGTTCCTCTCTTTTCCCTCCCCAACCCCTAACCAGTACACTTAACATGGTAATTTCTTACAGGGACATTTTTCTGCTGTCCTTCAAAGAGAAGAAAAAGTCCCATCGATTCATGGTAAAGAGGAGGCAAGAGAAATACCTGTTATTAGTGCTTCAACTCAAATAATGCTCAAAGGACTTTTTATGGTGCTTGACTATCTTTTTAGGCAAAATAGCAGGTAAGTAAAGATATCTGGTCTGTATTCTTCCTCTTAAAAATATTAGCCTTACTGGGTGCTAGCTACTAATTTTATGTGAGTACATGAGATAATGATAAGTGGTATAAATATTGCTCTTAACTGGCACACACTCAGTCAACTGATATTAGTTTTTGTTAATGAAAATGAGTATTGAAACCAGTAAATAAATACATTTAATTAATTTAGCGTTAAATTTACAATCCTCTGAGACTAAATTTAAGTCTTCATTTAAGTATATTTTATATATGTTTCTTCCAATGTCAGAAAGTCTCTCTTATTATGTAAATCCTCTGTTTAATAAAATGTGAAAGCAGTCAACTTCCCACACATTACTCCTTAAGTTACAGTACTACCTGGTTCCAATGTTTTTTTAAGTATTTTGTTTTTTTTTTTTAATGGTAAAATATCCTGGTGGCTCAGACAGTGAAGAATCTGCCTTCAGTGTGGGAGACCTGGGTTCCGTCTCGTGGTCGGGAAGATCCCCTGGAGAAGGAAATGGCAACCCACTCTACTATTCTTGCCTGGAGAATTCCATGGACAGAGTCCACTGTAGCCTGGTGGACTACAGTCCATGGGGTCGCAGAGTCGGACATGACTGAGCAACTAACACACGCACACACACACACACACACACACACACGTAATATAGGGCTTCCCAGGTGGCACTAGTGGTAAAGAACCCGCCTGCCAATACAGGAGATATAAGAGACATGAGTTCATTCCCTGGGTCGGGAAGATCCCCTGGAGGAGTGCATAGCAACCTACTCCAGTATTCTTGCCTAGAGAATCCCATGGACAGAGGAGCCTGGAAGGCTATAGTCCATGGGGTCGGACACGACTGAAGCAACTTAGCATGCATGCACATATACATAATGTAAAACTGAACAGTTAAAACATTTTAAGTGTACATTTTAATAGCATTAACTATGGTCACATGGTTGTGCACTGTCAGTTTCCAGAACTTTTTCATCATCCCAGACAGGAACTCTATATCCATGAAACAGCATCTTCCATTTCTCTAGCATCGCAGCCTTTGGTAACTTCTGTTCTACTTTCACCTGTATGGATTTGCCCTTTTTGGTGTCTCCTGTACATGGAATCACGTAGTATAATGTTTTTAAGGTTAATGCATGTTATAACATACATCGTTCCTTTTTATGGCTGAATGATATTCTATTGTGTGTATATGCCATATTTTGCTTATCCATTTTTATATTGATGGACACTTGTATTGTTTCTACTTTTTATCTATTGTGAATCATGCTGCAGTGAACACTGATGTACTAGTACCTGTTTGGAGTCCCTGTTTTCATTTCTGGGTACATACCTAGCAGTAGAATTGCAGGATTTATGGTAATTCTGATCTAACTTTTTTAAGAGCCGCCGTACTATTTTTCATAGCAGCTGCACATTCTGCATTCACATAATGATGCACAGGAGTTCCCAATTTCTCCACATCCTTGCCAGTACTTGTTATTTTCTGGTTTTTTTTTAATAATAGCCATCTTAATGAGTATAAAGGGTTTTGATTTACACTTGGCTAATGACTAGAGGTGTTGATCATCTTTTCATGAGCTTATTGTCCATTTCTACATCTTCATTAGAGAAGTGTCTGCTCAGGTCCTTTGCCCATTTTTGAATGAGGATTTTGTTGTTTGTTGAGTTGTAAGAGTTATTCTGCATGTTCTGTTTCAGATACACACGTCACAAATATTTTTTCCTATTCCTGTGTGTACTCTTTTCACTCTCTTGATAGTATTCTTTGATGTACAAAAGTCTTTAAATATTAATGAAATCCAGTTTATTGATTTTTTTTCTTTTGTTGCTTATGCTTTTTGTATCCAGTTATAATGGCCAAATATGATGTCGTGAAGATTTCTGCTATGTTTTCTTCTAAGAGAGTTTTGTAATTTTTAGTTCCCAGGAACTTTTTTTTGACCACGCCCCCATGGCCTGTGGGATTCGTGTTCCCCAACCCGGGAACAAACTCACGTCCTCTGCATTGGAAGCTCAGGGTCTTAACTGCTGGACCACCTGGGAAGTCCCCCCACCCCCAGTAATTTTATAAAATTCTCTCTACCTAGTACAAGGTTCCTGACTTGGACTTTCTCTCTGAGGGTAAAATTAACAGTCAGTATTACTATGAGGACATGGTAGAGAATACCAAATTTCATTCTGTTTAAGCTTAGGTTTATAGCCTCTTGTGGAGAGAATTTATAAACTGTATCAGATTACAGAGGTCATATAGTTTAGTACTTCATTAAGAATAGATGAAAGGGATGTTCAGGTGGGAGGGGACAGGTAAACCTATGGCTGATTCATGTTGATGTTTGGTAGAAACCAGCACAATATTGTTAAGTAATTATCTTTCAATTAAAAATAAATAAATTTAAAAAAGTAGATGAAGAGTTAGATCACATTTTAAAGGCACTTGAAACTCAGTTTCCTAAACTTTCAGTAGAAATTGTCTTTCTGTTTTCTAATGCAATAAAAAAGTTTAACCCGCTCTTTAGTTGTTTTTTTTTAAAATAATAATACTGTTAACTATTTTATAACTAATGATGTAACAGAAATGTAGAGAGCTCTGAAGTAGGAGTTAGGAGGCTTGGATTTTAATCCTGGCTTTGCTGTGATTTACATAATCTCTGAACATAGGGATGAGAAGTGATAAAGGGTGGATGGTTAGATGATGCATAAACTCCGTAAGGGTGGATTGACCCTAAGGTTTAATGATTTACTTTCTGTCAGAATTACTGAGTTTAGTGGCATTAGTTGTTGGTGGGGGACAGTGTTATCTAAAGTTCTGCCATTTAAATGCCATTTTATCTTCATTTAGATTTGCAGATGATTATAAAGTCGCTATTCAACAGACTTACTCTTGGATAAATCAGACTGATACTACAGATAAAAATGGGTTATTGATTCTATCAAAAAGTAAGAAACGTTCACGGCAGAAGGCAGCAGTTCATGTGCTAAATTTTTGGTGCTTAAATCCAGCTGTGGTAAGCTTATCATGCTGTAAATAAGAATTCTTGCTCAATATCAACAATTAAGTAAATTTGTTTGACTTTTTAAAAAATGATTTTATGTATTTAATGTTGTTTCCTTGTAGGCCTTTTCAGATATTAATGGCAAGGTTTGGACAATTGTTTTGACATCTGGGACATTATCACCAATGAAATCCTTTTCATCAGAACTTGGTGTTACATTTACTATTCAACTAGAGGCTAATCATGTCATTAATAACTCACAGGTTAGTTTCTTTTTTTTTTTTTTTTGAAGTCTCTCTTAGTCTTTTCACCTCAGTATAAGTGTCTATAAACAAGTTAAAAGGTAACTGAAGGACTAGCAAACAAATCCTAATAGGAAAATCAACATTTCAATTTCAGTAAAAGAAAGTTTGTCAGCTACTTGGTAGTGTCAGCAAAAGGAACTACTGATAAATAATATTCCTTCAACCCAGTGAGTAAAAATATGTACTTTGCTTACAAAGACTGTATTGCAGTTTCCTTATTTAAGTTTAAATTTTTTTAATAAAAATTAAAAAGAAAACAAATTCAACTCTTTTTACTGTAATTTCTAATTGTCTAATTATTTGTGATTCTTTTTTCCATTAGACTATGATGTATCTATATTCTAATTTTTATGTCTTTATCTTTCCATTGCACTTAGATTAATAGCTGGTATTAGTTAATGAATTTTCAGCACATGTTTGAATATCTGAAATGAATTAAAAGTATTCTTGTGAGTCCTGTGACATAAATTTTAATTTTTTATAACAATACCCTGTAAATGTTACTTAAATTTTCCTAAGGATGTTTCAATTTTTCATTTGTCAATCTGCCCTCTATTTCTTTTTATTAAGTAATTGAAAGTAGTTAGCTACATGCATAATGGTATGGCCATAAAGAAGCAGAAGATATTAAGAGAAGAGGTGGCGTGAATACACAGAAGAACTATACAAAAAAGATCCTAATGACCTGGATAACCACCATGGTGTGATCACTCACCTACAGCCAGACATCCTGGAGTGCGAAGTCAAGTGGGCCTTAGAAAGCATCACTGTGAACAAAGGTAGTGGAGGTGATGGAATTCCAGCTGAGCTATTTCAGATCCTAAAAGATGATGCTATTAAAGTGCTGCCCTTAAAATGCCAGAAAATTTGGAAAACTCAGCAGTGGCCACAGGACTGGAAAAGGTCAGTTTTCATTCCAATCCCAAGGAAGGGCAATGCCAAAGAATGTTCAAACTACTGCACAATTGCACTCATCTCACATGCTAGCAAGGTAATACTCAAATCTTTCAAGCTAGGCTTCACCAGTACATGAACCGAGAACTTCCAGATGTTCAAGCTTGTTTTAGAAAAGGCAGAGGAACCAGAGTTCAAATTGCTAACATCCACTGGATCAAAGAAAAGGCAAGAGAATTCCAGAAAACATCTGCTTCATTGACTATGTTGAAGCCTTTGTTTGGATCACAACAAACTGTGGAAAATTCTTAAAGAGATGGGAATACCAGGCCACTTTACCTGCCTCCTGAGAAATCTGTATGCAGGTCAAGAAGCAACACTTAGAACTGGACATGGAATAACGGATTGGTTCAGAATTGGGAAAGAGAGTATGCCAAGACTGTGTATTGTCACCATGCTTGTTTAACTTATATGCAGCATAAATCATGCAAAATCCCAGGCTGGATGAATCACAACCTGAAATCAAGATTGCTGGGAGAAATATCAGTAGCCTCAGATATGCAGATGACACCACCCTTATGGCAGAAAGCAAAGAGAAACTAAAGAATCTCTTGATGAAGATGAAAGAGGAGAGTGAAAAAGATGGCTTAAAACTCAACATTCAGAAAATGAAGATCATGGCATCTGGAGAAGGCAATGGCACCCCACTCCAGTACTCTTGCCTGGAAAATCCCATGGATGGAGGAGCCTGGTAGGCTGCAGTCCATGGGGTTGCTAAGAGTCGACACGACTGAGCGACTTCACTTTCACTTTTCACTTTCATGCATTGGAGAAGGAAATGGCAACCCACTCCAGTGTTCTTGCCTGGAGAATCCCAGGGATGGGGGAGCCTGGTGGGCTGCCGTCTCTGGGGTCGCACAGAGTCAGACACGACTGAAGTAACTTAGCAGCAGCAGCCCCATTCAGTTCAGTTCAGTTCAGTTCAGTCGCTCAGTCGTGTCTGACTCTTTGTGACCCCATAAATCGCAGCACACCAGGCCTCCCTGTCCATCACCAACTCCCGGAGTTCACTCAGGCTCACGTCCATCGAGTCAGTGATGCCATCCAGCCATCTCATCCTCTGTCGTCCCCTTCTCCTCCTGCCCCCAATCCCTCCTTTTCCAATGAGTCAGCTCTTTGCATGAGATGGCCAAAGTACTGGAGTTTCAGCTTTAGCATCATTCCTTCCAAAGAAATCCCAGGGCTGATCTCCTTCATTACTTCATGGCAAACAGATGAGGAAACAATGAGAAACTTTGTTTTCTTGGCCTCCAAAACCACTGCAGATGGTGACTGCTGCCATGAAACTTAGACGCCTGCTTCTTGGAAGAAAAACAATGACAAAGCTAGACAGCATATTAAAAAACAGAGACATTACTTTGCCGACAAAGGTCTGTATAGTCACAGCTATGGTTTTTCCAGTAGTCATGTATGGATATGAGAGTTGGACCATAAAGAAGGCTGAGGGCCAAAGAATTGATGCTTTTGAACTGTGATGTTGGAGAAGACTCTTGAGATTCCTTGAACTGCAAGGAGATAAACCAGTCCATCCTAAAGGAAATCAGTCCTGAATATTCACTGGGAAGACTGATACTGAAGCTCCAATACTTTGGCGATCTGCTGTGAAGAGCTGACTCATTAGAATAAGACCCTGATGCTGGGAAAGATTGAAGGCAGGAGGAAAAGGGAATGACAGAAGATGAGATGGTTGGATGTCATCACCGACTCAATGGACATGAGTTTGAGTAAACTCTGGGATATGGTGAAGGACATGGGGTCGCAAAGAATCAGACACAACTGAGCAACTGAATAGCAGCAACAACATGTTTGAGCGCCTAATTGAATTCTAGTTCTTTATAAAGAGCTATAGTTTTCAACCAAGGATTGTTTGCGGGAATTACTGACATTTAGTAGGTGAGGGTCTTGAATGCTAAACTCCTATGTAACAATGAATTGTGGTTTCCAAAATGCTAGAATGCTCTTGTTTAGAAACATTGCTATTAGCAGTAGCAAAAGGAGAACATATGATCCACATTTTCAAGTTGTTTTCTTTGGAGGCTCACATAAATATGGGAAGTTATTAATAAATTGAACAAATTTTCCCAAAAGAATGTTATTATAGGGTCTGTGTTCTCAGTCTTAGGCACAAAAGCCCATTTAACTTATAATGTTACTAGATAATGATAATTAGTAAGAATAATGCTAGTTCAGCTGGATTCTGTTTTAATATTTCCCCCAACTTTTAAAAACTTTAATTTTAATTGTGGTAGAAAACACATCATAAAATTTACCATGTTAACTGTTTTTAAGTGTATAGTTTGGTTTTATAAGGATATTCATATTGTTGTGTAACCAATATCTAGAGCTTTTCATCTAACAACACTGAAATTCTATTATAAAATAACAATTCTCAATTCCCCCCTCTTCCCAGCCCCTGGTAACCACCATTCTACTTTTCGTTTTTATGAATTTGACTTTTCTAAATCAAGGGATCTAAGACCAGGGATCGAACCCGGGTCTCCCGCAATCCAGGCAGACACTTTAACCTCTGAGCCACCAGGGAAGCCCACTATTCTAAATACATCATCTAAATGGAATTACAAAATTTTGTGATTAGTTTATTTTGCTTAGGATGATGTCTTCAAAGTTCATCTTTGTTGTAACATGAATCAGAATTTCTTCCTTATTAAGGCTGAATAATATTTGAATTGTGCGTGTGTGTGTGTGTGTGTGTATCACATTTTGTTTGTCCATTCATTTGTTGATTTCCCCAGCTCTTTATTTAAAAAAGTATAGCTTGGAAAAAGTGGAAAAAATAGTATTAACATAGTAAATATCTTTATATCCTTAATCTAGGTACATCAGTTGTATAACTTTGCATCTTTGTATATATACACATGAGAGGAAAGGAGAGAAGAGTAATACTGTAAAATATTGATGATTACATTAACTGGATATATTATTAGAAAGTAATTTGTAGACAATGTGATACTTTGCCCTTAATTAGTTTAGAATGTTTATCCCGAGAACAGGTACATAATCTTGTGTGATCACAATATCATGATCATATCCAAGCAATTTAACATTACTACAAATAGAATCTATATTCTTCCAGTTATTTCCAGTGTGCTGTTTATAGTGTACCTGTTTATTTTTTTAATTCTTGATCCAGGATCCAGTTAAGTATTATATATTGTGTGTGGTTTTCATGTTTCTTTAGTTTAGTTTTTCTTTTTTTTTTTTCTTTCTTATTTTAGATTGAATTATAATTGATTTACTGTATTAGTTTCTGGTGTGCAACATAGTGATTCAAAATTTTTATAGATACTCCATTTAGTGTTATTATGAAATACTAGCTGTTATTCCTGTGCTGTACAATATATCCTTGTAGCTTATTTATTTTTATACATAGTAGTTTATACCTCTTAATCTCTGACCCCTATCTTAGATTTCTCCATTCTGGAGTAACTCTGTGAGCCTCTCTGTTTTGTTGTATTGATTCATTTGTTTTATTTTTTAGATTCCACATGTAGGTAGTAACATACAGTATTTGTCTTTCTCTGTCTGACTTATTTCACTTAGCCTAATACCTTGTAGGTCCATCTGTGTTGTTGCAGTTGGCCAGATGTCATTCTTTTTTATGGCTGAGTAGTATTCCTCTGTGTGTGTGTGCGTGTGTGTGTGTGTGTGTGTGTGTGTACATACATGTACATCTTTATCTATTCATCTATCTGTTGATGGACACTTAGATTGCTTCCATATCTTTAGCTGTTATGAATAATGGAGCTATGCACATTGGGAGTGAGCACACACAAACATCTTTTCAAATTAATACTTTTGTTTTCTTTGGATATATTCCCAGGAGTGGAATTGCTGGAGCATATGGTAGTTCTGTTCTTAGTTCTTTGCAGAACATTCATACTGTTTTCCATATTGGCTGCACAAATTCATGTCTTTTTAGTCTTTGAAATAGCTTTTTTGCCCCTTTTTTCTGTATTTCATGATATTTTAAAAGAATTCAAGTCACCAGTTGTCCTTAGGAATATTTTATAATCTGGATTTTTCTGATGGTTTCCTCATGATAAGATTCAAGTTAAAGTGTTTGATAAGAATGTTTTGCAAGTGATATTGTTACTTCCCATTGTATCATATCAAGAAACACATGGCTATCAGTTTGTCTTATTATTTGTTGATCATTTAGTTTAATGTTGATTAAACTGCTGTCCATCAGATGTCATCTTGCAAAATATATCTCAGTCTTGTGTATCGTTTAAAATATAGGACTATTACATTTTTCAACAAGCTAAAGTGTTCATATTACCTTTCGAATGGGCTTCCCCAGAAGCTCAGCTGGCAAAGAATCCATCTTCAATGCAGGAGACCCCAGTTCGATTCCTGGGTAGGGAAAATCCCCCTGGAGAAGGGAATAGCTACCAGCTCCAGTATTGTGGCCTGGAAAATTCCATGGACAGAGGAGCATGGTAGGCTACAGTCCAGGGGGCCACAAGGTGTCAGACCGACTGGGCGACTTTGACCTTTTGTCTTTAGAATACTAATAAAATTTGTAGTTTCTCATAATCAAATACTAAGACTAGATCTGTATAAATGTAAAGAAATTGTATATAACCAAAATTTGATGGGTCTGATTTTCTGTGACCATAGATCTTTGAGCATCAGGGAATTTGTGAAACAGTAGTTCCTGTCATAAGTGAATCTTAGAGACTTACCTATAGAATATGGTGTGTGCGTGCTCAGTTGCTTAATCATGCTGGACTGTTTGTGATTCCATGGATGGGAGCCCGCCAGGCTCCTCTGTCCATGGTATTCTTCAGGCAAGGATACCGGAGTGGGTTGCTGTCCTCCTCCAGGGGATCTTCCTGACTCAGGGATTGAGTCTGCATCTTCTGCATTTGCAGACAGATTCTCTACGTCTGAGCCACCTGGGAAGGCCGTAGCAGATGGTACCATCCCTCATGTCTTATTTTGGATTCATTTCTAACTTACTCATTTCCTTTGTTCCCAAGATCCAACAAAATTCTGTTACATGGTTAATTTTGTAAAGGTATTGAGGAAATAAGTAAAACCTAATTTCTGTCATTCTAAGAGAATTCAGTCTGCCTGAAGAACTTTAGGTAGACTTTAGTTCTAAAGTAAAACGTCTATGAATTAAATCTGGGCTTCCCAGGTGGTGCAGTGGTAAAGAATC
Source organism: Capra hircus (assembly GCF_001704415.2). Lineage (NCBI taxonomy): Eukaryota > Metazoa > Chordata > Mammalia > Artiodactyla > Bovidae > Capra > Capra hircus. Next base: position 10,935,096 of record NC_030826.1, read on the forward strand.
TGTCTGCCAATGCAGGAGACTCAAATTTGATCTGTAGGTTGGGAAGATCTCCTGGAGGAGAAAATGGCAACCCACTCCAGCATTCTTGCCTAGAAAATTCCGTGGACAGAGAAGCCTGGCAGTCTACAGTTCATAGGGTCGCGAAGAACTGGACAAGACTGAGTGACTGAGCGCCCTTGCATACATAACTAATTAAAGATAATAGGAAAAAGCCCGACAATTTAAAAATAAATTTTCTCTAAAGTCATTGCTTGATCTTTTTTTGACATACACAATTAAGGCTCCCAGCTAAATGCTAATTTGCCAGCCTTATTTTGGTATAACTCTAATACTGACATACTTATATTCTAGGTTTGGGTTGGCACCATTGGGTCAGGGCCCAAGGGTCGCAATCTCTGCGCTACCTTCCAGCACACGGAAACATTTGAATTCCAGGATGAAGTGGGAGCTCTTTTGTTATCTGTGTGCCAGACTGTTAGCCAAGGAATTTTGTGTTTCCTGCCATCTTATAAGGTAAGGGAATATTTTTGTTTACTTTTGCCTTTGAATAATCATATGGTATTACCATGATAAGCTTCCTACGATCAGATGCAACAGAGAGTAATTACAGTTTTTTAAGCATCATATATTATTTTACTTTTTATTGGTTAAGATACTGCCTGCTTGTTCTGGCACTGTTTTACTTGGATGTCCAAAAGACTGAAGGTGTTCAAGCATTTTAGTGGGCTGTTTTTGTATATGTGATTTTTATTCCTTGGGGCAACTTGATATTTTCTGATTAAAGGAAAAAGGATCATTATTTTTCACTTTGATAAACTAGACTATTTGAAAATTTCAAAATATGAATTTAAAATATGATTTTCTTTAATGCCCATCTAAAAAGATGTATTTGGCTAGGAAAAAAACAAAACACAACGGTTTTTCTTGTTTTTAGAGTCGTTCTGAGTTTTAATGTTTTCAGGAGTTAAACTGAGTTATGTAGTATATTTTAGTCCTCCTAATACTCAAAGCATTAAAACCACATATAATTTCCTGAGAGTATTATCATACTTTATGAAAATCTAAGCTAAATTTCAGTGTAGAGGTGGTGTTCCCTTTTCTTTTTTCATAGGAAGTTATTATATATATAAGGACAGTAGTGTAATATACTTGAATGACAATATTGATACCTTTGGCTCTTCTGTTGTCTTTCCCTCTCTATACATACTGCTATGGTCTGATGTGTCCCCCCAGATTTCATATGTTGAAATCCTAGCCCCCAAAGATAATGACATTTGGAAGTGGAGTCTTTGAGAGATGCTTAAGGCATGGTGATATAGTCCTCATGAATAGAATTAATGACTTAAAAAGAAGCTCCAGCGAGATTTCTTGTCCTTTCTACCATGTGAGGTCACAGTGAGAAGGTGCCACCGTGAACCAGGAAGAGGGCCTTCACCAAACATGACTATGCTGTTGCCTTGATTTTGTACTTTATAGCAATCAGAACTGTGATAAATTTCTGTTGTTTATAAGCCACTCGATTCCTGACATTTTGTTATAGTAGCTGGAATGGGACTAAGACACATACTTTGTTACCCAAAGGTACAGTAAATACTGTAGATAAACTGAAGGAATTACTCTCAGGAGAAATTGAATCAGATAGGTTTCTTTTTTTTTCCCCAAGAATATCTAAAAATGAAATGGACATAAACATATTGAAAATTCTTATTACAAAGCAATATTTATTACAAAGCAATATTTATTACAGAGTGTGAACATCTATCCCAGAAGTTATGTGAAGGAAAACTAATAATTAAGCCTGGAACTAAGGAGAAGCAAGCACATTAAGAAACCTTTTAAACTAACACAACAATGTAAATCAACTATGCTTTAAATTTTAAAGAAATAAAACCTTTTTATATTTTCCAGTCACAATCACAACAAGTAAGCCTGGAAATGCCCAGTTAAGTAAATGAACAATTTCACTTTTTGTTAGTCTTCAACAAAGTTTTTAATTGCTGATTCAATTTTAATAGCTTTTAATGTCTTCAGATTTTTTGTTTCTTTATGATTCAGTTTGTAGATTGTTTGTTTCTTGGAATCCATCCATTTTATCTAGGTTATCCAGTTTCTTACCTTATGTTAGTTTTAGGTTGTTTGCTTTTCTTTTTCTTACTCCTTCAGGTGTAATAGTAGATTTACTGGTTTAAAGTCTTTGTTTTTTTCAAGTGTGTGATTATAGCTATAAATTTTCCTCTTAGCAGTTCTTTCTTTGTGTCCCGTAAATTTTGTGTTTTCATTGTCATATTTGTAAGATATTTTCTAGTTTCTGTTGTGAGTTCTTTGACCTATTGATTGTTTAAGAATTGTGTTGTTTGGGTTCCTTATATTTGTGAATTTTCTAGCTTTCTTTTTATTATTTATTACTACTTTTAGTCCATTGTGATTAGAAAAGATATTTTATATGATTTCAGTCTTTTAAATTTTATTATGACTTGTTTTGTGGACTAGTATGTGGTCTCTCCTGGAAAATACACCATGTGCATTTGGAGAAAATGTGTATTCTTTTGTTGGGTGGTGTTCTATATATGTCTGTTAGGTCCAGTTGGTTTACAGTGTTCAGATTCTCTATTTCATTGTTTATCTCTGTCCAGTTCATATTCATTATTGGAAGTGAAAAATTGAAATCTGTTACTGCAGGATTAGCAGTTTCTCCCTTCAGCTCTGTCATTGTTTGCTTCATATGTCTTGGGAGTTCTGGGTTTGGTTTTTGTTTACAATTGTTATACGTTCTTCATGAATTGACCCTTTTATTGATATGTAATATCCCTTGTCTCGTAACAACTTTTGATATATTTGTCTCAAACTGGTAATGGCATCCTAACTTTCTTTTGGTTATTATTTGTATGTAATCTCTTTTTCTATCCTTTCATTTTTGACCTCCACATCTTTAAATCTGAAGTGAATCTCTTTCTGTTTTGAGGTATAAGTTTATAGTATTATGTTAGTTTCAGGTATATAGCACAGTGTGTTTTTTGCAAATTATATTCCATTATAAGTTATTACAAGATGTTGGGTATAATTCCTAGTTCTATGTTGCTTATCCATTTTATTTATAGTGGTGTGAACCTGTCAATAAACTCAATCGATTGTTATCAACATATAGTTGGATCATTTATTTTTATAATCCATTCTGCTATATCTGCTTTTTGATGGGAGAGTTTAATTCACTTACTTTTAAATTAATAAATGATAAGAACATACTTTTTTTTCTGACTGTGGAACTGACTGTGGCTCAGATCATGAACTCCTTATTGACAATTCAGACTTAAAGAAACTAGGGAAAACCACTAGATATTCAGGTATGACCTAAACAAATCCCTTACAATTATACAGAGGAAGTAACAAATAGATTAAAGGGATTAGATCTGATAGACAGAGTGCCTGAAGATCTATGAACAGAGGTTTGTGACATTGTACAGGAGGCAGTGATCAAGACCATCCCCATGAAAAAGAAATGCAAAAACAAAATGGTTGTTGGAGGAGGCCTTTCAAATAGCTATGAAGAGAAACTGAAAGGCAAGGACAAAAGAAAAGATATACCCATTTGAATGCAGAGTTCCACAAAATAGCAAGGAGAGATAAGAAACCCTTCCTCAGTGATCAATGCAAAGAAATAGAGGAAAACAATAGAAGAGGAAAGACTAGAGATCTTTTCAAGAAAATTGGAGATACCAAGAGAACTTTTCATGCAAAGACAGGCACAATAAAGGACAGAAATGGTATGGACCTAACAGAAGAAGATATTAAGAAGAGTTGGCAAGAATACACAAAAGAACTATACAAAAGAGATCTTCATAACTTAGATAATCACAATGGTGTGATCACTCACCTAGAGCCAGACATCCTGGAATGTGAAGTCAAGTGGGCCTTAGGAAGCATCCCTATGAACAAAGCTAGTGGAGGTGATAGAATTCCAGATGAGCTATTTCAAATCCTAAAAGATGATGCTGTGAAAATGCTGCACTCAATATGCCAGCAAATTTGGAAAACTCAGCAGTGGCCACAGGACTGGAAAAGGTCAGTTATCATTCCAATGCCAAAGAAAGGCAATGCCAAAGAATGCTCAAACAAACACACAGTTGCACTCATCTCACATGCTAGTGAAGTAATGCTCAAAATTCTCCAAGCCAGGCTTCAGCAATACGTGAACCGTGAACTTCCAGATGTTCAAGCTGGATTTAAAAAAGGCAGAGGAGTTCAGTTCAGCCGCTCAGTCTTGTCCAACTCTTTGAGACCCCATGAATTGCAGCATGCCACGCCTCCCTGTCCATCACCATCTCCTGGAGTTCAGTCAAACTCACGTCCATCGAGTCGGTGATGCCATCCAGCCGTCTCATCCTCTGTCATACCCTTTTCCTCCTACCCCCAATCCCTCCCAGCATCAGAGTCTTTTCCAATGAGTCAACTCTTTGCACAAGGTGGCCAAAGTACTGGAGTTTCAGCTTTAGCATCATTCCTTCCAAAGAACACCCAGGGTTGATCTCCTTTAGAATGGACTGGTTGGATCTCCTTGCAGTCCAAGGGACTCTCAAGAGTCTTCTCCAACACCACAGTTGAAAAGCATCAATTCTTCGGTCTCAGCCTTCTTCACAGTCCAACTCTCGCATCCATACATGACCACTGAAAAAACCATAGCCTTGACTAGACAGACATTTGTTGGTAAAGTAATGTCTCTGCTTTTCAATATGCTGTCTAGGTTGGTCATAACTTTTCTTCCAAGGAGTAAGCGTCTTTTAATTTCATGGCTTCAGTCACCATCTGCAGTGATTTTGGAGCCCAGAAAAATAAAGTCTGATGCTGTTTCCACTGTTTCCCCATCTATTTCCCATGAAGTGATGGGACCAGATGCCATGATCTTCATTTTCTGAATGTTGAGCTTTAAGCCAACTTTTCACTCTCCTCTTTCACTTTCATCAAGAGGCATTTTAGTTCCTCTCCACTTTCTGCCATAAAAGTGGTATCATCTGCATATCTGAGGTTATTGATATTTCTCCCAGCAATCTTGATTCCAGCTTGTGCTTCTTCCAGCCCAGTATTTCTCATGATGTACTCTGCATAGAAGTTAAATAAGCAGGGTGATAATATACAGCCTTGACATACTCCTTTTTCTATTTGGAACCAGTCTGTTGTTCCATGTCCAGTTCTAACTGTTGCTTCCTGACCTGCTTATAGGTTTCTCAAGAGGCAGGTTAGGTGGTCTGGTATTCCCATCTCTTTCAGAATTTTCCACAGTTTATTGTGATCTACACAGTCAAAGGCTTTGGCATAGTCAATAAAGCAGAAATAGATGTTTTTCTGGAAGTCTCTTGATTTTTCCATGATACAGTGGATGTTGGACATTTGATCTCTGGTTCCTCTGCCTTTTCGAAAACCAGCTTGAACATTTGGAAGTTCACAGTTCACGTATTGCTGCAGCCTGGCTTGGAGAATTTTGAGCATTACTTTACTAGTGTGTGAGATGAGTGCAATTGTTCGGTAGTTTGCACATTCTTTGGCATTGCCTTTCTTTGGGATTGGAATGGAAACTTACCCTTTCCGGTCCTGTGGCCACTGCTGAGTTTTCCAAATTTGCTGGCATATTGAGTGCAGCACTTTCACAGCATCATCTTTGAGGATTTGAAATAGCTCAACTGGAATTCCATCACTTCCACTAGCTTTGTTCATAGGGATGCTTCCTAAGGCCCACTTGACTTCACATTCCAGGATGTCTGGCTCTAGATGAGTGATCATACCATCGTGATTATCTGGGTCGTGAAGCTCTGTTTTGTACAGTTCTTCTGTGTATTCTTGCCACCTCTTCTTAATATCTTCTGCTTCTGTTAGTTCTATACCATTTCTGTCCTTTATCGAGCCCATCTTTTCATGAAATGTTCCCTTGGTATCTCTAACTTTCTTGAGATCTCTAGTCTTTCCCGTTCGTTGTTTTCCTCTATTTCTTAGCATTGATGGCTGAGGAAGGCTTTCTTATCTCTTCTTGCTATTCTTTGGAACTCTGCATTCAGATGCTTATATCTTTCCTTTTCTCCTTTGCTTTTTGCTTCTCATCTTTTCACAGCTATTTGTAAGGCCTCCTTAGACAGCCATTTTGCTTTTTTGTATTTCTTTTCCACGGGGATGGTCTTGATCCCTGTCTTCTATACAGTGTCACGAACCTCCATCCATAGTTCAACAGGCACTTTATCTATCAGATCTAGTCCCTTAAATCTATTTCTCACTTCTGCTGTATAATCATAAGGGATTTCATTTAGGTCATCCCTGAATGGTCTAGTGGTTTTCCCTGCTTTCTTCAATTTAAGTCTGAAGGTGGCAATAAGGAGTTCATGATCTGAGCCACAGTCAGCTCCTGGTCTTGTTTTTGTTGACTGTATAGAGCTTCTCCATCTTTGGATGCAAAGAAGATAATCTGATTTTGGTGTTGACCATCTGGTGATGTCCATGTGTAGAGTCTTCTCTTGTGTTGTTGGAAGGGGGTGTTATGACCAGTGCGTTCTCTTGGCAAAACTCTATTAGCCTTTGCCCTGCTTCATTCCATATTCCAAGGCCAAATTTGCCTGTTACTCCATGTGTTCCTTGACTTCCTACTTTTGCATTCCAGTCCCCTATAATGAAAAGGACATCTTTTTTGGGTGTTAGTTCTAAAAGGTCTTGTAGGTCTTCATAAGAACAGTTCAACTTCAGCTTCTTCAGCATTACTGATTGGGGCATAGACTTGGATTACTGTAATATTGAATGGTTTGCCTTGGAGATGAACAGAGATCATTGTGTCGTTTTTGAGATTGCATCCAAGTACTGCATTTTGGACTCTTTTGTTGACCATGATGGCTACTCCATTTCTTCTGAGGGATTCCTGCTCGCAGTAGCAGATACAATGGTCATCTGAGTTAAATTCACCCATTCCAGTCCATTTTAGTTTGCTGATTCCTAGAATGTCGACGTTCACTCTTGCCCTGTCCTGTTTGACCACTTCTAATTTGCCTTGATTCATGGATCTCTTTAATTAATGAATAATATGTCTGTATATACAGCATTAAGATCAGAATGGTATTAACATCTAATATTATGGCATAATGGACATAATTGATAAAATACGGTTTTGTTTTATAGATGTATAACTCAATTTTAAAACATCTAAATATAATGACATTGTAAACAACTTCTATGAAAACATCAATAGCTATGAAGATAAATCACCTGAAGTTTATAGGCATTAGCCCTTTTTATTTTTTTGATACTTTATCCTTAATAAGCTGCTAGGGCCAGGGCTTCCCCAGTGACTCAGCAGTAAATTCGCAGGCAACGCAGGAGATTCAGGTTTGATTCCTGGGTCGGGAAGGTCCCTTGGAGTTGGAAATGGGAACCTACTCCAATATTCTTGCCTGGAAAATTCCATGGACATAGGAGCCTGCTAGGGTACAGTCCATGCGGTTGCAAAGAGCAGGACATGACTGAGCACACACACATGCTATTGATTTTTCTGAGATACATAAGATACATAGTTTAGTGTATATTTACCATTGTTTAGTGTATATTTATCTTGTCTTGTAACAATAAAAAAAAATCTCAAAAATGACAATTGTAATCTGGCTTCCTAGTAAAAGTGCATTTTCTAAATAAATGAAAATTTAAGTAAAAATTTTAAAGTGTTGGCTTTATTATAATAAACGTTGCATAATTAGATGTTACTTTGATAGAATTTTAATACCATAAAATTATACCATATGGTTGTAAAAAGATCCACAATCTATGAGTTGTTGCAGGTTTTTTTTCTGTGTGATTAACATACTAAAAATGTATTTATCATGAGATATGAAACTAAAGACATAAAATATTTTGAAAGTTTAATGTCTTACTGAGAGTAATTCAGTTCAGTTCATTTGCTCTGTCGTGTCTGACTCTTTGCGACCCCATGTACTGCAGCATGCCTTGCTTCCATGTCCATCACCAACTCCTGGAGCTTGCTCAACCTCATGTCCATCGAGTTGGTGATGCCATCCAACCATCTCATCCTCTGTCACCCTCTTCTCTTCCTGTCTTCAATCTTTCCCAGCATCAGAATCTTTTCCAACAAGTCAGTTCTTCACATCAGGTGGCCAAAGTATTAGAGTTTCAGCTTCAGCATCAGTCCTTCCAGTGAATATTCAGGACTGATTTACTTGAGGATGAACTGGTTTTATTTCCTTACTGTCCAAGGGGCTCTTACTTCTTTATAAATAAAAAATATATTTAAAACAAATCCAGTGAATCAGTATTCTGGCACAGAGGAGAAAAGTTTTGTTAATTTATAATATTTATATAGTTCCTACTATCTAATTACTCATTTTGAGTCCTGTTGCATTTTCTAAAATTTTTGAAAATTCAGAAGCCTTCAGATTGTTTTTCCTTTATTAAAATTTTTTCTTAGTCTCAGATGGAGCTTCCTTTCTATTTTTATAGAGAAACCTTTTGTTTGAGATATAATTCCAATACCCTTTTACGAGGGTACAATTATGTGGGGTTTAGTACATTTACAAAGTTATACAACCATCACCACTGTCTAATTTCAGAACAATTTCTCCAACCCTAAAAGAAACCTCTTATCCAGTAGCAGCTACTTCCCATTCCTACCTCCCTATAACTTGTAACCACTAATTTACTTTCTGTTTGAATTGATTTTCCTTTTCCAGATGTTTCATGTAAATGAAATCGTAACAATATGTGGCTTTTATGTGTGACTCAGCATAATATTTTAGCATGTAGTTGGATCATTCTGCTGATCTCTGCCTTTTAATGAGTATTTGCTCCATTTAAATTTAATGTAATTATGGGGCTTCCCTGGGTAAAGATTCTGGTAAGGAATCTGCCTGCAGTGCAGGAGACCTGGGTCTGATCCCTGGGTCAGGAAGATCCCCTGGAAAAGGAAATGGCAACCCACTCTAGTATTCTTGCCTGGAGAATTTCGTGGACAGAGGAGCCTGGTGGGCTACAATCCATGGGATCTCAAAGAGTCAAACACAGCTAAGCTACTAACACACACACATTGATAAGATCATTTTTACATTTGTCACTTTACTGTTTGTTTTCTGTATGTTACGTTTCCCTCCTCCTATTCCTCCACTGGGACTGCCCCTGTGACTCATTGGTAAAGAATCCTCCTGCAACACAGGAGCCTCAGGAGACATGGGTTCAATTTCTGGGTTGGGGAGATTCCTCTGGACAGTTCCATGTACAGAGGCGCCTGGCAAGCTACAATCCATGGAGTTGCAAAGAGTTGGACGTGACTGAAGGGACTTGGCATGCACTCATTTCTCCATTACTACCTTTTCTGTTAAATATATATTTTCTAATGTGCCATTTAAATTTTTCTAGTATGACCTTTTAATTCCCTTAGTGTGTTAATTGCTCAGTTGTGTCTGACTTTTTGCAACCTCATGGACTGTAGCCCACCAGGCTCCTCTGTCCTAGGGATTTCCCAGGCAAGAATACCGGAGTGAGTAGACACTGCCAACCCAGGGATTGAACTCAGGTCTCCTGCATTGCAGGCAGATTCTTTACCATCTGAGCCATCAGGGTTAACTGATTTTAATGGTGGCTCAGATGGTAAAGAATCTGCCTGCCATGCAAGAGACCTGGGTCAGGAAGACCCCCTTGAGAAGTGAATGGCTACCCACTCCAGTATTATTGCCTGGAGAATTATATGGACAGAGGAGCTTGGTTGACTACTGTTCATGGGGTCACAAAGAGTTGGACATGACTGAGTGACTAACACTTTAATTCCTTAGCATTTCTTTTACTGTATATTTTTGAGTTATCTTCTTAATGGTTGTCCTGGGAATTAAAATAAACAGTTTATAAACTGTAGTTTGAATTGGTACTAATATAATTTCAATAGCATGTGAAGACTTTGATCTTTTTAAGTTCTACTTTCTTTGTGCTGTTATTGTCATAAGATCATGTGTTTATACATTGTTGCCTGTCAAAACAGATTTATAATTATTGCTTTATACATTTGCCTTTTAAATGAGACAAGAGACAAAAATTTACAAACTATATTTATACTGCCTTTTTATATTTACCTATGTTACTATCTTCACCAATACTCTTTAATTCTTTGTGTAGATTTTAGTTACTGTCTGGTGTCCCTAAACACTCATTCTTTTATTATTTAATTAATTTTTGGTTGCCCTGGGTGTTCATTTCTTCACGTGGACTTTTCTCTAGTTGCAGAGAACTGGGGCTACTCTATAGTTGTTGTGTGCGGGCTTCGCATTGCGGTGGCTTCTCTTGGAGAGCGCAGGCTTTAGGGCGCCCAGGCTTCAGTAGCTGCAGCATGGAGGCTCAGTAGTTGTGGTGTGTGGGCTTCATTGCTCTGCAGCATGTGGAATCTCCCTGGACCAGGGTTCGAACCTGTGTCCCCTGCATTGACAGGTGGATTCTTATCCACTGCACTGCCTGGAAAGTCACCTAAACACTCATTCTTAAGTAGTCTGCCCTGCAGCTCTCTCAGTTGTAGTCCATTGTCATTATCCTGGGGCCCTGTTGATGTGATGGTAAGGTGTTGGGAATGGGGAAGCATCATCTAATTTTTCAGTTAAGTCTCAGTCTTTTAGTGGCCCTATGTCCCTGGACTGTATCCTTTCCATATGTTTCTCAGCTCTTTATTCATTTCCTTAGATAAGATAGGAAGTCTAGCGGGAGCTGAAGTTTGGGTAAATTTCCTTTCCCCCAGTTTGGATAAGGCTCTGGCAGTCTTTTCCCTTTACTGGGAGACTGGCCTGAGTTATGGAGAATGCTTTGAGTGTATTCGAAATGGCTTTTTTTCTCCTCTCTCTGTCAGAAAGAAGAGGGTTTTTCTTTACTCTTTACTGTGAAAACCTTGGTAGGGGATTGTTTCTGGAGATAATAACTACAAAAATTTGGGGACTCCCTAAGGATGTGGTCTCTAGGAGTTTCTCACTATTACACTGGTATACACTATGCCTTCAGCAATTTGTCAAAATTATCTTTTAAGCATTCCTGCCAATAATGGTTTTAGTGTCCTCCTCTTCCAGGAAGCAGTTCTCAGTCTATGATTCTCAGTATTTACTGTCTCTCCAGTTTTTAGGATAGCAATTTGTCTTACGACCTTAGTTCTCTGATGTGTCCAAGTCATTGATTTTCAGTTTCTTCAGCTTTTTCTTAGTGTAAGATGGGTGTGATGACTTGTGAGTTCTTTACATTGGAGCTGGAAGTAGAAGTCCTAATTTTATCTTTGAAAATGTATTTTCAACTGAATTTCAGAATGGAGATATAATTTGCCTAAAAGACAAACCCAACAAATTGTAAGTGTCTTTGCATCTTTGTCGACTGTTACACATTACAATGGCTAAAGTCATTGAATGTCCTCTCTTTTGCATTTTGAAGGGGTTTGACATTGGACTTGCAGAAGACATGAGAGCTGACATTTGAATTTATTTTGAGGGGAAATTTGGGACATACAAATTTAAGTTTTCAAATCACATTGCAGTGGTAAATAATTTTTTCCTGTATGTCTAGATAATTGCAATCCATGATTTATTTAAAACTTTACTCTTTCACTGAAAGAAAAAGAATTTCCTTTTATTACAAACTACAATATTTGTGTAAGGATGAAAGTGGAAAAGTCATTCTAGATCCACCCCCCCACCCCACTTCTTTCAGAGCCTTCTGAAGTAACTAAATATTGTAATAGATTCATGAAGAGTACCATTCCTCCACTAAGATCAACTTGATTTAGACTCTCTATTGTCATTTAACTGGTGGCACCACTGCCTTAGAACTCTCTGAGAGATCATTTTTATGGATAGAAGAGTTTTTAAACTATTTTTATAGATAGAAAAGTTTCCGTTAATTTTGAAAAGTGACTCTCTGGTGCCAAAGTAGCAACTTGGACCTTTATATTTGTACATTGCAGAGTCTGATTTTCTTTTACATTTTTATGGGTAAAAACCATTTTCCCTGAGGGAACATTTTGCATTCATCACTGAATGTCAGATAAGGAATAAAATGCAAAATGTTTCAGTCTCTAGTTACAATTTTTGTCAATATTGTTTAGTAGTAAATGTGTATGTTGAGAAGTTTGTAATGCTACTAGTTTGATGTTCCTGATTTTTAAGTTGTACTACATTTAAAGGAGAAACCAGATTGTTCCATGTAAAACGTTTTTCTGTTTTCTTATTTAGACCCTTGATATGTCAGTAGACTATGGATTTGCCTTATTGTGAGTGATGAACTGATTCTTTTTAAGGAATGTCGGTCGGACACGACTGAGCGGCTTCACTTTCACTTTTCACTTTCATGCATTGGAGAAGGAGATGGCAGCCCACTCCAGTGTTCTTGCCTGGAGAATCCCAGGGACGGGGGAACCTGGTGGGCTGCCATCTATGGGGTTGCAGAGTCAGAAAAGACTGACGTGACTTAGCAGTAGCAGCAGCAGGGAGGTTGTACGTCGCTGAGAACTAAGGAGTAGTACTTAAGAACTTCTGTTCTTTTTTATTCATTCATTTGTTTATTTCATTATTGTGTTCATTTAACAAACATTTATTGGGCACATATTACATTCTGGGTAGAAAATTCACATAACTTGGACAAGGTCATATGTTTAGTGAAGGGACTTGCCTGAGAACTCTTGATTTTCTAGTCTAATGCTGTCTTCATAATAGTATTTCTAGAGTTTGATATTTGAAATATAGTTGATCTGGTAAGTATTAATTTAATCCAGTTTTTATTTAGGGCAATATATACATGTATTCAAATACCTACATATTGGTATATTTCAGTATTTATATTTACTTTGCACATTTGGCTCTGCTTGTAAGCTAAACTATTATTGTTAGGGAGATACTATAAGAGGAGTAGGTTGAAAAACTGCTTTAATGAGTAAGTGATCCAGTATTCTGAAAAATAAAGTAATTAGAAAGTAGTTGTTTCAATAACAATTTTTGTTGCTTTGTTTTGTCTTATATGCCATATAGAATCATTTATCAGTTCAGTTCAGTTACTTAGTTATGTGTGACTCTTTGTGACCCCATGGACTGCAGCATGCCAGGCTTCCCTGTGCATCACCAACTCCCTGAGTTCACTCAAACTCAAGTCTAAAACTCATGTCATTTATACCCTTTGTCTATAAATAACATGCATAGATCTAGTTCCAAAAAAGCCTTATGAAAATATATTGGTTATATCTATATCTGATTCACTTTGCTATACACCAGAAACTGGCAGAAGTTAAGATTAAGCTAGAGTCAAGGATGGCCAAGTAACCTATTTGGCAGAGGATCAACTAATAGATCTAGAGACTGCATTCATTCCAACTACTTTCGCATCCCTCACTCCCCAACATTGGTTCTATATTTTCCATGGATAAAAGCATAATTAAAGAAAGCATTTTGGGGGAAATAACAGGCAAATTGGTTGAATTTAACTTATTAATTTATTGCACGTTTCTGTACTAAAGCAATTATTTGAACTTGGTATGGGCTAGACAAAGTCCCAGCAAATTTGGAAAACTCAGCAGTGGCTGCAGGGCTAGAAAAGGTCAGTTTTCATTCATCCCTAAGAAAGGCAATGCCAAAGAATGTTCATTTAGTTCAATTCGGTTCAGTCCCTCAGTCGTGTCTGACTCTTTGAGACCCCATGAATCACAGCACGCCAGGCCTCCCTGTCCATCACCAACTCCCTGAGTTCATTCAAACTCAAGTCCATTGAGTCAGTGATGCCATCCAGCCATCTCATCCTCTGTCGTCCCCTTCTCCTCCTGCCCCCGATCCCTCCCAACATCATGGTCTTTTACAATGAGTCAACTCTTCGCATGAGGTGGCAAAAATATTGGAGTTTCAGCTTTAGCATCGGTCCTTCCAATGAACATTGATCTCCTTTAGGATGGACTGGTTGGATCTTTTTGCAGTCCAAGGGATTCTCAAGAGTCTTCTCCAACACCACAGTTCAAAAGCATCAATTCTTCGGTGCTCAGCTTTCTTCACATCCAGCTCTCACATCCATACAAAAATGTACATACGACCATACAATTGCACTCATCTCACACGCTAGCAAAGTAATGCTCAAAATTCTCCAAGTCTGGCTTCAGCAATATGTGAACTGTGAACTTCCAGATTTTCAAGCTGGATCTAGAAAAGGCAGAGGAACCAGAGATCAAATTGCTAACATCCACTGGATCAGAGAAAAAGCAAGAGAATTCCAGAAAAACATCTACTTCTGCTTCATTGACTACGCTAAAGCCTTTGACTATGTGGATCACAACAAACTGTGGAAAATTCAAGAGATGGAAATACCAGCCTCCTGAGAAGTCTGTATGCAGGTCAAGAAACAACATTTAGAACCAGACATGGAAGAACAGACTGGTTCTAAATTGGGAAAGGAGTATGTCAGGCTGTATATTCAGCCTGCTTATTGAACTTATATGCAGAGTACATCATGCAAAATGCCAGGCTGGATGAAGCACAAGTTGGAATCAAGATTGTCAGGAGAAATATCAATAACCTCAGATATACAAATGACACCACCCTTTTGGCAGAAAGCAAAGAGGACCTAAAGAGCGAGCCTCTTGATGAAAGTGAAAGAGGAGAGTGAAAAAGCTGACTTAAAACTCAGCCTTCAGAAAATGAAGATCATGGCATTCGGTCCCATCACTTCATGACAAATGGATGGGGGAACAATGGAAACAATGATAGACTATTTTTGGGGGTCTCCAAAATCACTGAAAATGGTGAATGCAGCCATGAAATTAAAAGATGCTTACTCTTTGGAAAAAAGGCTATGACAAACCTAGACAGCATATTAAAAAGCAGAGACATTACTTTGCTGACAATGGTCCGTCTAGTGAAAGCTATGATTTTTCCAGTACTCATGTATGGATGTGAGAGCTGGACCATTAAGAAAGCTGAGGGCAAAAGAGCTGATGCTTTTGAACTGTGGTATTGGAGAAGACTATTAAGAGTAACTTGGACTGCAAGGAGAGCCAACCTGTCCATCCTCAAGGATATCAGTCCTGAATATTCATTGGAAGAACTGATGTTGAAGCTGAAACTCCAGTACTTTGGCCACCTGATGCAAGAGCTGATTCATTAGAAAAGACCCTGATGCTGGGAAAGATTGAAGGTGGGAGGAGAAGGAGACGACAGAATGAGATGGTTGGATGGCATCACCAATTTGATGGATATGAGTTTGGGCAAGCTCCGGGAGTTGGTGATGGACAGGGAAGCCTGGTGTGTTGCAGTCCATGGGTTGCAAAGAGTTGGACTTGATTGAGTGGCTGAGCTGAACTGATCTGAGACAAAGTTTGGAGGCTCCAGGCGTTCATCTTTGTTACAGTCTTTTTTTGTTGTTGTTACAGTCTTATATCCAGCTATAGAGACCAATGTATTTTTTCCTTTTGGCTGACAATTTCAGATTGGCAAGTTTTGAATTTAGGTGATTTGGGTGTTGTCAGGTGTTGTCAGGTGGGAAATTACCTTGATGCAATGGTTACCGCCAGATAACACTCATCAGGTAGGCTGTCCCAAAGGTAATGGGATAGAGAAGCTAACAGACACCTTAAGATGCTTCAGCCGCAAAGTTTATTGAAGTGAGTTTAAAACATACACTTAGAAGTAGAAGGAAAGAGTTAAGGGTAAGCTAACACATATAGGATAGAGGTACAAGTGGATGGAATTAAGCGTATTACCTTAATCCTGGGTTGTACAATATTCATGTGTCTTGTGTTTCAGTTTCTGCCACACCAGCATTCCTTGCTGGTACTGTTGCTACAGAGACTAGAAATGAGTTTGAACCACCTGGCCCAATAGATGGAAAGTGCTCAAGGCTAACGACACAGTCTCACCTTGTTAAAGAAAAGCAGGGGCAAGTGTACTTGGTCACAACTATAGCCCGCTGATTAGCCTGCTGAGCAGCTATGGCTTTTACTTGCCTTTCTTGGGAAGGGGGTATATGGGGCCAGGATGGGTGTCAACAGTGTGTGACTGAATTAAGATTTCATGTATTAAAGAAAAAGATTTCATGAATAACTGAGTGTTTCATATGCGTCAGATATATTTAGTGTATCTTGACTGTTTGGTGCTTTATGTATATACAGCATGTCTTGAACACTTAGCGTCTTCTTGATCCAACTATCCCTTTCTGTTTATATTCATACATATATACTGAACTTATTATATCTGTTTAACATGTCCTATATGTTTTCAACTTCTATGTATGGTTTAAACATCTTATGATTTTCATATATATGTTTGGTTTCTTGTTTTTTATAATAGAATTGAATATTCTCAAATACAACAAATAGAAAGTCCAGATGTGAATTCTCTCAATATCTTGTCTTCACTTTTTTAATATAATTATATTTATTTTTTGGCTCTGCTGAGTCTTTGTTTATGCATGGGCTTGGTGCCAGATTCTCAAGGATTATCACATTTTAAAACTCTTTGAAAAGATATGACATTTTCTATAGGACGTAGTGAATGAACGCTTAAAGCCCATACCAACGCATTGGTATTTGCCTTGGTAGAAAGTATATTTCTGAAGAGTTGTTAGATATAGCATTTGCCTCAGTTACTTGGTTCAGGTAATGTAGCTTGAAGATGGTATAACTAGGAAATCGTGGTAACATTACAGATCATGAAGGGAAATATATCAAGGAAAAGATTCTGTGGATAGCAGCTTAATGTTGAAAATCTATTGATTACGTAATATTTTTGAAAAATTTTTAGTGTATTTTTACATTCACAGAAGAATTGAGTGATCAGTACAGAGAACTTCTGTACTAGCCTCACACATGCATAACCTCTGACATTATTGATATACTTGTGCTCAATTACTCAGTCTTGTTCAACTCTTTGCAACCCCATAGACTGTAGCCTGCCAGACTCCTCTGTCCATGGAATTTTCCAGGCAAGGATACTGGGACAGGTTGCCATTTCCTACTCCAGTGGATCTTCCCGACCCAGGGATCCAACCCCCATCTCTTACGTTTCCTGCATTGACACGCGGATTATGTACCACTGTGCACATTATCAATATTCCCTACCAAAATGGTGCATTTATTATACTGATGGCCTTATATTGACACATCATTACCATTTGAAGCCCATAGTTTAAAGTAGAATTGCCCTTGTTATTATATATTGAATAACACTTAGAGAATTAGTTTTTATAAATGTGTAATGACATGTTTCCATCATTATAGTATCGTGCAGAGTAGTTTCACTGCCTTCGAAATGTTGTGTGCTCTGCCTGTACATTCCTCCCTCCTCCCAACACATAGCAACCTCAGATCTTTTTACTAATTTCAAAGTTTTGCCTTTTTCAGAATGTGATCTAGTTGGAATCATGTAATATGTAGCCTTCTCAGATTAGCATCTTTCACTTAGTAATATGCACTTAAGTTTCATCCATGTCTTTTCATGGCTTGAATAGCTCATTTCTTTTTAGTGTAAACTATTATCGTTTGGACCACAGTTTGTCCATTTACCTACTGAGGAGTTTGTCAATTACGAATGGAGCTACTGTAAACATCTGTGTGTAGGTTTTTAAGTAGATGTAAGTTTTCAGTCTATCTGGGTAAATATCAAGGAGCATAATTGCTGGATTGCCTGGTAGCTCAGCTGGTAAAGAATCTGCCAGCAACACAGGAGACCCCAGTTCAATTCCTGAGTCAGGAAGATCTGCTGGAGAAGAGATAGGCTACCCAATCCAGTATTCTTGGGCTTCCCTTGTGGCTCAACTGGTAAAGAATCTGCCTGTGATGTGGGAGACCTGAGTTCGATCCCTGGGTTGGGAAGATCCCCTGGAGAAGAGAATGGCTACACACTCCAGTATTCTGGCCTGGAGAATTGGGGTTGCAAAGAATCGAACATGACTGAGCATCTCTCACTTTAACTTTTAACTTTTATGGTAAGTGTAGGGGCTTCCCTGGTGGCTCAGTTGGTAAAGAATCTGCCTGCAGTGCAGGAGACTTGCCTGCAGCACAGGAGATGTGGGTTTGATCCCTGGCTCAGGAAGATCCCCTGAAGCAGGAAATGGCAACCCACTCTAGTATTCTTGCTGGAGAATCCCAGGGTTAGAGGAGCCTGGTTGGCCACAGTCCATGGGGTTGCAAGAGTCAGACAAAACTTAGCGCCTAAACCACAACCACCAATCATGGTAGGTGTATATTTGCCAAATTGTCTTTCAGTGTCTGTACTATTTGGTATTCCCACCAGATACTTCGGTCTTGTCATTGGTTTAGATTTTGGTCATTCTAATAAGTGTGTTGTGCTATCTTGTTGTTTTGACTTGCAGTTTCCTGCTGACCTAAAACGTGGAATGTCTTTTCATATGCTTATTGACCATCAGTACATTTTCTTTAGTGTGGTGACTGTTCAGATCTTTGGCTCATCTATCAATCAGGTTGTTTTCTTATTGTTGAATTTTAGAAGTTTTTTGTATATTTTGCATTGTTATTGTTGTTCAGTAGCACAGTCGTGTCTGACTCTGTGCAATCCCATGGACTGTGGCATGCCAGGTTTCCTGTCCTTCACCATCTCCCAGAGTTTGCTTAAACTCATGCCCATTGAGTTGGTTGTTCTTGGTCAGATGTGACTTTTGCCCAGAATTGTATTTTCTCCCCATCTGTGGCTTGTTTTCTCATCCATTTATTTAATGCTACTTATTCTATTAACTTTGGTTTGGTCCTCATCTTTGAATTATTCTTTTTTTTTTAATAATTTGTTTTTCTTTGTGGCTGTGCTGAGTCTTTGTTGCTGTGCAGGCTTTTCTCTAGTTGTGGTGTGTAGGCTTCCCATCACATGGCTTCCCTTGCTGTGGAGCACAGCCTCTAGGACATGCAGGCTTCAGGAGCTGCGGCTCCTGGGCTCTAGAGCAAGGCCCAAGAGCTGAGCGTGAGCTTAGTTGCTCCGCAGCATGTGGGGTTTCCTTGGACCAGGAATGGAGCCTGTATCTTCTACGTTGGCAGACAGATTCTTTACCACTAAGCCACCAGGGAAGCCTTATTCTTAACTGATCTTTCTCCGTTCAGTCTTCCCTCCACCAATTTTTCCTCCTTATTGATCATGTCGCTCTCCTGTTTAACCCTCAGTAAACCAGTGAAAATAGCCATAACATTTGTTATTTTTCTTTTTTATAAGTCATGGGAATGATTTATAGAATTAAGAATAAAGTAATAGTTTAAAAATCAACATTATTAAATTTTAAACTTTAAAAAGAAGTTAGACATAACAACACCTCTTTGTAACAAGTGAATTTTGGTGTACTGATATAAAAAAATCAGAGACTAATGTCACATGCCTTTTTTGCAACAATGAAGTGGGAAGAGACGGTCAGTGTTGCTGTCACAAAATACTGTGTGATGAAGTCCTTCCTGCTGAATAATTAACTGAATGAGACTACCATTGTGTCTTGTCTTTAGACATGTTCTGATCACATATCAGTTCTTGAATTTGATCAGTTTTGTGCAGTATATTGTTATCTGATGATTTATAGTCTGAGATTTCACTTACACCATCCAATTTCACCATTGTCACTAGAATTGGAATGTTCCTCAGGCTTTTGTCTTCTTATTCATCTAATATTATGATATATCTTTCTCTGTTCATTTCCTTTTCTTTGCTATTTTGGTCATAAATGAAAGTATTTGGTGTCCTCAGTTTTCTAATTTCTGGGAAGATGATGCAGTACTTTGAGCAATACTATGAGAAAAAAGAATGGCAGCCCATTATTGCATCCTCCTAGGTTGTTCCATCATTCTTCTCTTTCTTATTATTTTAGATTTTTTTGAATTATTAGGAATAATGTGATGAGTAATGATGGATAATGATGGAATTATTTGTAGGATATTAAAACCACTGAATGTTTCAAGATGTAGGAAAAGTAATGTCAGTGAGATCCCGTAATATTTCTTAGAATTATAGAAGAGTTCAGTTAACCCTTGTGGTGATTACAATATACAATAGGTTTTACCCTATTTTAATAAAGTACATTTTCTCTTGGCTTTTTTTTTGGGGGGGGGAGTGTAGTAAGAAAAAGTGATGAAATATCTTTATAAATAGTTAGAAATGTTAAATAATGGAAAATGGATACATTGGACCCTAATGATATACCAAGAGTTAAAAACCTTTAGTAATTCCCAGTTTTCTGAAAGCTAAAGCTTCAAATCCTTTACATTTTCTGGAAGCCTTGGTTATTTTTCAGCCTTATGCCAGCAGCACCCATCCTATATATACCCTTTTTAAAGGCATATTGTATTACTGTGAGTGCTTTGAGCTGCCGTATATTTTCATACTTGCATAAAAGTGGTAGAGAGAGTTCTAAGATGGCCCCCACAATTCCTGGCCCCTGGTATATACATGCCTTCCCTCATTTGTTCAGTCAAATGCTAATTAGGTACTGTGAAGGGATTTTGCAGTTCAGTTCAGGTCAGTTGCTCAGCCATGTCCAACTCTTTGCGACCCCATGAATTGCAGCATGCCAGGCTTCCCTGTCGATCACCAACACCCGGAGTGCACTCAAACTCACATCCAGCAAGTTGGTGATGCCATCCAGCCATCTCATCCTCTGTTGTCCCCTTTTCCTCCTGCCCCCAATCCCTCCCAGCATCAGAGTCTTTTCCAGTGAGTTGACTTTAAAATCAGTCAGTCAGTTCAGTTGCTCAGTCGTGTCTGACTCTTTGCTACCCCATGGACTGCAGCACACCAGGCTTCCCTGTCCATCACCAACTTCTGGAGCTTACTCAAACTCATGTCCATCGAGTTAGTGATGCCATCCAACCATCTCGTCCTGTGTCATCCCCTTCTCTTCCCGCCTTCAATCTTTGCCAGCATCAGGGTCTTTTCTAATGAGTCAGTTCTTCACATCAGGTGGCCAGAGTATTGGAGTTTCAGCTTTAACATCAGTTCTTCCAATGAATATTCAGGACTGATTTCCTTCAGGGTTGATCTCCTTGCAGTCCAAGGGACTCTCAAGAGTCTTCTCCAACACCATAGTTCAAAAGCATCAATTCTTTGGCACTCAGCTTTACATAATCACTTGAACCCTTTAAAAGCAGAGACTTTTCTGAAGCTGGTTGCAGAAGAGAAAGTCAGAGGTATGTGATATCTGGCTAGACTGGAGGAAAGTCGCATCTGTGTTAAAATGACTGGTGGGAGGGTGGGGCATATAGCAAGGAATTGCAGGTGGCCTCTGAACTGAGAGCAGTCCTGACTAATGACTAGCATAAAAATGGGAGCAGTTGTCCTACATACAGCCAATAGGAAGTAAGTTTTGTCAATAACCAGTGACCTTGGAAGAGAACCCGAAGTCCCAGATGACAACTGCAGCCCTGGGAAACAACTTACCCACTTTAGACCCTGAACAGAGAACGCAGTCTGTTTTGTTTTGCCTGGACTTCAGATCTCCAGAAACTGAGGTAATAAAATAGGTATTGTTTTTATGCTGCAGCCTGGATGCACCTGGAGGTTATTGTGCTAAGTGAGATGAGCCAATCAGAAAAAGACAAACAATGTATGATTCCATTTGTGTGAGAGATCTAGTCAAATTCATAGAGACAGAAAGTAGAGGGGAAGCTGTCAGGGGCTTAGGGAAGAAGGGAGTGAGCTGTTTAATGGATATAGTTTCAGTTTTGCAAGATCAGTAGAGTTTTGGAGATTGGTTGTACAATAATGTGAATATACTTCACACTATGACCTATACACTTAAAAATGATGAAGATGGTAAATTTTAAGTTACGTGTATTTTACCACAATTTTAAAAATTATTTGAAAAAGTGAGTCTTATTTTAAGTCACTGGATTTGCAGATGATTTTTTATGCAGCAGTAGTGTTCATGGTGTTGTGTCTGCTTGAAATCCACTCTCTGACTCTTCTATTATCCAGAGACTTTATACTCTCCATCCAGCTCAAAGGTTTACTCTATTAAACCATCCTTAACCCTGAGGCAAAGTTAGTCACTCTTTCCTCTGGCTAACCATATACATCTATAATAGCACTTACCACATTGTATTTTATGCATTTTTCATTTAGGTCTTCTCCACTAGACTGTGAAGTGGTGTTTTTCCCAAAGCATTTCACCTTCAAGTTTTATAGTAACAACTTTATAGTAGATTCAGGTTGGCAATACCTGAAAGTAGTAGCTTTTAGGAAACGTTGCAGGGGTTGCTTCTTATTAATTTTCTTTTCTCAGTCTAGATTATCCCTGAGATTCTAATAGTACAGATGCACTGACCTTGTTCAGTTTACTTTAATTATTTGTCTTTAAACAGAGGGATAGAAAATGAGCCCCTCCCCCCTTTTTTAAACTATAATCAGTCTACTCAGGTAAGAAATGAAACGTATTAGTGAATTTATTCATTCTGGTTTCAACCAAGCATCTACTCAGGTAAGAAATGAAACGTATAAGTGAATTTATTCATTCTGGTTTCAACCAGCATTTACTAAGCCAATACTTCTTGACTCTAAAGTAGCAAAATTGGTTAAATGCATACTTTTTAACCAAATGGTTACTTCAGACATTAATGAACCAGTTATGTTGATCAGTCAACAGAAATTTGGAATTCATATTTTAAAGAGTTAAGAATTTGTTTTTTGCTTAAATATCAATTGAGCTCTTATTATTTTCTTTTCAAGAGATTTCAGCAAAGTAGGTGAAGAAATGTATGTTATTTCTCAAATTGTTTTCTTTGAAAAATGTTTCACTGTAAGTATTGTGGATTTTTATTAAAATATATCAATAAATGGCTGTAAATAAGTATATCAGTTTCAGTAATTACTGCAGCTCTGACATTTTCGTAGTCTTCATTCTTTTAATAAATTTGTGAGAAAGAATACTCCTTGTCTGAGACTATAGGAACTTTCATTTCCATGTAGATAGCCAACAACTACAAGCGATGTTCCTTTCACTTCAGGACAGTGTTCCTCCCTATTATTCTTCCTAATGTGAAGAAAGCTGAGCACCGAAGAACTGATGCTTTTGAACTGTGGTGTTGGAGAAGACTCTTGAGGGTCCCTTGGACTGCAAGGAGATCCAATGAGTCCATTCGGAAGGAGATCAGCCTTGGGTTTTCTTTGGAAGGAATGATGCTAAAGCTGAAACTCCAGTACTTTGGCCACCTCATGCAAAGAGCTGACTCATTGGAAAATACTCTGATGCTGGGAGAGATTGGGGGCAGGAGGAGAAGGGGACGACAGAGGATGAGATGGCTGGATGGCATCACCGACTCGATGGACGTGAGTCTGAGTGAACTCCGGGAGTTGGTGATGGACAGAGAGGCCTGGCGTGCTGCAATTCATGGGGTCGCAAAGAGTCTGACACGACTGAGCGACTGAACTGAACTGAACTGAACTGAATTACTGACTGCATGCATATTCACTGATAGTTTGATCCTGAACTCTAACCCAGCCTCTTGAGATAACACTAAATAGCTAGAGTATAGGAAGTTGTTTCAATAGAAATGAATATTTTTGGCTTTCTCATATTTTATATTTGGATGCAGCAAGAATTAAGGATATGCCCTTTTCTCCTTCAATTTAAAATGTTATAAAAATATACTACTCCTAATTTCTCATTTTTATTTCTATTTTCGAGGAAGTGTGTATTATTCCTAACATAGCCAACTATCAGTACATATCAACTGAACCAAAGAAAGTAGGTATTTCTTAAATATTAGTACCCTGTGAAATGAACATGACAGATCATCTTCAGATGGAAAGCTATGACAGCTCCTACCTAAGAAATAAATTATGTGAAAAAGGTTACAAAAGATGGTAGTCTGTTTAGGCAGGCCTATTAAAAGCATTAAGACTTGAGTACTGGCTATTAAAGTGAGTAAATGGCAATATTATAAAGTTAAACACATGCCAAAAAACATTTTCCAGAGGACCAGGATTGTAACAATACCATTAATGAGGGCAAGGAGGTCTTAATGCAATTTACACTTTCTAAAGTTTCAAAAAGAGGCTTTGAGTTAGTGCATTATTAATGTACTGAACATCTGGAACTGTGTAAAAGCTATAGACATTGAGCAAATGCAGGATTTCCCCACTATGTTGCATTCTAACTTACTGCCTCCCTGGTGAGATACTGGTTTTAAAAAGTTTGAAAAAATAAAATGACAATATCCAGATAAGGCATAAACATTCAAAAATGTCTTTTAATTTGTGAGGTCCTACACAAAAATAGTTTTTCTGAACTTATCAAATCTAAGTGATGTGAATGTCAGTGAGGAGATTAAATCATCTGTATCACTGTACATAGACTAGACTCTCTGTATGTGAATAGCATTTGCTCTTTATGAGCTAAGTAGACTATTTTGTAACAGATTCTTCATATTTACATATGTATGTCAAAACCTGAGAGATGATTCTGTGTCAGTGTACTTTACTCCAGGTTTCTTGATTTTTAGGTGTTTCGTTGGGATACTTAAGAAAATTTTAAAAGTTGAGGGTAGTGGGTATATAGTTTTGTATGAATTTTCTGGCAAGGGGCAAGTAATTAAGATGTATAGATAGCTATTTGAGTGTCACCTGTAATGAGAATGGAAAAACTATAGACCTATTTTTTTTAACTTAAAACCAAAAATTTGCCACAGACCATTTTCTCCAAGTAATCAGTATGTTTTTTTGCTATAGAGCTACACTCTAGATTTGCATATAGCCCCTGTATTATCCTGAAAAGAATTCTGGCTTTTAAAGTACTTAAAAAAAAAAAAAAAGAATCTTCAGGGAAGAGGTTTACAATAAACACATTGTGTTCTGTGGAAATATTGTCTCATAGTCACCAAATCCCCTGATCCCTTTTTTACAGTGTTCCCGGTACCTCCTTACCTGAACTAGAATCTGGATATACACAGAGGACATGTCATTTTCTTGTCAGTCCTTTCACATTGTGATTGCTTTTTTCTCCGTAGTGCCTCAGGATTGGTATCCTATTTATTTTCCATTGCTTTTTCTAAACCATAACCTCTCCATCTTTTTTTGGAAGGAAAGGAAAACAGAAAGGAAAGGAAAAAGAGAAACTCACCAACAGAAAATTCTAGTTTCTCAGTTCATATCTTTTAATCTTGTAATCCTTTCTGCTTCATCTTTATTGATATGTTACAGATCACATGAATACTCTTATCAAGGACTTTGGCACCTGACTTTATAGGGAGTTTTTTTTTTCCTCCTCCTTTACTACCTTCTCTGATCTTCCATTTTTTTTTGAACCTTCCTTTTTTATTCATTTGTTAAATTCATTCAACAAATATGTATTGCCCACTTTCTAGGTACTGGACAGTTAGCAGTGAGCAAGACAAACAAAAATCATTCCAGGGGTAAGAGACAGAAAATAAACCAGATATATGGAAAGATTCTTATGTATTAGATGATGCCATGGACCAAATGTTTATACCTTCTCTGTGCTCAAATTCATATGTTGAAACCTTGACCTCTCAGTGTGGCTGTGTTTAGAAATGAAGACTCACAGAAAGTAATTAAGGTTAAATGCAATCATAAGGGTAAGAACCTGATCTGATAGCATTAGTGTCTGTACTAGAAGAGATACTGGAAATCTTGCTCTTTCCCCCACAGCATGAGCAAAGAGGAAAAAGTGTGTAAGGATTCAGTAAGGTGGCCATCTGCAAGCCTGGAAGAGAATCTCACCAGG
Source organism: Capra hircus (assembly GCF_001704415.2). Taxonomy (NCBI): domain Eukaryota; kingdom Metazoa; phylum Chordata; class Mammalia; order Artiodactyla; family Bovidae; genus Capra; species Capra hircus. The sequence goes on from NC_030826.1 coordinate 10,960,776, forward strand.
AAATGAATCAGCCAGCACCTTGATCTTCAACCTCCCAGTATCAAGAACTGTAAAAAATAAATTTCTATTTAAGTTACCCCATCTGTGGTATATTGTCTCCAGCTTTATTGAAGTATTATTGAATATATATATAAGTTTAAGGTATACAGTATGATGATTTGATATGTATATTTGTTATGAAATGACTGGAGTTGTTTGTTTGTTTGTTTTAATGGTAGCCTGGGTAGACTAAGGGCTTCCCTGGTGGCTCAGATGGTGAAGAATCTGCCTGCAGTGAGGCAGACCCAGGTTTGATCTCTTGATTGGGAAGATCCCCTGGAGAAGGGAATGGCTGCCCACATGAGTATTCTTGCCTGGAGAATTCCATGGACAGAGGAGCCTGGTGGGCTACAGTCCGTAGTGTTTCAAAGAGTCGGACACAGCTGAGTGATTAACAGTTCATTTTCACTGAGTGGACTAGTACAGACAGATAATGGTAAGCTCTGTGTAGCAAAATAATAATGCAAAGAAGAGGGAAATGGAATTCCTAGGGGAGTGGATACAGGTACTTTTAGAATTTTAGTTGGATGGTTCCGCAAGGCCTGTCAGAGAAGGTGACTTTGAGTAAAGGCCTAAAAGAAGTGGGGAAGCAAGCTATTCTGATATAGGGGAAGAATATTCAGACAGAAGGAACTTTGTGGAAGAAGAGTACTGTTTTGTTTGATTAATAAGAAGACTCTGTGTGTGTGTGTGTGTGTGTGTGTGTGTGTGTTCATCACTCAGTCATGTCCAACTATTTGTGACCCCACTAGCCTGCCAGTCTCCTCTCTGAAATTTTCCAGGCAAAATACTGGAGTGGGTTGCTGTTTCCTTCTTTCCCTTCTGGGATCTTCCTAACCCAGGAATCAAACCCAGGTCTCCTGCATTGCAAGCAGATTCTTTGCCTTGTTTGATCAACAGGAAGACTACCCCGGTTGAAGCAGAGTAGGAGAAAGGTAGGAGGTGTCACCTCTCAGGTGAATCTCAGGCCAGAGAAGTAGCTGTGGTAAAATCAAGCCACAGTGGGGATTGGATTTTATTCTGATATGGTAGGAAGCCATTGGAGGCTTCAGACTTAATTGTAAAAGGATTGTGCTGGCTGCTGTATGGAAGCAGACTCTAGAGAGCATAAGAAGCATGGTGACTGTGTAAGAGTCAGCGCTAATAACTCATGTGAGAGATGGTAGTGACATGGACCACTATGGTGGCAGTGTTTGGAGTCTAGACAATATTTGAAAGCAGTGGTGGTCAGAATTGCTGATGGATTGGATGTGCAGTATGATAGAGAAGGAGTAAGACTGTCTTGCTGCACTCTTTTCTTTATTTGTCCTCTGCTGCTGATCAGTCTCATCTGTATTCATTCTTCTTGTTATGTCTGTTTGTCCTGGTTTCCCAATTTATAGTTCAGTTCTGACTTCACTGTAAGTACCACACTCAAGAGAAAAAAACACCTCTTCCGTGTCTCCTCTATGATTAATAATCTACTACAACACAGCTTCACTTCTGACACCTGATATATGGGTTTCCATGCATTAAACAATTGTGTGACGCCAGCTGAGGGTCCTACAGCTTAACTCAGTTATTACAGTATCTGTCAAGAACAGACCGTCAGATACCAGAGGTTAAGGGCTCCATCCCACAAGACGGTTCCCACTTCAGATAGCAATCTCATGTCCAGGTTATCTGTGTGTCTGACTGACCGACTATAAATTGAAGATTCCCACAGCTCCCTTTTCAAGTTTGATCAATTCACTAGAGTGGTTCACAGTTTGATTAATTTACTAGAGTGGTTCACAGAACTCAGAGAAACATTGACTTACATTTCAGTTCAGTTCAGTTCAGGCACTCGGTTGTGTCTGACTCTTTGCGACCCCATGGACTGCAGCACACCAGGCCTCCCTGTCCATCACCGACTTCTGGAGTTTACCCAAACTCATATCATTTGAGTCGGTGATGCCAGCCAACCATTTCAACCTCTGTCGTCCCCTTCTCTTCCCACCTTCAATCTTTCTCAGCATCAGGGTCTTTTCAAATGAGTCAGGTCTTCGTATCAGGTGGCCAAAGTATTGGAGTTTCAGCTTAAGCATCAGTCCTTCCAGGAAACACTCAGGACTGATCTCCTTTGGGATGGACTGGTTGGATCTCCTTGCAGTAAAAGGGACTCTCAAGACTCTTCTCCAACACCACAGTTCAAAAGCATCAATTCTTCAGCGCTCAGCTTTCTTCACAGTCCAACTCTTACATCCATACGTGACCACTGGAAAAACCATAGCCTTGACTAGATGGACCTTTGTTGGCAAAGTAATGTCTCTGCTTTTTAATATGCTGTCTAGGTTCATCATAGCTTTCCTTCCAAGGAGTAAGCATCTTTTAATTTCACGGCTGCAGTCACCATCTACAGTGATTTTGGAGCCCCAAAAAATAAAGTCAGTCACTGTTTCCCCATCTATTTCTCATGAAGTGATGGGACCAGATGCCATGATCTTAGTTTTCTGAATGTTGAGCTTTAAGCCAACTTTTTCCACTCTCTTCTTTCTCTTTCATCAAGAGGCTCTTTAGTTCTTCTTCACTTTCTGCCATAAGGGTGGTATCATCTGCATATCTGAGGTTATTGATATTTCTCCTGGCAATCTTTTGATTCCAGCTTGTGCTTCATCCAGCCCAGTGTTTCTCATGATGTACTCTGCATATAGAGTTCCAGAAAAACATCTATTTCTGCTTTATTGACTATGCCAAAGCCTTTGACTGTGTGGGTCACAATAAACTGTGGAAAATTCTGAAAGAGATGGGAATACCAGACCATCTGACCTGCCTCTTGAAAAACCTATATGCAGGTCAGGAAGCAACAGTTAGAACTGGACATGGAACAACAGACTGGTTCCAAATAGGAAAAGGAGTATGTCAAGGCTGTATATTGTCACCCTGCTTATTTAACTTCTATGCAGGGTACATCATGTGAAACGCTGGGTTGGAAGAAGCAAAAGCTGGAATCAAGATTGAATTCAATTCAGTTCTGACACTGTACACCCAGAGATAGAATCAGACTCCACAGATAAAGGGCTCAGAACCACAAGACCACCCTCCATATCCTTCACTAGTCACACGCCCAGGTTTCTACCTATACTTTTGAGACGGACTGTAAATCAGAGGTTCCCACTACCCACTCTTTGGGGTTAATAATTTGCTAGAGAGAAGGCAATGGCAACCCATTCCAGTACTCTTGCCTGGAAAATCCCATGGACGGAGGGTCCTGGTGGGCTGCAGTCCATGGGGTCGCTAGGAGTCGGACACAACTGAGCGACTTCACTTTCAGTTTTCACTTTCATGCATTGGAGAAGGAAATGGCAACCCACTCCAGTGTTCTTGCCTGGAGAATCCCAGGGACAGGGGAGCCTGATGGGCTGCTGTCTTTGGGGTCACACAGAGTTGGACACGACTGAAGTGACTTAGCAGCAGCAGAGCAGCCCACAGAATTCAGGAAAACCCATTTACTCACTGGATTACCAATTTATTATAAAAGGATATTAAAGGATATCATTTTGCCTTTTCATACTGTTAAAATGATATCCTTTCAAAGACGCTTACTCCTTGGAAGAAAAGTTATGACCAACCTAGATAGCATATTCAAAAGCAGAGACATTACTTTGCCGACTAAGGTCCGTCTAGTCAAGGCTATGGTTTTTCCTGTGGTCATGTATGGATGTGAGAGTTGGACTGTGAAGAAGGCTGAGCGCCGAAGAATTGATGCTCTTGAACTGTGGTGTTGGAGAAGACTCTTGAGAGTCCCTTGGACTGCAAGGAGATCCAACCAGTCCATTCTGAAGGAGATCAACCCTGGGTGTTCTTTGGAAGGAATGATGCTAAAGCTGAAGCTCCAGTACTTTGGGCACCTCATGCGAAGAGTTGACTCATTGGCAAAGACTCTGATGCTGGGAGGGATTGGGGGCAGGAGGAGAAGGGGACGACAGAGGATGAGATGGCTGGATGGCATCACGGACTCAATGGACGTGAGTCTGAGTGAACTCTGGGAGATGGTGATGGACAGGGAGGCCTGGCATGCTGCAATTCATGGGATCGCAAAGAGTCTGACACGACTGAGCGACTGAACTGAACTGAAAGGATATCAGTCAGTAGCCAGATGGGGCAATACGCAGTACAAGGTCCCAACGGCAGAGGGAGTGGGACTGAAGTGATGGGCTCCATAGATAACTAACCCCATCCTGGGCTACTTTTCAAAAGTAACCCCATTAACATAACACAAGACATCTTTATCATTCTTAACACTTGGGAAATTCCAAGGATTTGGGGAGCTGAGCCAGGAACGGTAGATGAAGACCAAATATATATATATATATAGGTTATCTGAGTGACCAAATGTGTATTTTTCTTGTAAATCACAATATCGCAGTTCTGCTGGCAACCAGCCATTGTACTCAGGTTGCCTGGGGACTGTCCAAACGTCAGGTGTAGTTGAAGGGACTTGCTATGAGTAAATCTTCTAACCTTTATATATGACTCTGGAGCTATTTCAGAAACTGAGAACCAAAGATGCCCCTAATAGTTCTTATTGCTCAGGAAATTTCAAGAGTTTTAGAAGCTATGTGCCAAGAACAGGGACAAATCCAAATATATATATATGTATTTATATTTTTTATAAATCACAACATCACACATTGCTTCCTCAATATGTCAGTCTGAGCATCTATTTGTAATCTTTCCTCCCAGTCTTGGCCCTTTTCCATTGTTGCCTTAATGAGTGAAAGGTACTGCAGTTTATATTTAGACTAATCAGGTAATCTGGACTAAATATTTGGACTAATCAGGGGGTGTCTATGAGCCTTCTTCTCTCTTTCTATCATCTCCAATCTAATATCCATGACAAATTGGGATTTACTCCTGGAATGCAAGCATTGTTCAACATGTGACAATCAATTAATATAATACACATTAATAGAATGAAGAAAAAAAATGATCATTTTACATCATGATTTTACATGATGTAAAATACGTCACAAGGTATAATTCTTTTGATATGTTGCTGAACTTTGTCTTCTAGTATAGGTTGAAGTTTTTACATTGATATTTGTAAGGAATATTGGTCTATAGTTTATTTTTTGCCTATAGTGTCTTTGTTTGCCTTTTGTATCAGAGTAAGGCTGGCCTCTAGATTGGGTCAGGAAATGTTCTCTCTTTTTCATTCTCTTTGAAGAGTGTGAAAAGGATTGATAGTAATTCTTTAATATTTGATGGAATTCATCAGTGAAACCACCTGATCTAGGGATTTTCTTTGTTGGAAGGTTTTCAATTACTCATTCAAACTCCTTACTTGTTATAAGTCAACTCAGATTTTCTATTCATGATTCAGTCTTTTGAGATTGTGTATTTATAGGAATTTATCCATTATGTCCTGATTATTATTCAATTTGGTAGCATACAATTGTTCATAGTATTATGATCCTTTTTATTTCTATAAAGTTGGTGGTAATGTCTCCACTTTCTTGCGTGGTTTGAGTAATTTGAGTCATCTTTTTTTTTTTTTTTAGTCTAGACTGCTAAAGATTTCTCAATTTTGTTGATCTTCAGAGAACCAACGTTCATTCCTCTATTTTTTTTTCTGTTCTCTATTTCTGCTCTAATCTTAATTTTTTCTTCTAATTTTTGGCTTAATTTGCTCTACTGTAAAATGCAGTTAGGTATTAATTTGAGGTCTTTTTAATGTTTGCATTTACAGCTAAAAATATCTTTCATAGCAGTTTCACTGTCTTGTAAGTTATAGTATATTTATATTTTTGTTTTGATATGTCCAAAGGTATTTTCTAATTTTCCTTGTAATTTCTGATTTTATCCAATGATTGTTTAAAAGTGTGTTTATATTGTATAGCCAGGGAATTATAGCAATTATCTTATAATAACTCATAATGGAATATAGTCTACAAAAATATTGAATCCCTATTCTCTGCACAAGAAAACAACATAATGTTGTAAATCAACTGTACTTGAATTTTTAGAAGGTATATTGTTTAATTTTCATTTTTGTGTGAATTTTTCAGTTTTCCTTCTGTCATTGATTTCTATTTCCGTCTCACTGTAGTCAGAAAAAACACTGAATCCTTTTGAAATTTGCTTTGTATTGTGGCCTAAGCTGTGATCTATCCTAGAGGATATTTTACACACAACTGAGACAAATGTGCATTTTGCTTTGTTAGATGGAGTGTTCTGTATATGTCTGTTAGCTCTAATTAGTTTATGGTATTTTTCAAGTTCACTTTTCCTTGTTGAATTTTTATCTGGTTGTTTTGTTCATTATTGACATTGGAATATTGAAGTTTGTTACTATTATAGCAGAACTATTTGTTTCTATCTGTTCTGTTTTTTATGTGTTTTGGGGCTCTGTTCTTACATATTTGTATGTTTATAATTATATCTTCATGAATTGATGCCTTTTTGGTATATAATATTCTTTGTCTCTAACAATTTTTTACTTAAAGACCACTTTTTATGGCTTTGTTTTATTTTCCAGCATCTTTTTTATTTCAACTGAAGGACTCCCCCTTAGTATTTCTTGTAAGGAATCTCATGGTGATGAACTCCCCCAACTTTTGTAATTCTGGGAAAGTTTATCTCTCCTCCTCCTCCTCCCCTTCACCTCCCCTTATCGTCCTCTCTTCCCATTCTTTCTGCATTTTGAAGGCCAATTTTTTCTTTCAGCACTTAGAATATATTATCCCATTCCCTTTTTGTTTTGCTCTTGCTGCTTTCAAAATTCTGTCTGTCTTTGATTTTTTGACAATCTGTTTATAATATATCTCAGTGTAACCTTCTTTGGATTCACACTTTTTGGTGTCTTGGCTTCTTGAACCTGGATATCCATTCTCCCCCTACCAGATATGAGAAGTTTCTGGCTACTAATTCTTTACATAAGCTTTGTACCTTTCTCTCTCTCTCTTTTTTTTTTTTTTTTTTGCCTTCTGTGTATATTTGTCTATTTGAGGGTATCTTATAAGTCCCCCAGGCTTTCTTGACTCTATTTCATTCTCTTTTCTTTATATTTGTCTGACTAGATCATTTAAATGACCTGTGTTTTAGTTCACTGATTCTTTATTTTGATTGACTATGTCTGCTGTTGAATCCCTCTGGTGAACTTTTTATGTCAGTTAACTATTCTTCAGCTCCAAAATTTCTGTTTTGCTCTGTTTTATATTTTCTGTTTTTGAAATTCTCAATTTATTCATGTATCATTTCCCTGAGCTTGTTGAGCATCTTTATGATGGTTACTCTAAATTCTTCATCAGATAATTCATATACCTCCATTCTTTATGGTTGATTTTCTGGAATTTATTTTGTTCCTTTGATTGGGTCATTTCCTCCTGTTTCTTCATGTTCCATGTTACTTTGGATTTGTATCTACCCATTTAAAACAATAGCCACCTCTCCCAGTCTTTTATGGGCTGGTTCTATACAGGGAAAGATCTTCACCAATTCACTTATGTGTAGATTCTGGAGGCCTCTCAAACCTTTTCTGTGGATGTTCCTTCTTTTAACTTGTGTGTGTAGATTCCTGATGAGAGGGATTTTTCAGTTTCCTTTTTTTTTTTTTTTTTCAAGAACTCATAATTTTTTTGTTCCCTCTGATTTTTTTTCTTTTTATCTGTGAAACTACAGATTCTCTGAAGCTGCTGCAAACCAGGTCACATCAGCTCTCTGAGGTGAGCAAGACAGAAACTAGTCCCTCCAAACTAGCCCCCAACAAAATTTGAAATGTTGTATATCCTCCACTCGTCTCTTCTCTCATCCAGGGTAGAGGCCAACAAGCTGTATTGGCCTCTTTCTGCTAGTCCTGTAGTGTGGCAGCAAGCTACTCAGCTGTCTTTTGTTCTCAGTGGCCCTTTGGCATCTAGAGCATACTAGATCTTGTCGGTACTCTGAGATATGTGGCCCAGAAACCAGTCTCTCTGGCAGCTCTCTGCCTGCACATTGGACATATGGTTCAGTAACTTCTCAGAGAGAAACTGGGAGGTGGGGATTTTATCACAGTAGTCAAGCACTGAACCAGGAGAAGAGACTATGGTAAGTGAGTGCAGATTATTCTAAACCTTTGTCTTTGTACTTGGCGACCCCCAACCTGACAGTGCATAGATTTAGGCAAGACAGAAACCAGTCCCCTGGGCAGCACCCCCTAAGTCTGCACATTCAGTCTTGTTTTAACTCCCTTATTGGGGAGAAGTTTGGAGTTGAAAGTTTTCTTCCAATTGCACCATGCTTAGCAGCGAGGGGAGACAAAGGCTAAAGTTCTGCCCCAAATTCTGGTGAATCATGACAGCATTTGTTGATAATAAACACTGGAATAGTATACCTTTGATCTTTCATGAAATGTTTCAGGTGCCTTGAGATATCTAACTGGTGAATTTTATTAGGCCATTGAATATATAAACATTCATGTAGCAGGGCAGTCAGGGCTTTAAATACATACAGATTTTGGAGTTTCAGGCTATATTTATTATCCATCTTCAGATGTGTAATGCTCTCTCATTATAAATGCCACGAAGGCAAGTACTTTTTCTGTAATTTTCTCCACTTTATTCTTAGATTTCTGATGTTTCTGGCACATTGTAGGGATTAATATTTTTGCTGTTGTTTTCTTTTCTTAATCCTCTGTCCCCACTGTCCTGATGTTAATAAAAACATTAACAAGATATACATATTTCATACTTATATAAGGTCACATGTGGGACTTCCCTGGTGGTCCAGTGGCTAAGACTGCACACTCCTAATGCTGAAGACCTAGATTCCATCCTTGGTCAGGGAACTAGATCCCACTGTGCAACTAAGAGTTTGCATGTCCAACTAAATCTCCCACGTGCCACAATGAAGATCGAAGATCCTGCATGTTGCAACTAAGACCTGGTGAAGCCAAATTAATTAATATTTAAAAGTAAACAAATAAAATATACCTTCAGCACTAAAAAAGATCATGTGTAATACATATGAGTTATGAAGCATATTAATAAAATGAAAATATCAAAACTGTCACTAAAGAACTAAATGTTACTGCTAACTGGATGCTGCTTCACATTCCCATCACTTTGTTCATCCCCTCAGGGATAATAATTGTCCTAAAGTTTACAATTTTAATTTTCTTAAAATGATTTTACCACACAATATGGGCTTCCCTGGTGGCTCAGGCAGTAAAGAATCTGCCTGCAATGCAGGAGACCCAGGTTCAATCCCTGGGTCAGAAAGATCCCCTGGAGAAAGGAATGCTAACCCACTCCAGTATTCTTGACAGAGGAGCCTGGTGGGTTACATTCCTTGGGATCACAAAGAATCGGACATGGCCGAGTGACTAACATGCATACATACAAACCACATATATATGTATTCCATAGTGCATATATATTCCTAAGCAGCATGTTAGGTTTGCTTTTTGTTTTTGAGTTTTTAAAAAATATGATATTGGACATAATTTTCACCATTTTGCTTTTTTAAATCCATGACAGAAGTTCATTTATTTTTCTTACTTATTATATACTTACTGTATTTCTATAGCACAGTTCACACATTACCCTTAGTATATGCTTTTGGCTGCACTGGGTCTTAAGTTGTGGCACACAGACTTAGTTGCCCTGTGACATGTGAGGTCTTAGTTCCCAGACCAGGGATGGAAGGCAGATTCTTAACCACTGGAGACTCCCAATAAATATTTTTAAGACTTTTCTAGTCTTATTTATTTTTATGTTCTGCTGTTTAAATCACATTTCTATTGACATTTTGTAGAAAATGACAAGCTGGTTGGAGACCTAGAAAAATTACATTGTTTCTAAGTAATTTTTTTCCATTTTGTTTTCTTCCTGAACCTAGAACTTTATGGAAGCCTTTTCAGATTTTTATGTAGATAAATTTATTTTGTTTTGAAATGAATGACTCTTCTGTTAATATCTGTTTCCAGGGAATCTGTATATGATTCCAGATTTTTAAAATTTATTAATGTGTCCTTTGTGGATTTATGTATATTGTTTTACATTTAAAAGAATTATTATTTTCCTTTCAGCACCAAGTTTCCTACATACGTTAGGGTAAAGTTGATTATTCTTATAAGTTTCAATCTATATTCATATTAATTTCATCTGATTCATCTGTAGATATCTTAGATGTGCTGAAGTCTTCTGTATATTTAGGGACTATAGTGTTTATAGTGTCTATCATTGTGTTTCTTGCTAGTTGTTTTCCTTTCCATATTGTCAGACTATGTCTTAAGTACATAAAAATTCATGAGTGCTATATCTTTTTGGTGGATGTACTTTATATATATATGGATATATTGTATATCTATGTTTCTCTTAAAGCTTTTTATTTAGAAGTCTACTTTTTTATGTCTGTGGTACAGCTGATTTCTTTTGGTAAATATACACCTCAGATATCTTTTTCCATGTCTTCATTTTTAAGATTTCTTTGTGGTTTAATTTAAGTATTTCTGTTGATAAACAACATATAGTCGATTTTCTTTTTCCTCTCCCCACTACTTCCCTTCTCCCCTCTCTTCTTCTAAACCAACTGATTGTCTCAGTTTTCATAAATGAATTAAATTTGTGTTTTCTTTGATTCTTTGCCATATTTGGACTTATTTTCTACCGTCTTATTCTGTGCTTTCTTTTACCCCTTTTCCTCTCTTGTTTACCTTATTCTATTGACGTGGCTTTTTTTTGTCCTCTGTTCGTGCTTTTAGTGGTTTGGAAGTATCCTATTTATCATTGTTTTAATAAAATATCTTTACTGTGATATACTTTGCACACCTTACAGTTTACTCACCTGAAGTGTATATTTCAATAAGTTTTATTATGTTTACAAAGTTCACCAATTTTAGAACATTTTCAGGCAAGAATACTGGAGTGGGTTACCATTTCCTCCTTGAGGGCATCCTTCCGATTCAGGGATCACCCCTGTGTCTTCTGCATTGGCAGGCAGATCGTTTCCCACTGAGCTACCAGGGAAGCCCATTATATCCAGTGGCTGGACTTTGTGGTAAATATTGATAGTGTGGCACTTTGGAAAGGCTAATAGATGTTAGATTGCATGAAATTTTTCTTGAAAAATATTTGGTTAATCACTTCTTAGCTATTTTTATGTATTTCAAATAGTTCTTTTTATTTAAAGCAAATTTGAATGATTTATACATAGGGGAAAATTTGTTCAAGTTGTAAAATTTGCATTAGCAGTAGTTTATCAGATCTACCTTTCTGTACTCTCCTGTTCTCCAAATTATAATCTTACATGTCAGTATTATACCCTGACAATTTAGTTTTCAAAATTTAATAGGATCAAAGAACTTTAAAAGTTCTTTTAGATATATCAACAAGCTTAGCAGCTTTATTTCGTAGATAATTTTTTTAAAGACCCAGTAACGTGACAGTTTGTTATGTAAGTTTTCTGAAGTAATGATAGTACTTGTTGTACTTTTTAATTGTGATATTCACAACTTATTTATAAACTTATGGCCATTTTCATTGTCCATAAATTTCTGAAGTTCTTAGAATCCAAAATCAGTGGATAGAATGTCTTTCATAGTTATCCATTGTAGCAAATTTTGAAATATTGCATATATCATACCTGCTTTGAAATTTTTCTAAGCTTTTGTAAACAAATATTTCTAAATTATTTAAAACTCATTGATATTCTGAATTCTGTTCTGCATAATGGAGGAAAAATCCCTGCTGGATTTTGGAGGGAAATTTCTACTTTGATCCAATTTCCTTTTTATTTCTGAGATTTTTCTTCATAATGAGATGTTAATCTATTAAAATGGAATATATTTTGGAATCATCAACTTAATGGTCTTCCTTAAGTAAAGTGAAAGTGAAGTCAGTCAGTAAAATGCTGCGTATTTCTCCAGATTTTGCATGTCCAAAACACTGGAGTTGTTCGTCTCTTGGATTCAGTGAATCAGAGGTTAAATATTATCTGTGTTTTCAGAAAACAGTATAGCACCATTGAGTTTAATTCTATTAAGAATCAATAATTATGCAGATTCGTGATACATTTCATCTGGTTTTACATCCTTGGGATATTCTTATGCTCTTCTAACTGAATTACAGCAGCTAGAAGAGACTAAGAATTTGCATGGTGAGAAACTTTGATTCAGAAGGTGTATATTCAGAAGGTAAATTCTAATAGCCAAAGTGAAGAAGTTTTTAAAATTAATAATATCACTGTTATTTTTACCTGTTAACATGTTGTTATGGGAAGTTTTTATTCTTACTGATCAGAATACCCTGATCAATGTATAATATGCAATGAATTGTTTTACCAATTAGTGATTTTCTTAGTGTGTTCTGGTTGTTGGAATAAAATACTCCAGATCTGGTAGCTTATGAACAATGGAATCATATTTCTTATAGCCCTGGAGGCTGGAAGTCCAAGATTAGGGTGCCAGCATGGTTGGGTGAGGACCCTCTTCCTGTGGGGAGCCAGTTCTCTCTTGCTATGCTCTTGTGGTAGAAGGGGCAAAGGAACTCTGTGAGATCTCAAAAATAAGAGCACTATCCCATTTGTGAAAGCTCCATGCTCATGACCAAATCACTTTCAAAGACCCCACTTCCAGGTACCTTTATCTTTAGAGGTTAGGATTTCAACATATGATTTTGGAGGTATACAGACATTTAGACCATAGCAGTGATTTTTTAAAAAATTTGTTTTGTTGTCTTATTATTATTTCCAAAAATAGATATGTTAAAATTCTGAGGAATTAAATCATCTTATAAAAATTAGTTTTTGTTCTCTGGAGGGTTTGAAGTAATTTCTTGATGCTTGCCTATATTGTGACTTCCCTGGTAGCTCAGACGGTAAAGCATCTGCCTACAATGTGGGAGATCCGGGTTCAATCCCTGGGTTGGGAAGATCCCCTAGAGAAGGAAGTGGCAACCCAGTCCAGTACTCTTGCCTGGAAAATCCCATGGATGGAGGAGCCTGATAGGCTACAGTCCATGGGGTCACAAAGAGTTAGACATGACTGAGAACCTTCACTTCACTCACTGCCTATATTGTAATAATTGGCCCATATTACATAGAACTCTTTGCATAAAACAAATAAAACAGTTCAACTTAAATCATAATAATCTCTACCACTTTTTTTAAAAATTTATTTCAATTCTTATCTTTACTAACTTCTGCTTTCTTATTACCTGTATTCCATACCACATGTTTTGGATTGTGGGTGCGTTTTTTAGTCATTCAGATCTAAAGATGTCATGAATTCTGTTGATTTCTTCTCTGTATGTTCTCTTTTGTTGTTATTTATTTTCTTTTTGCAGCTTTATTGAAATATAATTGGCATATAACCCATATGCTCTTTAAGAATATAATCTTTAGTGTTGAGCTTGTATGTTTGTTTTTTTATCAGTAACTTGATGTTATTGACTTAATCTAAGTTTGTATTATTGTTAGAATATGTGGTTAATCTGATATTCTTTGACAGTTGTTGAAAATCCTTTTGTAATCTGTTACACGGTTGTTTTTGTAAATGTTTCATTTGTGCTTTTATGTTTTGTACTTGTTGGCTGCCTGAGGTTCTGTTTATATATTTACTCAGTTCAGTTTATCAGTGATGATCAAATTTTCAAGCAGCATGGCTGCCTATGTACTATGTAAAATGATCTTTTAAAATCTTCATTTAATTAAGGATATTAAGAATTTTACCTTAGATTTAGATATAACTTAAAATTTATGAACTTCGAAGTAATTTTTTTCCTGATTCTGAAATCCCTAAGATAGCAGTGATAGACATAGCAGCAGTAATGTTAGAAGTAATAATAATGGTAACAATAGCCATAGCAGCTAACATCCATGAAGCTCTTACTGTGTGCAGGGCCTCATTCAAAGCTTTCTAAATTGGTTAATGAATTACCCAGTCACAGCTCTATGACGTATAATTGTTTTCCTCATTTTCTAGACTAAAACACAGAAATATTAATGCTCTTGCCATAGTCACATTGTAATCAGATTGTCTTTAAACAGATAAATGTCGGTTTGTTCAGTTGGACACACAAGTAACTCAATGTTTTCTTTCCCCTTTTCAGTTATTAGAAAAGTTGAAAGAACGTTGGCTCTCTACTGGTTTATGGCATAATCTGGAGTTGGTGAAGACAGTCATTGTAGAACCACAGGGAGGAGAAAAAATTGATTTTGATGAATTACTGCAGGTGTACTACGATGCAATCAAGTACAAAGGAGAAAAAGGTAATTGGAAATTATTTGATAGTCAGTGAAAAATTTTTTTACCATAAAGTGAGAAGTTGGTGCTGTTATAATTATATTTGTATTGCCTTTTTTTCAAAAAGTATTTCTGTAATCCTGAGTGAAAAGAAAATTAAGTTAAAGAAATTCTTCTGTTTGGAATTGTTCTCCTATGAGTACTTTCACTTGAAGATGCCAGTTCAGTTTTAAGAAATGGGATGCCTTTAGGTATTAGCCTATAAACTTCCTTACACTACCTAAAATGTTTTATCAAAGAAGATGGTAGAGTATGCATTAATATCTTCCTTACTAGTGGAAGGAGGTTACATTTTTATGCAAAAATATACTTTGTGCTTATGTTTAACTGCATAAGGTTAACATAACTGAAGGCTAAATTTCAAAGTTAGAAAATGCCCGAAAAACATTTCACAGAAAGGGCTAATAATAATAACTTATGAACAGTGCAACATCACAAAGATGCTATAACATAATTGTCAATATCCCTGTATGATAAGATTATGCACAGAGTATTCTGTGTGTGTATGTTGTAAATACTTTTCAGTATAATATTGATCTAATATGATACAGAGTCCTTTAAATCCTTCTGATAACTTACATTCTGGTGGTAAAGGTAGTGATCTCAATTTCAATATTTTAAAGATAAAACAGTTGATTCACAATTGCTTAGTTCACATGCAGGTTATTACTCTGACATAGTTTTTCTGTATAGTTTAACTGGGAGATACACAGTTTATAAATTGGTCCTACCATGTTGTGTCAAAATGTAATTTTGTTTTATTTGAAGACATTGAACTTTAAAAACTTTATCTTATAGTAGTTTTTAATTTTGAGTCTTTTAAATTTGATATTATAGTTAATAATCAGATCTTTTCAAAATGACAAGAATAAGACATTTTCTGGGAATCTTGATTATGCTTTTAAAAATGTTTATTTTCTGTTGCTTAAGATGGAGCCCTCCTGGTGGCAGTTTGTCGTGGTAAAGTGAGTGAGGGTCTGGATTTCTCAGATGATAATGCCCGTGCTGTCGTAACAATAGGAATTCCTTTTCCAAATGTGAAAGATCTTCAGGTAGGCCATCAAAGCCTTAGAAGTTGTATTTATCACAGAAGTTGTTTGTTTTGTGTAAAGTTAACTATACATTTTTCTTGTATCCTCAGACATTCTATGTTAATGCTCTAGTGACTCCGAATGAGTGAGAAAGGTTTAGTAGATATGGGTTTATTTTTAACCTGCACTGTCTTTTACTCAAAAAGAATGATTTTCAAAGTATAGGACTGGATCAGGAGCATCAATACCACCTGTGTCATCAGCATCATCAGTATCAAGTAATAGAAATACATATTTGCAGGTTCCATCCAGTCCTCCTGAATCAGAAACTCTGAAGATAGAGCCCAACAATCTGTGTTTTATCAAACTCTGAGCCACAGACTGACAGAGAACCCCCCAGGGAATTCTAGGGCCCTTTCTCGATCTTCTCTTCAATGCCATGTCTTGCCCTACAGATTGTGATTTTTGCTGCTGCAAGTTCTGCTGTCTTCCACTTCAGCTCAGCAGGACCACCGTACTCTGCTTGTACTTCTGTGTTCTGCACTGTTGTTGAAAAATTATACCCAGAGGAGCACTGAGAGTCATGGAGTTCACCTAATGGATTTCCCTTGTCTCTGAGATTACAGTCCTATGCTGCCCTGTGTCTGCCCCGTTGAAAGCAGTTGCTTTATTTATTTTGTCCAATTTACAGTTACTTACAGTGGGAGGAATATTCCTAAGACAGTTATTCTGCCTTGGCCAGAAACAGGAGTTTTGTTTCACTATCACTGATTGTTCACTAAAAATTTTTGAAAATTATTAGTAGTAATAATTTGAATCCTAGGGTGATATTATCTTTATTGGGAAGAATTTTCTTTTATTCCTACAGGAATTTGAAGGTGCTAGGAATCTGAGACCAAGACTTAAGATTTTCTGACTCTATTGAGTATAATCTGTATCCCTTTCAGGATGCAACCTGTTAGGATCTCATATTAAAGCAAGAATTCTTTCCCTCAGTAATTATCTTTTTCATTGTTAATATTTTACTAGACATTTGGAATTACATAGTATTAACAATGTTAATATTTCTCAAGTTAGCTCCTATACTGTCGTAACCTCTGGTCCTCCTCAATATTTCTGAAAGTCCTCAAGGGATATTTAATCCTTTCAGTCTTCAGAAACTTTGTTGGCTTCCGTTGCCTTTCTCCAGCCACAGGTGTTAGTACTGAGAGTTTTGATGACCGTTCATTAGGGCTCCTTTTCTAAAATGGTGAAGGCTGCCTCTGACTAGTACTATGATGAAACAGTAGACTCTACTCAAGAAAACTGTTGGGCTCACCCTCAGTGGCATGAATGCTCGTTCCACTGAAGCTAAGTGCTGTTGATGGCGCTGCTGTTAGTAGTGGTACTGTCTTTTTTGAATGTCTTAACATTTTATCTTGAGTATAATTACAGTATTATATTACTGTACAGATGCTGCTTTGTTTAAGCAGAGAGAATCCCACACTTTCTACCACACGTTCTTCCCATGTCGTAAATATAAATTTTTTCCCCCGAAACTAGCACTTTCACCTTTTGCTTGTATCATCTTTCACTCTTGGACCTATATATGAGTCCTTGAGAGCTGGAAGAGGAGATAGCTTTATACCTAATAACTGCATTGTATTAAATATCACACTCACAAAGTAACAAGCCCTGAAAGGATTCACGTCAAACTCATAATAGTGATTATGTATGAGAAGAGAAAGGAATGGTTTTGGAGGTAGTTATCAGAGACTATTAACTAGTTAATATTAACTACTAACTAGCTTAACTAGTTATCAGGGACATTCCTGTCCCCAGTGACTTTAGCTTTTCCTATAATGTTTGTTTTACTAAAAAACAAGCTGAAAGAAAATATAGTGGGAATATAATTGTTTATTTTGTTATTCTTTGAAAAAAATTCTTTAAATAGTGTTTACTTGTGAATAAAAAAAAATACATTTACCTTCTATTTTCTCTATCCTCTCTCACAACAGCTGTGATTCTGGGTGTCGTTTATTGCACCAGTCTTGGGCTTCTTAATGCTTTCTTTCCTCAGGATAAGTTCTTCCCAGGCAACATCTCAGTCTGTCATTTAAAAACAAAAAAAGATACCGGTGACATACTCTGACATTCCTCAGTCATGGTCCTGCTTGTCATTTGTGCTTATCTGAAATCCAGTGGCTCTAGTTATATAAAACAGCAAAATCACAGAAGCTTCAGTGAGGTCTGCACAGGGAGGAGGAAGGTTATTCTAAAGGAGTTTCCCTAGCGGTTCCTAAAGGGGGCAAGTAGGTGGACCCAAGAATAGTCTAAGCTGCAGGATCAAGGGACAGATGAAGAGGAAAAGTCTTTACTGGAAAGACTTGTAAGGGAAAGTGTATTTCTTGATGCCGTATTTCTGGGTCAGTTCTTCCTAACAATTCTAAAATTCAGTGGCTCGAAACACCAGTCATTCACTGTGGGTCAATATCTATGAGGGTGGGGTGGGCAATAGATGGTTTCAGATGAGCTTAGTTGCCTTGCTTTGGTTTGACCAGCATAGGTTGAGTTCAACTGGATCAGTTCTGCTGTAATTGTATCTCATCCTTTGTGAACCAACAGACCAGCCAAAACATGTTATCATTGCAGTGGCAGAGGTGCAGGAGGCAAGCTTGACTGTCTAAGCAATTATCAAACACCTGCCTCTGTCATATTAGCTAACACATTGCCTAAAGCATGTCACATGCCCAAGCCCTAAGTCAATAGTGGTTGGGGGGGTGGTGTGTGGATGGAGTCTTGGCCTTTAAAAAAAATAATAATTAAAGCATGTTTATGGCTTCCCAAAGCCTTTGACTGTGTGGGTCACAATAAACTGTGGAAAATTCTGAAAGAGATGGGAATACCAGACCACCTGACCTGCCTCTTGACAAACCTATATGCAGGTCAAGAAGCAACAGTTAGAGCTGGACATGGAACAACAGACTGGTTCCAAATAGGAAAAGGAGTCCGTCAAGGCTGTATATTGTCACCTGTTTATTTAAATTATATGCAGAGTCCATCATGAGAAACGCTGGGCTGGAAGAAGCACAAGCTGGAATCAAGATTTCCGGGAGAAATATCAATAATGTCAGATATGCAGATGACACCACTTTTATAGCAGAAAGTGAAGAGGAACTAAAAAGCCTCTTGATGAAAGTGAAGAGGAGAGTGAAAAAGTTGGCTTAAAGCTCAACATTCAGAAAACGAAGATCATGGCATCTGGTCCCATCACTTCATGGGAAATAGATGGGGAAACAGTGGAAACAGTGTCAGACTCTTTTTGGGCTCCAAAATCACTGCACATGGTGACTGCAGCCATGAAATAAGACGCTTACTCCTTGGACGGAAAGTTATGACCAACCTAGATAGTAGACATTACTTTGCATTACTTTGCCAACAAAGGTCCGTCTAGTCAAGGCTATGGTTTTTCCTGTGGTCATGTATGGATGTGAGAGTTGGACTGTGAAGAAAGCTGAGCGCTGAAGAATTGATGCTTTTGAACTGTGGTGTTGGAGAAGACTCTTGAGAGTCCCTTGGACTGCAAGGAGATCCAACCAGTCCATTCTGAAGGAGATCAACCCTGGGTGTTCTCTGGAAGGACTGATACTGAAGCTGAAACTCCAGTACTTTGGCCACCTCATGTGAAGAGTTGACTCATTGGAAAAGACTCTGATGCTGGGAGGAATTGAGGGCAGGAGGAGAAGGGGATGACAGAGGATGAAATGGCTGGATGGCATCACTGACTCGATGGACATGAGTTTGAGTGAACTCTGGGATTTGGTGGTGGATAGGGAGGCCTGGCTTGCTGCAATTCATGGGGTCTCAAAGAGTCAGACACGACTGAGTGACTGAACTGAACTGAACTGAACTGGTGGCTTCCCTGGTGGCTGAGATAGTAAAGAATCTGCCTGCAGTGCAGGCAGGATATAAGATATCCTGTCGTCCCCTTCTTCTCCTGCCTTCCATCTTTCCCAGGATCAGGGTCTTTTGCAATGAGTCAGTTAGGTTATAAAAAATACAAAAGTTTGGAATTTTAATAGAGTCCACATTATGTTTTGCTGTTTTTGCCTGTGCTTTTGGTGTCATATTTAGTAAGCTGTTGCCAAATCCATGGTCATGCAGCTTTGCCCCTTATGTTTTTTTCAAAGAGTTTCACAGTTTTAGCTCTTAAATTTAAATATTAGCTCTATTTTGAGTAAATTTTATATATATATTATAAGATGGATCTATCTTCCTTATATCTAAAATGAATCTCTTGTATCATCATATTATTGGATTATGTTTTTTAATTTATTCTGCCAATCTCTGCCTTTCCGTTGGAGAATTTAATCCGGTTAAAGTAATCATTCTTAAGGAAGGGCTTAGTTTTACCATTTAACTGTTTTCTGCCTGTCTTATGTGCCTTTTGTTCCTCAATTCCTTTTTGTTTAGCTTTTTTTTTTTTGTTTTATTGTTGTGTAGTATTTTGATTCCCTTCTCTCCTTTTGTATATATTTTTTAGTTATTTTCTTACTGTTACCCTAGGGGTTAGAAGTAACATCTTAATCTTTGTCTCTCCCTTTTTTTTGTTACATAGATTATACCTTTATACATTGTATGCCATTAGCTTAATTTATAATTATTCTTTTATGTATTTTCCTTTTAAAACCTTGCAAAACAAAAGTTCAATAATACTGGCTTTTATATTTACCTACATAGTAAGTTTTACTAGTGTTTTTTATTTATACTTCCGAAAGCACACCCGACTCCAGTACTCTTGCCTGGAAAATCCTGTGGATGGAGGAGCCTGGTAGGCTGCAGTCCATGGGATCGCGAAGAGTTGCACACAACTGAGCGACTTCACTTTGACTTTTCACTTTCATGCACTGGAGAACGAAATGGCAACCCACTCCAGTGTTCTTGCCTGGAGAATCCCAGGGACGGGGCAGCCTGCTGGGCTGCCGTCTATGGGGTTGCACAGAGTCAGACACGACTGAAGCAACTTAGCAACAGCAGCAGCAGCAGCAAAGCACATACTTAGGGCTTCCCTGGTAGCTCAACTGGTAAAGAATCCACCTGCAGTGCAGGAAACCCCAGTTCGATTGCTGGGTTGAGAAGTTCCTCTGGAGAAGGGAGAGGCTACCCACTCCAATATTCTTGGACTTCCCTGGTGGCTCAGATGGTAAAGAATCAGCCTGCAATATGGGATACCTGGGTTCGATCCCTGGGTTATGAACAGCAGAGACATTACTTTGTGGACAAAGGTCCATCTAGTTAAAGCTATGGTTTTTCCAGTGGTCATGTATGAATGTGAAAGTTGGACCATAAAGCTGAGCACCGAAGAATTGACGCTTTTGAACTATGGTGTTGGAGAAGACTCTTGAGAGTCCTTTGGACTGTAAGGAGATCCAACCAGTCAGTCCTCAAGGAAATCAGTCCTGAATATTCATTGGAAGGACTGATGTTGAAGCTTAAACTCCAGTACTTTGGCCACCTGATGCGAAGAACTGATTTACTGGAAAAAGACCCTGATCCTGGGAAAGATTGAAGGCAGAAGAAGAAGGGGATGACAAAGGATGAGATGTTGGATGGCATCACTGACTCGATGGACGTTGAGTTTGAGCAAGTGCCAGGAGTTGGTGATGGACAGGGAAGCTGGTATGCTGCAGTCCATGGGGTTGCAAAGTTTAGGACACAACTGAGCTTCTGAACTGAACTGAAAACACATATTTACACTGCCTCCATTATAGTGTATATTGTGTGTGTGTTAGTCACTCGGTTGTGTCTGATCATTTGCAACCCCATGGACTGTAGCCCACCAGGCTCCTCTGTCCATGGAATTCTCCAGGCAAGAATACTGGAGTGATAGTCATTTCCTTCTCCATTATATATTTTAGTGTTTATAAATATGATTTATAGTCTGTGTGATGGTGTTCCTCAAAGATAAGGACAATTTCTTAACTATCTTTGTCTCCACACTTAAATATTGCCTTGGAATATAGTGAGTGTTCAGTAAATTAATTTAATTAAGGATTAGATGTTAAAGCATTTACCTCAGGCTGGGACTTGAACCCATGTGCCAGGACTCGATCCCATCCAAAACCCTGCTTGGGACTTGAAACCACAAAGCTGGGACTCAAGCCAAACTAAAACCCAGTTTGGTACTCTAATCCATGTGGCTGGGACTTGAACCCAGCCAAGACCCACAGTCTTCCAAGTGAGTTCACAGACCTGGTTTCAGGACGTGATGAATCTCAGGTTCTTGATGTATCATTGCAGAAAGAATTCAGTAAGAGACAAAGTGATAGGTAAGAAGTGGATTAATTCAGAGAGAAATACTTCACAGACAAGTATGGGCCATTGCAGAGGGTGACTGTGACCTTGAAATGGTGTGGTTAGCTTTCATGAGCTGGATAATTTCATAGGCTAATGAATGGGTGGGTTATTCCAATCATTTAGGGGAAGAAACAGAGATTTCCAGGAATTGGGCCACTGCTTGCTTTTTGGTTTTTGACGGTCAGCCTTGGAACTGTCACGGCGCCTCTGGGTATGTCATTTAGCTTGCTGATGTGTTACAGTGAGCATATACTAAGGATCACAGTCTAGTTGAAATTGACTTGTCTGCCATCTTGGACATAGTTGGTTTTAATCATCATTTTATGTTGGGCCCTCAGGGTATGTCATTCTTGCAAAGGTTGTGCCCTGCCCTCTTTCCTCCTGTTTCAAATGTTTATTTTTTAATATATTTAGTTTAAATCTTAAATAGGTACTTTAATATTTAAATATATTTATTATAACTAGTAGATATATATTAAAGTAAAATTAATTAAAACTAAATTTGTATGTGCTTAGTCGCTCAGTCATGTCCAACTCTTTGCAACCCCGTGGACTGTAACCCACCAGGCGCTCTGTCCATGGGATTCTCCAGGCAAAAATACTGGAATGGGGATCTTCCTGACACTGGGATTGAGCCCAGATCTCCTGTACTGCAGGCGGATTCTTTACCATCTGAGCCACTAGGGAAGCCCAGGAATAATAAGTGGGTACCCTATACCTTCTCCAAGGGATCTTCCTGATCCAGATATTGAACCAAGGTCTCCTGCATTGCAGGCGGATTCTTTACCAACCAAGCTGCCAGGGAAGCCCAAAACTAAATTTAAATATATTTTAAATAAGTTATCAAAATAGTATTTGGTTTTGTTGCTTATTTTACTTGACATTAAGAAAAAGAAAAGCAGCCCTTCATTCCTAGACTCTTTAATTAAGGCATGATAATGATAGTGATCATTATTAGATGATGAGTAGGACACTAGTAAACATTCATGTATAAAATAATAAGGCAGTACAGTGTGTTGTTGCAATCATAAATCATTAAAGGTGTTATGAAGGTAGTACTCAATTCCAATAGTATTTTACACCCTATCTAACACATAGTAGAATGTGTTAATAGAGAGGGTATATTGATTATAGTGGCCCTATTTGTATTTATGTTCTATTGCCCTGTTACAAATTACCACAAACATAGTGACTTAAAACAACACACATTTCTTATGTCACAGTTTCCATGGGTCAGGAGTGTGGGCATGGCTTAGCTGGGTCGTCTGCTTATGGTCCCACAAAACAGCAATCAGTGTGCCAGCTGGGCTGCTTTCTCATCTGGATCTTGGGATCTTCTTCCAAGCTCATTTACAGTGTTGGGAGAATTCAGTTGCTTATAGTGGTAGAACTAATCCAGCCAAGAGCTGCTCTCATGCCCTGCAGGCTGCTTGGAATTCCTTGTTGTGTGGTCACCTTACAAGCCCTCTCACAGAATGTCAGGCTTACTTCAAGGCCGACAAGATACTGTCTAGCTGCAGTCTCCTAAGGTGGAATCATATAACAGCATAAGAGGAATAACTTCCACACCTTTACCGTATAACATGGTCTAATCAAGGGAGTGACTACCCCATTGCTCTTGCCATATTCTGTTGGCCAGAAGCAAGTCACAGGTTCTGCTCACACTCAAGGTCACCCCAGGCTCTGTCTGCCATTTATTTTCTATAAAATGAGATGATGAATTACAAACCTAAAACAATACTTCAAATTATTGGACCATAAGTTAGGACATTTCAGTTTTCTTTTACATGAATACTTAATCTACCATGCAAAATAAGTAGAAATTATTTATAAATGAACATCTGAAATATTTTATCTTATGGAAATGAAACACTCTATTTCTGCCTTATTTTCTCTATTGTTTCATTTGAATTTGAATTCATATTTTAAAGAGTTAAGGTCACTGAGTTACAAAAGTGATCTGAGTGGGAAAAAGAAGGCAATGACATTAATTTTATGATACTAAAATTTTTTTTCTTAAATTTGAGACAGATTATGGAAGTAAAAATTAAACTATAGTTTAAAATACTAACTTAAGACTCTTGTAGTCTCAATTGTAGAGCTTGGCTTTTAGAGAAGCAGGAAAATGTATGTTAGAGCCAAAAATATGACTTCTTTGGCTGTGACCAGGATTTCCTCTTCCCACCTTGGGGACTAGAAAGTGGAGGTAGGAAAATTTCATTTTGGAGCCAAGTGTGACTTGTTTAGTTCAAGTCATAATTTATGGCACATACCTTGGGGACCTGAAAATAAAGAAACCCACTATGAAATGTTGATAATGGGCCACTCTGAAGGGCACGCATTAAGCTAACTTTCCCAGTGAGGATTTTTTTCACTTCCACCTTTCCCAGATGCTTCTGATCATTCTATAAGGACATACTTAATCGTGTAATAGCTGAAAAGAAAACTTTCTGTGCACTAAAGCAAAGTATTTGAGGGGCAGGAGAGTGAACCAAGGCCTTTATATGATTAGATGGTGGTGGAAAAATAACTGAAAGAAAAGTTGTTTTCTTTTAATGCAATTAAGTCACAGTATAACAACACTGCCCTTTCAGTGGGTATCTAAAGCAAATCCTTTGGCCAATTAGTATGATCTAAAAACTTACAACAGCCTTCAACTTTATAATTCAGGCATCCACATCTCAAATTGGTGGCATGGTCATAATTTGTGAGATGTTATAAGGTATAGTATTTAGATTTTAAAGTTCCATTTTATTTGCATTTATTTACATTTTTATCCTTAACACAGTTTAATAGTATAAAAAAATATTCTCCCTTCATGGGTATTGTGCCTTTATCCTCTGAAGAAAAATTCTTGAAGCCATGACATGTACCTAAAAAATTTTATGCCTTAAAAATGTTCAAGTTGGTATCTTAGATTTCTACAATAGGTTTAATAAAATTTGATGATAATATGCAGTATCAGGACAATGATTAAAATAACTGAGATAATAAATTTTATATTTGTGTATTGTTTTGCTTTAGTAATATAGTATGTCGAGTTACCAAGCTAGATTTCATTTGAAAACTATTTAAAATTCAGTTAGTGATCTTAGTATTGGCATATGCTAATCATTATGAATTCCTTTTTTCATTTAGGAAACTTCTTTTAGTCCTGAAGGTAACTGAACTGAACTATTTAAGTATATTGTTTTTTAATCAATTTTGAAAAATTACATTAATGATTGAAAAATACCAGCATCTATTTTAATTTTGTTAAATTATTAACTTTTTAACAAACACACATAAATTTATAAGCTTCCATGCATTCTTGACAGTTTTATAAACCTCAGAAAAGGGCTATTATCCATTGCTTGCACTAAAGGATAACACCATTAATGAAACTGAATGCACAATAAACCAATGCTTTCAAGTGTCAAAATATTATGAGATGATGGCAGTGTTAGAATTCTTAAATCTGATATTTCTTCTTAAGTGGATTAATGTTGTTTCTTCATAATTCTTGTTGCTTTTGCAGCAGTGTGAATATTCCCGAGTAGATGAAAGAAGGCAGGAATGCAAGGGATATCAAGACAAACTTGATTTCAGAAACAAAAACTTTTCCTAGTAATTTTGAGTAGATTCATATATTCCTTTTGAATCACTTTCATCATTGTGTTAATGATCTTGAGTGTTTTAGCATTCATTTATTCATTTATTAACAAACTGTCACAATTTGTACGAAGTATAGTCAGTGCAAAAATGAACAAGATGCCATTTTTAATGATGTCTGTAATTTAGTAAAGGACTTGAATGTGTAACAGGATGTTTTGGTTGGATAGGATCTGGGTGTTCTGATGCTTAGGGAAGGTGAAGTTGAGTAACACCTTTCACCTCCCAGCTAGATATCCATTTACTTTGGCTGATTTGGGTAAAGTAGGTGGAGGAGCCAGAGAAATGATATTTGAATCTTGTCTACATTGAAAAATACATACATTTGATAAAATGGAATGGCCTCATCAAAGCCAGTTTATAAAACTATTCAAATTATTAAGACTATTCAGAATAGTGAAACAGTTATTTTTTTAATATCTGGCTAGAGTATCAGGTACTTTATAGACTGGTGACACGGTGATACACTCACAGATTATAGCCCCTTGTCTCGTGGAACTTACAGTCTAGTGAGGAATGCTGAAATTAAAATAATAAAGAAACACTTAATTACAGTTGTGATGAAGGCTGTAAGAAAAAAGTCACAGGAACTAAGAGAATGTATAAAAGAATCCTGACCTAGTCTTTGGGGGTAAAAGAAAGACTTCCTGAGAAAGTGATATTTAACCTGACATAGGAAAGAAGGCCAGGAGTTATGTAGTTCAGCAGAATGGATAAGAGTATTCTCAGCAGATAGAACAGCATATGCTAAGGCCCTCAGGTGGGAAAGATGATAGCTCTTCCCAGGAATTGAAAGAAGTGGAGGTAGAGAGTGAGTTGGGGAGAATGGCATGTGAATAGAGGCTGGGAGACTTATTCAGAGAGCCAAATCATTTAGAGCCCTGTGTGGCATTTTAAGGATTTGAGACTTTATTCTAAGCTATGGGAAACCAGATCCAGGAATAGTCTGAAGTCAGAATGTAGCAGAGTTGTATAATATAGCATCTGATACAGAAACCCACCTGGATCTAACGTTGATAATAATATGTGGTTACCCAGGGGAAATGGCTGTGTATATAAACTTAAAGGGCTTAAACTCTAACATTTAGGAGTCCAGCAGCTTGCTGTTGGAATTGTTGGAAACATTTAGGCCAAATCACAGATATGGAAGAAAAACCTAGTCACCTCTGAATGTCTAGAATTACTGAGGATAAACATTTTTTCCTATTCAGAAAACTTTTTTTTTTCTTTTAAGATAGTTTGGCCAAAAGTATTAAAGCAGATTGCAAGTAAACCTTGAAATTCAAAAATTGAAATCTGGTTTAAGCCTAATTATTCCACCTACATTGACAACTTATAATTTGCCTTGCACAGAGAAAAATGAGATAACCAAACTTTGTTCCCATCCCTCCTGAAAAACAAAAATTAAGACATACAATAAATGGATGAACTGCTGAGGTATTTTTAATTTTAAAAAAATTTCCCATATTTCTTAAAGGAATATTTTAGGTTTGGGGGAGGAATCATTTAAAAATCACAAAATTTTCAATAAGTCTGGTTGATAGCCTTTTCTTCCAATACTCATATCATTATATTTTCTTTGGAAAAAAAGCCATGCCTGAATATTGCTAGAAGTTAAACCTTTGGATAATTTAAAAAGTTTTTTAAAAGCTTTGTTTTTTGAAAAAATTTGAAGTGCTTTTCCTGTGTTTATCTTGTTCTTTGGTGAGAACAAGCTATTTTAAACCTTTATATTTTACTTTTGCTTTCATAGCAGGTTGAAAGTTTTAAACGTAAATTTATCACCCTGGGGACTTGTAAGGTTGATTGACTCAACTTCTGTTGGCACAGAGCATAATCAGCAGCACCACCTCAAGGGAAGCAGTAGAATTAACTTCTCTGAATATAATTTTAATATTTTTCCTTCAGACCAGTAGTTTAGTTGTAGTGGATTTTAATCAGTTTAATTTTAATCAATTTGTAGATTCTCTTAAACCCTACAGGGTGCAGATATGAGATGGGCTTTAGATGAGTGTGTCACTTGTTTGTTTGTTTTTTCCCAACTATAAAACCTCCCAGGTTGACTCAGTGATAAAGAATTTGCCTGTCAGTGGAGGAGGCACAGGAGATGCAGATTCAATCCTTGGATTGGAAAGATCTCCTGGGGAAAGAGGTGACAACCCACTCCAGTATTGTTGCCTGGAGAATCCCAGAGACGGAGGAGCCTGGTGGGCTGCCGTCTATGGGGTCACACAGAGTTGGACATGACTGAAGTGACTTAGCAGCAGCAGCAGCAGCAGCCCCAGTGTGCTAGGGAGTATAGTAAAGTATATATTAAGTCATAGTATAATTTTCTGTTGCAGCAAAGTGATCAGATTTGTTCTTTACAGTTGCTTATTAGCAGAGTCTCTGAAGCTCGGCACTGTTGACATTTGGGGCAGGATAATTCTTTGTTGTGAGCAATGCCCTGTTCATTGTAGGATGTTTAACTGCATCTCTGGACTACATGCCAGCAGCAAGCCCTTCTCCCCCACCAGTAAGACAACCAAAAATGTCTTCAATACTGCCAGTATCTTCTGGTAGATAAAATCACTCTCAGTTGAACACCATTGCTTTATATAGTGAAATATACAAGTGTATGCCATGAATTAAAACGGTCAATCTGCATTTGTTTTTTAATTTCTTTTTTTATCAAGTTGAAAAAATATCCAGTCAAGCTTTTACTAAGAGCTTGATTTATATTAGGTTAGTACAAAAGTAATTGTGGCTTCAAACCATGAATTTTAAATCTTAACTAGGCTCAGATACATCTTTATTAACCAAAGCAGGAACCATTACAATCAATACATTTTGCAAAGAGAAATAAGTTTGTTCCTGTAACATAAAAATCCACGCTTCAGGGTCCGATGAACTTTTGGAAAGCATTTTCTGCCTCCTGCTGGTTGTGGAAGTGTTTCCCCTACAAAAAGTTGTTGAGATGCTTGAAGAAATGGTAGTTGGTTGGCGAGAGGTTAGGTGAATATGGCGGATGAGGCCAAACTTTGTAGCCCAATTCTTTCAACTTTTGAAGCGTTTGCTGTGTACGGTACAGTTGGACATTGTCATGGAGAAGAATGGGCCTATTCTGTTGACCAATACTAGCTGCACGCATTGCAGGTTTTGGTGCATCTCATCAATTTGCTAAGCATACTTCTCAGATGTAATCTTTTGCCAGGATCCAGAAAGCTGTAGTGGGTCAGACCAGCAGCAGACCACCAAGCAGTGACCATGACCTGTTTTTGGTGCATATTTGGGTTTGGAAAGTGCTTTGGAGCTTCTTCTCAGTCCAGCCACTGACGTTGCTGGTTGTCATATAAAATCCACTTTTCGTCGCAGGTCACAATCTGAGGAATTGCTTGTTGTTGTATAGAATAAAAGAAGACAACACTTCAACGATTCTTTTTTTCAGTCAGCTCATGAGGCACCCACTTATCAAGCTTTTTCACCTTTCCAATTTGCTTCAAATGCTGAATGACCTTAGAATGGTCAACATTGAGTTCGTCAGCAGTTTCTCATATAGTTGTAAGAGAATCAGCTTCAGTGATTGCTCTCAGTTGGTTGTTGTCAACTTCCAATGACTGGCCACTATGCTCCTCATCTTCAAGACTCTTACCTCCTTTGCAAAACTTCTGGAACCACCACTGCACTGTACGTTCATCAGTCATTCATGAGCCTAATGCAATGTTGATGTTGTGAGTTGTCACCTCTGCTTTACAACCCATTCTGAACTTGAATAAAAAATCATTCAAATTTGCTTTTTGTCTAAAATCGTTTTGGTAGTCTAAATTAGATAAAAATAAACAGCAAGTAATGTCATTATCAAAACAACATAAAGTGAGAAATGTGTATTAAAATGATGTTTAACAAAACCACATTTAAGGATGTATACCAGTATCAAACAGCAAAGTTCAGTAATGCAAAACAGTAATTACTTTTGTACCAGTATGATAAAAAGCAGTAGATAGTTTCTTATATCAATAGCCTCTTGTCTTTTACCCCTTTACCAGCCCCTACTTTTGAGAAGCAGTGACTTTCACTTTTTTTATTTATTTCATCTGATATTTACCTCCATATTTTATCTTTATTTGATCAATTTCAGACTAACTCTTTACTTCCTGTACGAGAGAAGATTTTAGCTCACTTAGTCCACCTTTCCCTTCTTTACATCCTCCCAATATCATTATATCACAATTTTTAAAATTAAATACATAATCAATATTCACATTATCATGACTATGAAAATATTGTTCATGGTAGTCAAATGATTGCCTTCCTTCAGCTTTTTTATTTTTTTAAAAAAGTTCTTTAAAGAGATCTTCAATAAATCTGTGTAGCACCACTAAATACAATTTTCCTATGAAACCTGCCAGGTGATAGGTCAGTTCCTTTCCTCTCCCCGAAGATATCTCTTCCAGAGCCTTCCAGTCTCCTTCTTCAATCAAGACTTAAGCTGCTCTTTAAACTCTCTTAACTGCCGGTATCCTGAGACTTCCCTTTACTGTCATCCTAGGAATTTGATTTGCTTGTCTTCTGTGTTGGTCTCAAGTTTCTTCCTGGGTCTCATATCTTCCTCCTGTTTTTTTTTTTCTTCTTTCATGTTTGTGGTTTCATACCCTCCAGTAGTTCCCATTTTCATCCATTTCCTCAGCCTCTCTGGACTCCTGCTGGCCTAACTGCCTTCTTTCCCATCAGTAGCTCTGTGGGTACTTTGGTTTGAACTTTCACATCTCTGCTTAGTCATTTATAATTTGTCCATATGCTTTTCACAGTCATGTATTTGGGTTTAATTTAGCAATGTCTTAGTTTAATTGAAAATGAAACTATTTCTCTTTCTTACTTATCTTTTAATTTGGGCTCAATTTTTAAGAGGCAGAGAAAAAAGAGAAAAAATTCCTTTGCCTTCCTGAAACCAGAGTCTTCATTACTCTTTAAGATAAAGTATGAGATTTTGAAGTACTCTGAACCCACTTGCTTTCTTTCCACATTCACACGTTCACATTTGAGAAGCTCTGAGTCAAACATTCCTAACAATAATATTGCTAATGTAGAAAATAATAAATGTTTTTTCAAAGTCTACACTTATGTTTGAAAGGTATGTTTGGATGTAATAATAAAAATCCCAAAGACAGGCAATGCCAAAGAATGCTCAAACTACCACACAATTGCACTCATCTCACACGCTAGCAAAGTAATGCTCAAAATTCTTCAAGCGAGGCTTCAGTAGTACATGAACCGAGAACTTCCACATGTTCAAGCTGGATTTGGAAAAGGCAGAGGAACCAGAGATCAAATTGCCAACATCCGCTGGATCACAGAAAAAGCAAGAGAGTTCCAGAAAAACATCTACTTCTGCTTTATTGACTATGTGGATCACATCAAACTGTGGGAAATTCTTTAAAGAGATGGGGATACCAGACCACCTGAGAAATCTGTATGCAGGTCAGGAAGCAACAGTTAGAATTGGACATGGAACAACAGACTGGTTCCAAACAGGGAAAGGAGTATGTCAAGGGTGTATATTGTCACCCTGTCTGTTTAACTTATATGCAGAGTACATCACGAGCAATGCCGGCTGGAAGAAGCACGAGCTGGAATCAAGATTGCCGGGAGAAATATCAACCTCAGATATGCAGATGATGATACCACCCTTATGCTGGAGAAGGAAATGGCAATCCACTCCATTACTATTGCCTGGAAAATCCCATGGACAGAGGAGCCTGGTAGGCTACAGCCCATGGGATCGCAAAGAGTCGGACATGACTAAGTGACTTTACCAGTTACCACCCTTATAGCAGAAAGCAAAGAGGAACTAAAGAGCCTCTTAATGAAAGTGAAAGAGGAGAGAGAAAAAAGGTGGCTTAAAACTCAACATTCAAAAAACTAAGATCATGGCATCTGGTCCCATCACTTCATGGGAAATAGATGGGGAAACCATGGAAACATTAAGAGACTGTTTTCTTGGGTTCCAAAATCACTGCAAATAGTGAATGCAGCCATGAAATTAAAGGACACCTGTTCCTTGGAAGAAAATCTATGACCAACAGACAGCATATTAAGAAACAGAGACATTACTTTGTCGACAAATGTCATCTCATCAAAGCTATGATTTTTCTAGTAGTCATGTATGGATGTGAGAGTTAGACCATAAAGAAAGCTGTGCACTGAAGAATTGATGCTTTTGAACTGTGATGTTGGAGAAGACCCTTGAAACTCCCTTGGACCACAAGGAGATCAAACCAGTCAATCCTCAAGGTAATCAGTCCTGAATATCCATTGGAAGGACTGATGCTGAAGCTGAAACTCCGATAGTTTGGCCACCTGATACGAAGAACTGACTCATTAGAAAAGGCCCTGATGCTGGCAAAGACTGAAGGCAGGAAGAGAAGAGGAAAACAGAGGATGATATGGTTGGATGGCATCACTGACTTGATGGACATGAGTTTGAGCAAGCTCAGGGAGCCGTTGATGGCCAGGAAATCTTGGTGTGCTGCAGTGTAGG
Organism: Capra hircus; assembly: GCF_001704415.2. NCBI lineage: Eukaryota > Metazoa > Chordata > Mammalia > Artiodactyla > Bovidae > Capra > Capra hircus. The sequence goes on from NC_030826.1 coordinate 10,992,592, forward strand.
GGGCTGTAAAGAGTCAGACACGACTGAGTGACTGAACTGAATAATAAAAGTATACATGGCAAAAGTATCAAGACTCATTTGTTGGGCTATGGAGGTAATAAACAGTTTTAAATATATTTCCAGTGTTTTCTAATGTTCCTGTAATCTTTTTCTTATGTGCACATGTTGTCTTGCTTGTGCTCATCTTTAAAGATCACAGCATTTAAGTATCTGAAACTGAGCCCCCTCTCACTGGGCTTAGCTTCTACTTGCTATGCCTGCCATTGCCACTAAACTTTTGTGCCATTCTCCCACGGTCTCAGTGCTTAGTTTTGCATCCACAAGCCTCTTCCATGAGAGACCTCTTTATCTTAGAATGTTGTTTAGGAATAGGTACAGGTCGCTGATACTTGCTGAATGCAGCACTACTCATCCCTCTTAACAAAACCTCTAATACTGGCACTTTGCTTTAAGAGCCTAGGGTTCCACTTACAGTCTCATGTTGCTCTCTTATGTAAGACAATATTTCATTTTGTTGGTTGTTAATGCTAGAAGGGTTTTATTCATAGTATTTGGCTCTAGTATGCGACTTTCACAAGGGAAGCTCTAGATTGTAAGATAAATGTAAGAAATAATATTTAGACTAGTAGAGGACAATCATGTACTCATTCTGTAGATTACACCACTAACATGTTTTGTATAGTTCTCTTCAAAAACAGCACATAGGTTGCAAAGTGATCAAAAAGAATTTTGAAGGATATTAAGGAGTGCTAATGTTAGTTATGATTTTTTAGAAAAATTAAGATCAATTGCAGAAGTCATTTAGAAAAAAGGTATATTTCAAAACTGAACACTGCTTTCTATGTATCTGCTGCCAATGTACATATTTTCATTGATATTTAATGAAAAAATGGCCACTCCATAAGCTGAAGAAACTTTTGAGTCACCTAAAATAATGTGTCCTTATATTGAGTATATAGGTTAAGTGCCTTCAGAGAGAGTTGACCAAAGTGTCAAAACTCTGATTTGAGATGAACAGCCTAAGGTAGATGACCTCCTCTCTCTGACAGTACTATGATTTATTTTCATTTACATGCAACGGTATATTGCAACAGCCTGTAATGCCCACCCAAGCCTATTTTGTTTTTTAGATATATGGGATTATTTAATGACTCTTCCAACCCACTTCTTTTTTTTTTAACTTATTTCTAATATATAATGCTTTACTGTTTCATGTCCATTGTTATTTATTTCTTGATCCAGCTCTATGAGGTAGGGTGGGCAGGAATTATTTTCTTCCATTTACAGAGGAGGAAACTGAGAAGGGAAGCTAGCTGGGATACTGTAATTTACCCAAGGTCAGAAGGAAAGAGAAAGTGAAAGTTGCTCAGTCGTGTCCGACTCTTTGTGACCCCATGGACTATACAGTCTATAGAATTCTCCAGGCCAGAATACTGGAGTGGGTAGCCTTTCCCTTCTCCGAGGGATCTTTCCAGCCTAGGAATTAAAGCCAGGCCTTATGCACTACAGATGAATTCTTTACCAGCTGAGCCACAAGGGAATCCCACGAATACTGGAGTGGGTAGCCTATCCCTTCTCCAGTGGATAAGGTCAAACAACTAATAACTGTCAAAGCTCTAACCCTAAGACATGTGCTTTTTCCATTATAGCTCCTTGCTTCAAAAATATATCTATGTATGGTGTTTTCTAGAGATGATACTTTAAGCATTTTCAGGTTTATCTGGATAATATTTTGTCATGGATAGCCTAACTTGATAGCTTTAACAAAGCCTACTTTTCTTAAGAAAAAATTTTTTTAACTTAGCCCTTTATAGAATTTGTTGTTGTTTAGTCACTAATTAAGTCATGTCTGACTCTTTGTGATCTCATGGACTGTAGCCCGCCAGGCTCCTCTGTCCATGGGATCTCCCGGGCAAGAATACTGGAGTGGAACCCAGGGACTGAAACTGTGTCTGCTACAGTGGCAGGCGGATTCTTTTTGTGTGTGTGTGAGAGAGAAAGAAGTGCTTTTTATTATAGAATACCTTGCTCTGTGTTCACTGTTCAATGATGAAGGGACTCTGAACTTGTAAGCAAACCATGCCATGACAATTTTTATGTAGAGAAGTTGGTTAAAATACAAAATCATATTCTGATAAATTCACTTTAAAATGTTTTTCTCATCAAAGGCTTAAAATAGTTACAATAGTGTGTCCTTCTGTTCCTCAGTAACACAAGGATGATTTTGGACTAGATGAGAAACATTGAAAACAAGCACACAGAACCACCAGCGTCCAACTGTGTGGTCTAGAGAAAAGTTTCCTGAGTGTGTCTGAGGGGGTGGGCTGACTGTCGGCTGTACCTGAGTTCAGCAGCTGCAGCGTAGTTCTTTAGTAGGTTCCTTCTGTGAACTTAGGTCTTTGAATTTAACCCTTTGGGAAGATTTGTGCAGTGTGAGTCTTTGATATCTTGAAAATTTCACAGGGAAGAGGAAGAAAGTTCTAGTTATTCCAGAAGCCACTGGTATAAATCATGCTGCTTCTGTGAGTTCAGCTGATCAGAGATGTAAGGTGTGTGATAGCTGCTTGCCCTTACACACTCAACGGAGCCAGCCTAGTGTGGGTGATGCTCGATGGCAGAGCAAGAGTTAGGGCTGAGGAAATCTGGGTGAAAGTGAAAGTTGCTCAGTTGTGTCCGACCCTTTGCAACCCCATGGACTATACTAACTCTCCAGGCCAGAATGCTGGAGTGGGTAGCCATTGCCTTCTCCAGGGGACCTTCCCAACCCAGGGATCAAACCCAAGTCTCCCATATTGCAGGCAGGTTCTTTACTAGCGGAGCCACCAGGGAAGCCCCCTTCAGAGAATAAGCATATAGCATTCATGCTGAGCTCAGGCTTATCAAGAGTCAGGACTTCCCTGCTGGCTCAGTCACTAAAAATCCAGCAGGTGGATTTTCTAGTGCCAAGACACCAGGAAAACCCCCTTTAGAGAATAAGTGTATAGTTGTTCATACAAGAACTTAGATGTCTTAAAGGATTAACTATCCTGTTTTTTTCTTTAAATAGAAAAATACTCATTTCTGCTTTTTTCCTGGGCTCTTGTCTCTCTTTTTAAAAATTTTATTTATTTGTCTAATTTTGGCTGCGCTGGGTCTTCGTAGCTTTGCACAGGCTTTTTCTAGTTGCAGCGAGCAGGGCCTACTCTAGTCGCAGTGCTCAGGCTTCTCACTGCGGTGGCTTCTCTTGCTGCAGAGCGCAGGTTCTACTGCACAGTCTTCGGCAGTTGCGGCTCATGGGCTGAGCAGTTGTGGTACACAGGCTTAGTTGCTCCATGGGCATGTGGGATCTTCCTGGATCAGGTATCGAGCCTCTGTCTCCTGCATTGGCAGACACATTCTTTACAACTGAGCTATCAGGGAAGTTCTGTTCTTTTTTATATTAAAAAATTTTAGGCTATTTGTTGCAACACTGACAATTTATGGCGCAAGGTTTAATATAGTTTTTCTGAAAAGGTAAATTATTCAAAGCAGTCTTAAAGCGTATGTCAGATAAGTTATATTACTGTTACTATGTCTTGATTCTTATTTCTTGGTAGATTATTGTGGTCAATTCCTAGTGTAGTGTAACAAGGAGAGTAACAGTTGAAAACCATGTCAAGTGTCTGTGTGTCTGTCTGTGGTGTATTTAGGTCTAAAAGGAAGCCTGGCTTCTTAATTCTTGGCAGAAACCCATTTTTCCCCATTTAAAAAAAACATGTATACTATATTTGGTTAACTTGGTGTTTCAGAAATCTTGAAAATATGCCAGATGAAATAAAACCAGCTATATTCCTTTTATCTAGCTAAATTATTTCACATACAAGATCTTACACTGAGTTTAGGACTCTAACCATTGGAATTTATATTGTGATACCCTGATAAAAGTGTTTACACTGTGATGATCTGGAGCAATAAGTGTCTCTAATGCACAGTGTCTGTCTTCCAGATTTGGTTTGCTATAAATGTTTATATTTTAAGTTCTGTACCTTGACTAAAGATAAAACTATTCTTCTTAAGTGTTTGCTAGATAAATGTGTTTTATTTTTCTGAGACAAAGTTTTCTTAATATTTTTAATCAGTAAGTTTAGCTGACTATTTACTCTTAGTCTTATTTCCAGGCTTGAACTTTTGTCATAAAGCTGACATACAAGAAAATAAAAGTATATTCTGCTATATTGTTTGCTTTTAGGAAGGCATTTATTACTGAAATAATAATATATATACGAATTTGGACAAATTTCATCGTCTTTCATATGAGGCAGTAGTAGAGTGAAGGGGTGCGTTTATAGTTTCAACTTGTATTTATCACACCATTTATTTCTTCACAAGCTAGTTATAAAACTTGTAAGAGTGTACTCTGTACAGACGTGTTTAAGGCCAGCACTGTTGGGTTTAACTGAGTTGAAAAATAATGTTTGAAATTGTGACATAAATTTCTTACTGACATAAAAAGTGTAATCCTTTCATTTATTTTGTATATACTACTGTTATCAGTATTATACTACTTATACTGTCTCCAGTAAGTCTGAGTCATTAGTGGACTTAGAGAACTTATTATTTGATCTCAAGTATTGTATAATGGTAAAATCAGAATCCAAATCCATATGAAACTTTTGCTTGTATGCTAAATGGGTGTTTTTACATCATTCCCCAAGTGCTACTTCAGTTTTGATTATCTATCTTTGTTATTCAGGATCTCATCAGTACTTATATCGGGTTAGCCTGTGATGAGAGATATTTTCAGTTGTCTAGAAACTACCATGTTAAGAGCTTTTCATTTTGTGTGAATGTTGAACTCCAGTTATGAGAAAAATGTTTTGTGAATCCATGTAACATCTTAACCAATGGGCTACCAGCACAAGCTGTTACAGGAGTTAAATAGATTATTTAAATGAGTGAGCTAGTTGAGAGCTGGCCAATAGTTCATATTGTTTTAAGCTACTGATGGGAATACCAGACCACCTGACCTGCTTCCTGAGAAATCTGTATGCAGGTGAAGAAGCAACAGTTAGAACTGTACATGGAACAACAGACTGGTTCCAAATTGGGAAAAGAGTACATCAAGGCTGTATGTTGTCACCCCGCTTATTTAACTTATATGCAGAGTACATCATGTGAAATGTCAGTCTGGATGAAGCACAAGCTGGCATCAAGATTGCTGGGAGAAATATCAATAACAGATATTCAGATAATGCCACCTTTATGGCAGAAAGTGAAGAACTAAAGAGCCTCTTGATGAAAGTGAAAGAGGAGAGTGAAAAAGTTGGCTTAAAACTCAACATTCAGAAAACTAAGATCATGGCATACGGTCCTATCACTTCATGGCAAGTAGATGGGGAAACAGTGGAAACAATGAGAGACTTTATTTTGGGGGGCTTCAAAATCACTGCAGATGGTGACTGCAGCCATGAAATAAAAAGACGCTTGCTCCTTGGAAGAAAAGCTATGACCTACCTAGACAGCATGTTAAGAAGCAGAGACATTACTTTGCCAGCAAAGGTCCATCTAATCAAAGCTATGGTTTTTCCAGTAGTCATGTACTACTGGAATGTAAAGAGTTGAACTATAAAGAAAGCTGAGTACCAAAGAATTGATGCTTTTGGAGAAGACTCTTGAGAGTCTCTTGGACTGCAGGGAGGTCCAACCAGTCCATCCTAAACTAAATCAGCTCTGAATATTCATTGGAAGGACTGATGCTGAAGCTGAAACTCCAGTACTCTGGCTACGTGATGTGAAAGACTGACTCATTTGAAAAGACCCTGATGCTGGGAAAGATTGAAGGCAGGAAGAGAAGGGGACAACAGAGGATGAAATGGTTGGATGGCATCACCAACTCGATGCACATGAGTTTGAATAAGCTCTGGGAATTGGTGATGGGCAGGGAAGCTTGGTGTGTTGCAGTTCATGGGGTCGCAGAGTCGGACACGACTGAGCGACTGAACTGAACTGACAGGCCACACAAAAACAATTTTGGGTCTCCAGTTTGTAGCCTCTGATAAAAGTTTGCCTTCTCTCTGCTGTTCATACATCCCTCCAAAATTATACATACACTTATTTATTGGGGATGGGTAGCAAGTGGTTTAAACTCCTTCCAGAGTGTATGATTAAATATAGCTTTCTATTTTGGGAAAGCCTTGTAAAATGTATTTGAAAAGTAATATTAACTGGTCTAAAAGATCATCTTTCCAAACCACACTTGAGCTCACTTTATGGTGTTTACTTTCTGTCAAAACTTAGAAAAAACATTCACAGTTAACTTCCATAATATAAAATGTCTGTCTCATTAGGCATTAAAGAAGCATTGGTCAACAGGTATAATGCTGTTAGACTGTATAGCTAATGTGAATGTGGACATGACCTCCCAAATAGATCAAAGACTAATCTCTTTGACAGTTACAAGATGGCAGAACTTGCCATGGGCCTTTTGCTGCTGCACATTGAGACTATTTGTTTGGAAAGCATGCCTAAGGGATGAGAATGTATTTATAAGGATGAGCAGGTAAAAGTAAAAGGTTGTCTTTTGACATTTCAACTAATCCTTTCCAGCCTTTGGTTTACTTAACATTTAGGCTATTTGCTGGCAGGAGAAACTGGCTTTTTCACATATGCTTTATGTCATTTTAAATTGGGCATTGATTTTTGTGCCTGATAATTCCTAAGTGTACAATGAAATAGATTCTGATGTCATTAAAATGAGGTGTACTAGCTTTCTACCCTTTCCAAACTCTTACTTTTGCTTTCCCTAATTAAATGTGTTCACCCAAAGACAATTTTTAAATTTATTTTTAAAACTCCTTCTTTATATAATAAAAAATATTTCAGAGTTAGCTTTTATATATATTTACTTTCAAAAGTTTTTTTTCTTTACTTTTTACCTAAAATAATTTCCCTAGGTAAAATATTGGCAGTATTTTAAAGGCCATTTGGATTGCAAGAACTTGGAAATTTTCAACAAGTTGAACTAATGTACTCATACGTAAAAGTTAACTCATTTTAAAGAAAAATAAAAGACTGAGGAGATAGAATTTTGTTTATTTAACCCAATATTTGCTATATTGGGCTTCCCAGGTGGCGCTAATGGTAAAGAAGCCACCTGCCAATGCAAATAAATGTAAGAGACCTGGGTTCGATCCCCTGGAGTAAGAAATGGCAATCCACTCCAGTATTCTTGCCTGGAAAATTCCACACATAGAGGAACCTGGTGGGCTATAGGCCATGGGGTCACAAAGAGTCAGACATGATTGAGCATACATGCACGCTTTTGCTGTATTGCCTCAAATAACTTATAACTCAGTTCAGTTCAGTCACTTATTCTTGTCAAACTCTTCGCGACCCCATGAACCGCAGCATGCCAGGCCTGTCCATCATCAACTCCCAAAGTCCATCCAAACCCATGTCCATCAAGTTGGTGATGCCATCCAACCATTTCATCCTCTGTCATCCCCTTCTCCTCCTGCCCTCAATCTTTCCTAGCATCAGGGTCTTTTCAAATGAGTCAGCTCTTCTCATCAGGTGGCCAAAGTATTGGAGTTTCAGTTTCAGCATCCGTCCTTCCAATGAACACCCAGGACTGATCTCCTTTAGGATGGACTGGTTGGATCTCCTTGCAGTCCAAGGGACTCTCAAGAGTCTTCTCCAACACCACAGTTCAAAAGCATCAATTCTTCAGCGCTCAGCTTTCTTTATAGTCCAACTCTTACATCCCTACATGACCACTGGAAAAACCATAGCCTTGACTAGACGGACCTTTGTTGACAAAGTAATGTCTTTGCTTTTTAATATGCTGTCTAGGTTGGTCATGGGATAACAGTAAAAATCTCAAAAATCTTTAAAGATTGTTGTAGGAATTAAATGAGATATGATGCATATTAAGCACTGTACTGTGCATGGAACATTATAGCAGTTTGATAGATATTGTTATCATTTATTAATAAGATCTTTGATTCCCCACTTTTCCAATTTTGACTTTAATTAGCTAACTCATTATCAATTTCTGTTCTTGGTTTAGAAATTATTTATTTAACATGACTTAAGCCAAGTTTATCTTCTTCCTTAAACGTACTTTTTGTCTTCTCTCGGTGGGTTACTGGATTCTGTCAATGACTGGCAACTGTTGAGTCATTTTTGACTTTTCCCTCTCTAATGAGCCCTGTCCCCATATCTTCTTTGTTACTTAAGTTCTGTGTGTTATGAACTGGGCCTCCTCTCCCTTCTTTGCCTTTCCTGGTAAGGCCCTCATTACCCTTGTACCAAATACATGACATGATTTTGTTTCTTAACTTCTGTGCACTGTAATCAGAGTTACACTTGTATTTACCTGATGCCCCTTTGTACTCATTCGTTTCTATTCTTGTAAGCTCTTGCTAGCCAGAAAATATTTTTCACTTACCTTTGTATTCTTACTGCCTATCACAGATACCTTGCACACAGATACCACTGTTCTTGGTTTAGAAATTATTTAACATGACTTAAGCCAAGTTTCTCTTCTTCCTTAAACGTACTTTCTGTCTTCTCTCAGTGGGAAAAATTATACATATTGAACAGAATTTAGTGGGGTTTTTTTGTTACCAAAAATTTCTTCTTTTCATTATATCAATTTTTATACTTTAGATGCATATTTTTAATGTTTCTACAGCATTCTTGAAAGCAGCTTAAAGCATAACTCCCCTTTTTCATTCAGTGTATGAAAAATGTAAAATCATAATACATTATTTCCTTTCACTTAGAACTTGCATTTTATAATACAACATTGTAAATTAACTATGAAAAGTGAAACTGAAAGTAGCTCAGTTGTGTCCAACTTTGCGACCCCATGGGTTGTAGCCTGCCGGGCTCCTCTGTCAAAGAAATTTTCCAGGCCACAATATTGTTCTCTTCTCCAGGGGATCTTCCCACCCCATGGATCGAACCTAGGTCTCCTGCATTACAGGCAGATTCTTTATTGTCTGAGCCACCAGGGAAGCCCCCCAAATTAGCTATATTTCAGTTTTAAAAAATAACTTGCATTTTACTTTTTACAGGAAAAAGTTCATTAACATATATTTGAATAGGTCAGTCTGACTTGGGTATACCATATGTTCTGATCGTGTATATGTTCATCTCTTTTGAAATGATATCATTTTAAAGATTCTTATGAAGACCAGATGAAGACTGGGTATGTGGTACCCTTTGGTGTGGAACTTCTACTACTAGGAATGTAGTTTTATGCCCTGTAATTAATTGAGTCTCTTTGAAAAAGTATATGGTTATAATATCAACTTCAGGGACTAGATAGTCCAGAAAAGATGCAGAAGTTGAATTTAACACAGTCTCTGTGTTACTGTCTAGATAGAAAATGAATGTAGATGCCGTCACTCAGAAAAGTGAGAAGTTCTTGATATCCTTTAATAATGGAGCCTTTGAGGCAGTAAATATTCTATCAAATGCATTAGTAGTTTCAACCTTGATTTTTAAATTTGTTTAGATTATCATCAACTGCCTTTATATGCTTTGATTTTTTTACACTAACCAGTGTCTTCGGTGTGTATAAAGTTATTTTGCTCTAATTGATGTTTCATTATTTCTATTGATCTGTCTTAATATTTACTGAGTAATTTTTCTGCCTTCTCCTTTATGTTGTTAAACCCATTCGGTGAATTTTTTTCAGCTATTCTATTTTTTTAAAATTTCTATTTGGATCTTTTTTATATTTCCACTTTTCTGCTGAGATTCTCTGAAGTCCAGTCATTAAACCATATGTTTTTAGGTTATTTAAATATATTTATAACAGCTAAAGTCTTTGCTAATGCCAACGGCTGAGCCCTTTTTCAGTTGGTTTCTATTGACTGCTTGCTTTTTCCTTGACTACTGATATCTTTCTAGTAATTCCTATTGTAGAGTGGACATCGTAAATGGTACATAATAGAGATTCTGGATTCTGTTATCATTCTCTAGAGAACATTGATTTTTATTTTTTAGGCAGATCAGTTAGTAACTGATCATTTTGAACTTATATAGACACAATTTGACAATATATTTGGGGAGATGTGGGAAAAGCTCAAAGTATAGTCTTTAAATTGTTTCCCTGTGGTTCTTGTTAGCTGCTGCTGCTGCTGCTGCTAAGTCGCTTCAATCATGTCCAACTCTGTGCGAGCCCATGGACAGTAGCCTGCCAGGCTGATCTGTCCACGAATTCTCCAGGCAAGAGTACTAGAGTGGGTTGCCATTTCCTTCTCCAGGTTCTTGTTAGGGTTTGGTTTAAATCTTTTTGTGGGTAGTTTAAAACTGGCATTGCTCTAAATTGTGGTCCTTATTCCTAATGTGATACCTGGCCATTTGTATGTATGTGTTGTGAGTATTTTATTTTTTATTTAAAATATATATATTGGCTAAATTTCCATGTCAGCACATACAGATCTATTTCTTTTTGTATAATAACCCAATATTTATCTCAGAATAAATGTAATATATTTCATTGATCCACTTGATGTCCATTTTGATTGTTTCTTAAGTTTCAATACAAAGATGAAATGAGTATCCATGTACACACTAATATTTATCTATAGTTATTGGAAAATATAAACACATTTGGTAAATGTTTTTCATTATTCTACAGATGAAAACAATGGAAATGTTAAATTTGCATTTCTTGGTTTATTAATAAGATTGAACATCTTTTCATGTCAGTTACCATTTATTGTTACCAGTTAGCCATTTATCATTCATCTTTGATGACTTGCTTTCTCACAGATTATTCACTTTTAGTGGTGAAATTCTGTTATTGATTGTGTGTTAGGTAACAGAACAGTTTTTCATTTGACTTTCATTGTTATTTCTGGTCTGTTTTGAGGCCAGGAAAGATTTTTACCGCAGAAGTAAGGGATCCATCTTTTCAAAACCAGGATCAAAGCCGGCAGAAAGTTCAGCACAGCACCGTATGGACCTCTTTTTTCCCCAGTTTCTTTGAGATATAATTGACAAATAAAAATTGCATATATTTAAGGTGTAAAATGTGGTGACTTAAGTTATATTGTAAAATTACTATAATCAGGGTAATTAACATAAACATTGCCTCACATAGTTACTATTTTTTCAGTGTGTGGAGAGAACACTTAAGGCCTTAGAATATTTCAAGTGTACAATACGTTACTACTGAGTATAGTCACCATGCTGTACATTCAGATCCCAGAACTTACTTATCTTGTAACTGAGAGTAACTGATAATTTATACTCTTTTACCTAGTATCTCCCAATTTCCTCTACCCCTCACCTACTACCTAACCACATAGTTTTGAGTTCAATATGTTTAGCATTTTTAGATGCCATGTGTAAGTGAGGTCATGGCTGTGTTTCTCTCTGTCTGGCTTATTTCACTAGTATAACATCCTCCAGGTCCATCCCTGTTGTTACGAATGACAAGCTTTCCTTTTTATGGCTGAATAATACTCCATTGCATGTACACGTGTGTGTGTATAGTTCACACTTGCTTTATCCATTCACTCATTCGTCAGTGATGCCTGGGTTGTTTCCATATCTTGCATATGTGAAAACCGTTGCAGTGAACGTAGGATTGCACACATCTCTTCAAGACAGTGGTTTTATTTCTTTTTGATATATACCCAATAGTGGATTGCTGGATTATATGGTAGTTCTATTTTTAATTCTTTGGGGGAATATCCATACCATTTTTCATAATGGCTGTACCAATTTATGTTCCCACCAGCAGTGTATAAGTGTTCCTTTTATTCCATACTCTTGCTCACACTTGTCATCTTTTGTCATTTTGGTAATGATTAGTGATGTTAAACACCTTTCCATATACCTATTGGCCATTTGTGAGTCTTCTTTGAAAAAATGCCTGTTTGGGACTTCTGCTCATTTTTAAATCAGGTTTTCTTTTGTTTTTTACTTTTTTTGGTTGTTGGTTGCATGAGTTCCTTTTATATTTTGGATACAAACCTCTTATCAGATGTATGGTTCTCCTGTTCCGTAGGTTGCCTTTTCATTTTGTCAGTTGTTTCTTGTGTACGGTGCTTATATATGAGCGTTTTAGTTTAATGTAGTCCCACTTGTTTTATTTGCCTTTGTTGCTTGTGCTTTTGGTGTCATATCCAAAAAATCATTGCTGAGACTAAGGAGCTTTTTCCTGTTTTCTTCTGGGAGTGTTATTGTCGCAGATCATACATTTAAGTCTTTAATTCATTTTGAATTGATTTTTATATATGATGTAAGATAAGGATCCAGTTTCATTCTTTGGCATGTGGATATCCGGTTTTCCCACCACCATTCCTAAAGAGACTATCCTTTCTCCATTGTCTGTTCCTGTTGCCCTTGTCTAAGATTAATTAACCATATATGTGTGGATTTATTTATAAACTTTTTCTTCTGTTGGCCTGAGTGATTTTATGCCTGTACCATATTGTTTTTATTACTGAAGTTTTTAATATAAATAAAATTTATAAATTGATGTAAACCAAACTTTTGATTACCAAAGTTTGAAATTAGGAAATGTGTTGCCTTCAGCTTTGTTCTTTCTTACTAATATTGTTCTGCCTATTGAGGGTCTTTTGTGGTTCCATACAAATTTTAGAATTGTTTTTCTATTTCTGTAAAAAATGACACTTTGATTTTGATGGAGATTTTATTAAACCTGTAGATCACTTTGGGTAATAAGGATATTTTAACAATACTAATTATTCCTATCCATAAACACAGACTCTTTCCATTTATTTGTATTTCTTCAGTTTATTTCATCAGTGTTTTATAGTTTTTAGTGTAAAGGTTTTTCACCTCTTTGGCTAAATTTATTCCAAAGAATGTTATTCTTTTTGTTGCTATGGTAAATGGGGTTGTTTTCCTCATTTCTTCTTTTTCTTTTTTGGATGCTGTGTTGTTAGTGTATAGAAACACTATTTAGTATGTTTGTTTTGATTTTTATATGTTGATTGTTGTATCTTGCAACCTTATGAATTCATTTATGGTTCTAAGAGTTTTTTGGTAGATCTTTAGGATTTTCTACATATAAGAGCATGTCATCTGCAAACAAACAGTTTTACTTCTTCCTCTCTGATTTGGATGCCTTTTATTACCTTTTCTTGCCTAACTGCTCTGGCTAAGACTTAGTACTTTGTTAAATAGAAGTGGTAAGAGAGGGCACCTCTCATTCCTGACTTGAAAAACATTAAGCTCTTCACTTTTAAGTATGATGTTATCTATGGGCTTGTCTCTGGCCTTTGTTATATTGAGTTTACATTTCGCTATGCTTCATTTTTGAAAACTTTATCTGAAAGGATGTTTAATTTTGTCAAATGCTTTTACTGCATCTATTGAGATAATATTTTTATCCTTCATTTTGTGGTAGTGGTGTGTCACATTTATTGATTTATGTATGTTGAACCAATTTGTATTTCAGGGATAAATCCCACTTGATCATGATGTATGATCCTTTTACTGTTCTGTCGAGAGTTTTTTTGCCACTCAAAATACTGGCCTATAATTTTCTCTTTTTTATAGTGTCCCTACATGCTTTGGTATGAGAGAAATGGGGATCTCTTAAAGTAAGTTTGGATATGTTCCCCTCTCTTCAATATTTACAGAATCAGTTGAGAAGAATTGGTGTCAATTCTTAGTAGAATGATGTTGATGCTTAGTAGAATTTCAGTTTCACCAATGAAGTTCTCTGGTCCTGAGCCTTTCTTTGTTTGAGAGGTTTTTGACTACTGCTTTAATGACCTTTTTTATAGGTTTGTTCAGATTTTCTGTGTCTTTGTGATTTAGTCTTGTTAGGTTGATTGTTTCTAGGAATTTATCCATTTCTTCTAGGTTATCCACTTTTTAGCAAGTAGTTATTTATAGTAGTCTCTTATTATAGTTCTTTGTATTTCTGTAGTATCAGTTGTAATCTTTGCTTTCATTTGTAACATTGCTTGACTCCTTTTTTTTGCTTAATTATTTAGCAAAAGTTTATCAGTTTTAAATATCTTTAAAAAACAACTCTTAGTTTTATTGATTTTTTTTTTCTGTTGTTTTTTCTGGTCTGTTTCATTTATTTTTGCTCATCTTAGTAGTTTCCCTCCTGCTGAGATTAGCTTGTTCTTCTCTCATTTCTTAAGATGTAAAGTTATGTTGTTTATTTGAAATCTTTATTTTTTCTTAATGTAGGCTTTTTTTTTTTTTTTTTGCTATAGACTTCTTTCTTAGAACTGCTTTTGCTACATCCCATAGTTTGGTTTCTTGTGTTTCCATTTTTGTTTGTGTCAAGATACTGTTTGATTTTTCTTTTGATTTCTTTGACCCATTGATTGTTCAGGTATATATTCTTTAATTTCCACATATTTGTGAATATTTCAGTTTTCCATGAGTATGAGTGAACTCCAGGAGTTGGTGATGGACAGGGAGGCCTGGCGTGCTGTGATTCTTGGGGTTGCAAAGAGCTGGACACAACTGAGCGACTGAACTGAACTGAACTGAATGTTACTAATTTCTAATTTCTTACCATTATAGTTGGAAAAGATACTTGATATAATTTCAGTCTTAAATTTCTTAAGACTTATTTTGTGGCCCATCATATAGTCTGTTTTGGAGAATGTTCGATGTGTACTTGAAAAAAATGTGTTTTCTATACTGTAGATTTAAACCAAATTGTAACAGTAATTGGGGCTTCCCAGGTGGCGGTAGTAATAAAGAATCTGCCTGCCAATGAAGGAGACGTAAGAGACTCAGGTTCAGTCCCTGTGTTGGGAAGATCCCCTGGAAGAGGAAATGGCAACCCATTTCAGGATTCTTTCCTGGAGAATCCCGTGGACAGAGAAGCCTGGCAGACTGAAGTCTGTAGGGTCACAAAGAGTCAGACATGACTGAAGCAGCTTAGCACGCATTTTCTTGTTGAAAACTGAGCATGACAGTAATTACATTGAATATAAATAGTCTAAACATCCCAATTAAAAAGCAGAGATTATCAAGCTGGATAAACATGAAATAATGAACTACTGATGTATGTTTCAACATGAATGAATTCCAAACTCATTATGCTAGATGAAAAAAAGAAACAAATGGTTACATACAGTGTAATAACATTTACATAGAATTCAACACAAAGCAAAACAGAAAACAGATCATTGGTTGACCAGGTCAGCAATAAAGGAAATTGCCTGAAGAAGGATAGAAAAAAATTTTTAGGGAGTGAAAATATTTTAATTATGATTGTGATGGTGGTTACATTTATTAAAATTTATCTACATGTACATTAAAAGTTTGAGAATTTTGTCATATATAAATTATGTCTAAAACTGATTGATATTATCACAGAGCTGATTAATTATGTTCATGTATGAATTTAGGTAGTATTAAAGTGAATGGAAATGTTTTAAATGACCAAAAAAAAAAAGTTTAGTATAAAAAAAAAAATCTTTCTACCCTAATTAAATGATATTCAAAATGTTAGAAGTTAATATGATTTTTAAATGAGCTTTAATCATCTACTGCATTCTTTATATTTTAAAATTATAGGTTGAACTGAAGAAAAAGTATAATGATCAGCATTCAAAATTAAGAGGTCTTTTACCAGGTCGTCAATGGTATGAAATTCAAGCATACAGGGCCTTAAACCAGGCCCTTGGTAGGTAAGTGGAGTGAAATTTAATGTAATACTACTGTAATATTATCTCCAACCAGGACTATGTGTACAGCTAGTCTTGCTGCTTTATTCCTTATAAATAAATTTGATGGAATTCTATTTTACTGGAACACTCAGTACTGGTATATTCTCAGTGATAGATATCAGAAGTGAAAGTTGAAAGAGTCAGTGAAATAAATGAAAGGCAATATTTGCTTAAGTTCAAAGATTTATGATTGGTCAGTGAGTATACAACAGAAGTGCTCAGTAGATGTTTATAGAATTTCACCACCAAACAATAAAATTTTACCTTGTGAACATCAGAACCCAAATGATGATTTTATGGGTAAAAAGCAAACTAAGAACGATTAAAAACAAACTGTGTTCATGGTACTAGAGAATACCGCTCCCTGACAGTAAAATTTAATTATAATACTCCTTTTTCCAAAGATTGTGGTCCGTTAAGATTTGTGCTTTGTGGAACTAGTTTTTAAAACACCATTTTATACCAGAATTTCACATGAGGTCCTACAGCGGAGTTCCCCAACTCATTCTCATCCGTGGCCTGTTAGGAACTGCGCTACACAGCAGGAGATGAGCAGCCAGTTAAACTGGAAACCCATCCTAACCATCTTCCCCCCCACCCCACCCCCCAGCTGCCATCTGTGGAAAAATTATCTTCCATGAAACTTGTCCCTGATGCCAAAAGGGTTGGGGACTGCTGTCCTACAAGACATCAACACTTTAAATTTATGAACACTAAAATTATTAGATTATTTATAATCTAATTTAACATTTTATCATTTTCTATTTCTGAAATTGTAATTAGTTTACGCATATAATAGTTTTTTCCTGTGAAGCTATACAAATAAAATTCAGAAAATTCAAACAGAAGAACACAGGTTAAGGGCAAAATCACGAAAACATGGCTGTTTGACATATTTTCAGTTCAGCCAGAAGACCTGCAGCTAACCATTGCCTACCCTAACCAATCTAGAAATTATAGTTTTCTTGTGTCTTGTTTATTCACATTAGCTCATTTATACCTGAGCAGACCAGAATACATTTCTGTTCAGATTTACATATGCTGATGACATAGGACTGCAACAGCTAAAGTAAGTCCTAAAACACATCACCTACTCCCCTCCCCATCATTTCAGAATGATATTCTGTAGTTGTTTCTGTTCAAACTGAATTATTCAGTTCTATGTTTAACCTACTGATATGGTTAAGTTGCCGCCCTTCTCTTCCTAGAAATCCCACTTGTACTTGGCATCAAGTTGCACTGGAAATTGTCCTTGAAGCATTCCATCCACTTACCTTGTCTCTCTCTGTTGGTTGACCTGTTTGTTGTATTAGAATTTTAATATTCAACAAATAGTTTCTAGGGGAGCCTGAATATTTGTTTTTAAAATTCTTGACTTTTAGTTACTTTGTTGAATTTCAGGAAAATAAATATTTTTACCTCAGTTGATTATTTTTTCTCTCAGTATGAGCAATACCTTGAATATTCAGAAACCATTTGAAGCAAAAGTATATTTGTATCTTATTTTGTCATATAAACTTTTCTACCTATATTAGCAGTTGTGAAGATGAAATTACTTGCCTAATGTCACGTAGCTGCTAAATGCACTTTCACGTCTTAAACCCACCTACATTTAAAACCTTAAGACTTGATTTTTCATCCTTATGCCCTGCCTGTATCCACTAAAATTCTCACTATTAAATGTAAACATCTCACTATTAAACTATTAAACATTCCATATCCTTTCATTAGTCTTTGCCGTCACGTTCAAGTTACATACAATTCATCTGGTAAATTTACCAGTTAAAACCTAGTTGAAGAGGTCATGTCCTACACGAAGACTTTTTAAAATTTCTCCAACTAGAGTTATTTACTCTGTAGGAAACCCATAGCATTTTATACTCATCTCTGTTATAACATATATCTCATTATATTGGAATAGCCTGTTTATATATCTGTCTCCTTCCCTAAACATGTATTAGACATTTTTACATTCTTAGCAACTTTGTCTCATCTTGGGGCATAGATGCAATGTATGTACTTGTTGAATTAGTGGAAAACGCCATGTTCAGTGCTTTTCCAGCTATACCATATGGAGCAGAGAGTTTCTAGAGCTTTGAAACATACTTTTTTTTTTTTTTAATTTTTTATTTATTTTTTATTTTTTTAAATTTTAAAATCTTTAATTCTTACATGCATTCCCAAACATGAACCCCCCTCCCACCTCCCTCCCCATAACATCTCTCTGGGTCATCCCCATGCACCAGCCCCAAGCATGCTGTATCCTGCATCAGACATAGACTGGCGATTCAATTCTTACATGATAGTATACATGTTAGAATGTCATTCTCCCAAATCATCCCACCCTCTCCCTCTCCCTCTGAGTCCAAAAGTCCATTATACACATCTGTGTCTCTTTCCCTGTCTTGCATACAGGGTTGTCATTGCCGTCTTCCTAAATTCCATATATATGTGTTAGTATACTGTATTGGTGTTTTTCTTTCTGGCTTACTTCACTCTGTATAATCGGCTCCAGTTTCATCCATCTCATCAGAACTGATTCAAATGAATTCTTTTTAACGGCTGAGTAATACTCCATTGTGTATATGTACCACTGTTTTCTTATCCATTCATCTGCTGACGGACATCTAGGTTGTTTCCATGTCCTGGCTATTATAAACAGTGCTGCGATGAACATTGGGGTACATGTGTCTCTTTCAATTCTGGTTTCCTCGGTGTGTATGCCCAGCAGTGGGATTGCTGGGTCATAAGGTAGTTCTATTTGCAATTTTTTAAGGAATCTCCAGACTGTTCTCCATAGTGGCTGTACTAGTTTGCATTCCCACCAACAGTGTAGAATTTCAGAAAAGCATGTGTTTATAATATTGATCTATAATACTATAGGTTCATTATCTCATTAACTAAAAAGTGACAGCTTAACTGTTATTTTACTGATTTTTAGAGAAATGGAATCAACAAGTAGCAACTTATTACAAACAAACATCCACTAAAAAAATCAAGTGAATGTTTTACATCATATGGTAAAATTTGTAATGTGTATTGATTGACATAAAAGGTGCTTATACTAAGGCACTGTTCTTATAAGAGATATGTCTAGAAGGACTAAAGTAAGCAGAAACAAATTGAGTTTAAAAAATGTTATCTTTTTTTTAAGCCCACATGGGACTCTTAGCGTATTTGAAGTAATATAAGCCCATGAAATGTAATAACAGCTTTCAGGAATGTACCAGATGGTTTTGTGACCAGGTTACAACTGCACTATAAGTTTCCTAACGGTTCTGCTTTACTGAAGTATAATCTTTGTCTCAAGTGGGCATAATTCATTTGAGCAAGGCAGTATGAAAACAATGGGAAAAAGAAAAGGTGAAACCTTTTTCTCTGAACTATTTTGTTAACTTAATGCCTTTCTGTTATAGAACACTTTAAATATAAACCAGAGTGGGACCATGATAGAATGGCACCCTGACTTTACATTGATTTTCAACATTTTTATAAAATGGTGTTATTATATAACAATTGACAGTATCCATCTTCTTATCCTGCCCTTCCAATTTTGTGGTTGGTCTGATGCCTTGGAACCTATGGATTACTTTAAAATATCACAAAAGAGTATCATATAAAATTTAGGTTTTTAAGTCCATATGGAGAAATCAAACATTTATATTAATTTTCACCCCCTCTCAAAATCCCATGATGGTAAAGGAATAAAAATGTCAAATCTATAGACATGAAAAGAGTGGGAGAAGAGATAATAAGAGATGAACTGTCAACAAATTTTGAACACAGAAAAACAGATGAATGACTGAATGACTTAACAAGCAAGAGAAAGCTGAAATTTAAATTTACAGTCATGAAAGCTAATAAGATCTTCCAGATTTAAGCACAGAAAAACTTGGGACTTGGAGCTACTCTAGAATTGGTTACATGTTAGTATAAGAAGTAGTTAGACAGCCCGCTCCATCCAGGTTTACTCTCTGGATATAATGAACTAGAGAGTTTATATTCTTTAACTATGGGTACAGCTAAGAAGGGGTAAAAGATGGGGGGTAAGAAAAGTCTACTTACTGAATGTGAGAACGCTATTCTCTTTTTTTCCCTCAGCTGACGATCATATCTTCAAGGCAGGAAAGTGCAGTGTTCTTTCTAAGACAGGTGGACAACCCTGTTTTATGTTGGTCTGATGCCTTGGAACCTATGGATTACTTTAAAATATCACAAGAGAGTATCATAAGGTGGAATTCCTTGTAGGTGGAAGAACTTGTAGAAAACAGAAACAGTGTAATAGAACAGGGGTTGGCAAACTGTAACAGGCCAGACAAGAATGTTTTATGTTTTTCAGGCTATACACAGTCTGCATCCATATTCTTTTTTGTTTTTTATTTAACCTTTAAAATGTAAATACCATTCCTAGATTGTAGGCTATACAAAAATATGATGTGGGCCAGATTTCCTCTGTGGACTGTATTTTGCCAACCCTGGGACAGAAGAAAACTTTATAAATTTCTATTGGTAATATCCATAGGGAGGTAAGGTAGTGCCTCTGTAAAACAAGAATGGAAAATAAGAAAAAGCTCCTAGACATTAATATGGTAGCAACAGATTTTAAATGTAGAATTGGATTTAGGAGGGAAAAATTAGAATTTCCCACATCCAGAAATCAAAGAGAAATAGGAAAGAAGAACTAGAAAATTAGAGGAGCAGTATGCAAGAACCAACTTCTGATAAATAAGAGCTCTATATGAAGAGACTGGAGAAAATTTTTTTTAAAAATCTCAAAAAATAATTCAAGAAAAATGCTTAGAATTGAAGAACGTAGTTTCCTGATGAAAAGACACACTCAAGCACCTGTAAAGGGGAAGAGCTACAAAGCACCTCACTATGCAGTTTCAAAGTACCTAAGGTAAAGAAAAGGTCCTAAAACCATCCAGAAAGAAAAAGACAACTCTCATACAAAAGATATGGAGTCTAAATTGAAATAGACTTCTTAAAAGCAACACCAGAAGCCAGAAGACTGTTGAAAATTATCTTCAACTATCTGAGGAAAAATTTTGATTTGCAACCCCCAAATGATCAATAAACTCTAAGACAAAATAAAGCCTTCAGTGTTAAAGGACCTGAAACGTTTGCTTCAAATGCACAGTTTCTCGGTATTCTACTGAAAGATATGCTTTATCAAAGGAGAAAATTCAGAAAGAGGAATACCAAGGATGCGGGAAACTGGAGTTCCAACCCAGAAAAGTGGAATTCCCAAAACAAGAAAGAAGGTTCTGGGATGAATCTGTACTGTAGTCCCATAGTAGTTAGTCTAGATTGGTTTTTGAGGATGGAAGGTTTACCCATATTGAAAAAAATTCACAGCTGTCACAAAGTGAGAATTAATTAATGATAGAAAACAGAAAATTAAGCAAGAACGGGAGAAAGAGAGTTAGTAACTTCAAGGTAGACAAAAACATATGAGAAAGGGAATGTAATCATAGTCCATCATGTAATTTCGTCTATACATGATAAGCCACTGAATATTGATTTACAAAAGAATTGTGAAATAACTGTACTAGGAGATTGGAGAGGAGTGAAGTTATCAGTAATATGAAATAAGCATCTTCTGTAGGAAGAATCCGTATATAATTTGTAGTGGTTAAAATCCAAGACAAATGACCACAAGAACTATCTAAGGTATTTTAAATTAATTGTTTCTGAGATTGGGAACTGAAGATGTGGTATGAGTAGGCAAAAGAGAATTCTGTTTTTATTAAAACTATTATAATATTATAAAACTGTTTGACTTTTAAACTGTGCTTGTGTATTTCATTAAGAATTAAAATTTACAAGCTAAAATTAACTTTTTACAATGTCTGGAGGTTTCAGTTCTAGATAAGATAGAATAAGTGCATTCTATACTGTTTTAAAAACCTGGATAAAATACATAGAGCTGCTATTCGAGTACTATGAAAAGTAAATCATACAAGACAGGTTGATAATTTGAATTCTGATCTTCTTCCCCAGTGAACTGGTTGGAATAACTATATTAATAGCAGGACAAAGTAGAATTCAGAACAAAGAAAATTACAGGGGTGCTAAAAGGAAAATTACATAATGGTAAAAGGGTCACATCAAAAAAGACATAGCAGTCCTAATTGTGTATTCACCTAAAAACAGAACCTCAAAGAAATTACACAAAAGGTGACATCTGAATAGAGAAATAGACAAATCCACAAGTAAAGTTGGAGACTTTAAAATTCCTCTTTCAATAATACTGGGTTGGTCAAAAATTTCATAAGATGTGATGGAAAAACCTAAATGAACTTTTTGGCCAACCCAATAGCTAGCAGTAGGAAACAGAAAACCAGTAAGGAGATAAAAGATTTAAACAATGTTGTTAAGCAACTAGATCAGATTGACATTATAGAGTACTCCACCCAACAACAGAATAAACATAACCTAAAGAACATGTACCAATGTAGACAATATCCGGGGTGACAAAGTTAAAAGTTGTTGTGAAGATTTGAAAGCAATCAATAAGAATTATCTCTAAGGGAGTTGAAAAGGTTGAAGTTGGTATATAAAGCCATTTTAAATATGATCAAAGAACTAAGAAAATTATGTCTAAAGAACTATAAGAAACTATGGGAATGATGTTTCACCAAGTGAAGAATATCAATAATAAAATTTTTTAAAAAAAGAACCTAATGGAAATTCTGGAGTTGAAATGTACAATAAGTGAAATGAAAAATTTATTAGATGGGCTCACCAGCAGTTTTGAGCAGAAAGAAAAAGAATTGATTTCTAGTATGAGGAACAGATAGAAGAAGAATGAAGAATAATTAAGATAGCCTCAGAAAACTGTACAACCACATAAAGCATACCAACATACACATAAAAAGAGTCTTAGGGGGAGAAAAGAGAGAGAAGGGAACATAAAGGTTTTTTTTTGAAGAAATAATGGCTGGAAACTTTGCAAATTTGGTGAAAAACATTGATCTCCACATCTCAGAAAAGCAGAAAACTCCAAGTGGTTTGAACTCAAAGAGATCCATACATCAGAATGTTGTGATCAAACTATCAGAAGACAAAAAGAAAATCTAGAAAACAGCAAGAGAAAAACCATATACAGGATCTCTTCGATTAGCAGATCTTTTACTGAACACTATGGAAAGGAGGCAGCAAATTGAAATATTTAAAGTGCTGAAAGAAAAAGACCATCAGTGGAATCTATATCTGGCAAAATTATACTTCAAAGATTAAAGAGGAAGTAGAACACTTACTTCTTGGAAGAAAAGTTATGACGAACCTAGAAAAAAAAAAAAAAACAGAGTCACAACAGAGGTCCGTCTAGTCAAGGCTATGGTTTTTCCAGTAGTCATGTATAGATGTGAGAGTTAGACTGTAAGGAAAGCTGAGCGCCGAAGAATTGATGTTTTTGAACTGTGGTGTTGGAGAAAACTCTTGAGAGTCCCTTGGACTGCAAAGAGATCCAACCAATCCATCCTAAAGGAGATCAGTCCTAGGTGTTCATTGGTAGGACTGATGTTGAAGCTGAAACTCCAATACTTTGGCCACCTGATGTGAAGAGCTGACTCATTTGAAAAGACCCTGATGCTGGGAAAGATTGAGGGCAGGAGGAGAAGGGGATGACAGAGGATGAGATGGTTGGATGGCATCACTGACTCAATGGACATGGGTTTGGGTGAACTCCGGGAGTTGGTGATGGACAGGGAGGCCTGCTGTGCTGCAGTTCATGGGGTCACAAAGAGTTGGACACGACTGAGTGACTGAACTGAACTGAGAACATTTCCAAAGAAAAACCAAGAGAATTAATCTTTGGAAATTTTAATTATACAAGAAGCACTAAAAGGAGTCTCTTTCTTGCTAAATGAAAGGACACTAATCAGTAACTTATATCCACATGAAGAAATAAGGAGGATCTGTAATTTCATAGGTAAATATAAAAAACAATATAAGTATATTTTGGTAGCTCTTTTTCTCCTGTTTGATTTTTGGAAGTAACTGCATAAAGCAGTAATTTTATGTCTGTGGTAATAAGCATGGGTCTTGGGGGTCCCAAAAACCATACTTAGATTTAGTTATTCACCAGGAGCAGTGATAGATTTAGCAAACAGCTGAATACACACCTAAGAGTTATTGCAGTGAAAGGATACAAAGCAAAAACAGCAAAGAGAAGGCACACAGGCAAAGCTCCAGGGGAAGTCAGGCACAGTCTTCCAAGTGTCTTCTCTCAATGGAGTCATACAGGGCACTCTTAGATTCCCAGCAATGAATTGTGGTAACCTGTGTGAAATAATTGCCAACCAGAAGAGCTTGTTAAAGACTCAGCACCCAGAGTTTTTATTTGGACTGGTCATATAGGCAGTCTCTGCCTAACACTTTACCAAAGTCTAGACTCTCAGAAGAAAAGCACATGTTTGGCATTAACCTTATTTTTGCACAGACATTTTAGACACAGTGAGACTTCCTTATCAGTTTGTGATTGGAACCTTCCTGAAATCTAAAAGCCAACCAAGGGCTGCTTTTATATGCAGACACTTTTAGAGATAAGCAACTTGGCCTGCTGTACTCACTTTTCTGCACAGGTGTAATGTTTAAAGATAAAATTTAAATTAAAGTAATAACACAGTGTGAGAGGGGAAGAAACTGTTATTACAGGAGCAGTGTTTTTGGATACTATTGAAATTAAGTTCATATCAATCCAAATTAGATTTTATAAATTAAGGTGTTTATTAAAACTCTCAAGAATTATACAAAAAAGACCATAATGACATGGATAACCACAGTGGTGTGATCACTCACCTTGGGTCAGACATCCTAGGGTATGAAGTCAAGCGGGCCCTAGGAAGCATTACTACAAAGCTAGTGGAGGTGATGGAATTCCAGCTGAGCTATTTCAAATCCCAAAAGCTGTTAAAATGCTGCACTCAGTATGTCAGCAAATTTGGAAAACTGAGCAAGTGACAACAGGACTGGAAAAGGTCAGTTTTCATTACAATCCAAAGAAGGAAGGTGCTAAAGGATGTTCAGACTACTGCACAGTTGTGCTCATTTTGCATGCTGGTAAGGTAATGCTCAAAATACTTCAAGCTAGATTTTAGCAGAATGTGAGCTGAGAACTACAAGCTGGGTTTAGAAAAGGTAAAGGAACCAGAAATCAAATTGCCAATATTTGTTGGATCACAGAGAAAGCAAGGGAATTCCAGAGAAAACTTCTGCTTCATTGACTATGTGAAAGCCTTTGACTATGTGGATCACAACAAACTGTGGAAAATTCTTAAAGAGGTAAGAACCAGACCACCTTACCTATCTCCTAAGATACCTGTACACAGGTCAAGAAGCAACAATTAGAACCTCACATGGAACAACTGACTGGTTCAAAATTGGGAAAGGAGTATGACAAGGCTGTATATTGTCGCCATGTTTATTTAATTCTGTGCAGAGTACATCATGTGAAATCCCATCCTGGATGAATGAAAAGATGGAATCAGGATTGCCAGGAGAAATATCAACAACCTCAGATAATGCAAATGATACTACTCTAATGGCAGAAAGGGAAGAGGAACTAAAGAGCCTCTTGATGAGGGTGAGATTGAAAAAGCTGGCTTAAAACTCAACATTCAAAAAACTAAGATCATGGAATCCTGTCCACTTCATGGCAAATAAAAAAGGAAAAAGTAGAAGCAGTGACAGATTTTTTTTCCTTGGGCTCCAAAATCATTGTGGATGGTAACTGCAGCCATGAAATTAAAAGAAGTTTGCTCCTTGGAAGGAACGCTATGACCACCCTAGACATCATATTAAAATGCAGAAACAGGGACCCACAGACCGTGGGGAGTGCATCTGTCCTCTGCAGGGGCCACGGATTGGGAAAAGTGTTTCAGCTGCTGCTGCAGAGAGTGTTTCCAGGGGACTGAGGAAAACCATCAGGAGCCAAAAATGCTAAAACCGAGATCAAGCCTTGAGACTTTGAAGTGGGAACACTGACTCCAAGACCCTAGGCTACCAGAAAACTAATCCTAGGGAGTAACAAATAGTGAGAACCCACACCAACCAAGACCCAGCATCACCCAACCATCAGTAGCACCCTGTGCAGGACACCTTATCTAAACAACAAACAAAACAAAAATACAAACCCAGTCATCAGCAGACAGGATTACCACCCACTCAGCCTTGACCATCAGAGGAAAAACAAACAAGCAAAAAAAAACCCTCACCCTATGCAAATCGCACCCTATGCAAAGCTTACACAAACCACTGGACCAACCTTTGAAGGGCAGAAACCAAAAGGAGGAAAGAATTCAACCTTGAAGCCTGGGAAAAGGAGACCTCAAACACAATAAGTTAAAAAAAATGAATAATGAAAAGGCAGAAAAATACTACACAAATGAAGGGACAAATTAGAAACACAGAAGTTCAAATAAATGAAGAGGAAATAAGCAAACTACCTGTAAAAGAGAATTCAGAATAATGATAGTAAAGATGATCAAAAACCTT
This sequence comes from Capra hircus, assembly GCF_001704415.2. NCBI lineage: Eukaryota > Metazoa > Chordata > Mammalia > Artiodactyla > Bovidae > Capra > Capra hircus. The sequence continues at coordinate 11,018,748 of NC_030826.1, forward strand.
GAAAACAAAATGGAGAAAATGCAAGAATCAATTAACAAAGACCTAGAAGAATTAAAGAATAAACATACACACAACACAATGACTGAAATTAAAAATACTCTGGAAGGAATCAATAGCAGAATATCTGAAGCAGAAGAATGATTCAGTGAGCTGGAAGATAAAATGATGAAAATAACTTCTGAAGAGCAAAATAAAGTAAAAAGAATGAAAAGAACTGAGGATAGTCTCAGAGACCTTTGGGACAATATCAAACCCACCAACATCAAATTATAGGGCTCCCAAGAAGAAGAGAAAAAGAAAGGCTATGAGAAAATTTTGAAGATTATAGTTGAAAATTTCCCAAACATGGAAAAGGAAATAGTCAAGTCCAAGAGGCATAGAGAGTCCCATACAGGATAAACCCAAGGAGAAACATGCCAGTTCAGTTCAGTTCAGTTGCTCACTAATGTTTGACTCTGTGTCCCCATGGACTGCAGCATGCCAGACTTCCCTGTCCATCACCAACTCCCAGAGCCTACTCAAACTCATGTCCATTGTGTCAGTGATGCCATCCAACCATCTCATCCTCTGTCATCCCCTTCTCCTCCCACCTTCAATCTTTCCCAGCATGAAGGTCTTTTCAAATGAGTCATTTCTTTGCATCAGGTGGCCAAAGTATTGGAGTTTTAGCTTCAGCATCAGTCCTTCCAATGAATATTCAGGACTGATTTCCTTCAGGATGGACTGGTTGGATCTCCGTGCAGTCCAAAGGATTCTCAGGAGTCTTCTCCAACACCACAGTTCAAAAGCATCAATTCTTTGGTGCTCAGCTGCAGCTTTCTTTATAGTCCAGCTCTCACATCCATACATGACTACTGGAAAAACCATAGCTTTGACTAGATGGACCTTTGTTGGCAAAATAATATCTCTGCTTTTTAATATGCTGTCTAGGTTGGTCATAACTTTTCTTCCAAGGAGTAAGTGTCTTTTAATTTCATGGCTGCACTCACCATCTGCAGTGATTTTGGAGCCCCCCCAAAAATAGTCCCTCACTGTTTCCACTGTTTCCCCATATATTTGCCATGAAGTGATGGGACCAGATGCCATGATCTTCATTTTCTGAATGTTGAGTTTTAAGCCAACTTTTTCACTCTCCTCTTTCACTTTCTTCAAGAGGCTCTTTAGTTCTTCTTTGCTTTCTGCCATAAGGGTGGTGTCATCTGTGTATCAAACTAACAAAGACTAAATACAAAGGAAGAATGTTAAAAGCAGCAAGGGAAAAGCAACAAGTAACATACAAGGGAAACCCCATACATTTAACAACTGATCTTTCAGCAGAAACTCTGCAGGCAGGAAGGGAGTGGCAGGATATGTTTAAAGTACTGAAAGGGAAAAATTCTACAACCATGATTACTCTACCCGGCAAGGATCTCATTCAAAATTGATGGAGAAATAAAAAGCTTTTCAGACAAGTGAAAGTTAAGAGAATTCACTACCACCAAACCAGCTTTACAACAAATGTTAAAGGGGCTTATATAGTCAAGAAATATAAGAGAAGGAAAAAGATCTACAAAATCAACCCCAAACAATTAAAACGGCAATAGGAACATATGTATCAATAATTACTTTAAATGTAAATGGATTAAATGCTCCAACCAAAAGACAGACTGGCTGAATGGATACAAAAACAAGACCCACATATATGCTGTCTACAGGAAACCCACTTCAGACATAAAGACACATGTAGACTGAAAGTGAGATGATGGAAAAATATATTCCATGCAAATGGGAAGCAAAAGAAAGCTGGAATAGCAATCCTCATATCAGACAAAATAGACCTTAAGATAAAGAAGATTACAAGTGATATGGAAGGACACTGCATAATGATCAAGGGATCGATACAAGAGGAAGACATAGCAATTGTAAATATCTATGCACCCAAATCGGAGAAGGCAATGGCACCCCACTCCAGTACTCTTGCCTGGAAAATTCCATGGACAGAGGAGGCTGGTAGGCTGCAGTCCATGGGGTCGCTGAGTCAGACATGACTGAGCGACTTCCCTTTTCACTTTTCACTTTCATTCATTGGAGAAGGAAATGGCAACCCACTCCAGTGTTCTTGCCTGGAGAATCCCAGGGACGGGGGAGCCTGGTGAGCTGCCATCTATGGGGTCGCACAGGGTCGGACACAACTGACATGACTTAGCAGCAGCAGCAGCATGCACCCAAATAGGAGCACCTCAATACATAAGTCAAACACCAACAGACATAAAAGGAGAAATTAACAGTAGCACAATAATAGTAGCATACTTTAACACCCTGCTCACACCAATGGACAGATCATCAAAATAAAATTAATAAGGAAACACAAATCTTAAATGATACATTAGATGAGATGGATCTCATTGATATCTTCAGGAGATTCCATCCAATTGCAGAAGAATGCAGCTTCTTCTCAAGTGCACATGGAACATTGTCCAGGATAGACCACATCTTAGGTCACAAATCAAACCTCAATAAATTTAAGAAAATTGAAATGGTATCAAGCATCTTCTCCTACCACAACTCTATGAGACTAGATATCAATTACAAGAAAAAAGCTGTAAGAAGCACAAACACATGGAGATTAAACAACATGTTTCTAAATAACCAATAGGTTACTGAAGAAATCAAAAGAGAAATCAGAAAATTTCTAGAAAGAAATGACCATGAAAACACAACTCAAAACCTATGGGATGCAGAAAAAGCAGTTCTAAGAGGGATGTTTATAGCAATACAATCCTACCTCAAGAAACATCGAATAGGCAACCTAACTTTACACCTAAAACAACTGGAAAAAGAAGAACCAAAACACCCCACAATTAGTAAAAGGAAATAAATCATAAAGATCTGAGCAGAAATAAATGAAAAATGAAAGAAACAGTGGTAAAGATGAATAAAACTAAAAGCTGGTTGTTTGAGAAGATAAGCAAAATTGACAAACCTTTGGCCAGACTCATCAAGAAAGAGAAGAATCAAATCAACAAAATTGGAAATGAAAAAGGAGAGGTTACAACAGACAATGCAGAAATACAAAAGATTATGAGACGATTATGAACAACTATATGACAATAAAATGGATAACTTGGAAGAAATGGACAGATTCTTAGAAAAGTTCAATCTTCTAAGACTGAACCAGGAAGAAATAGAAATTATGAACAACCCAATTACAAGCAGTTAAATTGAAGCTGTGATAAAAAAAATTTCCCAAAAAACAAAAGCCCAGCACCAGATGGCTTCACAGCAGAATTCTATCAACATTTAGAGAAGAGCTAATACCTATCCTTCTAAAACTCTTTCAAAAAATTGCAGAGGAAGGAACACTTCCAAACTCATTCTACAAGGCCACCATCACCCTGATACCAAAACCAGATAAAGACAACACAAAAAAAAAACTACAGGCCAATATCACTGATGAACATAGATGCAAAAATCCTCAACAAAATTTTAGCCAACAGAATTCAGCAACACATCAAAAAGCTCATACATCATGATCAAGTGGGGTTTATTCCAGGAATGCAAGGATCCTTCCGTATACACAAATCAATCAATGTGATACACCATATTAACAAATTGAAAGGTAAAAACCATATGATAATCTCAGTAGATGCAGAGAAAGCCTTTGAAAAAATTCAACACTCATTTATGATTAAAACTATTCAAAAAGTGGGCATGGAAGGAACCTACTTCAACATAGTAAAGGCCATATATGAAAAGCCTACAGCAAACATTATTCTCAATGGTGAAAAACTGAAAGCATTCCCCTTAAGATAAGGAACAAGACAAGGGTGTCCACTTTCACCACTATTATTCAACATAGTTCTGGAAGTCCTAGCTACAGCAATTAGAGAAGAAAAATAAAAGGAATCCAGATCAGAAAAGAAAAAGTAAAGCTCTCACTGTTTGCAGATTACGTGATACTGTACATAGAAAACCCTAAAGATAGTATCAGAAAATTACTATAGCTAATCAGTGAATTTAGCAAAGTTGCAGGATACAAAATCAATACACAGAAATTACTTGCATTTCTATATTTCTAACAATGAAAGATCAGAAAGAAAAGGAACCAATCCCATTCACCATCGCAACAAAAAGAATTAAATAAGTAGAGATAAACTTACCTAAGGAGACAAAAGAACTGTACACAGAAAATTTTAAGACAGCAATGAAAGAAACCTAAGATGACATAAACAGATGGAGGGATATTCCATGTTCCTGGGTAGGAAGAATCAATATTGTGAAAATGACTTCACTACCAAATGCAATCTACAGATTCAATGTGATCCTATCAAATTACCGATGACATTTTTCACAGAACTAGAACAAAAAATTTCACAATTCATATGGAAACACAAGACCCTGAATAGCTAAAGCAGTCTTAAGAATGGAGCTGGAGGAATCAACCTTCCTGATTTCAGATTATACTACAAAGCTACAGTCATCAAGACAGTATGGTCCTGGCACGAAAACAGAAATATGGACCATTGGAACAAGATAGAAAGCCCAGAAATAAACCCATGCACCTATGGGTACCTTATTTTTGACAAAGGAGGCAAGAATATACAATGGGGCAAAGACAGCATCTTCAATAAATGGTGTTGGAAAAACTGGGACAGCTATACATGAAAGAATGAAAATAGAACACTTCCTAACACCATACTTAAAGATAAACTCAAAATGGATTAAAGACCTAAATGTAAGACCAGAAACTACAGACTTCTTATAGGAAAACATAGGCAGAACAGTTGATGACATAAAGCAAGATCCTCTGTGATCCACCTCCTAGAGTAATGGAAATAAAAGCAAAAGTAAACAAGTGGGACTTGATGAAACTTAAAAGCTTTTGCACAGCAAAGGAAACTGTAAGCAAGGTGAAAAGACAACCCTCAGAATGGGAGAAAATAATACCAAGTGAAACAGCTGACAGAGGATTAATTCCCAAAATATACAAGCAGCTCATACAACTCAATACCAGAGAAACAGACAACTCAATCAAAAAGTGGGAAAAGACCTAAACAGACATTTCTCCAAAGAAGGCATACAGATGGCTAACAAACATATGGAAAGATGCTCAACATCACTCATTATTAGAGAAATGCAAATCAAAACTACAATTCTGACCTTACACTGGTCAGAATGGCCATCATCAAAAAGTCTACAAACAGTAAATGCTGGGGAGGGTGTGGAGAAAAGGGAACGCTCTTGCACTGTTGGTGGGAATGTAAATTGATACAGCCACTATGGAAGATAGTATGGAGATTCCTTAAAAAACTAGGAATAAAGCTACCATATGGCCCAGCAATCCCACTCCTAGGTATATCCCCTGAGGAAACCAAAATTAAAAAAGACACATTGTTCATTGCAGCACTATTTACAATAGCTAGAACATGGAAGCAACCTAAATGTCCATTGGCAGATGAATGGATTAAGAAGTTGTACATATACACAATGCAATATTACTCAAAAATACAAAGGAACGTCTTTGAGTCAGTTCTAATGAGGTGGATGAACCTAGAACCCATTGTATAGAGTGAAGTAAGTCAGAAAGAGAAATATTGTATTCTAATACATATATACAGAATCTAGGAAAATGGTACTGAAGAATTTACTTACAGGGCTGCAATTCAGAAACAGACATAGAGAATAGACTTATGGACATGGGGAGAGGGGAGGAGACGGTGAGATGTATGGAAAGAGTAACATGGAAACTTACATTACCATATGTAAAATAGATAGCCAACAGGGAATTTGCTGTATGGCTAAGGAAACTCAAACAGGCGCTCTGTATCAACCTAGAGGGTTGGAACGGGGAGGGAGATGGGAGGGAAGTTAAAAGGGGAAGGGATATATGTATACCTATGGGTGATTCATGTTGAGGTTTGACAGAAAACAACAAAATTCTGTAAAGCAATTATCCTTCAATTAAAAAAAAAAAAAGCAGAGACATCACTTTGCCAACAAAAATCCATATATAGTCAAAGCTACGATTTTTCCAGTAGTCATGCATGGATATGAGAGTTGGACCATAAAGAAGGCTGAGCACTAAAGAATTGATGCTTTTGAGTTGTGGGGCTAGAGATGACTCTTGAGAGTCCCTTGAGCTTCAAGGAGATCAAATCAATCAACCCTAAAGGAAATCAACCCTGAATACTCATTGGAAAGACTGATACTGAAGCTGAAGCTCTAATACATTGGCCACCTGATGGGAAGAAGAAACTCACTAGAAAAGACCCTGCTGCTGGGAAAGATTGAGGACAGGAGGAGAAGAGGGTGACAGAGGATAAGATGATCAGATAGCTTCTCTGACTCAATGGACATGAATTTGAGCAAACTCCAGGATATACTGAAGGACAGGGAAGCCTGGCATGCTGCATCCATGGGGTCATAACTAGCTGGACCAACTTAGTACCTGAACAGTAACAAATTCAAGAGAATGAAGTTAGACCCCTACCTCATACTGTATAGAAAAGTTAACTCTAAATGGATCAAAGGCTAACAAGGTGCAGATTTTCTTGACCTTGGATTAGGCAGAGGTTTTTAAAATATTTCAGATCATGTATCTGATCAGAGTCTAGTTCCAGAATACATAAAGAACTCTTATAAAGAGTTCAACAATAAAAAGACAGTGCAATTTTAATTTTGACCAATAATTTAAATACATATTTCTCAAAAAAAAAAAAAAAGACATGTGACCAGTATGCACATGAAACGATGTGCAACATCATTAGTCATTCAGTTCAGTTGCTCAGTCATGTCCGACTCTGTGCGACCCCATAGACGGCAGCCCACCAGGCTCCCCCATCCCTGGGATTCTCCAGGCAAGAACACTGGAGTGGGTTACTGGATTTCCTTCTCCAGTGCATGAAAGTGAAAAGTGAAAGTGAAGTCTCAGTCGTGTCTGACTCTTAGCAACCCCATGGACTGCAGCATACCAGGCTCCTCTGTCCATGGGATTTTCCAGGCAAGAGTACTGGAGTGGGTTGCCATTGCCTTCTCCACATTAGTCATTAGGAAAATGTAAATCAAAACCAGAGTGAAGTACCACTTTATACCTTTTATGGTAAATATATTGAAAAAGAGGGACAGTAACAAGTGTTAATGAAGCTATAGAGAAATTGGAAATCTCATGCATGGCTAATAGAAATGTAAAATTATGCGACTGCATTGGAAAAAATCATGTGGCAGTTCCTCAAAATATAAACAGAGTTTCCATACGAACTATCAAGTCTATTCCTAAGTTTATACTCAAGAGTTTTTTTTAAATGTATTAACAAAAGCTTGTACACAAATATATATAGCAGCATTATTCATAATAGTCAGAAATGGAAGCAATGCAGAATGATCATTACTTTATGTATAGATAAACAAATTGTGGTATATCCATACAATGGAATATTCTTCAGTAATAATATATAATATGCTAAGTGAGAGAAGCCAGACACAAAATGCCATATATTATAAGATTCTAGTTTATGAAGTGTCCAAAACAGATAAATCTAGGGCTTCCCAGGGTGGCACTAGTGGTAAAGAACCCATGTGCCAATGCAGGAGATAAGAGACAGGTTTGATCCCTAGATCAGGAAGATCCCCTGGAGGAGGGCATGGCAGTCCACTCCAGTATTCTTGCCTGGAGAATACTATGGACAGAGGAGCCTTGTGGGCTACACTCCCTGGTGTCACATAGATTTGGACAGGACTGAAGCCACTTTGCATGCACACATGCATATGAAGAGAAAGTAGATTACTGCTTGTCAGGGGTTAGGGGAAATAATCTGAGTAATTCAGGGAGACTAATGGGCATGGGGTTTCTTTTTTGGTGAGATTAAAATATTCTGTAATATATTGTGTTCTAGGTTGCAGAACCTTGTGAATGTGCTAAAGAACCACTATATTTTAAAATCTTTAATAATTTTTAAAATAAAACAATTAGCAAATTGAGCACCACAATCCATAAAAAGAATAATGTACCATAGCCATAGTGGTTATTCTAGGAATGAAAGAAAGGTAAGCTCAATATCTGAAATTTTGCTACTATAATCCACCATATTAGCAGTTTAAAAACAACAACTACATGATTATATCAATTGGTGCAAAAAAATGTTTTACAAACTTATTTATGATATAAACTTGTTAAATCAGAATAAAAGTTATCTACATAAAATCTACAGCTAGTATAAGGTAAAAAATATTCTGTATATGTAAGGAAGGTTTGGAGGAAATATTTTCTTTAATTTTCTTGACTTTTGAAATAGAGTGCATGTCACGTTTTTGGGTATAAGTTATCAGTAGTTGGCAAAAGTAGGGTGCTTTTAAATATACCTACTCTGGTACATTGTACTGAGTAGTTTCTATAAACCTTATTCATAATCATGACTTTGATTAAAGGACACATCATTAATTTTCTCAATCTTCCCTCTGTCCCATTAGAAATTTGACTGTTTTCACTGTTGTATTTATCTTACTTTCTCCCTATTTTTTAATAGGTGTATTCGACACAAGAATGATTGGGGGGCTCTTATTCTAGTCGATGATCGCTTCAGAAGTAACCCAAGTCGATACATATCTGGTAAGAGTCTCAGCTGGGCTTAAATTAAGAGTTGGTAGCAAGCTTTAGTATTTAATGACTTCTATTTTTAAAGACAAAGAATTGGATAGAGAATTTGAATTACTAGATCTAACATGGAAAAATTCACATTGCCTGGAAATCTATCCTTTTAATGCTTTTAAGATCTTTAGAGAGAAGGATCTGGTTAGTTCTAATGGATCATGGAAAAAGTAAGAGAGTTCCAGAAAAACATCTATTTCTGCTTTATTGACTATGCCAAAGCCTTTGACTGCATGGATCACTATAAACTGTGGAAAATTCTGAAAGAGATGGGAATACCAGACAACCTGACCTGCCTCCTGAGAAATCTGTATGCAGGTCAGGAAGCAACAGTTAGAACTGGACATGGAACAACAGACTGGTTCCAAATTGAGAAAGAGTACATCAAGGCTGTATATTGTCACCCTGCTTATTTAACTTACATGCAGAGTACATCATGATAAGTGTTGGACTGGAAGAAGCAGAAGCTGGAATCAAGATTGCCGGGAGAAATATCAATAACCTCAGATATGCAGATGACACCACCCTTATGGCAGAAAGTGAAGAGAAACTAAAAAGCCTCTTGATGAAAGTGAAAGAGGAGAGTGAAAAGTTGGCTTAAAGCTCAACATTCAGAAAACGAAGATCATGGCATCTGGTCCCATCACTTCATGGGAAATAGATGGGGAAACAGTGGAAACAGTGTCAGACTTTATTTTGGGGGGCACAAAAATCACTGCAGATGGTAATTCCAGCCGTGAAATAAGACGCTTACTCCTTGGAAAGAAAGTTATGACCAACCTAGATAGCATATTAAAAAGCAGAGACATTACTTTGCCAACAAAGGTCCATCTAGTAAAGGCTGTGGTTTTTCCAGTAGTCATGTATGGATGTGAGAGTTGGACTGTGAAGAAAGCTGAGCACCGAAGAATTGATGCTTTTGAACTCTGGTGCTAGAGAAGACTCTTGAGAGTCCCTTGGACTGCAAGGAGATCCAACCAGTCCATCCTAAAGGAGATCAGTTGTGAGTGTTTATTGGAAGGACACCAATGATGTTGAAGCTGAAACTCCAGTACTTTGGCCACCTCATGCGAAGAGTTGATTCATTGGAAAAGACCCTGCTGCTGGGAAAGATTGAGGGCAGGAGAAGGGGACGACAGAGGATGAGATGGTTACATGGCAACACTGATGGACATGAGTTTGGATGAACTCCGGGAGTTGGTGATGAACAGGGAGGCCTGGCATGCTGCAGTTCATGAGGTCGTGGAGAATCAGACATGACTGAGCGACTGGACTGAACTGAACTGAATGTAGTATATTAATCAATTAAGATCTTTCAGTTTCATCAGAATGTGGTTTTGATTCAGTAGCATAGCAATAATTTATTTAGCATTGTCAAGGAAAAAACTGTTCCACAGAAGTTAATTTTTCAAGAAATATTAAGTTTTTACATTTAAGCATGCAAGCAATCCATTGGCTGCATAGGATTCTTCTTTCATTTTGGATTATTTGAGTTTTATTGTTGTTGATTTAGAAATGCTTCTGTTGTTACAGAGTTTATATTAATCAGAGTTAGTATCTTCTAAAAAGAAAAAAATGCACCACTGCATTCTGCAAGATGGTCATTTTTCCCCACTCAAATGAACAAATATCGTGTGCCGATTGTTTTCATCCAGCTGTAGCACAGTCCCTTTGAAATCAATATCAGGAATCTATCTGTTATTAAAGAACTGTTAGAAATACTTCCATTTTTATTGTTAGCTTTAGAGCTAAAAAGTTCATACCATACTATAATATAATGAAAAGATGCTAATTTTTTGTTTCAGATTAGCTGTCTATGTATGTGTACTCTACTTTTTATATTTCAGAACCTAATCATTATATCTGATTCAGTATTTAAACATATCCACCTGGATTGAAGCAGGAAATGCTGCTGTATTAATCTTTTCTCCTCTTTACCTGTAGAGCAAGCCATTGAGCTTAGGCCAAGTCCTAACCAAAAGCAAATGTTGAGTGCTTATGTTTAGTCAGCAGGTGGAGCTCAGATTCTTTCAAGTTTTCAAAAGCAAACTGACATTTTATACTGAAAAGGCTTTTTTTAATCACAAAAAGGTCAAAATGAAAGTGATAACTATAATGCTAAAATTTTTAAATTTGAAAATTTTTCATATTTTTATTTGGTATAATTATTTTCCCGAAGCAAACAAAAATCAAGAACTTTAAAGAAATGCATGTTTAAAATTTTTTTTATTTTCAAATCTAGAACTGAAATTTTTGCCTCAGATTCGTTGAGAGATTTTTTTTTTAATTAAACATTTTTTATTATTTTCTGTAAGATTTTATTTTTTTCTGAGACTCGAAGACTGAAATCTTAAGTAGGCAGTAACAGCAGATTCCTTTTGATGACTAATTTTTGTTTAAATTCAATTTGCATAAGAATAGATTGATAGAAAATTTCCATTAAACAGAAAAACTAAAGGAATATATTTGTAGTCAAAGTCTAATTGTTCAAGTTTCTTGATGCCCTGTCTTATCTTCCTCTCAACTGAAAAACGCCATACTGAATTTTTAAACTACTCCAAAAGATGATTATAGTTTTAGCAACATCAGCAGAGAATATTTATTTTCTAAAGTCCAAGTATCTGAATTTCATTCTGAAGTGGATCATTATCCAAAACACCTTATACTGTTAATATGGTTTATTTTTATGCAGTTTTCATATGTCACAGGTCTTATCTCTTATAATGTGATTATTTATATATTAAAAATCAATATATATATTCATATGGGACATGATTTACCCACAAAATGGTGTTATTCCTTTTACCCAGAATAGTTTAATATATTTGGAATTGGGAGAAGGGAGACAAAAAAAAAACACAACACCTTTGAGACTGTTAAAGTGAGAAAGGGTAAGTGGCTCAGTTGTGTCCTACTTTTTGTGACCCCACGTACTATAGCTTGCCAGGCTCCCCTGTTCATGGAATTCTCCAGGCAAGAATACTGGAGTGGGTAGCCAGTGGGAATGCCCTTCTCCAGGAGATCTTCCTGCCCAGGGGTTAAACCCCCTTCTCCAGGAGATCTTCCTGCCCAGGGGTTAAACCTGTCTCTTCCGCATTGCAGGCACATTTTTTTACCATATGAGCCACCAGGGAAGCCCAATAATATCAGAGCCTGTAGCCATTCCCTTCTCCAGGGGATCTTCCCCACTCAGGATTGAACCTGGGTCTCCTGCATTGCAGGCAGATTCTTTATCATTTGAGCACCAGGGAAGCTCAAAGTGAAAGTGTTAGTCACTCAGTTATGTCCAACTTTTTGCAACCATATGGACTGTAGCCTCCCAGGCCCCTCTGTCCATGGAATTCTCCAGGCAAGAATACTGGAGTGGGTAGCCATTCCCTTCTCCAGGGGATCTTCCTAACCCAGGGATCAAACTCCAATTTATTTTTGCTTAAGGAATCAAATTTAAAAGTTGTAAAAAGAGATTGTGTTGTTTACAACTTCTAGTTTGTCTGCAGTTGAAAGATAGGCAGTTTTTGTGGGGAATTATAGTAAAATTCCCCTTCAGGATCACAGCCTTGTTGCGGCAAAGGGGCTTGCGTAACTCAAGCTATGAGCTGTGCCGTGCAGGACCACCCAAGATGCAAACCACTCCAGTATTCTTGCCGGGAGAATCCCATGAAAAGTATGATAAGGCATGAAAAGATATGACACCAGAAGATGACCCCCAAGGAAATTAAAGACACTTGCTCCTTGGAAGGAAAACTGTGACAAACCTAGACAACGTATTAAAAAGCAAAGACATCACTTTGCCAACAAAGATCCAAATAGTCAAAGATGTGGTTTTTCCAGTAGTCACGTATGAATTTGATAGTTGGACTATAAAAAAGGCTAATGGCCAAAGAATTGATGCCTACGAATTGTGGTGCTGGAGAAGACTCTTGAGAGTTTCTTGGACTGCACAGAGATCAAGCAAGTCAATCCTAAAGGAAGTCAACCCTGAATATTCATTAGAGGACTGATTCTGAAATTGAAGCTCCAATACTTTGGCCACCTGATGAGAAGAGCTGACGCCTTGGAAAAGACCCTGATGCTGGGAAATATTGAGGGCAGGAGGAGAAGGAGACGACAGAGGATGAGATGATTGGATGGCATCACCAACTCAATGGGCATAAGTTGGAGCAAACTCTGGGTGATGGTGAAGGACAGGGAAGCCTGGGATGCTGCAGTCCATGGGGTCGCAAAGAGTCAGACACAACTTCGTGACTGAACAATAACAACAATGATAAAATTAAATTTGCCTTATTCCCCAGTTATTCATACTGATGAATAATGAATTTCCCTATCTCCATTCTACTTCTACTGCCTCTTCCCTCCATCCAGTTGACAATCACTGCATGTAAAGAGAAATGCTACTGATACAAGAGCATACTGTACTTACGAAGGTAAAAAGGCAGGAAAACGATTGAGAACCATTCTATATACTCTAAATTCAAAGTAGATTACTTCACCAGAGAAGTTATCTAATTGTTTTTCTTAGTATGTCGTCACAAATAACCAAAGTTTCTTTGCTGGTTTTACTTTTTGCCTTAGGACTTTCTAAATGGGTTCGACAGTTGATTCAGCACCATTCAACCTTTGACAGTGCACTGGAGTCCTTGGCTGAATTTTCCAAAAAGCACCAAAAGGTCATTGCTGTATCCAAAGAAGACAGAAAATCTATACAGGACAGTGAGCCTACACTTGGAGCGGCTTGTTCGAAGGACAGTACCTATTTTTTAGAAGCAGCAAGCCATTTATCACCAGAATATGCTACGGAAGGTAAAGCAAAAATGTGTTTAAAACTACCATATCCTAAAATGATAAATGAAAGCCCATCTTTACCAAGAGGCATCATCTCCAAAAAGGAGAAAAGTGTGAAAAGTTCTACCCATTTACATTTAGTAGAGAAGTCTCATTATATTCAGTGAAATGATATTTGTTATGCTACAGATTAATGTCCTTAAGTATGTTGGTTTGTAATATAAGGTGTTATCATAAAATAATGAAATAGTATAGTGTATTGGAATGGGAACAAACTTTTGTCAGAGACCTATACATATTTTCTGGTTTTCCACTAAGAAGCTTTGACCCTCTGAGCAAGTCACTTAACATTTTGAGTCTTAATAGAAGAAGGAATATCTGCCTGCCTGTCCCTCCAGGTTGGGTTGTAAAGATCTAATAAGATGATAAATATCACAACATTGTAAAGAACTGTACAAATGGTAATTTTTTCTAAAGGTGATATTAAAAACTGACCTAATTTGTCTTACATGAATTATTTGTTTAGAGATGTGAAAGTCATTTATTCTAAATGATAAAAAAAATAATATTTTAAAATATCAGAATATGCTAGATTAGAATATAATTTGAAAAATTAGAATATAATTTAAATATGTTAGAGTATAATATATCAGAAGTTAGCAAATTATGGCCTATGGACCAAATTTGGCCTGCTCTCTGATTTTGTAAGTAAAGTTTAATGGAATGCAGTCACAGTCAGTCACTTACATATAGTATACAAGAGCAGAGTTAAGTAGTTGTATATATTACACTAGAACAGCATAATTGAGTAGTTGCAACAGATACTATATGACCCACAAAGCCTAAAATATTTATTGTCTGGCCTATTACAGAAAAAGTTTGCTAAACTGTGTTCTATATCATTGGATATCATTTTAATTGTTTTATTTAATATATAATAGTTGTTTTATATATCAGTTTTTAAAAATTTATTTTATAGCATATGCTTGTATGCTAACTAAATGTTATAGTGAGTTCTAGGCCATTATACTAGTTTCTAGTCTAGGTCTGATTACCAACCAGTTTTATAACCTCAAGCAAATATCTTAGTCTTTGTGGTTGTCAGTTTCCTTTTTCTGGGGGGTTGTCAATTACCTTAGGGAATTAATCTTGGTCAGTTTTTCTCAATCACTGGTTGGTGGATTTTTAAGGCATTTTTACAGCTTCCTTCCCCCTTTACTCAGCCTTCTTTCTTTTCCTTTTTACCCTTCCTTTTCTTGTTTATTTCTGAGATCCCTGGTGTAGAATTTGATAGTTTACCAGACAGCATTATAACTTGGGCTAGGAACCACTGGAGACCTAAGATTCCTTTCAGAGTTAACATGTTGTGCTTTACATTCTAAAATGGAAGTCCTGCTACTGTATGGGCTCTGAATTATGCATCCTATAGTTATTTTAGTATTTCTGACAAAAATCACTTTTAATGTAACAATTATGATGTTAGGAGCAGAAAGTTAACACTCTTACACTCTTGTATTTATAGATGATCCAGAATTATTGGAAGAGTCTGCCCAGGCAGTAGGAGCAGAAAGAATTGTTATCTCCAGATCCATAAGCCCCACCTTCAGCAAACAAATAAACCGAGTTAGCTGGTCTGGGAGTAATGTGGGGGGACAGTGTCTTACTGGTAAAATTCTGACTGGAACACCTATGGTTAGGTCATCAGAGGACTGTGCCTCTACTTCTTCCACTTTCAAAACAGAAAAGAAATGTGAAACAGTTTTGCCACTCACTGATAAATATGAGTCCTCATATCTGACAGTAGATACATCATTTGGAGTATGCCTTCAATCAGAAACCATTGTTCCATCTACAAACGTCGAAGCTACTAATCTGAATTCAGAAGATCCAGCGATTCCGTTGTCCGTAGTAAGTGAAGAAGCTGAACCTTCTGCTTCAAATACAGCTTCTGAAACAGAAGCAGAGGATGAATCTATCTATTTTACACCTGAACTTTATGATCCTGTAGATACAAATGAAGAAAGGAATGAGCTAGCTGGAACTGAGAGAGACAGTGGATTGACTAATAGCTCAAACTGCATTTTAACTGAAGATCTTTTTGAAATTAAAACTACAAAAGGAGTGGATTCAGTCGGAGAAATGGAAGCTGAGGACTACACAGACACAAAGTTGAAAAGATTCATGCCTGTTAAAGAAAGTAAAGTTGATGACCTTGGAAGTAATGTAAAAACAACTCATAAATGAATTGAAACTGGGGAAATACTCAGGAAATGGATATAAATTGTCTTCTTCCAAAAATAAAGATGTGTTCCTGGTGTTAGGTAATAATACTTAACTGTCAAGCTATAAAAACATACCATCATGCATATATTCAACTATATTGTAAATTGGATAAGTAGCATGGTTTGGGGTTTTTTTTTTTTCAGTTTGAGATATATTTTTCACTTTAATCCAAAGACTATATTATGTTTAAAAATACAAGTTTTACTACTCTCAGGTTTTAATAAATTGATTCTTAAAAAATATTTTCCTCCAAGAAGTCTTCCTCTGCTAAATGCTACATTGAATTAATCAATTTGGAACATATGTAGTTTCCTAATGCACTTTAAATTTCACATGAATATTTGTTTTTGTAGTCCTCTTCATCCATTTGTTTTCAGACTGATATGTAAAAATTAATAGCAATCTAATCCAGTCATCCATGGATCATGTTTCTCTAGATTTCTCAGATCAGTCTGAGATTTTTTTTTTAGAAGTCACAGTCTTCTTGAAAAGTATATTCCTATATTAAATTTTCTACTTCTAAGTAATTAAGAATTAAGAAGAAAACTACATACATTTCCAATTGAAATTGTTTTTTGTTCATTAAACCTAAATCAAGCATGTTGTAAACAAATTTATATAAAATCATAAGATGCCAAATTAAAGACTCCAGATTTTCAATTCTGATTGCTTAGCTTCATCACCATTGTGGAAAAAAGTGATCTTTTCTAGCTGAAAGGTTTCAATTATGCAGCCAAGATAGGAAACTTCAAATATAAACTTAATAAGTAAACCCAAACATGTAACAGTAGCTGAAAAATGTTCTGTGATATCTCAGTAAGCCTTTCTGTAAATTTTGACTCTGTTTTTATGAATGAAGCTGTACTTCTGATTAAAAATGGTTATAAAAGCTCTTCTCTGATATCATTCTAAAAATACATTCACTGATCTTTTCCAAGAGACATCTGTTATTCAGTAGACATTTAGGCTTCTTGTGAGTGATTTGAATTGAAATTTTATGAGTTGTTCAAGTTGTGGATGTGTTTCATTATTTTCAAGTCAAAATTCTCTTAAGTCAGGTATCTTTTTATTTGGGATGATGATTTATTATATATGAATATGTTTACTTTCATTTCAGTGGCATTTAGATTGAATACAGCTTAATTGTTTCTATAGCATTGGATGTTACAACTCTAAGCATAATTCAAAGAAATTTAAATGGGTAATTTACCAGTTAAAGACTGCAACTGTAGATTGGGATATATTCAGTGCCATCTAGTATTAGATCTTTTTCTTAGGTGATCAGTAAAAAGTTTCAAACACTGGATTAGAAGGTAATTTCTAAATTGTTTTGAAAGGGTGAAATCATTTGTCCTCTTTGGCATAGTGTTTAATCCACACATAAAGGGTAGTGTGATAATAGGAAAATACCAGGTGGAAGGCAAGAGACTTGGGCTCTGTTCTTGGCTCTGCCACTAAAATTTGCTAAGTCATGCCTTTTGGGGAATTAGTTTCATCTGTGAAATGTGTAGTTTGATACTATAAAATCATGCAAATCCCTTTCAACCTTAAAAATCCATAATTTAAAGGAATATGTGTTGATATTTTATTCTGAATTTTTATTTGCTTTTGTTGCAAAATGCTTAAAGCAAACCATTTGTATAAAAATAACATGAATAATTGTTTGAATATGTGCATAATAACTTAGGAAGAAAAATATTTTAACATTGCTGCAATTAAAATATTCATGAATGCTTAAAATCGTCTTTAGAAGAATTGGTAAACTACTGGAGAAGAACCAAGTACAGTATTTTTTAGTCATATCTTAGTGTGATTATCCAAAGGAAAGAAAGTGAAGGTATGAGTCACTCAGTCGTGTCTGACTCTTTGTGACCCCATGGCCTGTGGCCCACCAGGCTCGTCTGCCCATGGAATTCTCCAGGCAAAAACACTAGAGTGGGTAGCCATTCCCTTCTCCAGGGAATCTTCCCAACCCAGAGATCAAACCCAGGTCACCTGCATTGCAGGCAGATTCTTTACCATCTGAGCCACCAGTGTTCTTATCCAACTCAATCTCAAATACCATCCCTTTCCCTAGATATAATTTATTCTTGCCAAAATCTAATTTTCTCCAAGGCTAAAAATTTCAGTTACTGAGAATGCACATAGAGATGTGGCACACGCTTGTAGTAATCCCAAGTGGTGGTTCAAAACTTCTGTACAATGATTTCACAGTAGAAACAGGTGCACAGTCTCCTCAGATCACAGCTTTGACCAAGATGGTTTTGCAAGAAGTAAAGCTCTAGGCCTTTATAAACAGTAGAAGTAGAACATTTTCATTAGTGATAAAATACTTTTTAAAGAGATGTTTTAGAAAGTTCAAGTAAAAACATAAAAGCATTTAAAAGAGTATCTGACTTATGGCAAATCCTCAGTTATTACTTGGTAAATCAATCATATATGTGGAGCACACTCTTGCTTTGTATGGAGTCTTCCCTAATGATGATAGATAGATTAGATAGATAGACAGGTGATAAACTGACAATAAAGACTCATTGTATTGTATTCAGTTCTGTCGCTCAGTTTTGTCCAGCTCTGCAACCCCAAGGACTGCAGCATAGGCCCCACTGTCTATCACCAACTCAAGTTCATCAAGTCGGTGATGCCATCCAACCATCTCATCCTCTGTCGTTCCCTTCTCTTCCTGCCTTCAATCTTTCCCAGCATCAGGGTCTTTTCCAGTGAATCAGTTCTTTCCATCAGGCTGCTAAAATATTGGCCACCAATGAATATTCAGGACTGATTTCCTTTAAGATTGACGGGTTGGATCTTACAGTCCAAGGGACTCTCAAGAGTCTTCTCCAGCACCACAGTTCAAAAGCATCAATTCTTTGGTGCTCAGCTTTCTTATGGTCCAATTCTCACATCCATACATAACTACTGGAAAAACCATAGCTTTGACTAGACAGATCTTTATATAGTAATAAGGAGAAGTCATTTGGCTAGTTTATTTTTTAAAGCTTTTGAGATATTTAAGACAAGTTTTTTCATCGTGTAATTTGCCTTACCCATTCAATCCAAATTAATTATCTAATAATTTATTTAAAGACTAAAAATACATAGAACATACAGGCCACGAATCAGCAAAACGACTAGTTGGAGAAAGGGCTTGCTTGATTCATGGAAGAAAAGTACATTGTAAAGAGCAGATGTGTCATGACTTTTAATATTTACATGAATTATTTTAAGTCTCTCAGTCATGTCCGACTCTTTGCGATCCCATGAACTGTAGCATACCAGGCTCCTCTGTCCATGGGATTTTCCAGGCAAGGGTACTGGAGTGGGTTGCCATTTCCTCTCCAGAGGATCTTCCCAACCCAGGGATCGAACCTGGGTCTCCCACATTGCAGGCAGACGCTTTACCATCTGAGCCAGGGAAACCCGAATAATTGTGTTAGAAATTAATGCTTTATTCTTTCTTGTCTTTCTATTTAAGGCATTAATTTTTTGAAGGCTTTTCTGTGTTATGTCTCTACAGTATGACCTTGTGCTACATTCCTATAGTTAAACATATTCAGGCTACTTAATTCTTTGGAATTGCTTATAAAACTTCATGAAATCAAAATGCCTATTGTAAAATCACTTGAAAGATTGGTTATTGTCATTTAATCTCTGATGACATTTTTTGGATAGTTGCTTACTACACAGTTCTTGCTCGTGATCTGTTTAGCCTCAGATTTATCAGCGTGCTGCACAAGATTTTAGTTTAATCTTTATGAATTTGTGGTAGATTCTTGTCTATTTCCATAGATAATTGCAGTTAATTTTTTGTAAATAGGCAGTATTAAAACTGAACTTTTTCATAATAAAAAATAAATTTAAGACCACATCAGACAGTGAATGTCTAAGAAAGCTAAAACTAATATAAAGTAGCTATGTAGCAATTAAACATAAAGATCACTTCAGGAAATGGAAATTTAAATAGATGACCTACACTTATGATTTTCTAGCCTTAAATGATTTTCATGTCTACTGAAAAAAAAGCATTTTGTTTCTTAAGGTTTCATTTGATAGACCATTAGCTGCCTGGCTTCCTGTACTCTACAATGGGGCCTTGTTATAATATCCATGTGATCTGAGCCGGTGGATCACCTTATTGGTGAAACCATCTTATAATGAAGTGCTTTCAGTAATTAAACTCCTGGACAAGATCCAAAACAACCCATCTTATACCAAATTCCATTCTGTAATAAGTTTCAACATATTGCAAGGAGAACAAAAATTATATGAAACTTGCTATTCCCATAAATTTAACCTTTGAAAATCTAACCTTTGTAAATTCTGATTAAAAGGAATATTTGTTAACAAGGCACAAAGAGGTAGATATTTAGTACACTTTAAAGCAACTTTTATGATTTTGATTCTCTTGTGCTTGTCCCAAAAATGTCATCATTTTACATTAAATTATTTTATGTCAGTATTTACAAAGATAAATTTAAAATGTTTTCTTTGTTTCCTTGCTATTACAAAGCACTAATTGTACAAGTGCCATGTCATTTATGTAAACTAAGTTAGATGCCATCATCTTTTATATATGATACATATATAGTTGAAAAGATTTAGAGATATATTAAATACTGATTGTTATTATTTTGGATCAAGTATTGTCTTGGTACATTTTCCCTTTTTTTCAGACTTTTCAGACTTTCCCTTTTTTTCAGTGTTATGATATTCCTATTTAAATACTAACTATTATTTCAAACATTGATCTCTTATTGTATCTGTTATAAAAGGACCCAAGTAATCCACCTTGCCACTCAGGATTTTATTGCTTGTGAAGTTGAATTATTACCTAAAGCAGAAGGCAGTAGGAAATATAAAAAAATACTTTGTGCCATCCTTAGTATGTCCTGGGCTATGCTCAGTCGCTCAGTCATGTCCGACTCTCTGCGACCCCATGGACTGTAGCCCACCAGGCTACTCTGTCCAGGGGGTTTCTCCAGGCAAGAATACTGGAGTGAGTTGCCATGCTCTTCTCCAGGGGATCTTCCCAACCCAGTTATCGAACCCAGGTCTCCCACATTGCAGGTGGTTTCTTTACCATCTGAGCCACTAAGGAAGCCCCATCCTTAGTATGGGCTTACCTAAATACAGTAAGGTAGAGTGATGTATTAATATTCCTCTATTTCAGTCTTTAAAGTTGATCGGCAGTATACATGGGTGTTACCATTAGACATGGAAACATTCCAGTTTCATCTGCTGACTTACTTTGAGCAAAAGTTATTTACCTTCTCTGAACTTCTGTATTTTCACCTTTAAATGTTAATAATTTCATTAAAAATATAGATCAAACATGAGTATCAGATACATAAAAGCTTTTTTTTTAACATCAGACAAGGAGAAGGGTAACAGAATTTGGAGTCAAAAGTATGAGTTTGAGTTTTGGCCCTATTGAGTGGCCTTGGTCCTATAATTTTAACTCATAAAGCCTCAGCTTTATTTTCTGGGAGTGAAAAAAGTGAGTAATATCTACCTAAGAAAAGTATTGTGGTGATTAAATTAGATGATATGCAATATGTGAAAGTACTTTATAAATTTTGAACCACTGTCCAAGTAGTAGTTGTTAGGAAACTTCATCAATAGTATAACTGTTACCTCAGGATCCTAAAATTGCACTTTCAAAAGGACTAGTAAACCTGTTAGAATTTGGTCCAAGTGCTGAAAGGCACAATTGAGCTTTGTTAAAGATTCTATGTGGTTATTCTTTCACTAGCAAGACTTAAGTATTGTGAAAATGTATTTTCCATTTTTTCCATTTCATTTTTATATCTTAAAATATATGCACGTTTCAGTAAAAAATAAAAATAAAAAAGGTCATCAATAGAACACTGAATGTAAGTTGCACTGAGGATGTTCTATGTAAGATCCATAGGGGGGAGTTTTTTGGGGGGCAGGAGGTGGGTTATGTTGTTTACTGCTAAACTCCCAACATTATATTTACTGACAATTAATTGATAGACTCTATTAAACGTGTATTTCTATTAGGACTTTATATATGCTACTTGGCTCTCACAAATGCTCATTTCATTTGACTAATTTCTAGACTCTAGTGACCCTTCTCTTTCCAAATTTGTTATTCTCATTGCCCTAACAGTATTAACTCCCTCATACTTCTTCTAATCCTTTAGTTGTGGGCCAGAGATTGTCTTTTCTCTTTCTTTTTTTCCAAAGTGGATGGTTTTACCAATTTTAACCTACAAAGAATGTTGGATCTTTGTACATTCTGTTTGAGATGTCCATAAACAGCACTGTCCTTCACAATTGGATTCTAAAATAGGAATTGAATTTCATGTTAACTAGATTAGCCAAAGTGACAGCTATCTTGTAAGCCTTTTAAGCCCATTGTCACCCTGGGACAAAGTTAGTTTTTCCTGCCTTTGTCCCAGTGTAATATTTATTATATGGTATTGCAGTTGCTGAGAAGTCTGTCTCTCTGGCCTATTGTGACCCCTGAGGATCCAGACACTTTTCATCCTACCTGGCATTTAATCATTCATCTACTTACTCCCCTAACACATTTTGAGACCCTACTTTGTATTAAGAGCTATGCTAATACTCTGGGGATACCAATGTTAAGTATGATAAGGATATGTCTGCTAGGGATTCACAACCTAATTCACATGTAAGTAAACACTCGTGCTACAGTGTGATAAGAGCTGTAACACGGGCAAAGCAGCGTTTGTTGAGTGTATGCATACTGCAATGCACAGTTGTGAGTATAGAGGATCTGTAAGTTAGCAGCATCATCTGTTTAACACAGGAAACATCTTGACAGAGTTTTAAAAATATCTTAATGGAAAAATGCTTACAATTTTAAAATATATTCTTGAGGAATTGCAGAATATGCCTCGTTTCCTGAAGTTCCCATATTCAGATCTCTTAGCCTCCCTACTCTGGATTATGGAATGTTAACTTACCCAGAGGGAACAAAGCAAGAACATAACCAATGCATCGGCAGTGCCTTGGAGTATAGCAGGTAGTGTAGTGTGTCAGAGAGCTTTCAGACCTGGTAGCTCATTTGGTTCTCAGAATACCCTGCCAAAGTCAGCAACACGGCGGTGTTATCCTTCTTCTTATAAATGAGGAAAATAAAACATTGCGGTGAGACTACAATCAAGGTCATGGTGTACTTTTCCACTCTTTTTGTCGTATTTCTGTGCTTTTGTATAAATTTTAGTCCACCTTTGTTTTCCAGACCCTCTCTATGATAGTTATAGTCTTGAAATTCTGAGAGCAAGGCTCACAATTTTATATTTTATCCGAAGGGGGTACTTTCCAGAATGTTTTTACAACATTTTTACAATATTAAATGAAGATGCATTAACATTAAGGAGTATTCGCTTTTTGAATACAGAAACCATCCTGGAGCATAGTATACTGCTTGACACATAGTAGGTGCCTAGTAAATATCTTTTAATGAAAAGAGGGCGGGGGGAAATGAAATCTCAAAACAACTCAAAAAGCTGAGCATTACCTAAGGTAACATAGCTGACTAATGACATTGGAGTCAGAACTAGAGCCAAAGTGTCGTAATTTTCTATTCCAGTGTCCTAACACCTTTCCAGCACCTAATACCGAAACCTCAGCTTCTGACTTCCACTCCTGTGATTTCACCTCCATTTCATCTCCTCACTTCCACTGACTAAGCCCTACTCCAGTCCCCCTTCTACACCTACTTCCTCAGTCTTCTCCTAGCTTATCAGCCTCCTTCAGTCTTTCCTTCCTTGCTTCCCAGTTTGGACTTCAGTCAGTCACTGGGACTATTCTCCTGCCAGCATCCTGAACTTCTGTCCACCTTTGTAATTCTATTCCAGTCCTGCAAAATCCTCAAACCTAGTTTAATATCAGTTTGTCTTTGCTGTTACTGCCCTGGAAAGTTGAGCACTGCTGAAATTTATGTAGAATAGTGTGGATTGGTGCCACTACAGAGTTATGGCTTCCAGCCTTGATTAGATTCTCAGCACTGCTTTTCAGCTCATGTATTTTCCCAGGCTATTAATAGTTCCTCTCTCCCCTTATCCACCAATAACTGCACTAGACTGACACGTTGCTTCTTTTCTCAGGCAAGTGCCCTTTCCCAGTTCTGTGCTTTCTCTGGATAATCGTATTCTCTTTTGAACTATGCGTTAGATGATTCCTGACACATCATCCAGCTGACTGCTCCACATCCTGGATATCCCATAGCATCTCAGTCTCGATTTGTGTAAAACGATTCTTTTCTGAGACCTGCTCTTCCTGTTTCAAATGGCAGCCCCCTCCCCCCACTCCCTGCCATCTATCTAGTTCTCCAAATATGAAACTACTAAAGTCATCCAAATTGTTGAGTTGAGCAAAGTTGATCACTTTCCATCTTCATAGTGATTGCATTAATTCAGATCCTCAGAGTCTTTTCTAGACTAGCATTAATAGTTCTCCCACCAGTTCCACTGGTCCTTCTCCAGAAGTCCCCCCTTCTGCTTTGTTGCCATTTAGCTAGTCTAAAAAGCAAATCATTTCACTCACCTGTTTTAAATCCTTTTGTATACACGATCAGGTCAAAACTCTACATGAAGACATACTGGATTTTTTTTTTTCATTCTACTGAAGTGTAGTTGATTTACAATGTCATGTTAGTTTCAGGTGTACAACATAGTGATTCAGTCATATTTTTTTCCCTTATAGATTATTACAAAATACTGAGTACAGGTCCCTGGGCTATACAATAGGTCCTTGTTGGCTATCTGTTTTATATATAATAATGTGTATGTGTTCATCCAAACCTCCTAGTTTATCTCCCCATTTTTTCCCCTTTGGTAATCATAAGTTTGTTTTCCAAGACATCTCAGACTTTCTTGTGATCTGGTCTTTGCCAGCATCTCAACCTCATCTCTTGCCACCCTGTGCTAACTTTATACTGAAGAATAGTATTTAAAACAAACCATGCCATTTCACATCCGCTGCCTGTGCTGGTGCTCTTCCACCTATGCAGAGTTCCCCTCCCCTTTACGGGACAAACTCATACTCATCTTGAGAAGTTCAGCTAAGGTGTTAGTCTTCTGAAAACCTACCCTGTCCTCCCAACTGCGCTAAGTATACTTCATCTAACTTTCTTTCTGCCCTTCTACAGTGCATAACTTCAGCATATTAATTGTATTTTCAGCATTGCTTATTTTTGCTTCTGTCTTTTGTGCCAGACTTATGTTTGTACAGATTAAGACCGTGTTTGTCTTTGTACTCTTGCAGGTGGTACATGCTTTAAAATAGGAAGTTCCTGATTTATGGCACTGTTTAGTTCCATAAACTGAGCCGAACCGTGTTATCCTGAGACTGGCGACTTTAGTTAGGTATTGCTTTTATTTGTTTATTATACTTTTGCTACTGTTTTAGTATTTTAGATAGACCAGAAGTTTAGAAATCATCTCCTTCCCTTGTGTTAAACAAGAGGTAACAGGCCCAGAGAGATTTAGTACCTAAACCAAGGTCACTGATAGCAACACCCCACACTGTTTTTGGTATAGTTTAGTTCGTATTAACTTAGCCTCTTTCTCAAGACACTCTATGAGAAAGGTACAATTTTAGATTACTAAAAATTTAAAAATTAAGATACTAATTATGAAGCCATTCAGTCACATTCTTTGGACTTCATCTAACTATAGAGTTTTTATGAGAAGCAGCATAGCTTGGTGATAATAGGCTTTAATGATAATATACTTGTTTTACAGTTACACTATGTGCAATGTCTTCTGCTTGACTAACATATGTACACAAACATACCTTAATAAATTACTGCATCCAATAGTCTGTATTTTTTGGAAACCAGCATAATTGTTAGTGTGCTATGCCTTTCCTAAATATTTTTCACCTTCTTCTTTTCTCAGGAATTTATTTGAAATGCTTTTTCAAAGAATACTGTGCTGATAAATATCCAAATAATCTTTCTGAACGTTAAATTGTACAAAATCCTTTTGCCATTGTTTAACTGAGTTGAATACAGATGAGAAGAAAAAAAATTTATTTTATGCCACTCATGGCATTGCTGCCCTTAAACATTTAAAAGCCACTTAAATGGTTTATCAGACTTAAGTAAACAATGAAGGTAAACTGACTGCATTGCTTCCTGGTCTTTTTCTAAAGTCTTCAAGTGTAAATGAGGTACTTTTTTTTTTTCATTTTCATGTGACTTCTGAAACAAAAAGCAATTTCCACTGTCTCAAGAATTGCGAAGGGAGAAGAAATAGAATCTCAAACTCTGTTCAAAACAAAAATGTATAAATAAGAAATACCACTTTGGGACAGAGGAGGCAGTGATCTATCTGTGTCTAATAATGATTCCCTCCACCCAAATATTCCCAAGGCATACAAATCCAGATCTCATGCATGCTTTGACAGGCTTGACTTGGGAAAAGGATGGGCAATAACTCATGGAAACAACCTTCAGGATAAAAGGAACTCAGTTCCACAGCTCTTCCTAAAAACAATGGGATGAATGCTCATTATATACAAAAAATTGACACATAAACCCAAGTCCCTTTTCTTTTGTATAAATAAGTCTCAGGTTGCCTACTGCCCTTTTACAATTTCCCAGCCACTTGCAAAGCTGTTCATCATATTTTTTTTTTCCTGCCTATACCTGTTTTTAATGTTAGATAGAAGGGACTAGGCCACACATTATGATTTATCCCAGGCCCTGCACTCAACCAGAAATAATCCTAAACTCCGCTCATTGCTCAAAGCAGTATGGCCAAGGAGAAACATACTACTTTTATTCCAAAATACTGACTTAAAATAACCAAGCATCTATTATTTACCCATTTGCAACATCAGTGGATTCATCTAAACTCTCTTTTCTACCCATTTAAAAACTGAGAGTCTTAAGTTCTATGATAATATCAGTTCATTCAATACTTTAGCATAAAAGACACTTAAAACTATGACTTGGGATTTTCCCTGGTGCTTCTCCCTCAGAGGTGGACCATTCATGACAAGTCTGAATGTTTACTTTGGTTACAAATGTCTGCAGAAACATATGGTCAGATCATATGGTTCTAATAATGTTCCCTTTAGTACTTTGCAGCTTTGACCAATTTCAATATTTTTTCTGGAATTGGAAATTCTTTCTTGTGGGAATGTACTCATTTATCAAAAAATGAATATGTGGTTGTTAAGAACTTTTGGGCTTAGTGCAATATGGAAGACTGTAAGAAGTTTTTTTGAGAACTACAACTCTGCACAGATTCATCGTCTTTATTATTACACAGATCCTTCCCATTTCATCTGTATACCTTTGAGCTTGAAGTGAAAGGCTATGTTGTTAGTTTTTTTTTTTAACTACATCGTGCAATGTCTCCTCATTCTGAGTTTCCATTCCTGCTTTTTCAGTAACTTCCAGGCACAAATACAATTCATTCCCAAAAGAGGTTGGGAGGGTGGAGTGTGTAGTAGGCGTTCTTGATCTATTATCTTCTCTCTGACGTTACTGAACACCTCTGTGGCAGAGGACCATTAATTCCTACCAAAGATAGCAAGTGCTCATTGAATCCCTAGAGCTCTCACTTTCTTCATGAAAATCTGGAGTTTTACTCACTTCATTAAAAGGCCAGTCCAACATAAAGATTGTCTTTACATATTAGAGATTTGTTTGGTGGATTATTCAATTGAACAATATGGAGAAACTTTTTGTCCTAAAAGCAGATATATAATGATGATACCTATTATTGTTATGAATGCGTACTGTAAAAGGAAGAATGTTGCTCCCACAGACATATTCCAGGGTGGAAGGTTGGACAGAATTACTTTAGTTTTTCTAGTTGCTGAGGAACAAGTAGTATTCTTTTTAAAGTCTTCTCTTAGATTATGAATCTTCACATATTTTCTATTACAGCTTCTATTATGAGAAAGATTACATTCTCATTTTTACGTGATAATGAAATTTCTGTTTTAAAACTAACTGGTGTTAAAATTGTTAAGAGTACCATTCCACATTTAATTAATATAAGCAAGTTTTTCTTACTGTAGAATATAGAAATTTGTTCATAGTGGTCTCAATTATACATGGTTTTATTTGAAAACAAGGAATTACATTTTTCTCTTGAAAAACAGTTTTGATTCTTAGGAGGGCACTAAGGAAAATGGACTGGAGCATGAATTTTGGATTTGGACATTTTAAATCCCAGCCTACTGTTTTTAAATTCTAATTTGTACTCCCTGAAACCCAGTTTCCTTATCCGGAAAATGAGGACAATAATACATACTTCAGTGTTGCTGTGAGAGTAAACTTATTTGAATTTACACAATAGACATTAGCAAATGTCAGCTATGGCTTTTTTAAAGCTTATTTTCTATACTTGTCTATGTTAGACTAAAGATTATTGTTAAAATTTTCCCTTTTTAAAATAAATATGTTAGGCTAATGGTTTTCAAAAACATTATCCAGTTTTAATGTACAGTTCACTTTCTATTAGACCTTTATAAGTGAAATTGAGATGTTGAATCTGGTAGTTCAGAGTTTATGAAAGGCCTTTTAAAATTTTTTGTATGCATGGAGAAAGGTTTATCTTTAAATGCCATCTGGAATATGAAAGAATGTTCTTTAACCAGCTACTTACAGTGTAGAAATTGTATCAACCAGTCTCTATTCCCATGTCCTTTAATTGGTGCTGAAATAAGTGACCCTAGAAACCTTGCAGAATCAAAGGTAAGTTTACATTTGTTCTTGAAATTTAATATGGAGCTACTTATACATAACTATACTGTGTGCTGAGGATGACTATAATTAATAATGCTCATTCTCTCTTTTAATTAAAAAATGCAAAGTATGATATGGTATTAAAGATGAGCTATTCCTAGCATAACAGCCTTTGGCATGAAACCATAAGTATTAAAGCTAAAACTAAAAACTCTTTTAGTATAGCAGCATAGAAAAACGAGACACA
Source organism: Capra hircus (assembly GCF_001704415.2). Classification (NCBI taxonomy): domain Eukaryota; kingdom Metazoa; phylum Chordata; class Mammalia; order Artiodactyla; family Bovidae; genus Capra; species Capra hircus. Next base: position 11,047,386 of record NC_030826.1, read on the forward strand.
TTGTGCTTTCACATCGCAGTGAAATTCCACTTTAAAAGTCTGCATTGTTAAAGTAATTCTCTCTTATCTCTGTGTGTTTTTTAATCTATTCATTTACACTTAACCAGACGATGCAAAGATTAGCCTTGTAAAATAGGGATTGGATTTCCAACTCAAGGTACACTACCAGTGCACATCCTAAACCACGCAGATTCAAAATTATAATAGTAATGTAAATAATTTGGTTAGAGACTTTACAGTTCCATCAGAGGATGGAAGTGCTTTCATCAAATATATTCTTTGAATAAGACTATGTTCTTAAAGAACTACGAATAACATCACTTAAATAAAATGAAATCCCACGTAACCAGGTATAGTATGATTTTTAAAGATATTTTCTTAGTGTAATATAGTAGGGCAGGTTAAAATGTGAACTCTGCAATGAGACTGGTTGGATATCAAATTCTACTTCTGCCTCTTTATTGGCTCTATGACCTAGAGCAAGTTGCTTATCTTGTCTGTGCTTTATTTTTGTGCAAAACTGGGGAAATAATAATACCTAACTAATATGGTTATTTTAAGGATTAAATGAGTTAATTCCTATAAACCACTTACAATGTTGTCTGGAATGATGATACAAGAGCTCATGCAACAATAATCATAATGATAATAATGCTATATTATTAATAATATTAATATTACTTTAGATGTTTAGTTATTAAAAAGAACAGGATCATTCATTATCCTAGCATTAACAAAATTAGAGACTAGAACATTTACCATTTTAGTTTTTAAATTATCTGATGATAGCTAGGTATATGAACAATTTAAACTATCATATTTCTGTTTTTGCATCATGAAATGGTAACCTAGTCTCTTAGCAACAAGAAAGGCTCCACTGCTGTGGATTTTATAAGGTGAGTTTCAATACACATTCAGAGGAAATACCATTTATAAGCATAGAGTTAATTGAATGCTCACAGGAAGAGCATAGTTAAGTACTATTCCTTGGTGGGCTGGTGAATTATGCCTTACAATTACTACTTCGCTGTGGGAAAAAAAACAGCTTGTCTTTCTTCCAAGGAAGGTAAAATTGGCAGTATGGGAACATTGAAAAGTTCTGGCAGGTTTATATATTTTATTTTTTTTAATTCACTCTTCCCAATTGGAAACATAATAAAGATTTTTCTAACAAGGTTTTGTTCCATTGTCTTGTCTGATAAGTTTAGACAGGAGGGTAAACATGACCTTATTTTAGTTGGGACCACTGGGGATTATCTTTCAAATATGACTCTTTCTTGTATAGTTATGCCTCTATATCATATCTATCCATATTACACAGTTTATTAGTGAGTTAGGAAATTGTATCATTTATCATGTGTTAACCAAACATTCCCATCACCTGTGTTCAGTTCAGTTCATTCGCTCAGTCGTGTCTGACTCTTTGCGACCCCATGAATTACAGCACACCAGGCCTACCTGTCCATCACCAACTCCCAGAGTTTACCCAAACTATGTCCATCGAGTCGGTGATGCCATCGAACCATCTCATCCTCTGTCGTCCCCTTCTCCTACCTCCAATCCCTCCCAGCATCAGGGTCTTTTCCAATGAGTCAACACTTTGCATCAGGTGGACAAAGTATTGGAGTTTCAGCTTCAGCATCAGTCCTTCCAATGAACACCCAGGGCTGATCTCCTTCAGAATGGACTGGTTGGATCTCCTTGCAGTCCAAGGAACTCTCAAGAGTCTTCTCCAACACCACAGTTCAAAAGCATCAATTCTTCGATGCTCAGCTTTCTTCACAGTCTAACTCACATCCATACATGACCACTGGAAAAACCATAGCCTTGATCAGACGGACCTTTGTTGGCAAAGGTCTCTGCTCTTGAATATGCTATCTAGGTTGGTCATAACTCACCTGTGTTACTGAGATGTAACTTTTTATTCTCTTGTTTAATCTTACCTAATAGTAACATGGTAAATGAATTGATGCTTTTGAACTGTGGTGTTGGAGAAGACTCTTGAGAGTCCCTTGGACTGCAAGGAGATCCAATCAGTCCATTCTAAAGGAGGTCAGTCCTGGGTGTTCATTGGAAGGACTGATGCTGAAGCTGAAACTCCAAAACTTTGTCCACCTGATCCGAAGAGTTGACTCATTGGAAAAGACCCTGATGCTGGGAGGGATTGGAGGCAGGAGAAGGGGACGACAGAGGATGAGATGGTTGGATGGCATCACCGACTTGATGGACATAGTTTGGGTAAACTCCGGGAGTTGGTGATGGACGGGGAGGCCTGGTGTGCTGCGATTCATGAAGTCACAAAGAGTTGGACACGACAGCGACTGAACTGAACTGAACGCAGTAAAATTCAGATGTTATTTTTTTGCTTGTTTTAATATAGTTATTCTTTTTAAGTATTGAAAATATTTGGAGATCTAAAATCTGAAATGACTACATGCAAATGAAAGATTAGTTCTGCTGTTTCTGGTTTTACTGAAGGTGGGTTTTATAGCTGTAGTTGGCATCTCACTGATGAAAATAAAATGTGCTCTAGAGATGCTAATATTTTTAACCCAGATATATCATATGTAACTTAATAGCTTATGGGAGATATATTTTAATTATCATGAAAGGTAACAAACTATATTTTCTCTGATTTATGATTTTTAACATCTCCCTTTTTCCTTTTATCTTTAAAACACCCACTGAGTATTAGTTTTGTAGAAAGTTCTGTAAATCTGTTTTTTCTTATTGACTTATTTCTCTCAATTATTCCTGTTTATAACCCTTCTCTCTTTTTTGGCTTCTATTTATACTAAATTAGGACTTGCATACTAGTACTCCTTAAATAGGACTTCCCAGGTGATTCAGAACGTAAAGAATCTGCCTGCAATGCAAGAGACGTGAGTTCAATCCGTGGGTTGGGAAGATCCCCTGGAGAAGGGAATGGCAACCCACTCCAATATTCTTCCCTGGGAAATCCCATGGACAGAGGAGCCTGGCTGGCTACAGCCCATGTGATTGCAAAGAGTCAAATGTGACTGAGCAACTAACTTGCACTTTCACTTAAAATAAATGTATATAACATGTCAATTGATTAGAAGATGTAAAATGTTAATTATTCCCAAATTGATAGACAGGTTTAATGAAATTCCTGTCAGAATCCCAGAAAGAGTTTTGAAGATATAGACAAAGTTTTAAAAATGAGTATGAAAAGGAAAAGGCACTGGAATAGCTAAAACAATTTTGAAAAAGAATAAAGAAGAAGTCTACTTGATTTCAAGACTTGGTATATACCCACAGTAATCAAGACTGTGTGAAAGCCTTGACATATATACACTCAGTTCAGTTCAGTCGCTCAGTCGTGTCCGACTCTTTGCGACCCCATAAATCGCAGCACACCAGGCCTCCCTGTCCATCACCAACTCCCGGAGTTCACTCAGACTCACATCCATCGAGTCAGTGATGCCATCCAGCCATCTCATCCTCTTTCGTCCCCTTCTCCTCCTGCCCCCAATCCCTCCCAGCATCAGAGTCTTTGCCAATGAGTCAACTCTTCGCATGAGGTGGCCAAAGTACTGGAGTTTTAGCTTTAGCATGATTCCTTCCAAAGAAATCCCAGGGCTGATCTCCTTCAGAATGGACTGGTTGGATCTCCTTGCAGTCCAAAGGACTCTCAAGAGTCTTCTCCAACACCACAGTTCAAAAGCATCAATTCTTCGGTGCTCAGCCTTCTTCACAGTCCAACTCTCACATCCATACATGACCACAGGAAAAACCATAGCCTTGACTAGATGGACCTTAGTCGGCAAAGTAATGTCTCTGTTTTGAATATGCTATCTAGATTGGTGGTACCTTTCCTTCCAAGGAGTAAGCGTCTTTTAATTTCATGGCTGCAGTCACCATCTGCAGTGATTTTGGAGCCCCAAAAAATAAAGTCTGACACTGTTTCCACTGTTTCCCCATCTATTTCCCATGAAGTGATGGGATCAGATGCCATGATTGTTTTCTGAATGTCAAGCTTTAAGCCAACTTTTTCACTCTCCTCTTTCATCAAGAGGTTTTTGAGTTCCTCTTCACTTTCTGCCATAAAGGTGGTGTCATCTGCATATCAGAGGTTATTGATATTTCTCCTGGCAATCTTGATTTCAGCTTGTGTTTCTTCCAGTCCAGTGTTTCTCATGATGTACTCTGCATAGAAGTTAAATAAGCAGGGTGACAATATACAGCCTTGATGTACTCCTTTTCCTATTTGAAACCAGTCTATTGTTCCATGTCCAGTTCTAACTGTTGCTTCCTGACCTGCATACAGATTTCTCAAGAGGCAGGTCAGGTGGTCTGGTATTCCCATCTCTTTCAGAATTTTCCACAGTTTATTGTGAGCCACACAGTCAGAGGCTTTGGCATAGTCAATAAAGCAGAAATAGATGTTTTTCTGGAAGTCTCTTGCTTTTTCCATGATCCAGCGGATGTTGGCAATTTGATCTCTGGTTCCTCTGCCTTTTCTAAAACCAGCTTGAACATCAGGGAGTTCACGGTTCACATATTGCTGAAGCCTGGCTTGGAGAATTTTGAGCATTACTTTACTAGCATGTGAAATGAGTGCAATAGTGCGGTAGTTTGAGCATTCTTTGGCATTGCCTTTCTTTGGGATTGGAATGAAAACGGACCTTTTCCAGTCCTGTGGCCACTGCTGAGTTTTCCAAATTTGCTGGCATATTGAGGGCAGCACTTTCACAGCATCATCTTTTAGGATTTGAAACAGCTCAACTGGAATTCCATCACCTCCACTAGCTTTGTTCATAGTGATACTTTCTAAAACCCACTTGACTTCACATTCCAGGATGTCTGGCTCTAGGTGAGTGATCACATCATCATGATTATCTGGGTCATGAAGATCTTTTTTGTACAGTTCTTCTGTGTATTCTTGCCACCTCTTCTTAATATCGTCTGCTTCTGTTAGGTCCATACCATTTCTGTCCTTTACTGAGCCCATCTTTGCATGAAATGTTCCCTTGGTATCTCTAATTGTCTTGAAGAGATCTCTAGTCTTTCCCATTCTTTTCCTCTATTTCTTTGCATTGATCGCTGAAGAAGGCTTTCTTATCTCTTCTTGCTATTCTTTGGAACTCTGCATTCAGATGCGTATACCTTTCCTTTTCTCCTTTGCTTTTCACCTCTCTTCTTTTCACAGGCCTTATCTGTAAGGCCTCCTCATACAGCCATTTTGCTTTTTTGCATTTCTTTTCCATGGGGAAAAGATCCCGGTCTGATCCCTGTCTCCTGTACAATGTCACGAACCTCATTCCATAGTTCATCAGGCACTCTATCTATTAGATCTAGTCCCTTAAATCTATTTCTCACTTCCACTGTATAATCATAAGGGATTTGATTTAGGTCATACCTGAATGGTCTAGTGGTTTTCCCTACTCTCTTCAATTTAAGTCTGAATTTGGTAATAAGGAGTTCATGATCTGAGCCACAGTCAGCTCCTGGTCTTGTTTTTATTGACTGTATAGAGCTTCTCCTTCTTTGGCTGCAAAGAAGATAATCAATCTGATTTCGGTATTGACCATCTGGTGATGTCCACGTGTAGAGTCTTCTCTTGTGTTGTTGGAAGAGGGTGTTTGCTATGACCAGTGCATTTTCTTGGCAAGCTCTATTAGTCTTTGCCCTGCTTCATTCCACCTTCCAAGGCCAAATTTGCCTGCTACTCCAGGTATTTCTTGACTTCCTATTTTTGTATTTCAGTCCCCTATAATGAAAAGGACATCTTTTTTGGGTGTTAGTTCTAAAAGGTCTTATAGGTCTTCATAGAACCGTTCAACTTCAGCTTCAGCGTTAGTGGTGGGGCATAGACTTGGATTACTGTGATATTGAATGGTTTGCCTTGGAAACGAACAGAGATCATTGTGTCGTTTTTGAGATTGCATCCAAGTACTGCATTTCGGACTCTTTTGTTGACCACGATGGCTACTCCATTTCTTCTGAGGGATTCCTCCCCACAGTAGTAGATATAATGGTCATCTGAGTTAAATTCACCCATTCCAGTCCATTTTAGTTTGCTGATTCCTAGAATGTCGACGTTCACTCTTGCCATCTCTTGTTTGACCACTTCCAATTTGCATTGATTCATGGACCTGACATTCCAGGTTCCTATGCAATATTGCTCTTTACAGCATCGGACCTTGCTTCTATCACCAGTCACATCCACAGCTGGGTATCTTTTTTGCTTTGGCTCCATCCCTTCATTCTTTCTGGAGTTATTTCTCCAGTAGTGTGTTGGGCACCTACTGACCTGAGGAGTTCCTCTTTCAGTATCCTATCATTTCGCCTTTTCATACTGTTCATGGGGTTCTCAAGGCAAGAATACTGAAGTGGTTTGCCATTCCCTTCTCCAGTGGACCACATTCTGTCACACCTCTCCACCATGACCCGCCCGTCTTGAGTTGCCCCACGGGCATGGCTTGGTTTCATTGAGTTAGACAAGGCTGTGGTCCTAGTGTGATTAGATTGACTAGTTTTCTGAGAGTATGGTTTCAGTGTGTCTGCCTTCTGATGCCCTCTTGCAACACCTACCATCTTACTTGGGCGTGGGGTATCTCTTACCTTGGGCGTGGGGTATCTCTTCACGGCTGCTCCAGCAAAGCGCAGCCGCCGCTCCTTACCTTGGACGAAGGATACCTCCTTACTGCCGCCCTTCCTGACCTTCAACGTGGGATAGCTCCTCTAGGTCCTCCTGCGCCCGCACAGCCACCGCTCCTTGGATGCGGGGTGGCTCCTCCCAGCTACCCCTGACCTCGGATGCGGGGTAGCTCCTCTCGGCCGTTCCTGCGCCCTCACAGCCTGGCACTCTCGGCCGCTGCCCCTGACCTTGGACATGGGGTAACTCCTCTTGGCGGCCGCCCTTTGGGCATGGGGTCCTCCCAGCTTCTGCCCCTGACCTTGGATGTGGGGTAGCTCCTCTCGGCTGCTCTTAGTGCGCCTGTCCCAGCCGCCCGCGCTTATTATATGTACACTACCATGTCTAAAATAGTTAGCTAGTGGGAAGCTGCTATATAAAATAGGGAGCCCATCTTGGTGCGCTGTGACGATCTAGAGGGGTAGGATGTGGGGAGTGGGGGAGTAGGAGGAGGCTTAAGAGAGACGGATATATATATATATATATACACACAAGACCACCTTACCTGCCTCCTGAGAAATCTGTATGCAGGTCAAGAAGCGATAGTTAGAACTGGGCATGGAACAACAAACTGGTTCAAAACTGGGAAAGGAGTATGTCAAGGCTATATATTGTCACCCAGCTTATTTAACTTATATACAAAGTACATTATGTGAGATGCTGGGCTCGATGAAACTCAGGCTGGAATCAAGAATGCCAGGAGAAATATCAGTAACCTAAGATGCAGATGACACCACCCTAATGGCAGAAAGTGAAGAGGAACTAAAGAGTCTCTTGACGAAGGTGAAAGAAGAGAGTCAAAAACCTGGCTTGAAATTCAACATTCAAAAAACTATGATCATGGCATCTAGTCCCCTCACTTCATGACAAATAGAAGAGGAAAAAGGGGAAACTGACAGATTTTTGTTTTCTTGGGCTTCAATATCACTGCAGATGATGACTGCAGCCTTGAAATTAAAAGACACTTGCTCTTTGGAAGGAAAGCTCTTACAAACTGAGACAGTATATTAAAAAAACAGAGACATCACTTTGCTGACAAAGGTCTGTATAGTCAAAGCTATGGTTTTTCCAGTACTTATGTATGGATATGAGAGTTGGACTGTAAAGAAGGCTGAGTGCCGAAGACTTGATGCTTTTGAAATATGGTGCTAGAGAGTCTCTTTGGCAACAAGGAGAACATACCAGTCAATCCTACAGGAAATTAACCCTGAATATTCATTGGAAGGACTGATACTGAAGCTGAAGCTCCAATACTTTGGCCACCTGATGCGAAGAGCTGACTCATTGGAAAAGACCCTGATGCTGGGAAAGATTGCAGGCAGGAGGAGAAGCGGGAGACAGAGGATGAGATGGTTGGATGGCATCACCAACTCAATGGACATGAGTTTGAGCCAACTCTGGAGATAGTGAAGGACAAGGAAGCCTGGTATGCTGCAGTCCGCAGTGTTGCAAAGACTCAGACCTGTCTGAGCAACTGAACAACAACAGGAACAACAACATAGTTATGACTGACTCGCATTGTTGTGTGGCAGAAACCAAAACAATATTGTAAAGCAATTATCTGCCAATCAAAAATAAATTAATTTTTTAAATGACTGTGATATTTGTGGAGGAGTAGACATGTACATCAATGGAATGCCATAGAAAATCCACAAGTTTACCCATGCAAATATGCCCAGTAAAGTTTTGACAAAGATGCAAAAAAAATTCAATGAAAGAAAGATTACCTTTTCAACAGATGGGGCCACAGCAGTTGCACAGCCAAAGGCAAAATAATGAATGGATGGCGTCACTGGCTCCGTGGACGTGAATTTGAGGAAACTCAGGGAGATAGTGATGAACAGAGAAGCCTGGTGTACTGCAGTTCATGGGGTCTCGAAGGGTGGGACACGACTTAGCGACTGAACAGTAACAACAACAAGGCAAAATAAAACAAACTTGGACAGAAACCTCACACCTTACACAACATGTAGCTCAAAACTGATCAAGGATTTAAATGTAAAGTGACTAAACTTTTATGTATTTTTAAAATTAATTATTTATTCATATTTGGCTGTAACAGGTCTTCATTGCTGCATGCGGGCTTTCTCTAGTGGCGGTGCATGGGCTTCTCACGGCAGTGGCTTCTCTTGTTGCACCGCACATGCTCTGGGGCTCACAGGCTTCAGTAGTTGCATCACACAAGCTCATAGTAGCGGTGCCCAGGCTCCAGAGCGATGAATTCAGTGTTCAGTAGCACTGAATGGGCGGGTGCAATAGTTGGGGCCCATGGGCTTAATTGGCCTGTGGCACGTGGAACCTTAGTTGTTGGACCAAGCAGCAAACTTATGTCCCCTGCATTAGCAGGCAGATTCTTAACCACTGGACCACCAGGGCAGTCCCTATTAAACTTTTAGAAAACAGTCATAGGACAAAAATCTTTGAGATTCAAAGCCAGGAAAAGAGTTTTTTAGACTTTACCCCAAAAGCATGATTCATAAAAGGAAAGAATAATCAAGTGGACTTAATTAAAAACTTTTGATCTGCAAAACATGCTAGAATGAAAATTCAAGCTACAGAGTGGGAGAAAATATCTGAAACCACATTTCTGACCAAGGACTGTCAAATAGGTGAACCCTCAACACTAATCAGTAAAAAGAAACAATCCAATTAGAAAAAGAGCAAAAGACATGAGACGTTTCACCAAGGAAGATATAAAAATGACAAAGAAGCACATGGAAAGACAGCTGACAGCATTAGCCATTAGAGAGGCAGATGAAACCAAAATCTGATATTGCTACACACCTAACAGAATGACGAAAATTTTTAAGTTGTGACAATACCAAATGATGAGAATACAAAGAAACTGCATCGTTTAAACATTACTATGGTAGTATACGGAGAAGGTGCTGGCACCCCACACCAGCACTCTTGCCTGGGAAATCCCATGGACAGAGGAACCTGGTAGGCTGCAGTCCATGGGGTCGCGAAGAGTCAGACATGACTGAGCAACTTCACTTTCCCTTTTCACTTTCATGCATTGGAGAAGGAAATGGCAACCCACTCCAGTGTTCTTGCCTGGAGAATTCCAGGGACAGAGGAGCCTGGTGGGCTGCCGTCTATGGGGTCACACAGGGTCGGACACGACTGAAGCAACTTAGCAGCAGCAGCAGCAGCATAGTAGTATAAAATAGTACAACCATTCTCAAAAACAATTTGGAATTTTCTTTAAAAACCAAGAATGACAGCTTCCCTCGTGGCTCAGTGGTAAATAATCTACCTGCCAATGCAGGAGACACAGGTTTGATCCCTGATTCAGGAGGATCCCACATGCTGTGGAGCAGCTAAGCGTCACTGAGAAGCCTGCGCACTGCAGTCACAACTAAAGGAAAGCCCAGGCAGCAACAAAGACCCAGCACAGCCAATAAATAAATAAAATTATATAAGAAAACAACAAACCAAGAATGAACATTCACCAAAATAGACTACATTTATTAATGAAAGAGTAGAAATCATACAATATCTGCTCTCAGACCACAATAGAATTAAAATAGAAGTAATAGTGCTTAGTCTCGTCCAGCTCTTTCTGGCACCGTGAACTGTAGCCCACCAGGCTCCTCTGTGGAATTTCCCAGGCAAGCATACCAGAGCGGGTTGCTTTCTTACTCTGGGGATCTTCCCGACCAGGGATTGAACCCGGGTCTCTTACATCTCCTGCATTGGCAGATGGGTTCTTTACTACAGGCATCCCCTGGGAGGCCCAGATATAACACAAAGATAACTATAACATCCTCAGGAACATGGAGATTAAGCAACATGCCTCTAAATAACACATGAGTCAAAGAAGAAATCTCAAGAGAAAGTTTAAAATATTTTCAACTAAATGAAAAAACATCAAACTTTGTGTGATACATTGAAATCAGTGCTTAGAAAAAAAGGACCATTGAATGTATTTATTTAACAAAGATCTAAAATTTTAAATCTAAGTTTTGATCTCAGGAAAGTAGAGAAAAGGGCAGAAGAAAAATAATAATATAGCAGAAATCAATGAACTTTTAAATAGAAAATAAGTAGAAAAAGTCAATGAAACCGAAAGCTGCTTCTGTGAAAATAAAAATTACTAAGTCTCTAGCCAGACTAAGAAAAAAGAGGACAAAAATTACTAGTACTCAAATGAAAGAGGGGACATCAGTACAGAACCTAAAACTTTAAAGAATAATAAAGAAATACTACAAATAATCTCTGTCCACAAATTTGACAGCCTAGATGAAATAGATCCCATTCCCCGAAAGACATAATCTGCCAAACTCACACAAGGAAATAAGCAATCTTAACAGGCCTTTATCTATTAAAGAAATTGAATCAATAAATAATAACCTTCCAAAACAGAATGTACCCAGCCCAAATGGGTTCACGGGTGAATTATACCACACATTTAAGGAAGGCATTATACTAACCCTTCACAGTCTCTTTCAGAGGTAAAAGGCAGAAGGCATACTCATGAGGCCAGAATTACCTTAACATGAAAATCAGACACCAACACTCCTTTTCAACATTGTACTGCAAGTCCTTACTAAGGCAATAGACAATAAGCTATAAAAGAAACATGGATTGGAAAGGGAGACACAAAACTGTCTCTGTAGATCACATGGTAGTCTATGAAAAAATCTGAAAGAATCAACAAAATATCCTCCAGGAACTAATAAGCCATTCATAGCACAGAGTCGGACACGACTGAAGCGACTTAGCAGCAGCAGCAGCAAGATGGTGGGATACAAAGTTAATCTAGAAAAGTCAAAAAAAAAAAAAAAGAAAAGAAAAGTCAAATGCCTTCCCTGTTACAAGCAATGAACAAGTAGAGTTTGAAGTTAAAAGCACAATACCACTTACATTAACACCCCTCAAAGTGAAGTCCTAAGGTAGAAACCTAAATGTGTGTAGATCTATATGAGGAAAACTATAAAGCTAATGCAGGAAATCAGAGAAGAAACAGATATTCCATGATTGCAGTTAAGAAGGCTTAACACAAGGTCATTTTTTCTCGAATTGATGTGTAGATTCAGTGCAGTCCCAATCAAAATCCAAACCAATTATTTTCTGGATAGTGCCAACCTGATGCTAAAGTCTGTGGGAAGAGCTTCCTCTGAGGCAGCCACTGAAGAGCAGCAGCCGTGGCTCTGCTGTGGGCCTCATCAGGGGTCACAAGGGGACCACGGAGAAGCAAGCTGAGGCACCGCTGCTGCGGGGACATGTCCTGAAGCACTGCAGTTTCATGGAAAACATGATTCAAGAGGCGTGCAGCTTTGCTTCTTATAAGCAGCAGGCCACGGACTGCTCAAGGCCTCCAAGGGTGAGCAGGCCCTCAAGTCCATCAGAAAAAGGCTGGGGATACACATCCATGGGGAAAGGAGGCGGGCTGAGCAACGTCCTGGGAGTTATGAAGAAAGCAGCAGCCAGGAGCACTGAGCCTGTACGCCTCTGTACATAATGAAACCTTTAATATATATATACAGTTTATTAGAAGAGTCCAAGGACCCGGAAAACCAACACAACATTGAAGAACAATATTATAGGACTGAGACTACCCAACTTTCAGACTTAACTGTAAAGTTATGGTAATCAGGACAGTGTGTTATTGATGAAATAACAGACAAATAGATCAATGTCACAGAATAAGAGCCTGGAAGTAGACCCCCATAAATATAGTCAACTGATATTGGATAAGGGAGCAAAATCAGTACAATGGAGAAAAGGTAGTCTATTCAAGAAATGGCTCTGGAACAACTGGACAACCACATGTAAAAAAAATTTTTTCACAAAAATTAACACACTCTTCATAAAAATTAACTCAAAATCAATCACAGACTTAAAACACAAAGGTATAAAACTTCTAGGAGATAGCACAGGAGAAAACCTAGATGACCTCAAGCATGACAATGACTTTTTAGATACAATACCAAAGGCACAATTCATGAAAGAAATAATTGATATTCTAGACTTGACTAAAATGAAAATTTTCTGCTGTGTGAAAGACAATGTCAAAGAGAATGGGAAGAAAAGCCAGAACCTGGGAGAAAATACTGGCAAAAGACACATCTGATAAAGAGCCATTATTCAAAACATATGAAGCCCTCTTAAAACTCAAGAAGAAAACAAACAACCCAGTGTAAAAATGGGACAAAGACCTTAACAGATCCATCATCAAAGATGATATACAGGCAGCAAATAAGCACATGAAAAGACGTTCAACATCCTATATCATCAGGAAAATGCATATTTAAACAGCACTGAGATAACCACATACCTATTAAAATGGCCAAAATCAGGAATACTTACAACCCCAAGTGCTGATGAAGAGCAAGGAATTCATTCATTGCTCGTGGAATGTAAAACTGTACAGCCACTTTGGAAGATAGTTTGACAGTCTGTTACAAAAGTAAACATATTTTTACTGTACAATCCAGCGATTGCACTGCTTGGTATTTACTCAAAGAAGCTGAAAACTCACACATGAATGTTTATAGCAGCTTTGTTCATAATTACCAAAACTTAGGAACAACAAAGATGTCCTTCAATAGGTGAAGGTACAAATAAATTGTGTTATATCTGGTCAATGGAATATTATTCAGCACTAAAAGGAAATTAACTATTAAGCCATTAAAAGACACTGAGGAACTTTAAGTACATGTTACTAACTGAAAGAAGTCAATCTGAAAAGGTTACTTACTGTGTGATTCCAACCATATGACATTTTGGAAAAGGCAAAACTATGGGGACAATAAAAAGATCAGTAGTTGCCAGGGTTTGGGGATGGTTGAAAGGATGAATAGGAAGACCACAGAGAAATTTTATGACAATGACAGTATAGCATAATTGTTGTTCTTGTTTAGTCTCTACGTTGTGTCTGAATTTTGTGACCCCATCAACTATAGCCCACCAGGGTCCTCTGTCCGTGAGATTTCCTAGGCAAGATTACTGGAGTGGATTGCCATTTCCTTCTCCAGGGGATCTTCCTGACCCAGGGATCAAACTCAGGTCTTCTTGCACTGGCAGGTGGATTCTTTACTACTGAGCCACCAGGGAAACCTTTAGTATAAAAGGTACTATAAGGATGAATGTGAAAAAAGGGAAAGTGTTGCTTGGTTGTGTCTGACTCTTTGCGACCCTGTGGGATGTAGCCCACCAGACTCCTCTGTTCATGGAATTCTCCAGGCAAGAATACTGGAGTGGGTAGCCTTTCCCTTTTCCAAGGGATCTTTCTGACCCAGGTATCAAACCTGGGTCTCCTGCACTGCAGGCAGATTCTTTACCATCTGAACATCAGATGGTAAAGAGTAATGGTAAACTATAATCATAAACTATATAGATGGATGCTGTGCTAAGTCTCTTCAGCTGTGTTTGCAACCCTATGGGCCACAGCTCGCCAGGCTCCTCTGTCCATGGGATTCTCCAGGCAGCAATACTGGAATGGGTTGCCATGCCCTCCTCCAGGGGATCTTCCCAAACCAGGGATTGAACCCACATCTCTTATGTCTCCTTCACTGGGAGGTGGTTTCTTAACCACTGGCGCCACTCTGGAAGCCCCAGGGATGGATACATGTAATTAATACAGCGAAAAGTGAAAGTGAAAGATGGTCAGTTGTGTCTGACTCTTTGTGACCCCATGGACTATACAGTCCATGGAATTCTCCAGGCCAGAATACTGGAGTGGGTAGCCATTCTCTTCTCCAGGGGATCTTCCCAACCCAGGAATCGAACCTAGGTCTTCCACAATACAGGTGGATTCTTTACCAGCTGAGCCACCAGGGAAGCCCAATTATCACAGTATCATTATCCATTTGTCCATAAATACAACACCAAGAGTAAACCATAATGTAAACTGTGGACTTTGTGTGGTTATGATGTGTCGATGTCAGCTCATCACTTACAACAAATGTATCACTCTGGGGGGGAATGTTAACATTGAAGGAGGCTATGCATGCCTGGGGTCAGGTGATCTATGTAAATTTCTGCACCTTCCTCTCAATTTTTCTGTGACCATAAAATTGTTCTGTCTTAATTATTAGATGAAATCCCTTATGGTTATGCAGTGGAAGTGAGAAAGATTCAAGGGATTAGATCTGATAGACTGCCTGAAGGACTATGGACGGAGGTTAATGACATTGTACAGGAGGCAGAGATCAAGCCCATCCGCAAGAAAAAGAAATACAAAAAGGCAAAATGGTTGTCTGAGGAGATCTTACAAATAGCTGTGAATAGAAGAGAAGCAAAAGGCAAAGGAGAAAAGGAAAGATATACCCATTTGAATGCAGAGTTCCAAAGAATAGCAAGAAGAGATAAGAAAGCCTTCCTCAGTGATCAGTGCAAAGAAATAGAGGAAGACAATAGAATGGGGAAAACTAGAGATCTGTTCAAGAAAATTCGAGATACCAAGGGAATGTTTCATACAAAGATGGGCTCATAAAGGACAGAAATGGTATGGACCTAACAGAAGCAGAAGATATTAAGAAGAGGTGGCCAGAATACACAGAAGAAATATACAAAAAAGATCTTCATGACCCAGATAATCACAATGGTGTGATCACTCACCTAGAGCCAGACATCCAGGAGTGTGAAGTCAAGTGGGCCTTAGGAAGCAAAACTAACAAAGCAAGAGGAAGTGATGGAATTGCAGTTGACCTATTTCAAATCCTAAAAGATGATGCTGTGAAAATGCTGCACTTAATATGTCAGCAAATTTAGAAAACTCAGCAGTGGCCACAGGACTGGAAAAGGTCCGTTTTCATTCCAATCCCAAAGAAAGGCAATGCCAAAGAATGCTCAAACTACCGCACTATTGCACTCATCTCACACGCTAGTAAAGTAACGCTCAAAATTCTCCAAGCCAGGCTTCAACAGTATGTGAACCACAAACTTCCAGATGTTCAAGCTGGTTTTAGAAAAAGCAGAGGAACCATAGATCAAATTGCCAACATCCGTTGGATATCAAAAAAGCAAGAAAGTTCCAGAAAAACATCTACTACTGCTTTATTGACTATATCAAAGCCTTTGACTGTGTGGACCACAACAAAGTGTGGAAAATTCTGAAAGTGATGGGAGTACCAGACCACCTGACCTGCCTCTTGAGAAACCTGTATGCAGGTCAGGAAGCAACAGTTAGAACTGGACATGGAACAACAGACTGGTTCCAAATAGGAAAAGCAGTACATCAAGGCTGTATCGGAGAAGGCAATGGCACCCCACTCCAGTGCTCTTGCCTGGAAAATCCCATGGACAGAGGAGCCTGGTAGGCTGCAGTCCATGGGGTCGCTGGGAGTCGGACATGACTGAGCGACTTCACTTTCACTTTCCACTTTCATGCATTGGAGAAGGAAATGACAACCCACTCCATTGTTCTTGCCTGGAGAATCCCAGGGACGGGGGAGCCTGGTGGGCTACTGTCTACGGGGTCGCAGAGTCGGACACGACTGAAGCGACTTAGTAGCAGCACCTTGCTTATATAACTTGTATGCAGAGTACATCATGAGAAATGCTGAGATGGATGAATCACAAGCTGGAATAAAGATTGCTGGGAGAAATATCAATAAGCTCAGATATGCAGATGTCACCACCCTTATGGCAGAAAGTGAAGAAAAACTAAAGAACCCCTTGATGAAAGTGAAAGATGAGAGTTGGCTTAAAACTCAGCATTCAGAAAACTAAGATCATGGAATCTGGTCCCATCACTTCATGGCAAATAGATGGGGAAAGAGTGGAAACAGTGACTGACTTTAATTTTGGGGCTCCAAAATCACTGCAGATGGTGACTGCAGCCATAAAACTAAAAGACGCTTGCTCCTTGGAAGACAATCTATGACCAACCTAGACAGCATATTAAAAAGCAGAGAGATTACTTTGCCAACAAAGGTCCATCTAGTCAAGGCTATGGTTTTTCCAGTGGTCATGGATGGATGTGAGAGTTGGACTATAAAGAAAGCTTAGCTACAAAGAATTGATACTTTTGAACTGTGGTGTTGGAGAAAACTCTTGAGAAAGTCCCTTGGACAGCAAGGAGACCCAACCAGTCCATCCTAAAGGAAATCAGTCCTGAATATTCATCGGAAGGACTGATGCTGAAGCTGAAACTCCGATACTTTGGCCACCTGATGCAAAGAACTGACTCACTGGAAAAGACCCTGATGCTGGGAAAGATTGAGGGCGGGTTGAGAAGGGGACAACAGAGGATGAGATCGTTGGATGGCATCATCAACTCAAAGGACGTGAGTTTGAGTAAACTCCAGGATTTAGTGTTAGACTGGGAGGCCTGGCGTGCTGCAGTCCATGGGGTCGCAAAGAGTCAGATGCTCCTGAGCGACTGAACTGACTGAATTATTACACACACAAAAAATCTAATAGTGCAAACCCCATATAACAGCAGTGGTTCTCTAGGTATGTATCCCAGAGAAATGCAGCCTGTGTTTATCCAGAAATCTATACACAAATGTTTATAGGAGCTTTATTTATATTCTCCAAAAGATGAAAACTATGCAAAAGTCCTTCAATAGATGAGTAAACAAACAGTATATACATACTATGAAATACTACCCAGCAACAAAATGAATGAATTATTAGTACACAAAACAACCTGGACAAATCTCTAGAAAATTAAGTAGAGTAAAATGTCAGTCTCAAAAGATTGCATACTGTTTGATTCCATTTATAAAAAATTCCTGAAATGAGTAAATTTTTCAAGTGATGAATGGACTACTGGAGAATTAAAGAGGGATTAAGGGAGAAGTACAGATGGGAGCCCATGGGTGGGGCTGTAACAGGCCAACACAAAAGATCCTTGTCACATTGAAAATATTGCATGTTGACTCAATGTCAATATCTTGGTTGTGATATCATGTTCAGGTTCTGCAAGATATTACACTTGATGAAACTGAGTAAAAATTCATAGGATCTTACTACCATATCTTACATATCAGTCTCTAATTATCTCAAAATAAAACGTTTAATTCTCTAAATGAAGGGGAAATTGTGACCGTCTCAAGTGAACAAAAACAGAGACTTCATCACTAGCAAACTTTCCCAGCAAGGAATGCTAACCAGAGTCCTTCAGGCTAAATGAAAACACACTGAATGGTAACTCAGATCATCGTGAAGAGTAAACAGCCCTGGTAAAAGTAACTACAGAAATAAATGTTCATGACTGTAAATTTATGTTTCTTTAGTAGCCCTTTTTATCTAACCTCTTTTCAATAACAACATAATGTAACGATTATAAAACTATCGATGAGGTTATAGTAAAGATGTAAGTTGAGTGGAAATGATAGTACAAAGGAGGGGAGAATGGAAATATCAGAGAAAAGATGGTGTGCACTCTTAAAATTAAGATACTGTTTAATCTGAAATAGATTGTTTTAAGTTAAGATGGTGGTTGTAATCTCCAGAACAGCCACTAAGCAAATAACTCAAAAAATATGGGAAAATATGAATTTTGAGAATACAATTTAACTGATAACATTGAGCAAAATTTTCTCCTTTTTTTCTGAAGAATTTCTTCTAATATTTCTCGCAAAGCATGAAAGTTGTCTACTGGCAACAAATTTCTCTCCATTAAAAAAATTTTTTTCGACACATACACACTGCTATATTTATTTATTTATGGCTGCTCTGGGTCTTTGTAGCTGAATGCAGGCTTTCTCTAGCTGTGGTGCTCCAGCTTCTCCTTGTGGTGGTTTCTCTTGCAGAGCACAGGCTCTAGGCATGGGCTTCAGTAATTGCGACACAGGGCTCACTAGTGGTAAGTCGAGGACACTAGAGCATGCAGGCTTCAGTAGGTGTGGTCTCAATAGCTGTGGCTTGGGAGCACAGACAGTAATTGTGGCAGACGGGCTTAGTTGCTCCATGGCACGTGGAATCTTCCTGGATCAGGGATCAAACCCATGTCCCCCTGCACTGGCAGCTGAATTCTTACCACTGGGCCACCAGGGAAGTCCAGATTGCCTCAATTTTTCCTTCACTTTTGAAGAATTCTAGATTGGTTACCTGTTTCTTTTAACACTAAATATTTCACTCCTCTCTCTTCTTGCTTGGATATTTCTTGAAGAGAAGCCCAATGTATTTATTATCTTTGCTTCTCTATCGGTAATGTGTTTTCTTTCTCCAGCTTCTGTAAAGATTTTTCATTTGTCTTTGATTTTCTGAAATTTGAATATGATATGATTTGGTGCAGGTTTTCTGGAGATTTCCTCTTTAGTAGTGGATGAGCTTCCTGGATCTGTGAAAGTGAAGTCGTTCAGTCGTGTCCGACTTTTTGCGACCTCACGGACTGTAGCCCACCAGGCTTCTCTGTCCATGGGACTTTCCAGGCAAGAATACTGGAGTGGGTTGCCATTTCCTTCTCCAGGAGATCTTCCCTACCCAGGGATTGAACCCGGGTCTCCCACATTGTAGGCAGACGCTTTACCATCTGGTTTCATGTTTATCATTGATTTTGGGAAATTGTCAGTCATTATTGTTTCAAGTATTTCTTCTGTTCCTTTTTCTCTTTTTCTCCTCCTTGTGCTGTTCTCACTACCCATATGTTACACCCTTTGTAGTTGTTAACTGAATATTTCTTAAATATTCTGTTTTCTTTCATTCTTTTTTTCTCTTTGCATTTTACTTTTGGAAGTTTCTATTGACATTTCTTTGAGCTCAATGATTCTTCCCTGACCTGTGTCTCCAATCTATTGATGATTCCATGAAGGCATTCTTTATTTTTATTATTGTGTTCTTAATTTCTAGCATTTCCTTTAGATTATATTTAGAATTTCCATTTTTCATTTTATTCATCCATTGTTGAATGCTGTCCACTCTTTTTTAAAAATTTTTTATTTTTACTTTATTGGTTTTGCCATACATTGACATGAATCTGCCATGGGTGTACATGAGTTCCCAATCCTGAACCCCCCTCCCACCTCCCACCCCATATCATCTCTCTGGATCATCCCCATGCACCAGCCCCAAGCATCCTGTATCCTGTATTGAACATAGACTGGCGATTCGTTTCTTACATGATAGTATACATGTTTCAGTGCCATTCTCCCAAATCATCCCACCCTCTCCTTCTCCCTCAGAGTCCAAAAGTCCGTTCTATACATCTGTGTCTCTTTTGCTGTCTCGAATACAGGGTTATCATTACTATCTTTCTAAATTCCATATATATGTGTTAATATACTGTATTGGTGTTTTTCTTTCTGGCTTACTTCACTCTGTATAATCGGCTCCAGTTTCATCCATCTCATTAGAACTGATTCAAATGTATTCTTTTTAATGGCTGAGTAATACTCCATTGTGTATATGTACCACAGCTTTCTTATCCATTCATCTGCTGATGGACATCTAGGTTGCTTCCATGTCCTGGCTATTATAAATAGTGCTGCGATGAACATTGGGATACACGTGTCTCTTTCAATTCTGGTTTCCTCGGTGTGTATCACCAGCAGTGGGATTGCTGGGTCATAAGGCAGTTCTATTTGTAGTTTTTTAAGGAATCTCCACACTGTTCTCCATAGTGGCTGTACTAGTTTGCATTCCCACCAACAGTGTAAGAGGGTTCCCTTTTCTCCACACCCTCTCCAGCATTTATTGCTTGCAGACTTTTGGATCTCTACCAATCTGACTGGTGTGAAATGGTACCTCATTGTGGTCTTGATTTGCATTTCTCTGAAAATGAGTGATGTTGAGCATCTTTTCATGTGTTTGTTAGCCATCCGTATGTCTTCTTTGGAGAAATGTCTATTTAGTTCTTGGGCCCATTTTTCGACTGGGTCATTTATTTTTCTGGAATTGAGCTGCAGGAGTTGCTTATATATTTTTGAGATTAGTTGTTTGTCAGTTGTCCACTCTTTCAGTTAGAAACTTTAGCATATTTATCATATATGTTTTGAGTTACAAGTATGATAATTTCAACAGCTCTACCATATCTGAGTCTGCTTTCGATGCTCTGTCTCTTCAGAAAAAACGTTCTTCTCTTGTCGTATACCTCTGTTGCTGTTTTTCAGTTGCTCAGTTGTGTCCAACTCTGTGCGACCCCGTGGACTGCAGTGCACCAGGCCTCCCTGTCTATCACCAACTCCCGGAGCTTGCTCAAACTCACGTCCATTGAGTCGTGGATGCCATCCAACCATCTTGTCTTCTGTCGTCCCCTTCTCCACCTGCCTTCAATCTTTCCCAGCATCAGGATCTTTTCTAACAAGTCAGCTCTTCTCATCAGGTGGCCAAAGTATTGGAGTTTCAGCTTCAGCATCAGTCCTTCCAATGAATATTCAAGATTTATTTCCTTTAGGATTGACTGGTTTGATCTCCTTACAGTCCAAGGGACTCTCTAGAGTCTTCTCCAACACCACACTTCAAAAGCATCAATTCTTCAGCACTCAGCCTTTTTTATGGTCCAACTCGCACATCCATACATGACCTCTGGAAAAACTATAGCTTTGACTATACAGACCTTTGTCAGCAAAGTGATGTCTCTTTTTAATATGCTGCCTAGGTTTGTCATAGCTTTTCTTCCAAGGAGCAAATATCTTTTAATTTCATGGCTGAAGTCATCATCTGTACTGATTCTGGAGCCCAAGAAAATAAAGTCTGTCACTGTTTCCATTGTTTCCCCATCTATTTGCCATGAAGTGATTGGACTGGATGCCATGATCATAGTTTTTTGAATGTTGAGTTTTAAGCCAGCTTTTTCACTCTCCTTTTTCACTTTCTTCAAGAGGCTCTTTAGTTCCTCTTCACTTTCTGCCATTAGAGTGATATCACCTGCATATCTGAAGTTGGTGATATTTCTCCCAGCAATCTTGAGTCAGCTTGTGCTTAATCCAGCCTAGCATTTCACATGACGCACTCTGTATATAAGTTAAATCAGCAGAGTGACAATGTATAGCCTTGACGTACTCCTTTCCCAGTTTTGAACCAGTTCTTTGTTTCATGTCCAGTTCTAAGTATTGCTTCTTGACCTGCATACCAGTTTCTCAGGAGACAGATCAGGTAGTCTGGTATTCCCATCTCTTTAAGAATTTTCCATAGGTTGTTAATTAGTGTTTATTTAGATAAGAAACAATTATCAAACTCCACTGGATCCAAGGTATTTTAGAATTATAAATCTGAGTGAAACAATCCCTTCAAGTTTTTCAGAAAAGACCATTAGTAGAAAAAATTAATCAATGAGACTGCTAAATCTCTGATGACATGATTTTTCTGTTTTCGATGTTTGGAGATCAAACCAAATTGATTTAAAATGTCTCTAAAAAATATGATACATACAACTTATAAAGAAGTTTGGTCTATTATTTTCCTAGCTGATCAGATAAGTGAGCAGTTAAAAAGGTACCCTTTGTCTAGTAGGGATTTTGTGTTTTTCCTTTTTAGGGGAATCCATGTTAACACATTTGATAAACTTTTATCTTAATGCGCCTTTCTGGAATCAGTCTGACCTCAATCTGAACAAAGCCTTAGTTGATGTTTACAGGTGGTAGCTTGGTGATTTTCTCAGCCTGTACATTTATTATTGACTGTTAATCAGATTCATCATTAAAGGTTTCATCTGCCACACAAATGCATAATTGACTATGTCTGAGTGGCCACCTTTTGTCTCGAGCAGATTGTTAAAACTGCATTAAGCATCATTAGTCCAAAACAATGACCTTCTTAATTTGTCCTTTCTTGTTTTCTAACAGATTGGGTCTTACTATTATTGCAAACACACTATAAATAACAGTCTTAGGGAAAACTCATATGAATTCTCCTTAGTTTGTAACAGGCATTTTTATTGAAGGATGTATGAAATAATTGCTAATTATGTTTATTAAACTGTTTCCTTTTGTGAGTGTTATACTGCACCATTCAGAATCCTTGGGTTAAAATTTGTATGAAAGTGAGGAATTTGTAAGCATTGCTCTTCCACTCTTGTATCTTATTATCCAACTTATTAATGAAATAATATAGAAGTTAAAAGGATTAAGTACATTATTTAAACTTACAGGTTTTCTCTTAAAAATCAATCAATAAGATAGAAGTAAGCAAAAAATAATCATGAAAGTATAATTTTAAATACTATGTGTATATATCTACATTTTCCTACAACATATTTTTCTTAAACTCTTATTTGCTGATCCACAGAATTTTATTTGGAAAAATATCTATCTGATTTCCAAATGAATTATATGTAGTGACATCTTTCTTGTTTAATTTCTATTACTGTGGCTATCAAATGCATGAAATTGGTTGTCATCTGTGTTCTGACAATTTCTTCATAATTGGTTTATGCAGAATGTGCTTCATACTGATCTCAGAAAATCTTTGATAATCCGTCTGCTTCTGGAGCTGAGACTTGGCCACAAATGAAATTATTGCAGCCTTAGAAATGAAATCCTCACTGGTGAAGGGTTCAGGTGGACTTAGCTTTATAATCTGGTTTAAAAGTTTTGAGTAGATGGAAGTAATGATTGTATTTTGTATTTTCTATCAGTGAGCTTTTAGGGAAGAATATTTATTATTTTATATTTTATCAAAGAACTGAATTCTCTCAAATGCATAAATTCCAAATCATACTGAGTTATTGTCAAGCATAAGTAAAGCAATTATTATAGGCGATAAAATTTTATTTCTGTAGTATCTATTTGAGTGAAAATATTCACTTTAAAAATTATCTAGTACCTTTGCTTTTTTACTATTCTCATTTAGATTTATCATACATCTAAGTTTTTTCCAGCTTCAATGAAATATAATCGACAAATATATAAAACTGTATATATTTGAAATGTACAATGTGATGTTTTGATATTGTGAAGTAATTACTGCCATCAACCTAATTAATATACCTATCACTTCTCATGGTTACCTTTGTGTGTGGGTGTGTGTGTGGTGAGACAATTAATACCTACTCTGTTAGGAAATTTTGAGTATACAATACATGGCATCTGGTCCTATCACTTCCTGGCAAATAGATGGGGAAACAGTAGAAACAGTGACAGACTTTATTTTTTGGAGCTCCAAAATCACTGTAGATGGTGACTGCAGCCATGAAATAAATAGACACTTGCTCCTTGGAAGAAAAGCTATGACCAACCTCAACAGCATATTAAAAAGCAGAGACATTACTTTGCCAACAAAGGTCCATCTAATCAAGGCTATGGTTTTTCCAGTGGTCATGTATGGATGTGAGAGTTGGACTACAGAGAAAGCTAAGCACTGAAGAATTGATGCTTTTGAACTGTGGTGTTGGAGAAGACTCTTGAGAGTCCCTTGGACTGCTGGGAGATCGAACCAGTCCATTCTAAAGGAAATCAGTCCTGAATATTCACTGGAAGGACTGATGCTGAAGCTGAAACTCCAATCCTTTGGCAACCTGATTCGAAGAACTGACTCATTTGAAAAGACCCAGATGCTGGGAAAGATTGAAGGTGAGAGGAGAAGGGGACGACAGAGGACGAGATGATTGGATGGCATCACCAACTCGCTGGACATGAGTTTGAGTGAATTCCGGGAGTTGGTGATGGACAGGGAGGCCTGGCATGCTGCGGTTCATGGGGTTGCAAAGAGTTGGACACGACTGAGAGACTGAACTGAACTGAACTGATACAATACATTATTATTTATCATAGTTACTATGTTGTACATTGGGTCTCTAGAATTTTTAACTGAAAGTATGTACCCTTTAGCCAGTGTCTCTCCATTTTCTCACTTCCCCCTGCCCTACCTCTGATAACCAATTTTTTACTCTCTTACTCAAGGAATTAGGCTTTTTTAGATTCCACATATAAGTGAGATCATGCAATACTTGTATTTTGTGTCTGGCTTATTTCACTCGGTCTCTTGATGCCCTCCAGTTTCATCTGTGACATGCAAATGGCAGGATTTCTTTCTCTTTTTTTTAGGCTAAGTAATACTTTATATTACATTTGAATATGTATGCATATAACATATATGCATAAACACATGTACATACACACCACATTTATTTCCTTTATCCATTCATTCATTGACAGTACTTAGGTTGTGTTCATGTCTCAGCTAATGTGAATAAAGCTGCAGTAAAATTGATGGCAGCCCACTCCAGTACTCTTGCCTGGAAAATCCCACGGACGAAGGAGCATGGTAGGCTGCAGTCCATGGCGTCGCTAAGATTCGGACACAACTGAGCGACTTCACTTTGACTTTTCACTTTCATGCATTGGAGAAGGAAATGGCAATTCACTCCAGTGTTCTTGCCTGGAGAATCCCAGGGACGGGGGAGCCTGGTGGGCGGCCGTCTATGGGGTCACACCGAGTCGGACACAACTGAAATGACTTAGCAGCAGCAGCAGTGAACTTGGGAGTACCCACATCTCTTCAAGGTAGTGATTTCATTTCCTTTAGATATATACCCAGAAATAGGATTGCTGGATCCCATGGTAGTTCTATTTTTAATTTTTGAGGGAACTTCCTTACTATTTTCCAAATTAGCTATTCCAGTTTACATTTTCGCTATAGTGTACAAGGGTTTCCTTCTCTCCACACCCTCTCCAACACTTATCTCTCATTTTCTAAATAATAACTGCCCTAACAGATGTGAAGTGATATCTCATTGTTGTTTTGCATTTACCTAATGGCACCCCACTCCAGTACTCCTGCCTGGAAAATCCCACGGATGGAGGAGCCTGGTGGGCTGCAGTCCATGGGGTCGCTAAGAGTCAGACTCGACTGAGCAACTTCACTTTCACTTTTCACTTTCATGCATTGAAGAAGGAAATGGCAACCCCTCCAGTGTTCTTGCCTGGAGAATCCCAGGGACAGGGGAGCCTGGTGGGCTGCTGTCTATAGGGTTGCACAGAGTCGGACACGACTGGAGCAACTTAGCAGCAATGGTAAATGATGTTTGCTGCTGCTGCAGCCTACCAGGCTCCTCCGTCTGTGGGATTTTCCAGGCAGGAGTACTGGAGTGTGGTGACATTGCCTTCTCCGAAATGATGTTTAGTACCTTGTAATTTACCCACTGTCTGTTCATATATCTTTTTTGGAAAAATGTCTACTCAGCTCCTCTGATCATTTTAAAATCGGATTTTTTTTTTTTTTTTTTGCTGTTAGTAGTATGAGTTCCTTATACACACAACACACACACACACACACACACACACACACACACACGTATATACCTGGATATTTATTTTCCAAATATTTTCTTCCATTCCATTAGTTGTCACTTCACTCTGATGATTGTTTCTTTTGCTATGTAGAAGCTCTTTAGTTTGATGCATATGCACTTATTTATTTTTGATTTTTGGTTTGATGCAGTCTCAGTTATTTATTTTACTTTGGCTATGCATTTGCTGTCATATCCAAAAAATTATTGCCAAGACTAGTGTCAAGGGTCATGAAGATCTTTTTTGTATAGTTCTTCTGTGTATTCTTACCCTCTTCTTAATATCTCCTGCTTCTGTTAGGTCCATACCATTTCTGTCCTTTATTGAGCCCATGTTTGCATGAAATGTTCCCTTGGTATCTCTAATTTTCTTGAAGAGATCTCTAGTCTTTCCCATTCTATAATTTTCCTCTATTTCTTTGCACTGATTACTGAAGAAAGCTTTCTATTTCAAATCCTAAAAGGTAATGCTATGAAAGTGCTGCACTCAATATGCCAGCAAATTTGGAAAACTCAGCAGTGGCCACAGGACTGGAAAAAGTCACCTTTCATTCCAATCCCTAAGAAAGGCAATGCCAAAGAATGCTCAAACTACCGCATTATTGCACTCATCTCACATGCTAGCAAAGTAATGCTCAAAATTCTCCAACCCAAGCTTCAACAATACGTGAACCGTGAACTTCCAGATGTTCAAGCTGGATTCAGAAAAGGCAGAGGAACTAGAGATCAAATTGCCAACATCCACTGGATCATTGAAAAAGCAAGAAAGTTCCAGAAGAAAACCTATTTCTGCTTTATTGACAATGTCAAAGCCTTTGACTGTGTGGATCACAATAAACTGTGGAAAATTCTGAAAGAGATGGGAATACCAGACCACCTGACCTGCCTCTTGAGAAATCTGTATGCAGGTCAGGAAGCAACAGTTAGAACTGGACATGGAACAACAGACTGGTTCCAAATAAGGAAAGGAGTATGTCAAGGCTGTATATTGTCACCCTGCTTATTTAACTTATATGCAGAGTACATCATGAGAAATGCTGGGCTGGATGAATCACAAGCTGGAATCAAGATTGGTGGGAGAAATATCAATAACCTCAGATATGCAGATGACACCACCCTTATGGCAGAAAGTGAAGAAGAACTAAAGAGCCTCTTGATGAAAGTGAAAGAGGAGAGTGAAAAAGCCTTAAAATTGAGCATTCAGAAAACTAAGATGATGGCCTCTGGTCCCATCACTTCATGGCAAATAGACGGAGAAACAGTGGAAACAGTGTCAGACTTTATTTTGGGGGGGCTCCAAAATCACTGCAGATGGTGAGTGCAGCCATGAAATAAAAAGACACTTGCTCCCTGAAAGAAAAGCTGTGACCAACCTAGACAGCATATTAAAAAGCAGAGACATTACTTTGCCAACAAAGGTCCATCTAGTCAAGGCTATAGTTTTTCCAGTAGTCATGTATGGATGTGAGAGTTGGACTGTAAAGAAAGCTGAGCACTGAAGAATTGATGCTTTTGAACTGTGGTGTTGGAGAAGACTCTTGAGAGTCCCTTGGACTGAAAGCAGGTCCAGCCAGTCCATCCTAAAGGAGATCAGTCCTGAATATTCATTGGAAGAACTGATGCTGAAGCTGAAACTGTAATACTTTGGCCACCTAATGTGAAGAGCTGACTCATTTGAAAAAACCCTGATGCTGGGAAAGATTGAAGGCAGGAGGAGGAGGGGACGAAAGAAGATGAGATGGTTGGATGACATCACCGACTCAATGGACATGAGTTTGAGTAAACTCCAGGAGTTGGTGATGGACAGGGAGGCCTGGCATGCTGCAGTCCATGGGGTGGCAAAGAGACGGACACGATTGAGTAACTGAACTGAACTGAATGTGAAGGGGATCTCCCTTTATGTTTTTTTCTAGGAGTTTTACAGTTTCAGATCATATATTTGAGTCTTTTTTCCATTTTGAGTTGATTTTCATGTATGATGTAAAATAAGGATGCAGTTTTATTCTTTTGCATGTGGATGTCCAGTTTTCTCACCATCATTTCCTAAAGAGGCTACCCTTTTTTCATTGTGCGTCCTTGGATCCTTTGTCAAAGAATTACTAGACTGTACATGCTTGGGTTTATTTGGGGGATCTTTATTCTGTTCCATTTGCCTGTGTGTTTTTGTTTATGTCAGTACTATACTGTTTTGATTACTATAGATTTATAATGTAGTTTAAAATCAGGAAGTGTAATGCCCTTACATTTGTTGTTTCTCAATATTTCTTTAGCTATTTGGAGTCTTTTGTAGTTTTACATGAACTTTAGGATTTTTGAAATATTTCTGTTAAAAATGCTCTATCCTTTGCAGTTGTCAGGTTTTGTTGTTAGTAGTGGTGTTTTGTTTTTTTGTTTGTTTGTTTGTTTGTTTTTGACCGTCTAAATACAGATATTTTGAACAATGAAGAGAATGGACATTGGTAGTCTTTTCAGATTGCTATATGGGTAGTTCATCTCAATCATTTACCAAGTAATCTGTTTCCAGAAATTCAGTCTAAGATGACATATGTATATATATATACACACACACACACACACACATATATATGTTTTGTTGTTGTTAGTCACTAAGGCATGTCTGACTCTTTGCAACACCATGGATTGTACCACACCATACTTTCCTGTCCTTCACTATTGCCCAGTTTGCTCAGACTTGTGAAAAAAAAAATGCTCTAAAGTTTTTATGGGGATAGCATGATTTTATGGATCACTTTGTATAGTATCTAATTTTAACAATAATAATTATCCCAATCCAGTACAGATATCTTTCCATTAGTTTTTGTCTTCTTCAATTTCACTCATTAATGTTTTGTAACTTTCAGTTTAAAGATTTTTTGTGTCCTTAGTTAAATTTGTTCTTAAGTATTTTACTTTTTTGATGCTGTTATAAATGGGATTGGTTTCTTTTTTGGATAGCTTGTTGTTAATGTATAGAAATACAGCTGATTTTTGTATGTCGATTTTGTGCCTTTTAACTTTATTTATTAGTTCTAAAATTTTTTGAAGAAAAAAAAAGGTTTTTAGATGGTGTCTTTAAGGTTTTTATAAAGATCATGTCATCTGCAAACAGAATAATTTAACTTATTCACTTCCAATTTGAATGCCTTTTATTTCTTTTTCCTGCCAGATTGTTTGGGCTAAGACTTCCAGTACTGTGTTGAATAGTAGAGGTGAGAGTAGCTATCTCTGTCTTTCTCCTGACCTTAGAAAAATTTTTTTTTTAGATTTTCACCATTGGGTATGATATTAGCTATATACTTATCATAGATGGCCATCATTATGTTGAGGTACAGTTCTTCTACACTGAATTGGTTGAATTTATATCATAAAGAATGTTGAATTTTGTCAAATTTTTTTTTCTGCTTCTATCAAGATGATCATATGATTTTTATCCTTTTGTCTATTAATGTTATATATCACTTTTACTAATTTTCATATGTTGAATCATTCTTACATTCCAGAGATAAATGCCACTTGATCATGATATGTGATCCTTTTAATGTGCTGTTGAATTCAGCTTGCTGATATTTTTTGAGGGTTTTTCCATCTATGTTCATCAGGGATTTAGCCTGCAATTCTTTTCCTTGAAGTATCGTTGTCTGGCTTTTTTAGTAGGGTAATGCTGGCCCCATAAAATGAGTTTGGATGTGTTCCCTCCACTTCAATTTTTATGAGTTTGAGAAGAATCAATATTAATTCTTCTTTAAATATCTTGTGTATTTCACTCATGAAGCATCTGGTCCTAAAATTTTGTTGTGGGTGTGTTGGGCATTTTTAAAATTATTGCTTCAATCTCTAGGCTTCTGTGGTGGCTCAGATGTCATGAAACTACCTGCAATGCGAGAGACCCAGGTTCAATTCCTGGGTCGGGAAAATCCCCTGGAAAATGAAATGGGAATCCACTCCAGTATTCTTGCCTGGAGAACTCCATGGACAGGGGAGCTTGGTGGGCTACAGTCCATGGGGTCTGTAGAGTTGGACATGACTGAGCAACTAACACACTTTCAATCTCCTTAATAGTAATTCATCTGTTTGGGTTTTTTATTTCTTCATGATTTAGTACTGGTAGATTGCATGTTTCTAGAGATTTATCCATTTCTTCTAGGTTACCCAGTTTGTTCATAGTAATCTTTTATGAGGGCTTCCCTGATAGCTCAGTTGGTAAAGAAACCTCCTGCAATGCAGGAGACCCTGGTTCGATTCCTGAGTTGGGAAGATCCCCTGGAGAAGGAATAGGCTACCCACTCAAGTATTCTGGCCTGGAGAATTCCATGGACTGTGTAGTCCATGGGTCACAAAGAGCAGGACACGACTGAGCAACCTTCACTTTCGCTTTCAATCTTTTATGGTCCTCTCTGCTTCTGTGGTATCAGTAGTAACGTTCCCACTTTCATTTCTGATTTTATTTTCCTTTCTCTTTTTTCCCCCTTAGTCCAGCTAAAGACTTGTCAATATAATTTACTTTAAAAAAAAAAACAACAACTCTGTCTTTGATCTTTTCTGTTCTTTTTCTAATCTCAATTTCATTTGTTTTTGCTCTGATCTTTGTTATTTCCTTCCTTTTGCTAACTTTAAGTTTAGTTTGCTATCCCCACCCCCACCCCCCGCCCCCGACCCTAGTTCTGTGAGGTGTGAAATTAGATTGTCTAGTCAAAGTCATTTACTTTTTTTGGCCACACCACCTGGCATGTGGAATTTTAGTTCCACAAAGAGAGATGGAATCCATGTCCCCTGTAGTGGAAGCTCAGAGTCTTAACCACTGAACCACCAGGAAAATCCCTCATTTTATTTTTTTACTGCAGATGTTTATTGCTTTCATTTCCCTCTTAGAACTGCCTTTGCTTTGTCTCTCAAGATTTACATTATGCTTCCATTTTTGCTTGTCTCAAGATAGTTTATTTCTCTTTTGATTTCATTTTTAACCCACTGGTTATTAAGGAATATGCGGTTTAATTTTCACATATTTTGGATTTTCCAGTTTTCCTCCTGTTACTGATTTCTGATTTCATATCATTTGGGTCAGAAACAATATTTGATTAGATTTCAGGATTCTTAAATTTCTTAATTCTTGTTTTGTGGCCTTAGAATTTATCCCAGGAAAATTCTGTGGGCCCTTGCACGTGAAAAGAATGTACACTCTGCTGTTATTGGATGGATTGTTTTGTTAGGTCTATTTGGCCTGAGGTATAGTTCAAGCTCAACATTTCCTTATTGATTTTCTGTCTGGATGATGTATAGCTGTTGAAAGTGAATAATGAAGTCTCCTACTATTATTATATTGTAATCTACTCTTCCCAGACAGTGTGTTAATATTTGATTTATGTACTTAAGTATAGTAATGTTGGGTGCGTATATATTTACAATTGCTATATCCTCTTGATGAATTTACTGCTTTATCATCATGCGGTGATCTTCATTGTCTCTTGTGACTTTTTTTGACTTAAAGATCACTCAGTCTGACTTAAAAATAGCTGACACCTGGTTTCTTTTTGTTCCCAATTACATGAAATATCTCTTTCCATTTCTTTCCTTTCAGTCAGTGTGTGTCTTTAAAGCTGAAATGAATCTGCTGTAGACAGTATATGATTGGATCTTGTGTTAAAAAAAAATCCATTCAGTCATTCTATGTCTTTCCTGGAAAATTTAACCCATTTACATTTATGTTTTATCTATTTCTATCTTATTGTTTTCTGGATGTTTTTGTAGCTTCTTTCTTCCCTCCTCTATTGCTACTGTCCTTTGTAAATTATAGATTATTCCTTAGTGGTATGCTTTTATTCCTTTTTCTATATCCTTATATATTTACAACAGGTTTTCGGTTTTTGGTTACCATGAGGCTTACCTAAAATATCTTATGGTTATAACAGTCTATTTTAAGGTGATAACTTCAATTGCAAAGAAAAACCCTACACTTTTCCTGCCCCCCAGTATTTTACTCTTTTAATGTTATAATTTATATCTTTTAAAATTGTGTATTAATTAATAACTTTAGCTATAGTTATTTTT
Organism: Capra hircus; assembly: GCF_001704415.2. NCBI lineage: Eukaryota > Metazoa > Chordata > Mammalia > Artiodactyla > Bovidae > Capra > Capra hircus. The sequence goes on from NC_030826.1 coordinate 11,079,218, forward strand.
AGTACTTTTGTCTTTCATCTTTCATACTGGAGTTAAAAGTGATGAACACACTACCATTGAAGTATTAGAGTATTCTGAAACCAGTGAGTTTTATTGTTGGTTGGTTGGTTGGTTTTGATTGTGTTGCATGAATTGTGGTATTTTAGTTCCCCAACCAGGGACTGAACCTGGGCGGTGAGAGCACAGAGTCTTAATCACTGGATCTCCAGGGAATTACCCCTCCATATTTTTTTTTTATATTGCTAATTATCATCCTTTTGTTTCAACCTTGAGAACTCCCTCTAGCATTTCTTGTGAGGCAAATTTAATGATGATAAACTTATCAGTTTTTGTTTGTCTGTAAGAGACTTTATCTCTCCTTATTTCTGAAGGACAGCATTGATGGGCAAATGTTTTGGTCAGTAGGATGTCTTTTTGTTTCAGCACTTTGAATATACACATGCATGCCTGCTCAGTCACTTCAGTTGCAACCCTATGGACTGTAGCCTGCCTGTGTCCTCCAAACAAGAATACTAGAGTGGGTTGCCATGCCCTCCTCCAGGGGTTCTTCTCAACCCAGGAGTCAAACCCATGTCTCCTGTGACTCCAGCATTGCAGGTGGATTATTTGCCACTGAGCCTGAATATACACATAAACACATCAATATTGTCTCCTGACCTACAAGGTTTCTATTGAAAAACCTCATAGTCTTGTGGAGATTCCCTGATATGTGATGAGTCTCTTCTTTTACCACTTTAATAATTCTCTTTTTGATTTTTGACAGTTTGACTATAATGTGATCTCATGAAGCCCTCTTGGGTTAAACTTGTTTGGGGATCTTTGAGTCTCATGTACCTGGGTGTGCATCTACCTTCCAAGATTTGGGAAGTTTCCAGCCATTATTTTTAAATTTTTATGAAAAAATATTCAATTTAATTAGTCAGTGTGTGCTTCTTATAATAGATACCTTGATGTTATATTAGATTTCCAAATCCTTTGAAGAGCAGTTAATAAGTGATCCCACAGTTCATCATCAGTGAGTGAAAAGGAATTCCATTCATTATTATTTCAATATAAGTATACTTTTTAAAAAAGAAGTCACTTACCGTTTCTTATTGTTCTATCTTTTCCATTTCTATGCTTCTCTCATACGTATTTGTTTTACTTTTACTCCTTCTGATATGTCTTCAGTATCCTGAGATATTTAGTTTATCATCCCAATAAAGTATTTAGCCATTATTTCTTTAAATAAGCTTCCTGCCCCCTTTCTCCCTCTCTTCTGAGATTCTCATAATGCGTGTATGAGTATTTTATGGTTTCCCATATACCCATAGTTTTTCTTCATTCTTTTTTATTCTTTTCTCCCCAACCCCTCTGATTTTATCATTTCAATGACTTATTTTGAGTTTATAGATTATTTTTTCTGTCTTATCAACTATGATATTAATGCTCTCAGTTGCATTTTTCACTTTATTTATTATGTTCTTTAACTCCAGAATTTCTGTCTGGTTGTTTTTTATGATTTGTGTCTCTTTGTTGAACTTATAATTTTGTTCATGTATGTTTTCCCTGGTTTTGTTGAGTGGTCTGTGTTTGCTTATTGCTTGTTGATCTTCCTTAAACAAATTCTTTTGAATTCTTTTCTCCATATTCTCATCAATACTTACTATTTTTTGTCTTTTTGATAGTAGCCATTCTGACAGCTGTGAGGGGATATCTCATTATGGTTTTGGTTCTCATTTCTCTGATAATTAGTGATGCTAAGTATCTTTTCAAGTGTCTGTTGGCTATCTGTATGTATCCTTCGGAAAAATGTCTATTCAGATTTTCTGCCCATTGTTTAATCAGGTTGTTTGGGTTTTTTTTTAAATGTTGAATTGTATATATAATTTGTATATTTTGGATGTTAACTTCTCTCTCTCTTTCTCAGTCTTTCTCTCTCTCTCTCTCTCTGTCTATATATATATATATAATTTGCAAATATTTTCTCTTAAAAAAATATATATAATTTAAAAATATCTTCTCTTAATCTGTAGGTTGCCTTTTCATTTTTTTTGATAGTTTTCTTCACTGTGCAAAAGCTTTATAGTTCTATTTGTTTATTTTTGCTTTTGTTTCCCTTGCCTGAGGAGACAAATCCCCCCTCCCCAAATATTACTAAAACCTATATTGCCTATGTTTTTTTTAGGATTTGTATGGCTTCAGGTCTTACATGAAAGTCTCTAAACAAGTCTGAGTTTATTTTTGTATATGGTGTGACAAATTAGTCCAATTTCATTCTTTTGCATGTACCTGTCCAATTTTCCCAATACCATTTATTGAAGATAGTGTCCATTCCCCATTATATATTCTTGCCTCCTGTTTTGTAGACTAATTGAACATAGATGTATGGGTTTCCTTCTGGGTTTTCTATTCTCTTCCATTGATCTATGTGCTTATTTTGGAGCCAGTACCATACTGTTTTTGATTACTGTAGATATGTAGTATAGTTTGAAATCAGAGCATGATACCTCCAACTTTGTTCTTCTTTCTCAAGACTGATATGGCTGCTCAATGTTTTTTGTATTTCCATACAGATTTTAGAGTTATTTGTTCTAGTTCTGTGAAAAATGCCATTGGTATTTTGATAAGAACTGCATTGAATCTGTAGATTGCCTCAGGGAGTATGGTCATTTTAACAATATTGATTCTTTATATTTATGAGTATGGTATATTTTTCCATTTGTTTGTTTCATCTTCAATTTCTTTCATCCATTTATTAGCAGTTTCTGAGTTGTTGTTTAGTTGCTAAGTCATGTCCACTCTTTTGCGATCCTATGGACTGTAGCCGCTAGGCTCCTCTGTCCAGAAGATTCTCCAGGCAAGAATACTGGAGTGGGTTGCCATTTCATTCTCCAAGGAATCTTCCCAAACCATAGATCAAACCCATGTCTCCAGCATTGCAGGCAGATTCTTTACCACTGAGCCACCTGGAAAGCCCGATAAAAACAAATTTTATTCTTTTTGATGTAACTGTAAATGAAATTGTTTTCCTAATTTATCTTTTTGATAGTTTGTTATTAGTGTGTAGATATGTAAGATTTTTGTATATTTTGCATTCTGAATTCATTCTGTATTGCTGAATTCACCTATTAGTTCTAGTAGTTTTTAAGCTTTTCTGTATGTTTTAAAGATCACGCTCACACACACACACACACATATACACAATCATGCCATCTGCAAACAGTGAGTTTTACTTCTTCATTTTCAATCTTGATTCCATTTGTTTTTCTCCTTGGGAAATTGCTGTGGCTAGGGCTTCTGATACCATATTGAAGAAAGGTGGTGAGAATGGGCATCCTTGTCCTATCCATGATCTTACAGAAGATGATTTCAGCTTTTCACCATTGAGTATGATCTTAGCTGCTTGCTTGTCATATATGGCCTTTTTAAATATGAGGTGTATTCCCTCTCTACCCACATTATTGAGAGATATTACCATAAATGAATGTTGAATTTTGTCAAAACATTTTTCTGCATTTATTAAGATGATCATATGAGTTTTTATTCTTCCTTGTTAATGTGGTGTATCACATTGATTGGTTTTTGAATATTGAACCATCCTTGCATCCTTGGGCTAAATCCCACTTGATCTTGGTGTATGATCCCTTTAATGGGTTGTTGAGTTCAGTTTGCTGACATTTTGTTGAGGATTTTTGAGCCTATGTTTATCAGTGATATTGGCCTTTCTGTGTGTGTGTGTGGTTTCTTTGGTTTTAGCATCATGACTTTTGCCTTGTAGAATGAGTTTGAAAGTGTTCCTTCTTTTTTTTTGGAATAGATTGATAACAATAGGTGTTGACTCTTTTTTAAGTATTTGGCAGAATTTACCTGTGAAGCCATCTGGTTCTAGACTTTTATTGTTTAGCGTTGCTTTTTGTTAGTTTGTTTATTACTGATTCCATTTCATTATTGTTAATTGGTCTGCTTATACTTTCTATTTCTTTCTGATTTAGTCTTGGAGTTTGCAGATTTCTAGGAATTTATCCATTTCTTCTAGGTTATCCATTTTATTGGTGTATAATTGTTTGTACTAATCTCTTATGATACTTTGTATTTCTGTGGTGTCAATTGTAACTTCTTTTTCATTTCTGATTTTATTTATCTGGGCTCTTTCTCTTTTTTACCTGATGAGTCTGGCTAAAGGTTTATCAGTTTTGTTTATCTTTTCAAAGAAGTAGCTCTTAGTTTCACTGATCTTTTTTTTCAGTTTCTATTTTACTGATTTCTGCTATGATCTTTATTATTTCTTTCTTTGTATTAATGTTGAGTTTTGTTTGTACTTCTTTTTCTAGTTTAGTTAAACATAAAGTCAGGTTGCAATTTTCTTGTTTCCTGTATTAAGCTTGGGTCACTCCAAACTCTCTTAGAACTGCTTTTGCTGTGTTTCATAGATTTTTCTATCATGTCATTTCCATTTTCATTTGTCTCCAGAGTATTTTTTTTTATTTCTTCTTTGATTTCTTCAGTGACCTATTTGAAGTTTAGTAGCATAACTGTTTAGCCTCCACATGTGTGTTTCTTACAGGATATTTTTGTTGTTGTTTTTCCTTTCATAATTTTCATATTTCTAGTCTTTTTCTTTTTTTTCTTCTTCTTTTTTTTTCATTTAGAGAAGTCTGTTTAACATTTTTTGTAAAGCCAGTTTGGTGGTGCCAAACTCTCATAACTTTTGCTTGTCTGTAAAACTACCTCTCCTTCAAATCTCAATGATAACTTTGCTGTGTTGAATTATCTTGCTTGTAGATTTTCTCCTTTCATCGTTTTACATATATTGTGTCACTCCCTCTGTCCTGCAAAATTTCTCAAGAAAAGTCATATGGGTGTTCCCCATATGATATATCCCATACAATATGTAACTAGTTGAATTTTCTTTCTGTTTTTAAGGTTCTCTCTTATCTTTAATTTTTGTCATTTTAATCACAGTATGTCTTGGTGTGGATCCATTTGAGTTTATCTTGTTTGGGACTCTCTGCTTCCCCCAAATGAGTGTCAACTTTTCACCCCAAGTTAGGGAAATTTTCAATTATTATCTCTTCAAATTAGATCTCTGCCTTTCTCTCTCTCTTTCTTCATTCTGAGGCCCCTATAAAGCGAATGTTAGTATGCTGAATGTTGTAGAACTCTCATAAACTGGCCTCATTTTTTACAATTCTTATTTTTTTCTGTTCACCTTGGGAGATTTCCAATAGTCTGTCTTCCAGATTGCTGATGCATTCTTCTATATCTTTAAATCTACTGTTAATTACTTCTTGTGCATTTTTGAAATTTTCAGTTATTGTGTTTTTCAGCTCTGTTTCATTCTTCTGTATATTTTGTAACTCATTGTTAAACTTCTTGCTATGTTCTTTCATTATTCTCCCAAGTTTGATGAGCATCTTTATGATCATTACCATGAACTCTGTTGAGTAGATTGCTTATTGCTACTTTACTTAATTCTTGTTCTGAAGTTTTATCTTATTCCTTCATTTGCAATATATTTTTCTGTCTCCTCATTTTGCTTAATTCTCTGTTTATTTCTATGTATTTAGTTGGTTGGCTACATTTCCCAGTATTGAAGAAGTATCCTTATGTAGGAGACATCTTATGGAGCCCTTTCCTTCTGGTTATCAGAACTATGTGCTCTGGAAGCATCCTCTATGTGGGCTACATGTGCCCCTCTATTGTGGTGGGGCCAACTATTGTTGGCATGCTAATAGCCAGGGCTGGCCCTTGGCCCAGGTTGCTGTTAGTTCCTACCTCATGCAGGGGATGCTAGCTCACTGGTGCATGTGGCTGGTTTTGCTGGCTGCTTGACCTTGGGGGCATCCCAGGACTTGTATCAACCACCTGGTAGGTGGTAAAGCCCTGGAACTCATAGCCTAGAGGGAGGAGTCCAGAATGGTGTTGCCAACACTAGTGTCCTCTTTGTAGAACAAGCTCCCCCAGATGGCTGCTTCTACCATCTATATCACCAGAGACAGACCCAGATGTCTTTTGTCTCTCTGGGAGTCTCTTCCAGAGCAGCAAGTGGGTCTAACCCAGGCTTCTTTCAAATTACTGCCTCTACACTGGGCGTATGAAACCTGTGTGAGCCTTTATGAGTGGATTCTCTTTTTCCTGAAGCCCTCCGTCTCTCTCATATCCAAGCCCTGCTGGCCTTCAAGAGCAGATGTTCTTGGCTTTTTTCTACCTAGTTCAGGACCCCTGGATGAGGGAGTCAAATCAGACCCCTTGCTCCTTGGGGAGAACCTTTTCGATTGTGATTGTTTTCCCATTTCTGAGTTGCCCACCCAGGGATGTGGGTCTTGAATGTACCGTTTCCTTTCCTCCTACGCATCTTATTGTGGTTCCTTCATTTCTTTATTTGTTGAAAATTGTTTCTACTAGTCTTTAATTGTTGCTCTGTAAATAGCTGTAGTTTTGGTGGGAAGTGAGCTTAAGGTCTTTCTATTCTTGCATCTTGGCCACATGCTATCCCTCCCACCCCCAATGGGGAATATTTTTTAAAACTTTCAGCTATCTTCATACTTAATGAGAAACTTCAGACTTTCCCACTAAGATCAGTATGAAGCAAGGATGTCCTCTTTCGTCACTCCTTTCCAAAACTGTTCATTGAGATACTTATGCATATATCTAACAAAATATGTACAAGATCTATACAAGGAAAACTGTAGAACTCTGATGAATGAAATCAGAGAACAATGAAGTAACTAGAGAGATATTCCATGTTTATGGTTAGGAAGACTCCATATTGTCAAGATGTAAGTTCTTCCCAACTTGATCTCTATAGATCAAGTGGAGTCTTAATAAAATCCCAGCAAGCTATTTTGTAGGTATCAATAAACTGATTCTTAAGTTTACGTGAAGAGGTCAGAGATCCAGAATAGCTACCACAACACTGCCTGCATACATGCACGGGTGCTCAATCACTTCAGCTGTGTCTGACTCTTTGCTACCCTATGAACTATAGCCTGCCATGCTCCTCTGTCCATGGGATTCTCCAGACAAGAATACTGAAATAGGTTGCCATACGCTCCTCCAGGGGATCTTCTAGAACCAGAGATGGAACCTGTGTCTCTTGAAGAACAATATGGTAGACTCAGACTACCCAAGTTCAAGACTAACATAATAATCAAGACAGTGTGGTATTTGCAAATAATAGACACATAGATCAACAGAACAGAAAGAAGAGCCCAGAAATAGACCTCTGTAAATATACTCAGCTGATATCTGACAAAGGAGCAAAAGCAGTATAATGGAGCAAAGATAATTTCTTCAACAAATGGTGCTGGAACAACTGGTCATTCACATGCAAAATCATCATTATACAAAAATTGACTCAAAATGGATTACAGATCTAAATGTAAAAGGAGCATAAAATTTCTAGAAGGTAACATAAAAGAAAACTTAGATTACCTTGGGGGTATTGATGATGTTTTGGATAAGGACCATAAACGAAATAATTGAGAAGGTGAGCTTTATTAAAATAAAAACTTATGTTCTATGAAAGATAATATCAAGAGAATAAGATAGTTCATAGCTTCAGAGAAAATAGTCACAAAAGATTCATATGATCAGTTCAGTTCAGTCGCTCAGTCGTGTCCGACTCTTTGCGACCCCATGAATCACAGCCCGCCAGCCCTCAAGGACCATTATCCAAAATACACAAGGAACTTTTAAAACTCAAGGAAAAAACAACTCAATTTTGAAATGGGCCATAGTCCTTAGCAGACACCTCATCATGGAAGATATACAGATGGCAAATAAGCATATATAAAGATACTCAATATCCTATGCCATCAGAGAAATGCATGTTAAAATGATGGAATACCACACACATCTATAAAGTGGAACACTGACAACACCAAATGCTGACGAGGATGTGGAGTAACAGGAACTTTTTCATTGCTGGTGGAATGCAAAATTTTAAAGTCACTTTAAAATATAGTTTGACAGTGTTTAGGAGATAATGAAGGACAGGGAGGCCTGGCATGCTGCAGTCCATGGTGTTGCAAAGAGTCGGACATGACTTGGTGACTGAATAACAATAATATTAGTAATAATTTCAGCCAGGAATAAACTTAATTATGGTAAAAGATTGAGTACTTTTCTCTAAGAGCAGGAACAAAAAAGGATATCTGCCTTTACCACTTCTGTTCAACATTGTACTGGAGGCCCAAGCCAGTGCAATGAAAGTAAAGCATACAGATTTTAAAGGAATACGTAAAACTGTTTTTATCCACAGACATCATGATCACCTGTGTATAAAATCATAAAGAATATATCATTAAAAGTTACTGAAATGAATCAGTGTGCTTAATGAGGTCTTACAATACAAAATCATTACAAAAATAAATTATATTTTTATATGCTGCTGCTGCTGCTAAGTCACTTCAGTCGTGTCCGACTCTGTGCGACCCCATAGACGGCAGCCCACCAGGCTCCCCAATCCCTGGGATTCTCCAGGCAAGAACGCTGGAGTGGGTTGCCATTTCCTTCTCCAATGCATGAAAGTGAAAAGTGAAAGTGAAGTCGCTCAGTCGTGTCCAACTCTTTGCGATACCATGGACTGCAGCCCACCAGGCTCCACCATCCATGGGATTTTCCAGGCAAGAGTACTGGAGTGGGGTGCCATTGCCTTCCAGTTGTCTGAAAATTCACTTCTTTCATATTTATTTTTGAAGGGTATTTTTGCTGGATGTAGAATTCTAGCTTATCTTTCTACAACCATTTTGAAAATAGCAATCTATTGTCTTCTGACTTTCATTGTTTTCATTGGAATGTCATATGTCCTTTCTTTCCCCTGGCTACTTCAAAGATTTTTTATTTATCATTGGTGTTCAACACTTTGACTATGATATTCCCAGTCCACTTTTTCTTTATGTTTATTTTCCCTGCGGTATTAGCACTTCTTGAATGTGTGGCTTGACATCTTTTGTGAGTTTTGGAAAATTCCCAGGAATTTTCAAATCTCTTCAATATTTCAATATTCAGTATTTCACATCTCTTCAAATACTTCTCTTTCCCATTCTTCCTCTTTGCTCCTTCAAAAAAGTCTGGGAATTTTTGTACCCAACTTATTCCATGTTTACTGGAAGAAATACCCTCATCTCTCTGTGTTAATGTTTTTAGACAATCATACTATAATTTTGTTGCATGGTATAACAGAAGTAATTCATTACTTAAGATGAGTACCAAAGCTCTTGAATAGCTTTCCAAAGGGCAAGTGTAATCTTTCTTTATTTGATTTATACCTTCCTGTGAATTAAATGGATGTTTCGGCTTTAACAAAAGAAGCATCAATCTCAAATACTGTTTTGGTACTTGGTATTTTATAAGCATTAACTTCTATTCACCCAAACTTATGGAAAAAGTCTGTATCCTTCATTTATTGCTATCAGCCAGGGATATATGATTGTGGATGCATATTTCTGTTTCAAGTTTTGTTTGAGCAGCTTCCAAAACATCATCCTATAGGTTTTTAGAATCTGTGCCAAGTTCTGCTCAGATTAAGTTTCTTTGTTAGAATTGCTTTTTAAAGCATCTGGATCAGAAATCATATACCTCTGCTGCATAGCAAAGAAACATTTGGAAATCATCATAGACATCACAATAGAGGATAATAATATTGTATGTTTTTTCTCAGTATAGGTAAAGGCTACAACAACAAAAAATTATTAAGAATTTTTAAAATGTTGGGTTGATATTGTTAAAACATGTTAAGCAGCCAATAGCTTGCTTTGAAAATAATAATATTGTTCCTAAAGCTATCATGGAATATTTCTGAGTAAAAGTAGAGATTTCTGCTTTTGCCTATTATTAGTGTTACACATACATACAGGCATGTTAAGAAGGCATGAAAGATTAAAATTGTTAGTTTAATCATAATTTTATTTTTGTTTCTTGCTCAAAAGACCTAAATTATTCTCATATCATTTCAACAAATAGCATCCATTTCTTTGGGGTGATTTAGATCTCATTAGATGACAATAATCCATATGCTCTCCTAAAAAGAGAGAGCTTCCTTTATTTTAAAAAAAACAAAAGCAAACTAATAAACAAAAATCTCCAAGAGAAGCCTTCCATTTCTATCAATAATATAATATATTGTGTCATTTTCATAAATAGGCTAGAATTTAAGAAATGGTCTCAGAACTTTTGTGCCTATGAAACAAATCTATTGGTTTTAGACTCTCCAATAGTTTCCAAAGTGATTAATGGGTTTGAAGGAGGTCATTTAATTATCCCATATATAGCCATAAGAAGGTACATTTAGGCTGTGGTCTGGAAATCCAAATGATTTAGTGGATAAGCTCCTGACTGGAGAACCAGAAGAAAAAGAATTCCTTTTCTGGCTGGAGTGTGACCTTTTTCATGCTTCCTTCTGTGCTTTGCTTAAATTTAGAAATAACTTCCTCCTCAAGTTATCTAGGTACATCACAACCTAAATGTACTATCCCATGACTACATATGGTATAATCAAATGTCTCCAAATCTTACGAATCATGAAACCATACTAATTATGATTAGTATAACCATTTTTGTGCCTAATAAACATCTGTGGTTCTAATGTTTGTGAGTCAGAGCCTTCATATCGGTAGAGGTATTTTTCCAAAATCCCTGATACATATTTCTTTTTCTTCATCTTATTAGCTAAGGAAGATATTAGAGGAAAGAAGGACAGATTCTTCAGGGAGTAAAGAAATATACTTTTACTTCTTTATCGCCTACCTTATCTCCACCTAAAAGACAGCTAGAATGTGATGTCTGAAATATGTGTAGCAATGAAGTTTTTATTGATTGATATAAATATGGATAGCTTTGTTCAGTTGAATACTGCTGGTAGGAGTTAGTGGCGTATGTAATACATTATCTTATTACACTCATTTTATGGAAGCTGGTCCTGTTGGGACAGTGGAAAGAGAGCTTACTCTGGCTTTCTGGAAAAGCAATTAATCCTCCTGCTTATGTAGCGACCATGTCTTGGATCACATTGGTGTGCTGGCACTCTTTCTCCTTTTATTAAAACAAAAATGCAGCTGCTGACCAGAAGTACAGCTCTACAAGTGGGGCTTTCATCGTTTTGGTAAGAGATTCATATCCAGGGTTGACATCATTTCAGTTATGGCGTTTTCATTATTAAAGCTTGGAATTTCAGGTTTGTTTATTAAAGATTTAAAGCTATAGGTTAAGTCACCAAATTGAAATCCACTTATTTTCCCATACTATGATAAGTGGATAGGTGTGCTAGAAAATATATTTTTCAGATTTTCCCACCAAATGAATTATTTTAATTGTGAAATGCATTGTATCATACAGAAACTGACACTGTCCCCCTGAATTAGCATTATTCTTTATAAAAGTAACTCTCTACATCCTTTAGTTTCTAGTAAATTTAGCAAATAAATTTAGCTCTAAGAAGAGCTATTGACTATTAAGCATTGACAAAAATAGTGGCGAGGACTTTTATTTAGCCCTTGTGGCAACTTTGCTGTGTACATCATCTGTTTCTCATCAGTCTCTAAAATCGATAATTCTTTAAAACATGTGGCATTCACCAATGTTTACAAAGGTTTTAAACTCAGTATAGTCTCGTATATAGGGTTCCCTTAATTTGTAACCCTATCTTTTTCACGGCAGTGCATCTTTCATCGCAAAGCAAAAATTAGCAGAATGCTTGTAATCTAAGGTTTAGTGTAAATTCTATTTTAAATAGAAGAATTAACATTGTATAGTTAACAAAGACACTTTCACAAAAATATTAAGGAAACAAAGCTCCAGATACATTGAGAAAGTCTGGAAGTGCCTGTAGTTCCGGGCTATTGTCCCTGTGGAGTCAGAGTGTGCCACCAGTAAATCTGTATGTTCACCAACCAGGAAGCCCCCAGGCCAGGATGTCCAGATAGTTTCATTACACTGGCAAGATTGATCGAATCGTAGAATATTGATTGAATGTTCGAGCCTGTCTCCTTTCCCTAAAGACTGGGCTGGCCCCAAATCTCAACCCTCAAATCATGCGGTTGGTCTTTCTGATGACTAGCCTTATCCTGAAGCTTTTATGGGCCCCATCTTGAGTAACCTCCGTAGCATAACAAAGGCATTTCTATCACTCAAGAAATTTCCAGAGTTTTTGAAGCTCTGTGCCAAAAACTAGGGACAAAGGTCAGATATGGGTTTTAATTACATCATAGTTCCATATTATAATGACTGTTAAATATAGTTATTGCAATAAAACCCAAAGAGATATTTAAAAAGATAGTTCTGATGAAATTTCACTTGCAGAGATAATCAGTAAATAGATCAACCCTGGGATTTCTTTGGAAGGAGTGATGCTAAAGCTGAAACTCCAGTACTTTGGCCACCTCATGAGAAGAGTTGACTCATTGGAAAAGACTGATGCTGGGAGGGATTGGGGGCGGGAGGAGAAGGGGACGACCTGCTAAGTTGCTTCAGTTGCATCTGACTCTTTGAGACACTATGGACTATAGCCTGCCAGGCTCCTCTGTCCATGGGATTCTTCTGGCAAGAATACTGGAGTTGCCAGTATTCTTGAGTTGCCATGCCCTCCTCCCCGGGATCTTCCTTAGGAACTTCCTCTCCTATGTCTCCTGCCCTGGCAGGTGGGTTCTTTACCACTGGCGCCATCTTGTGGGAGTTGCAAATTTTGAATTTCTATATCTACATTTGAAATAGATTTAAAGATCCATTATAACTGGTAACTTATTTGATGCAGAATTGTGAAAATAATATTCTGATTACAATTTTAATATCTAATAAATGCATCTAGTTTTTTAAAACAGATAAACATTGCTAGAATTTCACAATCAAGTGTTTGCTGAGTATATTTCTTACATACTCAACACTATGCTAATAGAGGGAATGAAGGGGAAGTTTAAGACATGGTCTCTGCTTTTAAAGAATGTAAAATCCAATGGGAGTTGGATTGAATTAGCATACATAGCACAACTAGAGGAGTTATATGGTAGTGGTGTGGAATAAGTTAGCTTCACCAAGGAGGTAGAATTTGCAAGTTTTAAACAAAATGCATGTAAATTCCTTCCTGAAGTTTTATACAAACATTCCTGAAATCAGGTCTTCTTTGTGTTCATTAGGAGATTATAACGTCTTTCCTAAAAAGTATGGTTACCACAGTTCCTTTTACAGAGAAGCAGATCTATTTTAATGCTAAAACATCACTATTTTATGTTTTTCTAAAACATAGCTGCTAAAGATTTAAAGCCACATTTTTGCAACCTTTCCTGTTCCTACTTCAAGAACCAGATAGAGTTAAGTTGATGTTTTTATTTAATCCTGATATTAGGCTGCAAGTTTTACTTTCTTTTTTGTCCCTCCCCTTTGTAGAATAGATCAAGAAAAAAATATTAACAGGAAGTGTCCACAAAAACACTTAAATTATCAATGGGGATACATTTGCAGGAAATAATTCTTCATCTTATTCCAATTCTATTAAAATTATTTCAGAAAACATAAATTTTTAATATGAAAACTTTAAACTAAAATTAACATCCATTTGGTGAATGTTGTTGTTAACTAGAATTGTACAGATCAAGACTGTTTTACAATAGAGGAGTCATTTGTGGTCAGTGGGGCATAAAATGTGGTTTTAGATGCCAAAGTGTAATGAAATTAAATTTATGTCACTCTTTTTGCTTTCTTTTCTGTGGACTAATCATGAATCTACTGTGTCACTCAAGTTTGTTTAACAGCTGGTGTTGATGAAAAGACACTGGTCTTAAAATATAGTAAGGGTGGTTATAATAAACCTAGTACAATATGCTGAAAAATTTTGAGTCAATTCATAAAGTACATGTGAACGTGTAAAAAGAAAATCAATACCTTAGTGAAGGATAAATTTGGGAGGGATGGATAATATCAGAGCTTTGCAATTATTCTATCATTTGTTTTTAAATTTTTTGAAAGCTATTTTAAAATTATATGTGGATTACATTTGCATATTTTAGCTGGCTATTTTGTCTTATTAGATTAGTAAACAAATCAAAGATACCTTACTAAAGAACTTTTCCCAATCTGATAGCTTCTAGATGTTGAGAAAAATTGGGTATGATGATATTAATTTGCTGTTAACTAATGTCGTACAACATTGCTAAATGACAGTCCATCTGTCAAATTAACGTCATGACATCCTACTTGTTATTTTAATATGTTATGAGGATGAAATGTGTTTTTTAGATATGTTTTACATTTGCACTAAGTAATGGAAAGTACAATATATTATGTGCCTGTGCCCTGAGGAGAGTTTTTAACAAAAATAATTGAAGGTAATAAATCTTACTCCGTTTCCCTTTCTGTTGCCCCTGCGCCAGCATACATACCTTCTGTATTATTCTATCTTCTATGCATAGGAATCTTGCTAGATAGTAACAAAGGCTGAACACGATTGTGTGTGCTATAGAATAAACTCCATAATACTTGCGAAAATTTTGCTTTGCCCTAAAATGTCACTTTAATAAACCTCTCTATGATCACTTTTATAATGTTTTGATCCCCTCTGCTAAGACTGAAATGTGCTCTTGAATGATGTTGCTATTGAACATAAGACAAGTTTTTCAAATAATTAGGAATGTCTATAAGCTAATAAATCTCTCCAATGTTTAATTTGTATACCTGGTAGGTGTTTTTGCTTAAAAGAGTGTGTATAAGGGTGATTGATTTATAATGTGTTTAAATTTTTTGTTTGTTTGTTTTGTTTAAATTGTCACAGGTAACAGTGATAAAATTTGCTGCAAAGAAGTAATGCAATTCATATCTGATATATAACTTAACATTGTCTTTAATCATGCCTTTATCTTGCCAACATTTCTTAATGTGAATTTTTAAAATGTGAAGATAGTTCATTTTAAGCACATTATTCTAACAGCTGGTATTCCTCATAATGCTTTATTTTCATGTGTAAATATATAGCACATATGATTATTTTTAACAGTGATTAGAGAGTTTCATAGCTTTTGTGTAACAATACCCAGAGCAGTTTCAGTGTATATTTAAATGTGACAATGTATTGCGAAAAGTGAATTTTTAAACTATTTAAATAGGATACTTTTCAACAAGAAATAATGATGTGAATGAAAACTAATCCAATATATATGAATGTAGCCCAGGCTTGCAATATTGGTTTATCCATTAATTTTCTTACCCCAGGTGTTTGTTTAGTGGGAAGTCATCTCACAAAGTGATGATAGATGTATTTTACTCAGAACTGGTTATACAAGTCCAACATCTTGTACTTTTCATGCTCAAAACTGTTTGCTTAGAAACAATTGCCTATAAATGTTTTAAAGTCACAATTCAAAAAAATTGTTCATGATTTTTTGATAGAAGGAACACTTTCTAAAAGCTTCCAGTGAACAAATTAGAACATTTAAAAACCTAGGTAGAAGTGAATTTTATTCATAATTTTATTATAAAATTCTTATTGAATAACATTAGAACAGAAATTTTTCTAAAATGGAAACACTTTACTGATTTTTCACACTCTTAAGTAATACATTCTCATTTTCAAATAGCAGATTTTTGTTGTAAAAATCAAGCAATAAGAAAATATCAAGATTGTAAATTTTACCTATAATCTCACCTTTCAGAGAAAACTATTGTTAACACTCCGTTGTATATCCTTCCAGGATATTTTTGAACAAAATACTTCAAAAATATACTTATGCACAGTACTTTGCAAGCTGATATTTTCACTTCATATATCATGGGTATCTTTCCATGTCAATGTAGGTAGTGATGATAATTTTTAATGATGACATAGTATTCTGGTCATAGTTAACTCCCTATAGGTAAACCACAATTCATTTGTTGTTATTTTATTTCATTTGGAAGATAATTGCTTTACAATGCTGTGTTGGTTTCTGCCATACAACAACATAAGTCAGCCATTAGTGTATATATGTCCCCCCGCATTGAACCTCCCTCCCACCCCCACCACATCCAATCTTTCTAGGTTGTCACAGAGCACTGGGTTGAGCTCCCTGTGTTTTACAGCAACTTCCTACTAGCTGTTTTACACGTGATAATATATGTATTTCAATGCTGTTCTCTCAATTCATCCCACCCTCTCCTGCCCGCAGTCTGTTCTCTGTGTCTGCGTCTCTATTCCTGCCCCGCAAATAGGTTCATCCTTGCCGTTTTTCTAGATCCCATATATATGTGTTAGTATGTGACATTTGTTTTTCTCTTTCTGACTTCACTCTGTATAACACACTCTAGATTAATCCAGCTCACTAGAACGGACTCAAATTCACTCCTTTTTATGGCTAAGTACTATTCCATTGCATATATGTACCACAACTTCTTTCTTCATTCATCTCTTGATGGTCATCTAGGTTGCTTCCACATCTTAGCTATTGTAAGTAGTGCTACAATGAACATGCGGTATATATATGTTTTTTTGAATTATGGTTTTTTCACCTCAGAATTTATTTAATGAATCTATTGACAGACATTTAGGTTGTATCCAATTTGAGGCTATTATAAACAATGTTGTATTGTTTAATGATTTTCTTGGGAGAAATTTATAAAAATTGAAATTACTGGGTTAAGTGTTTAGATGCTTCAAAGTTTTACACAGCTCATCAAATTGCTCTCTCAGAGTTATGCTGATCAATATATAAATTTACAGTGTCGCCAATGGTTGTATGGTGCTCTCCACCCTCCACCACCCTGTGTACAGTCCATGTTCCTAATATTTGCTAATTAGATGCGATGAGTAGCACATCTTACATATTTATTGATGATTTTAGATTTCTTCATTTGTGGAGTACCAGGAAGTGCATGCTTTTTCCCTAGTCTTCTAAGTATTTGTCTTTTTCTTATTGATTAGTAACAGGTTTGTAGTGATGATATTAACCCTCTGTATATCATGTATTGAAGTTTATCCTTTAACGTGATTGATGTTATATGTCAGCTTGTGGTCAATTATATTTTGTTAAATATTTTTACTGATAGTTTCTAGCTTTAGTGCATGCTAAGAAAGTTCTTTCTCACCCAGGTTATGAAAGATATTTTATTTTATTCTAGTGCTTCTACAGTTTATTCCATTTATTTCCTTTCTAGTCATTTAAAACTGATGTAATTAACATACGATAAGTTGCACATATTTAAGGTATACAATTTGACAAGTTTTTATATACTTGTGACCCATGAAACCATCAGCATGATCAAAATAATGAATATATCTGTCACCCCCAAAAGTTGTTCCATGTCTGTTGTAGTCCTTTCCCCCACCTCTTTCTTCCTCACCTCTCACCCCCATCCCCAAACAGTTACTGATCAACTTTCTGTCCTGTGGATTAGTTTTAATTTTCTAGACTTTCATATGAATGGAATCGTAGAGTAGGTATCCTTTTATGTTTGGCTTCTCTAACTTAGCATAGTTATTTTGAGATTCATCTATGTTGTTGCATATAACAGTAGTTCATCCTGTTTTATTGCTGAGTAGTATCCTTTATATGAATATAATAAAATTTGTTTATTTAGTTACATGGCAATAGACTTTGGGTTATTTCCAGTTTCTGGCTATTACCGATGAAGTTACTGTGACCACTCATGTGCAAGTTTTTGCACAGACATATGCATTCATTTCTCTGAGCAAGCAACTAACTGAATGTTATGGTAGGTGCATATTTCACTTTTTGAGAAACTGCTAAACGTTTCCAAAGTCATTATATCATTTTACATTCCTTCCAGCAAGGCCTAAAAGTTTCAGTTTTTCCATATTTTTACCAATATTTGGTAGGATCAGTTTTTAAAATTTTAGCCCTTTCCGTGTGTGTGGTTGTATTTTATTGCAGTTTTCATTTGCATTTCTCTAATGACTGATGATGGTGAGCATCTTTTCATATGTTTTCAAATATCTATATATTTTACTTGATGAAATGTCTGGTCAAATCTTATGTCCATTTAAAATAATTGGGTTGTTTCTTAGCAAACATGAGAAAGAAAATGGAGCAGGAGGAGTAGGGCTCCCTGACTTCAGATTATACTACAAAGCAACAGTCATCACAAAGTATGGCACTGGCTCAAAAATAGAAATATAGATCAACAGAACAGGATAGAAAACCCAGAAATAAACATATGCATTTGTGGTCAATTAATGGATGACAAAGGAGGCAATAATACACAATGTTGGAAAGACAGTCTCATCGACAAATGGTGTTGGGGAACAGGAGAGCTACATGTAAACAAAAATGAAATTAGATCATTCTTTAACACCATATACAAAAATAAGCTCAAAATGGATTAAAGGCCTAAATGTGAAATTAGACATTATAAAACTTCTAAAGGAAATCGTAGGCAGAACACTGATATAAATCGTAGCAATATCTTTTCTGATCCATCTCCCAGAATAATGGAAATAAAAGCAAATATAAACAAATGGGACCTACATAAACTCAAAAGCTTTTGCACAGTGAAGGAAACAATAAACAAAATGAAATGACAACCCACAGATTAGGAGAAAATATTTGCAAATGATGTAACCAACAAGGGATTAGTCTCCAAAATTTACAAACAACCTGTGATGCTTAACAACATCAAAAGAAACACCCCAAAAAACAAATGGGCAGAAGACTGAAATAGACATCTCTCCAAAGAAGACATATAGATGTCCAAAAGGCACTTAAAAAGATGTTCAACATCACTAATCATTAGAGAAATGCACATCAAAACTACCATGAGACATCACGTCACACAGGCAGAATGGCTATCATCAAAAAACCCACAAATGATAAATGCTGGAGATGATGTGGAGAGAAAGGAACCCTCCTTCACTGTTGATGGGAATGTAAATTGGTAGCTGCTATGGAAAACAGGACATATCTGAGCATATATCTGGAGGAAAACATGATCTGAAAGGATACATACAACCCAGTCTTTATTCATTTTTTCATGACTATGGGAAAAACCATAGCTTTGACTATATGGACTTTTGTTGGCAAAATAATGTCTGCTTTTTAATACGATATCCAAGTTTGTCAAAGCTTTTCTTCCAAGGATCAAGCTTCTTTTAATTTCATGGCTGCAATCACCATCTGCAGTGATTTTGGAGCCCCCGAAATAAAGTCAGTCACTGTTTCCACTGTTTCCGCATATATTTCCCATGAAGTGATGGGACTGGAGGCCATGATCTAAGTTTTCTGAATGTTGAGCTTTAAGCCAGCTTTTCACTCTCTTCTTTCACCTTGATCAAGAGGCTCTTTAATTCATCTTTGCTTCCTGTCAATAGTGTGGTGTGCACAGAGTCGGACACGACTGAAGCGACTTAGCGGCAGCAGCATTGCCTTGCATATCTGAGGTTGTTTATATTTCTCCTGGCAATCTTTTTTTTCAATCTTTTAACAAATTTTATTTTTACTTTAATTTACTTTACAATACAGTATTGGTTTTGCCATACATTGACATGAATCTGCCACGGGTGTATACGAGCCCCCAATCCTGAACCCCCCTCCCACCTCCCACCCCATATCATCTCTCTGGATCATCCCCGTGCACCAGCCCCAAGCATCCTGTATCCTGTATCGAACATTGACTGGTGCTTCGTTTCTTACATGATAGTATACATGTTTCAATGCCATTCTCCCAAATCATCCCACCCTCTCCTTCTCCCTCAGAGTCCAAAAGTCCATTCTATACATCTGTGTCTCTTTTGCTGTCTCGAATACAGGGTTATCATTACTATCTTTCTAAATTCCATATATATGTGTCAGTATACTGTATTGGTGTTTATCTTTCTGGCTTACTTCACTCTATATAATAGGCTCCAGTTTCATCCATCTCATTAGAACTGATTCAAATGTATTCTTTTTAATGGCTGAGTAGTACTCCATTGTGTATATGTACCACAGCTTTCTTATCCATTCATCTGCTGATGGACATCTAGGTTGCTTCCATGTCCTGGCTATTATAAACAGTGCTGCAATGAAAATTGGGGTACATGTGTCTCTTTCAATTCTGGTTTCCTCGGTGTGTATGCCCAGCAGTGGGATTGCTGGGTCATAAGGCAGTTCTATTTGCAATTTTTTAAGGAATCTCCACACTGCTCTCCATAGTGGTTGTACTAGTTTGCATTCCCACCAACAGTGTAAGAGGGTTCCCTTTTCTCCACACCCTTTCCAGCATTTATTGCTTGTAGACTTTTAGATCGCAGCCATTCTGACTGGTGTGAAATGGTACCTCATTGTGGTCTTGATTTGCATTTCTCTGAAAATGAGTGATGTTGAGCATCTTTTCATGTGTTTATTAGTCATCCGTATGTCTTCTTTGGAGAAATGTCTATTTAGTTCTTTGGCCCATTTTTTGATTGGGTCGTTTATTTTTCTGGAGTTGAGCTGCATAAGTTGCTTGTATATTTTTGAGATTAGTTGTTTGTCAGTTGCTTCATTTGCTATTGTTTTCTCCCATTCAGAAGGCTGTCTTTTCACCTTGCTTATAGTTTCCTTTGTTGTGCAGAAGCTTTTAATTTTAATTAGATCCTGTTTGTTTATTTTTGCTTTTATTTCCAGTATTCTGGGAGGTGGATCATAGAGGATCCTGCTGTGATGTATGTCGGAGAGTTTCGCCTATGTTCTCCTCTAGGAGATTTATAGTTTCTGGTCTTATGTTTAGATCTTTAATCCATTTTGAGTTTATTTTTGTGTGTGGTGTTAGAAAGTGATCTAGTTTCATTCTTTTACAAGTGGTTGACCAGTTAAAGAGATTGTCTTTACTCCATTGTATATTCTTGCCTCCTTTGTTGAAGATAAGGTGTCCATAGGTGTGTGGATTTATCTCTGGGCTTTCTATTTTGTTTCATTGATCTATAGTTCTGTCTTTGTGCCAGTACCATACTGTCTTGATGACTGTGGCTTTGTAGTAGAGCCTGAATTTTAAAAAATTTAATCTCCTGGCAATCTTGATTCCAGCTTGTGCTTCATCCAGCCTGGCATTTCTCATGATGTACTCTGCATATAAGTTAAATAAACAAGGTGACAATATATGGCCTTGACGTACTCAATTCCCAATTTGGAACCAGTCTGTTGTTCCATGTCTGGTTCTAACTGTTGCTTCTTGACTTGCATACAGATTTCTTAGGAGGCAGGTAAGGTGGTCTGGTATTCCCATCTTTTGAAGAATTTTCCACAATTTGTTGTGATCCACACAGTCAAAGGCTTTTGTGCAATGAAGCAGAAGTAAATGTTTCTCTGGAATTCTCTTGGTTTTTCTATGATCCAATGGATGTTGGCAATTAATCTCTGGTTCCTCTGCCTTTCCTAAATCAGGCTTGAACATCTGGAAGTTCTTGGTTCATATACTGTTGAAGACTAGCTTGGAGAATTTTGAGCATGACTTTGCTGATGTGAAATGAGTGCATTTATGCAGTAGTTTGTACATTCTTTGGCATTGCCCTTGTTTGGGATTGGAACAAAAACTGACCTTTTCCAGTCCTGTGGCCGCTACTGAGTTTTCCAAATTTGCTGACATATTGAGGGTAGCACTTTCACAGCATCATCTTTTAGGATTTGAAATAGCTCAGCTGGAATTCCATCACACCACCAGATTTGTTCATGGTGATGCTTCCTAAGGCCCACTTGACTTCGCAGTCCAAGATATCTGGCTCTAGGTGAGTGATCACACCATTGTGGTTATCTGGGTCATGAAGATCCTTTTGGTGTAGTTCTTCTGTGTATTCTTGCCACATCTTCTTAATATCTTCTGCTTCTGTTAGGTCCACAGTGTTTCTGTCCTTTATTGAGCCCGTCTTTGCATGGAATATTCCCTTGGTATCTCCAATTTTCTTGAAGAGAGCTCTAGTCTTTCCTAGTCTATTGTTTTCCTCCATTTCTTTGCATTGTTCTTTTTGGAAGGCTTTATCTCTCCTTGCTATTCTTTGGAACTCTGCATTCAGATGGATATATCTTTCCTCTTGTCTTTTTCCGTTCACTTCTCTTCCTTTCTCAGCTATTTGTAAGGCCTTGTCAGACAACCATTTTGCCTTTTTGCATTTCTTTTTTTTCTTGGGGGTGGTTTTGATCACTGCCTCCTATATAATGTTGTGAAGCTCTGTCCATAGTTCTTCAAGCACTCTATCTTATCAGATCTAATCTCCTGAGTCTATTTATCACATCCACTGTATAATCATAGTGATTTGATTGAGGTTATACTTGTATGGTCCAGTAGTCTTCCCTACTTTCTTCAATTTAAGTCTGAATTTTGCAATAAGGAGTTCGTGGTCTGTGCCACAGTCAGCTCCTGGTCTTGTTTTTGTTGACTGTATAGAGCTTCTCCATTTTCAGCTGGAAAGAATATAATTACTCTGTTTTCAGTATTGACCATCTGGTGATGTCACTCTATTTTCAGTATTGACCATCTGGTGATGTCCATGTGTAGAGTTATCTCTTGTGTTGTTGGAAGAGGGTGTTTGCTATGATCAGTGTGTTCTCTTGGAAAAACTCTGTTAACCTTTGCCCTGCTTCGTTTGATGTTAGACAGAGATTTTTTTGGTAAATACCTTTTAATAACTTGAAAAAAGTTTTATTTCCATTTGCTGAGCATATTTATCAAGAATAATTGTTGGATTTTGTGAAATGCTTTTTCTGTGTCTATGAGATGATAAAATAGTTCTTTTTTCAAGTGTTAATAAAATGATTCATATTGATGTATTTTTGAATGTTAAACCTACCTTTCACTCCTGGAAGAAATCCAACTTTACTATTTTATATATTGATTATATTTGCTAAAATTTTACATATAATTTTTATGTCTATGTTTGTTAGTAGTATTGGTTTACTTTTCTAGTTTGGTCTAGTTTTCTTTTCTTCTGATATTTTTGATGTCTTTGATATTAAAGTGATGAACTCATGGAATGAGTTGAGAAATTTTACCTACTATTCACTCTTTGGAAGTTTGTATAGAACTGATATTATTTCTTCCTTAAATGTTAGGTAGGAGTCAAAGTACAGTTCTCTCGGTGGGATTGCTTTTTTAAAAAACTTTTAATTTTATATTGCAGCATAGCTGATTGACAGTGTTGTGATCATTTCAGATGGACAGCAAAACGTGGGATTGTTTTTTCTTTTTGTTGTTGTTCAGTCACTAAGTTGTGTCTGACTCTTTGTTACCTCAGGACTATAGCACACCAGGCTCTTTTGTCCCACACTATCTCCCAGAGTTTGCTCAGATTGATGTCCATTGAGTTGCTGATGCTATCTAACCATCTCATTCTCTGCCTCTCCTTTCTCCTTTTGTCTTCAATCTTTCCTAGCACCAGGGTTTTTTCCAATGAGTCGGCTCGTTGCATCAGATGGCCAAAGTATTGGAGCTTCACCTTCAGCAACAGACCTTCCAATGAATATTTGGGATTTATTTCCTTTAGGATTGACCAGTTTGATCTCTTTGCAGTCCAAGGGACTCTCAAGAGTCTTCTCCAGCACCACAATTTGAAAGCATTAATTCTTCAGTGCTCAGCCTTCTTTATGATCCAACTCTCACATCTATACATGACTCCTGGGAAAACCACATAGTTTTGTTTTACAGACCTTTGTTGGAGAGGTGATGTCTCTGCTTTTTAATATGCTGCCTAGATTTGTAATAGCTTTTCTTTCAAGGAGCAAACATCTTTTAATCCCATGACTCCAGTCACTGTCCACAGTGATTTTGGAGCACAAGAAAATAAGAATCTGTCACTGCTTCTACTTTTTCCCTTTCTATTTGCCATGAAGTGATAGAACCAAATGCCATGATCTTAGTTTTTTGAATAGTGAGTTCCAAGGCAACTTTTTCATTCTCCTCTTTTGCCTTCATCAAGAGGCTCTTTAGTACCTCCTCACTTTCTGCTATTAGAGTGGTATCATCTGCATGTCTGACACGGCTGATATTTCTCCTGACGATCTTGATTCTAGCTTGTGATTCATTCAGCCCAGCATTTTGCTTGATGTACTCTGCATAGATAACTTCATTTGGGAAATAAAGCTAGAGACAGATGGGGCTTTGTAGGAGAAATTTAGTCTTTATCCTGCAGGTTATGGGAAGCTATCAAAGGATGGTAAGTAAAGTTAATGTGATAAGTTGGTGTTTTGGGAAGATCACTCTGGCTGCAGTATAGAAGATAGTTTAGGGAGGGACCAGACTAGAGGCAAGAAGACTAGTTAGAAAGTTATTGCAAAGGCTCAGGTAAGTAATGATGCGGCCTGAACTAAACCAGAAGCAGTGATAAAGGAGGTGTATTTTATTTTATTTTAAATGTTTGTTTATTTATTTATTTGGTTGCCCCTAGTCTTAGTTGTGGCATGTGGGCTCTGGAGCTTGATGGCTCAGTAGATGCCACGTGCAGGCTTAGTTGCTCTGTGGCATGTGGGATCTTAGTTCCCTGACCAATGATCAAACCTGTGCCCCTTGCATTGCAAGGCAGATTTTTAACCACTGGACCAACAGAGAAGTCCCCAGAGGCATATTTTAGAGATTAACTAAAAGGAATTAATGATTTAGCTATTGATTTAGGTTGGAAATAATGGTGAAGATAAGAGAAGAGAATGCGGTGTGATGTTTCTCATCCATTCATTTAACCATTGGATCTGAAGATAATTCTTAAATATCTTCTCTAGGTCAGGTACCCCACTGGGTGCTGGTGATCCACTGGTGAGAAAAATAGATATGTCTCTTACCCTCATGAAACTTACAGGCACTGGGGAGAGAAGAATTAGGCAAATAATTGCATAAATAAGGACATAAAAACTGTGGTAACAACTATGAAAGAAAGGAAAAAAAAACCTTGAAAGAGGAGAGCAAAAACTAGTTTAGAGTAGGAGATAAAGAAAGGCCAGCCAGGCACATAATTGAAAGGGAAAAGTAGCCTAGGTGGAGGGAGCCCCAAGTTTGAAGTTCTTGAGATAATAAACAGCTTAGTGTATTTGAGAAACCAAAGGAAGCCGGAGTTGCTGGAGCTCCATGAACAATTCTATAAAACAAGATTGGTGAAGTCATTAGGGTCCAGATTATAAAAGGCCATGTGAGCTCTCTTAAGGATTATTAATTTTATCCTAAGGAAAAGGGGAAACAACTGAAAAGTTAGATTGAGGACCAACATGATCAGATTGGAGTTTTAAAAGATCACTGTGGGGGAATTCCCTTGTGGTCCAGTGTCTAGGACTCCAGCGCTTTCACTGCCAAGGGCACAGGTTCAATCCCTGGTCAGGGAACTAAGGTCCTGCAAGTCACTGGCATACCCCCCCCCCCAAAAAAAAATCACTGTTGTCACAGTATGAAGAATAGATTAGATTTGAGAATGACCATAGTGGAGGCATGAAAGCTCTTGCAGTGACCTGGGTAAGGAAAAAAGAGGTTGTGTGTTGGATTACGGGTGATGTCAGAAAAGCTGTATAGATATGCATGTAGAACCATCTTCAAAGCAGAATTAACAGGACCAAGTGATGAATAAAGCAGTGGAGAAAGGGATATTGAATTAGAGTCTTTTTTAAGGTGACCCTTTTTCCTTAATTTCATTTTCAACATAATTTTAGCTCAGACAGCAATTCAGAGAGAGTTTCCCAGTAAATGATCTAAGTGGTCTTTTCTATATTGAAGTATAGTTGATTTTCAATGTTGTGTTAGTTTCTACTGTACAGCAAAGTGATACAGCAATAGTGTACAGCAAAAATATCAGTTTTATATTCTTTTCCATTATGGCTTATCACAGGATTTTGAATATAGCTCCATATATAGTAGGACCTTGTTTTGTATCCATTCTATGTTTAATAGTTTGAATCTGCTAATCTCAAACTCCCAATACATCCTTTCCCTACTCCCCCTCAAGAGAGGCAACCACAAATCTGTTCTCTGTCTGTGAGTCTGTTTTTGTTTTGTAGATAAGTTCATTTGTGTCATATTTTAGATTCTACATATAAGTGATATCATATGGTATTTGTCTTTCTCTGATTTACTTCACCTAGCATGATAATCTTTACGTCCATCCATGTTGTTTCAAAGGGCGTGACTCTTCTTTATGTCTGAGTAGTATTTCATTGTATATATGCACCACATCTTCTTTACCCATTTACCTGAGTAGACATTTATATTATTTCCATGTCTTGGCTATTGTCAATATTGCTGCTATGAACAATGGGGTTCATGTATCTTTTCAATTAGAGTTTTCTCCAGACATATGCCCGGAGTGGGATGGTAGAATCGCATGGCTAGTTATTGTTCTTGGTTGCAAGATGTAAAAACCAACTCTGGCTGACTTAAACAAAAAGGGAAGTTTAAAAATAGGGATTATGAACAACTCATGAAATTGATTGAAAGGTTAGAGAAGTAGGATTAGGAATGATGGAGCAGAGTCAGAAGGAACTAATTGACAGCCTTATCAGGATACCAGCCCCAGAATGAAAGAAGTCTAACTGATTTTTCTATCTTTGTATCAATCCACCTGTGACTCAGAGTCCCAGAAAAGGCACTCTAAGCAGCTGAGCATTAGCTATATGCCTGGCTTTTGATAAAAGACAAGAAGAGAGGAAGAAAGCATTAATTGCATCTGGGAACTTCTTTAGCTTTCATACAGTGCAGGCTCATTATCTTGATTTACAGTCCTCAAAATTGCACAAAATTTAGTGAAGGATATACCTACTCCCCACCCACAAAATTAAGGTGTGGTTAGAAGGGGAAATTGAATTTGGGTTAGCCAAAGAAAAATCAAATATCCACCTCAGAGAGGGAGATATCGGGGATGACTCCTTTTCTCAGACTTAAAAAACACAAATGTCTGATTAATCCAGTTAAAGAGAAAGACCATGGGCACAAAATGACGTTACTTGTGCTAAAACTCATGATATCAAACCTAGATTTAAGACCTAACCTAATTGCAGTTTTGTCCTTCCCCAGAAATGTAATCTTAATCAGTTTGAAATTTTCTGGTCAGCATCAATCAGGTTAATCTGTCATGTGGACCCTCTCCATCACCCCCTCAGGAGGAAGAAGAGGCAGTCTGCATGATAAAAACTCTTGCTAGTTCTCCCACAAAGAAGACCTCTGGCCCCGAATAATCTTTTACTTTCTTTCCTAATTACTTCCTTGCTCCACCCTCCTTTCTACAAAAGCTTTCCATTTTGTACCATTTCTCTGAGTGCCTTCTAGTCGCTTGATGGGATGCTGCTTGACTCCTGAATTAATTGTTGAATAAAGCCAATTAGATCTTTAGATTTACTCAGCTGAATTTTGTTTTTTGACAATCTTCTTTGAAGTATTAAGAGGGTCTAAATGAAAGAAACATAGAAGACCTCTTTGCCCAAGGACATGACCTCTTTGCAGACTCTCTACCCTTAAAAAAAAAAAAATGATGAGAAGCACCCTACTACAAATGGAAAAATGAGCAAATTTGGGAATAAACCGGCAGTCCCCAGGGCATATTAATGATTGGAGGCCTTATAGTCCTCTTTAATCAGAGAAGGCAATGGCACCCCACTCCAGTATTCTTGCCTGGAAAATCCCATGGATGGAGGAGCCTGGTAGGCTGCCGTCCATGAGGTCAAGATGAGTCGGACACGACTGAGCGACTTCACTTTCACTTTCATGCATTGGAGAAGGAAATGGCAACCCACTCCAGTGCTCTTGCTTGGAGAGTCCCAGGAACCGGGGAGCCTGGTGGGCTGCCCTCTGTGGGGTCGCACAGAGTCGGACACGACTGAAGCAACTTAGCAGCAGCGGCAGCAGCAGCGGCAGCAGCAGCCGCAGTCCTCTTTAATAGGCTTCCCAAGGGGCGGTCCTAAGATGGTGGAGGAATAGGACGGGGAGACCACTTTCTCCCCCACAAATTCATCAAAAGAACATTTAAACGCTGAGTACATTCCACAAAACAACTTCTGAATGCCGCCAGAGGACATCAGGCACCCAGAAAAGCAGCCCATTGTCTTCAAAAAGAGGTAGGAATAAAAATAAAAGACAAAAAAAGAGACAAAAGTGGTAGGGACGGAGCTCTGTCCCGGGAAGGGAGTCTTAAAAAGAGAGAAGTTTCCAAACACCAGGAAACACTCTCACTGCCGAGTCTGTGGCAAGCCTTGGAAGCACAGACGGCAACATAAAAGGGAGGAAAAATAAATAAATAATTTAAACCCACAGATTAGGAGCCCAACTGTAACTCCCCCAGCAGAGAAGCAGCACAGACGCCTGCATCCGCCACTAGCAAGAGGGGGCTTGGCAGGGAGGCGCGGGCTGCATTGCTTAGAGTAAGGATCAGGCTCGAATGCCCCGAGGGCAATCAGAGCGAAGTAACTTGGGCTAGCAAACCAGACTGTGGGACAGCTACCACGCGAAAAGCTCGAACATAAGACACCACCCATACCGCACACAGAACAAAGGACGGAACAGAATTAGCCGGCTGCAGACCATCCCCCTCTGCTGACAGGCAGCCAGAGCCAGAAGGGCTGGAAGGGGGCAATCGCAGCCCCAGAGAGACATTATCTACCAGACTGCAAGCAGGCTTCTTTGCTAGCTAAGACTTCTTGGGGTTTGGACAGTCACCATCCGCCTGAGAAGGGGCGCCAGGTGTACCCCCAGAGAACCAAGCAGCAGGGATGGGGGAGGCGGTAAGTCGCAGCGACCGCGCTCGCCAAACGCCCCATCACCTGAGCTGCTCGGACCTGGGGAAGGGCACAAAACGCAGGCCCAACCGAGTCTGCGCCTCTGAGGACTACCCGAGTGCCTGAGCCTGAGCGGCTTAGACCTGGGAGGCGCATGCAGCCCAGGGCCGGCCTCGGGCGGTTCCCGGTGGAGCAACCTAGAGCCTGAGCTGTGTGCACCGTGAGGGGGCCAGGCCCAGTGTGGCTGAGACACTGCGAGCACACGCCAGTGTCATTTGTTTGCAGTGTCCCTCCCTCCCCACAGTGTGACTGAAAAAGTGAGCCTAAAAAAGTGTCCACCACCACCCCCTTGTGTCAGGGCAGAAATCAGACACTGAAGAGACCAGCAAACAAAAGAAGCTAAAGCAGAGGGAACCGCCTTGGAAGTAACAGGTGCAATAGATTAAAACCCTGCGGTTAGTACCGACTACATAGGAAGGGGCCTATAGATCTTGAGAAATATAAGCCAAACCAAGGAACTATCTGAAAATGAACTGACCCCACACTGCCCACAACAACACCAGAGAAAGTCCTAGATATATCTTTACTATTTTTATGATCATTTTTTAAAACTTTTTTTAATTTTTAAGTCCTTTATTACTCCTTTAATTTTCATTTTTACAACCTACTATAACTTTTCAAAAAAACCCCATTTTTAAAAGCAAACTTCATATATATATATTTTTTAAATAATTTTTGTGACTTTTTTTCTTTTTCTTCTTCTTTTCTTTAATATTGTATTTTTGAAAATCCAACCTCTACTCTAGATTTTTAATCTTTGCTTTTTGGTATTTGTTATCAATTTTGTACCTTTAAAAACCCAATCTTCAGTACCCATTTTTACTTGGGAGTGAGATTACTGGCTTGACTGCTCTCTCCTCCTTTGGACTTTCCTTTTTCTCCACCAGGTTGCCTCTGTCTCCTTCCTCCCCCTTTTCTTCTCTACCCAACTCTGTGAATCTCCGTGTGTTCCAGACGGTGGAGAACCCTTAGGGAACTGATTACTGGCTGGATCTGTCTTGCTCCTTTTCATCCCCCCCCCTTTTATCCTCCTGGCCACCTCTGTCTCCTTCCTGCCTCTTCTCTTCTCTGTATAACTCCATGAACATCTCTGAGCAGTCAGACTGTGGAGCGCACATAAGGAAGTGATTACTGGCTAGCTTGCTCTCTCCTCTTTTGATTCCACCTCATCTCATTTGGGTCACCTCTAACTCCCTCCTCCCTCTTCTCTTCTCCATGTAACTCTGTGAACCTCTCTGGGTGTCCCTCAATGTGGAGAAACTTTTCATCTTTAACCTAGATGTTTTATCAATGGTGCTGTATAGAAGGAGAAGTCTTGAGACTATTGTAAAAATAAGACTGAAAACCAGAAGCAGGAGGCTTAAGTCCAAATCCTGAGAACATCAGAGAACTCCTGACTCCAGGGAACATTAATTGATAGGAGCTCATCAAATGCCTCCAGCCCTACACTGAAACCAAGCACCACCCAAGGGCCAACAAGTTCCAGAGCAAGACATACCACGCAAATTCTCCAGCAACACAGGAACACAGCCCTGAGCTTCAATATACAGGCTGCCCAAAGTTACTCCAAAAACATTGACATCTCATAACTCATTACTACTGGACACTTCATTGCATTCCAGAGAGAAGAAATCCAGCTCCACCCACCAGAACACCAACACAAGCTTCCCTAACCAAGAAACCTTGACAAGCCACCAATACAACCCCACCCACAATGAGGAAACTCCACAAGAAAGAGAATTCCACAAATTTCCAGAATACAGAAAGGCCACCCCAAACACAGCAATATAAACAAGATGAAGAGACAGAGGAATACCCAGCAGGTAAAGCGGAACAGGATAAATGCCCACCAAACCAAACAAAAGAAGAAGAGATAGGGAATCTACCTGATAAAGAATTCTGAATAATGATAGTAAAAATGATCCAAAATCTTGAAATGAAAATGGAATCACAGATAAATAGCCTGGAGACAAGGATTGAGAAGATGCAAGAAAGGTTTAACAAGGACCTAGAAGAAATAAAAAAGAGTCAATATATAATGAATAACACAATAAATGAGATCAAAAATACTCTGGAGGTAACAAATAGTAGAATAACGGAGGCAGAAGATAGGGTTAGTGAAGTAGAAGATAGAGTGGTAGAAATAAATGAATCAGAGAGGAAAAAAGAAAAACAAATTAAAAGAAATGAGGACAATCTCAGAGACCTCCAGGACAATATTAAACGCTCCACCATTCAAATCATAGGAGTCCCAGAAGAAGAAGACAAAAAGAAAGACCATGAGAAAATACTTGAGGAGATAATAGTTGAAAACTTCCCTAAAATGGGGAAGGAAATAATCACCCAAGTCCAAGAAACCCAGAGAGTCCCAAACAGGATAAACCCAAGGCGAAACACCCCAAGACACATATTAATCAAATTAACAAAGCTCAAACACAAAGAACAAATATTAAAAGCAGCAAGGGAAAAACAACAAATAACACACAAGGGAATTCCCTAAAGGATAACAGCTGATCTTTCAATAGAAACTCTTCATGCCAGGAGGAACTGGCAAGACATGAAAGAAAATAACCTACAGCCCAGATTATTGTACCCAGCAAGGATCAAATTCAAATATGAAGGAGAAATCAAAAGCTTTACAGACAAGCAAAAGCTGAGAGAATTCAGCACCCAAACCAGCTCTCCAACAAATGCTAAAGGATATACTCTAGACAGGAAATGCAAAAAGGGTGTATAAACTTGAACACAAAACAATAAAGTAAATGGCAATGGGATCATACTTATCAATAATTACCCTAAACGTAAATGGGTTGAAAGCCCCAACCGAAAGACAAAGACTGGCTGAATGGATACAAAAACAAGACCCCTATATATGTTGTCTACAAGAGATCCACCTCAAAACAGGGGACACATACAGACTGAAAGTAAAGGGTTGGAAAAAGATTTTCCATGCAAATAGAGACCAAAAGAAAGCAGGAGTAGCAATACTCATATCAGATAAAATAGACTTTAAAACAAAGGCTGTGAAAAGAGACAAAGAAGGACACTACATAATGATCAAAGGATCAATCCAAGAAGAAGATATAACAATTATAAATATATATGCACCCAACATAGCAGCACCACAATATGTAAGACAAATGCTAACAAGTATGAAAGGGGAAATGAACAATAACACAATAATAGTGGGAGACTTTAATACCCCACTCACACCTATGGATAGATCAACTACACAGAAAATTAAGAAGGAAACACAAACTTTAAACGATACAATAGACCAGTTAGACCTAATTGATATCTATAGGACATTTCACCCCAAAACAATGAATTTCACCTTTTTCTCAAGTGCACATGGAACCTTCTCCAGGATAGATCACATCCTGGGCCATAAATCTAGCCTTGGTAAATTCAAAAAAATTGAAATCATTCCAAGCATCTTTTCTGACCACAATGCAGTAAGATTAGATCTCAATTACAGGAGAAAAACTATTAAAAATTCCAACATATGGAGGCTGAACAACACGCTGCTGAATAACCAACAAATCACAGAAGAAATAAAAAAAGAAATCAAAATATGCATAGAAATGAATTAAAATAAAAACACAACAACCCAAAACATGTGGGACACTGTAAAAGCAGTGCTAAGGGGAAAGTTCATAGCAATGCAGGCACACCTCAAGAAACAAGAAAAAAGTCAAATAAATAACCTAACTCTACACCTAAAGCAACTAGAAAAGGAAGAAATGAAGAAACCCAGGGTTAGTAAAGGAAATAAATCTTAAAAATTAGGGCAGAAATAAATGCAAAAGAAACAAAAGAGACGACAGCAAAAACCAACAAAGCCAAAAGCTGGTTCTTTGAAAGAATAAATAAAATTGACAAACCATTAGCCAGACTCATCAAGAAACAAAGGGAGAAAAATCAAATCAATAAAATTAGAAATGAAAATGGAGAGATCACAACCGACAACACAGAAATATGAAGGATCATAAAAGACTACTATCAGCAATTACATGCCAATAAAATGGACAACGTGGAAGAAATGGACAAATTCTTAGAAAAGTACAACCTTCCAAAATTGAACCAGGAAGAAATAGAAAATCTTAACAGACCCATCACAAGTAGGGAAATTGAAACTGTAATCAGAAAGCTTCCAGCAAACAAAAGCCCAGGTCCAGACAGCTTCACAGCTGAATTCTGCCAAAAATTTCGAGAAGAGCTAACACCTATCCTACTCAAACTCTTCCAGAAAATTGCAGAGGAAGGTAAACTTCCAAACTCATTCTATGAGGCCACCATCACCCTAATACCAAAACCTGACAAAGACCCCACACACAAAAAAAGAAAACTACAGGCCAATATCACCGATGAACATAGATGCAAAATTCTAGCAATCAGGATCCAACAACACATTAAAAAGTTCATACACCATGACCAAGTGGGCTTTACCCCAGGGATGCATGGATTCTTCGATATCCACAAATCAATCAATGTAATTCACCACATTAACAAATTGAAAAATAAAAGCCATATGATTATCTTAATAGATGCAGAGGAAGCGTTTGACAAAATTCAACTTCCATTTATGATTAAAAACTCTCCAGAAAGCAGGAATAGAAGGAACATACCTCAACATAATAAAAGTTATATATGACAAACCCACAGCAAACATTATCCTCAATGGTGAAAAATTGAAAGCATTTCCCCTAAAGTCAGGAACAAGACAAGGGTGCCCACTTTCACCACTACAATTCAACATAGTTCTGGAAGTTTTGGCCACAGCAATCAGAGCAGAAAAAGAAATAAAAGGAATCCAAATTGGAAAAGAAGAAGTAAAACTCTCACTGTTTGCAGATGACATGATTCTCTACATAGAAAACCCTAAAGACTCCACCAGAAAATTACTAGAGCTAATCAATGATTCTAGTAAAGTTGCAGGATATAAAATCAACACACAGAAATCCCTTGCATTCCTATACACTAATAATGAGAAAACATAAAAAGAAATTAAGGAAATAATTCCATTCACCATTGCAATGAAAAGAATAAAATACTTAGGAATATATCTACCTAAAGAAACTAAAGACCTATATATAGAAAACTATAAAACACTGGCGGAGAGGCAATGGCACCCACTCCAGTACTCTTGCCTGAAAAATCCCATGGACAGAGGAGCCTGGTGGGCTGCAGTCCATGGGGTCGCTAAGAGTCAGACACGACTGAGCAACTTCACTTTCCCTTTTCACTTTCATGCATTGGAGAAGGAAATGGCAAACCACTCCAGTATTCTTGCCTGGAGAATCCCAGGGACGGGGGAGCCTGGCGGGCTGCCATCTATGGGGTCGCACAGAGTTGGACACGACTGAAGCGACTTAGCAGCAGCAGCAGCAGCAGCAGCAGCAGCATAAAACACTGGTGAAAGAAATCAAAGAAGACACTAATAGATGGAGAAATATACCATGTTCATGGATCGGAAGAATCAATATAGTGAAAATGAGTATACTACCCAAAGCAATCTATAGATTCAATGCAATTCCTATCACACTACCAGCAGTATTTTTCAGAACTAGAACAAATAATTTCACTATTCGTATGGAAATACAAAAAACCTGAATAGCCAATGCAATCCTGAGAAAGAAAATGGAACTGGAGGAATCAAACTGCCTGACTTCAGGCTCTACTACAAAGCCACATCAAGACAGTATGGTACTGGCACAAAGACAGAACTATAGATCAATGAAACAAAATAGAAAGCCCAGAGATAAATCCACACACCTATGGACACCTTATCTTTGACAAAGGAGGCAAGAATATACAATGGAGTAAAGACAATCTCTTTAACAAGTGGTGCTAGGAAAACTGGTCAACCACTTGTAAAAGAATGAAACTAGAACACTTTCTTACACCATACACATAAATAAACTCAAAATGGATTAAAGATCTAAACGTAAGACCAGAAACTATGAAACTCCTAGAGGAGAACATAGGCAAAACACTCTCTGACATACATCACAGCAGGATCCTCTATGACCCACCTCCCATAATTCTGGAAATAAAAGCAAAAATAAACAAATGGGACCTAATTAAAATTAAAAGCTTCTGCACAAAAAAGGGAACTATAAGCAAGGTGAAAAGACAGCCTTTGGAATGGGAGAAAATAAGCAACTGACAAACAACTAATCTCAAAAGTATACAAGCAACTCCTGAAGCTCAATTCCAGAAAAATAAATAACCCAAGGAAAAAATGGGCCAAAGAACTAAATAGACATTTCTTCAAAGAAGACATACAGATGGCTAAAAAACACATGAAAAGATGCTCAACATCACTCATTATCAGAGAAATGCAAATCAAAACCACAATGAAGTACCATTTCACACCAGTCAGAATGGATGCAATCCAAAAGTCTACAAGCAATAAATGCTGGAGAGGGTGTGGGGAAAAGGGAACACTCTTACACTGTTGGTGGGAATGCAAACTAGTACAGCCACTATGGAGAACAGTGTGGAGATTCCTTAAAAAACTGGAAATAGAACTGCCTTATGACCCAGCAATCCCACTGCTAGGCATACACACCGAGGAAACCAGAATTGAAAGAGACACGTGTACCCCAATGTTCATCACAGCACTGTTTATAATAGCCAGGACATGGAAACAACCTAAATGTCCATCAGCAGACGAATGGATAAGAAAGCTGTGGTACATATACACAATGGAGTATTACTCAGCCATTAAAAAGAATATATTTGGATCAGTTCTAATGAGGTGGATGAAACTGGAGCCGATTATATAGAGTGAAGTAAGCCAGAAAGAAAAACACCAATATAGTATACTAAAGCATATATATGGAATTTAGAAAGATGGTAACAATAACCCTGTATGTGAGACAGCAAAAGAGACACAGATGTATAGAACAGTCTTTTGGACTCTGTGGGAGAGGGGGAGGGCAGGATGATTTGGGAGAATGGCATTGAAACATGTATAATATCATATAAGAAATGAATCGCCAGTCTAGGTTCGATGCAGGATACAGGATGCTTGGGGCTGGTGCACTGGGATGACCCAGAGGGATGGTATAGGGAGGGAGGAGGGAGGGGGATTCAGGATTGGGAGCGCGTGTATGACCGTGGCAGATTCATGTCAATGTATGGCAAAACCAATACAATATTGTAAAGTAATTAGCCTCCAATTAAAATAAATAAATTTAAATTAAAAAAATAATAATAGGCTTCCCAGGTGGCTCAGTGGTAAAGAATCTGCCTGCCAATCAAGAGACACAGAAGACACCTGGATTGGGAAGATCTCCTGGGGAAGGAAATGGCAACCCACTCCAGCATTCTTGCCTAGGAAATCCCATGTACAGAGGAGCCTGGTGGGTTACAGTCCATGGGGTGGCAAAGAGCTAGACACAACTCAGCAACTAAACCACCACCACCCGTCCTCTTTAACACTCTTAAGGACTGGAAAACATTTTCTTTAGTTCTCCTATTTTCAAAACAATTAACTTCAGCTTCCTAGTGACCCTTATACCTACACAGTTTTCCTATTTTCTCTGCCACACCAAACTAAATGTTAAATTTCTTTCCTTTCTATATAACGTCTTCCCTCTCTCGTTTTCTTCCTTCACTGATTGAAATAAGCAGTGCTGTGGAATTTGAGGTTTGCACAACTCAGTATTTCTTAGGAGTACTTTTTTGAGTGGGGTAATTTTAGATTTGGGGACCTTCTACTTGCAACCAAACAGCATCCAGAAATGTATGCATCTGATATTTCACTTGGTGAGCATGATGGGGGAACAGTATTAGTACTTTGGTCAAAAGTCCAGGCTTTAGGAGTTCTAGAGAACAAATTCCATATGGAAATTTCTGGAGTCGTTAGAAAATTAGTGCGAGTGCATGCATGCTCAGACGTGTCTGACTCTGCAACACCATGGACTATAGCCCTCCAGGCTACTCTGTCCATGGGATTTCCCAGGCAAGAATACTGGAGTGGGTTGCTCTTTTCTCATCCAGGGGATCTTCCCAACCTAGGGATCAAACTCGCATCTCTTGGATCTCCTGCATTGGCAGGCAGATCCTTTACCACTACACCACCTGGGAAGCCTTAGAAAATTAGAATTGTTCTCTAAGTCATGATTGTATCTTTGGTCCTGTTTGAAGAATTGACACTACTGTCTGGACATGACTATGAAGGTACTGTCATGAAGATGGACCTGAGTAAATGGGAACCACTCTAATAAACTGAGATCCTTTAACAAACATCATTTTGGTCAGAACTAGTGATGAAAGACTTACCGTTTGTAGTTATGAGACTATAGTATTTTTATCTCTCATCCCATAGTCACCTATTGATGCAACACTTGGAAGCCGTTTTGGATGCTTTCTTAAGATTGCTTTTCTTTCCTACCTGTAAATGGGGCCTGAACCATGCTTCAGCTTGTCCTATTCACTTCCATAAATCTATCCTTGTCCCTAATCTTGTCTCAATCTGTCTCTTGCTTTAATGAGTTCCAGTCTAAATTAATCCCACTGTTAATCCTGTTGTTTGTGCATTTTGCTGTTGTTTGGCAGTCACTTTTTCCTGGTTCCTGCCATTTGACCACGCACTCACTTAATATTATTGCAGCTCCAACTTGTCTGCATAAAGAAACTAATGTGGTGTGTATTGGTATTTGTTGGCAGATCTATGGGTCAGATGCCGGCAATGCAGGAGACTCAGGTTCGATCCCTGAGTAAGGAAGATCCCCTGGAAAAGGGAATGGTTACCCACTCCAGTATTCTTGTCTGGAGAATTCCACAAACAGAGAAGCCTGGCAGGCTGCAGTCCATGGTGTCACAAAGAGTCAGATACAACTGAGCAACTAACACTTTCACATTTCTCACTTTCATCATTATAGTATCCTGGTAGCTCAGTGGTTAAGAATCCACCTGCCAGTGCAGGAGATGTGGGTTCGATCCCTGGGTCGGGAAGATCCCCTGGAGAAGGAAATGGCACCCCACTCCAGTATTCTTGCCTGGGAAATCCCATGGACAGAGGACCCTGATGGGCTACAGTTCATGGGGTTGCAAAGAGTCAGACATGACTGAGAGACTAACACTTTCAACAAGCCCACAGTGGTTGAAAACTTCCCACTGCTTTTGAAGGTCATCATTGCAATTAAATCAGTGAACACTTCTTTAAAGATGTCGTGCCTGAATATGCTAGTGTAAAACTTAATAAACAGAAATTTTAATTAAAATAGAATCAGGTATTAAGTCAACTATACTTTATATATATGTATAAGTTTATATATATATTTAAAATTATATATATATATATATAAAATTACTTGCACACAGACAAAAGAGTAGGGAGGCCACAGGGGGAGCTCTCATGCCCTACTACAATAGCAGAGCCCAAGAGGAGAAAGAAAGACCTCCTCTTCTTGCCTGGAAAGAACATAGGGAATGAGAGACTGTCACAACTCAGCCAATGAAAAGCCGCTACAAACTCTCAAACACCAGTGGACTCTGTTTGCTAGAGATTGCCCAACTTCCCTTTCCCCTCTTTAAAAGAATTCTTCTCTCCTTGCTGTGTGGAGACTTGCAGGTGGCTTACCACAGCTGCAGACCCTGAATTTAATTCTTTGTTGATCCTAAGTGAATCTATGTTTTTCTGGAGAAATAACAGTGTATTTGTTTTATGTCAGGGCTAAGGACTGGGGAGGAGGATGATTCAAAGAGAATTCATAGTTCTTGCCTCAAATAGCTTACTGTCTCGTGAGGGAGAGGGAAAAATAAACAATTAAGTTCAATATAAGTATAAATAGGAAAACAAGCTCAAGGAACTCAGGGTCTTACAGAGATGAGGATAAGGAAGATTTCACAAAGAAGTTAGAATAAAACTATATGAAAAGTTTCTACAGTACCTTGTATGTTCTAAGTGCTTTATATATATTTTCATTCATGTAAAGTATCATTTTTAAAGATACAGGTAGGATTTTAATATATAACTACAGAGGGATGAGCATAAGTCAAAGCCCAAAAGCCTGACTCCCAAGTTCTTTCTTATCTGTAAAAAAAGAAAGGTTGGACTAATATTATCTCTTTCTCAAGACCAGTAAAGGATCTGATTAGACTGCTTGGAGAAGTGGGCTGCATGGCTGACGAGAAGTCCCCAGAAGTAAGATCTTTTACTAGGTTTAGTCACTGTGCTACGAAAAGCTAGATTATGGAGCTACTTTACCTACTATAATGACAGCCTATACTTATTTTTCTTTTTATAAATCTCACCTAAGTAGTAAATAATTTTTTCCCATTCAGAGAAGATAAGCATTTTGAGAGTGTGTTGCTATAGACAATTTGAAACAAGACGTACAAGAGAAAACAGGGCTACCTCCCCAAGCTGTGAACACAGGGAGAAGCCTTAAGCCCTTGGATGGTGGCAACAAAAGCCGGAATTTAGTATTTCATCACAGGATGTGAGAGAGTAATCTCCATTTGTATGTGTAGAGAAGACAAGTCATTTAAACAATTTATCTATTGCTACATAAGGAATTGGTATTGGACAAGGAATTAAATCTAATTCAGCTAGAATATATGATCAGCTGCAGTTTAAATTACCTTTCAGGTAGTTGAATAAGCAGGAGGTAGAACATACAGCTCTGTTAATTTTGGCTAATGTCAAACTATCGTCTGCCTGTAACCAAGCAGGCTGTCATTTTAAGACCAGGGCCAGCCCCTCTATTTATAGTGCTATAAATCCCAAAGGTCTATAAGTTAAAGCTGGCCACTTACAGAGATCTCTTTGAGACTACGTATATGAAATGAATAATGGGATTAAAATTTAAAAATTAAATCCAGAGAGGTTTCCCAGCAGTTATGTATAAACCTTCACTAGGTACATTTTCCATTTTGAATTCTGATGGATGGGAGCCAATAGTTGGTGAAGCCAGCATCACATACTTCGATATACTTGATACTTAAATGCTTAGTATTTTTGGCTGAGTATAAACCAACATTTCCAAATCAAGTGAGCATGATGAAAATTTTCATAGGTTAAAAAAATACCCACCAGTTTTAATAAGACACTAGAATCCCATGATGCTTTGACACCTAACCTCAATATTTTTAAAAATATTTTTATTCATACATATTTCAACTTTATGTATTTATTTATTTTTGGCTGTGTTGGGTTTTGTTGCAGAGAGTGGGGGCTATTCTTTGCTGTAGTGCATGGACTTCTCATTGCAATGTCTCCTCTAGTTGTGGAGCCCAGGCTCTAGGCTTGTGAGGTTCAGCAGTTGCAGCACATGGGCTCAGTAGTTGTGGCTCATGAGCTTAGTTGCTCTGAGGCATGTGGCATCTTCCCAGACCAGGAATCAAACCCATGTCCCCTACACTGGCAGGCAGATTCCTATCCACTGTACCAATAGGGGAATCCCCTAGCCCCCATTTTTAAGTCCATAGGGAAAAAAAAAGTGTATTTATCTTTGATGGCTTTGGAGAAGAATTCTTTGAGAATCCAAATAAAATAAATATACATTTATTAATTTTTGTTTTTATTTTTAAATCTTCAGACTTAAGCAATGTATATATATATATTTATAAAAATACTTATAAAACAAATAAAATTATCTTCTTATTTTTAAATTGTCAGACTTAAGCAGGAGAAATTATATTAATGCAAACTTACACTCACTAAAAAACCAATATACAAATTGGAAGGGACAGAAGCTGTATGTGGCATCTTTCCATATGGCTTTGCTCTGGCTCCCTCTGGGAAAGTGAGGCATTCATAATGTCCTTGGAAGGGTGATGAATTGAGAAACATTGTCTTCTGGTGAGACTCTGAACTTAAGTGTAGTCCTTCTCAGGAAGCTTCACATCAGTAGTTCCTTTACAGACCCAACAAGTTACCAGACAGAAACTGTGACATTTTCTCAGACAGAGATCCAGACGGCAACAAGCAAGAGATAAGAGTAAAGGTGCAATTTCTTTGGATGTGATGAGAAACACAGCTGTAGTTATATGTTAAAATCCTACCTATATCTTTAAAAATGATACTTTACATCAATGAAAATATATGTAAAGCACTTAGAACATACAAGGTACCCAGCTGTGGATGTGACTGGTGATAGAAGCAAGATCCGATGCTGTAAGGAGCAATATTGCATAGGAACCTGGAATGTCAGGTCCATGAATCAAGGCAAATTGGAAGTGGTCAAACAAGAGACGGCAGGAGTGAACATTGACATTCTAGGAATCAGCGAACTAAAGTGGACTGGAATGGGTGAATTTAACTCAGATGACCATTATATCTACTACTGTGGGCAGGAATCCTTCAGAAGAAATGGAGTAGCCATCATGGTCAACTAAAGAGTTCGAAATGCAGTATATGGATGCAATCTCAAAAACGACAGAATGATCTCTGTTCATCTCCAAGGCAAACCATTCAATGTCACAGTTATCCAAGTCTATGCCCCAACCAGTAACGCTGAAGAAGCTGAAGTTGAACGGTTTTATGAAGACCTACAAGACCTTTTAGAACTAACACCCAAAAAAGATGTTATTTTCATTATAGGGGACTGGAATACAAAAGTAGGAAGTCAAGAAACACCTGGAGTAACAGGCAAATTTGGCCTTGGAATGCGGAATGAAGCAGGGCAAAGACTAATAGAGTTTTGCCAAGAAAATGCACTGGTCATAGCAAACACCCTCTTCCAACAACACAAGAGAAGACTCTACACCTGGACATCACCAGGTGGTCAACAACAAAATCAGATCGATTATCTTCTTTGCAGCCAAAGAAGGAGAAGCTATATACAGTCAACAAAAACAAGACCAGGAGCTGACTGTGACTCAGATCATGAACTCCTTATTACCAAATTCAGATTCAAATTGAACAAAGTAGGGAAAACCGCTAGACCATTCAGGCATGACCTAAATCAAATCCCTTATGATTATAGAGTGGAAGTGAGAAATAGATTTAAGGGCCTAGATCTGATAGAGTGCCTGATGAACTATGGAATGAGGTTATTGGCATTACACAGAAGACAGGGATCAAGACCATCCCCATGGAAAAGAAATGCAAAAAAGCAAAATGGCTGTCTGGGGAGGCCTTACAAATAGCTGTGAAAAGAAGAGAGGTGAAAACCAAAGGAGAAAAGGAAAGATATAAGCATCCAAAGAATAGCAAGAGGAAATAAGAAAGCCTTCTTCAGTGATCAATGCAAAGAAATAGAGGAAAAGAACAGAATGGGAAAGACTAGAGATCCCTTCAAGAAAATTAGAGATACCAAGGGAACATTTCATGCAAAGATGGGCTCGATAAAGGACAGAAATGGTATGGACGTAACAGAAGCAGAAGATATTAAGAAGAGGTGGCAAGAATACACAGAAGA
The DNA here is from genome assembly GCF_001704415.2 of Capra hircus. NCBI lineage: Eukaryota > Metazoa > Chordata > Mammalia > Artiodactyla > Bovidae > Capra > Capra hircus. The sequence continues at coordinate 11,121,243 of NC_030826.1, forward strand.
ACTGTACAAAAAAGAGCTTCATGACCCAGATAATCACAATGGTGTGATCACTCACCTAGAGCCAGACATCCTGATATGTGAAGTCAAGTGAGCCTTAGAAAGCATCACTACAAACAAAGCTAGTGGAGGTGATGGAATTCCAGTTGAGCTGTTTCAAATCCTGAAAGATGATGCTGTGAAAGTGTTGCACTCAATATGCCAGCAAATTTGGAAAACTCAGCAGTGGCCACAGGACTGGAAAAGGTCAGTTTTCATTCCAATCCCAAAGAAAGACAATGCCAAAGAATGCTCAAACTACCACACAATTGCACTCATCTCACATGCTAGTAAAGTAATGCTCAAAATTCTCCAAGCCAGGCTTCAGCAATACATGAACCATGAACTCCCTGATGTTCAAGCTGGTTTTAGAAAAGGCAGAGGAACCAGAGATCAAACCGCCAACATTTGCTGGATCATGGAAAAAGCAAGAGAGTTTCAGAAAAACATCTATTTCTGCTTTATTGACTATGCTAAAGCCTTTGACTGTGTGGCTCACAGTAAACTGTGAAAAATTCTGAAAGAGATGGGCATACCAGACCACCTAACCTGCCTCTTGAGAAACCTATATGCAGGTCAGGAAGCAACAGTTAGAACTGGGCATGGAACAACAGACTGGTTCCAAATAGGAAAAGGAGGACGTCAAGGCTGTATATTGTCACCCTGCTTATTTAACTTCTATGCAGAGTACATCATGAGAAATGCTGGACTGGAAGAAACACAAGCTGGAATCAAGATTGCTGGGAGAAATATCAATAACCTCAGATATGCAGATGACACCACCCTTATGGCAGAAAGTGAAGAGGAGCTAAAAAGCCTCTTGATGAAAGTGAAAGAGGAGAGTGAAAAAGTTGACTTAAAGCTCAACATTCAGAAAACAAAGATCATGGCATCCAGTCCCACCACTTCATGGGAAATAGATGGGGAAACAGTGGAAACAGTGTCAGACTTTATTTTTGGGGGCTCCAAAATCACTGCAGATGGTGACTGCAGCCATGAAATTAAAAGACGCTTACTCCTTAGAAGAAAAGTTATGATCAACCTAGATAGTATATTCAAAAGCAGAGACATTACTTTGCCGACTAAGGTCCGTCTAGTCAAGGCTATGGTTTTTCCTGTGGTCATGTAGTGATGTGAGAGTTGGACTGTGAAGAAGGCTGAGCACCGAAGAATTGATGCTTTTGAACTGTGGTGTTGGAGAAGACTCTTGAGAGTCCCTTGGACTGCAAGGAGATCCAACCAATCCATTCTGAAGGAGATCTACCCTGGGATTTCTTTGGAAGGAATGATGCTAAAGCTGAAACTCCAGTACTTTGGCCACCTCATGCGAAGAGTTGACTCATTGGCAAAGACTCTGATGCTGGGAGGGATTGGGGGCAGGAGGAGAAGGGGATGACCGAGGATGAGATGGCTGGATGGCATCACGGACTCGATGGATGTGAGTCTGAGTGAACTCCGGGAGTTGGTGATGGACAGGGAGGCCTGGTGTGCTGCGATCATGGGGTCGCAAAGAGTCAGACACGACTGAGCGACTGAACTGAACTGAACTTCTTTGGATGTCGGTGACCTCTGTTCAGCCCTTGTTAATATTCTTCCTCATTGGTAACATTAAAGGGAAAAACTTGATAGTATCAGGGCAACAGAGTATGAGATGGTTGGATGGCATCACTGACTCAATGGATATGAGTTTGAGCAAACTCCGGGAGATAGTGAAGGGCAGGGAAGCCTGGAGTGATGCAGCTCATGAGGTCGCAAAGGGTCGGACATGACTTAGTGATTGAACATGACTTAGTGATTGAACAACAACAACAAACATTGGAAAGCAAAATCTTCGGGACCTTCATAAATTCAGACTTTATAAACTAAGGAGGAGGTTTCAGAGCAATGACTGACAAGAGTTTCAATAAAGGAAAAAAAATTCCAAACCAGGAATTTGGAAATTGAGGAAATTCTCAGTGTTGATGAAAGATATGGATATGGAGATTTAAGGAAAAGGAATTGGTTTCCCTTGGAAAGTCTGAGAACTCCCTGGAAGCGTTTTTCCCCTGGCATCCAGGTTGAATACAATTTCATTTTTTCTCCTGTTCTTGAAATTCCTGGCACAGTGTCCATTTGGCAGTTGAGACTAATTTACATTCTCTTGTTTGCCGAAATTAGAAAATTTTGTTTGATTTTGAGGCACAGAAGTTATGTTTGTCCAGAATTACTGTATTCCCACTATGAACCATTTTGCTGCCATTATATTTAAATCAAAATATATCTATGAGTCATGTAATTTTAAATCAAATAGGAATTCCATGACTAAAATTTAATTTCTCAGAAGATGATGATGCCAATCAGCTCTGAGCTCTTCAGTTTAGTTCAATGCTCAGTCGTGTCCAACACTGCGACCCCATGGACTGCATCATGCCAGGGTTCCCTGTCCTTCACCAACTCTCGGAGCCTGCTCAAACTCATGTCCATCCAGTCGGTGATGCCATCCAACCATCTCATCCTCTGTCATCCAGTTCTCCTCCTGCCTTCAGTCTTTCCCAGCATCAGGGTCATTTCCGGGGAGTCACTTCTTCCCATCAGGTGGCCAAAGTATTGGAGTTTCAGCTTCAGCATCAGTCCTTCCAATGAATATTCAGGACTGATTTCCTTTAGGATGGACTGGCTGGACCTCCTTGCAGTACAGGGATTCTCAAGAGTTTTCTCCAACACCACAGGTCAAAACATCAATTCTTCAGTGCTCAGCTTTCTTTATATTCCAACTCTCACATCCATACATGACTGCTGGAAAAACCATAGCTTTGACTAGACGGACCTTTGTTGGCAAAGCAATGTCTCTACTTTTTAATATGCTGTCTAGGTTAGTCATAGCTTTTCTGCCAACGAGCAAGCGTCTTTTAATTCCATGGTTGCAGTCACCATTTGCAGTGATTTTGGAGCCCAGGAAAATAAAGTCTCTCACTGTTTCCATTGTTTTCCCATCTATTTGCCATGAAGTGGGACTGGAAGCCGTGATCTTAATTTTCTGAATGTTGAGCTTTAAGCCAGCTTTTCCACTCTCCTGTTTCACTTTCATCAAGAGGCTCTTTAGTTCTTCACTTTCTGCCATAAGGGTGGTGTCATCTGCATATCTGAGCTTATTGATATTTCTCTCGGTGTTCTTGATTCAGCTCTTAGAATACAGGAAATAGAAAATTCACTAATTTTGGCTACAGCTCACTGGAAAATGCCTGGGGATTGAGATTCATTTTGTTGACCTGATTTGCCTGGGTCAATTTAGGTAATACAATGGAGGAAGAAGAGAAAACAAGGAGTCAAAGAAACCTGGCTTCTCATCCAGAGTGTCACTTATTAGCTAAGTGACATTGGACAAGTTATTTAACCTTACGGAGACTCAGCTTTAAAATCTGTGTAATGGGGATAATAACACCTATTCTGCATTCCTCATAGGCTGGTCAGTTATGAGAATCAAAAGAAATAATATGATTAACAGTTCTGTATAGGACTTCCCTGGTGGTCTAGTGTTTAAGAATTTGCCTGCCAATGCGGGGAACATAGGTTCAATCCCTGGTCCAGGGATATCCCACATGCCACAGGGCAACTAAGCCCGCAAGCCACAACTACTGAAGACCGTGCGCTTAGAGCCCATCCTCAGCAACAAAAGAAGCTACTGCGAGAAGCCTGTGCACCACAGCTAGAGTAGCCCCAGTGCACAGCAACAAAGATCCAGTGCAGCCACTAAAAAAAAAAAATTCTGTGTAAAGAGTTAAGAAGTGTCTAAATATACTATGCATTCACATATACAAAGGGATATATAACTATTAAGTAATTACTGCCAGAGTTATAAAACATAGATCTGATTGTGCTATTTTCCCACTAATTAAATGCCAGTGGTTCCCTGTTGACTGAAGATAAGTTGAGAATACTTTCTCATAGCAGAAATAAACCTTAGCAGATTTTACAGCTTTACCTTTCCCCTCTCACCATTCCCCACATCACATTCATCAGCCGCACCAGCCTTCTCAGTGTTCTGCAAGCAAAGACACCCTTTCACCTCGCCACTTCTTTGCTCAAGCCATTCCCTCTGCTTGCCATGTTCTGTTTACTTGTCAAGACTCAGATGGAAGATTATAGAGTACAGTGGTTAAGAGTGGTTGAACTGAACCAGATGTGAGTTCAAACTACTGCTCTGTATCTGGTTAGCTCATGCGGCATTGGCCAAGTTAATATACTTCTCTTCATTTCAGCTTCTTGATCTGCAGAATGGGAAATATAATGCCTCCCTCATAGGATTGTTGTGCAAATTATACAAAATGATATAAGAGCACATTGTGAATGGCCAATGAATGGTAGCTAATTCTTTTTTATTACTATTTTAAAATATTTTCTTTTCTGCGAAACCATTCCTGACACTGTCAGACAGGGTTGTTCCTTTACCTTCACGGCACTTTTATACATACTGTGATAGCACTATGGAACACAGAATATGTAACATTTGAAATGATACTCTTTTAAAAAATAGTTTATGTATTATTTATTTGGCTGTGCTGAGTCTTAGTTGTGGCCTATGAGATCTTTTTAGTTGTGGCATATGAACTCTTAGTTGTGACTTGTGGAAGCTAGTTCCCTGACCCCAGACCCTGCATTGCCTGGAATCTTAGCTGCTGGACCACCAGGGAGGTCCCTGAAATGACACTCTTGTTCCTTTATTTGCTTGATTGACTATTTGATGGTCTTTCCATTGTGAACTATAATACCTTCCAAAAGATGTTTAACCATAAATGTATCAATACATTATAACAGATCATTGTTCCTGGAAAGAAAAGCTATGGACATCTAGACAGCATATTAAAAAGTAGAGACATTGCTTTGCTGGCAAAGGTCTGTCTAACCAAAGCTATGGTTTTTCCAGTGGTCATGTATGGATGTGAGAGTTGGACCATAAAGAAACCTGAGCACTGAAGAATTGATGTTTTGAGCTGTGGTGTTGGAGAAGACTCTTGAGAGTCCCTTGGACTGCAAGGAGATCAAACCAGCAATCCTCAAGGAAATAAGTCCTGAATATTCATTGGAAGGACTGATACTGAAGCTGAAACTCCAATACTTTGGCCACCTGATGCAAAGAACTGAATCATTTAAAAAGACCCTGATGCTGGGAAAGATTGAAGGTAGGAGGAGAACTGGATGGCAGAGGATGAGATGTTTGGATGGCATCACTGACTCGATGGACATGAGTTTGAGTAAGCTCTGGGAGTTGGTGAGGGACAGGGAGGCCTGATGTCCTGCAGTCCATGCAGTCTCAAAGAGTTGGAGCGACTGAACTGAACTAAACTGAACAGCTAATTATAAAGTGAAATTCATGTAGCCACCTGAGCTGGACCATTTTATTTTCAACTTGATAACCTGGGAACTGTATTTCCCAGAATCCGCTTCCCTGAATGGCTCTGGTTTAGGGTTGGGTGAAAGAACATATTGTGTGAGATTTGGGAGATGGAGGTGAAGCAGCAGCGATTCCTCTCTGGAGGCCTTTGGTTCTAACTTGTCCTCAATCTCCTCTGCTTCTCATGCAGCTCTTCTTCCCAACAGCAGGCCCAGGTTGATTACCAAATGTTTGGCTGCAGACTCACAGAGGCAGTAGCTTCTCATAGACTTCTCCACTGGTTATTCCTTTGCCGTCACAGTTGAACAGCTGGGCAAGCTGGGCTTCAAACTCTTCCATCCTCCAACTCCCTCGTGAAGAATGTCACTTCTCCAGTTTCTCCTACAATTACTTATGGTCTAATTTCTGTAATAAATTCCTCTCTCTAACCCAAAGTGGATTTGCTTTCTTGATTAAACTATAACTAAACATACCATTATTCAAGTCAAGAAACAGAATATAACAAGCACCCAGGAAGTCCCCTATATGTTCCATCCTGATCACACTTGTTTCCTTTCTCCCAGAAGTAACCATGACCAGACTTACAGTAATCATTCTTTTGCTTTTCTCATATTTTATTACATCTATGTGTATGCACTCTTAAAATATATAGTTTAATCTGTTTTTGAACTTTATGGAAATGGAATTTTACTATATGTATTTTTTGTGCCATGCTTTTTGCTGTTTCATAATACACCAAAATTTATACATTCTTTTCTTTTAAAGCTGTTTGTTTCTATGTCCCTCTTCCCCATTTGGTTAACAGGAATGATGTTTTATCCATTTTTGCATCCTCCTTCCATTCCAACTCTATTTAACCCAACATATAACATAGTGTTTACCTGTCGCAACTAGGACCTCAACACTGAGTCACAATCCTCTGTATTTCTTTAGTCATCATTTTCCCCTCTTCTACACAACTTTATTTTAAATATTTTACGTTGTCCATAAACCTTTAACTGTCTTGCATTCCCCTCATTTTCAGCAGATGATTCCTCTAAGTTCTCAGAAAAAAAAAAATAGATGTTATCAGATATGAGCTCCTTTAGGTTTGTGCCTTCAAACCTGAAACCTACCTGCACCTATATCCATCTTTTCCTCCTCCTCTCTTATTACAGCAAAAAAGATGCCTTTCCTATTATTCAAGACTAATTATTCTATATGTTCACTGGATTTTCATTCCTGCCTTGGCTGATCATCTTCTCTCTTTTCTTTATGCTTAGCTACTCTTTTTAGTTTTTAAACTTGCTGAACTCTCTTCTATCTCAAGAATAATGCATATTTATCTATCCACCAACTGTAATTATCTCTTCAGTTACTGCACTCTTCTCCCTCAAGGTCAAACTTCTTGAAAGAGCAGTCTAATTCAATTTTCACATTCCTTCCACTCCTATTTCCTTTTTAGCTCATTGCAATATAACTTCCACCTGATCATCTCTGGGCTCCACATTAGAAACTCTCATAACTAACTTCCATTTAACCAACATAATACAAGTTAATTGGTACTCTCCGTTACCTTTATAAAGCATACCAACTGATGCCTACAGCACACCGAACACATATGAGTAATACATTGCTGCTTAGTTCATTTATGGATTTTTGTTCTCACTAGATTGTAGTAGGCTTACCAAGAATCAGTTACGTTGAGATATCTGGTGGTCTAGTGCTTCCAATGCATGGATGCAATTTTAATCCTTAGCCCTGGAACTAAGACTCCACATGCTGTGCAGGCAAAAAAAAAAAAAAAAAAATTAGTTGTGTCTATTCAATTTGTTTATACGAGGTATAATTTTTACTCTAATTATAGAAGTTGGTAATTACGTAAACCATCATTTATTATTATATGAAATATAAATAGGAAAAAGAAGATACTTGTTTCTATGAAAATTGAATCAAATATTTTTGAAAAATCATAAAAGGAAAATGGCATTAAATGTTTTCATCGGATTGAGGTGAACAAAAATAGATTGGGGAAAATCATATTTAGGGTTCTGAACTCAGATTGTGAACAAGCACTTTTTTCCCATTTTTTTTAAAATTATAGTGAACAACACACAGCATGAAATCTTCACCATTTTTAAGTGTAGAGGTCAATGGTACTAAATGTATTCATAATGTTGTGCTATCATTACTACCACCCATCTTCAGAACTCTTTTCATCTTGTAAGACTGAAACTCTATACCCATTAAATTCTAACTCCCCAATCCCTCCTCTCCTCCTGTCGCTGATAACTATGAATTTGACTACTTACTATCTCATGTAAGTAGAATCATACAGCATTTTTCACTTTGTGATTGACTTATTTCAGTTGACATGATGTCCTCAAGGCTCATCTATGTTGTAGCATGTCAGAACTGCATTCCTTTTTAAGTCCATATAATATTCCATTGTGTGCATATAACACATTTACTTATCCATTCATCTGTCAATAGACATTTGGGTTGTTTCTATGTTTTAGCTATTGTGAATAATCTGCTATGAACACAGGTGTACAAAATTTCTTTGAGATACTACTTTTAGTTCTTTGAGGTATACCCAGAAGTGTAATTGCTGCATCACATGGTAATCCTATTTATAATTTTTTGAAGAATCATCAAATTGTCTTACACAGTGATTATACCATTTTACACTCCCACCAACAGTGCACAAAAGTTGCAATTTCTCTACATCCTTATCAAAAGAATCATTGTAATGGATACAAGGTGGTATCTCATGGTAGTTTTGATTTTCATTTCCCTAATAATTAATGGATTTAGAAAAAGCAGAGGAACTAGAGATCAAATTGCCATCATCTGTTGGATTATAGAAAAAGCAAGAGAGTTCCAGAAAAACATCTACTTCCTCTTCATTGGCTACTCTAAAGCCTTTGACTATGTGGATCACAACAAACAGGGGAAAATTTTGAAAGAGATTAGAATACAAGACCGCCTTTTCTGCCTTGTGAGAAATCTGTATGCAGGTCAAGAGGTAACAGTTAGAACAGGACATGGAACAACAGACTGGTTCCAAATTGGGAAAGGAGTATGTCAAGGCTGTATATTGTCACCCTACTTATTTAATTTATATGCAGAGTACATCATGAGAAACGCTGGGCTGGATGAAGCACAAGCTGGAATCAAGATTGCTGGGAGAAATATCAGTAACCTCAGATATGCAGATGGCACCACACTTATGACAGAAAGAGAAGAGGAACTGAAGAGAGCCTCTTGATGAAAGTGAAAGAGGAAAGTGAAAAAGTTGGCTTAAAACTCAACATTCAGAAAATGAAGATTATGGCATCTGGTCCCATCACTTCATGGCAGATAGATGGGGAAACAATGGAAACAGTGAGAGACTTTATTTTCTTGGGCTCCAAAAATCACTGCAGATGGTGACTTCAGCCATGAAATTAAAAGACGCTTGCTCCTTGGAAGAAAAGCTATAACCAACCTAGACAGCATATTAAAAAGCAGAGACATTACTTTGTCAACAAAGGTCCATCTAGCCAAAGCTATGGTTTTACCAGTAGTCATGTATGGATGTGAGAGTTGGACCATAAAAAAACCTGAGCACTGAAGAATTGATGCTTTGAACTGTGGTGTTGGAGAAAACTCTTGAGAGTCCCTTGGACTACAAGAAGATCCAACCAGTCCATCCTAGGGGAGATCAGTCCTGGGTGTTCATTGGAAAGACTGATGTTGAAGCTGAAATTCCGATACTTTGGCCACCTGATGCGAAGAGCTGACTCATTGGAAAAGACCCTGATGCTTGGAAAGATTGAAGAAGGAGAAGGGGATGACAGAGGATGAGATGTTCGGATGGCATCACTAACTCGATGGACATGAGTTTGCTCAAGCTCCAGGAGTTGGTGATGGACAGGGGAGCCTGGTGTGCTGCAGCCCATGGGGTCACAAAGAGTTGGACATGACTGAACAACTGAACTGAACTGAATAATTAATGATGTTAAGCCTCTTTTCATGTGGTTAATAGCAATTTGTATATCTTCTTTGAAGAAATAGCTGTTCATGTTCTTTACCAATTTTTGAATGGAATTGTTGGAGGTTTTTGTTATTTATTTTTATTTATTAAGTTTTTTTCTTTCAGCACTTTAAATATATCAGCCAACTACCTTCCAGCTTGCAAAATATTTAATGAGAAATCCGTTGATAATCCCATTGAAAAGCTCTTGTATGTGACAAGTCACTTCCCTCTTTTGCTTTCAAGATTCTTTCTTAGTATTTGTCTATCAAAAGTGTAATTATTATGTATCTTGTTGTGATTCTCTTTGAATTCATCTCTTTGGAGTTCCTTGAACTTTTTGGATGCTTATTTTTAATTATTTATTTTTATCAAATTGGGAAAATCTTCAGCCATCATGTTCAAATATTCTCTCTAAACCTTTCTTTCTCTTTTCTTACAGGGATCCTCACAATGTGTGTATTGGTCCATTTGATTGTGTCCCACAGGTCCTTTAGACTCTCTTCACTTTTCTTCAATCTTTTTTCTTTCTATTCCTCAAATTCAATCATTTACGTTGTCCAATCTTCAAGTTTCAAATCCTGAAAGATGATGCTGTGAAAGTGCTGCACTCAATATGCCAGCAAATTTGGAAAACTCAGCAGTGGCCACAGGACTGGAAAAGATCATTTTTCATTCCAATCCCAAAGAAAGGCAATGCCAAAGAATGCTCAAACTACTGCGCAATTGCACTCATCTCACATGCCAGTAAAGTAATGCTCAAAATTCTCCAAGCCAGGTTCAACAGTACGTGAACCATGAACTTCCAGATGTTCAAGCTGGTTTTAGAAAAGGCAGAGGAACCAGAGGTCAAATTGCCAACATCTGCTGGATCATCGAAAAAGCAAGAGAGTTCCAGAAAAACATCTATTTCTGCTTTATTGACTATGCCAAAGCCTTTGACTGTGTGGATCACAGTAGACTGTGGAAAATTCTGAAAGAGATGGGCATACCAGACCACCTGACCTGCCTCTTGAGAAACCTGTATGCAGGTCAGGAAGCAAAAGTTAAAACTGGACATGGAACAACAGACTGGTTCCAAATAGGAAAAGGAGGACGTCAAGGCTGTATATTGTCACCCTGCTTATTTAACTTCTATGCAGAGTACATCATGAGAAATGCTGGACTGGAAGAAACACAAGCTGGAATCCAGATTGCCGGGAGAAATATCAATAACCTCAGATATGCAGGTGACACCACCCTTATGGCAGAAAGTGAAGAGGAGCTAAAAAGCCTCTTGATGAAAGTGAAAGAGGAGAGTGGAAAAGTTGGCTTAAAGCTCAACATTCAGAAAACGAAGATCATGGCATTTGGTCCCATCACTTCATGGGAAATAGATGGGGAAACAGTGGAAAGTGTCAGACTTTATTTTTTTGGGCTCCAAAATCACTGCAGATGGTGACTGCAGCCATGAAATTAAAAGACGCTTACTCCTTGGAAGGAAAGTTATGACCAGCCTAGATTAGCATATTCAAAAGCAGAGACATTACTTTGCCAACAAAGGTCCATCTAGTCAAGGCTATGGTTTTTCCAGTGGTCATGTATGGATGTGAGAGTTGGACTGTGAAGAAAACTGAGAGCCGAAGAATTGATGCTTTTGAACTGTGGTGTTGGAGAAGACTCTTGAGGGTCCCTTGGACTGCAAGGAGATCCAACCAGTCCATTCTAAAGGACATCAGTCCTGGGTGTTCACTGGAAGGACTGATGCTGAAGCTGAAACTCCAATACTTTACCCACCTCATACGAAGAGTTGACTCACTGGAAAAGACCCTGATGCTGGGAGGGATTGGAGGCAGGAGGAGAAGGGGATGACAGAGGATGAGATTGGTGGATGGCATCACTGATTGATGGACATGAGTTTGAGTGAACTCCAGGAGTTGGTGATGAACAGGGAGGCCTGGAGTGCTGCAATTCATGGAGTCACAAAGAGTCGGACAATACTGAGTGACTGAACTGAAATGACCTTCAAGTTTATTGATTTTTTCTTTTGCTGGCTCAAATCTGCCTTTGAATCCCTCTAATGAATTCTTAATTTCATTCATTGTTCTTTTCAGTTCCAGAATTTCTTTTTGGTTTCTTTCTAGATTTTCCTATTTCTTAATTGATAGTCCCATTTTATTGATACATTGTTTTCTTGACTCTCTCCACATCTTCCTTTAGTCCTTTGAGCATCTTTAAAGGAGATTTTTTTTTGTTTGTTTAATTTTTTTGACAACTCTGCATGGCTTGTGAGATCTTAGTTGCCCAAGCAGGGACTGAAGCTGAGCCCCCTGCAGTGGAAGTATGGAGTCCTAACCACTGGACCTCCAGGAAAGTCCCTTAAAGTCTTTATCTAGTAGATCCACTATCATGTCTTTTTCAGGGGCAGTTTCTATTGATTTATTTTTTTAATTGAATGGATCCTACTTTCATGTTTCTTTGTATCTTGCGGATTTTTGTTCAGTACTGGGCATTTGACTTGAATAATGTGGTAGCTCTGGAAATCAGGTTCTCCTATTTCCCAAGAATTTGAAGAGTTTTGTTTTTGTTTATTATTATTATCATTAGTAGTAGTAGTATCTTGCGCCAAGGATTAACCTGAGGTGTAAACTTTGAGTTCTTTTCGGGTCTTTTCTGAGCCTGTACTTTTCCCTGGCCAGGCACGATGACTTTCTGATTTTCTTCACTCACCAAAAGGGAAAGGAAAAATGAAGGGAATATAAAAATGTACCAACCTTTTAAATTCCCTGAGGTCACTTCGGATAAGGGGATGGAGGTTGCAACAATTGGGGGAGGTACAACAATGGGCACCCATCTCTTTGTTTGCACCTCCGAGTTTAGAACCAGTAATCAACAATCAGAGCACAGATCCCTGATATTTTATGGACAGAGATCTCTCTGCTACCTTGGCTCCTGTGAGCTACATTGCAGGCTGTTCCTGGAATCTGCTCACAGCTATCTGCCTCTGAACTGAGAGGTGGGGAGATGGATAAAAACTACTGTGCTGAGAGCTGAAATTGATCAAGATTAACCACAATTTACCATCTAAACCTTCCATTGGGATTCCAAGACTTCAGGAGAGTCTAGAGTTCCAAAATAGTTACATCAAACAGATTCCACCAGTATAACTGGTTTAAAAGGGAGAAAGAATCCTTGTGCTTCTTCACCATCTTCTCAGAATCCTCTCCATGAGTGTCTTTAAATTCTTGATTTACTTTAAATAATTCCCCCAAACAGGGAAATACATTTATGACAAGGCATTTATGTGTATTAGTTATGCAAGAAACCTGAGGCTGATTTCAATACACAGATTCAAATAGCAAACCATAAAGCAATGTTTAAGCCCTATATCAAACACTGGCAAATAAATGTACAGTTGTATGTTTTAGATTAAAATAATATGTGAAAGAGTGTAATTTTGTTTGTGATTACCCAATTTAATCACTTTTCAGTTAACTACTAACTGATTGGAGACCCACGTTTGATTCCTGGATCAGGAAGTTCCCCTAGAGAGGGAAATGACAACCCACTCCAGTATTCTTGCCTGGAGAATCCCATGGACAGAGGAGCCTTGCAGGCCACAGTCCTCGGGGTTGCAAGAGTCAGACACAACTTAGCAACTAAACCACCACCAATTCCCAGGTCCCACGCACAAGACATTAATTAAAAGAGTTTCTACTGTATTCTGGATAATCTGTAATTTATATCCTCTAAGTCCCATAGATGCATTTCATGCCAACCTTACTTGACCTCTTGGCAATATCTGGCACTATTTACATATGTTATTATTTTTTTAATGCTGTCTTTCTTTGGTCTCCATGCTACCACATTCTCCTGGTCTTCTTTCTCTCTTTCTTACTCCTCAGTTTTAGCAGGCATCTCCTCCTCTGCCCAGCTCTTAAACAGTATTTCAGGGGTTTTTCCGAGCTTTGTATTCTTTTCACTGTATACTTACCTTAAATGATCTGATTCATTCCTGTTGCTGATGCCTCACAAAGCTATAATTCCAAGTTCAGTCTCCATCTTGAGGCACACACTTATATATCCAACTGTCTTCTTAATATCTTTACTTGGATACCCCTCTGGTACCTCAAGGATAGTATATTCAAAATGGACTAATCACTTCTCCCCCAATGAATGATTAGAGCTGATTCTTCAGTATCCCCAATTCAGTGAGTGGCACCATCACACCTTTGTTTTCAAAGCAACAACCTAATAATTGTTCCTAGTCTTCCTGTTCTTATCTGTGATAGCCAATGAATCTGTTCCTTTTACCTTCTGAGTATTTCTCAAATCTATGTACCTCTCTTCATCTTTACTGCCATCATTCTCTCCTAATTTTTATAATAACCTACTAAATGTTCTTCCTACCTCCAGTCTCTCTTCCTACCATTTCACTCTGCAACTAAAGTTGCATTCTCATACTTCAGTGTGGGTACAACTGAATTAGTAAGATGGCTTTTTAGGCTCTGTATGGTCCAGCCTCTACCAGTAGTCTTGCTATCCCCCAAACAGTCTAGCCATGCTGACTGTTTTTTCAGTTCCTACAACATCATGCTTCCTTGCCCTCAAGATTTTACATGCTATTCCCCTACCTGGAACACTTCTACTCATTTTTCAAATCTCAATTTTAAAGTCATATCCTCAGGAGAGTTAACCTTATCCCTAGAGTAGCTTAGATCTTCCTGAAACATGTTCCTATTACTGTAATTACTTACTGTAATTACTTATTTAATATTTGTGTCCCTACTAAATGAAGTGTCTATAAGAATAGTGGCCTTATTTATCCTACTCACTGCTGGATCCATAATCCAGTGCCTAGTGATACTCAATAAATACTTGTTGAGTGAGTGAATGAGTAAACAAATTGGCAATAGTTAGCACTTGATAAACGTTCGTTGAATGAAACAGTCAAAAAATATACTACAACTTTATATTCAGAGCAGAATTGTCCTCAGTGAGCCCAGTGACATGGAAGATATTATTCAAGTATCTGGAATTCTGGAGTTCTTTTTGAAATTGCCTTCAGAAATGTGATATATTCTTCTAAATACCCTAGATAGTGGCAAATATTAAATGTTTACCCTTTGAGGATGGATTTTATTTTGGAATTAGCAAAATCACTCAGAGCCAAGATGGGTAATCATGCTGGGTAACACTATCAGAGGTGAAAAATTAGGTGTGACTATAAATTAATGAGTCTGACTTTTTTGTACAGCTCATAAACTGGGTCTTAAGGCAGTTCCAAAAGAGAAGTTCCAAAAATGTTTTGAGCAATGGCAAGATTGTTAGAATATTTGTATAACTTCCCAAGGGAACTACTTTGCAGGGGGTACTGCTCATTCAGATGTATACAGTCAGGGATGTTTTGTTTCATTAAATAATTCTTATTTCCTTTAGACACAATTTCTACCTATGTATAAGTTTTACTCAGAGCTTCAGGGAGAGCATGATATAGTAGATAGAGCCCAGAAATGTGAAGTCCATGTTACTTATCATCACCGTTATTGTGAACATTTAATAATGAGCAAAGCAATTACAAATTAATCATCACTATAATTTGGCCACGTAGCACTGCAAAGTAAAGCTGCTTTAGCCCACCTACTTTAACTACCTCTCCCAGCTTAAAAAAAAGTTATGAAATATAGGGTAATCCTTTGCCAAATTAGATAGCTCTCAAGGGTACCAACCACTGTGAGATTTGGTTGGCTCAGTTTATTGAAGCTAATGAGTGAGACCAACTGCCACAGATGGTGCCTTCAGACTCTGGTCAGACATCTCAAAAATATGTATTATTGGTCACAAGGGAAATTATAGGCAAGAACAGAACTACAGAAATAAATCTATCTTCCCTATTAAAAGCAAAAATAATAGAACTCTCTTAGATCTCCCACTACATACCAGAAACTATGCTAAATTAGGCCCTTAATATACAAGTATTTTTTTTTTCATTGCAGAAATCAAAGCTAAGAGAAGTTAATTAATTTGTCCATTATCATACATCTAGCAAGTAGAAGAGTTAGACTGAGAACCTGTGATCTGTATAATTCCAAAGACCCAGTTCTTTCCACTTTACTCATCATATGCAAAGCTGGTACATTTTAAATCCCACCTTTATCACTCTAATTCTTTTTGTGGCCCATCTTCTCACCAGTGACTCAGTTTTCTGGTGACTCTCCTTTCTTCAAAATGAGTATTAAAATGTTTCTATTGAGTATATTTTTCTCAACTTCTTACTATAAAGTTGAGTGTTTTCTGATTGTGGTCTCAGGAACTGTCTTTGAAGAGTTATGCCTAACTTCTAACTTCATTGCTCCAAAAGTTGTTACTAAGGCTCAGATCCTGCCTATATGACCTGCCCTAAATAAACTAACTTTCCATGGTCTTTGCTTCCTATGGAATGCTAACGCACCAATCTTTCTTTGTGGGGAATTTTTCTTGCCACCTGATATTGAGTCTTCTATGGGAAATGGGAATGGTGGTTGATGGGACATTTCCAGTTACTAAAACTGCTATCTACACCTTGTCCAAGCATAGACTCCAACTTGTTTGTTCACCTTGCTACTGTCAGCCTCCCACAGAATACGTTGACTGTCATAAAGTTTTTGTCATATTACCATCTTGATCATGCCATTATGTAGATGGAACCAAATTTATTTACCACTTTTAACTTGACTCCCTTAAAGAAAAGCATTTGTCTTGGGTAGATAGTATGACACATTATCTCTGTCTTCTAACTTAAAATTAGCAAAACAAACTATGTTGCAAGAAGCTTCAGTCCCCAATGACAAGGAAACATGCACCTAAAGGAAATTAGAAAAGGATAGTGAAACTTTATGTCAAAAATTTAGCAATACATTCAAATATATACTAAACTATAAATAATTTTTTTTACCTATTAACAAGCTAGTACACTTTAACTCCACGGTTTTGTGTTTTTCCTTTTGTCTCTATCCCTGACTGATTTCATGGCATTTATTTTAAGAGTCTGTTTGTAGCTCCTGATAAATTTTAACTCTTCACCTGTCCTTCATCGTGATTTAATTATTATAAGCATCTCTTAAGTCACATCCATTCATAGAGTTCTTTTCTGGGTCTTAAAATAATGTTGAACCTTCTAAATCATGTTCTGTATTCTCAAAAGTCTTCTTGGATTGTAATGGGAAGATTACAGATGTGAAAAATAATCTTAACTAAGACAAATATATTTTGGTGAAGTGAAAGTAACTCAGTCATGTCTGACTCTTTGGGACCCATGGACTGTACAGTTCATGGAATTCTCCAGGCCAGAATACTGAAGTGGGTTCTCTTCTCCAGTGGATCTTCCCAACCCAGGTCTCCCTCATTGCTGGCAGATTCTTTACTAGCTTTACTACCAGGGAATCCCTAAATATTTTTTAAGGAACAATCAAAAAGAATATGCAATGAAGCTAATTAATAGGGGTCTTGAAATTGCTGTTTTAGCAGGTCTCTCCATCCATATATTTATCCTACTCTTGCTCAGAACAACCTATCATAGTATTAGTCTGCTAATATTAATTTTCCAAGAGTTAGCATCGGGAATTATTCTTACCAAATAGACTAGGGAACTAAGTCACAGCAGACTTTTACAAGGTCTTGTGACAATCACAGAAATAATATTTAGATGACCTGACTTCTCCTTAGTTATTTACTAAAAATAAATTGATTTCTAAGGAGGTCTAACTACATGTTCCTTTGTTATCTGTTGGCATACGGTATTATTACATGTTAGAATACTACTATATATGTTAGTATAGTTATGTGTTAGTATATGTATTTTTCCTCCTGCAAAGCTTTAAGTGTGAAAAATAAATTCCAGGGTGTGATAATAAGTGCTAAGAGAGTCAAGGGTTACTAAGAAGAAAACCAAAGAAGAGAAACATGCGCACGGCATTGAAGCAAACTAGCAAAGATTTTCATAATTCTCTTACTCTGACTCAGGGCCTTTCAGACTTTTAAAGCCACGATTCACATTAATAAATACATTTTATTTTAAGACTCAGAGTAAAAAAAAAAAAAAAGACTCAGAGTAGTTACCCTTGCTATGTGTAGTACACCTTTGATGCTATTTCTGTTTCATTTTTAAAAATTCTGATCAGAACCTAATAAATGGGCCAAAATTCATAGTTTGAAAATCACTGTTCTGGGCAACCAAGGAGTGTGTCAGGTAATGGTCATCAGCGCAGGGGTCATTTTGTAGCTGGGAAGCTCTCACCCTTGGAGATGGTGGTTAGCAAGATGCACAAAGTTGTACAGATGAGAGCAGCGATTAACCAAAAGTTGATGGAAACTGGAAAAAGAGAGGGCTTCCCTGCTGGCTCTGCTGGTAAAAGCAACCCACCTGCAATGCGGGAGACCTGGGTTCAATCGCTGGGTTGAGAAGATACCCTGGAGAAGGGAACAGAATGCCTCAAAGAGTTGCTAGAAGCCAAGTTAATTGAATGTGGCTGAAAGGACACAGCTGAAGTTACACCATTAAGAGGTAACTCAAGGAAAAGGACTACAACATGTTACTGTTGATGACTGGGTG
The DNA here is from genome assembly GCF_001704415.2 of Capra hircus. Taxonomy (NCBI): domain Eukaryota; kingdom Metazoa; phylum Chordata; class Mammalia; order Artiodactyla; family Bovidae; genus Capra; species Capra hircus. Next base: position 11,139,216 of record NC_030826.1, read on the forward strand.
GCTCAAATCACACCCAAAGGCAGAACCAGGTACCTGACAGTGTAAAGGAGGAGCTCCTAGGAGAATAAGAACATTCCTTGCTTAGCATGCCAGCCTTTAAGACTGAATTAGATTGTGTTGTTTTGTGGTTTTATTTCTGAAAGTAAAACTTGCCATAAATTAGGAATCAATTTCCCAAAATAAAATCCTTTTTTTTGGTATGATGGTATACAGTTTTTGGCTTCCCTGGTGGCTCGGTGGTAAAGAATCTGCCTGCCGAGGAAGGAGACGCAAGAGACACAGGAGGATCCCTTGGAGGAGGAAATGGCAACCTGCTGCAATATTCTCTTCTGGGAAACCCCACGGAGAGAGGAGACTGGCAGGCTACAGCTTATGAGGTCACAAAAAAGTCAGACACCACTTACTGGCTAAACAACAACAAATATGTTTTCAGTAACAATGCGTATGTTGTATTGATTTTTTCCCACTCAATGTGTTGTTTTAATAAATATCTCATGAATGAAGAAAAAAAAATCACTGCTTTAAGTTGTCCATATCTACCAAGGGGGAGAAGAAGAAGAGGAGGAGGAAGAGGAATTAGTTAATGATGACATAGGCTAATCGAAGTCAAATTTAGTAAGAGATATTTAATATGATCCTTTTTTCCCCTCACTAACAAATATGTACCTTTTCTTCCAAAGAAACTTGTGTGTGAAGTCGCTCAGTCGTGTCGACCCCATGGACTGTAGCCTACCAGGCTCCTCTGTCCATGGGATTTTCCAAGCAATAGTACTGGAGTGGATTGCCATTTCCTTCTCCAGGGTATCTTCCCAACCCAGGACTCGAACCCAGGTCTCCCGCATTGTAGACAGACGCTTTACCGTCTAAGCCACCAGGGAAGTCCAAAGAAACTTGGTATACTTGAATTCATATTTTACTTAACACTCACCTGGGAACATAAAACATTGTGTTTACTAGTTATGGATCTTACAAGAAACATTTTTTTCTGAATTTTATATCCGATTTTAAAAACAAAAGATATGACACAAATGGTATTCTAATTCCATCTTTAAAAATTTCCAAGGGAAGTTATGTTTCATATTTTAAGAGTCCTGAGGTTTCTTGTTCTTATTTCAAGTGATTGTCCAAAAGCAAAGATGTATTTGCTTTTTTAAAAGATCAGCTAGTGTGAATTTTGAATATCAGGTTTCTGTTTTCACAGATAAATCATTTGTATCAAATTCATCTGTTTCTTCTTCCATCACAAGTGGATTGCAGCTGGCTGCTTTAAAAACCAGAATTTGGATTCTATTAACAGCTCTGGTGTAAGTTCCCTCTCTGGTGTCTGGGCTTCTTCAGTGCTGCACACACTGAACATGGCTTTAGCACAATTACTTAAAGCTCCTTCAATTAGAAATTGCAAGACAGTTGTCATCAAATTTATGTAACATGGATCAGTCAAGCATCTGGAAGAATTTGTATGTGCAACAGATTAAAAACCTACAATGCTTTCTCATCTTGAAATATATTATTGATTTTATAGCTAATGGAAAAATCAGCAGTGTTTCCCTTTTCCTGGTTTTAAAAATACATATACATCAAACCCAATCTCAAAGTATATGTTTTTTTTAAATTGCAGTTAGGAAATACATAATCTAGCTTTTCTTTTATCAGAGTGAAATGTTAGCATTACTTTTAAGACGTGAAATAGAAAAATCACAAGAAATTGATAATTTTTGTATAAAGCAGCCTAGTTGCTAAGCATAATGAGTTTTTCCATCTGGAGAGCCCATTAAAAACTTCACTCTACTTCTAAGCAATATTGTGTCATATAGTAGAGTAGACAGTATAAAAGGCCAGGGATTTGGACTTAGCATATCCATTAATTGATAATGTGGATTTGGGTGATATGCTTATCCTTTCTAGCCCTTGGTTTCCTAATTTTTAATTTATTTTTAAGATTTTTAAAAATGTGGACCATTTTTAAAGTCTTTATTGAATTTGTTACAATATAGTTTCTGCTTTATGCTTTGATTTTTTGGCCATGAGGCATGTGAGATCTTAGCTCCCTGACCAGGGATCAAACCCGCACCCCCTGCATTGGAAGGTGCATTCTTTTTGTTTTCTTTTAGTTTTCCTTATTTATTTTTATTTTTGGCTGCGCTGGGCCTTTGTTGCTGCATGCAGGCTTTCTCTAGATGCGGTACATGGGCTTCTCACTGAAGTGGCTTCTCTCGTGGAGCATGGGCTCTAGGAGCGTGGGCTACTAGGCTTCAGTAGCTGTGGTTCTCGGGCTTAGTTGCCTAGCAATATGAGGAATCTTCCCGGAGCAGGAATTGAACCCATGTCCCCACATTGCAAGGCAGATTCTTAACCACTGGACCTCCAGGGAAGTCACCTAATTTTAAAAAATGAAGATATTAACCGCATGGTGTCTAACTTCCATGGGAATAGTGAGGGTTGAGATAACTGAGTCTACAAATATTAACAAATTATCCACTTTTTTCTTTCTGCATTAATTAATGGGTACACCTCATAATCTAGATAGGAAATAAAGCAGTATTTTTGCTTGAATGTTTGAGAGTTTAATAATCCTTAAAAAAAAATCTCTGACCCCACTTAGGAACAACAACAACAAAAAGAGGTTTCTGAAAGTCTGTCCTGGTTATCTAGGCAAAGCTTGTGATGACTAGAGTAAAAGAATAAATCCTATAGGAAAACACATTAGCAAAGACTGAAGTGAATAATAAGATGAAACAGTGTGCTCATCCACCCATGTCAGTGAGAAAAGGCAATGTGTTTTTGTACAATTGAATTGAACGAAAATTACACTAACATATGAATCCTAGGGCTACCCGAGAGAGAATGGTGACCATCTGGGGTGAAGAAGTTTCTTCTTCATGTAATCACAGTGATGACATCATCCACAAACGGCAGAACACAGTGAAGTCTTTATCTTTCATTCCACAAGGTGGTGTGTTTTATGTATAAACTATTTGGGTCGTGTTTTTATTCTGAATCTAATGATGTGCTTTTTAAATGGTTTTCTTATTTTTGCCTTGTTAGTACATCACTTAGTATCTTGCCTCTGGGTCTAACAAATTGCCTGATGCTGATCTAGGTGCACGTACTAGTTCCCAAATTGATAACACATGCCAAGATTTTCTGTATTGCCCTCAATAAACACACTCCTGGGGGGGGTTCTTGACCCTGATCTCAATGAAAACTCCAACTGTGTTCCCACTCTGCAAGAAGATAAGTTTCCATGTGCTTTCCTCTCTGTGGATATGGCTTTAAAAATCAAATATACTTTAGGGAAATAATATGACTCTTTTCTTAGAAATATTATTTGCATATAGTATAGGACTGAATGAGGTTTGTGAAATAATATTAGAAGTTATTTAAAACAAAAGCTGAAGAATTGTTGGCAATAAACCTCACCAACTTTAACCTAAAAATCTACCTTGTTGTCGTTTAGTTGGTAAGTCATAGCTGACTCTTGCAACTCATGGACTGTAGCCCACCAGGCTCCTCTGTCCATGGGATTTCCCAGGCAAGAGTACTGGAATGGGTTGCCATTTTCTTCTCCAGAAGATCTTCCCGACCCAGTGATTGAACCCAGGTGTCTTGCATTGACAGGCGGATTCTTTACCACTGAGCCACCAGAGAAGCCCAAGAATCTACTCAGAACCTGCCAAACACGTAGGATTCTGCTTTTCTTCTTTTCCATAATGACTTCTTCAACCAAACTCCCTCTGAAAAACTGACTCTCAAAAGAGTCTAAGATTAGTCTCAAGGAGTCTAGGTTAAAAGTGTTTTCCAATTCTTTGTGTTTGTCTCCTAGATCTTTGTTTCAGATACATCTGTAAACTGAACGTCAGTGGGTAAGATAAGATACGAACTTATTCATACACTGCAGTGTATATTTAGAGTGCATTCGCCATTAATTAACTCATTCATTCATTCTCTCACTCATTTGCCAAATATTTATTAAATGCCTTCATCGTTCCAAGAATTATGCATTAAAACTAAGGGTGCAAAACATAACGAACTCTAAGAATAATATTATAGTAATGACAGCATTAAACCTAGTAATATTCAGCAAGTTGAATGAAACAATAACTTTATTTTAATATCAAAGGTTTTCCCTCTATTTTTCATTATTGATTTGAAATCATTGTTTCAATTATTTTCTGGTTTCCTGTCTTCAGCATAGTTTAAGCTAAGAATTATTTATGGTTTACACACCACAACTTGCCAAAAAAAAAAGGATCAGAAAATGCATTTAAACTTTTTATGAGTTTTAACTGACTCCTAATTGTGATTCCACTTTAATGTTTGCTTTAAAATAATTTTATAATCTTATCCTTGGGTCCTAGAATACTAGAAAAATGGAAGGAAATGTTCTCTGACAGCAGATCTATGGGGATTGAATCTTAGATGTTATTTATTTAGAGAAGATTATAATAGTAATGAGCTCAGAGATCAGGAGACAGTGTACACTACAAAAGCAAATATACTTATTAATAGGATACATAATAGAAGGTTTAACTGTGTATACAACAGAAATGAATAGTCACTTTCCACCCTGGGAGCGGCTGGTTGTCTTCTTAAAGAGTGTCCTTGTTCAAAAGTAAAGCAAAACTAGTGATCAAATGCTTTCCTTACTAGAGATTAGCTCAAGTGTTTACCTTTGACAGTCTTTCTACTCGGGGCATAAAAAATGGCGTGTTAAAATGAAAAAACATTCTGTATACTGAGAGAAAACGATGCTATTTAATGGCAAGATAATTCTTATTCAAACCAAAAATGTCTTTTTTTCTTTCACTCAAATTGAGTCATCAGAATGTTCAGTATTAAGCTTAAGCCGATAAAAGGAAGAAAGAATAAAATATTCAGAAGTTCAACATGTCCATACTTACACAGTTTCAAGCTAGAAAGGGTTGGTTAATTACCCGCTGCAATATTTAGTGCTGTCTATTTCTGAAGTGCTGCGCAAAGACCAACAAACTAGTTCTAAAAATTCTATAAAGTTTGTTAAGGTTGTCCCTGAGATTTCTAAAGCAAAGAGAAAAGAGATTATTTTAGTGGGTGTACTCTGGCTTGAGGGGACTAGAGCATATTTAAGACACCCTTAAAATTAACTCTGTTTTGAAAGTAAGGTATGCCCTCCTGCAATATTTAACGAGTCTTCAAGATTGTAAATGACGATTACCAAAATAGACAATAAATGCTAGGAATCAGCGTAGAGGAAACCAGATCTATAGTTGATCTTAGAGCAAAGAGTTATGCTACTCTTTAGGAACAGGAGGAATTAATATACCACAATTTTGTCTTATGCCCTAACTACTTCAGTAGTTAGATTGAAAGCAAGGAAGGTAGCTGTGCTTCCTCAGTTAACTCTGCACACATATGGAACATACTACCCTTGCACTCAAAGGCAGTTACTTTAGCATCTAATAAGGGTGCAGCCATGCCTATCAGATTTTTCCAAAACAAGGCTCAGTAAAAGCTAGCCCTTCCTCAGGAGCAGATTTTCAAAATTAGAAAAGTGATCAGAAATTTGGAGGAAAAAAAAAAGTTGGGGCAACACTGTGTCAGTTTCTATATGAACCCCCTCCACCCACTGCCTTTTTAAAAAATAAATTAACTCATCATGAGATTTTCAAATGCATTCTTTTAACATATGGTAAGAGTGTAAACATACTGGATTTATTTCAGGGGGAAAGTAACCTGATCGATTCAAACAGTACCTCGGAATTTATTCAGTCATGTCAAAAGTCACAACTTCTTTTTATCACTTTGGATTCACAAAATTGCATCAGGGGAAGATATATGCTTGAGTGTGATTGCTCCCAGACATGCATTTTTCCCTCCATCAGGGATCTGAAATAATACTAAAAAAGCCAACTTGTATTGGTGTGGGTTTTAGTGGCATCCGTCCAGAATGATTTCCTACTGAATGCTATGCCAAACCTGTGAAATAATAAGGATATATCATGACACCAGTAATTTTCTCTCCGGCATCTAAAACTCAGATCCTTCTGTTGATAGAACTGTTCTCCCTTGAGTTGCTTCTGCTAGGTGAGGGGAGAAGTACTGAGCAGGCAAGTATGGGAGTGAACCTGGGAAAAATCAAAAGAATGTGAGAAACTGCTTAATAATAGAAGGGTTCTAATAACAGAGATAATGGTATTCTTACACTTTGAAATGAGCAATGCGAAATTCAAAACACAGTTTAATTGAATGTAGAAAAAGTATGCTGCGTGCTCAGTCGTGTCCAGCTCTCTGCGACCCCATGGACACAGCCGCCAGGCTCATCCGTCCATGGAATTTCCCAGGCAAGAATACTGGAATGGGTTGCCATTTCCTCCTCCGGGGCGGGGGGGGGGGCGGATCTTCCTGGTCAGGGATCGAACCCGTGTCCCCTGCATTGGCAAGGCGGATTCTTTACCACTGAGCCACCTAAACTAAGGTGAAAATATCTCCTGGAATAAAGTCAAGTACTGCCAAGGATTGAGTCTTCATTCCTTCTCACTTGGACGAGTCCCTCCTCTTGCACATGTGTCTTCACGCTAATAGGCAGCAGGAGACACAGTTGCTCTGTTTTCTTCCCAACCTGAGAGGCCTGAGGATGAAGTCAGAGATCATCTGCTTGTGAATATGGGGAAAAGAACCCATTTTTACTGCAAGGATTTAATGTGACATTGATGGTAAGTGACGTGATCACTGAAAACACATGCCATCTGGAGTCTTGCTGATTGATGTGCAAACCTCTGACAGCAGAAACCCACGTTGTCAGTTTGCTTTCCTGGTTGTCTTCCTGAGGTCTAGTCAGGAAAGGATCCTCTTCATTTCAAATGTTGGGGCATGAATCACGCTGACAAGAGAAATAAAAGGGCCTTCTAACTGGCCTTATTATTCCAAAGTGTAAGCAACAGGGGGAATTTTTCTAAAGGTGAGACTCAGGACTTTAGAAATCCCCTTTAACCAATTCTCTTAGAATGAATAACATCACTAGAACCTGTTTTCTTGTTTGAAACAATGTTTGATTGTCCTTTTCGACGTGTAGCTATTACCTTGAAAGTGTTTGCTGTTCTTCCGGTTCTCTATGTGACAACTTTGATTAACTCGTGCGTTTTTGTGAAATGAAGAATTATGGCCCCTGATGCCTTTGTGTGAGTGCAGATACTGCAAAGAGAAAGCAGGACTTTACCATGTGCAGCAAGAGAGGGACTGACTTCAATTAGGAAACCTCTCAGGAAGCAGCCAGGAGCCTCTCCACCTGAACTAAGTTTGGGAGACAAGTGAGGTTTGGTTTTAATTGGTGCGGTCTGACCAAGCAAATCAAAAGAATGATGTATTTATAAGCTCTGGAGTGAATGGTATTCTTTAGAATCTCAAAAAACTATTTATTATGATAGATACTAATCGTACGTGATTCTGTAAAGAAAAGCACTTGGCAACAACATGCGAAATGATGGTATTGGATAATGCGATGTAGTGGAAAGTCATCTGAACCCAAAGCCTATAAATACTTCATTCCAAAGGCAGATTATAATTTTATTTTTTGAATTGGTTTTTCATTGGTTGGCTCATTTTACGTTTATTTTAATAACAGCACCTATTAAAGGTTTTCTACTATAAAAACCATACATATTTTTCATTTAAAAATTGGATAATATAAGCAAAACCACCCATAGTTTTACTACTGAAAGGCAATCAATGTATGTTTCTATCCACAAGTTTTTATATTTTTAAATATATACCACATATAAAATTTTGTATTCTGCTTTTAAAACTTACTATATCACATATTTTGCATTAAATTCCAAATTTTATTTTATTAGCTACAATGACAATTGTCAGTTGAAAATACTATCATGTTTGCCGTTTCTTCTCATGATAAATAAGGCTGCAATGAACCTTTCTCTGCAAAGCTGTGTTTCTGGATCATGGTTTATATTTATATAATTAGTTTCCAGATATAGATTTATTAGTTTAAACTATAAAAAATTTCAAAGGCCTTTGATAGAAACTGTGAAACTGTTTTCCAGAATGACTGTTTCCCTTCACTCTCTCTAGCAGAGTGTGATATTATTAATTTTCATGGTTCATTCAAATGACTAATTTTTTTTAACCCTCTTGGGATTTTTGTGAGGCACAGTGGAATTTGGAAAGAGATGTGATTGTTTCCTGGCTCCTTCCTTAACCCTTCTAATCTCTCCTTGTGCAATTTTCTTTATCATGAGATGAATTACAAAATATCTCACAAAACTGTTTGCGTATATTTTACACAAAAAATAAAAATAAATGGAAAATAACTCATAATTTAAAAATATTCCTTAAATGCCTACTATACAAGAGATTATTTTACATACAAGTATTTTTTTTAAACTGGGAACACCTAACAAATTTTAATTTTCCCTAGATGATAGTAGTTTAGGGAATGAGAGGATGAAAATTTGGGGTTAGAGAATCAAGAGACCCACTTTCTGTTCTACTCTTTCATGAACTTGCTACATGACCTTGCACAAATTACTTAACCTCTTTGGGTCTTTGTTTCTTCATCTAGGAAGGCAGTGGATTTAACCAGATTATCTCTAAAGTGCTTTCTGACTCTTAAGATTCTTTGATGCTATCAAAACCATTTTTCCAGAAAATAATGACCCTCCTGACTATTCCTCCTTCCCAAATCCAAGTGGAGAACGTCTGAAATGTTATTTCCAAAAACTTTTAGTGAGTTCAAAACTAGATGTTTGTACTGGGGTAACTTTCATGTTTCTATCCAAATTTACTTTAAAGAAATATCATAATGAGATATCATCATAACCTTTGCTTGATCCTTTTGTCAGTTAAACAAAAATGGATGAAAGTGACAGCAAAGAATCCTTTAAAAATATAAGTATACTGCACAATGTGCCAAGTGATGCCCTACGTTTTATCGTGTAATGGTGGGTTTCAGTGGAATTTCACACAGGTCTCTCAGATTATAATTTGGGAATCAAGACTGTAGCACAGTAAATATTCTGTCTCATAGATAGCAACACCTTATCTGGGCTGCAGTGAACATTTAGCTTGTTTATTTCACTTTTGTATACACTCTTAAATATGATGCTAACAAGGAAAAAATCATTTATTTCCTAGCAGGATTTTCTTACAGAACACTTAGTTTGATTTTTAAAAAATAACAGCTTTATTGAGATATAAATTTACATATCATAAAATTCACCCTTGAAAGTGTATAATTCAGTGGTTTTTAGTATATTTACAGAGTTGTAAAACCATCACCATAAATGTGTTTTTGAAACAAAGTGTGTGGACAGTACACCAATTGCTTCCTTCTGTTTATTGGATTTGGTATTATGTGTAGTTTTTTTTTTTTTTTTTCACTCAAGACATGGTTCAGTTGCAAGAATTTAAACTATTCAGAGTTAATGAAATAATTGCTGTGTTATGGGCACATTTTTTATTTAATTTGAAATCCACCATCTACCAAATCCTACTTGGAAATCTTTTGTTTACATAATATAGAAAAATTGACAGGGCATGTGTTTGATGGTTTTGCAATATGATGAAAGGTGAATAAGAGACTGAGGAGAATTCATGTTTCTCAATGTATTTGAAATATTTAGAGTCAATCAAAACTTTTTGCTCCCTCTGTTGACTTAGAATTCTAATGGATGATTAAACATGTAGCCCAGAGGGTGGTTGGGGGGACTTCTGAAGGTGAGAGAGGGACGATCTGGTCTTTTCAAGCCATGAAAAATAAAACCAAAATCCTGCTTACGTTTTGAGAAAGCATTGGTATGGTTCAAAGTGCTAAATAATAACTGAGACATTTATATTTTTATCCTAAACATTTCATAAAATCAATTATGAAAGAGTTAACTAGATTTTTGTCACTTAAGCCTTTGCAGTAAACTTACTGTAATCTTTTCTTAACTATTGTATAAACAAACTGAATAACTTGCTACTGCATCAAATGACTTTTTTTTAAACTTGTACCGTTAATACTGAGGCTGTAAAAAATGCAACACTACTTTTGTAACTGTAGATAAAACCTTTTCTCTTTAATATTCCAATATAAACTTTCAAATGTAACATCTCACTTTTCTTCCCCAGTCCATCTCTTAGGAATTGAGTGGGTTGTCATAAATTATTCTTTCATTGTTAACTTTGAGAAATTGACACCTGTGGAAAATTTGAAGTAAACCTCTCACTAGAGAGAGAGGTGAAAAAGAGGAGGCCTAACATTCTTGCTAGGACCTCAGGGCAGTTGTAATGATAAAGAGTTTCTTCTTTAGGTGTAATTTGTACAAATTGCTTGCAATGACCTTGAATAAGTCATTTAACCCTCACATGCCTTATTTTTATCATCCACCAAATGAGAGTCAAGAGTGATCTGAAAAATGGTGGTTATGACCTTACTTGCAAAGGAGACGTAGAGACATAGGCTAGAGAAAAAACATACGGATATCAAGGCAGCAAAGGCGTGAATTGGGAGACAGGAACTGACTATCAATATACACTATTGATACTATGTATAAAATAGATAGCTAATGCAAATCCACTGTATAGCACAGGGAACTCTCCTCCGTGTTCTGTAGTGACGTAAATAAGAGGGAAATCCAAAAAAAGAGGGGATATATGTGAGGAACAAGCTGACTCATTTTACTGCAGGACAGAAAGTAGCATAGCATTGTAAAGCAGCTATATTCCAATACAAATTAATTTTTAAAAATGAATGGTCTAGTTAAGTGATTGCTTATGATGATCAAAAGTATAGCGTCAAATGTATATATTTTGTCCCTCAGAAAGACATTAAAAACTAATATTTTTAATATGACTATAAATTTTCTGTGATACTTTTATCATATTCGAGGAACTAGTTGAACTCTTTAACCTGAAGTACACGGAAACATTGTAAAGGAACAAATAAGCTAACTCTTTTTATGGTATTTCGGAAACATTGTGAACGTTGATTTTTGTTCTTTTGTGTTTCGGTGAGTATTGAGATCTATAAGAAGCAAAGCTAGCTCAAGGAAAATAGCTGATTCATAATGAGATATAAGAAATATTCAGAAAAAAAATGTAAGATAGTAGAGACTGAATACTTAGCTGAGAAAAAACAAACTTGGAAACAATAGAGACTGGAAATAGTGGGCATGATTTTAATTTTTGTAATATTGGTTTGTTATTTCTGGGAAGAGTCTGAATTGTATAAATATGATTTATATCTGAGTTGGATGCTACTTACTGAGGCAGCATTGTTCTCTAGAGAAAGGACAGCTCTCTGCTGTCATCTTATTTCCTCTGCTTGTTGTCAAAACAAAGAGGGAAAGAGCAGAACCCAAGTAGAGGGGTCCAGGTGCAGTGCTGGAAAATTCTGGTATCAGCACCCCCTGAGCTGAGTCATCTGCCTATGTCTGACTGGTTTATAACTTCACTCAGAAATGAGTTCATCTCTTCATAAGAATAATGAACATAATTCTTTTTATTTTTTATTTTATTTTATTTTTTTTAATTCTTTTTAAAAGAATTTTTTCCTAGTAATTCCATCTGATAGATATGTATGCTGTGGGAATTCAGGAAAATTCTTATGAGGTAGACATATCTTTTGCATGAAATTTGAAGTGAAGCTAAAATAGATTGCTTTGGTAATCAGAAGAAACCTCAACTAAAAATTTTTTTGGAACTAATGAACTTATTTCATGAAGTGACCAAAAATGTAATTTGAAGTGTATGAACAGTGTATGAATTTGACTCAACAGGCCTGGTGGTGTTCTTTTTCATTATTTTATCAAAGCACATGGAAAATTCTGGCTGTAGATGGCAGCATTGCACTAACACATCCTTTCTAAAGCCTTCCAGGGTGAATTCGGGAAAAAGAAGCTAAGAGCTCTGGTGCCTGGAGGACTGCAGTTCATCCACTAAAACCAGCTGCAATTTTTCTTTGTCGAAGGTGAAAACTTCGCTTGATTCTACAAGCATCCACCTCTGAATTCACTACATTCAGATTCATCCTCAAAGCTTCGAGAGTGCTCCTTTAGCTGTGGGGTTTGGCAGACACAATGAATATGTATTTTATTAGGGCTTCTGAAAATACCAGTTGAAGGGCCTTTGAAAACCCAGATTTGTCAGCCTTTTGCATTAATGGGTCTTTGAGTTGTTTGTTTTTCTTCCTGATTTATAGATAGCACCCCATTATAGAGGCAATATATCTTCATTTAAATAACTTTCAAGTTATTTATGACGGGCAATGACTTTGAGGCCGAGGTGTTTAACTTTGTTTTATTTTTGTTAACAGGTTCATTCTGGTGCTAGTGGTAACAGTAGAACCTAAAAGAAAGGCAGTTTTACAGAGCTCTCTGGATGATTAGAATAATCTAGCTAATTGCATGAAAGAACCACGTTTTTCACCAGAAGTCCTTTTTCACTTTCAACTATATTCTAACTTTAAAAACTTTTTAGTTTATTTATTTATGTCGGCTGTGCTGGGTCTGCGTTATGATGTACAGGCTTCTCTTGTTGCAGAGCTCAGGCTCAGTAATGGCGGTGTCCAGGACCAGTGGCCCTGAGGCATGTGGAATCTTAGTTCCCCAGCCAGGGATCAAACCCACATCCTCTGCATTGGAAGGCAGATTCTCAATCACTGAACCACAAGGGAACTCCCTAACTTAAATTTTTAACAACAGCAAATAATAAGTTGCCAGTAAATGATAAAAACTCACTATGTGACAGATATTATGTATGGCTCTTTTGTATCATATTTCATTTAACCCTTGTTACAAGCCTATTCAGTTCAGTTCAGTTCAGTTGTGTACGACTCTTTGTGACCCCATGGACTGGCACGCCAGGCTTCCCTGTCCATCAACAATTTTCCAGAGCTTGCTCAAACTCATGTCCATAGAGTCGTTGATGCCATCCAACCATCTCATCCTCTGTCGTCCCCTTCTCCTCCTGCCTTCAATCTTTTCCAGCATCAGGGTCTTTTCCAACGAGTCAGTTCTTTGCATGTGGTGGCCAAAGTATTGCAGTTTCAGCTTCAGTATCAGTCCTTCCAAGTTATTCTTATTTTGCTCATAAGGAAGCAAGGGCAAAGAGATTCAGTGACTTGCCCATATTTCATGACTAATTGTGGAAGAGCCAAGCTGCAATACAGGTTTTTTTGTTTTCATATCAGTTTCTTCTCTTTTTTTTAATATTTATTTATTTGGCTGCACCAGGTCATAGTTGTGGCACATGGGATCTTGGATCTCAGTCGCAGCATACAAGCTCTTTAGTTGTAGCGTATGGGATCTAGTGCCCTGACCGAGGATTGGACCCAGGACTCCTGCATTGGGAGCATGCAGTCTTACCCACTGGACCACCAGGGAGGTCCCTCAGATCGGTTTCCTCAGAACCATGCCAGCTGCTTCTCTGAGGAGAAGGATAGACTGATAAGTAAGACATGAGAGATTTAAAACAGAAAAATGGACACCATTTGAAAGCAAGTGCTTGGGATGGGTAGATGGGTGATTTTAAAAATTGGTTTCTTTGTTCAATAAATACTTATTAAATGTCTGGTATGTTCCAGGTCCAGGATAAGAACTTCAGAAACATTGATATAGTCTACTATACACAGTTCTTGCCCTTTCATAGACGGTAGGGAGAGACTAACACACAAGTATATTTATAATACCCATGTACTCGTGTACTCTATCATTATCTGCCTTATGTGGTAATATAGGAACAAAGAGAAGGCAAATCTTACCTGGGGTAAGGAGAAGAGAACCTTCTTGAAGGAAACGATATTTCAGTTGCATTTTATAGGCTGGACTAGTCAATTTTAAGGGATGGAGAAAGGGCATTCCACACAGAGGGGTAGCAAATATCAAAGAGAGCATGATCAGCACATTAAATAACGTAATCTCTCCAGTGTTCTTGCCTGGAGAATCCCAGGGATGGGGGAGCCTGGTGGGCTGCCGTCTATGGGGTAGCACAGAGTCGGACATGACTGAAGCGACTTAGTGGCAGTAGCAGCAGCTCTAATACTAAAGTGCAGAATTTAGAAATAATATTATTGAGTTCAGAGGGCTAGGGTCACTATTTTTTCATCAATCCTTACTATAACCAAAAACTATTTTAATAATGCTAAATCTCAAGGACACTTACATGACAACCTTATCCATAAAAAATATAGTTAAGTACCTGGGAGGGGAAAGAAAATAAGAAGACTGACATTTATTGAATAGCATTCATGCTGTCTCAACACTTCAATTAACTCTGTAATACTAATATTAATTGTACCTATTTTATGTTACTTGGAGGAGGGCAAGGCAACCCACTCCAGCATTCTTGCCTGGAGAGTCCCCCTGGACAGAGGAGCCTGATGGGCTGCAGTCCATGGGGTGGCAAAGAATTGGACACAACTGAGTGACTAAACACAGCATATTTTATGTTAAGACTTAAAAACATTTAGGAACTTGCCCACACCAAGCTAGGAAATGGTAAAACCAGAGTTGGTGGTTTGGTGACTCTCAAGTCCAAGTTCTTTTTATGCTTTTGTAGGAAAGGAAAAATATCTTTTCCCCTACTGTCCTTCCAAGATTTTGACTGGGGTCCCTGTAACAAAAGACAGATTAACAAGAGTAAAGCAGACAAATTTATTTATGAGTTTTATGTAATATGGGAGCTTTTGTAAGGAAACGATGACCCTAAGAATGATTTTATGCAAGTGTGATGAAGAGTAGAAAGTCATGGGAAAGCGTGACAGGACAGAAAGAGTCTAAGCCGAGTGTAGTAGCCTGAGGGACACTCAGTAGGGCCTCTTTGGTGAGAGTCCTTTTGGTGTCCCTCTGTCTTCAGACATAAGGATGCTCCTCTCCTCCAGGTCTGGGTGGTGGCGCGGTGGGGGAGGGTGGGTAGAGCTCTCACGTGAGAGTCTTATGATCTGTTTCGGGGAGGCATCAGAAAGTTCCACCTGGAATTGCTGCATCTCAAATTCCTTTAACGTAAGATATTCAATGGGCTTCCCTGCGGCACTAGCAGTAAAGAACTCGCCTGCCAATGCAGGAGACATAAGAGACATGGGCTCAGTCCCTGGGTCAGGAAGATCCCCTGGAGGTGGCTGTCCTGGAGAATCCCCGTGGACAGAGGAGTCTGGCAGGCTACAGCCCGTAGGATCACAAAGAGTCAGACACGACTAAAGAGACTTGGCACACACGCACACACACACAAGATATTCAGTGTCAAGGGGCAGCATATCCTGAACCCCGTCACTTTATTTCCTTGTAAGAGCCCACAGTTAAGGATCACAAAGTCTATACACCGTAACTTCCTTATGTACTTTACCCATAAGAAAGTTCCTTGAACTCTGACTCAGGTGGTTTACTTTCATAAATCACAAATCTATTTCGGTTACCCACTGCTCATCATCACAGACAGAGATTAAAAATTAACTTCTGCTGTCTGCCTCAGTTTTACCACTAGTACCACACTGCATACCACTTAAGCCATTTTGCTAAAACAGAGCTAGTCACATCACTTATCCAAACAAAAACCTTTACTGCCTTCCAGTTGCCTTCATCATAAAGTTCAAGCTCTGCACAGTATTCAAGGTTTTCCACTTAGCCCTGGGCTTGTCCAGCTGTGTGTTTCTCTCCTTCCCACTCTCTCCCCACCCTACCTTCCCCTCTCTTTCTCCCTCTCCCTCTGTCTCTTGCTTCCTCTGTCTTCCCCTCTCCACCTGTCTCCTCCTCTTCCTCTGCCTCTTCCTCTGACTCTCTCGGTCTCATCCCCTTTCCTTTTACCGTGACCCTAGTCACGCTGGAGTTTATTATTGTTCCCTGAACATAGTATATTCTTTTCCCCTAAAATGTTCTTTCTATCATTTTCTATCTGATATGATCTGCCAAAATCTGATTCATCCTTCAAAGCACATTTAAATGTTACCAATCCTGTGAAATCATCTCCCATCCCCCCTGGGCTAAATTTACACTCACAATGCTATTGTCACCTGGATTAGTGTTCTTAGCATTTTATTTGATGATTTGCTGTGTATCTGTACACCAGTTAAATGGTGAGTGTGATCATGCTCACCGTAGAGTATGAAAGTCATTAGCCTAACCTCAAAAACTGAAATACTGGACTCTCAGAATGTTTATCGAATAAATAAAGCTTAGTTATCCAAATTCACAGAGGCATTAAAAACAGTGAATTAGGAAAGGAAAAAGGAGATTATAAGTTATGATAGGCATCGTGATTGTAGCAAAAATGGCAGCTGTCACAAAGGGAAGGTAGAAACCACATCTTCTTTATTGGCAGGTGGGTTCTTGCCACTAGCACCACCTGGGAAGCCCCCACATAAAACATAAGTGACTAAAAAATACCAGTCTGGGACACTTTGCTGTGGAGCCAAACATCCAATTTATTTTGGTGAACCTTGAAGTGGCGCTATTATTATATTATAGAATATAATTGATACTAAGAGTAATGACCTCATATCATTACAAAAGTATTTACAATGTGTTCTGTATAGCGTGTTTAAGAAAGCATGGTAGCATAAACACAGTCATGTAGATGAGTGGAATAGGACTGAGATTCCAGAGATAAACCCATGTGTCCACAGTCAACTCATTTTTGACTAAAGTGCCAAGACTATTCAATGAGGAAAGCATAATCTCTTCAACAAATGGTGCTGGGACAACTGGAAAAGAATAAAGCTGGGCTACTACCTTACAGCATATACAGAAATTAGTTCATAATGGATCCTAAATGTTGTAAGCACTAAAACAGTATAACTTCAGGAGAAAATTTTGATGTCATTCCTTATGACGTTGGATTTGGGAATGGATTCTTAGGTATGACACCAAAAGTGCAGGCAACAAAAGAAAGAATAGATAAATTGGGCTTCATCAAAATTTAAAACTTTTTAGATCAAAGAACACTAGAACATGAAAAGAAAACCAAAGCACAGGAAGCATTATCTGCAACTCATATACCTGATAAGCATCTATTATCTAGAATATATGTAAAACTCTCACAACTCAACAGAAGATACACAGTTCAATTTAAAAATGGGCAAAGGACTTGAAAAGGCAAAGGTCAATTAGTGCGTGAAAATATACTCAATATCATTTGTCATTCAGTTCAGTTCAGTCTCTCAGTCGTGCCTGACTCTTTGCGACTCCTTGAACAGCAGCACACGAGGCCTCCCTGTCCATCACCAACTCCTGGAGTTTACCCCAAGTCATGTCCATTGAGTCAGTGATGCCATCCAGCCATCTCATCCTCTGTCGTCCCCTTCTCCTCCTGCCTTCAATATTTCCCAGCATCAGGGTCTTTTCCAATGAGTCAGTTCTTTGCATCAGGTGGCCAAAGTATTGGAGTTTCAGCTTCAGCATCAGTCCTTCCAAAGAATACTCAGGACTGATTTCCTTGAGGATTGACTGATTGGATCTCCTTGCAGACCAAGGGACTCTCAAGAGTCTTCTCCAACACCACAGTTCAAAAGCATTAGTTCTTCAGTGCTCAGCTTTCTTTACAGTCCAACTCTCACATCCATACGTGACTACTGGTAAAACCATAGCCTTGACTGGATGGACCTTTGTTGGCAAAGTAATGTCTCTGCTTTTTAATATGCTGTCAAAGTTGGTCATAACTTTTCTTCCAAGAAGCAAGTGTCTTTTAGTTTCATGGCTGCAGTCACCATCTGTGGTGATTTTGGAGCTGAAAAAAATAAAGTCTCTCACTGTTTCCATTGTTTCCCTAACTATTTGTCATGAAGTGATGGGACCAGATGTTATGATCTTCATTTTCTGTATGTTAAGTTTTAAGCCAGCTTTTTCACTGTCCTCTTTCACTTTCATCAAGAGGCTCTTTGGTTCTTCTTTGCTTTCTGCCATGAGGGTGGTGTCATCTGCATATCTGAGGTAATTGATATTTCTCCCAACATCTTGATTCCAGCTTGTGCTTCATCCAGCCCGACATTTCTCATGATGTACTCTGCATATAAGTTAAATAAGCAGACTGACAATATACAGCCTTGACGTACTCCTTTCCCGATTTGGAACCAGCCTGGTGTTCAATGTCCAGTTCTAACTGTTGCTTCTTGACCTGCATACAGATTTCTCAGGAGGCAGGTCTGGGTAATCCCATCTCTAAGATTCTTCCACAGTTTTTTTTGTGATCCACACGGTCAAAGGCTTTGGCATAGTTAATAAAGCAGAAGTAGATGTTTTCCTGGAACTTTCTTGCTTTTTTGATGATCCTGCCCTTTTCTAAATCCAGCTTGAACATCTGGAAGTTCATGGTTCACGTACTATTGAAGCCTGGTTTGGAGAATTTTAAGCATTACTTTACTAGCATGTGAGATGAGTGAATTGTGCAGTAGTCTGAACATTCTTTGGCATTGCCTTTCTCTGGTATTGGAATGAAAACTGCTCTTTTTCAGTCCTGTGGCCATTGCTGAGTTTTCCAAATTTGCTGGCATATCGAGTGCCACACTTTAAGAGCATCATCTTTTAGGATTTGAAATAACTCAACTGGAATTTCCTCACCTCCACTAGCTTTGTGCGTAGTGATGCTTTATAAGGCACTCTTGACTTTGCACTCCAGGATGTCTGGCTCGTGGTTATGTGGGTCATTAAGATCTTTTTTTGCCACATCTTCTTAATATCTTCTGCTTCTATTAGGTCCATACCATTTCTGTCCTTTATTGTGCCCATATTTGCATGAAATGTTCCCTTGGTATCTCTGATTTTCTTGAAGAGATCTCCAGTCTTTCCCATTCTATTGTTTTCCTCTATTTCTTTGCACTGATTGCCGAGGAAGGCTTTCTTATCTCTCCTTACTACTCTTTGGAAATCTGCGTTCAAATAGGTATATCCTTCCTTTTCTCTTTTGCCTTTCATTTCTCTTCTTTTCTCAGCTATTTGTAAGGCCTCCTCAGGCAACCATTTTGCCTTTTTGCATTTTTTTTCTTGGGGATGGTCTTGATCACTGCCTCCTGTACAATGTCAGCAACCTCTGTCTATGGTTCTTCAGGCACTCTGTCTATCAGATCTAATCCCTTGAATCTATTTTTCACTTCCACTGTATAATCATAAGGGATTTGATTAAGGTCAAACCTGAATGGTCGAGTGGTTTTCCCTACTTTCTTCAATTTAAGTCTGAATTTTACAATAAGGAGTTCAGACCTGAGACACAGTCAGCTCCCAGTCTTGTTTTTGCTGACTGTATAGAGCCTCTCCATCACTGGCTGCAAAGAATATAATCAATCTGATTTCGGAATTGACCATCTGGTGATGTCCATGTGTAGAGTCTTCTCTTGTGTTGTTGGAAGAGGGTGTTTGCTATGACCAGTGCGTTCTCTTGGCAAAACTCTGTTAGCCTTTGCCCTGCTTCATTCTGTACTCCAAGGCCAAATTTGCCCGTTACTCCGGGTATCTGTTGACTTCCTACTTTTGCATTCCAGTCACCTATAATGAAAAAGACATCATTTGGGGTGTTAGTTCTAGGCGGTCTTGTAGTTTTTCATTGAACCATTCAACTTCAGCTTCTTTAGCATTATTGGTTGGGGCATAGACTTGGATTACTGTGATACTGAATGGTTTGCCTTGGAAATGAATAGAGATCACTCTGTCATTTTTGAGATTGCATCTAAGTACTACATTTTGGACTCTTTTATTGACTATGAAGGTTATTCCACTTCTTCTAAGGGATTCTTTCCCGCAGTAGTAGATACGGTCATCTGAATGGAATTCACCCATTCCAGTCCATTTTAGTTCACCGATTCCTAAAATGTCAATGTTCACTCTTGCCATCTCCTGTTTGACCATTTCCAACTTACCTTGATTCATGGACCTAACATTCCAGGTTCCTATGCAGTATTGCTCTTGACAGCATTGGACTTTACTTCCATCACTAGTCAGATCCACAATTAGGTGTTGATGCCTTGGCTCCGTCTCTTTATTCTTTCTGGAGTTATTTCTCCACTATTCTCCAGTAGCACATTGGGCACCTACTGACCTGGGGAGTTCATCTTTCAGTGTCCTATCTTTTTGCCTTTTCCTACTGTTCATGGTGTTCTCAAGGCAAGAATACTGAAGTTGTTTGCCATTCCCTTCTCCAGTGGACCATGTGCTGGCAAGGATGTGCAGAAATTGGAAATCTTGTGCTTTGCTCATGTGAATATAAAAAAGTGAAGCTGCAGTGGAAAGAAGTTTGGTGTTTCCTCAGAAAGGCATAGCATTACCGTATTATCCAGCAGTTTACTCCTAGGTATATACCCAAGCATTGAAAAAAATGTGTTCATACAAAACTTTGTAAACAAATCTTCAAAGTATCACTATTCATGATAGCTAAAATGTGAAAACAACCCAAATATCCATCAACTAATGAGTGGATTCTATAAATGTTAACATTTTGCTGGATTGGCTTTATTTTTGCTTCTCAAGAAATAAAATATTACAGGTAAAGTCCCTTTTGTATCCCTCCTTGATTCCATTTCCCTTCCTCCTGCTTCCAGAGAAAACCACTGTCCTGAACCTGATTTAAAGTGACTCTGTCCCACTTTTTTTTTTACACGTTGAATCCATAAGCATTCCATAGTGTTGTTTGATGTGATTTTTAAACTTTATATGAAAAGTATCATACCTATCCAGCTGCATTTTGCTTTTATCACTCAACATTTTATTTTATTTTAGGCTAAATCATGTGGCCTGTGGGATCTTAGTTCCCTGACCAGGGATTGAACCTAGGCCCTTGTCAGTGACAGCACAGGATTCTAACCACTGGACTGTTGGGGAATTACCTCGACATTTTAAATATATCACAAAACTTAGGTAACTTTGAGACATTAAAAGATTGTCACAAATGTCACCTAATTTGGTGTCCCTCCACTGAGTGTTCCACTATCTCCATGCAACCCTGTTTAACTATTTCATTAGCTGAAAATTCTAATGAATCAAGGTAATATATGAAATACAAGACAATTCTGTGGTCCAAAAATATAGTTTTACTATGGTATACATACTTTTCTGGTAAAACTAAAATTAAAAAGTATTTAAGCATACTTAAAAGGGACAGCAAGAACCCAAGAATTTTGTTTAATTATATTTCAGTTTCTGGAGGACATTGGCCATATATGTAATTCAAATTTTTATAAAGATTAACATTACTGAGAAATGTAAGCACATTCCAAATAGTCAGATAACTTGGCAATAAAACTATGCAGATAATCATATAAAGTCAAAAGTATGGGCTAATCATAACAATATTTAATATCAAACACACGTGGCTCTGCATGTTTGTATCTTTAGATCAGAACTTACAATAGTGTATACTCAGACCAATACTTAGGCTTCAACCATATTTGCTTTGAGAAACTAACTTTATCAATGGGTAAACTTTGGTGTTTGATGGTTTTATACATCCTTCAGGTACTCCTACACCTCACTTGAGTCTGGCTGTTTTTCATAACTGTATATGAGACAAAGGCAATCATTCTTTTGACTCAGGAAAGATATTTATTCTGACATGAAGTGTTGTGTAAGCCCCTGAGCTTCTCCTCCCTCTCCCATTCTGCCATTTTTTTGTACTCATGCTGTGAGCTACAAGAATTCAAAGATGGACCAGAGGTTTATCTCCAGTTAATATCCTCCAGCACCTGAGCAATTAGGTTGGCAATTCATTTATGTATCTTTCTGGATGGATTGTGGCTAACTCATGATCCCCCTCAATGACAGCATTTTCCTGGGTGGTATTTTTTGTTGTTGATCATTATGCTTAAATATGAGTTATTTTTCTCTGTGAATCATTGTATCAACATAGGTGTGGTTGGTTAAGTAAACACAAAGGAGATAAATGAGCTAAATCTGAACCTGTAGAAACACTCAATTTTCAGTGCTTATAGTAATGACTTGCACATTTGTAATATTTATATCTGGGGGGTAGTGAGTGTGCAAGCAGAAAAGAAGAAGATAGGTGGAGGTAGGTAGGGAACGTTTCCCACCATGAGCTCAAGACAGGGAAAGAAAAAACTGGCTTTTGAGTAACAAATATGCGCATTAAACACTTAAAAGGAAATAAAGATACTTAATAGTTCTCAGGTAGAATTAGTCACCATAACATTGTAATACCTTCCAAAGTGTGCTTCTTCTTTGAACTTCCAGTTGAAATGAAACTCATGTTAACTAGCATGCAGCTTCTTGTCTTAAATATCAACACATTTCAAAACCAGGTTGAGAAGTCAATTTCAGTGTTAATCTAGGAACAGCCTAGAATAACCTTGAAACTTCCTTTAACTTTAAAACAGACAGCCTTCCAACTCTATTTTTTAAAAAAAGTTCATTGAGGAACTTTTCAGCTTGTTTTTGCTTCATTTTCATTGTTGGTTTTCATAGAGATAATAGTTCTTAATAATAATTGTTTCCAGTGAAAAGAAGTTCAAGGCAAGTTGAAAATACTTTTGAATGAGCTCAAACAACTTACAATTTATATAGAATGCAGCACTCTCTTACTCATAAGCAATATTGTTTGGTCATTGTTAACATGTTAGGTACAAGATCAATGATTTCTGCCTAATAATACCTTGCACTTTAAAGTGTGTTTAGTGTTTACTTATCATCTGGTTTTAATGTGGTGGAGTCATAATACATAAAAGAAGATATTCACTAGAGACATCTTTTGGGTTACACCCATTAACACAAAAGTTGTAATGTTTTCCAAAATGCCTTCATTTAATTACCAGTTATGCCAAACTTTTCACAAGTTGCATCAATGGTGAGTCACTTATACTAAAATCCACCAGTGTGTACAATAGAACAAAAGAAAGGCGCAAAAGAAGTTTCAGTCTCTAGACAAAAGTAGAATTTTCAAAAGGTACAAAGAAATAACCTTTTGTCAACTTTCCATCCTATAGAGGAGCTGTAAGAAAAAGACTAAATAGTCTAGTACCATGTAAACATTTAATAGAAAACTAATATTTCAGCAGGTGTGCATGTTGCTTTTAAATAGAATACAGTAATCCTTTGATCATGTTTCTGAAAAGGTTTTCTTTCCCAGATATGTTGCAGCAACTTTTCTTAAAGGTATAGCTTTCCTTTCTGGAAATCTTTTGATATAATTTTTAGTTTTTGTTTAAAAAAATAATAAAATAATAATAATAAAAACCTCCACAAAAGTAATTTGGAAAGTAAGTATTGGCCATTCTACTTTTAGACTAGAGTAGGAAATAGCAACCCATTCCAGTATTCTTGCTTGGAAAATTTGGAAAATTCTGTGAACAGAAGGGCCTGGCAGGAACCATGAGGTTCCAAACCATGTGGTTCCAAAGAGTTGGACACAACTGGGCACACATGTGCTGCTTTAAAATCTCTCCTGAACGCATGTATACCCATGGCGGATTCATGTCAATGTATGGCAAAACCAATACAGTATTGTAAAGCAAAATAAAGTAAAAATTAAAATTTAAAAAAAATAATAAAAAAATAAAATCTCTCCTATTTTGATAAATTTACTAACTTCTATTATTAGTTTTGTTATTAACTGATTTTAAGCTTTAATGTAGTTAGAATTATCCTTTTCTTCATAAGACCACACTATATTAACATAATTAATTTCACTAATAATTATAATGATAAAATAATAATTAGATGATCGAGTTCACTAATCAAATATTTATAGTATTCCTATTACATATTTAGAACTAAACTATATACTGTGTTAGATAAATTTAAGAAGCAGTTACTGTCTTCAAGAGGTTTATAGTCTGAGGGAATGACATTAACATACATTAACATAGTATGTTCAGGATTAAAACTATACATGACACCAAAATAATAGCCAGCCAAACTGTCAGCAATTAGAAAAGTTGTTGTTGTTGTTGTTTTAAAAAAAACTATACAATTTTTAAAACTATAAAACATATTAAGGTTTTGAGGTTATCACCTCAAAACACTGCAAAATGTTTCCATCAAGTTTTGTCAAAGTCCTATTGACATAGGCTGAGGACAAATGTCTCCATCGCTGCCTCACATTCTTTAATTCAAACCTGCATTCTATCTTGCCTCCAAGATAGATTTCCTGCCTCTCTCTAATCTTACCTTCTCCTAAATCTGTCATCCATATTGCACCCGGAACAATCTGCCTACAACTGCTTGCTTAACTCCAATAGTTCCTCACTGCCAACAGAATAAAACACAAGTTCTTTAATGTGCATGTAAGGCTTCTGGCTCCTCATTGCTCCATCTAGACTTTTATGTTCTAGTAATACTGGATTTTCTTTTTTTTTTTTTTTTTTTATCCCATATACACACGTACTATTTCAGACCTTTGATGCCTTTTTTCTTATTATATTCTCTTTACCTGGATTGCTCTTTCTGTGAGTCTTTGCTTGTCTAATTTCTTATTCATCTTTTAAGACTGCAATTCAGGCATCATTTTCTCCTGAGGTCTTAGGCTGAACTTAAAAATCCCTTTCTCAATTATCCCATAACAACCTCTGGAAATCTCTATTCAGGGTCTAATGTATGGTGAAAGCATTTATACACATATGGAGAGAGGATATGTCTTCCTTTTTAAGTCAGCAGTGCCTAATACCAAACTTAATGCAGACATTTGTATGTTTTCTGGTGTAACCATCTAACTGTATAATAGTTTAGTAGGCATTTTCTTTCTTGTATGTTGCTTTACTATTTTTTAGCTAATTTGCTTGGGCCAATTATTTGCCTCTTTGTAACAGTTTGTTCATCTTTAAAGTGAAGATAATAATTGCTAACATTTATTAACCACCTGCTATGTTACAGGTATTCTTCTAAGTACTTTGCGTGTGTGTGCAAAGTGGGGTAGATGCTATTATCATCCCTATTTGATGCATAAGAGAACTGAAGCATAAGAAAAGAAACTTTGGGGCTTCCCTGGTGGTTCAGTGGTTAAGAACCCACCTTTCAATGCAGGGGATGCTGGTTTGATCCCTGGTCTGGAAACTAAGATCCCACATGTGGGGCAACTAAGCATGCGCACTGCAACTGCTGAGCTCACCCGCTCTGGAGCCTAGGGAGCCACAGCTAGAGAGAAGCTCACACAAGATCCTCCTGACATAGCCAAAAATAAATAAGTATTAGAAAAAGAAAAGAAAGGTAACGATTTTGCATAGTTAGTAAGTGGAATAGTTGAACTTCTAGCCTTAAGCTGGCAGATTTCAGAATTCAGACTTTTAACAGCTTCACAATGCTGCATCACATGAGCAAGGTTATTCAGGGGACTAAGTGAGATGCTGGTGACTATGTTTTGTAAAAAGCATATGTTGTCTTTAGGGTTTTCTATGTAGAGGATCGTGTCATCGGCAAACAGTGAGAGTTTTACTTCTTTTCCAATCTGGATTCCTTTTATTTCTTTTTCTTCTTTGATTGTTGTGGCTAAAACTTCCAGAACTATGTTGAATAGTCGTGGTGAGAGTGGGCACTCTTGTCTTGTTCCTGACTTTAGGGGAAATGCTTTCAATTTTTCACCATTGAGGATAATGTTTGCTGTGGGTTTATCATATATGGCTTTTATTATGTTGAGGTGTGTTCCTTCTTTGCCTGCTTTCTGGAGAGTTTTTATCATAAATGGGTGTTGAATTTTGTGAAAGGCTTTCTCTGCATCTATTGAGATAATCATATGGCTTTTATCTTTCAGTTTGTTAATGTGGTGTATCACATTGATTGATTTGCGAATATTGAAGAATCCTTGCATCCCTGGGATAAAGCCCACTTGGTCATGATGTATGATCTTTTTAATATGTTGTTGGATTCTGTTTGCTAGAATTTTGTTGAGGGTTTTTGCATCTATGTTCATCAGTGATATTGGCCTGTAGTTTTCTTTTTTTGTAGAATCTTTTTCTGGTTTTGGTATTAGGGTGATGGTGGCCTCATAGAATGAGTTTGGGAGTTAACCTTCTGCAATTTTCTGGAAGAGTTTGAGTAGGATAGGTGTTAGCTCTTCTCTAAATTTTTGGTAGAATTCAGCTGTGAAGCCATCTGGTCCTGGGCTTTTGTTTGTTAGAAGATTTTTATTACAGTTTTGATTTCTGCACATATGATGAGTATGTTCAGATTTTCTATTTCTTCCTGGTTCAATTTTGGAAGGTTATACTTTTCTAAGAATTTGTCCATTTCTTCCATGTTGTCCATTTTATTGGCATATAGTTGCTGATAATAGTCTTTTATGATCCTTTGTATTTCTGTGTTGTCTGTTGTGATTTCTCCATTTTCATGAATTTTGTTGATTTGATTTTTCTGCCTTTTTTTCTTGATGAGTCTGGCTAATGGTTTGTTTATTTCATTTATCTTCTCAAAGAACCAGGTTTTAGTTTTGTTGATTTTTGCTATAGTCCTTTGTTTCTTTTTCATTTATTTCTGCTCTGATTTTTATGATTTATTTCCTTCTACTAACTTTGAGATTCTTCATTTCTTCTTTTTCTAGTTGCTTAAGGTGTAAAGTTAGGTTGTTTATTTGAATTTTATCTTGTTTCTTCAGGTAAGCTTGTATTGCTATGAACCTTCCCCTAAGCTCTGCTTTTGTTGAATCCCATAGGTTTAGGTTGTCATGTTTTCATTTCCATTCATTTCTATGCATGTTTTTATTTCCTTTTTGATTTCTTCTGTGATTTATTGGGTTATTCAGAGGCGTGTTGTTTAGCCTCCATATGTTTGTGTTTTTAATAGTTCTTTTTTCCCTGTAATTGACATCTAATCTTACTGCATTGTGATCAGAAAATATGCTTGAAATGATTTCAAGTCTTTTGAATTTACCAAGGCTAGATTTATGGTCCAGAATGTGATCTATCCTGGAGAATGTCCTGTGTGCACTTGAGAAAAATGTGAAATTCATTGTTTTGGGGTGAAATGTCCTATAGATATCAGTTAGGTGTAATGGGTCCATTGTATCATTTGAAGTTTGTGTTTCCTTGCTAATATTCTGTTTGGTTGATCTATCCATAAGTGTGAGTAGGGTATTAAAATCTCCTACTATTATTGTGTTACTGTTAATTTCCTCTTTCATACTTGTTATCATTTGCCTTATGTATTCCTATGTCAGGTGCATATATCTTTATAATTGTTATATCTTCTTCTTGGATTGATCCTTTGATCATTATGTAGTGACCTTCTTTGTCTCTTTTCACAGTCTTTATTACAAAGTCTATTTTATCTGATATGAGTATTGCTACTCCTGATTTATTTTGGTCTCCATTTGCATGAAATGTCTTTTTTCTAGCCCTTCATTTTCAATCTGTATGTGTCCATTGGTCTGAGGTGGGTCTCTTGTAGACAGCTTATATAGGAGTCTTGTTTTTGTATCCATTCAGCCAGTTTTTGTCTTTTGGTTGGGGCATTCAACCCACTTACATTTGCAGATGACATGATCCTCTACATAGAAAACCCTTAAAACATCACCAGAAAATTACTAGAGCTAACCAATGAATACAGTAAAGTTGTAGGATATAAAAATATACACAAATCCCTTGCATTCCTATACACTAACAATGAAACAACAGAAAGAGAAATTAAGGAAACAATCCCATTCACCATTGCAATGAAAAGAATAAAATACTTAGGAATAAATTTGCCTAAAGAAACAAAAGACCTATATGTAGAAAACTATAAAACACTGATGAAAGAAATCAAAGATGACACAAATAAATGGAGAAACATACCATGTTCATGGATCAGTTCAGTTCAGTTCAGTCACTCAGTTGTGTCCAACTCTTTGTGACCCCATGAATTGCAGCATGCCAGGCCTCCCTGTTCATCACCAACTCCCGGAGTCCACCCAAACCCATGTCCATTGAGTCAGTGATGCCATCCAACCATCTCATCCTCTGTTGTCCACTTCTCCTCCTGCCCTCAATCTTTCCCAGCTTCAGGATCTTTTCAAATGAGTCAGCCCTTCGCATCAGGTGGCCAAAGTATTGGAGTTTCAGCTTCAATATCAGTCCTTCCAATGAACATCCAGGACTGATCTCCTTTAGGATGGACTGGTTAGATCTCCTTGCAGTCCAAAGAACTCTCAAGAGTCTTCTCCAATACCACAGTTCAAAAGCATCAATTCTTCAACACTCCGCTTTCTTTACAGTCCAACTCTCACATCCATACATGACTACTAGAAAAACCATAGCCTTGACTAGATGGGTCTTTGTTGATGGATCAGAAGAATCAATGTAGTGAAAATGAGTATACTACCCAAAGCAATCCCTATCAAGCTACCAATAGTATTTTTCACAGAACTAGAACAAATAATTTCACAATTTGTATGGAAACACAAAAAACCTCGAATAGCCAAAGCAATCTTGAGAAAGAAGAATGGAACTGGAGGAATCAACCTGCCTGACTTCAGACTATACTACAAAGCTACAGTCATCAAGGCAGTATGGTACTGGCACAAAGACAGAAATACAGATCAATGACACAAAATAAAAAGCCCAGAGATAAATCCACATGCCTATGGACACCTTATCTTCGACAAAGGAGGCAAAAATGTACAATGGAGAAAAGACAATCTCTTTAACAATTGGTGGTGGGAAAACTGGTAAACCACGTGTAAAAGAATGAAACTAGAACACTTTCTAATACCATACACAAAAATAAACTCAAAATGGATTAAAGATCTAAACGTAAGACCAGAAACTATAAAACTCCTAGAGAAAACATAGGCAGAACCCTCTCTGCAGATCCTCTATGACCCACCTCCCAGAGTAATGGAAATAAAAGCAAAAATAAACACATGGGAACAAATTAAACTTAAAATCTTTTGCACAATGAAGGAAACTATAAGAAAGGTGAAAAGACAGCCTTCAGAATGGGATAAAATAATAGCAAATGAAGCAACTGGCAAAGAATCTCAAAAATATACAAGCAGTTCATGCAGCTCAGTACCAGTAAAATGAACAACCCAGTTCAAAAAATGGGCCAAAGAACTAAACAGACATTGCCCCAAAGAAGACATACAGATGGCTAAAAAATACCTAAAAAGATGCTCAACATCACTCATTATCAGAGAAATGCAAATCAAAACCACACTGTGCTGCCTCTCAAATGTTAGTTATTATAAATACAGTCACTGTGTGCTCCCTACAGGTGAATTTTATCACATAAATCTTCCCATTTACATTGTATGTATCTGAAATTAAATGCACTTCAATCAAACTGGGTTTATTCCATTTGGAACCAAAAGGAAGTGTTCCTAAGTGAAATATATCTATCATTGCAAATGAGGACTTTCAGGGTTGGCACCTTTAAATAACTTGCTTACCTTCTTAAAAGGCATGTGTTTAAATTTAGAATCATATATATACTAAATTACTTACACATATATTGTAACTAGTGGAGGAAATCAATAAAAAATTCTATTATGATTTAGAAATCTAAGTAGTTCATTATTATCTAATTAGTTACTTCTTAAATAAGAAATATCAGCATTATATCCTCTTCTAAAGAATTATAGCAGATAAAATAGCCACAGACACATTTAAAAAAAAATCCTAAATTGGGATCCACTGCTTACTGGAAATAGAGGATATTAGTTCCAAACACCCTTACTTTAGTGGAGCTAGGTGACAAAATAGAGTGATTTCATGTTAGCGCTGGTTTTTAACATTTAATTTCCTTTTACTAAAGTAGTTTGACCTTTGTGGAACATGTGAAATGTAAAAGGACTGAAAGAAAACCCCAGGGTTCTCTCCAGAACCATCTTCTCCAAAGGATCTCACAAGCAAACCATCTGCTCTAGTATTACTCAGATGGGTAGGCTTATATCTTCTAACAGCAGAAATGCTAACTGAATTTCCTACACAAGAGACCCACAGGTTAATGTTGTCCTTAGAAGTTATATACTTGATATAATATGGC
The DNA here is from genome assembly GCF_001704415.2 of Capra hircus. Lineage (NCBI taxonomy): Eukaryota > Metazoa > Chordata > Mammalia > Artiodactyla > Bovidae > Capra > Capra hircus. The sequence continues at coordinate 11,169,068 of NC_030826.1, forward strand.
ATGTTTACCTAGCGGCTTGCTACGTGCCTAACATGTGAAGTTCCTTCTCATGTCTGTTTGTTTCTGTTGGACTCTACGTGTTAAAAATAATATAAGGTCAAATTCCATAGGAAAGCATGGTTCTGATTGAATTTCCAGTTCCAAACTCTGGACCTAAGCCAGTAGGATCTGGGAATGTGGCAGGGAGAGTATGCCTTACACGGCAGCACTCAAAAGTGACTACTTAGGTTGATTAACTAGTGGTGAAGATAGGTTTGGAAAGAGATTTCAACCAGGCTAATTAGCAAGCAGTCAGATGTGACAGAACAGTGAGTAAAATATATGCCGCCTCTCTGGAAGGGAGCTAAAAAATGCACTGGGAAAAGATGGAAATAAGTCAGATATGTGCTGGGGCCAGGGTGAGAAAGTTAGCCCCATTGCTTGCTTCATGCTGTTTAAAAATAGAAGTGAGAGCTCTTAAACGTGATTTGACTTAAGACTCAGAGTCCAAGCCTTAAGTCTGTGTCTTTAACTATATAATTTTTGGTGCAATTTATTATAGGCAATGTTGCCTTTAAGCCTATTTTAGAGTTTGAATTAAGACATAAAATCTTAAAAAAAAACAACAACAAGCCCTTATGCATAGGTCTCCTGTTTTGATTATTAAAATTTAATCACTTTTCACACACACACACACACACACACACACACACACACACACACACACACACACGCACACAAAGCCCTTATGATGTCCCTCCAAACTGCTTTAGTCTAAATTTAAATTCCGAAAGGATCAGTTTCTTATCTTTATAATTTCCTTTGTAAAACAGCCAGCAAAACACATGTATTTATGCTGACACTTTTTGGAGCTAATGATACTATTATATGAAAAAATCTGCTCAAGAAAAGTACCCTTTTAAAATGGATTGTGATTGTGAAGATGATGACTTCTCTTACGTGGCTCACACAATTAAAACTTTAACCATTGTTTGGTCACTCACTCACACTCAATTTCTGTCCCTTGGATTTTGGTTCTCACTTATATTTCCGCTCTGGGACACTTTCAGTCATCTGCCTAGAATGCCTTTCTCACCTTTTTAGCTTAATAAAATCCTGTTCATCTTTCGAGGAATAATCACATTTTAAAATCTGGCTACACCGCCTGTTAGTTCTGGCACTTGGGACTTTCAGTCTTCATTATGACATGCAAGATCTTCAGTTACAGCATGCAGAATCTAGTTCCCTGACCAGGGATCAGACCCCAGGCTCCCTGAATTGGGAATGCGGAGTCTTAGCCACTGGACCATCAGGGAACTCTCTAAGGAATATTAAATATTATCTCTTATAGACTCTTCTCTGCTTCCCACCCTCCATTCCTCCCCACAGAATGATTCCTTCTCCCTCTCGTGGTTCTGTAGAATCCAGTACTGCTTCTATCACAGCACTTATCAGGTTATATTACAGGTAGTCTGTGTTTGTCATTCTCCTAAATTAATTGTAAGCTGCTTGAAGGCAGGAATTGCCTTCTTTATCCTGGAACACCTATTCTCCATGTTCAAGAAATTAACACAAAGACTTGCACATGGTTGACAATATGTTTTGAAGCCGAAGAATCTTCAAAGTAGAAATTCTGGTGAGCAGGGAGCATCCTTCCAAACATTGTCCTGCTTTGCTATTGAACTAGGCTTCCTATTTGTCCACATTCTCCATGATATAGAGATGGGCTTTCCTTCTTATACTGGCAAATTTGTTTACCAGTTGTTCTCACTATGAGACTGGACATGTTACTTTGAATCCATTTATTTATTCAGAAAGTGTGTGTTCACTATCTACTCTGGCATTGCTGAAGTTTTCAGCAATGTGAACTCATCATTTTTCCAAAATACTGATAATCGTTATCTACCACCACGATTGTTTATACAGCATTTTGCAGCTTCCAAAACTCTCTCATTTCATTAAAATTTCCAAAATGGATGGAGTGGATATTATTATTATCTCTACTTTTGAGGCATTTCTTAGTTTCCTAGCTAATTCACTGAAGAATGTTTTTGTTGTTTTTCAGTCACCCAGTCACATCCTACTCTTGGTGACCCCGTGGAGTGGAGCATACCAGGCTTCCCTGTCCTTCACTATCTCCTGGAGCATGCTTAAATTCATGTCCATTGAGTCACTGATGCCATCCAACCATCTCATCCTCTGTCACCTCCTTCTCCTCCCGCCCTCAATCTTTCCCAGCATCAGGGTCCTTTCCAATGAGTCGACTGTTTGCAGGAGGTAACCAAAGTACTGGAGCTTCAGCTTCAGCATCAGTCCTTCCAGCGAGTATTCAGAGTTTGTTTTCCTTTAGGATTGACTGGTTTGACCTCCTTGTTTTTGTTTAACCATGTGTAATTATAAAATTTAAGATCTCTAAGGGACCTTAAAGGGCTTCCCCAGTAGCTCAGCTGCTAAAGAATCCACCTGTAATGCAGGAGACCCCAGTTCGATTCCTGGGTTGGGAAGACCCCCTGGAGAAAGGAACAGCTACCCTCCGCAACATTCTGGTCTGGAGAATCCCCACAGACAGAGGAGCCTAGCGGGCTACAATCCACAGGGTCACAAAGAATCAGACAGGACTGAGTGACTAAGCACACAGCATGGGACCTTAAAAGGTCCTTCTCTTCCTCTTACAGATGAGTAAAATATCTGGACAGACATAGTGGCTTCTCTGTCACATATTCTTTTCTTTAAAAATTGGCGTATAACTGCTTTAAATGTGTTAGCTTCTGCTGTACAACAACACGCATCAGCCATATATACACATATATCCTCTTTAGCCTACTCCCAAAGTCTCCCTTTGGGTTCCCTGCATCATACATCAAACTCCCACTGGCCATCTATTTTACATATGGTAATGTATATTTTCCAATGCTATTCTCTCTGATTATCCCACCCTCTCCCTCCCCCACTGTGTTCAAAAGTCTGTTCTTTATGTCTGTGTCTCCCTTGCTGCCCTGCATGTAGGATCATCAGTACTATCTTTCTAGATCCCTTTTATATGCATTAATAAACAGTATTTGTCTTTCTCTTTCTGACTTGCTTCACTCTGTGTAAGAGACTGTAGGTTGATCCACCTCGTTAGAACTGACTCAAATGCGTTCCTTTTTGTAGCCGAGTGATAGTCCACTGTGTATATTGCTACAATTTTCTTATCCATTCATCTGCCAATGGTATGGCATGTATTCTTAATAAATGGCAGAGGCTAACCTGCAATAGCGTCTGTCTTCTGAGTCCTAGTTCTAGCCACTACCCCTATTGCCTCTAGGACAAAAACAGTTTTGAGGGCGTCACCCTCATTTTTGAGATAATCCATTCATTCATTTTGGGGAACTGTCATTTCGGACAGTTTTGTACATCTTGGTGTTCGTATCAGTCTTCTTCCTGGGTTTGTGTTCTCTTTTTCTTTATCTGCTTTCACTACCTGAAATGTAAATTTTACTAGCTACAATAACTTTTCTATGCAATTTTCTCTCTCAAGCGGCTTTTATCTAACCCTCATGTTTTTCAAAACTCCTAGTTTCTAGGCCTTTAGTTCCTACTTCAACATTCATATAGGTAATTGGATAGTTTTATAACATTTACCCAAAGGTCTACAGACATACCTGGGTGATGTGATATGTGGGCAACATTGCCTGGTCCTCCTCCGTTGCTGAGAATTCAAGAGTTTTAAACTGGAATGAATTATTAGAGATATTTGGTCTAGTTCTCTTGTTTGCCAGATAAGGAGAATGAAAATTTTAAAACTTGCCTAAATTTATATAGCCTGGATCCAAATCCAGGATTCTAACAATGATCCTCCTACAACTTACACGGCTTGTTGAATGGAAATAAGATCTCTGAACAAGGACAAGGGCAATAATTGAATAGAAGGGCGGGGGGGTGGGGAGGGGAGAAGGGAAAGCAAGAGTTTCTGCTAATGAGGCTCCCAAACTCAAGAATCCAAAACTGTTTAAAATTTTTAAAAATTGACCTACTTTGCAACCTGACAAGTCTTCTGAAGAGCCTGACAAGTCTTATCTTCCTATTTTGATTAATCAAATTATTGGAAATGTGCTATGTAGCACAGGGAACTCTACTCAGTGCTCTGTGGTGACCTAAATGGTAAGAAAATCCAAAAAGGAGGGGATATATGTTTCTATATGGAACTTCCCCGGTGACTCAGTAGTAGAGAATCCTCCTGCAAAGCAGGAGACCTGGGTTCTAGCCTGCGTTGGAAAGATCCTCTGGAGAAGGAAATGGCAACCCACTCTAGTATTCTTCCCGGTGAAATCCCAGGGAAAAGGAACCTGGCAGGCTACAGTCCGTGGAGGTGCAAAAGATTCGGACATGACTTAGTGGCTAAACAAGTATATGTATACATATAGCTGATTCACTTTGCTGTACAGCAGAAACCAACACAACATTGTAAAGCAGCTATACACCAATAAAGAAAAAGACATGAAATCATTTTTTCCTAAGGAAAATGACCTTCGTGTGACAATTTTCTAGCGCTGTATGTCATTTTACCTCTAGATGCAAGTCCTTTTCTTCTTTTCAGGACACATTATAGAGAAACACTGATTGTGTCTCAGCTGAGACTAGTTGAACTTAAACACGGTATGTGAACCCTTTATAATTTATTAACAAGATTTGAGCACAGAGGCCGATTTTTGTAAAATTTGGTTCTGTGAGACAGAGTCTTTTGCATTGATTTAGGATACCTACATTCAGACTGAAACTTTCCAGACTTGAGAGTGTTCACATGTTCGTAGCTTAATTGTAAATCATCTTTCATTTAGAAGATTTAAAGACAGGCTCAAGACCTAAATCTTTTCAGTCACCTTCCTAACCGGGAAAAGCCTCTAGATGAGCCTTATTATGGCTTTTTTGAATGGATTAGAACAAACAGTTTGATAACAGTTCAAATAGAACAAATACCATCAGAAGAAAAACAACTCTTGCCTCCAAGAGTTAAATGTAAAATTAGGTGTCATTATAAGGCATTTGGAAGACTTTTGAAAGCCGTCTAGCCCAAGCAGGCCAAACCGCTCGACTGTAATGGGCAGCAAATCAAAACCAGAGTGGGAAGCTTGTTTTCTCCTATTTGTTTTGCTTCATTCTCTTTGATTATTTTGGCAAAGTTAAGCTGAAACGGCAGTGCTCTGAAGTTCTGTAAATGTAAGCTTTTAATTAGGTTAAAGACTCCTTTGCAGCTCTTGTCGAGTGCTCATTTTGGGCTTGGAATGCTTTCTTCCATACTTTGGTATGTTTTGAAAGGCGCTGTGGTCCTCTTTGTCAGTTCCCTCCAGTAGCCATGGAAACCCTCTGCAGCTCTTTTCCTGAGTTTTATCTTGGAACTTGCTCTGTAGGTGCTTCGTGCATTTGAACATCTCGAATTGTCTGCTCATTTGCACCATTAAAAAAAAAAACAAACTGATTTCTGCTTCAAGTTGACTCTGTTTAAAGATCTATTTTATGGAATTTAGGAAGATGGCAATGACGACCCTGTATGCAAGACAGGAAAAAAGACACAGATGTGTATAACGGACTTTTGGACTCAGAGGGAGAGGGAGAGGGTGGGATGATTTGGGAGAATGGGAATTCTAACATGTATACTGTCATGTAAAAATTGAATCACCAGTCCATGTCTGACGTAGGGTGCAGCTTGCTTGGGGCTGGTGCATGGGGATGACCCAGAGAGATGTTGTGGGGAGGGAGGTGGGAGGGGGGTTCATGTTTGGGAACGCATGTAAGAATTAAAGATTTTAAAATTTAAAAAATAAAAAAAAATTTAAAAAATTAAAAAAAAATCTATTTTAAATCATTTTTAAGTGTTCAAAAACTTTTCATTAACCCCACCTGTAGATGGTAGATTTTTCTCACAAGAGAGTATTTTCTACTTCACTTTTTTTGCTATGATTCTCTTAAAGATTTAGCTGCTTTGCACATGTTTTTATATCTGTGGTTTTAACTAATAAATGGAACATAGGAGAGAAATGGTTATCAAATGATGGTATAAGACTAGCTGTATGTGTTAAGAAAAAAAAAAGTATGGTTTTTACATTGATATTTTTCATTTGGACTAGAACCTATAAATAATACTCTCATGTACTAGGATTTTAAGAAGTTCAAGTCTCCCCTTTGAAGAATTCTTTTGAACATTGTAAGGATCATGAGGAAAATCTGGATCAAAATCAAACAGGTTAAATGTGTGTGTGTAGAAACATAAGTCACTTTTAGTGTGTTTTGGTGCAGTTAGAGGAAATCTCGAAATGGGTTTCTTTCTGAAATAGGAAATATATTGCTTATAAATTAGTAACCACAATTAGAGGATACTCTATTTTCAATTAGAATCTGGTCTGCTTTTTTCCTGGAATTTAACACTTATCTGTATTAAAGATTGGGCTTCCCAGGTGGTGCTCATGGTAAAGAATCCGCCTGCAATGCAGGAGACTGGGATTTGACCCCTGGGTTGGGAAGATCCCCTGGAGGAGGGTATGGCTGCCCACTCCAGTATTCTTGCCTGGAGAATCCTACAGACAGAGGAGTCTGGCCGGCTACAGTCCATAGGGTTGCAAAGAGTCGGACACAACTGAAGCGACTTAACACGCATGCGCCGCCTGTACTACCTTCTAGATAAAGCAGCCACGCTTATGAAAATAGATCCTCAGGTATGTGTGCCAATATTCAGATGTTAAGACTGTCTACAGACAATCTTATCACACTTACTTTGTGAAACAGGTGACTGAACTGATCTGGGAGCTTTGGTTTTATTTTTGTCAGTGTTTAATTTCCTGCCACGCAGATGCACTTCGTGTTAAGGGATTTATGTGATTAAGTGGCAAAATGACAAACAAGGTTGTCTGGCGCTCATCTTCTCTCTTTAGTCGACTAATCACCTTTGGGATTCTGGGCTCGTTCAGTGAGTGAGTCCCTTACGCAAATAAGCCACGCTTCTCAATCTAGACGTTTGATCTGTAGACGACCATACTGTCAGAGGGGGAGTCAAAGACAAAAGTTACCATTTGGATTTAGGAAGAAATTTTATAATCCTTGATTGGAAATGGTTTCCTTGGTTAGTGTAAGCATCTTTTCTCCTGGTAAAGTTGACAGCCCTGTCCTGCACATGTATTTACTTTAGCTTGACTGGGACTCACAACACCGTTGCCAAGATCTAAAGCCTCAGGAGAGTTAAACTAGTCAAGGCCATATCTTACAGCGATTCAGCATCATTTTCTTAGAAGCCTACTGTTCACAGTGAAGCCCTGAGGCCTATACAAAATCATTCTGACACCAACACTATATTATAGTCTGCATATATCTCTCAGTTGCCCTTGACTTGACACACAGCTTGAGGGATTTACGGTGATTAATAGCTCTCCCTCTCTGCTCTCCAAGGTGATGATTACCTCCCTGCAGGTACTATCATCCTAGCCTATTAGTGGTAGTAATGACTGGGATTTATGTAACACTGTCTTAAGGAAGATTACAAAGTATTTTATGCTTATTATATCCTCCCTTTGAGGTATAAGCCAGAATTGTTATTTAGAGCATTCTGGCGGGGAAACTGAAGCACTGTATTTAGAGGACTTATCTTCAGGCCCGCAGATAGACAGTGGCATAAGCAAGGTTTATTGTTGATCTCCTGATTGCCAAACCACTATTCCTTCAACCAGATTGCTGCTCCCTCTTCATTTTTCAAAGAAGCCATTGACTTTTATATTTCACCTGAGCCACTGAAAACAACAAAAATATATCTATGCACTACCTTGAGTTTGCATTGTAGCACACAATTCTCTGCATGTGGTTTGGCATCAGTTCAATTCAGTTCATTTGCTCAGTCATGTCCGACTCTTTGCGACCCCATGATCGCAGCACACCAGGCCTCCCTGTCCATCACCAACTCCCAGAGTTCACTCAGACTCACGTCCATCAAGTCCGTGATGCCATCCAGCCATCTCATCCTCTGTTGTCCCCTTCTCCTCCTGCCCCCAATCCCTCCCAGCATCAGAGTCTTTGCCAATGAGTCAACTCTTCGCATGAGGTGGCCAAAGTACTGGAGTTTCAGCTTTTGCACCATTCCTTCCAAAGAAATCCCAGGGCTGATCTCCTTTAGAATGGACTGGTTGGATCTCCTTGCAGTCCAAGGGACCCTCAAGAGTCTTCTCCAACACCACAGTTCAAAAGCATCAATTCTTCGGCGCTCAGCCTTCTTCACAGTCCAACTCTCACATCCGTACATGACCGCAGGAAAAACCAAAGCCTTGACTAGACAGACCTTAGTCGGCAAAGTAACGTCTCTGCTTTTGAATATATTATCTAGGTTGGTCATAACTTTCCTTCCAAGGAGTAAGCTTCTTTTGATTTCATGGCTGCAGTCACCATCTGCAGTGATTTTGGAGCCCCAAAAATTAAAGTCTGACACTGTTTCCCCATCTATTTCCCATGAAGTGATGGGACCAGATGCCATGATCTTCGTTTTCTGAGTGTTGAGCTTTAAGCCAACTTTTTCACTCTCCTCTTTCACTTTCATCAAGAGGCTTTTTAGTTCCTCTTCACTTTCTGCCATAAGGGTGGTGTCATCTGCGTATCTGAGGTTATTGATATTTCTCCTGGCAATCTTGATTCCAGCTTGTGTTTCTTCCAGTCCAGCATTTCTCATGATGTACTCTGCATAGAAGTTAAATAAGCAGGGTGACAATATACAGCCTTGACGTACTCCTTTTCCTATTTGGAACCAGTCTGTTGTTCCATGTCCAGTTCTAACTGTTGCTTCCTGACCTGCATACAGATTTCTCAAGAGGCAGGTCAGGCGGTCTGGTATTCTCATCTCTCTCAGAATTTTCCACAGTTTATTGTGATCCACACGGTCAAAGGCTTTGGCATAGTCAATAAAGCAGAAATAGATGATTTTCTGGAACTCTCTTGCTTTTTCCATGATCCAGCGGATGTTGGCAATTTGATTTCTGGTTCCTCTGCCTTTTCTAAAACCAGCTTAGCTTTGACTAGATGGACCTTTGTTGGCAAACTAATGCCTCTGCTTTTTAATATTCTACCTAGCTTGAACATGGTTTTTCTTCCAAGGAGCAAGAATACCTTGTAATGAAAACCTCTGTGACAGAGGGACCTAACTCTGACTCCTCAAGGGTGAGGCATGGAGCTGTTGAGCTTCCTTTGTGTAAGCTGTTCAGCTACACAGCTTGCATGTTGTGAATGTGACTGGATGATATTAGAGGGGGTGTCAGCCCCCTTTATGTTTGGAGCTTCAGTTTCTCTTGTTTTTAACTTTCATTAGAGTCTTTCTCTCATCAGCCGCTGTACCAAACCTCACATTCACATGTGACTATAGGGTTGACTGAACTATTTTGTAATTCTATCAAATTCATTATACAAAATTTGGATTATGCCTTTGGTACTTATATGCACAACCAAACCCTCTAAAACTTAGTTCCTATGGTCAGGATCAATACCTGTCTTATAGCCTTTGTAGCTATAAACATCCACTCTGATGAAAAGAAGAATTTGGTTTCACTCACATTTCACTTTTAAAATGTTGTTGAGAAAGGACCCAGAGAGATGTTATGGGGAGGGATGTGGGAGGGGTGTTCATGGTTGGGAACGCATATGTACCCGTGCTGGATTCATGTCAATGTATGGCAAAACCTATACAGTATTGTAAAGTAAAATAAAGTAAAAATAAAAATAAATTAAAAAAAAATCCACATCAAATGAAAAAAAAGAAAAAGAAAGGACCCCACCTAAGCATATTTTTTTCAGGTGAAATTGACTACTTCCTGAAATATAGGCATATTTTAAAACACAATTCTTTGTTGTTGTTGTTGTTGTTTAGTTGCTAAGTTGTGTCTGACTCTTTTTTGACCCCGTGGACTATAGCCTGCCAGGCTCCTATCGTTCATGGAATTTTCTAGGCAAGAATGCTGGAGTGGATTGCCATTTCTTTCTCCAGAGCACCTTCCCGATCCAGGGATCAAATTCATATCTCCCACATTACAGGCAGATTCTTTACTGCTAAGGCACTGGGGAAGCCCAGATAACTCCAACTTTAAAATTTTTTAAATTTCATATTGGAGTATCATTGATTAACAATGTTGTATTAGTTTCACACATACACATGTATCTACTCATTTTCAAATTCTTTTTCCACATAGATTATTACAGAATATTAAGCAGAGTTCTCTGTGCTATACAGTAGGTCCTTGTTGGTTATCAAATAGAGCAGAGTATATATATATTAATCCCAAGCTCCCAATCTATCTCTCTTCCATCCTTCCCCCTAGGAACCATAAGTTTGTTCTCTAATTCTGTGAGTCTATTTCTGTTTTGTAAATAAGTTCATTTCTATCATTTTTTTAAGATTCCACATATGACTGATTTATTTGTCTTTGTCTGATTTACTTCACTTAGTATGAAAATCTCCAGGTCCATCCACATTGCCACAAATGGCATTATTCCATTCTTTTTAATGGAATAATATATTACAGATAATTCTTACTTTGAAGTAATTATTTAATGTGCTGTTTATAAAGGGAAGGGAAAGGAAAAGAAGGGATACTTAGAATATTGAGCACTGATTTTGTACCAGTCTTGGTGAGACATGTTTTCATGAATGCTATTTTATTCAAACCTCATAAAACCTGCAAGATAAATATTATCTTCTCCCATTTTAATAGAGGAGAAAATTTATAATCAGAGAGGTTAAGTAACTTGAACCAGTTATGTAGTAATGAACTAATAAACAGCAGAACCCGGATTCAAGCCCTAGTGTGTCTGGTAGTTGTTAGCCAAACTATAACTGGAGACGTAACAGATGGTATGGACCTAACAGAAGCAGAAGATATTAAGAAGAGGTGGCAAGAATACACAGAAGAACTATACAAAAAAGATCTTCATGACCCAGATAATCACAATGGTGTGATCACTCACCTAGAGCCAGACATCCTGGAGTGCGAAGTCAGGTGGGCCTTGGGACGCATCACTGTGCACAAAGCTAATGGAGGTGATGGAATTCCAGCTGAGCTATTTCGAATCCTAAAAGATGATGCTGTGAAACTGCTGCACTCAATTTGCCAGAAAATTTGGAAAACTCAGCAGTGGCCACAGGTCTGGAAATGGTCAGTTTTCATTCCAATCCCAAAGAAGGGCAATGCGAAAGAATGTTCAAACTACTGCTCAATTGCACTCATCTTACATGCTAGCAAAGTAATGCTCAAAATTCTCCATGCTAGGCTTCAACAGTACATGAACTGAGAACTTCCAGATGTTCAAGCTGGATTTAGAAAAGGCAGAGGAACCAGGGATCAAATTGCCAACATCTGCTGGCAAAAAAAAAGAAAAAGCAAGAGAATTCCAGAAAAACATCTACTTCTGTTTCACTGACTATGCTAGAGCCTTTGACTGTATGGATCACAACAAACTGAAAAATCCTTCAAGAGCTGGGAATACCAGCCCACCTTACCTGCCACCTGAGAAATCTGTATGCCGGTCAAGAAGCAAAAGTTAGAACCAGACATAGAATACCAACTGGTTCCAAACTGGAAAAGGAGTATGTCAAGGCTGTATATTGTCACCTTATTTATTTAACTTATATCATGTGAAATGCTGGGCTGGATAAAGCACAAGCTGGAATCAAGATTGCAGGGAGAAACATCAATAACCTCAGATATGCAGATGACACCACCCTTTGGCAGAAAGCAAAGAGGAGCTAAAGAGCCTCTTGATGAAGATGAAAGAGGAGAGTGAAAAAGCTGGCTTCAAACTCAACATTTGAAAAACAAAGATCATGGCATCTGGTCCCATCTCTTCCAGGTAAATAGATGGGGAACAATGGAAACAGTGACAGACTTTATTTTGGGAGGCTCCAAAATCACTGCAGATGGTGACTGCAACCATGAAATTAAAAGAAGCTCACTCCTTGGAAGAAAAGCTATGACAAACCTAAACAGTGTATTAAAAAGCAGAGATGTTACTTTACCAACAGAGGTCTGTCTAGTCAAAGCTATGGTTTTTCCAGTAGTCACGTATGGATATGAGAGTTGGACCATAAAGAAGACCGAGTGCCAAAGAATTGATGCTTTCAAACTGTGATGTTGGAAAAGACTCTTGAGAGTCCCTAGGACAGCAAGGAGATCCAACCAGGCAATCCTCAAGGAAATCAGTCCTGAATATTCATTGGAAGAACTGATGCTGAAGCTCCAATACTTTGGCCACCTGATGCAAAGAACTGACTCACTGGAAAAGACCTTGATACTGGGGGAGGCAGGAGGAGAGGCAACAACAGAGGATAAGATGGTTGGATGGCATCGCTGACTTTATGGATGTGAGTTTGAGTGAACTCTGGGAGTTGGTGACGGACAGGGAAGCCTGGTGTGCTGCAGTCCATGGGGTCACAAAGAGTCAAACATGACTGAGCAACTGAACTGAACTGAACTGATACCTGGAGAGGCCCTTGTGTTAGTTTAAACAAGTATCATGGAAATAGTGGAACTAAGGCTTTCCTAAAAGGAAAGCTGTACACATGCAGATATTAAACAAAAGAAATCTCTCCCAGTCCTATAGGTTGTGGCATTTGAGAAAATCATCTCACAAAACACCACTTTAAAAACTAACTGTAATGTTTAAAAATCTTCTGAGATAACTATGAGGAAACCTGAGGGAAAATGAATGCCAGAGGCTCAATGGCTTGGCAGAATCAAACATCTTTTGGTTTCAGACTTTGTGGGGGAGTAAATTTTAGGAGAATTTGATGCTTCCAGTCAATGTTTCAGCATCTGAGTAGAGTAAAGGAAAAATTATCTGAAAAGGAGACTATTTTATTGACCATTTCGCGTTTCTAAGCACTTACCATTTTAGATGGAGAGTTTTTCTTGAGAGGCAGGAATGGACATAAGAAAAACACCCTCTCCCCTTTCTAAAAGGATCTAAGCATAGACTGGGGGACATTAGATAACATTTTACTTCCAACTCTTTGATTCAATGGATTTAAGTAGTATAAATATTAAATTTGCTTGTAATTGTGACTTGACAAAGCTTCAGGAAAATGTAAGCCTCAAAAAAAAAAAAAAAAAGAAAAGAAAAGAAAACAATAGCAACAGCAACATGGTAGTAATCAGACCCAGCACACACTTACAAACCAGAAGAGAGCAATAGGACAGGCTCAGTGAAAGTCAAGGTGAAGAAGTAGTTCCGGGAGGTAAGATGGAACCTGGATTCTGCGTTATAAGCATGTCTGCATAGAGTCCAGCGACACAGATACCCATGTCCCTCTGCAAACCATTTCCAAACTTTAGCAGGCTGTACACTGCATGTGCTTGGCTGATGTTTTTCCGAATGTCTGATCCTAGCGTTGAAGTCATTTCATATTCTCAACACTAGAGGTCCTCAGCGCCACTTCAACTAAGTGCCACTGCAACTATCTGTTCAACCGAAACACTGAAAAATTCTCCCATCCTTGAATTACTTGGCATTTATTGTTGCTTGTGGAATTTAAGTCATTTTGTGGATACTAGTGTCTATTTTTATGTCACTAATAAATGAAAAAAATTGAGTCCTCATTGCCTGATCTTGGCTTACATTTTCAGTCTTTTGTGACAGCTGAAATGATGTGTCAAAATGAGTTGATTCCATAGTGGGATATTTGAAAAGTATATAAATCATTTTCTTGAAATTTTGAAATAAAAAGACCATGAGAAACTATTTAGAGAAAACTTTATTTAAAGTTTCTTGAGATGAAGGACAACAGTGATTCAGTGGGAGAGGTTTTAGGGGTTACCAGTTCTGGAAATAGATGGGGAAACAGTGGAAACAGTGTCAGACTTTATTTTTTGGGGCTCCAAAATCACTGCAGATGGTGACTGCAGCCATGAAATTAAAAGACGCTTACTCCTTGGAAGGAAAGTTATGACCAACCTAGATAGCATATTCAAAAGCAGAGATTGCCAACTAAGGTCCGTCTAGTCAAGGCTATGGTTTTTCCATTGGTCATGTATGGATGTGAGAGTTGGACTGTGAAGAAGGCTGAGCACCGAAGAATTGATGCTTTTGAACTGTGGTGTTGGAGAAGACTCTTGAGAGTCCCTTGGACTGCAAGGAGATCCAACCAGTCCATTCTGAAGGAGATCAGCCCTGGGATTTCTTTGGAAGGAATGATGCTAAAGCTGAAGCTCCAGTCCTTTGGCCACCTCATGCGAAGAGTTGACTCATTGGCAAAGACTCTGATGCTGGGAGGGATTGGGGGCAGGAGGAGAAGGGGATGACAGAGGATAAGATGGCTGGATGGCATCACAGACTCGATGGACGTGAATCTGAGTGAACTCCGGGAGTTGGTGATGGACAGGGAGGCCTGGTGTGCTGCGATTCATGGGGTCGCAAAGAGTTGGACACGACTGAGCGACTGAGCTGAACTGAACTGAACTGAGTTCTGGTTTTCTTAAAACTTCCAATTCACTTATGGTCTATTATGTTTAGAACTATGGATCTACAAGATACTTGAGGAAGGAGAGGGTAGGTTTTGGGGGTTTCTGTTTTTGTCTCAGGGTTTGTTTTTTTTTACTTGAATTTTCTGCCCATAGACACCATCCACTAAGAATGTCCCCAGTTACACTTTCTTTTCACCCAAACCCTGCATTGTCCTTGTTTGCATGCGTGCTATTTGCTTCAGTCGTGTCCTACTCTTTGAGACCCCATGGACTGTAACTCGCCAGGCTCCTCTGCCCATGGGGTTCTCCAGGCAAAAATACTGGAGTAGGTTGCCATGCCCTCCTCCAGGGGATCTTCCCAACCCAGGGATCAAACCCACATCTCCTGTGGTTCCTGCATTGCAGGGAATTCTTTACTGCTGAGCCACCCAGGGGAAGCCCGGCAATGTCCTTAATTCCTCCCAATTGCTTACACTCCATAGCAAAACAATCACTGTATCTTTCAGTTCTATCTCCTGTGTATTGCTTGCACCATTTCCCATCACGGCTCTAGTTTAGGCCTTTAACTTAGCTGTTGGAACTGTCTTCATGCTAATCTCCCTATTTCCAGTCTCGCCTCCTTCTAAACCATTCCCTGCATATTTACAAAACCACCTTCCTAAAATGCTGTATTCTCGCTTAATGCTTTCAGTGGTTTTCCATCGCTACTCAATAAAGCCAAATTTCCTTAACATAGCCTACGAGTTCTTTTATAACCTTGTCCCTAACTATATTACCAGCTTTACTGCTTCCTTCTCCCTTCACCACAGCCCTCAAACCTACGTTCTAACCGTATACTCAGCTACTTAGAGTTCTTCAAATGCATCTAATTATTTCCACCGTTCTGTCTTTATGTGCTGTTGTTCTAATACTGCTTACTTCTCTACCTCCTTGTTTGCCTGACAAACACCTAGCTTTTTCTTTAAGACTCTGGCCAAATATCTGCTGCTTTGAACGTTTCCTGAACCCCAGGCACAGTTAGACTCCTGCCCTTTGTGCAGATACTCTACTGTACATATGCTTCCTCTAACATACTCCCCATATTATATTAGCTACTTTTCCTGCAGACCAATGGTTCTGAGGGGAAGAGGGAGCGTTTGGCAATGTGTGGCGACGTTTTTACTGTTACACAGGGCAGAGGCAGTGCAACCGGCACCTAGTTGGTTAGGAGACAGGGACCCGGCTTAACAACCTATAACGCCCAAGACAACCTCTCACAACAAAGAATTATTCAATCAAAAATGCCAGCACTGCCAAGGTGGACTAACTCTGCCAGACTGTAAATGTGTGTCTTTTTTCAACTTTGGATTCTCAGGATGTAGAACGATATTAACCAAAATTACATAACAAATACATAGGATTCAATGAGTAAAACATTTCATAGGATTCCCTGAAGGCATTCATCCAAAGGTAGAAAAGATTCTTTGAGAAAATAGCCGGAGCCCAAATTCAATCACATGCAAAGGTATAATTTTGAAATTCATTTAAAAGTTCTCTTCATAAGCATGAAATTGAAAGTGTTAGTTGCTCAGTCACATCCAGCTCTTTGGGACCCCATGAACTGCTGGCTCGGATGGTGAAGAATCTGCCTGCAATGCAAGAGACCTGGGTTTGATTCCTGGGTCGGGAAGATATCCTGCAGAAGGGAATGGAAACCCGGTCCAGTATTCTTGCCTAGAGAATCCCATGGACAGAGGAACCTGGTGGGCTACAGTCCATGGAGTCACATGACCGAGCAACTAACACTTTTACCTTATAAGCATAGAGAGACTAGATTAAAATTATGATCTGATTATATGCCTACTTCTTCTCTTAAAAAGTCATGTAAAATGTAAGGGAATATGTTAAATGAAGAAAAATTTCATCAGATAGATATTTTGAAGAATCTCTAAAAGAGATTACAGAGGATAAAAGGAAGAAAATAATTAAAGAAATAATAGAAGAAACTTTCCAAGATCTAAAGGGAAATAGAAGCCTTCAGATAGAAAAAGCCTACATCAGAATACCAAGGACAAAGAGAAATACCAGAATACCAAGGATAAGGAGAAGAAAAACAAATAATCTACAAAGGAATAGATGTCAGTTTCAGTAGTAAGCCTGGATGCCAAAAGATAATAAAACAATACCTCAAGTTAAAGATAGAAAATTATTTTAAAGCTAAAATCTTATTCCTAGCCAAGGTATCATTTAGATGGGGTGGAGAGATGCAAAATTAAGACATTTTCAGACACATTAAGACTTGTAAGTTAATCACTCACAAACTTCCTCTTTAGAGAATTACTAAACAATATAACTCCACCAGTTTCCCCCCAAAAGGATTTATAGGATTAAAAAATATATAAGAAACAAATGCTCAGCAAAGAAACAAAACCTAAGTAAGTCTAATGATGTTCATGAACAATAAGAAATAATTAACAACAACCTGGAACTAAAATGCAGATAATTTCAGCATGGGCAGTAGGAGGGGAAAGATGAGAGTACAGGGAAATGAATGAACGCTTGCTAAGACAGTGCGGTCTTAAATCACTGCAGATGGTGATTGCAGCCATGAAATTAAAAGACACTTACTCCTTGGAAGGAAAGTTATGACCAACCTAGACAGCATATTAAAGAGCAGAGACATTATTTTGTCAACAAAGGTCCATCTAGTCAAGCCTATGGTTTTTCCAGTGGTCATGTGTGGATGTGAGAATTGGACTATAAAGAAAGCTGAGCGCTGAAGAATTGATGCTTTTGAACTGTGGTGTTGGAGAAGACTCTTGAGAGTCCCTTGAACTGCAAGGAGAGCCAAACAGTCCATCCTAAAGGAGATCAGTCCTGGGTGTTCATTGGAAGGACTGATGTTGAAGCTGAAACTCCAATACTTTGGCCACTTGATGCGAAGACCTGACTCATTTGAAAAGACCCTGATGCTGGGAAAGATTGAGG
The DNA here is from genome assembly GCF_001704415.2 of Capra hircus. Lineage (NCBI taxonomy): Eukaryota > Metazoa > Chordata > Mammalia > Artiodactyla > Bovidae > Capra > Capra hircus. The sequence continues at coordinate 11,186,470 of NC_030826.1, forward strand.
GCAGGAGGAGAAGGGGATGACAGAGGATGAGATGGTTGGATGGCATCACCAACTCAATGGACATGGGTTTGGGTGGACTCTGGGAGTTGGTGATGGACAGGGAGGCCTGGCGTGCTGCAGTCCATTCATGGGGTCGCAAAGAGTTGGGCACGACAGAGTGACTGAACTGAACTGAACTGAAGACAGTGTGGTAGGAGGCAAAAAGCGTATTGATATATAAACTAACCAATAGGAAAAATGATAAAAATATTTTAAAATTTAAATTAATATTTAAAATGTAAAAACAACCATTAGAAAAGTAGAATAATATCTTTCAAAACAGTAAAAGGAAAATAGAGAACTAAATCATCCAACAAAATGCAATAAATAAGAAAAAAGAAGAAATCACAGTAAGTAAAAAACATAAAATAAGGTAGCAGGACTGAGTCCAGATATACCAGTAATCACAATTAATGTGAATCAGGTTAAATCCTCCAACCAAAGGATAAAAACCCAATTGGGCTTTCAAATCTTCCTATATGCTGTTTAAATATGTGTGCGTGTGTGTGTGTGTGTGTGTGTGTGTGTGTGTATTTTACAAAATGATAAAGAAAAGTTTAAAAGAAAGAAATGGAAAAATGTATCTCATGTAAATGCTAACAGAAATAAAGCAGACATAGGAATATTAATTTCAGACAAAATATTAGTTTCAATCTAAAAAGTGAAAACAATCCACCAAGGAGAAATAAGACTTTTGACCTTTTATCAACTAAGAACATAACTTGGAAATATACAATATTAAGCAAAATCTGATAGAAGTACAAGGAGAAATTGACAAATCCACAATTAGAGTGGGAGTTTCTAGCAACCTTTTCTCGGAAATCAAATGATCAAGTGCACACACAAGAAGTACAGATAGAGAGGATCTAAAATACACACCAAAAAGCTCTTTTTGTTGTTGTTGTTATTTGCACTCTGGCAAATGGCAAAGCTCTCAGAAAATGAGCCATCAGAGAAATGAGAAGTGAACCAACTGGAGGAAACAGCGAAAGAAAGGATTAAAGGAGATACTGTAACCATAAAATGAGGAAAGTAAGAAAGATCTTCTCATGCCTTTCCCTCACTCATTCTGTTCCTGCTCTTTGGTTGAAGCATCTCTGTTTTAATGATACACGTAGAATATTATACCCAACAAAGAAGAATACACCTATTTTTTTAAACATCCATGAAAGATTCTTAGAATTTAGCCATGAATTAAATTACAAAGAAAATTTTAACAGGTACCAGAATGGAATGATCTCTCTATGTTCTGCAAATCTCTGACCATAATGCAGAAAATGATGATTAGGAAGTAATAATTAAAGATATGTCCCCAAACCCCTCTGTACAGAAAAAAAAATTCGATGTCCTAAATGCTGTTGTATCAAATCACAAACTATTTAGAAATGCAAACCAATAAAAGCACAACATATCAAAATCTGGTGGAATCAGACAAAATGATATTTAGAGGAAATTTTCAAGCATTACCTGCATTTATTATAAAATAATAAAGATTAAAAATGAATTAAGTAAGCATTCAACTCAGAGAACTGGGGAGGGGGGACATAAAATAAACCCTAAAAGGAAGAAATAACTAGTCAAGATGGCAGCAGAAATTAATAGGAAGATCAAACTAGAAACCAATAAAACTAAAGATTGGAGTTTGTTTGTGAAGACCAGTAAAAAGTAATTTGCTTAGGCAAATCTGACCCAGAAAAAGAGAAAGCACAAATAAACTCATTGGAAAATATATAAAGTTGTATTTATATACCCCAAATTTGAAAATCTAAATGAAATGAGGGACTTTTCTGGGGGTCCAGTGGTTAAGACTTTGTCAGGTTTCATCCCAGGTTGGGGAGATAATATCCCACATGCCTCTCAGCCAAAAGAACATAAACAACAGAAGCCATATCATAATAAATTCAATAAGGACTCCACAGAGAGGCCACATTAAAAAAAAAAAAACTTAAATGTTTAAAGAAAATAAATGAAAGACTTTCTAGAAAAGTATAACTTAGCAAAATCCACTTCACAAAATAAACAATTTTAAATATCAAAAGTAAAAGCAATTTTAAAAGTGTGAAAAAGCCTTCCTCTAAGAAGGCATCAAGCCCAGTTTTTTACAGATGATTTCTACAAAGCCTTAATGAAAACTGTCTCTTGATGGATAAAATGCTCTAGAATGTAGAGAATGAGCTCAAGCTTTCTAACTCAGCTTCTAGGCTAAACCCAAATCTAGCTGAGGTCAGTATGTACTCCAATATACACTACTGTCTTTTATAAAAGATTCAAAACTTTAAATAACATATTCAAAAATCAAACCCAGTGATGTATTAAAAAATAAATGCATTATGTCCAATTAATGTTTATCTCAGAAATTCAAAAATTATTTAATATTGTGTAAATTATCAGATTAATAGAGGGGAAAAAAAGGTAGTCTCCAAAGTCCCCACCTCAAAAAAAGAAACATGTAATATAATTCAGCACCATTCCTCCTTAAACAAACAAAAAGCAATATAAAATTTAGTACATTAGTAACAGAAAGAGACTTCCTTACCTTGACGCTTATCAGAAATATACAGGAAATATATTAGCAGTCCCTTCAAAATCTAGAACAAGATGGGATGCCCACTACAACTACTGTTTAATGTCATCACTGAAAGCCAATGCAATATGAAAAGGAAAAGAAATGAGAAAAATATTGGAAACAGAGACAAAAGTGTCATTGTTTGCAGACCACATGAAAGTCTGGTTAGAAAAATCAACAGCTCTAAAAACTAAGAGAATTTAGCAAAGAAGCTAACTAAAGATCAACATAGAAAAATCAATAGATTTCTCATATCCCAGAAATTACATGTAATAGATAAACTGGGAATAAACCTAACAAGAAATCCAAATGACCTGTATAAAATACAGAAGTTCAATGAAAGTCATAAAAGAAGAATCAGTGGAGACAAACACCATGCTCTTGCTTGGTAGACCCAGCATTGTAAAGACGTCAGTTCTCCTCAAATTGCCTGTAAGTTTAATGCAATCCCAATCAAAATCCCAATAAGTATTTTTCATGGAACTTGACAAGCTGATTCTCATTTACTGAAGGCAAACTGAAGGAGACCATGAGAGAACTGTTAGACACAGAACAATGAGGGGGGAGTTGCCTTACGAGATATGAAAATATACTGTAAACCTATGATAATTAAAACATTCTGACACTCGTGCAAGAATAAGCAATTCAGTTAATGGAACAAATGCAGAGCTCAAAAACACACGTTTGTGTACAGGAACTCAGTTTATGATAAAAACAGGTGTTTCAGGGTATCATTTACCAGTGAGGTAATTAACAGTCAACATAGACAAATAAATATCACAATCTCACGCCAAATACAAAACTAAATAACTTAATTAGAAAGCTAAAATAAAAATAGCAGGAAAAATAGAAATGAATATTCTAAATCTGGTCTGTTAAAGTCCTTCCTAAGCATAATGAAAAATCTAGAAACCACAAAATAGACTAAGAGTAAATGAAAACTACTGAAGCTGAAAACACAGGAAGTGTTAAAAAATGGCACAACCGTAAGCATTTACAAACACTTCTGAACTCTACACTTACCATATATAAATTATACCTCAATTTTTGTTAAAAGATAAGAAAAACTGTAGGGAGAAAATAATTGCAACCTGCATGCAAAATGTATATATATGAATAAACTAAGTTGGCAGGCTAGACATCAAAATATTAGTAGTGGATATTTCTGGATTACAGGCTAAATTTTATTTTCCTGTTTTCCTCCTTTGCAACCTGCAATTATTTTCTTAGGTTTACAGCATATGTTATAAATTCATTTAATGTAAGAGATACAGAGTACTATAAAGCAATTAGAGAAATTAGATACCAAGAGTAAATATGACAATACACAGAAGAAATAAAAATGACCAGTTATCATCTGAAAAGATATTCAAATACACCAGTAATCAGGAAAAGGCCAATGTGAGCAACAAATACCACTTCTTTGCCCATTTGACTGGCCAAAACTTTTAAAAAGATAAGTAATAGCTACTGTTGATGAGTGTAAACAGTAGACACTCGTATGAATCACTGAGAACTAATGGAGTTTGAAAGGTGATTTTAAGTTCTCATCAGCCATTCTCATCTCTGAAGTTTCTTGGTTTTTATCCTAGATAACTCCTTACACCTATAAATGTTGAAATATGTATGAGGATGTTTATCAAAACATTGTTTATAACAGCCAAAAATAAAAGAGAAATAACATAAACAGTCCCGGAGCTAAGTAGACTAGGATTCTATGGACTCATGAAATATGCTCTCATTTATAAACAAGACAAAAAATGAAAATATATAAACAAACATAGATAAGATACAAATGTATAGAAAAATAATCAAGAAGGATACACCAAACTATTGAGTAATTACAACTTAGGGAGGAGGTAGAATTGGAAATAGAGATGAAAAGAAAGAACTTTTTGATATTTATGCTATCTACTTGCATATTTTTAAAAATTTAATGAGACTATTTCTTATATAAAAATTTTAAATTTACATAAATGTTTGAAATGATACCATTATTATAAAAGCAATGCATGTTTATTATAGAGAAGTCAGAGGAGGAAAACAGGAAAATAAAATTTAGCCTATAATCCAGAAATATCCACTATTAATATTTTGATGTCTAGCCTGCCAAGTTAGTTTATTCATATACATGCATTTTAAAATAGAAATGGCGTTGTATATTGTGACCATCTTCGCTAACATAAAACTCTGTGTGTGCAACATCCTTTTTAAAAGGATATATTCTCCTCCATTTGTTCAGTAAGTACTAGGAATACAACATTGAGTTCAAGTATAATGTATTTAATTAATCTTCTGTTGTACTTTTAGATTTCTCCCAATTTTTCTCAGTGTTGAAATACCTCTATGACAATTCTGTCCCTGTGATTTTATTTGTGATTTTATTTCCTCAGACTAGATTCCTAAATTGCTGGAAGTGTTGTTGCTGGATCAGATATCATGTGCATTTCCTAGACTTTTGACATGTATTTCCACAAGCCTTTTGGTAAACTACTATTTAATACCCACCAGCAGTGCCTGAGAGCAGTTTCCCAATGCCCTGACCAACACTGGGATATTGTAATTTTTAAAAACATGAATTTAATAAATAAAGTCTAGCATTTGTTTTTATTTGTGTTAATCAATTCTTTGATTATGAATAAAGTTTAATATTAAGGATATTAACCCTTTGACAGTGTGTTGCAAAAACACATAAACTTTTTAGCCCCCAAGCCATAAACTAAGATTACATTTGATTGCCTTTAGAAGTCTCAGTAATATTAGTTGCTTAAACATGCTCTTAAGCAAGTATTATGTGTTTGTGTGTGTGTGTATGAAATACATCACTCTACATACGAAAAAATAACATTACCATCTTGGCTTGTGCTTGACTCTCATATTCCCTTCTAGAAAAATTAATTTATTTTTAATCAATTAACAATGTTTTAAAAAAAATTAAAATGTTTTCTGGAAAACTACATTCTTTGGGAAAGCCTTTCTTCATGAGAGATTAAAATCTGCCTTGGACTTTTACATGGATTAAGTTTTAAATTAGTATAGAAGAATAACAATATGAATCAATTTGATCAAAGAAAAAGTGTCACTAATTATTTAAACAAGACACTTACAACAGGGATTTAAAGGCAAAGCAGCGGATTTCCCTTGCATGTGGATCAAATCAGAAGTATCCCATAATTGACTCTTTACAAGACCCTGCTTCAGTATAATGGACTAGATATTAAAGCTCTAAGTATTTAAAGCTAGTTTCCGTCTTTCTCTAAATGGAGGCCCGCCACTAAGAGCTATTTTACAAGTCTGACACATTAGCTACGTCGCAGGGAAATACACTGGCTCTGCTTCTAGGGTCCGGAATTTCAAGTGCTTTCAATAGTTAAATGGTGTGAAATGGGTAACATTGAACCTGTGAGAAGCAATGAGCGCCTAAAAAATAAATTCCAGATGGGAAGGCTGATGGAAAGGGATATAGATACTGTAACGGTTCTTTCAATGAATTAATTCCAAAAAGGGCTCATACTTTTTTTTTTTTCCCCTGTATTTTTAGCCGACTTATCTGTGCATGACTTTGGGAAAGAGAAATATATTATGATTTTCCCATTCTATTATTTAACTTTGTTTGGAAACAAAGCAGGTTTTGTAAACTATTACTGTCAGATCAAACACAGGAGTAGCATAGGAGGAGTCATATAAGGAGTATTTTATAACTTTCTTAAAGCAGTAAAGTCAAAAGGGTCAAGTCAAGACCACAGCTCTTCCTTACAGTGTAATGCTAGACTAAATAACTAACCGCTTCATATGTTAGGATTCCCACTACAGAACAGACATTTTGGTACCTACCCCTGCAGTACATTTTTTAGCGTAATGAGGTGTGTTTTCATGTACCCTTGCATTTTGATCTCATAGCATCTTTAGTAGGTCACATACAAAACACCTTTGAAGAAGAATTATAGTGTAGTGAGAAGAGTTTTAATGTTTGACTAGAATTGGGTTCAAATCACAAATTTGCCACTTAGTCATTAATCTGGATCATTTTACTTAATCTCTCAGGGTCTCAGCTTCCTCCTTTATAAAACAGAGATCATAGTCATATCGCCAGAAATGCTGAGAGGATTATACAAGATGATGTCTGAAAAGTGCTAAACAGAGCGACTAACTTGTAAGTCCTCAAAAATCATAGCTCTTATTATATTCACTGTGAGTGCTTGTTGAATTAATTTTTGTGTAATGTTTCTGCCCCATAATCAAAATAATTACTAATTGGTATCCGAAAGAGATGTCTATGTTGACACGCAAGTATTAGTCATTCTTCCTCCTGTACAGAATATAGAATGTTGGAAAATGCATTTGTGCTTCTACCCAATATAATGACTAGAATAGAGCCAGTGCCACACCCTCAGAGTGGGTTTTTGAAGATCTAGCTTCATAACGTATCAAGGCAACTGCAAAAACCAAGAGCTCCAAGCCTCTGCCGTATTCCGTAAGTCTGAAAGTCGCATCCGCCAGTGAAAGGGGACTCAACGGGCAATCCCCCGCCCTCCATTTGGCAGTAACTACTCGTCACTGAAAGGTGCTGGAGGAGTCGAGATCGGGGTCTGGCTCTGACTCTAGTTAAAGTCCTCCATGTTTTCATTACCAACTCCATTTTTATGGCTTAGATCTTGGCTATAGTAAACTCCAGATTGAATAGACGCCTCAAATATACATCTGAGACCAGCATTCAGTCTTAAATAGCAGCCAAGTTGCCTGCAGATGCATTTTTTTTTTGAAATGGGCCATAGAAAGGGTTTTCTTTTTCTTTTTTTTTTTAAAGTCAGGCTTCAAGCAGCCTCACAAATCATTTTTACGTGGCTTCCTGGACCTTTGTTTTTAGCAAATCCTTTAACGGGGGATAGACTCATTTGTGTATTTCTTCAAAGGAAGGATTTTGCAGGTAGCTCTTCATGAGGTCTGTCACCGTCTAGATTTGGGAGAAAGAGAGTTTTAAAAGAGTAGAGATGTTTACTTTGCGGAAGTCATTGTTTGGTACCTGTAGCCATTAGCACAGGAGCTAAACCACTGGCAATGTGGAGTAAAAGCCAGTGTCTATACTACAGGTCTGAGGTCCCAGGACTGAGCTGGAGACGAAGCAGTGATGTTTTAGAATCTCATTAACATCTTTCCATCTTACAATTTCTTTTTTCTCCAGCTTTATTGAAATCCTATTAGCATTACTAATAAATGGACCTGGTTCCCCATTAACCTAAGAGCAGATTGTGGCCTATTCATTTTATAAGCGTGAATTCTGTTGCACGATGCCCGTTCTGAAAGCAAAGTCATTTAACATTATGAAGTTATTTTTCGTCCCTTCATTCTGGGTTTTTGAAATAAAAATATATATGTAATTTAGGTGGCGTGTGCCTCTAACTAAGTTAAAACATAAGCAAATCTACTTAGCCAAAAAGCCAAATTTATTCTCATTTTATTAGGCAGGTGGTGTACATATTAGATGATTTCCCTCTCGGGTTTTACATTTATTTCATGTGTTTTCCTCCAAAGAACAGGAGTTATTCTGTCAAAAGTGGGGAGGTGAAACCTCGGTTAAGGGGATACTGCAAATTCTACCCTTTCAGCAGAAGTAATTTATAGTTTCATAATATTCCAGAGTTTCTCTTTGTCTTTTGCATGACAATTTATGACCAGGGTATTTTCATGTTTCCCTTACTCCTTGGTACAAGCCTGAACAAATAAACTGTGTGCATTTAGGGTCTGTTTCCCAGTGCTATTTTCCAGGTAACGTTATTTTTTCTTCCCCCGACCTCAGATGACATAAGCAGAATTCTGCATTGCAGTATTTTAATCCAGAAGGCACATAATGTGAAACTAAACTAATGAGAATGAGGTTTCTGTGTTATTTTGTCTAAAAATATTCTTTAAATAATCTATTTGTTAAAAACCTATATCCTGAATAATTTTTAAAAGTTCTTGGCTTCATAAATATATATGTATATATATACATACATACATACATATATATGTATTTTGGTTTTTTGTTTGTTTTGTGTTTGTGTTCGGTTGTGCTGAGTCTTCATTGCTGTGTGGGGGCTTTCTCTGGTTGCAGCGAGCAGGGGCTACTCTCTAGTTGGGGTGCATGGGCTTCTCACGGAGGTGGCTTCTATTGTGGAGCACAGACTCGAGGCATGCAGGCTCAGCAGTTGTGGTGAGTGGCTTAGTTGCTCCTTGGCACGTGGGATCTTCCGGGACCAGGGATCGAACTCATGTCCCTTGCATTGGCAGGCGGAATTGGATTCTTAACCACTGGACCACCAGATAAGTCCCTTTATTTGGTATACGTAAAGAAGGACTTTTTCAGGCATCTGCTTTAGGGTTTTTACAAAAATTATTGTTACAGGTATAAAATTGAGGGGAAAATAATACAACAAACCCCTTTTTGCTCTAACTTAAGAAATGAAACATTAGCCATAAATTTGAGGTTCTCTGCATGCCCATCTCCTTAGTTGCATCCTCTTTTGAGTCCCCTAGATGAGGGAATCTGGAATTTGTCATTTCTAGGCATTTCTGTATATTTTTTATTGCATATGTATGTATCCCTAACTGATATTTAGTATTAATATCCATTTTTAACATATTCTATGCATGTTGTCCTACTTGCTTATGAAACTTGCTCTTTTCTCTCAACATTTTGTGTCTGAGATTTGCCCACATTGATACATGTGGCTCTGACTCATTAATTTCCATGGCTGTAAGGTATTATATTGATGGTTAAACCACAATCTATGTAGACATTTCCTGTCAATGGACATTCAGTCTATTATTGCTTGCTAGTATTAACATGGCTGCTGTGAATATTCTTGTCCATATATTTTGTGCACACATATGAGGATTTTTCTAGGACATAGCCCCAAAGTAAATGCATATTCACTCTTTTCTACTTATTGCCGATTTTTTTTTCCTAAGTGGTTGAACCACTTAAACTCCCACCAACAGGTTCTGCTTCACTGTCCCACCAACACTTAACACTATAAGGCTTGGAAATTTTGTTACTCTGGTAAGTATGAAACTCATTTCCCTGATCACTGAGTGAGATTTACTATCTGTTTCTTTGTTGGCCACCCATGTTTTATCTTCTGTGGAATGTAAGCTTATGCTTTTTGTCTTTTTTTTGGGGGGGGGGAGGGGATTATTGGTCTTTTTTATACATATTTGTAATATATCCTGAGCACTTAACCTTTGTTTGTTCTGTGTATTACAAGGCTCTTTTCTAGCCTGTGCCTTCTCTTTTCATCTTCTCTGTAGTGTGTCATTTGATAAACTAAAGTTTCAGTATCTAAAACAGTCAAATATATCTATCTTTTCTTTCTAGCTTTTGCTTTTTATGCCTTGATTACAATAGTTTCATAATAAATCTCAATTTGGGATGAGAAGATTTTCTCCATCTTGTTTTTATTCAAAAGCATGTCTTTGGATTTTTAAAGTGTGATTATTACTGCTTTTCTAATAGTAGGACTTCACTTTGAACAGCCTTTTCTAGACTTCTGATCATTGCTATACATGCACTGATTATATCTTTTCCTTCCGCTGCTCCTTCTCTACTTCATTTCCATCCGAGTCTTCTGCCTGTTTGGATTTCCAGAAAAATGTGAAAAAAAAAATAATATGGTTATCCCTATGCAGATTGTCAAATGAATGATTGCTCACTCTATAAGGATAGAAGATTCATACACTTTTAATGCTATTTAAAATTTTTAATGCTAAAAGGAATCCTAGATGATTGATTTAAACCCCTTTGTAAATGATACAAAGATGAGAAAATCTTTAGCTAAATCAAATTTCTCTAGGTGGTAAGAAATCTAACTAATGATTAAGTACAAAGAGCATTTGCTTTGGATTCAGCAGTTGCTCTTACCAGCTACATTATTCAGCCTCTCTAAACTTTGTTTCCTCATCTGTAGAATTATCCCACAGTGTTTTTTTTTAAACTTTTAAAAAGATTACTTATTTACTTAATATTTTTTGGTCTTTGTTGCTGCTCACGGGCTTTCTCTCATTGGGATGAGCCTGGAGTCGGGAGTTGTGGTGCATGAACTTAGCTGCTCCAAAGCATGTGGGATCTTCACAGAGCAGGGATCGAACCCATGTCCCCTGCATTGGCAGGAGGGTTCTTAAGCACTGTTTCACTAGTGAAGTCCCCTATCACAAGTATTTGTAAGGATTAAATGTTAAATATCCTGCACGATGCCTGAAATAAGGTCCGGAATAATGTTATTCTTCTGCTGCCCCCATGATAGCCATTTTTCTGGGTGGTGAGCACAGTGCTTTGGGAATACGGTCTTAGGGGACTCAAGAAAGCTTCCCTAACGAGGTAATGCTCAGCTGAAACTTGAAGAATATGTAACGGTTAGGGTTAGGCACGGCCAAGGACACTCCAGGACCACAGAGCAACATGTGTTTGGGAAGAGATCACAGTCTGTTTCTTTAGACCACAGCTATCTTTTGATAATTAATAGAGAAAAGGACTTCCAGAGTCTTCCCTGCAGGTTAGGTACTGTGGTGATGTTTTGGCATGAAGGGGTTGGCTTTCTTAATGAGTTTTGGATTTCCATTCCTTGCTAAGCATTTCTATCGGTTGTGATTGTGTCAGCATAGAGGCAGTATAGAGCAGTGTATTTCAATTTGGATGCAGCTCTGGGAGTTCCCAAGATCCTTTCAGGGGGCCCACAAGGGCAAAACTATATTCTTAACAATACTAAACATCATTTGCCTTTTCCACCATGTAAATATTTGCAGATGGCTCAAAATGATGGTAGATAAAACTGCTATTAATAACGTGCAGTAATCAATGCATTCTTCACCACTGCACACAAAAACAAAGCGACAAATAAAAGCAGCCAGTTTCATTTGAGAAATTCTTGATGAAGCGAGAAACATTATTAATTTTTATTAAATCTCAACTCTTAAGTACAGGGCTTTTTGAATAGTCCATGTAACAACAACAACAAAAAGTGTAGAGCACTTCTGACTCCTAAGGTGTGATGGCTGTCTCTAGGAAAAGTGCTGTGTAGCTGCTTGAGTTGAAAGTTGAGCTAGCTGCTTTTTGCACAGAATCTTGTTTTTGCTTGAAAAAATTACCAACAGACAAGTTGTGATTACTGAGGTTTGGCAGATATATGTTTCAGTTCAGTTCAGTTCAGTTCAGTCACTCAGTCGTGTCTGACTCTTTGCAACCCCATGAATCGCAGCACGCCAGGCCTCCCTGTCCATCACCAACTCCCAGAGTTCACTCAGACTCACGTCCATCGAGTCCGTGATGCCATCCAGCCATCTCATCCTCTGTCGTCCCCTTCTCCTCCTGCACCCAATCCCTCCCAGCATCAGAGTCTTTGCCAATGAATCAACTCTTCTCATGAGGTGGCCAAAGTACTGGAGTTTCAGCTTTAGCATCATTCCTTCCAAAGAAATCCCAGGGCTGATCTCCCTCAGAATGGACTGGTTGGATCTCCTTGCAGTTCAAGAGACTCTCAAGAGTCTTCTCCAACACCACAGTTCAAAAGCATCAATTCTTTGGCGCTCAGCCTTCTTCACAGTCCAACTCTCACATCCGTACATGACCACAGGAAAAACCATAGCCTTGACTAGACGGACCTTAGTCGGCAAAGTAATGTCTCTGCTTTTGAATATGCTATCTAGGTTGCTCATAACTTTTCTTCCAAGGAGTAAGCGTCTTTTAATTTCATGGCTGCAGTCACCATCTGCAGTGATTTTGGAGTCCCCCAAAATAAAGTCTGACACTGTTTCCACTGTTTCCCCATCTATTTCCCATGAAGTGATGGGACCGGATGTCATGATCTTCGTTTTCTGAATGTTGAGCTTTAAGCCAACTTTTTCACTCTCCACTTTCACTTTCATCAAGAGGCTTTTTAGTTCCTCTTCACTTTCTGCCATAAGGGTGGTATCATCTGCATATCTGAGGTTATTGATATTTCTCCCAGCAATCTTGATTCCAGCTTGTGTTTCTTTCAGTCCAGCATTTCCCATGATGTACTCTGCATAGAAGTTAAATAAGCAGGGTGACAATATACAGCCTTGACATACTCCTTTTCCTATTTGGAACCCGTCTGTTGATATATTTTTAATGACGAATAAAAGGAACTAGTTATTTCAACAATTAATATAGTATTTGTCAACCATGACAAAAGTCTAGCTTCCAAGAAAGATTCAAATTTTGGAAAACTTCAGATATTTTAAATTACATCAATAGTGATATTAAGAAGGTTGATATTTTCATATTGTATAATGAAAAGTGTCAACATTTGGAAGATCTACCCAACCCAGTGAACAAATATTTTCCAAATTACTAATGACTGATATTAAAAAATGGGTAAAGGATCCATTCTCAGTGCATGAGAGACTAATGATTTCAGTGTAACAGAGTACAAAAACTTCATTGATAAGGTTGCAGATCCTACCTGGCAACTAACCTCTAAGAAACTACTACCTGTCAATTTGGGGGGTAGCGTCAAAGAAAAATAGCCACAGCTATCTCCAAATCCTACGTAAGACACTTTTTCAACTATGGGTCTATATGGCTGCTTCTCTTCATGTACTTCTGCCAAAACATTTCACAGCAGATCAAATGCAGAAGGAGGTATCAGGATCTCTCTGTCTTCTATTAAATTCAACATTAAAGAGATTTGCAAAAAAATATAAAGCATTATAACTCTTCCTGCTATTTCTTGTTTGTTTGTTTTAGAAAATATAGTTTAAAAAAATTACTTCCATTAACCTACATTATCATATAATGACATTATCTTTAAATCAATTAATAAGTACATACATATTATTTTCTCAATTTTAGTTTCTAGTTCTGTAAATACTGATAGAAATAACTTACATACATAAGAAGTCTTTGGGGTTCTCGAAAACTTTTACGAGTAAAGGGTCCTGAAACCAAAAACTATAGGCAGAGAAGAAACTTTGAGATTTAAAGAAAACAGTAACCAGTATGTTAGTAATTAGTACGGTTGATGGATTATGTTGGGTTGGGAAAAACTGTGATATATTACAAGATAGCAGAGCGAATTAAAAAATGTATCACTGGAGTCAGAACTGATTTCTCCTAATTCTACCATTAAGCTACAGTTACTTCAAGTCAAATCACTAGAAGTCATTTCCTCTTAGGGCTGCTAGAATTAGCAAATAAAAATGTAGGATACTCTGTTACATTTGAATTTCAGATAGGCAATGAATAATTAGTATGAGTACATCCCAGATATTGAGTGGGATTCACCTTAACCAAGTGTCCTGCATTTTATCTGGCAGGCCTACTTCATTCCTGAAGGAGGGCATGGCAACTCGCTCCAGTATTCTTGCCTGGAGAATCCCATGGATGGAGGATCCTGGTGGGCTACAGTCCATGGGTGGCAAAGAGCTGGACATGACTGAGCAACTATCACTGTTTGTTTTTTTAAAATAATTGATCCTTAAAAGTGCTTTTGAAATTTGGTTGTGTAAAATGCGAAAGATTGGAAAACACTGCAGCAGACATGATCTAAGTTTTCTCCTGGCTCTTACATCTTATGGACTTTGCCTTTGGGAGTCAGGGGACATGAGAACTACGCAGACTTTTTCTCCTATATGCCTATGCGACTCTAGTACAATTTCTTTTCTAAGTCGTATTTCCTCACTATGTAACATACAGAGGGCGGCTCTCACTCCCCTCTCCTGTACCGTTACTTACTGGGAGTGAATGAAGTCATGTCTGGAAAGTGCTCTGAGCTCTTCAAAGAAGTACCTAGAGAGGGAGGGAGGCACCCATACTCCGCACTGGGAGCAATAGTGGAGTTTTTTAGGATAAACTGAAAAGCTGAGAGTATGTTTAAAGTATTGTTTTTGATTTGCACATCTTCAGTTTGATCCTTAACAACATGTTTGCTCTGATTCCAGGAATTTTGTGATCTTAGTTCAGTGTTGACATTTTACATCCTCCCCAGGACTCTAAGTACTCTTTAAGGAATGCGTGGTTAATGTAGTAGAGAGAAAAATCCAAAATCACACTGTATCTGGGAGCCAAAAAGTCCAGCCTTTTTATTGGCTTCCAAAACTGGCCTTAAACAAACATAACTCGCTTTTCTGGAAACACCTGTCAACTTAAGCGAAAAAGGACAAAAGGAAAACCCTCAAGATTCACTGAAGAGCTCAGTCAGACATCATTTCTAATCTTCCAAAAGTTGTGATTGTTTGTTTATTTTTCCATATAATTTCTTAGACTAGCCTTTCACAAGAAATAAAGGCCACATAGGAAGTATCACAGGGAAGAGGATCCTTGATCCAAAGCTCCAGGGGTTACCTGACTTGATTATTCCACATGCTTGGTATTCTCTACCAAAATAGACTTCTTTTTAAAGAGAATCCAATTTCCAATGGGTTTAACCTAGAAAAACAGAAAAAAGCTAATAAAAGCTTGGAGGCTGGTCCAAGGAAAGCATTGTGGCTGCTACACGTTTGGAGGCCTGGTCCAGTGGAGAGGTTTGCAGTCGCTGCCAGTTTCTGCAGTGAATTTGCTGCTCTCTGGGATGTGGGATGGGGTACCTGGTAGCCTCCTGGTAAGTTCTCAGGAATCAATTATGCTTGACTGCTTTCCTGTATTGCCAAAAACCTGTAATAGTTGTGATACTGGAGTTGTTAACAGAAAAATATATTTTAAACACCTGGAATAATGCCTACCACTCTCCTATTCATTCTCTACCCTGAGGCAGTAAGTCCTCTGCATGCGAAACCTTGAAGTTGTGAACTTTCAAAGACTCAGACATGCGTTCGCATATCCAATCACGTAGGTTAGTTCACGTGTCTGGTGCACATTGTCATGTGTGTGCAGCCTCTGGTTGTGCTTTTGTGTACTTCGTACAGTACTGTATAGAATACAGAAATAGCGTATCTTTATTTCAATCCCAGGATGTCCAGAGCAAGCATAAAAGCAGTGAAGTAGCTGGTACTACTGTACTTTTTCAAGGTACTGTCCTATAAGATTAAATTTTTTTTAATTTTTATGTTTGCTTGGTTAATGTATTATTACGTGAAAAGTATTATAAGCCTGTTACAGTACAGTGCCATATACAGCCAATTGTGTTAGTTGGGTACCTAGGCTAACTTTGTTGGACTTAGAAACAAGTGGGACTTAGAACACACTCTAGGAATGGAACTCGTTGGTATACAGGGGACTTATTGTATCTCACACCAGGAGTTTCTACCCCACATCAGGAATTCTAACCAAGCACTATTCATACTTGATTTTTCTGTTATTAGTCGCTCGGTGATCTTAAGCACCAGATGGACAATGGCCTTCCCCCACCATTCCCCCACATAAGATCTGTGAATCCGGTGCTCTAAGTCCTGCAGTCAGATTTAAGTCTTCGTATGATGGCTTTGTACAGATGGAGAAACAGTGGAGACAGTGGCAGACTTTATTTTTTGGGGCTCCAAAATCACTGCAGATGGTGACTACAGCCATGAAATAAAAAGACGCTTACTCCTTGGAAGAAAAGTTGTGACCAACCTAGACAGCATATTAAAAAGCAGAGACATTACTTTGCCAACAAAGGCCTGTCTAGTCAAGGCTATGGTTTTTCCAGTAGTCCATGTATGGATGTGAGAATTGGACTATAAAGAAAGCTGAGCACTGAAGAATTTATGCTTTTGAACTGTGGTGTTAGAGAAGACTCTTAAGAGTCCCTTGGACTGCAAGGAGATCTAACCGGCAATCCTAAAGGAAATCAGTCCTGAATATTCATTGGAAGGACTGATGTTGAAGCTGAAACTCCAATACTTTGGCCACCTGATGCGAAGAGCTGACTCATTTGAAAAGACCCTGATGCTGGGAAAGATTGAAGGCAGGAGGAGAAGGGGACGACAGAGGATGAGATGGTTGGATGGCATCACCGACTCAATGGACATGAGTTTGAGTAAACTCTGGAAGTTGGTGAGGCCTGGCATGCTGCAGTCCATGGGGTCACAAAGGGTCAGATAAAACTGAGCCACTGAACTGAACTGAACTGATGATG